>NC_140522.1:13996040-15196040 GCF_964339955.1 Pipistrellus hanaki | reverse complement strand
TCAAAAGCAGTAACTGGAACCTTATCTCTTGTTTTTTGTTCTCCTTCATAGGTTGATTTAACATTTGTTCTCCTCTCCGGAGAACTTCCTCAACCTGGGCTCTCTCCTCATCCATCTGAATGTTTAGGAAGAATACATTTACTCAAAAGGAAAATGCATATAGGGTCACTTGCCATTAGTTCCCAAGGAGGAAAACTAACCTACAAAATATGACTCAAGATATGTTCATCTAAATTATACACAACAAAATAAGTCAGGTTTTTCTTAAATTATTTCACACTTGATGTTAAAACATAAAGAATGCTAGCTGGTTTAGCATTCAGATAACACTGTTTTAGTCAGAAAGTGCAATGTCTATTTTTTAAGCATTACTAAATCAATTACATCGACACTCATCAGAAAATCATGTTTGCACATCAGAAAGTCATGTTTGGCAGATTTTTGGGTAAACAATATTGATGTAAAGCTATAGGTAACAGAGAATAAACTTAAGAACATCATAGTTTGAAAAACTTTGAACCAACCTTTTCATCATCATCGCAGGATTCCAAATGCTTTTCCACAACTTTTTGCATATATCCAATGTTGGTTTCTAATTTTTCCACGTCAGAGTATGGCACATCAGCCTCAAGGGCTTCTTCCGTGGTGACCAGAGATTCAGGTGACAATGGTTCCTGGCCAATCAGCAGCTGGGGAAGGAAAATCATCTTTTAAAAAGATATTCTTACCTGGACTTTCTGTCATTAATCAGAGCAATGGAGTGTCAGAAAAGAAGTGAGCATTTACTTGAGCTCACTTTAATTTCACTCATTTACAGCAATGGTTTTACCAATTTGAGCTTCTCTGAATTGCCCCCATTTTCGCCAACCTCATAGCATTATTATTTCATCCATTTTTAAAATCTCACAATTATATTTAAGAACTAGGGGGTGTGAAATAGTGTGCAAATGGCTGTGGCTGTCTCAAATGTTGTTTGGAGGATTCTGAGACCACCTATAATAGCTTATGTCAAATTCTGCCCTCCCTAGTATTTTTAGGACAATGTGAATTATTCTTACATACATCATGTAATTCAAAGGAAATGAGATAGTTCATAAATAGAAACCATCTCAAAGATAGATTTTTTCTTTTTAATCATCAAGTTTTGCCTCCATAGATTTGGGTTCACTCTTCCTCAGGTAGTATTTCAAAGCCCGCAACATCCCCGTTCATGTTGGTTACGAGCTTTTCCCCTTGGCACAAGTTCTTGAAGTCAGCTTCGTCTCACAAACAACTAATCTACTCTCATGCACGTCCCAGTTCTTACCAGGCTACGCAGTTCTTCATATTGACTGTTGAAAGCCTCCAGTTTCTTACTTATCAACTCATCCATTACTCCACCATCAATGAGAGTCTGGCCAAGTTCCTGGATCTCGGTGCGATTATCGGCTGGATGTTGCAAAAGGCATTCTAGAGACTGGAGTCAGGAAGGGGAAAATAATGCACTTAACTGAGGCAAAATGTATCAAGGATCCAAAAGTGTCCATTTTTTTAAACAAGTAATTCCATTTTCTACCCAAGAAACAAGACGAGGAATAATTAATTTTAAAAAATATCCATAATGGTATTAAAAATACATAGAATCGAGAACTCAGCATAAAAGATGATATATGACAATACAACTTCATAGATAATTTTAGTAATTATTAATTACATGGGAAAATGTCCATGGTGTGATGCAAAGTTTGAAAGCAGAAAACAATACTATAAAGCAAAACTATTTCAAACTGTTGATTATATTTTGAAAAATAGGTACTCAGTTTTCTGTAACACATACAGAAAGCTAGGTGCTATTTTGTATACACACTTTATGTGTACATAAACCTAAGTAACCTTGGAGTTAAATAATATTTAGTATTACAGATGGGAAAACTGAAGTTCAGAGAGCTTAAGTACATAGCCTACATACTGGTACATACGGTGAAAAGAAGAGCTAAGATTCCAACTTGACTCATGATTTCAAAGTGTTTGATCCAGTTATTATAACGTACTACCTTCCAGTGCGTGCGTTAAAAATAACAATAATTAGGAAGAGCCCTGTCAGGTGCTTCTCAGTGGTTACAGGTCAGTTTGGGAACCTAAGAGCCGAGGTTCAATTCCTGGTCAGGGCACCTAGTTGGGTTGCAGGTTCACTCCTCACCCACCCTGCTTGGGGCTTGTGCAACAGGCAACTAATCAGTGTGTCTCTCACACACTGATGTTTCTTTCTCTCTCTTTCTTTCTCTCCCTCAACTCCCTCTCTCCTTCCATTTTCCCTGAAAAGCAATGAAAAAAAAATATCCTCAGGTGAGGATTAATAATAATAATAATAATAATAATAATAATAAGGAAGAAATTTGCCAAAATGTCTAAAAGTACTTACCTTAGAGTTTGTTTTATACTTTTCTCCATTTTCCGTATTTCTAGAATGCACATGTTTTAATTCTCATGTTAAGAAAATATTCATTTTTAAACTAAGCTTTTCATTGTTTTCATGCTTTTCACCTCTCACTCTGCTCCTTTATCTGAGAAGTGACATCTTTTCTCCAGCAGAGCATCCAGCTCCCGGGATTCAGGTACCACCTTTGACTTACTTCTGACCTTCAATCCAGGCATCCACTTAATTACCATGTGTCCCTATAATTTCAAAAGCATATCTATCCTCTTCCTAGCCTCTTCCTCTTTTTTTTTAAGCAGCTCTACTGTCTTCATAATTTATTTCATTTAAGAAACAAATATTAAGTCATCGTGAAAGAAAAATCAGATGCATTTCTTGGCCTCAAGGAATTCAAATGGGCCTTGAGACAAGTTCCTGGGACAGGATCCCGTACTTCTCACTCTTCCCTCCCTACCCTGTCCTCCAACTTGTCACATCTGAAGATAACATGGAAGGAGCCACTGTGAACACAGTCACTGCCGTGTCTTAGGAGCAAAAATAATTTTATGAAGAAACAAGAGAACAATCCTTCTAATGCCTTAAGGCAGAGTTCCTTCCGTCCAGGGACTGGTAAAACGAGGCAGGAAAATCACTGCGGTGCTTTCCTGACGTCTACAATACACTAATTAACAAGTACCCACCTCGGGGACTGAGTTAGTGGGTCAATCATTAATCTAAACATAAAGGATGGTACAAACACTTCAAGCAATGGAAGGCAACACTGAAAGCTGCTGAGGGATTAAATGCTTTGCTGGCATAAGGCAGAAGATTCCTCATTTTAATACTCATTTGGCTTCCCTGCAACAAGAAATAGCAGGGAGAACGCAGTTGCCCACCTTCTTGGCCTCGAGGATAGCATCTTCCTTCTCTGGCTGGGTCTTCAGGCTTCTCACCTTCTTCTCAAGGGTGTTCAACCAGCTGGTCTCAAGGTCCAAATAATGCAGAAATTGCAGCCAGCACGACCACACTTCCTAGAATAGGCAAGGAGGAAGGGGCATTAGACAAGCAGCTATTTAGAGATGAGTGCATCTCCAACGCTACATATTCTCTCCACTCAACAGCCACTGCATTTAGATAGAGGAGCATAGGTGAAGACCCAGAAACTGATAGAATTGAAATTTCAAATAAATGGAATAAAACCTCATTCTTTAGTAAATCACACTGGACCAATTCGAGGGAAGACGGGAGGCAAAGACGAGCTAGCTGCCTCACAATTTACAGGAAAATAAATTCCAAAGATCTGGTTAAAAGTCAAAAATAAATTACTTAACTAGTAACAAAAAAGGAATATTTTATTAGTTTGCTTTTAAACTAGAAAGGTAAAAGCACTCATAATCGCAACACCTTTTAACAATTATATAGAAAACTGGAATTCTATGGGCCCATCCTATTACAACTCTTAGTTAATGGACGTACCAATTTGCTGTATACTCTTTCCAACTGTTTTCTAAACTCATAGGAACATGTCTATATGTGCAAAGAACCATATTTTGCCCAAAATGGAGCTATACTAACTGTATTAATGGCAATCGCTACCTCCCAATTCCTGTGAGGAGTTTCAGGGGGATAAATTTATACCCCCCACTTCCTAGGAGAAAGTTATGGGAGGCACAGCCCCTTCCTCACAGAAGAGGAGCCAATTTGACGGATAAATGTAGGAAAGAGAATTCCACGTGGAGCCCCCCGGTTGCTTTTCTTTGAGGTCCACTGACTGAGAGGAGGCACGTTCCAGCCTGCACTGCGAATGAGTTGTGTTGCCAGGGTCAGGGGGCAGCAACCTTTTCTATTAAAGGCCAGACAGGTAATATTTTAAGTTTCACAAGCCACATCTGGTCCCTGCCACAGATTCTTCTGTTTATTTTGTGTGTGTTTTGGTTTGTAGTTAATAACCCTTTAAAAATGAAAACCATACACACCATTGTTAGCTCACAGGCCACTGTGGAAGAGACACAAACCAGATTTGACCCTCAGGTTGCCATGTGCCAGCCCCTGAATGAGACTGAACGAGAAAAGGTGTGTCTGGTCCCCCAAATTTCTACAGGTGGAGAGGAGCAGAGACATCTACTTGGCTGCAACAGCAAGCAGAGCCCATGTTCTGATGGGGAAGGAAAAATGAGCAGCATTCCCAGGAAACAGAACTGGTCCTTAACAGAGCACCAGTCCCGCCCCGGGTGTAGGGGCCCTGGCCAGATTTCAGAAGGACTCGTATTACAATTCAGAGTCACTATGAATAGTGACTGCCATGTACCTTCCACTGCCTCCACTTTTTTGAATGGAGTGCCTATGCCTAGCTCACCTTTGAATGTGTGTGTATGGGGTGCGATAAACTTCTCTTTCTAATGGGCAAGTCACGAGATTGCACGGTGCCACACCTGCACCTAAAGAAACTGTCCTGAGAGTCACATCTGTTTAGGCTTCAGGCAGGGTTTCGAACTGGATGCTGTATTGGATAAGCCTTAGGGAGTCCCTGGGACAGTGTAAGTGCATTTTGCATGTGAGAGGACTGTCACTAACGTATGACCAGAGGATGAACTATGGTGGATTAATGATGGCCATGGTTTTTTGCCATTACTCCCATTAAGTGGTGAAATTCTTTTCTCCTGCCCTGGAATGGGGGTTGGCCTTGTGACTTGCTTAGACCAAAAGAATGTTACAGATGTGACACTGTGTCAAATTGGAGGCCAAGCCTTGAAGAGGACTGGGAGCTCCCGCTTTCTGCCTCTGAAAAGCCAGCTGCCTTGTGGTAGAGAAGCTGTGAGACTGGGAGGCCCTGTGGAGAGAGGCCAATGTGAATGTCCCTGCTGAGCCCCCAGTCGAATGCAGCCACCTGAGTGAGCTAGTCATAGACAGCATGGAGCAGGAAGCCACCCCACTGAGACACCTCAAACACAGAACCATGAGAAATAATAAGTAGCTTTAAACGTTTTAAAAGTCACTATGTCCGAAACTGGTTTGGCTCAGTGGATAGAGCGTCGGCCTGTGTACTGAAAGGTCCTGGGTTCGATTACGGTCAGGGACATGTACCTTGGTTGCGGGCACATCCCCAGTAGGGGGTGTGCAAGAGGCAGCTGATCGATGATTCTCTCTCATCGATGTTTCTAACTCTCTATCCCTCTCTTCCTCTCTGTAAAAAATCAATAAAATATATTTTAAAAGTCACTACGTTTTGGGGAGATTGTGGTATAGAAATAGATAACTGAGACATAAGTGGGTGTATATATATTACCAATATAAAAACATGGTTGGGAAGAATATACACCAACTTCTGGATGATGATTACTTCAAGAGAGAAATGACATGGGATGGAAAAGAAGAAATCGGATTCTACAATACTAATGTACCCAATACTCAAATGGGATCTGAGAAAATATGGCAAAAAGTTAACATTAGTTATAGTGAAAAGATGTTTTAATAGTATTACCTCTATTCATCTGTAAGTCTGAACTAGTTCCTGATTTCATATCTTTTTCAGGAGACTAAAAATAAGCAAGGTGATACATTTGGATTCCTCTAAGAAGGGCATTCTCACTCTAAGTTAGAAATTTGGTCAATTTCTGCCCAATATTCCTTGGTAATCGCTGACATAATTTTAAAATCATTTTTACGTTTAAACCCTTTTTTCATTCTTTTTCATTTACCATCTTAAAAATATCAAGCCCTTATCTTTTCTCTTTTACCTTTATCTTTTTTTTTTTTTTTTTTTTTGCATTTTTCCTTCTCTTCTCTCAAACTAATTTCAAAGTAAGTATAAGATTAATTCTCAAAGCAATTCCAAACCCTCATTCCTTATTTTAAAACTAGAGGCCTGGTGCACAAAATTTGTCCAGGAGGTGGAGGGCGTCCCTCAGCACATCCTGCACCCTCTCCCATCTGGAACCCCTTGAGGGATGTCCGACAGCCTGTTAGTGGGATCGGGCCTAAATGGGTGGTCAGACATCCCTCAATAATCCAGGACTGCTGGCTCCCACTGCCCTCCCCTGCTGGCCTGGACCCCCAACAGCCCTCTCTTGCAGGCTTGGGTCCCTCCCAACTGTTCTCCATTGCAGGCCTGGTACACCCCTCCAATGCCTTCCACTGCAGGCCCAGCCCCTCCCAACTGCTCTCCCCTGAAGGCCTGGGTTCCTCCCCCAACTACCTTCCCTTGTTGGCCTGGTCTCCCCCAACTGCCCTCCTCTGCTGGCCTGGTCACCCTTAACTGCCAACAACTGCACTCCCCTGCAGGCTATCTTATAGTGGTCATTATGTGGCAGCCATCTTGTATCCACATGAGGGCAGCCATCTTTGACCATATGAGGGCAGCCATCTTGTCTTGGTGTGAGGGTCAATTTGTATATTACTCTTTTCTTAGATAGGATGTTACCTCTGGAATAAAGACAGCTTGAAGAAATGACACAATATATGTGGTCTTTGTTAGACTGAGATAATTTTGGGACTCCATTCATTATGTAACCTAGGCGGTATGGCTCAGTGTTTGAACATCAACCTATGAATCAGGAAGTTACCATTTCATTGCAGGTAAGGGTATTGTGGGCTCAGTCCCCAGTGTGAGGCATACAGGAGGCAGCAATTGATGATTCTCATCACTGATGTTTCTCTCTCTCTCCCTTCTGCTCTGAAATCAATAAAAAGAAAATTAATTTAAAAATATATATAATGAGTTGTTATTTTGGCTAGAAATAAAAGGAAAAGAAAAAAAGAGCAAAATCAAGGGTGGTTATGACAGAGAAGAAAACATGTATAAAACTGTGGTAAAGTCCAATTCCAATATCATTCACTAGGACTTAAGGTTAAGCATGCATAACACTACATGTTCTGTTTATAGAATTTTAATTTCTCAAATAAGTAACCTCCTGTATTTTACATTAAATAATATATTAATATTAAAGAGTGAGGTTTTGAGTTGTAGTTATCTTATTAACTTGTCTTAATTATCCATGATTATATTTACCACAAAATAGTTTCAGAACAAGCAAGTAATGGAAGAGTTCAGTATAAATATAGTTGTGCTGTTTACCATTTAGGATATACTTCAACATGGTCATTTATTTAGGTTGAGCTGAATTTAAATTGAAGTGCTCCTAAACTATTTTAATGACATAAAAGTCACACTAATATAGAAACAAATAACAACTCAATTTTATTTTAAATAAAAAACTAAACTCATAGAATCATCTGCATCTTAAACCCATCGCCCAGTCAATTACCAGCATATTCAAGTTCTACTTCCTCTACTGCCTTTCAGGTGATTCTAACTGTAGATGCCACTCTAAACAAAACATTTTAAAAATCTTCATTTCTGTCTGTGCACTAACCAGGAAAAACAAAAGAGATGTTCACAGTACACTGTTCTAGAATCTATAGAATCTGCCTAGAGATCACCTGTGATATAAAAACCTTGATTTCAAATATGAAAAATGTAAAGTCGAAAGATGTTAAATGACTTTCCCATGAACCTTAATTGAGGGCAGATCTTGATCCCCTATATTTTGTTATCCCTGCTTCATTTTATTAACCTATTAACCAAGAACTATTTTCCTTTATGATGCAGTGTTTGGGGGGAAAAAAATCAAGTTTTTTTCCCAAGAAATGGAAATGGTCAGTACATTACAAAGTTTTAATCTCAGAAACATATCGATATCACTGAGAAAAAAAAAAAACAGCATACCTCAAGTGCTTGGCACTTTCCTCGAATTCTTTTGCAAAGAAGTTGATAATTCTCCAGCTCAACCTTCAGCTTCATAGTCAATTCCTGGCCACTAGAGGGCACCTTTTTAGCTATTAACTTGATGTTTTTTTTCAGTATTTTTACTCGGACTTCCTTTTGCAGCACATCCTCTTTTGCTCTCTGTTCCAGGGAAGGATAGAAATGAAAATTGTCCCCCTTTCTCACTAACCAATGTCTTTCTTTTTCCTAAAGTAGCTAAACCAAAATTAAAGCCTCTATGTGATTTCAACTACCTAATTTAGAACACTATTTAGGTAAGCACTAGAGAGACTTATTTTGAAAAAATAATATAATAAAGTTAAATTAAATTAAATACTAGCTATAAATCCTCACTCATTATATGCCCCAATGAAAACAGTCCCACATAAACATTTTTAGTAAATAACAGGCAGGCAACTTTAACACCTAAGTCATCCTTAACTTACGTTTACTGACATTAAATATTTTCAAAGTCTGGGCCCATGATAAAAATATCTGCATCTTAATGTAGTAGGCTACCTATAAAATACCTTATATACTGAATAATTTTTAAGCAAAAAAAAAAAAATCTACCCTAGCCCAGCTGGCATGGCTCAGTGGATTCAGTGCTGACCAATGAACCAGGAGATCAAGGTTCGATTCTCAGTCAAGTCACATGCCTGGGTTGTGGGTTCAATCCTCAGTGTGGGGCCTGCATGAGGTAGCCCACAAATGGTTCTCTCTCATCACTGATGTTTCTTTCTCTCTTTCTCTCTCCCTTCCTCTCTGAAATCAATATATATATATATATATATATATATATATATATATATATATATTCACACACACACACACACACATATATATATATTTAAAAACTACACTAAAAATTATTCTTCTGTGAAAATTTAAGTATAATAAAAGTCCTTTGCATATATAGTAATGCATGGATTACATCTAATCCATTCTAAAATATATTTTTATTGATTTCAGAGAGGGAGGGAGGGAGAGAAATATCAATAATGTCAGAAAATTGCCGAAACCGGTTTGGCTCAGTGGATAGAGCGTCAGCCTGTGGACTGAAAGGTCCCAGGTTTGATTCCAGTCAAGGGCATGTACCTTGGTTGCGGGCACATCCCCAGTGGGGGGCGTGCAGGAGGCAGCTGATTGATGTTTCTCTCTCATCAATGTTTCTAATTCTCTATCCCTCTCTCTTCCTCTCTGTAGAAAATCAATGAAATATATTTAAAAATAAATAAATAATGAGAGAGAATATTGATTCACTGCCTCCTGCAAGCCCTCTATGGGGGATCAAGCCTGCAATCCGGGTATGTGCTCTCACCTGGAACTGAACTGTGACCTCCTGATTCACAGGTTGACACTCAGCCACTGAGTCACACAAGCTGGGTAAAATCTAATACTTTTTAAATAACATCTGCAGAGAGATTTTTGCTTTTAGGCTACTTAACTTTGGCGTAAAACATTCAATGTGTTGCTTAATCTTATTTTTTAAACATAGCCTTTAATCACTATCTCTTTTAGTTTGGACACTGAAGGAGACTTGAAGTAAGGTTAGAAATTTGGGAATGACGCCCAGTTCTTTTATCATATTAAAAAAAAAAAGAGGGTTCAAGACTATTGCCATAGGAATATAAGTGCACCGGAAGTATATCCTGTGGCCCCAAGTGATATTAAATCCCTTAACGATGGATTACTGCAACTCTACCTGTTCTAACAAACCACATATATACATGCAGCATATGCCCCATGTAGTAACTGGCAGAAATAAGAATAAACCCCAAGCAAACTGGAAAGTCCTTCTTGGTCCGAATGGAAAAAAAAATTATCCCTGAAAATTTTTGGAAATAGTTGTGATGATTGCACAATATTGTGAATGTGATTGATGTCACTGAATTTTTTAAATTCGGTCTTTGTGGTTCCCCAGGTTCTAAAATAAAAAAAAAGTCACAGGGCCCCACATGGATTCAACTCATGAGCCATGTTGAACATCCTTCCTTACTAGAATCACAGCAGTTCCCCTTCCTTTTTTTTTTTTTTTTAATTTGAAATCCTCCTATGAAGGATTATGTACCATTGACCTTTGAACAACACAATGGATCAACATTCATAAGTAGCTTTTGATTCCCCCAAAACTAACTACTGCGCCTCCTGTTGACCAATAACTTAAACAGCCTTACCAATAACATAAACAGTCAATTAACACATATTTTGTAGGTTATATGTAAGCTAGAGGGGGGGAAAGTTACAAAGAAAACCATAGGAAAGAGAAAATACATTTACAGTATTTATTTTTTAAAATCTGTGTATGAATGGACCCCTACAGTTCAAACCTGTGTTGTTCAAGGGTCAATTGCACAATCATGATTTACAGACAGATGGATGGTCATTTGTATGATTGATTGAGAGATAAAGCCTGCTGATACTGACTATCCCAGCCTCACCTGCATCTCCTCTACATCTTTCAAAAGTTCTTCTGGTGACTTGTATTCAAAACTCTTATCTAGGTATTCTTCTTCCACCTCCATCATCCATTCTTGCATTTCCCTTAAGTCTTTTTTCAGGTTCTTCACTTTTCCTTGACGTTCAGACCATTTATCTTTGTGACTATAAATCTAGAAAAGAAAGGCCATTTAGCCAAATAAATAAGTGTTAATACAGGAAATGATAGGTTTCTAATAGCTAACTGTACAGTGGTAACTTCCCACAAAGACTTTTAGGGTTAAAATTCAGATAAAAGCTTTTACACACTTTCTGCTGATGCTGTGAAAATATAAGCAATAATGAAAACAATAATGAAAACTGTGATTCTAGTTCACATTTTGGATATTAATCTAATCTGGACATATCTATAATAATCAAAACACAATATGCTAATGAGACCAGACATCCTTCCAGACAAAGCCAGGTTGTGAGAGAAACAACCTGCTTGCCATGGCTGGAGGGAAGCCTGGGTCCCGGGTGCCAGAGGGAAGCTGATGCCAGCAGCCAGGGGAAGCAAGACCTACTCTTGCACGAATTTCGTGCATCAGGCCTCTAGTCCATTATAATTTTTAAAATGCATAACTTCCCAAATTAAGGAATCTCACCTAAAAGCACATGTTATAGCAATAAAAGCACATGTCATAAGAAATTTTACTGTAGCATTGTTTATTGTAGAAAAAAAAAATATATATATATATATATATATACAGTAAAGCAACAATCAGACTGTCAAATTACAGCAGGTAGGGTAGGGAGATCTGGGGGAGATAATAGATCAACCGAAGGACTTGTATACATGCATATAAGAACAACCAATGAACATAAAACTCTAGGAAGGGAGGGTATGCATGGGAGGGAGGGGGGCAAAAATATCAATAAAATATATTTTAAGAAAATGCAACCAAAATACCCACTTTCTCCCTTTTAACAGGATTCGCTGTAACAATTTTAATTTTAAAAGCATAGAAGAGGAAGCTGTTACTAACGATGTTCATAAAATACTGTTCTACACACTTTTTATTTTGATAATTTACTATACTTTCATATTCCACAGAGACACAAAAATGTTATGAGAAAATAGGTGTTTTTCTCAACTTGGTTCAATAACTTAAAAATTTCAGAGAAACCTAAAATATTTCCCAAGAGCTCCTCCCTCTAACTGCAAACTCATTCTTACTAGGGGAGAGATGCCGGCCACAGAGACCATCCTCACTCAAGTTCAACCTCACTCAAGGCAGCGTCACCTGCCAGGGCTGCTTGGTTGCACAGCTGATAGTCACCAACGGCCAGGACAGGAATAGATGGCTCTCACGAGAGTTAGGGGCACAGTTTAGCAGCTTTCCTGTCCCGACCCTCCATCAGGATCACAGCATAAACATAGAAAGGGGTTAAACAGGAGCTTTGATCTCAGGCCAGTGTGGTACGCTAAGATCCTGCTGCCAGCAATACAAACAGCCCTGGCCCAAGCCTGGCTGATCAGCAGTTTAATCTGATCAGCTTCACACACTCACACAAACACACACACACACACACACACACACACACACACACACACCACAGTTCTTGGGCCCCCCTTCCAGAACATTCTCTTTGCTAGTTTCTGGACACTAGTTAGTTATATAATTTTCATGGATCCATAGAGAAATGTAAAAATAAAAATAAATAAAGATACTAACAAACTTTTCAGAAAGAGCAAAGCTCAAAATTGTAATTAACTCCCTGAAATTACCAATTTTCTATTTTCTGGCATTATAGTGTTCTTTCTTTCATGAGATCCTGGCTAGGTAGAATAGATGACATAGACTGGTTTTTGCTTGTTGGTTGATTTCATATGCCTGTCCCTTCTTAGCAAAATAAAAGTTTGGCAGCATTTATGCTTATCTCAAAGTTCTTCAACCTTTTTAGGACTCAGTGAAATGCAATAGTCTGGAGAAATGCCTGCTGCTTAGGATACTTAAAAATGTCCCATACATTAAGTTTCATGTTTTAAATGAGTAATAATTCACAACTAATTCTATACTGTCATATGTGTGGTACAATAAGTGGATAGGGAGATAGAGACAGACATAGAACTGAAGGTCTATGTCTGTATGTCTGTATGTATCCATCACCTTCCTGGCTCCTCACTGCCACTTACAAACCATTTTCCCTATTTCCTTCCCCGAAAAACCCATTCAAGCATATAGCATCAGATTATACACATTTAGAGAAATCTAAATTTGGCTAAATTATTAGATAACTAATGACATGTCGAATAAAATCTCAGGAAATTGAGGACCCCACCAGAGCCGTGGGATGGCCTCAAGTCCCAAAGTCCCCCCCTGAAGGGCCAGCATGAGCAGGATGGCCCTGAGTCCTGGAGTGCCGCCAGGCCCCGCCCCCCACTGTGCGAACAGCCATCTTGTGACTGCGAGATAATGTGAGGACCACCTAGCCTTTTATTAGAAAGACTAGTGTCCTGGTGCACAAATTCGTGCACCTTGAAAGGGAATTAGAAGAAATATTTCAGTATCACTATTTGCCAAGTCCTCGGTGGAGGTATCTGGCTCCCTCTCCATCCTGTCAGAGTCTGTGAGGGCACCCATGGGGTTGCAGTGTCAAAGCCGGTGCCCCATGGGGCTTCAGAACACTCCTGAGTTCCGCTGGAGTCCCATAGCCCTGCAGGGCCAACGCCCAGTGGTTATGGGGCTGGTGAGGAGGATGAGAGTGGTGGCCTGGCTCTACGAAAACCAAACCGCCCTGGGTTCCCTCTAAGCCCAATCGGTTCCCAGTGGGGCTGCAGGACTTCCCCGAGTCCCGGACCCCAGCAGGGCCAGTGCCCCAGCGGACATGGGGCTGCTGAGGGGGTGAGGGTGGTGGCCTGGCTCTAGGGACACCGCCCTGGGCTCCCCTGGGTTCCCTCTAACCCTAAGCTGGTGCCCCGGGTCAGGGGGCTGGTGAGGGGATGAGAGTGATGGCCTGGCTGTAAGGACACCAAGCCGCCCTGAACCGCCCCGGGTTACCTCTCTGTTGTTGGATCTAGAAAAGGGCCAAAGGCGCCGGGACCGCTTGCGGAGGCAGCGGCAGCAGCGGCGGAAAGCGCTGCCAAGGCCGCCCTCTCGCAGGTCGCAGCAGGGGGACTGCCGAAAACAACAAAACATGTCTTCGCGATAGGGACAACTCCATCCACGACTGCTCCAGCAGGAGCGGGTTGGGGTTTGTGGTGGGGGAGAGGTTGCCTGGCTACCAGGGTTCCACGCCCTGTCTCCGTCATCGGGGCGCGAGGTCACTGCTCCATTGTGGGGTGCAGCTCAGGGTGGGGCACCAGGCAGTGACCCGGGGGGTTTGTGACATGCCCCTACCCCAGGTCAAGGCTGGGGGGTGGACGTGGCGTGTGGTGGCTCCCTGCGCCAGGTGTATCCCCACAGGGGAGCTGAATCTCATTTCCCCCGGGGGGAGGTGGAGGTGGAGATGGAAGTGGAGGTGGAGATGGAGTAGGGGGTGCCCTTTGCCCTGATGTTTAGCCCTGGGGACGCAGCCCCATGGGGTGACTCCCTGATGTGCCTCCCGTCCACCCCCCTCTGGCACCCTCGCGCTCAGTGGCCAGCCCGGCCCCGCTCACCTGAGCGCCCATGGTGCACACGACCATCCCTGACAGCCAGAGCGCCACCCAGGCTTTTAGTAGGAATATCCTATTAACTGCCTTTTAAGTGTGGTCATGGTGTGGTGGTTTTGTGTAATAGAGTCCTCACTGAGGGGTGAAGTGTGAGGATATATTCAAATCCTTGTCCAAAGTACATTTGTAACCAAAAACAAAAGAAATATACATGTATGCATGTATGCATGTGTGCATTTAGATAGATCAGGGGAGAAAATGAGAAAGCAAGCATGGTAAAACACTAAACATGGGCAAATTCAGACATGGCGATGAGGCTGCTCCCTGTATCATTATTTCAACTTTCCTTTCAGTTTAAACTTATGCAAAATAAGCAATTTGGGGGAGCAACCACCATTGCTCCCCTCAGTCTCCCATTGGTTAAACATCCCCAATCCCTTCCAGGGTGGCTCTAGGATAGGGGTGTCGAACTCAATCAGAGAAGGGGCCAACGTCTAAAATCCAGCCTAAATCGCGGGCCGAATGGTTTACTGAACAGTCATAAACTGACAATGTCATAAACTGACAGTGGAGTGCAGTGATGACAGCGCGGTGCGGGCCACATTGCAAGGCCTGGCAGGCTGGATTTGGCCCGCGGGCCTTGTGTTTGACACATGTGCTCTAGGACATGATATCCAAGTATTGCACTCCCCACTCAGATCAACATGTTCTGGAAACTACAACTTTTCAATGTCCTTACAGTAGGTATGCCACACGGAACTGAGTATTCTTATAATGTTGGGTTGAATGACAACAAAGGGACCTAACTGGTATGTGACCGCAGATAATTCCATTCATGAAATGCCATCTAAAATTCTTTGTTTTATTTTTCCTACTGTAGGGTTGTTTTTTTTCTTTCCTCTTTTATCTGATTGTTTATAACTATATTGTTCACAAGAATATGGTTAACTGAAACTTCAAAATTCCTGTAACTTCCACAAAATTACATTTCCCCTATTTCATATTGCTTACAATTAGGAGTTGATGTTTACAAACAATAACCTTTGCCTTCTTAGCTCACAAAATTATTTGAATTTTTAGTTCCTCTATTTATTAAAAGATATTTTTTATTGATTTCAGAGACTAAAGGAGAGGGAGAGAGAGAAACACCAATGATGAAAGAGAATCACGCCCCACACTGATTCATAAGTTAATAAGTGAAAGCTCAACTACAGAACCACACCAGCTGGGCTAGTCTATCTACTTTCATATCAGCTAACCCTCCCAGCTCTTTCTTATCTGCAAATCTGAGATTGAAGTATTCCTTTTCTGTTGACTTCATTGAGGGTAATTGGGCTTTCTCAGGTAAAAAAATAAAGACAATGGCAGTGCCTATCTGAGCATTCCCCTGTGAAGACACCATGTCATTCATTATTCAACAAATTTCAAGCTTATTTTTCAAAATATAATAGTCAACCTAATACTAGCATCCAATTAATTTTCCATCTCCATCTGATAAGGTTATAAGAGATTTTCTCAAATACTTTACTGAAATCTAGGCTTGCCAAAAAATGATGGTTTGTAGCATTATTTGAACTAAATGAGCTAACATGAAATGTGGCTCTATGAGTCTGTGATTCAAATAATTGAATATCCATTTTCCCAAAACAATAATTTTAAAGGAAAATCAGTCCTTAAAGGAAATGAGTCTGGACAAGGCTTATTAGTGGTGTCCATGTTGATTCCTGACAACCACACAGCCTTTTCCAGCACGTATAAGACCTCTGGTTGGTCATTTATCTATTGCCAAGAACCAATATCCATCTTACTTCAGGTCTTTCACTTCTAAAAAATGCTCCCCTTTAATTAGGACTTACTTCAGGTCTTTCACTTCTAAACAATGCTCCCCTTTAATTAGGACTCCATTTTTCTGGTAATTTCTCACAAAATACATGATGTGACCTTGAGACAATGGTGAAAATCCCAGGTGAATTGGGATGCAGATTTAGGCTTCTGAAGGATCCGTGTGGTTTTTCCATCTAACTCAGAATTCAGGCTCTAATACACTCTCAGTAATGACTATTCCACACTTTCTGGTTTTCAGGGCCATTCTCTGATAAAGATGGAAAGTAACACGTGCCGATATGCTGAGGCCTTTCTGGCTCTATTAATATTATACCACCTGCACAACAACCTCCTCCCTTTCCATCCACGGCGTTGAAAGCTTTTTTCATCCCACTGTGCACCTTCCACATTTCTCTTTCCCTCTGTTCTTTCGCCAGCCTGCCCCTGTTCCATAGGCCCATGCTACTCTTACTCTTTGCTATACTTGCTTTGGTGATATAACTCTTCGGTTATTGACTCCAGCATCTGAGGATCTTACTACAGAAGACATGGTCAGGACAAGTAGCGGTGGGGTGTGCAAGAAGACAAAAGTGCAAGAAGAGAGAGTCCAGCCAGCATGACTCAGTGGTTGAGAATCAAATTATGAACCAGAAGGTCAGGGTTGGATTCCAGGTCAGGACATATGCCTGGGTTATATGCTCGATCCCCAGGGTAGGGTGTGTAGGAGGCAGCCGATGATATTCCCAACTCTCTCCCTTTCCCTTTTTCTCTGAAATACATTTTTAAAAATCTAAAAAATAAGAAGAGAGAAGAGTATGAAACTCTTATAAAGTACATGAAGAATTCGACCTGCCCACTTAAGTACCTGCCATTTCTGGCCCTGTCAATCTCCATTTTGAACTTTTTAAGAGTTAGCAGCAGCTTTACTCCATATAACTGACAACTCAATAAATCAAGTTTTGAATAAGGAAACTGACAGTCTCCTGGGCCAAGGCTTTTTGACATTTGCATGGAAGCATCATGCTGCAAGGAAGTTTTAGTCACAGTCAGCCTTGACTGGAGCAAGTGGCCCCCATGATACCCATTTTGGCATAAGAGAAGTTTTATGGCATCAACCCTTACCCTTCCTCCCTCTCTCACACACAGACCATGTGAAGACACCCAATTCACACACGCCTGATCTTGCTTACCCTTCACTATGAGGGAAAAGAAATAGGGGAGGAACAGACACCAGCCATGCAGACCAACTGATCACAGATAGGCATCTGAAAAGCTGTTTTTACAACCAAGAGCCCCACAAGTCCCCCCACCATGCTGAGCCCTAGGAAAAAGCGTGCCCCCAGGAAGAGGAAGGCTAGGGTCTGAACACCAACTTTCTAATTTCTCTTCTTTGAGCCTCAGAAGCCTCTGGGGAAAATAACAAATACGTTGCCTGAAAATTTCCTGGAAAACATAACGTTTGCACAGGTACAGAGCTGGGATGCAGTAAATGGCACCTATTATTAATAAGATCTACAAAACTAAGTGCTTTAGGACCAAGATTAGCCCCATAAGAGTTACCACGTCCAAACTCTGGTGTTGATTCCCAGTGGACACTCCACAGGAATAAGCAAGGGTGAGTACATGTTTCCTTAAGGGTGTTTAATGGTTTAAAATTGTTGAGGACATGAATGCTTGTTCTGCCATATAACTGTTGAAAAGTAACTGTTCAAAAATAACAGTTTGAAGAACAGAATCCAGTTCAGCAGAAGGAAGCCAGATAAATGAGGACAGGTCCAATGTTATAAATGCCTAGAGTAGCGTCCCTTAACTGCCCCTGCCAGCCATACCAGGGGGAGGGTCACTAAGACCAGGTGCTAATACCAGAGAGGAAGCTCTGCTCAGCCCTCCATCTGCTCCTCTTTCCTTGGAAGAAAAACATTGTCTCACTTCACTTGTAATAACGTCAATTCAGAGTGTTTTATATTAATTTTTTCTCCCAAAGTTGCACTAGGTCTTATTTTCAGGGGATGTCTTATCTTTTCATGTGCTAGGTCATATTTTTGGGGAAATATGGTACCTGCTACAGCATGGCTTAACAGGATAGCTGGTATTCATAAAAGCTCTATCTATGCCAGGGATAATTAATTCTCTTAAGAAAACCCAAGTTTATTTTGAATCTGTATGATGAAAAGATAGCATATGCTAAAGATGAATCTTCAAGCCAGACACAAAGAATCTGTTAATGAATCTAGAAAAAAGAATTAACAAAGGAAGAAAGAAAACATGAAAAAAGAATGAAAGGTGAAAAAAAAAGAAAAAGAAAAAAGGAGACTAATTCCCTAAATTAAGTATTTTTCTACTTGAGAGAAGAGAAAGCAGATTCACAAACAATAAAAAGATGTAACTAAAGCAAGACAGTCAGAATCATGAGAGTGAAAGAATGGAGAAATGAAGGGTCAGGGACAATCCTATCCTCCCAGGTAAAAGAAAGGAAAGGAAGAAGAAAGGGTATCAGCACACAGTTCAGGATGAGCACAAGATAAATAAAACCATTTGAAAGACAACAGATACTTAGCCAGTGGGGAGTAGAATATTCAGAACCCTCAGGGGTAGTGAGTGGTTCATAACAATAATTATATCTACATTTGCATTTCCTTAGTGATTAGTATGACATAAGTACTGAGTACAAAATGCATAGGGTGGGGACTTGGGTTTGGAAAATTCCTGTCTGCTCTCACTTTTTCTTAGCTTCCATATCCACAGGAATCTGTCTCTTCTTTGGCGGAGGAGGAGGAGGCAGATCTTGCTTAGACCTTTTGGTGGTTACTTGTTCTCTTGTGTGAACAATCCCCAAAAGGTCCTTCTGAAGAATTTGGGACATTCCCAGCTTTCCTACAGCCTGAGTCACCTGAAATAAAATCAGCCAAGGTTTTAAGGTTTTGTTACAGCTTTATTGAGGTATAATCCATATGCCAGAAAGTTATTTCTTTGACGAAGTAAAACCAATGGTTATTAGTGTATAGACTTATGCAACCATGCCAACTTTCTATTCCCAGAATAATTGTGTTATTTCATAAAGAAACCCAGTACCCATTAGCAGTCACTTTCCATCCTCTCTCCCCCTTGGCTCCAGGCACCCAGTAATCTACTTTCTGTCTCTATGAGTTTATCTATTCTATGTAGTTCATATAGATAGAATCATGGTGCCTATAAACTTGGTACTGGCTCATTTTACTTGTATGTTTTCAAGGTTCATCCATGTCATAGAATATCAGTACTTCATTTTTTTTATTGCCAAAAAATATTTCATTGTATGGCTATACCATATTTTGTTTATCAATCCACTCTTGTATATTTGAGTCATTTCATTTTTTGTCTATTATGAATAATGTTGTTTTGAACATTCACGTACATACCAAAGTTTTGAGGTTTTTAAAGCTTTCAAACAAATAAAATTTAGCCGAAACAGGTTTGGCTCAGTGGATAGAGCATCGGCCTGCAGACTGAAAGGTCCCAGGTTTGATTCCAGTCAAGGGCATGTACCTTGGTTGCAGGCACAACCCCAGTGGGTGTGCAAGAGGCAGCTGATCGATGATTCTCTCTCATCGATGTTTCTAGCTCTCTATCCCTCTCTGTTCCTCTCCCTAAAAAATCAATAAAATATGTTTTAAAAATTTAAAGATGATTTAATTGACTTATGTCTGTTATCAGTTAGCAAGCGTTAAATCACTGGATATTAATGTTTTTAAGATTCATTAAAATTTAGACAACTAAAGAACATTTTCATGTCAATTTTCAATTTTATAGTAAACCAGATATAAGGAACCAATTTTTAGTTTACCTACTACTTTTTTAGTTCATAAAAACTAAAACTAACCTGAAATTTAATTTCTTCTTAATAGCACAACATACTACCTGGATCAAACAATACCTGGTTGGAGGAATCTTCTAGTCTCTGAACCAGAGAATCCCATCTCTGAGTCAGTTACAGTTCCAGTGCAGTGATTCTGCACTGTTGATCTTCTTGGATGCCTTAGGGTTATCAAGTAGTTGAAACACATCCTGGCCAATCTCACTCAGCTGGTCCAATGCTTGATGCTTCATTTCCATGTCTTCCTTCAAAATCTAGTATTTCAGATATTTGTTAGACGACTCCCTTTTAACAGGACTTTATCTTCCTGTTCCCCGGTCAGGGCATGTTAAAACATGTATATATTTTATAGTAGAATGTACCCTTGTAATTATCTGATGCTAAAACATAAGAGTCCTGGTTCCAGACCATTCCATGGCAGCATTCGTGTGTTAGGTAATGATCTGGATTTTGTAAATGGTTTTAACCATTGATGTAAAAAACTAAAAGATCATGGGCTTACAGGACAGATGCTGACAATGACATCACTTACAACCAGGCACTGAACACTGATGATTAGCTCCTTTTGGGTTCTGAAGTTCCTCATCTGGACGTTATTTAACGCCTCTTCTTTTTCGGTGAGCCAAGCTGTCAGCAAGCACTAAAAATAATAACAAAATTAGATATACACTTGGGGAATTACTTGGTAATGTGATTCAATCAAGTTCCCAAATCTCTAACATTTATATTCTTAGAAGCTTTATCCTTATCTTGAAAAAGAAGGACTTCCAAAACCTAATCAGGAAGCATGAGTGACACAGAAAAGATATTATCCTTATTAAATTTGCAACAGATCAACCTGAAATTAGCCCCAAACATGAGTAAGTAAACCTAATTCTCAGAGAGGTTGGGGATCTAAAAGGCTATTGAAGTCTCCAAAGAATCACATTGTAACTCTCCGGAGACATGGGGAGTCTGGGAGATCACCTTGTTTCAATCCCTTGTTTCAGGGAGGAGAGAGAGGAGAGCCAAGTTATACATCCAAGGTCCCTTGGCGAGTTCACAGAAGAGCCATATCAAAGACCCACACTGCAAAGCTAATGGTTTTTCCAGAGCATCATTCAAGAAAACCACACCATCCTTCAGGTTCAAGAGCAATTATGGTCAGAGGAAGAAGTCTGAGGATAGTCCAAAGAATAAAGACAGTTAAACTTCATTGGCAAACAGTACATGTTGTTTTAGGCAGAAGTAGGAAGATCAATTTGAAGCAGGATGGAAAACAACATAGTTACATGGGGATAATTCTTCCCAAAATGTGGCATCTACCACACCAACCCTTTTCTGTAGGATGGGTGTGTATGTTTGGGGAGGAGGGGGTTCTTGGTTCTATGTTTACAATAGAATCAATTCTTTCTCTAACTGTGTTTTTTTAATCAGTGAATTTTACAACTATTCCTTTCCTCTACATTACACAAACAAAAAGATGAAGATGAAGGACATAAAGCGCAAAAGCGGATCCTGCCCTCAGTAATAGTAAGGGTAATAAGATATGAGCAGGAGTAACTATGGCACAAGATACAAAGTGCAGACACCACTTAAGAGACGGCTTTCAGTTTAGAGATAGGGAGAGCGGGGGATTTATACATGACTTCATGGTTCTTGATGGCTGCAGAGAACTTAAAAATGAGGAGATGGGTCTAAGGACGTCCCATGGCCGATGCCAATCCTTAATCAAAAACACAAAGGCTAGAAAATAAATGAAATACAGCCGCTCTTTCAAAAAACAAAGACAACAAAACAACAACCCAAACCAATGGCACCTACAGGGCCCCATGCATTGGAATTGACAGTAAAGAAGGACCAGCACTATTCCTGTGGCACAGGCAGCCTCGCCATGGGCTAGGGACTGGGAATTCAGGGTTTGAGCACTGGGCACATGGAAGGGCAGAGGGAACACTGAGGTTGGAAAGGTAGGTTGGAGTTCTTTACAGAATAGGCCCCTTGCCACACTTGACACTGGCTGGTGCTGCAGAAGTTTGGAACCAATTTCTCAGAGCCCATTTGTTGACGCTCGAAGTCTTGGCAGCTGAGTTAGAAATAATCCCATGAAGGAGGTTCTAACTGGGATATGGCTGACTTGGGGTCATTCCTACGATTGCAGATTTCTCTACATTAAGTACCCATGCTGGATTCAACTCTCCATTTTCAGATGATCCCTCCTTCTCCGTCACTAGCAGAAAGCCATTCAAAGGTGAGATGTAAACCGAAAATACGGGCCAGAATATCAGCTATGCCTGACTTGTAATTATTTTATTTTCCAAATTAAAATTCTTTCCAAATTTTAAATTATTTTACTTAGCAGAAAAGTAACACAATAGTTTTCTCTGGCAATGTCGCCCTCCTAGTGTCATTATTAAATTAAACTTTTAACTGCTCAATGTTACAGTTTGGAGTGAGAACAAGGGTCTAAGTAAATGTAAGTACTTTGTAAAGTGAACTGCAAATATTCCAGAAATCATAATCTGGTCCATTATGAGATTCTTAACAGGAAGGCTGTGGCCAATGATTGGGGGTGTGGAGAAGTGATTAACAATTTATACTGGGACAAATTTTGTACCCCACTTTTGAAGAGGTTCTAGCTGCACCATATTTATTAAACCACAAAGCATCACATACTTGTTTTTATTGCCTGAAAAGCATCCAGTTCTTCTTTTGTAGATAGAAATGAGATTCATTTAAAAGAATTGAAATGGACCCTGAGATGAGGGAATAGAGTATCTGCTTATTTTCTAAACCACAACAGTTTGGTGTTTCCAGAGAAATGTTTGCTTATTTGCATTCTGTTTTGATGCCTGCTTTTCTGGAAGGATGTAGGAGGTAAAGGGCCACCGCTCTGACTGAAAATCATTTTCTATGGTAATATTTAGTAGGAAAAAAACATACTATTATCCAAATGTTAAATCAATGGTGTTACTAAATAATGTTTCCTAATTAATTCCAGTAGTTATTCTGTTTTAAAACCATTAAAAATTCTTGTGATTTAAAGGGCACAAAATATTAAGTGGATTCCTTATTTATGTAGCACAAACCATATGCTAGGCGCTGTGTTGGTACAAGTTCAAATACATTGCCCAGTACAATGCGATGAAACTATAATGTCAAGCAAACCATAAAAGTAGCATGTCTAAGTACTAACATTCTTAAAAATATCACAGATCAAATTGTTATTACAATGAGCAGTACAGTACAATCTCTATGAATACTCTTCATTTAAAATGGATAAAAATCTGACTTTAAAAGTAACAAATAATTAAAATTAGAAGAAAGGTAAACTTTGTTCTAATGCCATAATTGAAGATGAGTTACCTTCCACCTCTATGGATAACAGTTTCATACCTGTTCTTCCAATAATCCCTGCCACAAGATATTGATTTCGTGTAACCTATTCCAGCGTTCTTCAGTCCATCGGCATACTGTGTCCAACATTCACCAAGTTTCTAGTAAAGGGAGAGACCATCCTTTGTCAGCACAGCTTTCAGAGAGTTATCACAATCCTCAAAGAAATTCTTGACATCAATTATTCTCTATTACAAAGCTTTAGAAATTGCTTTAAAAATAATACAGATGAATGCTCTATATTTATAGATGAGAAAAACTAATTTCCATAGGATGTAATATTTTATACTACATAGCTAAAAAGTAGCACAACTAGAACTCTATCATATAACTGTCTACACCAAATTCCTGCCCTTTCCATTTTATTGTGGTTTTTATTTGAAAATTTAGCATTTTAAAGTACTAATGCATAGTACTTAGTATTATACTATAGATTGTGATAACTGTCTCTGAAAGCTTTAAAGTATTGATACATAAAAAATGCTAAACCCCTTGCAAAGGCTTGATACCATAACCTTTGTGAGAAAAAAAAAGCAATTTGCTGGGGTCCCTAAAACTGCTATTGAAATTCACACATTGCTCCACCAAAGAAACAGGGATAGGAAATCCTACATAGCTGAAATTCTCAAATTTTAATATGCATGGACATTTTTTTTTAAGTGCATATCCAAGGAGCTCCAGTCCCAGGAATTCAGTTCTGCCTGAAGCCCGGGAATCTACATTTCAGCAAATTCCTTAAGTGATTCTGAGCAAGAAGCCTGAGGGCCACTTGTTGAGATTGATTCCTGTGCTTCCCAACCTAGCTACTATTGCACATAAAGCATCCTGCCCACTCACCCCAAGGGCAGATGGAAAGGAATGGTACCGAGGTCCTCCTGTCACCATACGCTGTGGAACCCCAGCTGGGAAGGACAGCCTAAAGTAGGTTCTTCTACTCTTCTACAGTGTGATGAGACGTAAAGAATAAGGGTACATGTACTCGGGTCTCAGACCAGAGGCCCCTTGTGTTCCACCTTCTTCTCAGGGTCCTTACCTGTAGCTGATCTTCCAGAACAGCTGTGGCACTCTCACCGCTGTTTTCATCAACAATCACCACCATGTGAGTTAATGAATTTACCTTCACCTGTTCAGCATCAAGATCATTTTGCAAGCTCTAAGAAAGAAAAAAAAATTAAGATATACCATTATCTCTACTCTCTCACATTTACCTATTTAAAATCCACTTGGTTGTCAACAGTAATTAAGGACATTTAATGAGGCATCATGTTTAAATTTCCAATCATTACCCTAAGTGTTCTATTAATGAAACAAGTCCGTTATACATCTTTACATTTCAGTATGAACCAAAGCAGTTTGAAAATGCAGTGTCATAACAGATGGCAAGTGGGATGTCTTTATTTTCAGTCCAAATTGTGGCCAAAATAATAATAATAATAATAATGATAATAATGTAGCATAAATGAGTTGAATGCCTATACTAGGAATTAAGGTAAGATTGTAGAGTTGGTAAATTTAAAAATTCCTGAATTTAACTAAACAAAGATCATTTTCTCTAGTGCAGCATGGCATAAAGTGAGAGATGAGGAGATAATATTTGATAGTCAGAAGCTATTCTGAATAGCTATCCAGGAAAGCAGATAGAGATAAAGATGACTTTCATTCTCACTCCTTACAAAGGAAGAGCATGGCAGGTGCTAAGATGTATGTATACAGGTAATTTATTTAAACACTACCAACAGTGTTGTCAAATGCCTTTGAGTTGCATTTAAAGTATCCCTAAAGCTTTATTTATCAGTAAATATATGTATGTATCAGTTATCCAGATATTTCAATGAAAAATAAGATTATTCAGACAACTTGCAGAGGGGCTAATTGCTATCTTGCCTTGATTGTGAAAAGTTTTCTCCTTAATTTGTGATGAAATTAAATGATCCACTAAATTTTGATTCTTCATTTAGTGCCAAATACTTTTCCAGATTGGAGAAGAAGCAAAAGATTTTCTTAAAGGGTAATACAGATAAATCTGAGAGTTTGCTTCTTTGCACGGCATTGATGCTAACACACTAGAGTTCTTAACCACTTACAGGTCCAAAACAACCCCTGAGAATCTTAGGGAAGCTCTGTGCTTTCTTAAGAGCACTATACATACCCACATAAAATGTTAGTAAAGCCACGTCCTCATGGACTCCGGCCTCTAAGCTGCTGATTAGCACGGGACACTGAAAAGTGTCCCATCCCTGCAGTAAGGACAGAAGCCCGTGAGAAGGCTAGGTGCTGCTGTTTCATAGTTGATGAGGTAGAAAAGAAAAAACGAGCCAGATTTACTTTATGATCTTCTAGCAGCTTTTGCAAGGATTGTAAATCTCCATCCAGGGGACAAGTCTCCATCTTCTGAATGCGTCCTTCCTGTGAGTGTCAACCAGGCGGAGAGCTACTGCAGCTGCTGCTTCTGCAACTCCATCAGCACCTCATGCAGCCTATGGGGAGGGACACAGCATCAGCCCCACTTGCTTTTCCCCTTTGCAAAGGCAAATGCACACAATACACACTCCTGGCAGCTAACAGTCTGGGTAGCGTGGGGGGTACGGGGTGTCGGGCAAGGAAACTCACTCCTGTCTAACCATTTAAAGCAGCACTTAGTCTTTAAATATAGAAAGAAAACACACACACACACACACACACACACACACACAAACTTTCATTTTCCTCCTAAATGGAATCAATTAAATGCAGTACAATAATGCAAATAACAGCAGCCACCATTCCTATCAGAATCATTATTTCTTCAATCAGGAATTCCTGCATATTAAATATGTGGAAATTGCAATGGAATGTAGTTAGCTCCTTAATACACAATGCAGAGAGGGGGGAAAGAACCATGGGAGCCTGGGGGAGTGGGAGGGGGGGCAGGACTGCTTTGGAAAATGTAATAAATTGTAAATAAATACTACATAGTCCTGTCTTCACATTGAGTTAATGGTTAGCCAATTTGATACCGCACATCAGTATCTATCCATATAAAATATCCTTTCCTATACATGATGCCTGTACTCTAACTTCTACCTTTTAATTTGGTTATCACATCAAGATCATACAAAAATTCCTGCACCATCACACATTTTACAAGGCAAGCTCTGTAATTATCTTGCATTCACAGACCTTTATTTCAACTCAACTGGACAACACACATAGTGCAATAAAGTGTTCATTTCTTTGTTTCCACTCACCGGGACTGTCTGTCCATACTCTCCACCCTGAGGGCCTCCCACCTAGCATTCAGCAGGGTCATCTGTTCCTGGATTTCAAACTCCTCTTCATCGGACAGAGTCCCCTGTGTTATCAGCTGGTTTCCTGCCTGCAGGAAGCTCCCCACACTGCTCTACTGCGCAGTCAGCTCCATCATAAAAGCCTAGAAGAGTACATCACTGTGACTTGTGAGCAGCTCATTGGAAAAAAAAAGTAAATAAATTATTGTTTCAATATCAGAGATGCAGAAAAAGGCAGCCATGAAGAGTGCAAATAAAGTAGACTTTGGCCCAACTTTGAATATAGGAAAGAGGCACTGGCCTAACTAAAAAAGGGGAATCTATCAAAGAAAACAATATTACATCTGCTAATAGTAACTATTTTTAAGTAAATGCTGATGATGATACTGAGAGACCATGACATGGAATTATGGGAAAACAGAATAAATAAAACAGCGTGCTCACCCAAGAGAAACTGCTTAAAGAACCAGACAATTGCTATTATTTTCAAACCAAAACAGCACATAAGACCTGTCAACTCACATACTGGCCCCAAAACAAATCTACTTCATCAAAAAGAAATCTCCATACAAGCTAATCACTATCACTACAGTGCAATATACTATACGCTCAAAATATTAGGAAATGTTCATTGTAGAAAAGTATACATGAATACTGGCTACGACATTTGCTTAATCGTACAATAAATAAAAATAACCGCTTCCTGGGGAACATTCCAAGTCCAAAGACTGAGTGCATTGTATTAATTAGCCACTTGGTGTTTTAAGGATGACCATGCACTTCAGAAACCAGCAGTGCTGTGCACTGCTTTGTGTCCGTGGCTCCACAAAAGTTACATGTTACAATAAGATTAAAATCTGAGACCTAATTCCAATGCACAGTGAGAATCGCCCGCGCCGACTTTAAACAAAGCCCTTATTTAAATGTCACGAGTCCTAAAATGTGCCATGACCTTCCCGCAGGGCAGAATGCTGGAAGCGCACACATCAGGGCAGAGCCAGAGGAGGCACAGGCACCGTGGCGGGCATGGCCCCCTCACGGGCCACAGATGACTTACCTCGTGGGTGGCAAACTGCTCTTTGACTTCCTCCACGTCCTCTGAGATGTCGTCCTGCTCCTGGAACGTGTCCTCGGCAGAAAGCAGCCAGGTCAGCACCCTCCTCCAGGGCTGTCTGGTAGCTGTCCAGGTCCATGTCCACCTCAGTGATGGTGCTAGGGGTGTCAGCCCGCGGGCTCCCGTGCTCCTCTTCCAGCGCTGAGCTCTAGGAAAACAAAGCCGAGAGGAAACCCCCAGGCAGCGTGACCATGAGGTGTTTGTTCAACAGGGACACGCTGCATGGAGAGCAGCGGACAGGAAGAGCCCGCTGTGTCTCAGACATGCAGCCAGTTCGCAGGCGCTGGGGAAGCCAGGCTGGAGCTACTCAGAAAGCATGTATTGGTACCTCAAGAACACAGAACAGCCCGCTCTCCTGGATCCTGTGCTCAGGGGGATGCTCACATACGTGGGAAGTGACAAGTAACCCACTTGAATCACTTCTGAATAAAAGTAAAATGGCTCTTAGTGAAGCTGGAAACTCCGTGGTCCCAGTAAGAGATGCTGTTTGAGTTCAGCCAGGGCTAAAATAGGAAAGGTGCATGCAGGATGGTGTTGGGCCCTAAAGGATAAATCTCAGTTAAAGAAAAGGACATGAAGATTAGAACTCTGCTCTGACACTAGCAAAACTGCTTTTACTGAAATGCATGTTAGCATTTTATTTTTGATCCTGAAAGGCAGGCACACATACAGGCTGCCGATGGTGATTTTGGCAGGCTGCTACCTCTAGTTCACTTGCTGGTATGGGTTTATTGTTGTTGTTGTTTTTGTTTTAAACCCATGGGAATAAATTCATCCCAAACCATGGAATATTTTTATTTACTTTCTGTTACACACATGTGACAGCATGCTAACTGATAAATTGAATCTTATAACCAAATGAACTCTTTTTTGTTCATTGGTTCCCTTTTAGAGCAAAACTTCTTTAAAATCTGCTGACAGCCCATCTTCACTTAATCACTTCCCATCCACAATGTTTATGTGGTTCAAACATACAGCAATGTAGAGGGGAAAATAAGAAATTCTCATGGATTCGACAGCTCCGATTTGTTAACAGTCCCATTCAGTTTTGGTGTTGGTCCCCCCCACCCAACTGAAAAGGCTTTTGCCAATGTCAGCAAACACCTTCCCAATGACAAATCCACTTTTCTAGCACCGCCTTTATGGTGACCATGTTATTAGCCAACAAACTAGGACATTTTTATAAAAACGATGCTAGGACAACCCGCATAAACCAAACTGTCCCAAGCTAACCTAGAGATCTGGTCACCCTCTCTCTTAACTTATACTCTCAGCCACACTGCATGGCTGACTGCCCACCCTCCTGAAACCCTCCTTTCTCTCCCTGGGGAACCCCACACTGGTTTTCCTCCCGACTCTGCAGCCAATCTGTAAGTCATGGATCTCCTCAAAATTAAGCCTGGGACCTGTTTTCTTTACTCAGTGTACTTGGTCTGAGTGATTTCACTTATTCCTGTGGGGTTTCAAGAAACATCTATATCCCACAGACATTAAATATGTATTAATTCAGGACAGGATAATTCAGGAAAAAAATTCATGACTTTATTTAAAAAAAATGAATCTTTATCCTAATGAGTAAAAGTATTATAAATCTTTAAGTGAAAAATCCACTGAGTAACATATTGTCATTCTTTCTAAATGAAAGAAAAAATAAACCATGTATTTTGATAGCCCTTTGAAAATATAATGGTAAAAATCCTTTTGCTAAAGACGAAATGAAAAGCAGAAAAAGAAAACTAGTACTTAGAACAAAGCAAAGCTGACATGAGAGAAACCATCTGTCATACAAAATGACACTGATGGAAGATGGTGACCAAAGGATGGGAAATCACTGCTCCTTCAGCAAATCATGCAGCAGTATGATCACAGCCCTGGGCCCCCTTATTGTGTGAAGCAGTGCATTTCTTCTTAAGAAATCAGTTGAGTTATGGTTTTCTGTTACACACATGTGACAGCATGCTAACTGATAAATTGAACTTCCAAGGCATATGCAAGTGGACAAGCCAAGATGTTCTCAGTCAAGAAAAAAATCCTCTGCCCTGGCCATTGCTGCTCAGTTGCTGGAGCGTTTCCCCTATGCACCAAGAGGTCATCAGTTTGATTCTTGGTTAGGGCACATGACTGGGTTTGGGGCACAGTCTCCAGTAGGAGGCAGCCAATCAATGTTTCTCTCTCTCTCTCCCTCCCTTCCTCTCTCTCTCAAATTAATAAAAACATTCTTTTACAAGGGAAGAAAAATAAATCTTCTAAAAGTGTTTTTATCTGGTACCTAAGAGATAACAAAGACAGCCAGTCAAACATTTCAATAAAAATTTATCTTTACCTGTATATTAATATCTCCTTCTTCACATTCTTTTTTGTATTTCCTTGGGAGAGTCTCTACTTCACGGATGGCATCTATGGTGACTTGCTGAGGTAGCACCTCAAACAAAGATGTTAAATACATAATTATGGATTTCTTTTCAGGAAGCTGAACAGCAACATCTAAAAGGGGAAGGAAATAAAGACCAGCTTAAATTAGAAGTTCAAAATATGTGAACAGCTCAGTAGGAGATATAAAATAACTATCCTCAGCACCCATAAACAATACTATTATATAATTTTGCAGTACCATAGCTCATTAAGTTTATGTTTCATATAATGACAGAAGAGACAAGGCATAGACACTTTCTTAATTTTGTTCAGTATTATATTTCTTTAAATTCTTCCCTATAAGCTTTTCCCAAATGCTCAGAGAAATGCTGACATTTAAGATTATGCCAGATTTTATTAACATTATAAAAGTAAGTCTAGAATTAAATTCCACAACATTTGTAACTAAAGTTTTCACATCATATACAGGTGAGCAGTTAGGAGCCAGCAGTCCTGGGTTGTGAGAGAGATGTCTGAATGCTGGTTTAGGCCTGATCCCAACAGTCAGACATCCCCCAAGGGGTCCCAGATTGGAGAGGGTGCAGGCCGGGCTAAGGGACACCCCTTCCCCTCACCACCCCCCATCCCTGTGCATGAATTTCTTGTACCGGGCCGCTAGTACTAGTATAAAACTGCATTTCAGTAAAATTAAACCAAATACTGAATTGGTTATCTAATAATTATATTTTCTTAAAACTTTAACTCTTCTGCTGGTAACAAATAACTATTCCTCAATGAGGTAATTAAATTTCCTCCTACAGGATCCTACAAATTGTTAAGTACAAAAGTTCCAATAACTGCGATAAAATGACTTGCACCATGTTTCAAACAAAAGAACACTGCTCAGTTCTCATAATTCCTCCTAAAAAAAAAACAAACCACAACAACAAAAAACACTGCTCTTCGAATATCCAAAATGAGCAGCAAAATCAAGATTAAACTTAAGCACTGAACAATAACTTCAGGATCTAACAGCTTTTCAATTCCCAAGTACATTTGAGCCTGGCTGAAGGCATGTTCAAGTCTCTCAGTAGGGGACATCTTGACAACTCTATCCCAGCTGAAGAGATCAGGTCTGAAAATACCACACAAATAAAATACATTGAAGACAACACATGTGGAAACGAAGTGGTCATTGTTATAATCTAACACATTGCAGTTTTAGATTATTTTGTTTGTGAGTTTAAATTAAAAAGTTTAACTTTATATACCAAAACTTTGTCAAATATATAGTATTATAAAGTAACTTATAAAAATAAAAACAATGGATAAAATATTCTAAGTTTCCTGTATTGGCTAAGCATACCTATTAAATTTTCTAGAGTAATCACTAGAATATTAAAAATAGTTTATAATACTTTCCAAATAGTTAAAGAAAAATAAGAGGAGGATGAACCTATTAATATAAGATAAAAAGAAAAAAGACAGAGAAAAAGAAATAAAAAGCTCAAAATAAATAGGTAAAAAAAATGAAAAATTAACAGAAATACATCAATTACCACCATTAATACTAATGAATTAATTCTCTTATTGAAAGACCACTATTAGGAGGGTGGAAAATCCAGCTTACACAGGATATTCCTAAACCAAACGTCCTGAGAGAATTACTCTCCACTCACCCTCTCCATATTATATTGCTTAGTATTTCATGTCTATCTAGATTTTCTTTTAATCCTAAAAACTGGACATTTTGTGTGCTGACTTACACAAAAGTTGATCATTTTTGTGCACTCCATCTGTTATTGCATCCTACACTCACCTACCTCCTGGGATTGCCTCGCCCACTCCAGCCCTGACTCCTTTCAGACTTCCTCTCCTATTACTCCTCCCACTCACACCCTGCACCCACTGGCCTCCCCTCTTGCCAGCTACATTTCTCTTCAGCATCTTTACCACAGCTTTCTGCTACACAACTCACATTTCCTATTCTTTCTTTATTGTCTGCCTCCCTCTAATTGCACATAAACCCCAAGGAGATGGGGGTGTTTACCTTTTTTCTCTGTTATACAACCTGAGCCTAACACAGGAAAAGTACTACAAACACACTTATTGAACCAATTAAGTAGTTAATGGAAAAAAGTTTAGGCTAAAACTCAAGTTTTCTGACTACATGTCTTATCCAACTAGGAACAGTTAAGCTCTCCAAACTGATACAGTGAAAAAGATTGGGTGTGGAGGTTCTCTAACCAAATTTTAATTATATATCTCTAAAAAAGCTATAGCAAATATCATTATTATTGTAAAACATTAAAAACATGCCCTTCATTTTCAAGAACAAAATATTCTTCTCATTATTACCAATTCAAATCAATATTGTATTGAAAGGCAAGGCACAAATGAACAGGCGAAAAAGAGAAGGGGAGGGGAAGAAAGGGAAGAGAAAGAGGGAGGAGGGGAGGGGAGAGGAGGGGACTATTATAATCTATGGATGGTCTACCAAAAATGCATTAATTCTGCAGAAACAAAATTTTGTAAAATTTTAACAAGTTTCTAGATCTAAGATGTAGTGGTATCAATTATATTTTTATATATAAGCACAGCATATACAGGAAACAAAACTTGAAACAATAAATTATTTAAAATGGCAATAAAACATAAAAGAAGTTTCACCTTTCACATTTAAATTCTTGATGCATCTCAAATTTATTTGTGGGTAAGATGAGGTAAAGATCCAACTCAGGTACTTACATATGGGTAACCAGTTGTCCCATACCATCTATTTTAATAGCAATCAGTTCAGTTATATATCAGGATGGTGCTATTTCTGAGTCCTTTATTCTGTTAGGTTGAGTATAGAAACTGCCATTGTTGTACGTCAAAATAACAGTGAAGCACTGGCAATTTCATATGGTTCAGCCTGTAATTAAATTAGCGTACTTATTTATAGCACCATAGTTTTAATTAATGTAGCTTCATCATTACTTTTGGTTTCTGTTTGAGAAGTACTTCAGCCTAGTTCTGTTTCACAATTGTTTTTTTTTATTTTATTTATTTTTTTTACATATTTTATTGATTTTTTTTATTGCCCCCCTTCCTCCCTCCCACACATCCCCTCCCTCCCCATAGTTTTATGTCCATTGGTTGTACTTATATGCATTTATACAAGTCCTTCGGTTGATCTATTATCTCCCCCTCTGTTTCACAATTGTACTGGCTCTTCATGGGCTTTTGGTCTTTCATATATTTAGAATCTGTTTATAAATTTCATGAAAAAAAATAATTTTGTAGAATAAGTCGGGACTGCACTGAATTATAGAACTTTCCTTTTGGTATAAGAATGGACACTAGCACAATTCTTTGCATATATTTCTTATTAGTGCTGAATGAGTGGGACTGAACTATATGAATCATTTTAAATGTTTTAACTTATGAATATGTAGAAGCAGCTGTGGCTGTGCTGTGTCATTTAAGTCCACAGAATAAAGACTTGGTGGTAAGATTTTTTTCCATGATTTCACTTTTCTTAATATTTTGATAGGACGTTTACCTGGAGGAGAGCAGGGCTAGTGGAAAGGGGCTTTACGGAGGAGCAGTGAGGGAGGGAGCAGATACACATCTGGAAAGCCCACAACTAAGGAGAGTCATTCTCACTTATGTCAGTGAAGCAGGGCGTTCAAGGCGAGCCCGTCTTTCCAGATGGTGGTGAGGTTGAGGACACTGACTTGGCTGTATGGCCTGGTGGACAGGAGCACCCAGCTCAGCAGGATCTTCTCCTGGTTTTTCTGCTGAACGGCTGACATGATGTCCTTCATGACATCTTTCACCTGCCAGAGAAACCATGTCCGCCTATGACGTAAAGCAACTACTGGGATTGAGTCCTTGAATGAGAACTATTTCATTACTTAACCATAGGGATCAGGTCACTGGTGATTCAATTTATTTCAAATTTCCCTTTAAACAGCGATTATTTTGAAGTACTATAATTTAGAAGGTGAGTTTTTACTTCACCATTATACATTACCATAGTACTTTCTATATCTTAACAATACTCAGATTCAGTTACAGTAAACATTACTTTCATAATCCCTAAAAGAGTAATATTTTAATACTATACATTTACAAAGAACTTTTGATAGAAAATCAACTGTTTTGATTTTCTACAAAATATAAGGATGCAAGGAAGACATTTTGACTGAATGCAAAATCAAAGAATGAAGTAACTTTCCCGATTATAATCAAGAACTAATATTGCACAGTATTATTCTAAAGAAATACATGTGTTTTAAGAAAGTGCTCAAAGAATGATGTGGATATGTCAAAAGGACACAGATCTGATTTAAGGTGTGGTCAATCACATGGGCCAAATTTAGTATAATTTAAGCGTCAAAATCTATTTTCATAAAAGGGTAATATGCTAATTAGAGTGGATAGACAGATGTCTTCTGGATGTCCTTCCAGATGTATGTCTGGACAAAGCAGAGAGGTGCGATGAAAGCGCTGAGGGCAGTCAGCAGCTGCAGCAGCTGCAAGGGCTAAGGGCAGGTGGCTGTGGCCAGCAGTGACAGCAACAACGTGGTGATGGGGGCAGCACCTCCCCCTGATTGGCCTGATTGCCTCTCACAGAGGAAGGCCAGGCTGCAGCTTTTGCCCCTGGGGAACAGGGAGGAGAAGAGTGAGGAGGGCAGAGAGGAGGACAGAGAGGAGGCCAGAGAGGAGGACCCAGAGGACAGAGATGAGGCCAGAGAGGAGTACATGGAGGAGGAGCGTGAGGACAGAGAGGAGGCTAGGTAGGCGGACAGAGAGGAGAGAGAGGAGACCAGAGAGTAGGACAGAGATGAGAACAGAGAGGGGGACAGGGAAGAGTACAGAGATGAGAACAGAGTGGAGAACAGGGAGGCGCACAGGGAGGAAGACAGAGGAGGACAAAGAGGACAGGACAGAGAGGCCAGGACAGAGAGGTTAGAGAGGAGAACAGAGAGGAGGACAATGATGAGGACAGAGAGGAGGACAGAGAGGTTAGAGAGGAGAACAGAGAGGAGGACAATGATGAGGACAGAGAGGAGGACAGAGAGGAGGACAGGGAGTACAGGGAAGAGGACAGAGAGGAAGACAGGGAGGATGACAGAGAAGTGGACTGATAGGATGGCAGAGAGGAGGACAGGGAGGAGGACAGAGAGGAGAACCAGGAGAGGACAGGGAGGAGGACAGAGAGGAGGACAGGAAGGACAACAGAGAGGAGAACCGGGAGTAGGACTGGGAGGAAGATGGGGAAGAGGACAGAGAAGACAGAGAAGAGGACAAGAAGGAGGAAGAAAGGAGAACAGGGATGAGGACAGGGATGAGGACATAGAGGAGGACAGAGAGGAGGACAGAGATTAGAATAGAGAGGATCACAGGGAGGAGGACAGGGAGGAAGACAGGGAGAAGGACCGAGGAGAACCTGGAGGAGGACAGAAAGGAGGATAGAGAGGAGAACAGAGAGGAGTACTGGGAGGAGGACAGGGATGAAAACGGAGAGGTGAACAGGGAGGAGGTCAGAGATGAGAACAGAGAGCAGGACGTGGAGGAGGACAGAGAGGAAGACAGAGAGGAGAAGAGAAAGGAGGACAGAGAAGAGGACAAGGAGGAGGACAGGGATGAGGACAGGGAGGAGGACAGAGGAGTACAGAGGGAGGAAAGGGAGGAGGGCAGATAGTAGGACAGGGAGGAGGACAGAGTGGAGGACAGAGATGAGAACAGAGTGGAGGACAGGGAGAAGGACAGAGAGGAGGAAAGAAAGGAGGACAGGGATGAGGACATGGATGAGGACAAGGAGGACAGGAGAGAGATGACAGGACTGAGATGATTAGAGAAGAGAACAAAGAGGAGGACAGGGATAGGACAGGGAGGAGGACAAAGAGGAAGGCAGAGAGGAGGATAGAGAGGAGGACTGGGAGGAGGATATAGAGGAGGACAGAGATGAGAACAGAGTGGAGGACAGGGAGGAGGACAGATTTGAGAACAGAGAGGACAGGGTGGAGGACAGAGAGGAAGACAACGAGGAGTAGAGAGAGCAGGATAGAGAAGAGGACAGGGAGGAGATCAGGGAGGAGGAGAGAGAGGAGGAGAGAGAGGAGAACAGAGAGTAGGACAGAGAAGAGTACAGAGAGGAGGACAGAGAGGAGGATAGGGAAGAAGAGAGTGAGGAGGACAAAGTGGAGTTCACAGAGGAGGACGGAGAAGACAGAGGGGAGGACAGATAGAAGACCTGGGAGGAGAACAGGGAGGAGGACATCGAGGAGGAAAGAGAGGAGGACAGAGAGGAGGACAGGTAGGAGGACAGGGAGGATGACAGAGAGAAGGAGAGATGAGAACAGAGAGGAGGAAAGAATAGGACAGAGAGGAAGACAGGGAGGAGAGAGAGGAGGACAAAGATGAGGACAGAGAAGAGGACAGAGATGAGAACAGAGAGGAGGACAGGGAAGAGGACAGAGAGGAAGACTAGGTCGAGGAGTAAGAGGACAGAGAAGAGGACAGTGAAGAGGACAGGGAGGAGGACTGGGAGGAGTAGAGAGAGCAGGACAGAGAAGAGGACAGGTAGGAGGACAGAGAGGAGGACAGGGAAGACGATAGGGAAGAAGACAGAGTGGAGGACAGGGAGGACAAGGAGGAAGAAAGGGAGGATGACAGGGAGGAGAACATGGATGAGGATAGAGAGGAGGACAGAGAGGACCAAGATGAGAACAGAGAGGAGGACATGGAAGAGGACAGAGAGGAAGACAGGGAGGAGTACAGAGAGCAGGACAGAGAAGAGGACAGTGAGGAGAACAGGGAGGACAGAGAAGAGGACAGAGATGAGGAAAGGGAGGAGGACAGAGGGGAGGTCAGGGAGGAGGACACGGAGGAGGACAGCGAGGAAGACAGAGATGAGGACACAGAGGACTGGACAGAGGGGACAGACAGAGAGGATGGAGAGGAGGATAGAGAGAAGACAGAGAGGAGGACAGGGAGGAGTACAGGGAGGGGGATAGAGAGTAGGCCAGGGATGAGAACAGAGAGGAGGATAGTTAAGAGTTCAGAGAGGAAGACAGGGTGGAGGAGAGAGAGGAGGACACGGATGAGGACAGGGAGGAGGTCAGGGAAGATGACATGTATGAGGCCAGAGAGGAGGACATTGAGGAGGCCAGAGAGGATAACCGGGAGAAGGACTTGGAGGAGGACAGAGAGGACAGAGAGGAGGAATAGGAGGAGGACAGAGAGAAAGACATGGAGAAGGACATAGACGAGGAAAGAGAGAAGTACAGAGAGGAGGACAGAGAGGAGTACAGGGTGGAGAACAGAGATGAGAAAAGAGAGGAGGAAAGAGAGGAGGACAGAGAGGAAGACAGGGAGGAGGAGAGAGAGGAGGAAAGAGAGGAGGACCGAGAAGAGGACAGGGAGGAGGACAGGGAGGAGGACTCGGAGGAGGACAGAAATGAGAACAGAGAGGAGGACATGGAGGAGGACAGAGATGAGAACAGAGAGGAGGAAAAAGAGGAGGACAGAGAGGAGGACAGGGAGGAGGAGAGAGAGGAGGACAGAGAGGATAGGGATGAGGACAGAGAGGAGGAGAGGAAAGAGGATAGAGAGGAGGATAGGGAAGAAGACAGAGAGGACATAGATGAGAACAGAGATGAGGACAGGGAGTGGTACAGAGACGATAGAGGAAAGGAAGAATCGGAGTAGGACAGAGAGGAAGACAGGGAGGAGGAGTGAGTGTTGGATAGAAAGGATGACAGAGAGGTGGACAGTGATGAGGACAGGGAGTATGACAGGTAGGAGAACAGGGAGGAGGTCAGAATGGAGGATATCGAGGACAGAGAGGATAACTGGAGGAAGGCTGGCCTGCAGCACCCCTTTGTTCTCCTGCGAGGCTTCAGCCTGTTGCCAGGGTCGGCGCCTCCCCGGAAGCAGCCCCAGGCCTCAGCTCTGTGGCCCGAGATCAGCGGTTGAGGGCCCAGCGGCACCCCACCCTCCCAGGGGCCCTGTCGCCAGGCTTCTTGCCAGCTCCCGGCTGGCCAGTGTCTGGCAGTGGCTCTTGCTCCTCATCGTGTTCCTCCTTGTCTAGAGCTTTTTTCTCCTTTCCGTTCAGAGAGTCTAGCATCAGAGTCAACAGACTGTCCTCTGCGTGCAATGTGCGCGACTCCGGGGGCTCTGCCCCTCTCTGCTCCCCTGGGACTCCGCCTCACAGCCCTGTCTCCTCCGTTTGAGCCTGGGTCTCCAGGGTCTGGCCTAGAACTGGGGTTCAGAGCAGTCAGAACTGGGGCCCAGCACAGCTGGAGCTCTTGTTTCCTTCCCGCCAGGGCAATCTAGCTTCAGAGTCAACATTCCTTCCTTTCCATGCAATGTGCGTGACTCCGGGGGCTCTGCCTTTCACCGCTCACAGCCCTGTCTCCTGCCTTAGCCTGGGTCTCCAGGGTCTGGCTCAGAACTGGGGCTCAGCGCTGCTGTTCCTTGGGTTCAGCCCAGTCTGAAGCTTTTATTTCCTTCCTCCTAGGGAACGCCAGGCAGACACCCAGCCTTCTCCTCCTCTTAGGCTCCGTCCTCTCTGTGTGCGGTCAGCATGCCTCCGTACCTTAGGCTTTTTCAGCTCCTCTGATTTTCCTTCTGGTTTCCTCTTTCCTTCTTGTAGAATTTTCAGTCAGTCGACTACCTGTAGCTCTGGGCAATGTCCATTTTATATTTTAGTTGTATTCCATTGAAATTGTTGTGTGCGGCTGCAGTTAGGTGTTTACCTGTGCAGCCACCTTGGATCCATCCTCAATGTCTTAACTTTTAAAGGCAGTTAGAAATCTGGATGGTTTTATTCTAGAAATATAGTTTTTTAAATGTTAGCAACAGATTCAGATTTAAAGCACTGTAGGGCCAGCATTTTTTCCCCATTTGCATGTATTTATTTAAGTAAGAGATCAGAAAATACATTTTTATAATACACATAAGAAAAACTTATTTAAATGAATAAAAGATAAAATGACCAGCTGGGTAGCTCAGTTTGTTAGAGCATCATCCAGATACTCTGAGCTTGTGAGTTCCATCCCTGGTCAGGGCACATATATATACAAGAATCAACCAATGAATACATAAATAAGTGGAATAACATACGGATGTTTCTTTCTCTCAAATCAATCAATCAATAAAAAACTTTAAAATGACCAATGGTGACAGAATTTAGTGTTTATAATGAGATGATCAATAATGCTAATAATGCAGAGAAGAAATTAAAAGTGTATTTAAAAGTTTGAGACCATGCTTTACAATATTTTATAACAAAAATAAACTATTAATCTTTTAAAGACATACATTACTTAATAGTTTTTCAAATGATTTCAAGATGTTCTCTTATATGGACATGACGCATAAAACAGAAACTTGGGTCAACAAGTATTAGTCCACAGAAGCTTGTGAAGTTTACTTTTTTAATTCTTATTGATTTCAGAGAGGAAGGGAGAGAGAGAGAGAAACATCAGTGATGAGAGAGAATCATGGATCAGCTGCCTCCTGCACACCCCACACTGGGGATCTAGCCCACAACCCGGGCATGTGCCCTGATTCGGAATTGAACCGTGACCTCCTGGTTCATAGGTCGATGCTCAACCACTGAGCTATGCCAGCTGGGCTAAAGTTTACTTTTTTATATAAAAATTCTTCAATTTATACTTGTTCTTGTTATAGGAGCAGAAAGAAACTAGCATGACAAATATATTTGAGGAGTCTGTCAATTACACAGCAAAAACAATTACTTTAAAAAAAACTTTGAAAATGTGCACCAGGCAACATCTATAGTAACCTAGCAAATGTAAACAATCATATATAATAAAGAGCTAATAGGCAAATGGTCATCATGCCCTCACGCCCTCACGCCCTCACACCCTTTGCCAGGTCTGGGGAACCTGAGGCTGCACCGGGGGACCTGGGGCCATGCATCCGCCCCCAATGGGGCTTGATGGAGGACCTGAGGCTGTTGCCCCATCCCCCACCTGGCACTAGCAGGGGGGACTTGAGGCTGTACCTCCTGCCCTGCAGGGCTTTATGGGAGGTGAGGCTGGCTGTATCTAGGTTTCCCTTGATTTCAAGGTGCATGTGGGTGGGGTGGCAACTTGACTTAGTTCCGTGGCATGCCCAAGACTTTGACAGGAGGGATATTTTCATATAAATTGTACTAATTTTCTTTCATCTCTGACACTTCTATCATAGAGAAAGGGCAAATAGCAATATTAAAATATTTTCTCTAATTCCCTTTTACTGAGCACAAATTTTGTGCACTGGGCCACTAATATGATTAGTAACTCTTCTGGAAAACACACCATTTTATTTTATTTATTTATTATTATTTTTTAAATTTTAACAAATCTTTATTGTTCAGATTATTACGATTGTTTCTCCTCCCCCATCCCGATAGCTCACCTCCACCCAATCCCCACCCAACCCTCTGCCCTTACCTCCCTCCTCCCCCGCTGTCCTCATCCATAGGTATATGATTTTTGTCCAGTCTCTTCCCGTACCCCCCACACAGACACCCCTTTCCCCCTGAGAATTATCAATCCCCTTCCATTCTATGCCCCTGATTCTATAAAATTCACCAGTTTATTCTGTTCCTCAGATTTATTAATTCACTTGACTTTTAGATTCACTTGTTGATAGATACCTATTTGTTATTCATAAATTTTGTCTTTACTTTTTCTTGTTTTGCCTCTTTTAAAGAACACCTTTTAGCATTTCATATAATACTGGTTTGGTGGTGATGTACTCCTTTAGCTTTTTCTTATCTGTGAAGCTCTTTATCTGCCCTTCAATTCTGAATGATAACTTTACTGGGTAGAGTAATCTTGGTTGTAGGTTCTCACTATTCATCCCTTTGAATATTTCTTGCCACTCCCCTCTGGTCTGCATTGTTTCTGTTGAGAAATCAGTTGATAATAGTATGGGTGCTCCCTTGTAGATAACTAACTGTTTTTCTCTTGCTGCTTGTAAGATTATCTCTTTGTCTTTTGCTTTTGGCATTTTAATTGTGATGTGTCTTGGTGTGGTCCTCTTTGGATTCCTTTTGTTTGGGGTTCTCTGCACTTCTGGACTTGTAAGTCTATTTCTTTAAAGGGGGGGCGGGGGGAAGAGGAGTTTTCTGACATTATTTCTTTCAATAGGTTTTGAGTGTCCTGCTCTCTCTTTTCTTCTGGCACCCCCATAATTCTGATGTTGGTATACTTGAAATTTTCCCAGAGGCTTCTTACACTATCTTCAAGTTTCTGGATTCTCTCATTTTCTTGCTTCTCCAGAGGAGTGTCCTTTGCCTCTTTGTATTCCAAATCTGTGACTTGTTTCTTGTGTTCCTCTAGTCTGCTGTTGGGTTTCTGTATAATATATATATTTTTTTTAATTTCAGTCAGTGTATGTTTAATTTCTTGTAGGTCCTTTTTCATATTGAAGGTCTTGTTAAATTTACTGACCTTCTCTAGGAAATTCTTGAAAAACCTTATAACTGTGTTTTTGAACTCTATATCCAGTCTTTTGTTCTCCTCCATTTCTTTTGTTTTAGATCTGTTTTCTTTTCGTGGCATTTTCGCTGTTTCCCTGAGTTGGTAGGGTCCCTTTGTGGGCCTGGGTGTACTCTACGGTTCAATGGGTCAACCTCCCAGTTACCTGATGTGGACACTCTTGGTGCACCCATTTGTGGACTGTGTGTACAGCCTTGTTGTAGTTAAGTCTTGATTGTTGTTGGTGTCACTGAGAGGAATTGACCTCCCTGCCAATTGGCCGTGGGGACCCACTGTGTGTATAATGGAAGAATTGCTGTGCTGGAGACACGTTTATGGGGGAGGACTTGTTCCCGTAGGGCTTTGGTGCTCACTGAGTCTGTCTCTTGAATGTGTCCCTTATGAGAGTAGTTGAAATGTGGTGTCCTTTCACACTGACCACTAGATACACTAGTTTCCAGATCTCCAATGGGGTGCAGTTCAGCTACTGTCTGAGGCCACCCAGCAGGAGCTACCACAAGAACTACAGTTTTGTCCTCTTGGCTTGGGACTTGGTGGTTTTGTTATTGGAGCTGCAATTTCTTTTGTTAAGCTGCCACAATACAGGTCATTTCTATGCAAAAGCAGCTGTGTGGTACCTAGGCAGGTCTGTAGAATGTGCAGGGCAGGGTCTCTAGGCGGGTCCTCAGGGCAGGGTGGGGTCTCAGGATTTCACTAGGCTGGGGAGTGGCAAACAGCAATTGCTGCCTTCAGCCTTCTCTGCCCTTCTGTGTTTCCAAGTCCCCGTGTTTCCAAGTCCCTGCATCCCTGCAATCCAGCTCAGTAAACAATGATTGCTACCCGCACCTCTGCAAGAGAGTCACCCTCACTTTTGGACCCGATGGCCAACAGACCAGCTTCTCCCCATAGGCGTCTGGGTCCCCTGCATGACCCCAGAAACTGGATTTCAATGTGATCGGGAGCTTGTTTTCCTTCGGGTTGATAGAAAGCCACATGCCCAGCTGCCTACCACCAGTCCGATTCACATGCCTCCGTACTTAGGCTTCTCAGCTTTTCAGCACTTGGGATCTTTTCTCTTTCAGCCAGCTGTCCCGTGTTTTTGTGTGATAAACGCTTTGTCTTTTAGTTGTAGTTTTGAACTTGTACTGCGAGGTGGAAGACCAGTTGTTTACCTACGCCGCCATCTTGGTTCTTCTCATTTTACATCGTATCCAATCATTCCTCTCCCCCACTTTCGATACCCCTTGATTTCTCCCATCTCCATCATCTATCACCAGGGGATCTCATGGAACCCATTGGCTGGTCAACATCAGGGAAGAGTGTAGAACATTTTTTGAAACCACTTACCTCTCTTCCTGTATGGTGATTTATAAAAATAGGTCAAACACAGACATGCTTGCTTGTGGACTTTGGGCTTTGCTGTGCTGTATATTTATGCAGAGGCAGGTCGCTCTTAAACTCCTATGTGGTTGAGTTAGGCTTACCCTTCACCTGTGGCCTGGCCCAGCCTGGCCTGGCCTGCAGGCTTTGTTATCTAGGGTTTCGAAAGCCTCCTCCCTGCCTTGAACAGAAGAGATTTTAATTCCTTGAGACTCTGCTTCCCAGCAATTGCCGACAGTCTGGTTCAAATAAACTCATCATAGCCCAGACCAGTTTGGCTGGGTGGATAGAGCATGAGCCTTCAGACTGAAGGGTCCTATATTCTAATCCAGTCAAGGGCATGTGCCTTGGTTGCGGACACATACCCAGAAGGAATGTGACGTGAAAGCTAAGCATGGCTAGCAGGTTTAGTGCTTGGGTGGGAGACCGCCTGGGAGTCCCGGGCGTTGAAGGCTGTTTTCCCCAAGTGATGGCCTCACCACCACAGGCATATGAGCTACACGCCTGGTGCCTGGTGGCCAGCGCCAGGATGCCTGGTGGCTGATCCAGGGTGTCTGTGTCTCTGGTTCCTAAGGAATCTTTTCATGCCTCCTACCACCCTCTTCACCCCCCAGCCCATTGGGGCTTCCCTCGGGAGCTGTGGCGCCCTGTAGCAGGCCACCATTCCCACCCTCTTCCTGCCATTCTGTGAAAATCCCTCCACCTCACACCCTGGTGGTTGGCCCATCCTCTTCCCTCCTCCCTTGGAGTGTGGAGGGAGCTCCAAGGCTATTCTGATCATCAGGCCCCAGGGGGTACTTTCCACTGACCTCAGCCCCTAAATAGGAAAAGTTGTTAACCACCTTACAGAGGGAACCCGCGATTAGAGGGTAGTCTCTTACCCAGGCACACCCAGGTAGAAGCCCACAGAGTTTCAATGGGGACCTGGTGCCATGACAGGGGTTAATGAACTAACCCCTGATGCTATGGACAGAGGCAGTCCCCAACCTGACATAGGAACCCCGAACCCCTTGCCAAAGACTCATGCCGCCCCTCACCCTCTGCCATCCATAGGGGGCTTTGTCCTGTTTAGTTGGGGAGGGTAAACCCTACTGCACCACCCAGGGAATTCCACCCCGCAAAGAGATACCCTCCTGCACCCTCTGGAAGCTCATAATTCGGGCCGGGGGTAGCCAAAAGCTCAGCTAGAGATCTGGACCCAGAATGGTCAGGGGTGGGGGTATCCAGCTCTGCCAGGGGCCAAGCGACCAGAGTCCTGAGGACAGGTGTGGGCACTTGGGGCTCCTGGAGTCCACTGCCACCATCTTGGGCCAGAACACCCTGACTATCCCCTGTCTCCTCTGATTTAGGAAGTTAAGCAGGGTCAGGCCTAGTTCATGCTTGGAAGGGAGACCGCCTGGGAACACAGGGTGCTGTTTGCCCCCAGATGCTCGACCTCCCACCACAGACACACAAGCTAATATGCTAGGGCCCCATCCAGAGTGCCAGTGTCTCTTTTTCTGAGGGATTATGCCACACCAGCCCCTCTCAGTGAGGACCCCTCAGGAACTGTAACTAACTGCAATTGGCCACCATACCTGCCCCCTTGCTGTAATTCTGAGAAATGCCCACTGGCCCCCAACCTCCTGCCCTGCTCAGGGAACAGCTGCGTCTCCCCTCTTCCCCTACTCCTTGTGGAGAGGACCCTGGGCTACGTTGGAAGCCAGCACAGCTGGGAGCCCCTCTGAGGGCCACCGCCAATCAGGAAAGATGTCTCCTGGCTTATAAAGACACCCGTCCATTAGAGGGGGGGGCTCCTACCACCCTGTGCACCCAAAAGGAAGCCTGAAGCTCTCCTCTGGGGACCTGAAAATCCTAAACAGGGGGGAACTGAATGAACCATGGTGCTATGGAGGGAGGTAGCCCCCAAGATGCTAAGATAACCCAACACACATGATAGATGGCAGGTGCCACCCCTCACCTTGCACCATGGCCAGTTGAGGTGGGCACTTTTTTTCTGCACCACCCAGCATATCCCACCTCCTCAGGTGGGAGTTTCTCCACACCTGTGACCCACGGCTCAGGGGCCTTCCTCTGGAACTGTCCTGCCTTGTTGGAAGCCACCATGCTTGCCCCTTTCCTGCCACTCTGTGAAACACCCTAGTCCTGTCCCCAACCAGCACCCGGAGGAGCGAGTGCACCTCTCCCCGCCTACTCTTGTAACTGAGACCAGCTGGGCCACCCCCCAACCACCGCCCTCAAACACAGAAATGCATTGCCCGGCTTACGAGGGCACCACTCCATTAGAGGGATGGTCTTTTACCACGCTGTGCCCAGGTGGGAGCCCCAGAGCTCCTCTAGGGACTCAGCACCTCAAAGCAACCATAACGGAATGAACATTTGCTGATGTGGAGGGAGGTAATCCCAAAACTGCTAAGGGCATGCACCTGATTCAAGTTCAGTGCTGCCCTTCACTATCTTCCAGCCCTCAGGGGCTCTGTCCTACTCAGATGGGAAGGGCACCCCATCCTGAACTACCCATAGAATCCCACCACCCACTGAGTTGCCCTCCTCCTCAGCTGGGAAGCTCAAAAGGTGGGTGGGTGGGGGAGCTAAGGTGCTCAGCTAGAAATCTGGTCTTGGGAGTGGGTGAGGGGCAGGGAGACAGCAGCTCAGCACGGTGGCCAAGGGCTGAGGGGCCTGGAGGCGAGGCATTGCTCTTGGGGCTCCTGGAGGCCGCCTCACGTGTCCTGGGCCGCAGCACCCTGAAAACCCCCGATTGCCTCTTAGCCAGGCATGCTGTTGTGGGGTTGAATCCTGGGTTCAAAATAAGACCACCAGAGGATGATAATTTATTAAAAAAGCAAGCAAGAATTTATTGAAAGGCCAGGGCAGCCACAAGAGCACCACACGCAGGCAGACCCTACATGACTGCGAGGCTTTAAGGGCAGGTAGTTATTTTTAAAGGTTCTGAAAAGGAAAACCCCCATTCTGCAACAAACTGTTGTTTGGAATTTTCTGCTGCTCTTCCTAAATAAAATGTTGCTTTCTAGTTTGCTTTAGCCTGTTTGAAGAATTGTGAAGATAAACTTAGCTGTCTGGCCTTGCAGGCCAGAGTCCAGATATACCCACAGTCTCAATACCATGCCAGGTGCATTTTTTTTTTAAATTGTATAGAACAGCATTGTTTTTGAGGCCAGCATTGAGATAGCCACTAAGTGTACATAGGGCTGGCTCTTTAATGAAAATGAAATTTCTGCCTGTAACCTTGCCCAGAACTTGAACTCATCCTCCCTAAGCCCATTGCGCGATGAACAAAGCAAGTAAGTGAAGGTCGAAGTCAGAATAGTAGGGTGAAAATTCAAACAGTAGTTTTTACCCCAGTATGATTGCTACCACATTTCATTCCCTATTGTTCTTTTGGGAATGAATCTAAACCTTAGATTCATTACTAGTATCTACTAGTGTAGAATACTGAGTATGTAAGACTATTAGTTTCACTGCCTGTATTCTATCCTGTACAAAATTAACCAAGCATTTTATGAGACATGGCCCAAAGATTAAGCCTATAAGTAACAGTAATAGTGGGCCTGCTATGGCAGTCAGTAGGGTGGTGAGCCAAGGGGACCAGGAGTACAACTTTTCATACCAGTTTCCTGCAGTCTTCCGAGCTTCCTCTCTGTCAGCTAGCCTCTTTCTCAGTTGATTTAGGCTTTCCCTTATGACCCCGGAATGATTGGTGTAGAAACAGCAGGTTTCTCCTAGAGCTGGGCAAAGTCTCCCTTGCTTTAGGAACAACAGATTTAAGCTCTTCTGTTCTGCAAAAATTATTTCTGATAGGGACCTGACCGATTCTTCTAATTTTTCTATAGATTTATCTAGGTTATTTAACTCCTGGTCTATTTGTTGATCTACTTTCTGCTCGTACATTTAGCTTTACTTAGCCTCCAACTTTCTCACTGGCTAGAAAAAAAAAAAAAGTTCTTACAGTTACCAAAACCCCTAGTACCACAGTTCCCATCAGTACTGTCCTCACTGAAGTCCAATTCCCCTTCTGTAGGCATCAAGTCGCCTCCTGGCCTGTGTGGAACTAGGCTAGGGATCTCACTGGTGAGGCCGCTGGTTGCCAGAATTCAGGCCATTTTCTGTGCAGGAACTGGGACTACTATAGAGGCAGTTTCTGTCCTATGCTTCAACCTAACCTGAGAAGGTGTCTATAAAAACTAGCATGTACTTGTACCTCAATGCTGGTGGCTTAATCTCTGCGAAATCTACCTCCCAATGCTCCCCTAGGAATTTTTCTGTGGCCCGAATTCCCAGGGAGACCCTCCTACCTCAGCATTTACTTGTATATAGACAGTACTTCTAGCAATCAGGCTTTTAATTATCTTATCTAAGCTTGGTAGAATCGGCCTTACAGAAGTTCAGAAGTGGGTAACCTGATGTAACTGGGCAACTAATGTCTGACCTAGAGCCTCTGGGACCAACAGTCTGTCATCTGGTAGGGTCCACCAACCATCTGGTCCTTTGATGGCTTGCTTATGTTCAGCCAATTCCTCCTAGTTTGTTAGAGGTGGGGGTCCGGCAGGGTTACTAAGACTTGTAAAGGCCCCACTGGTTTTGGGGCATCTTCCTTAGCAGTTTGGTCTGCGTCTCTATTTCCTCTGGCTTCAATTGTCTCCCCTTCCTGATGTCTTTTGCAGTGCACTATTGCAACTGCCTTTGGGAGTCAGATGGCCTCAAATAAGGCTAAAATAATGTCCTTTCTGGCCGGAGTTGGTAACCTTCTTTCCCAGGGGATGGCACTGTGTCTCCATCAAAGGGCCTGGATTAAGGCCAAAAGCTCAGAAACTGTGCCCAAATGGTGTGGTCCAGGGTGACTACTGCTGCCCCTGTATAACTGCTCCCATCAGTGTACAGTACCTCATCTGGTGATGATGGCAGGACATCTGTCAGTGTTGTGTCTGTTACCTCTGTGCAGTCATGAATGGGTTCCTTTGGATCATTTGGAAGCAGGCTGGCAGGGCTGATGGCCAGTGTCTTATGGAACCGGACACAGGGCTGGTCCAGGAGAAGAGGTTGGCACTGGGTGATTCTGGTGTTTGACATCCATCTCTCTGGAGCACTTCGAAGGAGGGCCTCAATGGCATGGGGTGTTGTCAGGACTAGCTCCTGGCCCAGAGTCTGCTTATTTGCCTCCTTCACCAGTAGTGCTGTGGTGGCCACTGCCCAGAGACACACTGGTCACCCTGCTGTCACAGGGTCTAGTCTTTTAGATAGATAGGTAATAGGTCTCTTCCAGGGACCTAGAGTCTGAGTGAGAACCCTGTTGGCAATGCCCCTTACCTCACTCACGTAGAGATGGAAGAGCTTTGTGATATCTGGTAAGGCTAGGGCAGGTGCTGAGACGAGAGCCTTCTTTAGCTCCTCAAAGGCCTGTTGTTCTACTTTGGTCCAGTTCAGCGGCTGCATTCCCCTAGTACGTGTTCCTTCCTAGGTCCATAGTCCTTCATGATGTCCAAGGAAAATCAGCAGTTTGTCTGGTGGCTCACTGGACTGATATCTTCTTAGAGGTCCCATCGGCTCTGTCAAGACTAAATAGACTGCCTCAGTATCTACCAGGAAATTAATAGGTTTGCCCTCCACTTGTAAGGTTACCCTTGGGGCTTAATGGAAAGGAGCCCCAGTCCTGTCAGTCTTCTTCCTCTAAGTTAAAAAACCCTTGGAGTCTAAGTCTCCCTTTCTTTCAGACTGTCTTTGTCTCTTCTGGCCTCACCTTCTGTCTCTCTCCCTCTCTAATCTCTGTCCCTTCTTGTCTCTTGCTCATGTCTCTCTCCCTCCCTTTCTCACATACACACTCACACTTATACACCCATATCACTTTCTCTCCCAATCTTTGTTTCTGTTTCTGTCTAAATCCTTTCCTCTTGGACTCCCAGAGTCTCTTTCTTAAGTCTCTCTCTCATCTTTCCCTCTCTCCCTCTCTTTCTCTCTAGACCTCTACTTTTGCTGTTACCTTCTCATGACATGTACAACCTTCACAAAAACTTTCACTCTTTTACATTAGCCTTTAAACCTTCTTTCTATGTCCTTCAAAAATGCATAACCATGCCTCAAACTTCCCATTATTTTAAAATATTTAGAAAAGGCAGAAGGAGGAGAGAACAGGCCCAGCACCCTGTTCACAGGCCTCCAGCTGCTTTAAATTTAAAGTGACACATTTTTCTTATAGATAAAGATCTCAGATTCTGATAGGGCTGAAAAGGGGAACGGGAGAATTTCTAACTGCGCCTTTAAGCCCCCTAACAGGACATGGTGAAAAGTGTCCAAGCAGTCACCGGGGGTTTTGGTGTTTCATTAGGGTGCAGGAGGTCACAAAGGAATTTCTCTCCTCTAAGCAGTTGCCACCTCCAGCTAAACAACTCCTGGAGGGAACAGACACCAGGTGGGTGGAGGCAGGGAGCGCAGGGGTCCCAGGTGGTGAAGGAGGAGCTCCCACCCAGGCCAGGCATTTTCATCTGGCGGTCCACTCTGCTCCCCCTGGGAAAAAACGCTTGTCTCCTGTCAGCAAAGGTGCCCTGGGGGAACCGGTGACCCCTACACTGTAATCAGACTCCCTGAACTTTTTGAAAAGCTCCTCTGCGTGTGTTTCCATTAATATTACTGATTTTAAAACTTAAGAGTTGACACACATATATAAGGACTAAATTGCCCTCAAAATATTTTCCTTTTCTTTTAAAGATTTTTACAATGTACTGTAATCATTTATCACATTAAACTTAGATGGACAATTAAAACAAATAGTTCTGAGACCTTTCCTCCACCACTGATCAAGACTGGGTGGCGGCAGAAATAAGATTCATTTAGTTTTCTGAGTTTGCTGGGCAGACTTGGCAACTTTGCCAGCTCAAGCTTTCTTCTTGTAAATAGTTAACTTTAGAATTTGGTCTCTGCTTTTATTTTTTTGTACCACAATTCTTACAATTTCATTCCTTCAAATTAATAAACATATAAATCCTGTTAGGTGGGCCGATTCCCCTCTGACAGAAAACAAAGCACCCCTGGGAAAAAGGAATCCCAGTGGCTACTCGGGGCGGTTTATTAGCCGTCAGAGCACTCAGCTTTAAACAATTTAAAGGTTTCTTTCTTTCTTCTTTTTATTGATTTTCACACTTACATGAACAAATAATTATACCCAAGTAGACAAACAAAACATCAAACAAAGGTCAGTACTTATACCCTTTCAGTAAACAAGTACTATTACAATGTTTCAGCAAAACAGAAATGGCACTCATGTTGGACAAAGGAAATAAGACTAATACTTAGGACATGTGAGGGGAAAGTTATCCTACAGACCCGCATTGACCTGGGAAAAAGAGTGGTTAAATCAAAAGCATTAACACCAGAGCCGTAGTCATCCGCCCATTTCTTGAAGTCTTGGAAATTTTCCAAAAAACACTGTAGGAGAGGACACAGAGACACTGACAGACCTTGACCCATTTTGACGGAGACCAAAACACAAAACACAAAACAAATAGGCCTGACACAAACATGACAAAACACAAGACAACCAGTCCGGACACCTGGGGCCGAAGACACACACCATTGTGTCCTCCAGCCAGAGCCTGGAGGTTAAGCCGCGTCCAGCCCTCCAAGGACTCTTACCTTTTTGAGATCTCAACCTGGGCGCCTTACCTCCTGAGACCGGTCTTCCTGATTTCAATAAATCCTTGTGGCTTCTGTCTCCAGCTAAGGTCCCCGAGAGGAGGGAAAGTCTCCTGCCCCTTCTGGGGGGTCCCTCTCTCTTCTCGAGGTAGGGAGAGCCTCCTGCCCCTTCTGGGGGGTCCCTCTCTCCACTCTTTTTGGTATCTCGCTGGGGGCCTCCAAATGTTGTGGGGTCAAACCCTGGGTTCAAAATAAGACCACTGGAGGCTGATAATTTATTTAAAAAAAGCAAATAAGAATTTATTAAACTGGCCAGGGCAGCCACAAGAGCACCCTACACAGGCCCTACACGACTGCGAGGCTTTAGTGGCAGGTAGTTCTTTTTAATGGTTCTGAGAAGGAAAACCCCCATTCTGCAACAAACTGTTGTTTGGAATTTTCTGCTGTTCTTCCTATATAAAATGTTGCATTCTAGTTTGCTTTAGCCTGTTTGAAGAATGATGAAGATAAACTTAGCTGTCTCATCTTGCAGGCCAGAGACCAGATATGCCCACAGTCTCAATACCATGCCAGATACATTTTTTTTAATTAGATAGAACAGCATTGTTTTTCAATGCCAGCATCAAGATAACCACTGAATGCATATAGGGCTGGCTCTTAAATAAAAAAATAAAAAAAAAAAAGTTCTGCCTGTAACCTTGCTTAGAATTTTAATTCATCCTATTTCAAAATCGATCCAATTTTTAATGAAAGTAGTGAGATAGTGTGAACATAGTTTAAAGAAGCAAAACTATAATCAAAAATATAATAGCGATCTGGGGGAGATAATAGATCAACCGAAGGACTTGCATACATGCATATAAGTACAACCAATGGACATAAAACTCTGGGGAGGGAGGGTATGTATGTGAGGGAGGAAGGGGGTAAAAAAATCAATAAAATATATTAAAAAAATTAAAAAATAAAAATAAATAAAAAATACTGGCACTCAATCAGTGACTTACGTTTTGGATGATGTGGTATTTGAAATTTGCAACTGTGAAACACGTTGCCTCTTACAAGTGTAGTAATCTATCTGTCCAAATAAAACTAAGTGAAATTTAAGCGACACTATAATAGAGGAAGACTCACGAATATGGGGGATACCATATGATGAGAGTAAGTCAAATAGTTTTGATGATGTGCTTTAATTTTTCATATCATTAAAACAACAACAATTAGCTATAAAGAGAAGCACAGTTTTTAAGTAACCTCTGAAAGATTATTCTAAACTCTTCTTTTAAATTTACCAAAATTTCCATAAGGCTAAAGTGCCACTCCATATTAAGATACAGCAAAATATCACAGAGGCAACAGGTCTTAATAAATGTAGTTTGGCTCTATTTTCTTCAAACAGTTCACTAGCCTCCTCAGAAGATTTTGTCAGGAGCATGCTCCCGCTGAGACACATCAGTAAGCACATCAGTTAGGTTTCTGCTTGTTGTAGCCACTTTAGGAAATTCTCCAGGTCCATGAGAGAGGCCTGCACAGCCCCTCAGTTCAGCCTCCATGGAATTCTGTCTGTCAGCAATGCTGCAAGGAATAAGATGGGCAAGTCTCCATTAGTTACAGCGTAACATGCCCCATCATGACACATTAAAGAAAAAAAATCAGCAGATAGCCTCAAAGGACCTCAATTTCTTCAAGCACCTAATGGAATTAGGGGATTTATTCATATGTGTCTTGACTAATCCATAATGGGCGGATAATGTGAATTGTGAGAAGAAGAGGGAGAGAGGCATAACTCAACAAAAATCACATCCATATTACAAAATAATTATGACTATATTTTTATAACTCATAATTATATGTTATTCCCTATATGATTTATTTTAATACCTTAGTATAATGCATGACACAAAAGGCAATACCAATAAATACATACACAATGGGTGACTAAATGAATTCTACAAGAAATAGCATCTGAAGAAACTTAAGATAAAATAAAAATAACTTAGAATTAATTTTATATTATCAATACAAATTGGTTCTTTAAGTTGATTTAATATTATTCTTGAAAGACATTGGATATCAAGCTTTTATATGCCATTCATTTAATCTACAAAGAACTATTCTAGAGTTTCATGATTTAAGAGATACATAATATCAACCTTTAAAACTTTATAGACATCAAAGCTCCATAATAAGAAAACAAACAATCTAATTTTTAAGTGGATACAAATAATTTTACTTCCAGGTATTTAATCTCAAGAGATCTAAAAACATATGTCCATTCAAACCTTGTACGCAAATATTTGTAGCAGCATTATTTATAATAGCCAAATGGTACAATCAACCCAAATATCTATTAGTTGAGGGGGGAATTGATAAACAAAACATATTAATACAGAAAATATTATTCAGCCATAAAAAGAAATGAAGTATCAATAAATGCTACAACATGGATGAACCTTGAAAACATTATGCCAAGTGAAAGAAGACAGATACGAAATGCCCCATATTGTGCAATTTCATTTATATGAAATATTGCCAGAAAGATAAATCCATAGGGAGAGAAAGCCAATTATCTGTTGACTAGGACTGGAGGTGGAAGCAGTGCAGACTGACTGCTGATAACTGGTAGGTTTCATTTCGTGGTGATAAAATGTACAAAAATTAAGAGTATGGTGATGTCTTTACAATATGGTAAATATACTAAAGTCCACTTAATTGTATACTTGACCAGGGGTGGGGAAACTTTTTCTGCCAAGGGTCATTTGGATATTATAACATCATTCACAGGCCACACAAAATTATCAACTTAAAATTTAGCCTGTTATATTTGGTCAAACATTTAATTAACTCAGCCCTAATTCCTTGGCAGGGCTAGACCAAAAGATTCTGTGGGTCTTACAAGGCCCATGGGCCAGATGTTCCCCACCCTGCTTTAAATGGTGAATTGAATGGTATATAAAATATATCTTTTTTAAAATTAGCACCTGTGACAGACTTTGCCAAACTATCTTAAGCTACAGCTAGAGAAGAGACTAAAAATGGCAGTGGAGTAAGTGGGAGCTACACTGACACTCTCCTAGGAAACACAACTATAGTACAGAAAAACCACTTTGAAAACTCAACTGAGGACTAGCTGAGAAATAACCGAGTTGGAAACTGGAGACTGCATAGAGACTGCTAGGAAGTGCAGAGGCACAAAAGGGCTGGCCTGGCTTCCACAGTCAGCAGCTGAAGTGCCAGAGGGATATCTCAGCTGTGGGGATTTCCCACTGAAGACTATTGGATCAAAACCCCAAGCTGGACTCCCCACCCAGAGCACCAGAACTCAGAACAGTGCCCACATAACATCTGGCTGAGAAAAGAAGGAGGTCTGCTGTCAGTCAGGCAGAGACTACTGGAAATGCAGGCACCCTCTAAAAGGGCCAATACATGCAATTTTGTGTGCAGCCACTCACCTTGGGCTCTGACAGAAGGAAGGCAGAGTGAACTGGAACTCAGTGAGGAAATTCCAGGATTGGGGGCTCTGGGTTTGGAGCTCAGAGGGCAACCACCCCGGTTTCCTAGGCTGAGTCATTCCCTCATCCTGTGAGGACATCTTTCTCTGGCAGACCTTGCTATTCAGGTGGCTGTTGCCTGGGAAAAAGGCAATTGCCACACCCTCCTGGAAGATCTCTCACCCAACCCTGTGGTCAATATCTTGATGCAAATCAAAGCTGATAACAATCAGACTACAGGCAAAGGAAGATTTCAAGAGGTTTGGAGTGTGCCACCTGGAGCTGAGCCTAGGAAAAGCAGACCTCCCTGAACAACTTGGTCCTTCCCAAAGGCACCTAGACCCAACAAAGGGAGCACAAACTGTGGATTACTAATAGCTCCAATTAGGAGACTTGGGGCCAGTCAGAAATATTATTTGACATTGTCCTGCACTAGAGATTGGGAGTAACAGGAGATCTGCCTAATACATAGAAAGGCAAACAGGCAGCCAAAATGGGGAGAAAAACAAAACAAATAAAAGAACGGAAGAATTCTCCAGAAGAAGAGATAAATAAAATGGAGATAAGAAATTTATCATATGTAGAGTTTAGAATAATGATGTCAGAGAAGCTCAACAGCATGAGAAAAGATAGAGCCACTATAAAAGAACAGTTGGAAATAAAGAATGGCATAGCAGGAATAAAGAACACATTTGAGGATTACACAACAGAGTAGGGGAAGCTGCAGATTTGATCAGTGAATAAGTAGATAGGATAAAAAATAAAATTACTCAATCAGAGAACCAAAAGGAAAAACAATTAAAAACAAAAGGACAGCTGAACACATTGGGGACAAATAGTTTTTTTTTTTTTTTTTTTTTTTTTTTTTTTTTTTTTTTTTTTTTTTTGTTAACTTTATCCAGTGGCCAGATAAGTTTCAATTGAATGAATACAAAAAATATGTTTTACATAATTGTTAAAGGCACACTTTAAAATTAAATACCCATTACATTTTGAAGTTATTTATTACATGTTCTTACAAGCTAATGTCTTTTTAAAATATGATACTTTGTAGAACACTGTGTAATATAAAGTGAGAATTGTTGTGATTCATCCGCAATGTGTTAAGGGGGCAGTAGAACAGCCTGAAAGATAACAAGATTTGCATAACAGTTGGACACAAGAAGAAGAAAGTGAACAAGGAATAGAGAACATGTTTGAAGAAATAATGGCAGAAAACTTCCCTAACTTGGTGAAAGAAAAGGTCACACAAGTTCAGAAATCACAGAGAGTGCCAAGCAAGAAGAACCCAAACAGGCCCATGTCCACATACATCATAATTAAAATGTCAAAAATTAAAGACAAAGAGAGAATCTCAAAGGCAGCAGAAGAAAAGCAATTTGTTACCTACATAGGAGCTCCCATAAGCCTGTAAGCTGCTTTCTCATCAGAAACTCTACAAGCCAGAGGGAATGGCCTTTCAAGGTAATGAAAAACCAGGATCTAAAACTAATATTACTATATCCAGCAAGACTATCATTCAAAATAGGTGGTGAGATAAAGGGCTTCCTAGGACAAAAGGAAAAGGAAAAGGAGATTGTCACCACCAAATAAGCACTGCAAGAAATGCTAAAGGTACTGGTATAATGAAAAGAAAAAATAGAGAAAGATAAAAATGTAAGTACACAGAATTAAAATGGCAATAAACAATAAAAACCTTAAATGTAAGTGGATTAAAAACTCCAGTCAAAATACATAGGGTAGCTGAGTTGATACAAAAACATGACCCACTTTTATGTTGTCTCCAGGAGACCCTCCTCAGAACAAGACACACAGGATGAAAGTCTGGGTGTGGAAGAATATTGTCCATGCAAATGGAAATAGAAAAAAAAATCTGGGGTAGCAATACTCATATCTGACAAAATAGACTTCAAAATGAAGGCCATTACAAGAGATGACAAAGGTCACCACATAATATTAAAGGGATTGATTCAACAAGAGTATATAGCCCTGGTAAACATATGTGCAGCAATAAAAAGAGCACAAAAATATATTTATTAAAAATCTTCTAAAGGACATTAAGGGGGAGATCAACAACAATATAGTCATAGTAGGGGACTTTGACAACCTGCTGACTTCACTGGATAGATCCTCCAAAAACAATTTAACAAGGAAAGGGTGACTCTAAAGGACACACTGGATCAGACTGATTTAACTGACATTTATAGAACATTTCAGCCCAATGAAGCATAATATACATTCTTCTCAAGTGCACAAGTAGTGGCCAGATTATGCATTCAGAGATCATAATAATCTGGCCACTCAGTGTATATGCAACAACTGGACAATGTGGATGAAATGGACATATTCCTAGAAAAATACAACCTCCCAAAACTGAATCAGGAAGAATCAGAAAACCTGAATAGACTAGTAATAGATGAAATAGCAGTAATCAAAAAAACTCCAAGAAAACAAAAGCCCAGGTATGGATGGCTTCAAAGGGGAGTTTTATCAATTATTCAAAGAAGAACTAACACTTACATTCCCTCAAACTATTCTAAAAAATTCAAAAGAAGGAATACTTTCAAGCTCTTTTGATGAGGCCAGCATTATCCAATTCCAAAACCAGATAAAGACACTACAAAGAAAGAGAATTATAGGCCAATGTAATGATGATCATAGATGCTAAAATCCTCAACCTAATATTAGCAAACTGGATCCATAATATACAATATTAAAGAGATTATAAATCATTACCAAGTGGAATTTATTCCAGGAATGCAAGGCTGGTTCAATATTTGCAAATCAATAAACATGACATATCACATAAACAAATTGAAAGACAATCAAATGATAACATTAATAGATACAGAAAAAGCATTTGACAAAATCCAATAACCCATTTTTGATAAAAACTCTCAGCAAAGTGAGAATAGAGTGATCATATTTCAACATAATAAAGGGCATATATGACAAACTTATGGCCAACATTATACTCAGTGGGAAAAAACTACAAGCATTTCCCTTAAGAACAGGAATAAGACAGGTATATCCACTTTTGCCACTCTTATTCAACATAGTACTGGAAGTCTTAACCACAGTGATCAGACAAGAAGAAAAAATTCAAGACATCCAAATTGGAAAGGAGAAAGTGTACTCAAAGATGACATAATATTGTACATAGAAACTCTAAAGACTCCACCAGAAATCTACTAGATTTAATATAGGAATTCAGCAATGTAGCAGGATACAAAATTAACACCTAGAAATTGATGATTTTTTATACACTAATAATGAATTCTCAGAAACAGAAACAAACAATTAATCCCATTTACCATTGCAACAAAATAATTCAGATACTTAAGAATAAACTTAAATAAGGTTAAAGATTCCTACTCAGAAAACTACAGGACATTAAAAGGAGAGTTAGAGAAAGATATAAACAAGTGGAAGAATATACCACATTCATGGATTGGTAGAATTGCCATCATTAAAATGTCCACACTAACTAAATCAATCTACATATTCAATGCAAACCCTATTAAAATACCAATAGCATAGTTCACAGATCTAGAATAAATATTCCAAAAATGTATATAGAATAATAATAAAAATAAAAGATCCTGAATAGCTACAGGAATCTTTAGAAAGAAGAGCAAAGTTGCAGGGATACAATACCAGATATCAATTATACTACAAAGCCACTGTATTCAAAACAGCCTGGTACTGGCACAAGAACTGGCATATGGATCAATGGAACAGAACAGAGAGCTCAGAAACTGACCCAAGCCATTATGATTAATTGATATTTGACAAAAGGCAAGAGCATGCAATGGAATAAGGACAGTCTCTTCAATAAGTGGTATTGGGAAAATTGGACCAATGCATGCACAAAAAAAAAAAAAAAAAAGAAAAAAAAAAAGAAAAGAAACTACACCACCAACTTACACCATATGCAAGAATAAACTCAAAATGGGTAAAAAATTTAAATGGAAGTTGTAAAACCATAAAAATCCTGGAAGAAACCATAGGCAGCAAAATCTGAGACATTTGTTGTAACCATATTTTTGTAGATATATCTCCTAGGGCAAAGGAAACTAAGGAGAAAATAAACAAATGGGACAAAATCAAAATAAAGAGGTTCTGCTCAGCAAAAGAACCCATCATTAAAATGAAAAGGGAGTTGACTGTGTGGGAGAACATATCTGGCAATGATATATCTCATAAAAGGTTAATATTCAAAATATATAAGGAACTCATACAACTTAACAAAAGGAAGACAAACAATCCAATTTAAAAGTGGGCAAAAGCGATATATAGACACTTCTCCAAAGCCGACATACAGATGACCAAGAAACATGAAAAAAATGCTCAGTCAGTCACTGATCAGACAGATGCAAATTAAAATGACAATGAGGTATCACCTCACACCTGTCAGAAAGGCTACCATAAATAAATCAACCAATGACAAGTTCTAGAGAGGATGTTGAGAAAAGGAAACCCTAGTATACTGCTGGTGGGAATGCAGACTGGTACAACCATTATGGAAAACAGTATGGAGTTTCCTCAAAAAATTAAATATGGATCTGCCATTTGACCCAGTGATTTTTACTTTTAGGAATATATCCTAATAAACTAAAAACACCAATCAGAAAGGATATGCACCCCTATGTTCATAGCAGCACAATTTAAAATAGCTAAGATTTGGAAACAGCTCAAGTGCCCATCAGTAGATGAGGGGATTAGAAAATGGTGGTATATCTACACAATGAAATACTATGCAGCAGTTAAAAATGTTATCTTATACTTTGAGATAATATGGAGGGACCTGGAGAATAATATGTCAAGCAAAATTAGCCAGTAAAAAAAAAAAATAAAAAAAGACAAATCTCACTCATATGTAGAATCTAATGAACAAAATAAACTAATGAGCAAAATGGCTCTAGAGACATAAAAGCATGGAAAAGGCCAGAATCTCAGAGGGGATGTTGGAGAGGATGAGTTGGTGATAAGAGATCAACCAAACAACTTGTATGCATATATGCATAACCTATGGACACAGATAATAGGATGGTGAAGGCCTAGAACAGAGGGAGGGGGCAAGAAAGAAGGGGTCAATGGGAGTTTGGGGACATATGTAATACGTTTAACAATAAATACAATTTTTTTAAAAAGCAGCAGATGGAGTCAGTGTGTCCCTGCAAAAAAATTTAGCAACATATGACAACTCATTTATGTATGTTTTCTAATTGTACATACACACATCCATCATCATCCAACCGCCTGTCCTTCTTAGTTGCATGTTAACACAGTATTAAAATGGTTATTTAATATTCAATTTAAGGTGGTTTACTTGCTTATTTGTACTTTTCCACATTCTCTAAATTTATAAAGAACTGTTATCTTTTTATACCCCAATAAACACATTCTTTTAAAAAAATAGGTAAAAGATTTAAACAGGCAGATCATAACAGAAGATATATGGATGGCAAATAAGCATATAAAAAGATGTTAAGCATCATTAATCATCAGAGAAACATAAATTCAGACCACAATGGGATATCACTACTTATTAGAATGGATTTTAAAATGACTACACTACATCAAATGCTGGTGAAAATGTAGAGTAACTGCAACTCTCACACAATGTAAGCAGGGGTGGAAAATGGTACAGCCATTTTAAAAAACAGTTTGGCAATTTTTAACATTAACCGTGCACTTAAGATACAATCCAGCAATCATTTTACCAGAGAAAAATGGAAATTTTGTGTCCACACAAAACCCAAATGCAACTGTTTATAGCAGCTTCACTCATAACGCTCAAAAACTGATAATAACCCAAAAGTCATCTTGTGCTAAATGCTGAATCGTGGGTACATGCATATGATGGAATACTGAGTAATGGAAATAAACTACTCATAGATGAAACAATATAGGTGAAATCCCTGGTGAGTTCTGCTAAGTTAGTGGTTGGCAAACCCTGGCTCATGAGCCACATGCGGCTCTTTGGCCCCTTGAGTGTGGCTCTTCCACAAAATACCATGGCCTGGGCGAGTCTATTTTGAAGAAGTGGTATTAGAAGAAGTTTGAAAAATTTGGCTCTCAAAAGACATTTCAATTGTACTGTTGATGTTTGGCTCTATTGACTAATGAGTTTGCCAACCACTGTGCTAAGTAAAAGAAGCTAGACACAAAAGCTGCATACCATGATCCCATTTATATGACATTCTGGAATGTCAGCGACCTCGTCTCAGCAATTACATCCTAAAAACCTCCCGTAGTGTTCAGTTGCCCGCAGAACACATCTACATTGCTTCTCCTGGGACACGGTGCCCTCCACACACTGTCACTAATTCACTTTACCAGCTTTCTTAAGTCTGTTTTTTTAATTCACCTTCTTCCCAGCCTTGGATTCGAATCCTTTCTATACTCAAATACCTTGTTATAAGAAAACAGTTGTATAAAAGACTAAAAAGATAAATATTATAGCTATGTTCTGCTTTAACCACTTATGAAGTTTTGTTTTTGCAACCCCAGTCTTATTTCCTCCAGAATCCTAGGGTTTTCATGCTCATATAATGCCCTCATAATTCTCTCTGAATTTTCCAAAATTCCACTTTAGAAATTATAACTAAAAATGGCATTCTGAAATTGTATAAAACACCTTCATGTCAAACTGTTATTAAATGCTTGACCATATTTATTACCAGTAATATATATTATAAAGTGTTCTAATATTATCCATTTTATTCACAGAAAAACAAATGTGTTAGGATATCTTTGAAGCTTTCAGGCAGCTGTATCTGCATATGTACAGATGTGTGTGAAACCGAATTACCTTAGGCAAGGTGCTCCCTGCAGGGTGCTGAAGGTAAACACATCTTGACTGATGGTGAAAATAAATATGCAATCTTAAACAGATGCTAACCCCTCTTTATAGGTCCTCAAGTCCTAGGTCTTCAAGTGACAGGAAAATCTCTCTCTTATGAACACATATGCTATTTTAAGACTGTTTAAATAAACTGACTAGACAGAGTAATAAAAAGAATATATACATCAAGTAAGCCCTGACTACACACAGAATAGTTTAGGAGTCTAGAGTTGGATCCATGTGTTCTCAGCCTCAACTGAGGCAATCTGACCAAACATTCCACTATTTTAATGACCCTTAGGATTACCATCACCCTAATGCAGCTGCCCATACCTGAGTGTTCCTTAGCATCACGGAGCTACAAGATTTACTCTAGGTAGCACCAAGAGACCAAATAAGAAAAAAGAAAAATCAGAACATATAAATAATCACTGGCAAAGTTTAGACGTATTTAAGGAAAATCTCCATTGTATAAAATCAAGTAGATATTGTATAAATATACACTCTGTATGATAACACTCAGAATAGCAGAAAAATTTTTTAATCACACTAAAATGTGCTTCCAGTAGTCTCACTTTTTGGCATGTTTCCATGAGAAAGCCAAAGCCACCAAATTCTCAACCTGACAACACACGGTTACCTGGCAGGGCCTTAGCGTTTACCTTTGTTTGAGATTGATCCAGGATGTTTTTAGGTATTCTGTCGCTTTCTTCACATTCCTCATGTCATCGCTCCCGTATTCCCTCAGCAGCTTCTGAAGGATGTTATCGAACGCCATCACGATCCTTTCTCCAGGACCCAGTTCTTGAAGCAGTATCTAAGGTGCAATTTCAGGCGCTATTGTTAGACTTGGTCACTCAGTAACCAGTATTGCCAAAACTTTGGTCCTCCCAGTAGGTTTTAACATGTTTTAGACACAGATATCAAAAGTAGAAAACAAATTATTGGACAAACTCTTGCATGTAAGTTGAAATCAAAATAATTACAGACGTGAAAAGAAAAACAACTAAGGAAGTCATCAGGTCCATAGCAGATGACATTAAACAAATGCTTGTCTTTTCCTCTTTTAGATATTTTACTTCCTGGAAACAATGTCTTTTTTCATTCCTTCTGCTATACATCTGATCCTTATAGGAACATGCACTGTGTAGGAATGAATTGATTATAGAGTTCCCGTCTATGTACTTAGAGCAATGGTAAGGGCCAACAATATAGAAGTCTTCGGTCTCCTGCCCCTCTCAATCACCGTGTATAGGTAACTGCTTGAGTGGATCAAGCAGCCATGCAAGGTTCACTGGGAATTGCTGGAATAGCTACACCGAGGCTATGTCCATTGGTGTATTAGTTCCTTTTCAATCTCTGAGAGTGCCTGGGACCAAGATACACCTCATGAAATCTAAAGGACAAAAGGAAGTTCCTACAGTTCTTTGTAGCTATTGACAAAAAAAAAAGAAAAAAAAAAAGAAAAAAAAGGTTAACCCTAAAGTTTCCGGAGAAAATGACCATACTGCGAATTAGAAAAGAATATGGTACATCTGATGATTGAAGCATTGATACCACTTTGAATTGTATTCCTTTACTGAAGGGTCAGAGGCTCTGCTGATATAACTTTTGATCCACTTGGCAAAAACACTTGGGAGATATCATAAACATAGGGAGTAATCCAGGAAATCAGGACACCTGGCCACTTTTTTTTATATTGTAACCACAGAAAAGTCCAGGTGTGTAAAGAATGAAAATATACTTTCATCATTGAGACTTAGCTTCCATTATTATATTCTTCACAAATGTACACTTTTATATTAGGCTATCTGAAGGGAAATAAATGTTACACTAAAATATAAACTGACAGCCATAAACAGTAATTCGAGAATATTTTCTGTGATTATGGAGAAAATTTAAAATAGTGCCATACATGTTCAATGTCATCAACTCTATTAACCAAACTGATCACAGAAGTTCGATGCTCTGATGACATTGATAAACCAGGTTGTTAAAAAGGTATTAAAAGAAACTAAACTTACTTATTACCTGATTTGTTCCCTACAGTAGCCCTCAAAGGAAAGTCCCAAGAAATTTCCTAAATAGAAATAACCTTCAGGGTAGACATGCAGGGAACAAAGGAAGGTTCTTGGTATCCCGAAAATGTTCTCTTTCTAGTGGCTGGTTTGTGGATGTGTTCCAATTGCAAGGAGTCAGTGAGCTGTAAATCTAAGATACATGTACATTTCGATTTGTTATGGCTCCAGGAATTTTTCAGAATTCTTCCTGGTCAAATGCTTTATATTAATTTCACTGCATATTCTAAGAACTTGGGAAAGCATCACAAGAATCCTTAAAACTACAGAACCAAAAACCCCCACACATCCAACAAATCAATATCGCCAAAAGGTATCTATTGAGTCTTACTTGATTTTCAGCAATTTGTTTGATAAGTGGATCCCTTCGGGCTTGCTGAAGACTATAGAGTCGAGCCTCATATTTTCTCATAAGTTCCTCAGTCGCTTTCTTGTGATCATCCCACTGTAGGCTGTCAATCACCATGTCCTCCAGCTGCTTCAGCCGCAACTCCACGCTATGCTGAGTGCTGTTCCAATGGTTCCTCACCTCTTCCACTAAAGGAAGCAATACAAAAAAAGAATTCCTGAAAGTGACTCTCAGGAAAGGGGAAAAGTGCCTGAAACCAAACTTATTACAAATGAAGCTAGCAAAAGAAAGGAGAAAAGAGGCAAGTTGACACATAGTCACACTATACAGTTGATATATTTCAGAAACCTTTTTTAAAGAAAAATTCTTCTATTAAACTCCACTAAATTTTATTATTTACTGTTCCAATTGCTGACCTCCATTTGTTTTTACAATTTTAAAAATTAAATTATTGTCTGTGAACATATTTTAACATTGCCCCCCCTCCCATATATACCCTCCCTCCCCAGAATTTTGTGTCCATTTCTTGTATTTATATGCATGCATACAAGTCCTTCGGTTGATCTATTATCTCCTCCAGATCTTCCCATCATCCCCGCTGTAAATTCGACAGTCTGCTTGTTGTTTTACTGTCTCTATATCTATCTTTTGGTTCATCAGTCTATAATGCTCTTTATTATCCATAAATGAGTGAGGTCATGTGGTGTTTCTCCTTCATTGACTGGCTCATTTCACTCAGCATGATGTTCTCCAATTCCATCCAGGTTGCTGCAAATGATGAGAATTCCCTCTTTCTTATGGCAGCATAGTATTCCATGGTGTAGATGTACCATAGTTTTTGGATCCAATCATCTGCTGATGGGCACCTAGGCTGTTTCCAAATTCTAGCTATTGTATTGTAGATTGTGCTGCTATGAACATAGGGGTGCATATATCCTTTCTGATTGGTGTTTCTAATTTCTTGGGATATATTCCTAGGAGTGGGATTATTGGGTCAAGTGGGAGTTGCATTTTCAGTTTTTTGAGGAAACTCCACACTGTTCTCCACAGTGGTTGCACTAGTCTGCATTCCCACCAGCAGTACATGAGGGTTCCTTTTTCTCCGCAACCTCACCAACACTTGTCTTTGTTGATTTGTTGATGTTGGCCATTCTGACAGGTGTGAGATGGTATGACGTTGTTTTGATTTGCATCTCTCAGATAATTAGTGACTTTGAGCATGTTTTCATGTGCCCCTTGGCCTTCTTTCTGTCCTCTTTTTTTTTTTTTAAATCAATATTGTTCATATTATTACAAAGGTTACTCATTTCTTCCCCCCTCCACCAGGTTCCCACCCCACCCTCTGCCCTTTCTGCACCCCCCCCATTGTTCTAATCCAAAAGTGCACTGTTTATGTTCAGTCTCTTCCTGCAAACACCACTCCCCCTTCCCCCCACCCCATAGTTGTCAGTCCACTCCCCTCCCATATCTCTGATTCTATTATAATCAACAGTTAATATTGTTCATCAGATTTTTTAATTTCCTTTTTTTTAATTAATAAACTTTTATATTTTTAAGAATAAATTTTAAAATCTAATCATTTTAAACCTTATTTTTTCTGCCCTGGGAACTGAAAAGCAAACTTGTTTACATGTAAACTTGCCCCTGGCTATCAAAAGGCATAGCCACTTAAATGTAAATGGACACATTTTTTAAAGATTGCTGCTGGCTGGAATTGGATTACCTGTTCTGGGTGGGAAGGGCTTGTCCTCCCCTTTCTCCATTGAAATTAAGGTGTTAGCTTTAAAACTTCTTTTTGGCAAGAGACCTTAAACTTTCAGAACTTTAAATTTTTCATGTCCAAGGATACACTTCACGCAAAAGAGACTTCCAAATAGATCAACCAACCTCATCCAGACCCCACACAAGGCACTCACAGATCAACAACCCAGTGCTATAATAACTCAACACATCCAAATCTAAGCCTTCATCACTTGATACAGCAGACCCTGACGTTCCCCCAAAAGTTTCCAGCCATGTCTGAGAAGCAGCCCTGGGGCACCGGCAGGCGAGGAGAGAGCTGTTCCGGGCCCAACCGCTTTGGGCCTGGCCTCTGTTGCTCTTGTCTGCTCCACAACCAGCTGCTCCAGGTCTGGCTGCTGCCTCTCCAGGCCTGGATGCTGCTGCTCCGGGCCTGGCTGCTCCCAACCTGGCTGTTCCGTGCCCGGATGCTCCCGACCCGACTGCTCCTGGCCTGGCCACTCCCGGCCTGGCTGCTGTAGTCCTGGCCGCTGCTGCTCCGAGGCCGGCTGCTCCCGGCCCAGCTGTTGCCGCTCTAGCCTGGCTGCTCCCGACCTGGCTGCTCTGGGCCCAGCTGCTCCGGGTCTGGCCGCTACGGTCATGGCCGCTCCCAGCCTGGCTGCTCCGGGCTTGGCTGCTGCTGCTAATGGCCTGGCTGCTCCTGACCCGGCTGCTCTGGGCCCGGCTGCTATGTGCCTGGCTGCTCTGGGCCTGGCTGCGCCGGGCCTGGTGGTTCGGGCTTGTCTACTGCTTCTCTTGGACCAGCTGCTCCTGGTCTGGCTGCTCTGGTCCTGGCCGCCCTGGGCTTGGTCGGGTCCACCCCAGGCCTGTCTGCCACTGCCCCAGGCCTGGCTGCTCCGGGCCTGGCTGCTGCTGCTCTGGTTCTGGCTGCTGCTGCTCTGGGGCCTGGCTTCTGCTGCTCCGGGTCCGGTTGCCACTGCCCTTGGCGTGGCTACTCTGGGCCTGGCCGCCGCTGCTCCACATTGTCATTTTTTAAAAAAATGCATTTATGTTGCAATGTTGGCTGCTGAGTTGAGTTCTGTCTTAATCTTCGATTTTTCAAGATCTTCTTCGTATTCTTTCTTAAGTAATTTTACTATCTTTTGCTATAACTAGATTTATTCACATTGAAAACTTCTTCGGTTTCTTCCTCCTCGTCCTGGAAGGTCAGCAGGCTGGCCTGCTGCGCCCCTTTGTTCTCCGCGGCCTCCTGTGCGGCTTTGGCCTGCTGTTGGGGTCGGCGCTGCCCAGGAAGTAGCTCCCGGCCTCAGCTCCATGGCCAGCGATCAGCGGTAGAGGACCCAGTGGCACCTCCCCCCCAGGGACCATCGCTCGATCCTTGCTGGTGCCCAGCTTGCCGGTGCCCGCCAGCAGCTCCTGTTCCTCATCACGTTCTTCCCAGACTGGAGCTTTTGTCTCATTCCCACTAGGGCAGTCTAGCATCAGAGTCAACAGACCATCCTCTGCTCAAAATGTGCACGACACCGGGGACTCTGCCTTTCGCAGCTCCCCTGGGATTCCGCCTCATAGCCTCCTCTCCCTCTGTTTGAGGTTGGGTCCCCTGGGACTGGCATAGAACTGGGGTTCAGAGCTTTCGGAACTGGGGCTCAGCACAGCCAGAGCTTTTGTTTCCTTCCCGCTAGGGCAATCTCTTCTGGCCTCTTTTGTTTATTTTCTTTTTTAATATGAGCAGTTTTTTATATTTTAATTTATCTGTATTGTTGAGCGAATTAAAGATGTCTCCCACTTACCCCCCTATTACCCCATTCCACCAGGCTTCTGCCCCATCCCAGGCCTTCACCACACTATTGCCTGTGGCCATAGGTTATGCATATATGCATACATGTCATGCAAGTTCTTTGGTTAATATATATTCTAAATGCACTAAAATGCCTACCAATAAAAAATATCTACTACTGTGAACTGGTAAAGCAAAAAGTTCTAAGAAAAATAATTTTCTTTTTTATTTTATATTTATAAGACCTGGTTTAAGAAAGGTATTAATAGTACTTTAAGCAGACACAGACAGCCAAAACCGGGTTGGCTCAGTAGATAGAGCATCGATCTGCAGATTGAAAGGTTCCGGGTTCAATTCCAGTCAACGGCATGTACCTTGGTTGCGGGCGCATCCCCAGTAGGGGGGGTGTGTGCAAGAAGCAGTGATCTATATTTCTCTCTCATTGATGTTTATAACTCTCTATCCCTCTCTCTCTTCCTCTCTGAAAAAAATCAATAATAATATATATACATATACATATACATACATATATATACACACATACATACATACATACATACATACATGTATATATATATATGTGTGTGTGTGTGTGTGTGTGTATGACAGACGCAGACAGAATCACTTGTCATCCTCAAAGGAGATGCTCTAAGGTAGTCTTGATTTGAAAAGTAAACTCCTTAAGAATACTTTCACCTTTGTCTTACTATAGCATAAAATCCCTCTAAAAGGAAATATTTTTCTATGTTCAAGAGACACTAAAAATAAAAGTAAATTCAAGTTTTATGTACCCAGCAGCCCTTCATTACAATAATAATAATAATAATAATAATAATAAAAATAAAAAACACCCACAGTCTCTTTCTCTCCTCACCTCCCTTCTTTCCTCTTCTCATTTTTAAGATGAAATTAAGAAAGAAAGATCTAAGGAAATAAACTTCTAATTAATAACTTCAAGGGCAGTTCATGATCTTGAACTGAAGTACCCATAAGCAATAGCTTTCAATATCTTCAACAACCCATGGAATAACAGGTAGAAAGTTAAAAACAAACTTCTAGAAGATATTGTGAATGTGATGGAAAATTGAAGGGCTATAGGTATGTAGCAGGCCAAGAAGAACTTAATTACAATATAACATTTCTTCTGGTAAAATTCTTGGGATAATACAGGCTATCATAAAACATTAAAGTTATCACTCCAATATTGTTCAGAAACATGAAAATTATACTCACATATATTAATTCTACAGAGAGGAAGGGAGAGAGATAGAGAGCTAGAAACGTCGATGAGAGAGAAACATCGACTAGCTGCCTCCTGCACACCCCTCACCGGGGATGTGCCCACAACCAATGTACATGCCCTTGACCGGAATCGAACCCGGGACCTTTCAGTCAGCAGACCGACGCTCTACCACTGAGCCAAACTGGTTTCGGCTAATTCTAAAAAAAAAATTGTGTCAATTAGATGATTGGTTTTATACTGTCTGAATAAAAGCTTAAATAAATTGCTTAAGATTGTATCTTGAGAAGGCAAATCTATCATAATGTTCTACTTGTCTTTGACCAATTCAACTAGAACCCTGAAAATTGAATAAATATCGATAAAACTAAAAACATCAAGCGTCTGCAAGTATCACTGGTGTATCATAAAAAGAAGCATATTATCCTACTATTTGTGATTAAGAGCAAAAAGAGCAAAAAACTTCTACTACTATTGATAGTAGAAGCTGAGGATGGTTTAACATATAATAAATCGTGACAAAGACTGTGCAGTCTCTATATAAGAAAATGGAGAGAAAACAAAGAGAGAGGTAAATTGGAATGGGAAGATATTTGGGAGAAGGTAAGAAACTGGACAAATACAAAGGTGGTTGGGAAAATGGGGGGAGGGAACATACATCTCTTGCAACAACCTTGCTGCCACACATTTATTTTGAAACCCAAGCACCTTTTTTATAGGAGAAACAGTCAAATCTCTCCACTTGAGAAATAGTAAACAAGGTAATAAAATACATTCCAGTTTATATTCTGCCACAGATTAAGTCCACAGCTTGCATGAAGCATGGTGGGAGGCCCTAGAAAGGGGACTATTCAAAATCTGTGGAGGAAATTTCAGTGACTGTGAGATTCACAATGAAGTTCTGGGAGCAAAGATCATGGCAGGGACTAAAGATAGAAAACATGAGGGACCAGAACAGAATGGGAAAGACTTTATTGAGTGGGTGACATTTTATTAGCTGAGGGGAATTTCACCTGGGGAGAAAAGGGGGAGGGGAAAAAAATATGTAAATAAAGGTAAGGAGAATGAGAACTGAGAACTGTCCGGAAGTTTTAAAGGACATATACAGTATGGAGCTATACAGATGAGGCTGAGAGCTGAAATGGAAGAGAGGGTGATAAAAGCAGACAGTGACCGCCCTTAAAAGTCCCTAAAGTATGTTTTGATTTCAAAATAAATGTGACAACAAGGTTTATTATAACAGAGCCGTTTGCAGAACACTTTTAGTGTCTCACAAAATAGGGTTATTTTTCCTGATTTCGCCATTTTACTTCTTTCTCCCTCCTTTTATTATTAGATTGTTTTTTCCTTCCCATTCTTGAGAATTTGGACTTTGTTTGATATGACATACAGGTGCTTTTAAGCCAGATATTAAACTCGAAGCAAAAAATCGTGGCTGTGATTGCTTTATTTGCTTATTATTTATTTTGCTTTATTTTGTCTTTAGCTAAGGTGTTCCCAGATTACTGCCAGCTACAGAGGTACAGGGTAGTTGCTCAATAAATATCTTTGGACTGAATTTTGAGAAGATGAGTTAAACGACATGCTAAGATTTCGTTTTAGTGAATGAATTACAATGAAAGAATGGGTTTGCATTCCTGTGGGTTTCTCTAATTTTTCTTTTCTTACCTTAAGAGCAAATAATCCAATGAATCAGTAACTACTTAAATGTAATAATATTAATACTTTGATGAGTTCAAAAGGGAATTCTGACTGTACACAAAAGATTTAAAAAACCAAGTGAAAACTGTATTTTTTCATAGATAAAGAGTATTAAATAATATTAATTTCTGGTGGAATAATCTTTGAAAAGGTGTATATGTGTGTAAGTGAAAGTAGATGATGACATATAATTTTTGGACTTACATTTTTCTGTGATTGCTGTTCTCACATCTGAACTGGAAGCTTTATTTTTCAAATTCTGAGCCAGTGTAAAAGCATGGTCAAGGTGAGGATGGCGCTGTTCCATGTCCGCCTTTGTGATCTGTTTAAGTAGAAATGATTTTTAAGATCTGTTAATAGGCTGCTCGCCAAGAACACTAAGGAGTAAAACCGGTGGACTGACATCAAAGTTGTCTGTCTCCTGAACAGGACAGTGAGGCATCTGCGATTGTGGCACAGTCAGTCCTAGGTTCAAATCTCAGCTCTACCACTTACCATCTAGATTACTTCACCTGTCTGTGTTTTTGTTTTCAAAAGAAGAAATGGTAAGATACTGACAGCTAAGCTGTATCAGTTCTGAGGAGATTAAATGAAGAAGTCCCTTCAGAAACTAAGAACTTCTCTGAAAAGATTAGCAGGGATGCCTATCAGGCCTGCATTGGGTATGAACACAAACCACTGTCACCTTCAGGGATGGCAGTGAAGTATTAGAAAAATGCTAATTGAATAATTGTAAATTAAATAATTTTAGACACGGAAAACTGTTGCTATACACGTATCTCTTGATAACGATGGGAGAAAAGTTAATGTCAGGAAATGGTGTGTTTCAACTATGGAACTAATAGCCCTAAAGACTATTTCCAATAGGTGCAAATGGCATGGCAAAGATTCTCTCCCAGCGCTTCCTCTTTCGGAATTCACTAATTTCGCAGACTCCAATTACTCCTGCAGTGTCAAATGTTATTTCTAAATGGATTATTCACAACTTCCAATCCGGGGCCCAGAGAGACATTGCAATGAATGCTGATCATTTCTTTCTAAATGGCCTAAGAACCTCTCAACACAACACACTCGAAACTGAATCAATCAAACCCTTATCTACATTTCACGTCTACTATTCCGAATCTCTGCTAATTGAGACAGCATGGTCTTAGCAGCCCAGAAAGGCTGTTTTCTTTGTATTAAGCATCTCTTGCACTATTCCCATTGTTCCTGCTTGAGAGATCATTGTTATCATCAGTCTCCAGCCACAATGTAAAAAAGAAAAGGAGTAAAAACACGTGCCCATGGCTTGCAGATGAAAAGTCCAAAGGGCTCCGCGTGGCCTGCAAGCTCCATCAGCGTGAACTCAAGCCGCCCTTGCTATCTCACTTCCTACTGCATTTCTTTGCCGCACAAATGATGACCCCCATATCCCTCACCCTCCATGCTCCCCCACCTCATGTCTTTATTCTCTCTGCTCCCCAGACCACGATGCCATTTACTTGTTCCTACATGTGAAAATCCTACATTGTCTGCCTTCCATCGCTGTGGCAGTAACTCTCTCCTTCACCCAGGCTCCCCTATCCCATCATATGCACCTGCCTATGCCTGTTATTACACTCTGTTCTGTGCAGAGACCATCTACTTGCACACATTAAGTGCCTCCATCATAGCCGGGCATATATGTAATCTGGGATACATGTGGGAACTATCTCAAAAGGTAGTTAAGGAAGTAAACATGTAGATTACTTACAAAAGTGCCCAACACACATTAAGCACTTAATAACAGTTAGCAATCACTGTCATTACTTAATGATTCATTCCAAATTTGTCAATTTGTATTTAGTATATTCTGTGCCTTATCTCCATTCTCTATACAGCACACAAGCCCAGAAGGCAGCACACATTGAATATGGAAAAATAAAACCTTACAAATTAACATGGCATAATATATATATATATATATATATATATATATATATATATATATATAACATTAACATGGCATAATATATATATATATTATGCCAAATTAACATGGCATAATATATATATATATATATATATATATATATATATATATATATATATAAAATGATGGTCAGGCATTCTCACTTCTAATGTCAGCAATTAAACAAATTATCTCATTATAAAGCAGAAGTTGAAAAGGCACTTCAGGAAATTATCATACATCATACTAGGCATTAACTGTAACACTAGTTTACATTGTACTGATGGGACTAGATTTACAATCTCAGTTTCAGATGTGAAAATATACACTGAGTCTACAACTCACGTGGTAAAGGTGATCTTACCAAAACAGCACAAATGCAAGAAAATCTGGACTCTTACCAGCTAGTCTGGGATGGCTGTTTGGCAGATAAAGAAGTTCTTAAAGCTCAATCTCCCAGAGTTCAGGACAAACAAAAGGGAGCCAGACAGATCATGTCTACCCGTGTGCGGAGGTGTTGCCATGACAAACCTCTACCCTGTGAACCTACTTTCATTCTGGAAATCGTCTTATTGATCTCTCCCACATCCCCAACAGTGACAATGTTGGACTCCAGCATCTGGTTGATCACTATCAGCCAGTCAGCTAGTTCTGTTGTCATTTTATCCAGATCATCAGGTACTGAAATTTCCGAAGTAGGAGGAGCCTGAGCAGGAGGCTCTGAAGCAGAGGATGCTAGCACCACCTTTAGGGGAGCAGGGTGAGCTGAAATAAAAAATGTAGCAAAGTACACAGTCAACAGGATATTCTGACTGTAGTGGGGCAATGTTAACATGCATCTGTGTGCTTATATAAAATTTAGATTAGGTTAAAAAATGGTGAGAGTTTTTTATTTCTTCATATGGAAGTGGCAATGGTATTTCCAACAGTATCTTTGGTAGCTGTAAAGCCAATTAAACACCCAGTTATACAATATTCTAGGGCAGCAATAACTCAAAAGTAACTAACACTGACACCAAAAGAAGATATAGTAAGAAATACACCAACTGTGAGAAAATTAGCTCTGCTATTTTATTTTGTCAAGCGGTTTGCCTTAATTATGAAGCCAACTTATTCATAGTTTTCTGTTTTCTAGAGAGCTTGTAAAGCACTTAACTTTATAATATGAACATTACCAATTCTTCATCCACATCATTGTGAATACCTAAGTAAGAATATCTATACTAATAAATGGGTAATATACTAATTAGACTGGGCATCTTCTAGACATCCTTCTGGACAAAGCCAAGGTGGCTGCACTGAGGCAGAGGTGCTTAGGGTCAATCAGGCTGGTAGGGAAGGGAGAGTGGTTATGGGCAATCAGGCTGTCAGGGAAGAGAGAGTGGTTGGGGCAATCAGGCAGGCAGGCAGATGCAGTTAGGGGTGATCAAGCTGGCAGGCAGGTGAGCGGTTACGAGCCAGCAGTCCCGGATTGTGAGAGAACTGTCTGACCGCGGGTTTAGGTCCAATGCCACAGGGACATCCCCTGAGGGGTCCCGGATTGGAAAGGGTGCAGGCAGGGCTGAGGGACACTCTCCCACCACGCACAAATTTCATGCACCAGACCTCTAATATGTATATATATTCACTACCTGTTACTTAACTCTTTCCCTATAGCTAGATACTTAGTTGGCTCCTTCCATTTGTATAGAGTACTTAACTTATTTCTGATGAACACTTTGGTATCAATTTGATAAAGCAGAATGACTAGATCAGAAAACATGAAAATAAAAGTAATGTATTTAATATTTATTAGCAAAATAAAATAGCAGTGCTAATTTTCCTTAAAAGTTAAAAACTTAGATTTGCAACAGCAACATGTAGACTCCGCATCCAGGATATACACCAATGATACTCTGTCTCAATGGATGAACACACAGTGCTCACCACTGTGCTCATTTACTTGTTTTTTATTATCAGTGAGAGCAAACTTTTTTTGTTTGTATACCAAATATAGTATAATTTATAACTGTGGTCTTTATCTGCTTCCTTTTCTATTTGCAAGAACTCATTTTTTTATAGGAACGGTGAATCTTGCCATATTGGTGAAAACACTGTTTCTACTTTAAGATTTTTAATGTGTGTTTTGTTTTTAACATATAGATGTTATCAAATTTGGGTGATCAGATCCATAAATCTGTCCTGGGAGATTGTTTTTCCAGAACTTTCAGTTAGAGATTCTTGTGTTCTTCAAAACTTGGATATATATTATTCTCTCTTAGTTGTTTGTGCTTGTCTTCTGTTTTAATGATGGAAGGTTTATTGTTTGTCTTTAGTTTTACACAAGGTAGCTGAATTATTAGAGCCATCTGGAGCCCACTTTAACATACAGTATATTAGATAAGGCGTCAATCCATAAATTCAGCACAATTTAAATTAAAAGCCCCAACAGGTTTGCATATATCTTGACAAAATCATCTACTGAAATTTCCAATTCCAAAATTAAAGGGCCAGTAAGAGTCAACAGAGAGAGCAGGGCACGGTGTTTCAGAGAGCTTGCAAGGTACGGTGTTATAGCTATGGTGCCATAACCCGTACTCTGATGGGGACAAGGAGAGAAGGAAATAGTGAGAAAAATTTTCCCTCCACACAGAAGTGATCATTGGCATCTATCAGTAAATAGCTTCCCTGGGATGGAGAACTCTTCTAAAACCCCATCTCCCACCTGGTTCCGGGATACCTAATCCTTTGTTCTCAGTCATGATCTGCATGCAGTTACACCCCTCCCAGAGCATGTTGGGTAATGGTTATAGCTGACTTTCTGAAAAAGCGCATGTCCTCAGTTTCCCACCTTGCCTCCTCCCTTCCCTTCCCAGGCTCTCTTGGGGACCAGGTCCCGCTGTTTTTCCAAGAAAGGCAAAAAGCTTATCTCTCATGAGTGCCTTGCAGGCAAGGATGTGTTGGGTTTAAAGAAGACATTCCTTTCAAGTAATTGAAAATAGAGTAACAGATCACAACTGTGTTGTGTTTTTCAGTTTAAAGTTTTCTCTAATTCATATATGATGGTCATAGTTATAATGTCTTGCTATATTTATAAAAAATGGTTAAGGAATAAACTGTATCTTACCAGCAGTTCTTGTCTGAGAAACAGAGCAGGGCTCCTGGCCGCGTTCCTTCAGTGCAGTGGGCACATCTCTGCATACCTATAGCATCCGGCCAATTGGAAAGAGAAGAGTACCATATAAATAAAGGTGATCTTGTTTCCCAAAGAGAAAGTGTTACCCTACATGACAGCTTTGCTATCCACCGCAGTCTTGCTTAAGCCCCTACTCCACCAACATTACTATCAAAATTCCATCCAGCCCAACCGTGTGGCTCAGTGATTGAGCATCATCCTATGAACCAGATCATGGTTCCTTTCCCAGCCAGGGCACATTTCCTGGTCTCAGGGGGCATGCAGGAGTCAGTCATCCAATCAATGGTTCTCTCTCATTACTGATGCTTCTCTCTCCCTCCCTCTCCCATCACCTCTGAAATCAATTAAAAAAAAAAAATAAGAAGGCCATCCATTCCTTAGCTGACCTGGCCCTCTGTAACTTTTATTGCTGTCACACACCCTCCCTTGAACTCTGAACAGTCTGTATTCCTGACTTTCCTCCCACCTGTCTCTGACCTTCTAAGTGTCCTTTACCAGCTCATTCTCATCTGCCCATCCATCAAATGCTAACATTCTAAAGGGTAGGAGTTTTGGTTTCTACCATTGACTCAGGCTTCTCTCCCTGGGTCCTGGTTTCTAATGGTTACATATACCACACAGAGTTTAAAGATGCCAAGGACTCTCAAAAATATACTTTCAGCATGGCAATTAGATATTCAGACATGTCCAAATCTAAGTCATCATCTGTCTCCCTGAAACCCCCTTTACAAAGTTAATAACTAATTGATTTTTCCAGATCAGCTATCCAGCATCATCCATAGAAAGTAAAAACTTGTTAATCTCAACCAAATAATCTGCAGGGGGAAGTGATGCTTTAATTCCAGAAGCTAGTTGAATAGGAATTGCCTGTAAAATCATTAACAATAACAATGTATATCTCTTAAAATATCCCCACAATTAACTGAAAAAACCACAAGATTATTTTGTGGAAAAGTACAATACTTGGAATCAAATTTTTTAAAACTATGTTTTGAATTTTTGTATTTTTGCCCTGCTTTGCTATGCAAACCCTTAACAATCTCTATTCTAATTTTCTTCTGCAGCCTGCTCTTAAACAGAAATGTTTCACTTTATGACCAATGCCACTGAAACTCATTTAGCAAACAGGAAAGCATAACAGGTTCCTTCCTGAGTTACTGAGGACAGGAGAACATGCTGCAAATCATAACCTTCCATATGAAATGAAACATTTTAATATTATTATTATTTCACCCATTTTTAAATCTCACAATTACATTTAAGAGCTCGGGGCCTCACTGTTAAAAATGTAACTAAGTTAAATAAGAATTGATAACATAACAAGAAATGTAAATGTATTTTTGATTAAAATAGCATACAGGTAATCCAATATACAATCTTAAAGCTGGAGAACAATATTATAGAAGATGAATATCCTACATAAGACAATAAAAGGTCCTAAGACCCAAACTTCAGAGGAAACTAAGCTAAACTGAGTGGACTACTTATCTGCCCTAATAATTCTATTTTCTGTGTCCTCTAATCAGAACTTTCAAAATAACTAAGGTGATGGGCCACACACTTGTCCTTAAGGAGTTGAATTCTTTTACTTGTAGATTGCTACAATTTAATAAATGCTGGCTACTATTTGCAAATAACCACAGTTCATCTACTCATGAATTAAGGTAGCTTCTTTCATAGTTTCACTGTGTCTCTACATTGAGCTTCTGAAAAATGATATTCCTCTGTAAGTTCAAAAGTATAGTAAAATGATCACAAATATCATGTTCATTGAGTTAGTGACTCTGAAAATGGTTATAATTCCTAAATGAACCCGAAATTTAAGACTAAAATCATCTAGTTAATAACAAGATGTTTACTCTAGAGTTCTGCATTTATGTGTTACAATACCAGAACTTGGGGGAACAGCAGCTCATTTATAATGTGGCTGGGATTATGGCCATTGAAAAGGGAGCTGGTAGTGAAGCTTTTCTAGAATATAAATCATAGTTTATCAACTTCCCAAATTTGGTTATTTGTAAACTAAACATTTTTTTTGACATGGTCAGGCAACTCCATATATACTGAAGATCCAAAGTAGGAATCTACTCAAAAAAAAGGAAGGTTTCTCTTAAGATTTAGTACATTATCAGAAATCCAACAGAGATGCCCAATAATAAGATTTTATGCTCCCTATTTTCTTTGACTCTTGTCCCACCTAAAAGTAAAAAAATGTTCAGCGATGCACACCAAAATGGAGGATACAATATTCCAAATGGTGTGTTTAGAGTGTAATATCAAACATCTAATGACAAGGGCTGAGTTATTTAGTGGCACAGACACTCCACATCACAATACCTTAGCTTTGTCATATCTTGTTCTCAAAATCAGTAACTGGAACCAGAGCTGTTGTTTTTTGCTCTTCTCCATAGGTTGATTTAAAATTTGTTCTCCTCTCCGGAGAACTTCCTCAACCTTGGCTCTCTCCACATCCATCTGAAAGTTTAGAAAGAATATTTACTCAAAAGGAAAATGCATATAGGGTCACTTGCCATCAGTTCCCAAGGAGGAAAACTAACCTACAAAATATGACTCAAGATATGTTCATCTAAATTATACACAACAAAATAAGTCAGGTTTTTCTTAAAATATTTCACTCTTGATGTTAAAACATAAAAAATGCTAGCTGGTTTAGCATTCAGATAACACTGTTTTTAGTCAGAAAGTGCAATGTCTATTTTTTAAGCATTACTAAATCAATTACATCGAAACTCATCAGAAAATCATGTTTGCACATCAGAAAATCATGTCTGGCAGATGTTTGGGTAAACAATATTGATGTAAAGCTATAATAACAGAGAATAAACTTAAGAACATCATAGTTTGAAAAACTCTGAACCAACCTTTTCATCATCATCGCAGGATTCAAAATGCTTTTCCACAACTTTTAGCCAATAGTCAAGTTCATTTTCGAATTTTTCCAAGTCAGAGTAAGGAACATCAGCCTCAAGGGTTTCTTCTGTAGTGACCAGAGATTCAGGTGACAATGGTTCCTGGCCAATCAGCAGCTGGGGAAAGAAAATCATCCTTTAAAAGGATATTCTTCACTAGACCTTCTGTCATTAATCAGAGGAATGGAGTGTCAGAAAAGAAGTGAGCATTTACTTGAGCTCACTTTAATTTCACTCATTTACAGCAATGGTTTTACCAATTTGAGCGTCTCTGAATTACCCCATTTTCGCCAACCTCATAGCAACATCATGACAATACCTTAGTTCTCTCATATCTTGTTCTCAACAGCAGTAACTGGAACCAGAGCTGTTGTTTTTTGCTCTTCTCCATAGGTTGATTTAAAATTTGCTCTCCTCTCCGGAGAACTTCCTCAACCTTGGCTCTCTCCTCATCCATCTGAAAGTTTAGAAAGAATACATTTACTCAAAAGGAAAATGCATATAGGGTCACTTGCCATCAGTTCCCAAGGAGGAAAACTAACCTACAAAATATGACTCAAGATATGTTCATCTAAATTATACACAACAAAATAAGTCAGGTTTTTTTCAAAATATTTCACTCTTGATGTTAAAACATAAAGAATGCTAGCTGGTTTAGCATTCAGATAACACTGTTTTTAGTCAGAAAGTGCAATGTCTATTTTTTAAGCATTACTAAATCAATTACATCGACACTCATCAGAAAATCATGTTTGCACAGCAGAAAATCATGTTTGGCAGATGTTAGGGTAAACAATATTGATGTAAAGCTATAATTAACAGAGAATAAACTTAAGAACATCATAGTTTGAAAAACTCTGAACCAACCTTTTCATCATCATCGCAGGATTCAAAATGCTTTTCCACAACTTTTAGCCAATAGTCAAGTTCATTTTTGAATTTTTCCAAGTCAGAGTAAGGAACGTCAGCCTCAAGGGTTTCTTCCTTAGTGACCAGAGATTCAGGTGACAATGGTTCCTGGCCAACCAGCAGCTGGGGAAAGAAAATCATCCTTTAAAAGGATATTCTTCACTAGACCTTCTGTCATTAATCAGAGGAATGGAGTGTCAGAAAAGAAGTGAGCATTTACTTGAGCTCACTTTAATTTCACTCATTTACAGCAATGGTTTTACCAATTTGAGCGTCTCTGAATTACCCCATTTTCGCCAACCTCATAGCAACATCATGACAATACCTTAGTTCTCTCATATCTTGTTCTCAAAAGCAGTAACTGGAACCAGAGCTGTTGTTTTTTGCTCTTCTCCATAGGTTGATTTAAAATTTGTTCTCCTCTCCAGAGAACTTCCTCAACCTTGGCTCTCTCTGAATTACCCCATTTTCGCCAACCTCATAGCAACCTCATGACAATACCTTAGTTCTGTCATATCTTGTTCTCAAAAGCAGTAACTGGAACCTTATCTCTTGTTTTTTGTTCTCCTTCATAGGTTGATTTAACATTTGTTCTCTTCTCCGGAGAACTTCCTCAACCTGGGCTCTCTCCTCATCCATCTGAATGTTTAGGAAGAATACATTTACTCAAAAGGAAAATGCATATAGGGTCACTTGCCATCAGTTCCCAAGGAGGAAAACTAACCTACAAAATATGACTCAAGATATGTTCATCTAAATTATACACAACAAAATAAGTCAGGTTTTTCTTAAATTATTTCACACTTGATGTTAAAACATAAAGAATGCTAGCTGGTTTAGCATTCAGATAACACTGTTTTAGTCAGAAAGTGCAATGTCTATTTTTTAAGCATTACTAAATCAATTACATCGACACTCATCAGAAAATCATGTTTGCACATCAGAAAGTCATGTTTGGCAGATGTTTGGGTAAACAATATTGATGTAAAGCTATAGGTAACAGAGAATAAACTTAAGAACATCATAGTTTGAAAAACTTTGAACCAACCTTTTCATCATCATCGCAGGATTCCAAATGCTTTTCCACAACTTTTTGCATATATCCAATGTTGGTTTCTAATTTTTCCACGTCAGAGTATGGCACATCAGCCTCAAGGGCTTCTTCCGTGGTGACCAGAGATTCAGGTGACAATGGTTCCTGGCCAATCAGCAGCTGGGGAAGGAAAATCATCCTTTAAAAAGATATTCTTACCTGGACTTTCTGTCATTAATCAGAGCAATGGAGTGTCAGAAAAGAAGTGAGCATTTACTTGAACTGCCTTTAATTTCACTCATTTACAGCAATGGTTTTACCAATTTGAGCTTCTCTGAATTGCCCCCATTTTCGCCAACCTCATAGCATTATTATTTCATCCATTTTTAAAATCTCACAATTATATTTAAGAACTTGGGGGTGTGAAATAGTGTGCAAATGGCTGTGGCTGTCTCAAATGTTGTTTGGAGGATTCTGAGACCACCTATAATAGCTTATGTCAAATTCTGCCCTCCCTAGTATTTTTAGGACAATGTGAATTATTCTTACATACATCATGTAATTCAAAGGAAATGAGATAGTTCATAAATAGAAACCATCTCAAAGATAGATTTTTTCTTTTTAATCATCAAGTTTTGCCTCCATAGATTTGGGTTCACTCTTCCTCAGGTAGTATTTCAAAGCCCGCAACATCCCCGTTCATGTTGGTTACGAGCTTTTCCCCTTGGCACAAGTTCTTGAAGTCAGCTTCGTCTCACAAACAACTAATCTACTCTCATGCACGTCCCAGTTCTTACCAGGCTACGCAGTTCTTCATATTGACTGTTGAAAGCCTCCAGTTTCTTACTTATCAACTCATCCATTACTCCACCATCAATGAGAGTCTGGCCAAGTTCCTGGATCTCGGTGCGATTATCGGCTGGATGTTGCAAAAGGCATTCTAGAGACTGGAGTCAGGAAGGGGAAAATAATGCACTTAACTGAGGCAAAATGTATCAAGGATCAAAAGTGTCCATTTTTTTAAACAAGTAATTCCATTTTCTACCCAAGAAACAAGACGAGGAATAATTAATTTTAAAAAATATCCATAATGGTATTAAAAATACATAGAATAGAGAACTCAGCATAAAAGATGATATAGGACAATACAACTTCATAGATAATTTTAGTAATTATTAATTACATGGGAAAATGTCCATGGTGTGATGCAAAGTTTGAAAGCAGAAAACAATACTATAAAGCAAAACTATTTCAAACTGTTGATTATATTTTGAAAAATAGGTACTCAGTTTTCTGTAACACATACAGAAAGCTAGGTGCTATTTTCTATACACACTTTATGTGTACATAAACCTAAGTAACCTTGGAGTTAAATAATATTTAGTATTACAGATGGGAAAACTGAAGTTCAGAGAGCTTAAGTACATAGCCTACATACTGGTACATACGGTGAAAAGAAGAGCTAAGATTCCAACTTGACTCATGATTTCAAAGTGTTTGATCCAGTTATTATAACGTACTACCTTCCAGTGCGTGCGTTAAAAATAACAATAATTAGGAAGAGCCCTGTCAGGTGCTTCTCAGTGGTTACAGGTCAGTTTGGGAACCTGAGAGCCGAGGTTCAATTCCTGGTCAGGGCACCTAGTTGGGTTGCAGGTTCACTCCTCACCCACCCTGCTTGGGGCTTGTGCAACAGGCAACTAATCAGTGTGTCTCTCACACACTGATGTTTCTTTCTCTCTCTTTCTTTCTCTCCCTCAACTCCCTCTCTCCTTCCATTTTCCCTGAAAAGCAATGAAAAAAAAATATCCTCAGGTGAGGATTAATAATAATAATAATAATAATAATAAGGAAGAAATTTGCCAAAATGTCTAAAAGTACTTACCTTAGAGTTTGTTTTATACTTTTCTCCATTTTCCGTATTTCTAGAATGCACATGTTTTAATTCTCATGTTAAGAAAATATTCATTTTTAAACTAAGCTTTTCATTGTTTTCATGCTTTTCACCTCTCACTCTGCTCCTTTATCTGAGAAGTGACATCTTTTCTCCAGCAGAGCATCCAGCTCCCGGGATTCAGGTACCACCTTTGACTTACTTCTGACCTTCAATCCAGGCATCCACTTAATTACCATGTGTCCCTATAATTTCAAAAGCATATCTATCCTCTTCCTAGCCTCTTCCTCTTTTTTTTTAAGCAGCTCTACTGTCTTCATAATTTATTTCATTTAAGAAACAAATATTAAGTCATCGTGAAAGAAAAATCAGATGCATTTCTTGGCCTCAAGGAATTCAAATGGGCCTTGAGACAAGTTCCTGGGACAGGATCCCGTACTTCTCACTCTTCCCTCCCTACCCTGTCCTCCAACTTGTCACATCTGAAGATAACATGGAAGGAGCCACTGTGAACACAGTCACTGCCGTGTCTTAGGAGCAAAAATAATTTTATGAAGAAACAAGAGAACAATCCTTCTAATGCCTTAAGGCAGAGTTCCTTCCGTCCAGGGACTGGTAAAACGAGGCAGGAAAATCACTGCGGTGCTTTCCTGACGTCTACAATACACTAATTAACAAGTACCCACCTCGGGGACTGAGTTAGTGGGTCAATCATTAATCTAAACATAAAGGATGGTACAAACACTTCAAGCAATGGAAGGCAACACTGAAAGCTGCTGAGGGATTAAATGCTTTGCTGGCATAAGGCAGAAGATTCCTCATTTTAATACTCATTTGGCTTCCCTGCAACAAGAAATAGCAGGGAGAACGCAGTTGCCCACCTTCTTGGCCTCGAGGATAGCATCTTCCTTCTCTGGCTGGGTCTTCAGGCTTCTCACCTTCTTCTCAAGGGTGTTCAACCAGCTGGTCTCAAGGTCCAAATAATGCAGAAATTGCAGCCAGCACGACCACACTTCCTAGAATAGGCAAGGAGGAAGGGGCATTAGACAAGCAGCTATTTAGAGATGAGTGCATCTCCAACGCTACATATTCTCTCCACTCAACAGCCACTGCATTTAGATAGAGGAGCATAGGTGAAGACCCAGAAACTGATAGAATTGAAATTTCAAATAAATGGAATAAAACCTCATTCTTTAGTAAATCACACTGGACCAATTCGAGGGAAGACGGGAGGCAAAGACGAGCTAGCTGCCTCACAATTTACAGGAAAATAAATTCCAAAGATCTGGTTAAAAGTCAAAAATAAATTACTTAACTAGTAACAAAAAAGGAATATTTTATTAGTTTGCTTTTAAACTAGAAAGGTAAAAGCACTCATAATCGCAACACCTTTTAACAATTATATAGAAAACTGGAATTCTATGGGCCCATCCTATTACAACTCTTAGTTAATGGACGTACCAATTTGCTGTATACTCTTTCCAACTGTTTTCTAAACTCATAGGAACATGTCTATATGTGCAAAGAACCATATTTTGCCCAAAATGGAGCTATACTAACTGTGTTAATGGCAATCGCTACCTCCCAATTCCTGTGAGGAGTTTCAGGGGGATAAAATTATACCCCCCACTTCCTAGGAGAAAGTTATGGGAGGCACAGCCCCTTCCTCACAGAAGAGAAGCCCATTTGACGGATAAATGTAGGAAAGAGAATTCCACGTGGAGCCCCCCGGTTGCTTTTCTTTGAGGTCCACTGACTGAGAGGAGGCACGTTCCAGCCTGCACTGCGAATGAGTTGTGTTGCCAGGGTCAGGGGGCAGCAACCTTTTCTATTAAAGGCCAGACAGGTAATATTTTAAGTTTCACAAGCCACATCTGGTCCCTGCCACAGATTCTTCTGTTTATTTTGTGTGTGTTTTGGTTTGTAGTTAATAACCCTTTAAAAATGAAAACCATACACACCATTGTTAGCTCACAGGCCACTGTGGAAGAGACACAAACCAGATTTGACCCTCAGGTTGCCATGTGCCAGCCCCTGAATGAGACTGAACGAGAAAAGGTGTGTCTGGTCCCCCAAATTTCTACAGGTGGAGAGGAGCAGAGACATCTACTTGGCTGCAACAGCAAGCAGAGCCCATGTTCTGATGGGGAAGGAAAAATGAGCAGCATTCCCAGGAAACAGAACTGGTCCTTAACAGAGCACCAGTCCCGCCCCGGGTGTAGGGGCCCTGGCCAGATTTCAGAAGGACTCGTATTACAATTCAGAGTCACTATGAATAGTGACTGCCATGTACCTTCCACTGCCTCCACTTTTTTGAATGGAGTGCCTATGCCTAGCTCACCTTTGAATGTGTGTGTATGGGGTGCGATAAACTTATCTTTCTAATGGGCAAGTCACGAGATTGCACGGTGCCACACCTGCACCTAAAGAAACTGTCCTGAGAGTCACATCTGTTTAGGCTTCAGGCAGGGTTTCGAACTGGATGCTGTATTGGATAAGCCTTAGGGAGTCCCTGGGACAGTGTAAGTGCATTTTGCATGTGAGAGGACTGTCACTAACGTATGACCAGAGGATGAACTATGGTGGATTAATGATGGCCATGGTTTTTTTGCCATTACTCCCATTAAGTGGTGAAATTCTTTTCTCCTGCCCTGGAATGGGGGTTGGCCTTGTGACTTGCTTAGACCAAAAGAATGTTACAGATGTGACACTGTGTCAAATTGGAGGCCAAGCCTTGAAGAGGACTGGGAGCTCCCGCTTTCTGCCTCTGAAAAGCCAGCTGCCTTGTGGTAGAGAAGCTGTGAGACTGGGAGGCCCTGTGGAGAGAGGCCAATGTGAATGTCCCTGCTGAGCCCCCAGTCGAATGCAGCCACCTGAGTGAGCTAGTCATAGACAGCATGGAGCAGGAAGCCACCCCACTGAGACACCTCAAACACAGAACCATGAGAAATAATAAGTAGCTTTAAACGTTTTAAAAGTCACTATGGCCGAAACTGGTTTGGCTCAGTGGATAGAGCGTCGGCCTGTGTACTGAAAGGTCCTGGGTTCGATTACGGTCAGGGACATGTACCTTGCCTGCGGGCACATCCCCAGTAGGGGGTGTGCAAGAGGCAGCTGATCGATGATTCTCTCTCATCGATGTTTCTAACTCTCTATCCCTCTCTTCCTCTCTGTAAAAAATCAATAAAATATATTTTAAAAGTCACTACGTTTTGGGGAGATTGTGGTATAGAAATAGATAACTGAGACATAAGTGGGTGTATATATATTACCAATATAAAAACATGGTTGGGAAGAATATACACCAACTTCTGGATGATGATTACTTCAAGAGAGAAATGACATGGGATGGAAAAGAAGAAATCGGATTCTACAATACTAATGTACCCAATACTCAAATGGGATCTGAGAAAATATGGCAAAAAGTTAACATTAGTTATAGTGAAAAAATGTTTTAATAGTATTACCTCTATTCATCTGTAAGTCTGAACTAGTTCCTGATTTCATATCTTTTTCAGGAGACTAAAAATAATCAAGGTGATACATTTGGATTCCTCTAAGAAGGGCATTCTCACTCTAAGTTAGAAATTTGGTCAATTTCTGCCCAATATTCCTTGGTAATCGCTGACATAATTTTAAAATCATTTTTACGTTTAAACCCTTTTTTCATTCTTTTTCATTTACCATCTTAAAAATATCAAGCCCTTATCTTTTCTCTTTTACCTTTATCTTTTTTTTTTTTTTTTTTTTTTTTTTTTTGCATTTTTCCTTCTCTTCTCTCAAACTAATTTCAAAGTAAGTATAAGATTAATTCTCAAAGCAATTCCAAACCCTCATTCCTTATTTTAAAACTAGAGGCCTGGTGCACAAAATTTGTCCACGAGGTGGAGGGCGTCCCTCAGCCCATCCTGCACCCTCTCCCATCTGGAACCCCTTGAGGGATGTCCGACAGCCTGTTAGTGGGATCGGGCCTAAATGGGTGGTCAGACATCCCTCAATAATCCAGGACTGCTGGCTCCCACTGCCCTCCCCTGCTGGCCTGGACCCCCAACAGCCCTCTCTTGCAGGCTTGGGTCCCTCCCAACTGTTCTCCATTGCAGGCCTGGTACACCCCTCCAATGCCTTCCACTGCAGGCCCAGCCCCTCCCAACTGCTCTCCCCTGAAGGCCTGGGTTCCTCCCCCAACTACCTTCCCTTGTTGGCCTGGTCTCCCCCAACTGCCCTCCTCTGCTGGCCTGGTCACCCTTAACTGCCAACAACTGCACTCCCCTGCAGGCTATCTTATAGTGGTCATTATGTGGCAGCCATCTTGTATCCACATGAGGGCAGCCATCTTTGACCATATGAGGGCAGCCATCTTGTCTTGGTGTGAGGGTCAATTTGTATATTACTCTTTTCTTAGATAGGATGTTACCTCTGGAATAAAGACAGCTTGAAGAAATGACACAATATATGTGGTCTTTGTTAGACTGAGATAATTTTGGGACTCCATTCATTATGTAACCTAGGCGGTATGGCTCAGTGTTTGAACATCAACCTATGAATCAGGAAGTTACCATTTCATTGCAGGTAAGGGCATTGTGGGCTCAGTCCCCAGTGTGAGGCATACAGGAGGCAGCAATTGATGATTCTCATCACTGATGTTTCTCTCTCTCTCCCTTCTGCTCTGAAATCAATAAAAAGAAAATTAATTTAAAAATATATATAATGAGTTGTTATTTTGGCTAGAAATAAAAGGAAAAGAAAAAAAGAGCAAAATCAAGGGTGGTTATGACAGAGAAGAAAACATGTATAAAACTCTGGTAAAGTCCAATTCCAATATCATTCACTAGGACTTAAGGTTAAGCATGCATAACACTACATGTTCTGTTTATAGAATTTTAATTTCTCAAATAAGTAACCTCCTGTATTTTACATTAAATAATATATTAATATTAAAGAGTGAGGTTTTGAGTTGTAGTTATCTTATTAACTTGTCTTAATTATCCATGATTATATTTACCACAAAATAGTTTCAGAACAAGCAAGTAATGGAAGAGTTCAGTATAAATATAGTTGTGCTGTTTACCATTTAGGATATACTTCAACATGGTCATTTATTTGAGGTTGAGCTGAATTTAAATTGAAGTGCTCCTAAACTATTTTAATGACATAAAAGTCACACTAATATAGAAACAAATAACAACTCAATTTTATTTTAAATAAAAAACTAAACTCATAGAATCATCTGCATCTTAAACCCATCGCCCAGTCAATTACCAGCATATTCAAGTTCTACTTCCTCTACTGCCTTTCAGGTGATTCTAACTGTAGATGCCACTCTAAACAAAACATTTTAAAAATCTTCATTTCTGTCTGTGCACTAACCAGGAAAAACAAAAGAGATGTTCACAGTACACTGTTCTAGAATCTATAGAATCTGCCTAGAGATCACCTGTGATATAAAAACCTTGATTTCAAATATGAAAAATGTAAAGTCGAAAGATGTTAAATGACTTTCCCATGAACCTTAATTGAGGGCAGATCTTGATCCCCTATATTTTGTTATCCCTGCTTCATTTTATTAACCTATTAACCAAGAACTATTTTCCTTTATGATGCAGTGTTTGGGGGGAAAAAAATCAAGTTTTTTTCCCAAGAAATGGAAATGGTCAGTACATTACAAAGTTTTAATCTCAGAAACATATCGATATCACTGAGAAAAAAAAAAACAGCATACCTCAAGTGCTTGGCACTTTCCTCGAATTCTTTTGCAAAGAAGTTGATAATTCTCCAGCTCAACCTTCAGCTTCATAGTCAATTCCTGGCCACTAGAGGGCACCTTTTTAGCTATTAACTTGATGTTTTTTTTCAGTATTTTTACTCGGACTTCCTTTTGCAGCACATCCTCTTTTGCTCTCTGTTCCAGGGAAGGATAGAAATGAAAATTGTCCCCCTTTCTCACTAACCAATGTCTTTCTTTTTCCTAAAGTAGCTAAACCAAAATTAAAGCCTCTATGTGATTTCAACTACCTAATTTAGAACACTATTTAGGTAAGCACTAGAGAGACTTATTTTGAAAAAATAATATAATAAAGTTAAATTAAATTAAATACTAGCTATAAATCCTCACTCATTATATGCCCCTATGAAAACAGTCCCACATAAACATTTTTAGTAAATAACAGGCAGGCAACTTTAACACCTAAGTCATCCTTAACTTACGTTTACTGACATTAAATATTTTCAAAGTCTGGGCCCATGATAAAAATATCTGCATCTTAATGTAGTAGGCTACCTATAAAATACCTTATATACTGAATAATTTTTAAGCAAAAAAAAAAAAAATCTACCCTAGCCCAGCTGGCATGGCTCAGTGGATTCAGTGCTGACCAATGAACCAGGAGATCAAGGTTCGATTCTCAGTCAAGTCACATGCCTGGGTTGTGGGTTCAATCCTCAGTGTGGGGCCTGCATGAGGTAGCCCACAAATGGTTCTCTCTCATCACTGATGTTTCTTTCTCTCTTTCTCTCTCCCTTCCTCTCTGAAATCAATATATATATATATATATATATATATATATATATTCACACACACACACACATATATATATATTTAAAAACTACACTAAAAATTATTCTTCTGTGAAAATTTAAGTATAATAAAAGTCCTTTGCATATATAGTAATGCATGGATTACATCTAATCCATTCTAAAATATATTTTTATTGATTTCAGAGAGGGAGGGAGGGAGAGAAATATCAATAATGTCAGAAAATTGCCGAAACCGGTTTGGCTCAGTGGATAGAGCGTCAGCCTGTGGACTGAAAGGTCCCAGGTTTGATTCCAGTCAAGGGCATGTACCTTGGTTACGGGCACATCCCCAGTGGGGGGCGTGCAGGAGGCAGCTGATTGATGTTTCTCTCTCATCAATGTTTCTAATTCTCTATCCCTCTCTCTTCCTCTCTGTAGAAAATCAATGAAATATATTTAAAAATAAATAAATAATGAGAGAGAATATTGATTCACTGCCTCCTGCAAGCCCTCTATGGGGGATCAAGCCTGCAATCCGGGTATGTGCTCTCACCTGGAACTGAACTGTGACCTCCTGATTCACAGGTTGACACTCAGCCACTGAGTCACACAAGCTGGGTAAAATCTAATACTTTTTAAAGAACATCTGCAGAGAGATTTTTGCTTTTAGGCTAGTTAACTTTGGCGTAAAACATTCAATGTGTTGCTTAATCTTATTTTTTAAACATAGCCTTTAATCACTATCTCTTTTAGTTTGGACACTGAAGGAGACTTGAAGTAAGGTTAGAAATTTGGGAATGACGCCCAGTTCTTTTATCATATTAAAAAAAAAAAAAGAGGGTTCAAGACTATTGCCATAGGAATATAAGTGCACCGGAAGTATATCCTGTGGCCCCAAGTGATATTAAATCCCTTAACGATGGATTACTGCAACTCTACCTGTTCTAACAAACCACATATATACATGCGGCATATGCCCCATGTAGTAACTGGCAGAAATAAGAATAAACCCCAAGCAAACTGGAAAGTCCTTCTTGGTCCGAATGGAAAAAAAAATTATCCCTGAAAATTTTTGGAAATAGTTGTGATGATTGCACAATATTGTGAATGTGATTGATGTCACTGAATTTTTTAAATTCGGTCTTTGTGGTTCCCCAGGTTCTAAAATAAAAAAAAGTCACAGGGCCCCACATGGATTCAACTCATGAGCCATGTTGAACTTCCTTCCTTACTAGAATCACAGCAGTTCCCCTTCCTTTTTTTTTTTTTTTTAATTTGAAATCCTCCTATGAAGGATTATGTACCATTGACCTTTGAACAACACAATGGATCAACATTCATAAGTAGCTTTTGATTCCCCCAAAACTAACTACTGCGCCTCCTGTTGACCAATAACTTAAACAGCCTTACCAATAACATAAACAGTCAATTAACACATATTTTGTAGGTTATATGTAAGCTAGAGGGGGGGAAAGTTACAAAGAAAACCATAGGAAAGAGAAAATACATTTACAGTATTTATTTTTTAAAATCTGTGTATGAATGGACCCCTACAGTTCAAACCTGTGTTGTTCAAGGGTCAATTGCACAATCATGATTTACAGACAGATGGATGGTCATTTGTATGATTGATTGAGAGATAAAGCCTGCTGATACTGACTATCCCAGCCTCACCTGCATCTCCTCTACATCTTTCAAAAGTTCTTCTGGTGACTTGTATTCAAAACTCTTATCTAGGTATTCTTCTTCCACCTCCATCATCCATTCTTGCATTTCCCTTAAGTCTTTTTTCAGGTTCTTCACTTTTCCTTGACGTTCAGACCATTTATCTTTGTGACTATAAATCTAGAAAAGAAAGGCCATTTAGCCAAATAAATAAGTGTTAATACAGGAAATGATAGGTTTCTAATAGCTAACTGTACAGTGGTAACTTCCCACAAAGACTTTTAGGGTTAAAATTCAGATAAAAGCTTTTACACACTTTCTGCTGATGCTGTGAAAATATAAGCAATAATGAAAACAATAATGAAAACTGTGATTCTAGTTCACATTTTGGATATTAATCTAATCTGGACATATCTATAATAATCAAAACACAATATGCTAATGAGACCAGACATCCTTCCAGACAAAGCCAGGTTGTGAGAGAAACAACCTGCTTGCCATGGCTGGAGGGAAGCCTGGGTCCCGGGTGCCAGAGGGAAGCTGATGCCAGCAGCCAGGGGAAGCAAGACCTACTCTTGCACGAATTTCGTGCATCAGGCCTCTAGTCCATTATAATTTTTAAAATGCATAACTTCCCAAATTAAGGAATCTCACCTAAAAGCACATGTTATAGCAATAAAAGCACATGTCATAAGAAATTTTACTGTAGCATTGTTTATTGTAGAAAAAAAAAATATATATATATACAGTAAAGCAACAATCAGACTGTCAAATTACAGCAGGTAGGGTAGGGAGATCTGGGGGAGATAATAGATCAACCGAAGGACTTGTATACATGCATATAAGAACAACCAATGAACATAAAACTCTAGGAAGGGAGGGTATGCATGGGAGGGAGGGGGGCAAAAATATCAATAAAATATATTTTAAGAAAATGCAACCAAAATACCCACTTTCTCCCTTTTAACAGGATTCGCTGTAACAATTTTAATTTTAAAAGCATAGAAGAGGAAGCTGTTACTAACGATGTTCATAAAATACTGTTCTACACACTTTTTATTTTGATAATTTACTATACTTTCATATTCCACAGAGACACAAAAATGTTATGAGAAAATAGGTGTTTTTCTCAACTTGGTTCAATAACTTAAAAATTTCAGAGAAACCTAAAATATTTCCCAAGAGCTCCTCCCTCTAACTGCAAACTCATTCTTACTAGGGGAGAGATGCCGGCCACAGAGACCATCCTCACTCAAGTTCAACCTCACTCAAGGCAGCGTCACCTGCCAGGGCTGCTTGGTTGCACAGCTGATAGTCACCAACGGCCAGGACAGGAATAGATGGCTCTCACGAGAGTTAGGGGCACAGTTTAGCAGCTTTCCTGTCCCGACCCTCCATCAGGATCACAGCATAAACATAGAAAGGGGTTAAACAGGAGCTTTGATCTCAGGCCAGTGTGGTACGCTAAGATCCTGCTGCCAGCAATACAAACAGCCCTGGCCCAAGCCTGGCTGATCAGCAGTTTAATCTGATCAGCTTCACACACTCACACAAACACACACACACACACACACACACACACACACACCACAGTTCTTGGGCCCCCCTTCCAGAACATTCTCTTTGCTAGTTTCTGGACACTAGTTAGTTATATAATTTTCATGGATCCATAGAGAAATGTAAAAATAAAAATAAATAAAGATACTAACAAACTTTTCAGAAAGAGCAAAGCTCAAAATTGTAATTAACTCCCTGAAATTACCAATTTTCTATTTTCTGGCATTATAGTGTTCTTTCTTTCATGAGATCCTGGCTAGGTAGAATAGATGACATAGACTGGTTTTTGCTTGTTGGTTGATTTCATATGCCTGTCCCTTCTTAGCAAAATAAAAGTTTGGCAGCATTTATGCTTATCTCAAAGTTCTTCAACCTTTTTAGGACTCAGTGAAATGCAATAGTCTGGAGAAATGCCTGCTGCTTAGGATACTTAAAAATGTCCCATACATTAAGTTTCATGTTTTAAATGAGTAATAATTCACAACTAATTCTATACTGTCATATGTGTGGTACAATAAGTGGATAGGGAGATAGAGACAGACATAGAACTGAAGGTCTATGTCTGTATGTCTGTATGTATCCATCACCTTCCTGGCTCCTCACTGCCACTTACAAACCATTTTCCCTATTTCCTTCCCCGAAAAACCCATTCAAGCATATAGTATCAGATTATACACATTTAGAGAAATCTAAATTTGGCTAAATTATTAGATAAGTAATGACCTGTCGAATAAAATCTCAGGAAACTGAGGACCCCACCAGAGCCGTGGGATGGCCTCAAGTCCCAAAGTCCCCCCCTGAAGGGCCAGCATGAGCAGGATGGCACTGAGTCCTGGAGTGCCGCCAGGCCCGCCCCCCACTGTGCGAACAGCCATCTTGTGACTGCGAGATAACGGGAGGACCACCTAGGCTTTTATTAGAAAGACTAGTGTCCTGGTGCACAAATTCGTGCACCTTGAAAGGGAATTAGAAGAAATATTTCAGTATCACTATTTGCCAAGTCCTCGGTGGAGGTATCTGGCTCCCTCTCCATCCTGTCAGAGTCTGTGAGGGCACCCATGGGGTTGCAGTGTCAAAGCCGGTGCCCCATGGGGCTTCAGAACACTCCTGAGTTCCGCTGGAGTCCCATAGCCCTGCAGGGCCAACGCCCAGTGGTTATGGGGCTGGTGAGGAGGATGAGAGTGGTGGCCTGGCTCTACGAAAACCAAACCGCCCTGGGTTCCCTCTAAGCCCAATCGGTTCCCAGTGGGGCTGCAGGACTTCCCTGAGTCCCGGACCCCAGCAGGCCCGTGCCCCAGCGGACATGGGGCTGGTGAGGGGGTGAGGGTGGTGGCCTGGCTCTAGGGAAACCGCCCTGGGCTCCCCTGGGTTCCCTCTAACCCTAAGCTGGTGCCCGGGTCAGGGGGCTGGTGAGGGGATGAGAGTGATGGCCTGGCTGTAGGGACACCAAGCCGCCCTGGGCCGCCCCGGGTTACCTCTCTGTTGTTGGATCTAGAAAAGGGCCAAAGGCGCCGGGACCGCTTGCGGAGGCAGCGGCAGCAGCGGCGGAAAGCGCTGCCAAGGCCGCCCTCTCGCAGGTCGCAGCAGGGGGACTGCCGAAAACAACAAAACATGTCTTCGCGATAGGGACAACTCCATCCACGACTGCTCCAGCAGGAGCGGGTTGGGGTTTGTGGTGGGGGAGAGGTTGCCTGGCTACCAGGGTTCCACGCCCTGTCTCCGTCATCGGGGCGCGAGGTCACTGCTCCATTGTGGGGTGCAGCTCAGGGTGGGGCACCAGGCAGTGACCCGGGGGGTTTGTGACATGCCCCTACCCCAGGTCAAGGCTGGGGGGTGGACGTGGCGTGTGGTGGCTCCCTGCACCAGGTGTATCCCCACAGGGGAGCTGAATCTCATTTCCCCCGGGGGGAGGTGGAGGTGGAGATGGAAGTGGAGGTGGAGATGGAGTAGGGGGTGCCCTTTGCCCTGATGTTTAGCCCTGGGGACGCAGCCCCATGGGGTGACTCCCTGATGTGCCTCCCGTCCACCCCCCTCTGGCGCCCTCGAGGTCAGTGGCCAGCCCGGCCCCGCTTACCTGCGCGCCCATGGTGCACACGACCATCCCTGACAGGCAGAGGGCCACCAGGCTTTTAGTAGGAATATCCTATTAACTGCCTTTTAAGTGTGGTCATGGTGTGGCGGTTTTGTGTAATAGCGTCCTCACTGAGGGGTGAAGTGTGAGAATATATTCAAATCCTTGTCCATAGTACATTTGTAACCAAAAACAAAAGAAATATACATGTATGTATGTATGCATGTGTGCATTTAGAGAGATTAGGGGAGAAAATGAGAAAGCAAGCATGGTAAAACACTACACATGGGCAAATTCAGACATGGCGATGAGGCTGCTCCCTGTATCATTATTTCAACTTTCCTTTCAGTTTAAACTTATGCAAAATAAGCAATTTGGGGGAAAGAGGGGGGAACATTAAAAAAAAAAAATCAATGATGCAATATAAAATTTTTATATAAACACTAACCAAAAAACAAAACAAAACACTGTATTAAGAGATATCCTACCCACAGGACTGTCTGTGAAATATTCCTGTATTTCACATTTTCTCCCCTTTCCTCACTCCACGGCTGTTTCACTAACAAAAGAGAAGCAATCAGTATAGTCCCGTTCCCTTCCATTACCAGGGAGAAGCACTGCATCAGCAATTCTTTCGCTTAGAGAGTAAATTTCGTTCTTTCTCACACATAATCACGGACTTCACTTCAGACATGATGTTCCCTCAATCTCTTCTGCATCATTATTTCTCCTCCTAGGTGAGGTCCTTCTTTCCAGCATGCAAATATCCTGTAGTATCTCTTACTTTTACAAATTACAATAGCATCCCTTTGGATGCCCATGCCCCTCGCCAACCCCGTTTCTCTGGGTCTTTAAATGCCTCCATTTGACAAATCTAGAGCTTGATTTTCAGTTCCCATCGGCCTCAGCAATCCCCAGCACCAGGCTCTGTGGGAAGCTTTCTCCACCCGCCTCCAGGACCTCACACTCTCCTGGCATTTCTCCTCTGGCCAACCTTCCCTTTTCAGCATCCTTGGCCTCTGCCCCTTCCTCTTTCCACAGGTAAGTGCCAAGGAACTCCACCTGCATGTCTAATATGGATCTGGACTTGAACTCTTCCAGATGGAAATCATCATGACACGTGCTCCAACAAAAGCTTCTGCACCTTGAGTCTTCACCATTTCAGTAAAAGGCGCCACCATTCTCACAAAGTGAACATTTTTGCAAAATCCCTAGCCTGTCCTTGACTGTTCACTTTTTCATATATCACACTTCCAGGTCATTACCAGACTCTCATCTCTACTTACAAACCACAGTCCACACCAAACATTTCTCATGGCCTCCACCACCATCTCCCCAATCCGGGAGCCATGCTCTCTTAAGGCTGCAATGGCATCTTGCCTGTCCAGATGTATCCAGAGCGATCTGTCACATGTCACTTCCCTGTTCAAAACTCTATAAGTTCCCTTCTGTGTGGCGTGATCCTTGAAACAGAATCCCCCGCCTTTGTCTCCAAGGCCATAAACAGCCCCTCCCAACACCCTTCTCCACCCCACTACTCACTCAATCTCCCCCGTTCAATCAATCCCAGCTGCAGTGCCTTTCTTGCTCTTTGCTAAGCACAACAAGCTCATTCCCCCTGAGGAGCCAAACTGGACAACCAGTATGCTCTCTGGTTTTCAGACTGTATGAGCCACAACAATCACTGTTGTCAATGGCATCTACTTCTTGAAAAACACAGACAGGAAAGCTGAAAAACTTACCTCCTTGCTATATTTCTCCAGTTGGATTTGGTAGTCAACTAGTTTGGTCTGCACACAGGATTTGATTCCAGCAACTGGACAACTTGGAAGGTGTGTCTCTACTTCCTTCATATTTTTCAGTGATGATTCAACTGTATCTATTTCCTTAACAAAAGCCTGAACATATAAATTAAGACATTATTGAGTTCATTTCCATAGAAGTGTATGCCATAATTATAGATTGCTTTTATCCCTGCAAATAGTGTAAGCACAGAATGTTTGGGACTCAAAAGTTTAACTGCTTCAGAAATATTGTGCCTAAAAGAAGTTCACTTCACCCGGGCGCTTCATATAGACACCTGCCAAAATAGATTGTAAATATTTGACTCTCAGCAGGATATAGCACTTTTTAAATAAAAAATTACTTTATTGATTTTTACAGAGAGGAAGGGAGAGAGACAGAGAGTCAGAAACATGGATGAGAGAGAAACATCAATCAGCTGCCTCTTGCACACCCCCCATGGGGATGTGCCCACAACCAAGGTATATGCCCTTGACCAGAATTGAAATTGGGACCTTTGAGTCAGCAGGTCAACACTCTATCCACTGAGCCAAATCAGTTTCGACAGGATATAGCTCTGTTAATGAATTTAGAGAAGCCTAATGATTTCACCAAATATAAGCTGTATGCAGTATTACTGGGAAATTTCGACTATTAAGTATGTTTTTCTTAATGCTTCACCATGTGGCACAATAAGAGCAATATGCAATTGGTGATCATGACACTAAGATCGTCATCATGGCACAAAACGGCAGCTCTTATTCTCTCTATCCAAATTTCTATAATCATGGCCAAAAATAAAATATAAATAATCAGTCGCTTTTTATTAACTCTAAAGCAAAGAAAGCTTTATAATGAAAGGTATTTTATCTCAGTGTGCTGGCATGTCATATTCTAACCCTGTTAATAATAGCTGCAAACAATAAAGGAAAAGAACATGTTATTTATAAGGGCAGGTCCCCTAGGTCAGCAAGACTCACTGAGCATTGGTCAAGCTGCCTTTCTAGCCCTTCATCATTTCCTGGGACAGCCTGCTCTTCCACTAAGAAGTCTTTAGCACTCTCCATCCACTTCTCAATGAATTTCAAATCAGCCTATGGAACACAATAACAAAGGGGGATATTATTCAGTGACATCCAACCTACTGCATCTCAAAATCTATTGCTACTGGGGGGAAAAGACAATCGTTCAAAACTTTGATAGCATCATTTTCATTAACTCACTTCTTTTTTTAATATTCCAATTTTAAAAATAATGATTTTTCTTCATGAATAACTTGATCCCCCAGGATTTGACAGTTTCCTGACCATTCTAAAAATTTCAAAACATCCCCCAGTGAACCAAGCTATTTTGCCTCAATGTCAGCAGTATCTAGGATTAAAACTTCAAATTACGGGAAGGGGGGATGCTTTTCTCGGTATAAACAGTGAAATATCTTTTGTTCTTACAAAATTTAGAACAAATTTTCTTCTACAGTTAGCTACTCAAGGCAGAAATAAATAAAGAGCATAGTGGAGGGAATGAAACAGGTTATTCTTAGTTCTGCTGGATGCTATTATCTGAGAGCCCAGGACTGTCCCCTGCCCGGCTCCATGCTTTCATCCACAACGTACTAACACCCACAATAGCCCGATGCCGGGTATGGTGCTGGGAGGTCTAAAACAGATAAGAAAGGAAATGTTTTGCACAGGGAAAGAGACTTCAGAGACAGCAACATTGGGAGTGGCCCTTAATGAAGGCAAGTCCGTAGGTTCACCTTGATCTCTACCATTGGAGAGAAGTAATGGTCATTTCCTTCCAAGGCCTCCCTCAACACCATCCATCAGTCTGACTTCTTAATTGCCTTTGTTGTTGTTTTTTTGTTTGTTTTTTTTTTAAAATATATTTTATTGATTTTTGTACCGAGTGGAAGGGAGAGAGATAGAGAGTTCGAAACATCAATGAGAGAGAGTCATCGATCAGCTGCCTCTTGCACACCCCCTACTGGGGATATGCCCGCAACCAAGGTACATGCCCTTGACCGGAATCGAACCCGGGACCCTTCAATCCCCAAGCCGACGCTCTATCCATTGAGCCAAACCGGTCCCGGCGACTTCTTAATTGCCTTTGTAATAAGCTGGCTTTGTTTCCTTGCACCTTCTTTAATTCTCTGCTTCTCACCCAAATCTTGGAATAAATATGTTTTCTATCCTCTTCAAAAAATACTTTCAGATTTGAAGGCAGCCACCATTGCTCCCCTTAGTCTCCCATTGGTTAAACATCCCCAATCCCTTCCAGGGTGGCTCTAGGACATGATATCCAAGTATTGCACTCCCCACTTGGATCAACATATTCTGGAAACTACAACTTTTCAATGTCTTTACAGTAGGTATGCCACATGGAACTGAGTATTCTTATAATGTTGGGTTGAATGACAACAAAGGGAGCTAACTGGTATGTGATCGCAGATAATTCCATTCATGAAATGCCATCTAAAATTCTTTGTTTTATTTTTCCTACTGTAGGGTTGTTTTTTTTCTTTCATCTTTTATCTGATTGTTTATAACTATATTGTTCACAAGAATATGGTTAACTGAAACTCCAAAATTCCTGTAACTTCCACAAAATTACATTTCCCCTATCTCATATTGCTTACAATTAGGAGTTGATGTTTACAAACAATAAACTTTGCCTCCTTAGCTCACAAAATTATTTGAATTTTTAGTTCCTCTATTTATTAAAAGATATTTTTTATTGATTTCAGAGACTAAAGGAGAGGGAGAGAGAGAGAGAAACACCAATGATGAAAGAGAATCACACCCCACACTGATTCATAAGTTCATAAGTGAAAGCTCAAATACAGAACCACACCAGCTGGGCTAGTCTATCTACTTTCATATCAGCTAACCCTCCCAGCTCTTTCTTATCTGCAAATCTGAGATTCAAGTATTCCTTTTCTGTTGACTTCTTTGAGGGTAATTGGGCTTTCTCAGGTAAAAAAAATAAAGACAATGGCAGTGCCTATCTGAGCATTCCCCTGTGAAGACACCATGTCATTCATTATTCAACAAATTTCCAGCTTATTTTTCAAAATATAATAGTCCACCTAATACTAGCATCCAATTAATTTTCCATCTCCCTCTCATAAGGTTATAAGAGATTTTCTCAAATACTTTACTGAAATCTAGGCTTGCCAAAAAAATGATGGTTTGTAGCATTATTTGAACTAAATGAGCTAACATGAAATGTGGCTCTATGAGTCTGTGATTCAAATAATCGAATATCCATTTTCCCAAAACAATAATTTTAAAGGAAAATCAGTCCTTAAAGGAAATGAGTCTGGACAAGGCTTATTAGTGGTGTCCATGTTGATTCCTGACAACCACACAGCCTTTGCCAGCACGTATAAGACCTCTGGTTGGTCATTTATCTATTGCCAAGAACCAATATACATCTTACTTCAGGTCTTTCACTTCTAAAAAATGCTCCCCTTTAATTCGGACTTACTTCAGGTCTTTCACTTCTAAACAATGCTCCCCTTTAATTAGGACTCCATTTTTCTGGTAATTTCTCACAAAATACATGATGTGACCTTGAGACAATGGTGAAAATCCCAGGTGAATTGGGATGCAGATTTAGGCTTCTGAAGGATCCATGTGGTTTTTCCATCTAACTCAGAATTCAGGCTCTAATACACTCTCAGTAATGACTATTCCGCACTTTCTAGTTTTCAGGGCCATTCTCTGATAAAGATGGAAAGTAACATGTGCTGATATGCTGAGGCCTTTCTGGCTCTATTAGTATTATACCACCTGCACAACCACCTCCTCCCTTTCCATCCACGGCGTTGAAAGCTTTTTTCATCCCACTGTGCACCTTCCACAGTTCCCTTTCCCTCTGTTCTTTCGCCAGCTTGCCCCTGTTCCATAGGCCCATGCTACTCTTACTCTTTGCTATTACTTGCTTTGGTGATATAACTCCTCTTTTATTGACTCCAGCATCTGAGGATCTTACTACAAAAGACATGGTCAGGACAAGTAGCGGTGGGGTGTGCAAGAAGACAAAAGTGCAAGAGGAGAGAGTCCAGCCAGCATGCCTCAGTGGTTGAGAATCAAATTATGAACCAGGAGGTCAGGGTTGGATTCCAGGTCAGGACATATGCCTCGGTTGTAGGCTCGATCCCCAGGGTGGGGTGTGTAGGAGGCAGCCGATGATATTCCCAAGTCTCTCCCTTTCCCTTTTTCTCTGAAATACATTTTTAAAAATCTAAAAAATAAGAAGAGAGAAGAGTATGAAACTCTTATAAAGTGCATGAAGAATTCGACCTGCCCACTTAAGTACCTGCCATTTCTGGCCCTGCCAATCTCCATTTTGAACTTTTTAAGAGTTAGCAGCAGCTCTACTCCATATAACTGACAACTCAATAAATCAAGTTTTGAATAGGGGAACTGACAGTCTCCTGGGCCAAGGCTTTTTGACATTTGCATGGAAGCATCATGCTGCAAGGAATTTTTAGTCACTGTCAGACTTGACTGGAGCAAGTGGCCCCCATGATACCCATTTTGGCATAAGAGAAGTTTTATGGCATCAACCCTTACCCTTCCTCCCTCTCTCTCACACACAGACCATGTGAAGACACCAAATTCACACACGCCTGTCCTTGCTTACCCTTCACTATGAGGGAAAAGAAATAGGGAAGGAACAGACACCAGCCATGCAGACTAACTGATCACAGATAGGCATCTGAAAAGCTGTTTTCACTACCAAGAGCCCCACAAGTCCCCCCACCATGCTGAGCCCTAGGAAAAAGCGTGCCCCCAGAAAGAGGAAGGCTAAGGTCTGAACACCAACTTTCTAATTTCTCTTCTTTGAGCCTCAGAAGCCTCTGGAAAAAATAACAAATACGTTGCATGAAAATTTCCTGGAAAACATAACGTTTGCACAGGTACAGAGCTGGAATGCAGTAAACAGCACCTATTATTACTAAGATCTACAAAACTAAGTGCTTTAGGACCAAGATTAGCCCCATAAGAGTTACCACGTCCAAACTCTGGTGTTGATTCCCAGTGGACACTCCACAGGAATAAGCAAGGGTGAGTACATGTTTCCTTAAGGGTGTTTAATGGTTTAAAATTGTTGATGACATGAATGCTTGTTCTGCCATATAACTGTTGAAAAGTAACTGTTCAAAAATAACAGTTTGAAGAACAGAATCCAGTTCAGCAGAATGAAGCCAGATAAATGAGGAAAGGCCCAACGTTAAAAATGCCTAGAGCAGTGTCCCATAACTGCACCTGCCAGACACACCAGGGGGAGGGTCACTAAGACCAGCTGCTAACACCAGAGAGGAAGCTCTGCTCAGACCTCCATCGGCTCCTCTTTCCTTGGAAGAAAAACCTTGTCTCACTTCACTTGTAATAACGTCAATTCAGAGTGTCTTATATTAATTTTTTTCTCCCAAAGTTGCACTAGGTCTTATTTTCAGGGGATGTCTTATCTCTTTATGTGCTAGGTCTTATTTTCGGGGAAACATGGTAGCTGCTACAGCATGGCTTAACAGGATAGCTGGTATTCATAAAAGCTCTATCTATGCCAGGGGTAATTAATTCTCTTATAAAAAAAAAACCCAAGTTTACTTTGAATCTCTAAGATGAAAAGATAGTATATCCTAAATATGAATCTTTAAGCCAGACACAAAGAATCTGTTAATGAATCTAGACAAAAAGAATTAACAAAGGAAGAAAGAAAACATGAAAAAAGAATGAAAGGTGAAAAAAAAAAGAAAAAGAAAAAAGGAGACTAATTCCCTAAATTAAGTATTTTTCTACTTGAGAGAAGAGAAAGCAGATTCACAAACAATAAAAAGATGTAACTAAAGCAAGACTGTCAGAATCATGAGAGTGAAAAACAGGAGAAATGAAGGGTCAGGGGCAATCCTATCCTCCCAGGTAAACATAAGGAAAGGAAGAAGAAAGGGTTTCAGCACATAGTTCAGGATGAGCACAAGATAAATAAAACCATTTAAGAGACAACAGATACTTAGCCAGTGGGGAGTAGAATATTCAGAACACTCAGGGGTAGTGAGTGGTTCATAACAATAATTATGTCTACATTTGCATTTCCTTAGTGATTAGTATGACATAAGTACTGAGTACAAAATACATAGTTTGGGGTCTTGGGTTTGGAAAATTTCTGTCTGCTCTCACTTTTTCTTAGCTTCCATATCCACGGGGATCTGTCTCTTCTTTGGCGGAGGAGGAGGAGGCAGTTCTTGCTTAGACCTTTTGGTGGTTACTTGTTCTCTTATGTGAACAGTCCCCAAAAGGTCCTTCTGAAGAATTTGGGACATTCCCAGCTTTCCTACAGTCTGAGTCACCTGAAATAAAATCAGCCAAGGTTTTAAGGTTCTATTACAGCTTTATTGAGGTATAATTCATATGCCAGAAAGTTATTTCTTTGACGAAGTAAAACCAATGGTTATTAGTATACAGATTTATGCAACCAAGCCAACTTTCTATTCCCAGAATAATTGTGTTATTTCATAAAGAAACCCAGTACCCATTAGCAGTCACTTTCCATCCTCTCTCCCCCTTGGCTCCTAGCACCCACTAATCTACTTTCTGTGTCTATGATTTTATCTATTCTATGTCGTTCATATAGATAGAATCATGGTGCCTATAAACTTGGTACTGGCTCATTTTACTTGTATGTTTTCAAGGTTCATCTATGTCATAGCATATCAGTACTTCATTTTTTTTAATTGCCAAAAAATATTCCATTGTATGGCTATACCATATTTTGTTTATCAATCCACTATTGTATATTTAAGTCATCTCATTTTTTTTGTCTATTATGAATAATGTTGTTATGAATATTCACGTACATACCAAAGTTTTGGGGTTTTTATCAAAGCTTTCAAATGAATAAAATTTAGCCAAAACAGGTTTGGCTCAGTGGATAGAGCATCAGCCTGCAGACTGAAAGGTCCCAGGTTCGATTCTGGTCAAAGGCATGTACCTTGGTTGTGGGCACAACCCCAGTGGGGGTGCAAGAGGCAGCTGATCGATGATTCTCTCTCATCGATGTTTCTAGCTCTGTATCCCTCTCTCTTCCTCTCCCTAAAAAATCAAAAAATATGTTTAAAAAATTTAAAGATGATTTAATGGATTTATGTCTATTATCAGTTAGCAAGCATTAAATCACTGGATATTAATGTTTTTAAGATTCATTAAAATTTACTTCAGACAACTAAAGAACATTTTCATGTCAATTTTCAATTTTATAGTAAACCAGATATAAGGAACCAACTTTTTAGTTTAGCTACTACTTTTTTAGTTCATAAAAACTCAAACTAACCTGAAATTTAATTTCTTCTTAATAGCACAACATACTACCTGGATCAAACAATACCTGGTTAGAAGAATCTTCTAGTCTCTGAACCAGAGAATCCCATCTCTGAGTCAGTTCCTCAGAATCACTGTTGATCTTCTTGGATGCCTTAGGTTTATCAAGTAGTTGACCCACATCCTGGCCAATCTCACTCAGCTGGTCCAATGCTTGATGCTTCATTTCCATGTCTTCCTTCAAAATCTAGCATTTCAGATATTTGTTAGATGACTCCCTTTTAACAGGACTTTATCTTCCTGTTCCCCGGTCAGGGCATGTAAAAACATGTATATATTTTATACTAGAATGTACCCTTGTAATTATCTGATGCTAAAACATAAGAGTCCTGGTTCTAGACCATTCCATGGCAGCATTCCTGTGTTAGGTAATGTGTCCTGATCTGGATTTTCTAAATGGTTTTAACCATTGATGTATAACACTAAAAGATCACGGGCTAATAGAACAGATGCTGACAATGACATCACTTACAGCTAGGCGCCAAACACTGATGCTTAGCTCCTTTTGGTCTCTGAAGTTCCAAGTCTTGACGTTATTTAACGCCTCTTCTTTTTCGGTGAGCCAAGCTTTCAGCAAGCACTATAAATAACAAAAGTTAGATATACACTTGGGGAATCACTTGGTAATGCAATTCAATCAAGTTCCCAAATCTCTAGTATTTATATTCTTAGAAGCTTTATCCTTATCTTGAAAAAGAAGGATTTCCAAAACCTAAGCACGAGGCAGGAGTGACACAGAAAAGATATTATCCTTATTAAATTTGCAACAGATCAACCCGAAATTAGCCCCAAACCTGAGTAAGTAAACCTAATTCTCAGAGAGGCTGGGCATCTAAAAGGCTATTGGAGTCTCCAAAGAATCACAGTGTAACTCTTCGGAGACATGGGGAGTCTGGGAGATTTCCTTGTTACAGTCCCGTGTTTTAGGAAGGAGAGAGAGGAGAGCCAAGTTATACATCCAAGGTCCCTTGGTGAGTTCACAGAAGAGCCATATCAAAGACCCACACTGTAAAGCTAATGGTTTTTCCAGAGCATCATTCCAGAAAACCACACCAACCCTCAGGTTCAACAGCAATTTTGGTCAGAGGAAGAAGTCTGAGGATAGTTCAAAGAATAAAGACAGTTAAACTTCATTGGCCAACAATACATGTTGTTTTAGGCAGAAGTAGGAAGATCAATTTGAAGCAGGATTGAAAACAACATAGTTACATGGGGATAATTCTTCCCAAAATGTGGCACCTACCTCACCAACCCTTTTCTGTAGGACAGGTGTGTATGTTTGGGGAGGAGGGGGTTCTTGGTTCTATGTTTGCAATAGAATCAATTATTTCTCTAACTGTGTTTTTAATCAGTGAATTTTTCAAGTATTCCTTTCCTCTATATTACACAAACAAAAAGATGAAGATGAATGACATAAAGCACAAAAGCGGATCCTGCCGTCAGTAATAGTAAGGGTAATAAGATAATGAGCAGGAGAAACTATGGCCCAAGATACAAAGTGCAGCCACCACATAAGAGATGGCTTCCAGTGTAGAGATAGGGAGAGTGGGGGATTTATACATGACTTCATGGTTCTTGATGGCTGCAGAGAACTTAAAAATGAGGAGATGGGTCTAAGGACGTCCCATGGCCGATGCCAATCCTTAATCAAAAACACAAAGGCTAGAAAATAAATGAAATACAGCCGCTCTTTCAAAAAACAAAGACAACAAAACAACAACCCAAACCAATGGCACCTACAGGGCCCCATGCATTGGAATTGACAGTAAAGAAGGACCAGCACTATTCCTGTGGCACAGGCAGCCTCGCCATGGGCTAGGGACTGGGAATTCAGGGTTTGAGCACTGGGCACATGGAAGGGCAGAGGGAACACTGAGGTTGGAAAGGTAGGTTGGAGTTCTTTACAGAATAGGCCCCTTGCCACACTTGACACTGGCTGGTGCTGCAGAAGTTTGGAACCAATTTCTCAGAGCCCATTTGTTGACGCTCGAAGTCTTGGCAGCTGAGTTAGAAATAATCCCATGAAGGAGGTTCTAACTGGGATATGGCTGACTTGGGGTCATTCCTACGATTGCAGATTTCTCTACATTAAGTACCCATGCTGGATTCAACTCTCCATTTTCAGATGATCCCTCCTTCTCCGTCACTAGCAGAAAGCCATTCAAAGGTGAGATGTAAACCGAAAATACGGGCCAGAATATCAGCTATGCCTGACTTGTAATTATTTTATTTTCCAAATTAAAATTCTTTCCAAATTTTAAATTATTTTACTTAGCAGAAAAGTAACACAATAGTTTTCTCTGGCAATGTCGCCCTCCTAGTGTCATTATTAAATTAAACTTTTAACTGCTCAATGTTACAGTTTGGAGTGAGAACAAGGGTCTAAGTAAATGTAAGTACTTTGTAAAGTGAACTGCAAATATTCCAGAAATCATAATCTGGTCCATTATGGGATTCTTAACAGGAAGGCTGTGGCCAATGATTGGGGGTGGGGAGTAGTGATTAACAATTTATACTGGGACAAATTTTGTACCCCACTTTTGAAGAGGTTCTAGCTGCACCATATTTATTAAACCACAAAGCATCACATACTTGTTTTTATTGCCTGAAAAGCATCCAGTTCTTCTTTTGTAGATAGAAATGAGATTCATTTAAAAGAATTGAAATGGACCCTGAGATGAGGGAATAGAGTATCTGCTTATTTTCTAAACCACAACAGTTTGGTGTTTCCAGAGAAATGTTTGCTTATTTGCATTCTGTTTTGATGCCTGCTTTTCTGGAAGGATGTAGGAGGTAAAGGGCCACCGCTCTGACTGAAAACCTAAAGGTTCATTTTCTATGGTAATACTTAGTAGGAAAAAAACATACTATTATCCAAATGTTAAATCAATGGTGTTACTAAATAATGTTTCCTAATTAATTCCAGTAGTTATTCTGTTTTAAAACCATTAAAAATTCTTGTGATTTAAAGGGCACAAAATATTAAGTGGATTCCTTATTTATGTAGCACAAACCATATGCTAGGCGCTGTGTTGGTACAAGTTCAAATACATTGCCCAGTACAATGCGATGAAACTATAATGTCAAGCAAACCATAAAAGTAGCATGTCTAAGTACTAACATTCTTAAAAATATCACAGATCAAATTGTTATTACAATGAGCAGTACAGTACAATCTCTATGAATACTCTTCATTTAAAATGGATAAAAATCTGACTTTAAAAGTAACAAATAATTAAAATTAGAAGAAAGGTAAACTTTGTTCTAATGCCATAATTGAAGATGAGTTACCTTCCACCTCTATGGATAACAGTTTCATACCTGTTCTTCCAATAATCCCTGCCACAAGATATTGATTTCGTGTAACCTATTCCAGCGTTCTTCAGTCCATCGGCATACTGTGTCCAACATTCACCAAGTTTCTAGTAAAGGGAGAGACCATCCTTTGTCAGCACAGCTTTCAGAGAGTTATCACAATCCTCAAAGAAATTCTTGACATCAATTATTCTCTATTACAAAGCTTTAGAAATTGCTTTAAAAATAATACAGATGAATGCTCTATATTTATAGATGAGAAAAACTAATTTCCATAGGATGTAATATTTTATACTACATAGCTAAAAAGTAGCACAACTAGAACTCTATCATATAACTGTCTACACCAAATTCCTGCCCTTTCCATTTTATTGTGGTTTTTATTTGAAAATTTAGCATTTTAAAGTACTAATGCATAGTACTTAGTATTATACTATAGATTGTGATAACTGTCTCTGAAAGCTTTAAAGTATTGATACATAAAAAATGCTAAACCCCTTGCAAAGGCTTGATACCATAACCTTTGTGAGAAAAAAAAAGCAATTTGCTGGGGTCCCTAAAACTGCTATTGAAATTCACACATTGCTCCACCAAAGAAACAGGGATAGGAAATCCTACATAGCTGAAATTCTCAAATTTTAATATGCATGGACATTTTTTTTTAAGTGCATATCCAAGGAGCTCCAGTCCCAGGAATTCAGTTCTGCCTGAAGCCCGGGAATCTACATTTCAGCAAATTCCTTAAGTGATTCTGAGCAAGAAGCCTGAGGGCCACTTGTTGAGATTGATTCCTGTGCTTCCCAACCTAGCTACTATTGCACATAAAGCATCCTGCCCACTCACCCCAAGGGCAGATGGAAAGGAATGGTACCGAGGTCCTCCTGTCACCATAAGCTGTGGAACCCCAGCTGGGAAGGACAGCCTAAAGTAGGTTCTTCTACTCCTCTACAGTTTGATGAGACGTAAAGAATAAGGGTACTTGTACTGGGGTCTCAGACCACGGGCCCCTTGGGTTCCACCTTCTTCTCAGGGTCCTTACCTGTAGCTGATCTTCCAGAACAGCTGTGGCACTCTCACCGCTGTTTTCATCAACAATCACCACCATGTGAGTTAATGAATTTACCTTCAACTGTTCAGCATCAAGATCATTTTGCATGCTAGAGAAAGAAAAAAAATTAAGATATACCATTATCTCTACTCTCTCACATTTACCTATTTAAAATCCACTTGGTTGTCAACAGTAATTAAGGACATTTAATGAGGCATCGTGTTTAAATTTCCAATCATTATCCTAAGTGTTCTACTAATGAAACAAGTCCGTTATACATCTTTACATTTCAGTATGAACCAAAGGAGTTTGAAAATGCAGTGTCATAACAGATGGCAAGTGGGATGTCTTTACTTTCAGTCCAAATTGTGGCCAAAATAATAATAATAATAATAATAATAATAATAATAATAATGTAGCATAAATGAGTTGAATGCCTATACTAGGAATTAAGGTGAGATTGTAGAGTTGGTAAATTTAAAAATTCCTGAATTTAACTATACAAAGATCATTTTCTCTAGTGCAGCATGGCATAAAGTGAGAGATGAGTAGATAATATTTGATAGTCAGAAGCTATTCTGAATAGCTATCCAGGAAAGCAGATAGAGATATAGATGACTTTCATTCTCACTCCTTACAAAGGAAGAGCATGGCAGGTGCTAAGATGTATGTATACAGGTAATTTATCTAAACACTACCAACAGTGTTGTCAAATGCCTTTGAGTTGCATTTAAAGTATCCCTAAAACTTTATTTATCAGTAAATATATGTATGTATCAGTTATCCTGATATTTCAATGAAAAATAAGATTAATCAGACAACTTGCAGAGGGGCCAGTTGCTACCTTGCCTTGACTATGAAAAGTTTTCTCCTTAATTTGTGATGAAATTAAATTATACACTAAGTTTTGATTCTTCATTTAGTGCCAAATACTTTTCCAGATTGGAGAAGAAGCAATAGATTTTCTTAAAGTGTAATACAGATAAATCTGAGAGTTTGCTTCTTTGCATGGCATTGATGCTCACACACTAGAGTTCTTAACCACTTACAGGTCCAAAACAACCCCTGAGAATCTTAGGGAAGCTCTGTGCTTTCTTAAGAGCACTATACATACCCACATAAAATGTTAGTAAAGCCACGTCCTCATGGACTCCAGCCTCTAAGCTGCTTATTAGCAGGGGACACTGAAAAGTGTCCCATCCCTGCAGTAAGGACAGAAGCCCGTGAGAAGGCTAGGTGCTGCTGTTTCATATTTGATGAGGTAGAAAAGAAAAAACGAGCCAGATTTACTTTATGATCTTCTAGCAGCTTTTGCAAGGATTGTAAATCGTCATCCAGGGGACAAGTCTCCATCTTCTGAATGCGTCCTTCCGTGTCAACCAGGCGGAGAGCTGCTGCAGCTGCTGCTTCTGCAACTCCATCAGCAAGTCATGCAGCCTGTGGAGAGGGACACAGAATCAGCCCCACTTGCTTTTCCCCTTTGCAAAGGCAAATGCACACAATACACACTCAGGGCAGCAAACAATCTCAGTAGGGACAGGGTGGGGGGCAAGGAAACTCACTCCTGTCTAACCATTTAAAGCAGCACTTAGTCTTTAAATATAGAAACAAAACACACACACACACACACACACACACACACACACACACTTTCATTTTCCTCCTAAATGGAATCAATTAAATGCAGTACAAGAATGCAAATAACAGCAGCCACCATTCCTATCAGAATCATTGTTTCTTCAATCAGGAATTCCTGCACATTAAATAGGTGGAAAGTGCAATGGAATGTAGTTTGCTACTTAATACACAATACAGAGAGGGGGGAAAGAACCATGGGAGCCTGAGGGAGTGGGAGGGGGGCAGGACTGCTTTGGAAAATGTAATAAATTGTAAATAAATACTACATAGTCCTGCCTTCACATTGAGTTAATAGTTTGCCAATTTGATACCGCACATCAATATCTATCCATATAAAATATCCTTTCCTATACCTGATGTCTGTACTCCAACTTGTACCTTTTAATTTGGTTATCACATCAAGATCATACAAAACTCCAGCAACATCACACATTTTATAAGGCAAGCTCTGTAATTATCTTGCATTCACAGACCTTTATTTCAACTCAACTGGACAACACACATAGTGGAATAAAGTGTTCATTTCTTTGCTTCCACTCACCGGGACTGTCTGTCCATACTCTCCACCCTGAGGGCCTCCCACCTAGCATTGAGCAGGGTCATCTGTTCCTGGATTTCAAACTCCTCTTCATCGGACAGAGTCCCCTGTGTTATCAGCTGGTTTCCTGCCTGCAGGAAGCTCCCCACACTGCTCTGGTGTGCAGTCAGCTCCATCATAAAAGCCTAGAAGAGTACATCACTGTGACTTGTGAGCAGCTCATTGAAAAAAAAAGTAAATAAATTAATGTTTCAATATCAGGGATACAGAAAAAGGCAGCCATGAAGAGTGCAAATAAAATAGACTTTGGCCCAACTTTGAATATAGGAAAGAGGCACTGGCCTAACTAAAAAAGGGGAATCTATCAAAGAAAACAATATTACATCTGCTAATAGAAACTATTTTTAAGTAAATGCTGCTGATGATACTGAGAGACCATGACATGGAATTATGCGAAAACAGAATAAATAAAACATCATGCTCACCCAAGAGAAACTGCTTAAAGAATCCGACAATTGCTATTATTTTCAAACCAAAGCAGCACATAAGACCTGTCGACTCACATACTGGCCCCAAAACAAATCTACTTCATCAAAAAGCAATCTCCATACAAGCTAATCACTATCACTACAGTGCAATATACTATACTCTCAAAATAGTAGGAAATGTTCATTGTATAAAAGTATACATGAATACTGGCTACGACATTTGCTTAATCGTACAAGAAATAAAAATAACCGCTTCCTGGGGAACATTCCAAGTCCAAAGACTGAGTGCATTGTATTAATTAGCCACTTGGTGTTTTAAGGATGACCATGCACTTCAGAAACCAGCAGTGCTGTGCACTGCTTTGTGTCCGTGGCTCCACAGAAGTTACATGTTACAATAAGATTAAAATCTGAGACCTAATTCCAATGCACAGTGAGAATCGCCCGCGCCGACTTTAAACAAAGCCCTTATTTAAATGTCAGGAGTCCTAAAATGTGCCATGACCTTCCCATGGGGCAGAATGCTGGAAGCGCACACATCAGGGCAGAGCCCCAGCAGGCACAGGCACCGTGGCGGGCATGGCCCCCTCACGGGCCACAGATGACTTACCTCGTGGGTGGCAAACTGCTCTTTGACTTCCTCCACGTCCTCTGAGATGTCCTCCTGCTCCTGGGACGTGTCCTCGGCAGAAAGCAGCCAGGTCAGCACCTCCTCCAGGGCTGTCTGGTAGCTGTCCAGGTCCATGTGCACCTTGGTGATGGTGCTGGGGGTGTCAGCCCGCGGGCTCCCGTGCTCCTCCTCCGGTGCTGAGCTCTAGGAAAACAAAGCCGAGAGGAAACACCCAGGCAGCGTGACGATGAGGTGTTTGTTCAACAGGGACATACTGCATGGAGAGCAGCGGACAGGAAGAGCCCGCTGTGTCTCAGACATGCAGCCAGTTCGCAGGCGCTGGGAGAGCCAGGCTGGAGCTACTCAGAAAGCATGTATTGGTACCTCAAGAACACAGAACAGCCTGCTCTCCTGGATCCTGTGCTCAGGGATATGCTCACATAGGTGGGAGGGAAGTGACAAGTCACCCACTTGAATCACTTCTGAATAAAAGTAAAATCGCTCTTAGTGAAGCTGGAGACTCCGTGGTCCCAGGAAGAGATGCTGTTTGAGTTCAGCCAGGGCTAAAATAGGAAAGGTGCGTGCAGGATGGTGTTGGGCCTTAAAGGATAAATCTCAGTTAAAGAAAAGGACATGAAGATTAGAACTCTGCTCCGACACTAGCAAAACTGCTTTTACTGAAATGCATGTTAGCATTTTATTTTTGACCCTGAAAGGAAGGCACATATACTGGCTGCCGATGGTGACTTTTGGGAGGCTGCTACCTCTAGTTCACTTGCTGGTCTGGGTTTATTCTTCTTCTTTTTGTTGTTGTTGTTTTAAACCCATGGGAATAAATTCATCCCAAACCATGGAATATTTTTATCTACTTTAGAATCTTATAACCAAATGAACTCTTTTTTGTTCATTGGTTCCCTTTTAGAGCAAAACTTCTTTAAAATCTGCTGACAGCCCATCTTCACTTAACCACTTCCCATCCACAATGTTTATAGGTTTCAAACATACAGCAATGTAGAGGGGAAACATAAGAAACTCCCATTTGACCCAGTAATCCCACTTCTAGGAATATATCCCAAGAAACTAGAAACACCAATCAGAAAAGATATATGCACCCCTATGTTCATAGCAGAACAATCTACAATAGCCAGAATTTGGAAACAGCCTAGGTGCCAGTCAGCAGATGATTGGATCCAAAAACTATGGTAAATCTACACAATGGAATACTATGCTGCCATAGAAAAGGAGGAATTCTCATCATTTGCAGCAACCTGGATGGAATTGGAGAACATCATGCTGAGTGAAATGAGCCAGTCAATGAAGGAGAAACACCACATGACCTCACTCATTTGTGGATAATAAAGAACATTATAAACTGATGAACCAAAAGATAGATATAAAGACAGTATATCAACAAGCAGACTGTCAAATTCCAGCGGGGAGGGGAGGAAGATCTGAGGGAGATAATATATCAACTGATGGACTTTTATACATGCATATAAGTACCAGCAATGAACATAAAACTCTGGGGAGGGAGGGGATGTGTGGGAGGGAAGGAGGGGGGCAAAAAAAATCAATAAAATATATTTAAAAAATAAATATATTTTTAAAAGACCAAAAAAAATTGATATTATTGCTTATGACAATATATCACCTTTTCAGGAAATACCTGAATTATTTTTTTAAATGTCTATTCATGGGATAATGTATTGGAAAATAATACATAAATAAATACTTTTTATAATACAAGGTTTTAAAACTTAAAAATATGCCCATTGAAGGAAATTAATGAAATTCTGAAAAAGAAAATTCACACTCAAATTGTACAATGCAAAGGGAGTTCCTATTGATATATCAGGGCATTTCTTCTTGATTAAATTATATCAATAAACAAAAAAAAAAAAAAAAAAAAAAAAAGAAAGAAATTCTCATGGAATCGACAGCTCCAATTTGTTAACAGTCCCTTTCAGTTTTGGTGTTGGTCCCCCACCACCCAACTGAAAAGGCTTTTGCCAACGTCACCAAACACCTTCCCACTGACAAATCCACATTTCTAGCACCGCCTTTACAGTGACCATGTTATTAGCCAACAAACTAGGACATTTTTATAAAACGATGCTAGGACAACCCGCATAAACCAAACTGTCCCAAGCAAACCTAGAGATCTGGTCACCCTCTCTCTTAACTTAAACTCTCAGCCCCACTGCATGGCTGACTGCCCACCCTCCTGAAACCCTCCTTTCTCTCCCTGGGGAACCCCACACTGGTTTTCCTCCCGACTCTGCAGCCAATCTGTAAGTAATGAATCTCCTCAAAATTAAGCCTGGGCCCTGTTTTCTTCACTCAGTGTACTTGGTCTGAGTGGTTTCATTTATTCCTGTTGGGTTTAAAGAAACATCGATATCCACAGACATTAAATATGTATTAATTCAGGGCAGGATAATTCAGGAAAAGAATTCATGACTTTATTTAAAAAAATGAATCTTTATCCAAATGAGTAAAAGTATTATAAATCTTTAAGTGAAAAACCCACTGAGTAACATATTGTCATTCCTTCTAAATGAAAGAAAAAATACACCTTGTATTTTGATAGCCCTTGTGAAAACATAACGGTAAAAATCCTTTTGCTAAAGACGAAATGAAAACAGAAAAAGAAAACTAGTACTTAGAACAAAGCAAAGCTGACATGAGAGAAACCATCTGTCATACAAAATGACACTTATGGAAGATGGTGACCAAATGATGGGAAATCACCGCTTCTTCAGCAAATCATGCAGCAGTATGATCACAGCCCTGGGCCCCCTTATCGTGTGAAGCAGTGCATTTCTTCTTAAGAAATCAGTTAAGTTATGGTTTTCTGTTACACACATGTGACAGCATGCTAACTGATAAATTGAACTTCCAAGGCATATGCAAGTGGACAAGTCAAGATATTCTCAGTCAAGAAAAAAATCCTCTGCCCTGGCCATTGCTGCTCAGTTGCTGGAGCGTTTCCCCTATGCACCTAGAGGTCATCAGTTTGATTCTTGGTTAGGGCACATGACTGGGTTTGGGGCACAGTCTCCAGTAGGAGGCAGCCAATCAATGTTTCTCTCTCTCTCTCTCTCTCTCTCTCTCTCTCTCTCTCTCTCTCCCTCCCTAACTTCCTCTCTCTCTAAAATTAATAAAAACATTCTTTTACAAGGAAAGAAAAAAATCTTCTAAAAGTGTTTTTATCTGGTACCTAAGAGATAACAAAGACAACCAGTCAAACATTTCAATAAAAATTTATCTTTACCTATATATTAATATCTCCTTCTTCACATTCTTTCCTGTACTTCCTTGGGAGAGTCTCTACTTCACGGATGGCATCTATGGTGACTTGCTGAGGTAGCACCTCAAACAAAGGTGTTAAATGCATAATTATGGATTTCTTTTAAGAAGGCTGAACAGCAACATCTAAAAGGGGAAGGAGATAAAGACCAGCTTAAATTAGATGTACAAAATTTGTGAACAGCTCAGTAGGAGATATAAAATAACTATCCTCAGCACCCATAAAGAATACTATTATATAATATTTGAAGTACCATAGCACATTAAGTTTATGTTTCATATAATGACAGAAGAGACAAGGCATAGACACTTTCTTAATTTTGTTCAGTATCTTAATTCTTTAAATTCTTCCCTATAAGCTTTTCCCAAATGCTCAAAGATACGCTGACATTTAAGATAATGCCAGATTTTATTAACATTATAAAAGTAAGTCTAGAATTAAATTCCACAACATTTGTAACTAAAGTTTTCACATCATATACAGGTGAGCAGTTAGGAGCCAGCAGTCCCAGAATGTGAGACAGATGTCTGAATGCTGGTTTAGGCCCGATCCCAACAGTCAGACATCCCCTAAGGGGTCCTAGATTGGGGAGGGTGCAGGCGGGGCTAAGGGACACCCCTTCCCCTCCCCCACCACGCCCCGTGCATGAATTTCTTGTACTGGGCCTCTAGTACTAGCATAAAACTGCATTTCAGTAAAATTAAACCAAACATTGAATTTGTTCTCTAATAATTATATTTTCTTAAAACTTTAACTCTTCTGCTAGTATCAAATAACCATTCGCCAATGAGGTAATTAAATTTCCTCCTACAGGATCCTACAAATTGTTAAGTACAAAAGTCCCGATAACTGCGATAAAATGACTTGCACCATGTTTCAGACGAAAGAACACTGCTCAGTTCTCATAATTCCTTCTAAAAAAACCAAACCCCAACAAGAAAAAACACTGCTCTTCAAATATCCAAAATTGTGCAGCAAAATCAAGACTTAACTTAAGCACTGAACAATACCTTCAGAATCTAACAGCTTTTCAATTCCCAAGTACATTTGAGCCTGGCTGAAGGCATGTTCAAGTCTCTCAGTAGGGGACATCTTGACAACTCTATCCCAGCTGAAGAGATCAGGTCTGAGAATACCACACAAATAAAATACATTGAAGACAGCACATGTGGAAACGAAGTGGTCATTGTTATAATCTAACACATAGCAGTTTTAGATTATTTTGTTTGTGAGTTTAAATTAAAAAGTTTAACTTTATATACCAAAACTTTGTCAAATACATAGTATTTTAAAGTAACTTATAAAAATAAAAACAATGGATAAAATATTCTAAGTTTCCTGTATTGGCTAAACATACCTATTAAATTTTCTAGAGTAATCTCTAGAAGATTAAAAATAGTTTATTATACTTTCCAAATAGTAAAAGAAAAAAAAGAGGAGGATGAACCTATTAATATAAGATAAAAAGAAAAAGACATAGAAAAAAAATAAAAACTCAAAATAAATAGGTAAAAAAATGAAAAATTAACCTAAATACATCAATTACCACCATTAATACTAATGAAGTAATTCTCTTATTGAAAGACCAATATTAGCAGAGTAGAAAATCCAGCTTACACAGGATATTCCTAAACAAAACGTCCTGAGAGAATTACCCTCCACTCACCCTCTCCATAATACATTGCTTAGTATTTCATGTCTAACTAGATTTTCTTTTAATCCTAAAAACTGGACATTTTTTGTGCTGACTTACACAAAAGTTGATCATTTTTGTGCACTCCATCTGTTATTGCATCCTACACTCACCTACCTCCTGGGATTGCCTCGCCCACTCCACCCCTGATTCCTTTCACACTTCCTCTCCTATTACTCTTCCTACTCACGCCCAGCACCCACTGGCCTCCCCTCCCCTCTTGCCTGCTACATTTCTCTTCAGCATGTTTACCACAGCTTTCTGCTACACAACTCACATTTCCTTTTCTTTCTTTATTGTCTGCCTCCCTCTAATTACACATAAACCCCAAGGAGATAGGGGTGTTTGCCTTTTTCCTCTGTTATAGAACCTGAACCTAACACAGAAAAAGTACTACAAACACACTTATTGAACCAATTAAGTAGTTAATGGAAAAAAGTTTAGGCTAAAACTCAAGTTTTCTGACTACATGTCTTATCCAACTAGGAAAAGATAACCACTCTAAACTGATACAGTGAAAAAGATTGGGTGTGGAGGTTCTCTAACCAAATTTTAATTATGTATCTCAAAAAAAGCTACAGCAAATATCATTATTATTGTAAAACATTAAAAACATGCCCTTCATTTTCAAGAACAAAATATTCTTCTCATTATTACCAATTCAAATCAATGTTGTATTGAAAGGCAAGGCACAAATAAACAGGGGGAAAAAGAGAAGGGGAGGGGAAGAGAGGGAAGAGGAAGAGGGTGGAGGGGAGGGGAGAGGAGAGGACTATTATAGTCTATGGATGGTCTACTAAAAATGCGTTAAGTCTGCAGAAACAAACTTAATTTTGTAAAATTTTAAAAAGTTTCTAGATCTAAGATGTAGTGGTATCAATGATATTTTTATATATAAGCACAGCATATACAGAAAACAAAACTTGAAACAATAAATTATTTAAAATGGCAATAAAACATAAAAGAAATTTCACCTTTCACATTTAAATCCTTGATGCATCTGAAATTTATTTGTGGGTAAGGTGAGGTAAATATCCAACACAGTTACTTAAATATGGGTAACCAATTGTCCCATACCATCTAGTTTAATAGCAATCAGTTCCGTTATATATCAGGATGGAGCTATTTCTGAGTCCTTTATTCTGTTAGGTTGAGTATAGAAACTGCCATGGTTACATGTCAAAACAACAGTCAAGCACTGGCAATTTCATATGGTTCAGCCTGTAGTTAAATTAGCGTACTTATTTATAGCACCATAGTTTTAATTGATGTAGCTTCATCATTACTTTTGTTTTCTGTTTGAGAAGTACTTCAGCCTAGTTCTGTTTCACAATTGTACTGGCTCTTCATGGGCTTTTGGTCTTTTATATATTTAGAATCTGTTTATAAATTTCATGAAAAAAATAATTTTGTATAATAAGCCGGGATTGCACTGAATTATAGAACTTTCCCTTTCGTATAAGAATGGACACTAGCACAATTCTTTGCATATATTTCTGATTAGTGCTGAATGAGTGGGACTGAACTATGTGAATCATTTTACATGTTTTAACTTATGAATATGTAGAAGCAGCTGTGGCTGCGCTGTGCCATTTAAGTCCACAGAATAAAGACTTGGTGGTTAGATTTATTCCATGATTTCACTTTTCTTAATATTTTGGTAGGTCATGTTCTGAGAGGACAGCAGGGCTAGTGGGGAGGGGCTTTAGGGAGGAGCAGTGACGGAGGGAGGGAGGAGATACACATCTGGAAAGCCCACAACTAAGGAGAGTCATTCTCACTTATGTTGGTGAAGCAGGGCGTTAAAGGCGAGCCCAGCTGTCCAGATGGTGGTGAGGTTGTGGACATTGACTTGGCTGTATGGCCTGGTGGACAGGTGCACCCAGCTCAGCAGGATCTTCTCCTTGTTTGTCTGCTGCAAGGCTGACATGATGTCCTTCATGACATCTTTCACCTGCCAGAGAAACCATGTCCGGCTATGATGTAAAGCAGCTACTGGGATCGAGTACTTGAATGGGAACTATGTCATTACTTAACCATAGGGATTAGGTCACTGGTGATTCAATTTATTTCAAATTTCCCTTTAAACAGCAATTATTTTGAAGTACTAGAATTTAGAAGGTGATTTTTTACTTCACCATTATACATTACCATCGTACTTTCTATATCTTAACAATACTCATATTAGATTCACTTACAATAAACGTTACTTTCATAATCCCTAAAAGAGTAATATTTTAATACTATACATTTACAAAGAACTTTTGATAGAAAAGCAACTGTTTTGATTTTCTACAAAATATAAGGATGCAAAGAAGACTTTTTTGACTGAATGCAAAATCAAAGAATGAAGTAACTTTCCCGATTATAATCAAGAACTAATATTGCACAGTATTATTCTAAAGAAATACATGTGTTTTAAGGAAGTGCTCAAAGAATGATATGGATATGTCAAAAGGACAGAGATCTGATTTAAGGAGGCGTCAATCACATGGGCCAAATTTAGTATAATTTAAGCGTCAAAATCTATTTTCATAAAAGGGTAATATGCTAATTAGACTGGATAGACAGATGTCTTCTGGATGTACTTCCAGATGTCCTTCCGGAAAAGCAGGGAGGGACGGCTGAAAGGGCTGAGGGCAGTCAGCAGCTGTAGCAGCTGCAAGGGCTAAGGGCAGGTGGGTGCGGCCAGCAGTGACAGCAACAAAGTGGTGATGAGGTCAGCACCTCCCCCTGATTGGCCTGATTGCCTCGCACAGAGGAAGGCCAGGCTGCAGCATAGGCCCATGGGGAGCAGGCCTAATCCGTCAGTAGGACATCCCCTTAGGGCTCCCAGACCATGAGACGAGGCAGGCCGGGCTGAGAGACCCCCGTCCTCCCCCAGTGCACGAATTTTCATGCACCAGGCCTCTAGTAAACAATAATAGCAAAAAATTACAGCCTATTAAATACGTAAAAATCCCTGAGTGTACACTGTGTGTACATTGAATGAATAAAAAATCAGATGGACAGACCGATAAACAGGAGACAAGGGAACGGCCTTCCTTACAATATAAATGGAACAATGACATTAGAAATTTGCTATTGGGCAAGCATCATAATAATAACTGATCAGCTAAGAATTATGAATGGATCTTAAAACTAATGGGGAAGATTTGATAAGTAGCTGAATATTTACACAGTCTCCAAGTATATCTCACAAGACATTTTTTAATAACATAGGGCAGTCACGTTTGGTGGAGGCATAGGCAGATACCACATTACCCAAACAATGAACGTTGACTCTGCCAGAACAAGCCTAACGGACAGTGTGTGCTTCCAGGTGAGTGCACTGAGAACAAATCAACGTCACTTTTGCGGCATGCCTGCCCCAAATGAATAACCTGAATCTAAACATGAGAAAATATCAGCCAAACCCACAGAAAGGGAGATTCTACAAAATAACTGTCCAGCGCTCCTCAAAAATGCCAATATCATAAAACACAAACATTCAGAAACTATTCCAGATTAAAGAAGATAAAAGAGACATGATGAGTAAGTGAGAACTATTAATGTTATCATACACATTTTATATTATGTTAATATATAGTAGTTATGTAAGAGAACTCCTTGATTTTAGGAGAACAATTTGTTTTCAGAAAATACACACTGAAGTATTTAGGCAAAGAGAATAAGAGAAAACACAAATATAGACAATTGTTAACCTTTGGGGAATCTGAGTAACAGTACCTGGAAATTCTTTAAGCTATTTTAGTAAGGTTTTGATGTCTGAAATTTTCAAATTCAATATTTTAAAAAGGCATCTTCTTTTTGTCTAGGCTAGGAAAATAGAGCAGTTTGTCAGTTTCTTTCATTCCAAACAGTTAGGCAGTTAGGCATTGAATTGTGCCCTCCACAATATTCTATGTTGAAGTCCTATCCCCCAGTACCGTGTAATGTGACTTTATTTAGAGAGCCTTGAAAGAGGTAATTAAGGCAAGATGAGATCATATGGAGGGGAGAGCTCTCATCAAATATGATTGTTTCTTGGCATCAAAAGCAAAGATTAGGATATGACATACACAGAGGGAAGACCATGTGGATTCAAAGGGAAAAAGGACCCACAAGCCCAGGAAAGAGGCTGCAGGAAAAAAAAAAATCATTGCTGACACCTTGATATCAGATTTGTAGCCTCCAGAATTGGGAGAAAATAACTTCGGTTGTTAAAGCCACCCGGTTTGTGGTGCTCTGTGATGCAGAGCTAAGAAACGAATACACAAAGGACACATTTCCAATGACCAGTAATAAGTGACTGAAAATCCCCCATCTGCAAGTGCAAAATGATGCTTCACAGCAAACCCAGTGTCAGCTTGTGGTTTCCATCTACAATGTCAGTTCCTCCGATATTCACCAAATCCACCTGACACAATAAGAGAGAATAAAGGTTAGATAAAGAAAATAAGACAAGTTCTCCATGGAAGCTGAGGGTTTTGGTTGAGCACATCTGGACAGCCATACATGTGAATGATCAGAGAAATCAGGTAAACTTAAATCTCAAAAAATAAAAAACATGTTCTTATACTCTAACTATTAATCAGAAAAAGAGTGACTACTCCTTTACTCATAGGAAAATGTTTCCATAAAGGAGCCGAGGTCCATGCACAGAGCAGGTGGCTGGTTTCAACAGTAAACAATCCTGATGGGACCCACGCGGCCCCATTACCTGACCAACTTACATTGTTCTGATGTAAACCCTGCAGCACTCTGTTTACTTGATTTAAAGCATGCACCCTTGTGGAGCCACGTTCCTTCGGTTGGAAAACAAAACACAACATCAAGTGAGACAGTCCCTCCACAGGCTGACCAAAAACAACACTGAGACTGACAGAGCACAGCAGCTCGGCATGGACACCCCTCTATGCCTGAAGCTCTGGCTGCTTGTCAGGCCATGTGGGGGCTGGTGGTGAAGGTGAAAACTTCCCAACTCTAGCACCTTAAGGCAGTCATTCCCTAGCTTGCTTGGATTCTGAACTCTCCCTGGGAGCTTCCAAAAATACCAGTGCCTCTCTAACCTAGTGAATCGGATGCAGTGCAGGTTTGGAATTGTTAGAATTCCCCGCTGCTTCTAAGGCACAGACCAACTTGGGAGACAGAGCTTCTTTTCTCTAAATCGGTCTGGGTGAAGGAGGTTTAGAAATCGCATTACATCCACACTTCACAAATGCAGACAGAGCAGGGGGACTCAGGAGCACTATCCCAGGTTCCAGCCAGCATTGCAAGGGCCCACTGGGAAGGCAAGAATTGCCACTGTGGAAACGTGATCTGGGAGGCTTCTTCCTGCCTCACTGGCCAGGGAATCTTGTCTGAGAGAGGGATCAGCCAATTCAACAGGCCTACCCACCATCGGGAAGGCAAAAGGGAGAGTGTAGCACCCCACACTTTGGTAAGAAAGGAATTCATCTTTGCGAGTGCATCTCTCTATACTTCTTATAGTAATTCGACCTCTGGTGTTCAAGTGTGTATTCATAAAACTGCATCCTCTGCATTAGCAGAGCTATTTCTGTGAAAGTGTACAATGCCTTGCACAATAAGTAATAAAGTGGTATTTGATGGTGAAATGAAATAATAGTGAAAATTTGAATAAAAATAAATCTCATTGCAAAAACTGGTTTGGAGAGCAGAGGGCCATGTGAGATTGGTGGATTTAGGCACCTGACAGGGCTCCCAGAGGTGGGGGCTTTTCTGTGTCTGAGGAGCAGGGCAGCCCAGGTGCTGTTCGCTCATTGGTCCAATGAACCACGGGGCGGGGCTTCTGGAACGAGGAGGCGGGCCCAGGCCCACACCTGAACCAGGTCCAGTCATGAAGGGGGCTGGGCCAGGTGAACAGCAAGAAGTGGTGAGGAAAGCAGGAGAAAGGCTGGTGGGCAGGGACATGGTGACCCACAGGGCAGCCTGGGTACAGCAGGGACCTAGGGAGGGGTTGGGGGCTCGGCGGGGAGGCCAGGAGGTCTGCAGATAGCTGTCAAGGGAAGAGTGGGTTGGGGCGAGGGGCAACAGCTGGAAGAGTTCCATGTGGGTAGGGCCCTGGGGCCCTGTGAATGTGGACCTGGGTCGCTGGTGGACGCAAAAGCCCCACTGCCCTTAGCTCCAGACTGGAAGCCAGGGAGAGGTTCCCTTGTCCTCAGGGCAGGGCGTTCCCCATGAATGGGGCAGAAAGCCTGCCCTCGGGCCCAGCAACCAGACCAGTAAGTACCTGTGGAGGGGCCCGGGCAGTGCTCCCAGAGTGGAAGGTGATTTTCTCTGACTCAACAATGCTCTCTCCCCGATGTCAAAACCCAACCCTACTCCTTAACCTAACCCTAAGCCTAATTCTAACCCTAACCAGTGCGTAAGGCCTGGGTCCTGTGAATGGGGACGAGGGTCCCACGTGGCCACAAAAGCCCCATCTTCCTGAGCTCACTGTCCTGAGCTCCAGGCTGGAAGCCAGCTAGAGGTTCTCTTGTCCTCAGGGCAGGGTGTTTCCTGTGAATGTTGCGGAAAGCAGGCCCTCAGGGCCCGGCTACCCAACCAGTGAGTACCTCTGGAGGTGCCCGGGCAGTGCCCCCAGACTGTCAAGTGATTTTCTCGGACTTGACACAGCTCTCTCCCCGATGTCGAAGGCCACAGACAGGGCTGCGGGCGTCCCTGAACACTCTGTTGTGAGCTGCCCCTTGGTGGGAGCTATGGGTTTGGGGAAGCCCCTGAGGCACAGGAGGCCCATGGCTGTCCTGAAGCGGGGGGCTGGCTGGTCTACCCAAGCCTGGGGACCCGTCAGTCACCCTATGAGCAGAAGGCCATGTGCGTTGGGTAGATTTAGGCACCTGGTAGGACTCCCAGATATGGGGGCTGTTCTGTGTCTGAGGAGCAGGGCAGCCTGGCAGGTGCTGTTAGCTCACTGTTCCAATGAACCCTGGGGCGGGGCTTCCGGAACAAGGAGGCAGGCCCAGGCCCACACCTGAGACTGATCAAATCAAGGAGGGTGTAGGGCCAGGTGAGCAGCTGGAGGCAGTACCAAGAACAAGAGGATAGGGCTAGGTGAGCAGGAAGAAGTGGTGAAGTCAGGAGGAGAAAGGCTGGTGGGCAGGGACACGGTGACCTGCAGGGCAGCCTGCGGACAGCAGGACCCTTGGGAGGGGTTGGGGGCTTGGCGGGGACGCCAGGAGGTCTGCAGGTAGCTGTCAAGGGTAGAGTGGGTTGGGGCGAGGGGCAACAGCTGGAAGAGTTCCGGTGGGTAGGTGGGTAGGGCCCTGGGGCCCTGTGAATGTGGACCTGGGTCACCAGTGGACGCAAAAGCCCCACCGTCCTTAGCTCCAGACAGGAAGCCAGGGACAGGTATCCCTTGTCCTCAGGGGAGGGCGTTCCCCGTGAATGTGGCAGAAAGCCGGCCCTCGGGCCCTGCAACCAGACCAGTAAGTACCTCTGGAGGGGCCCGGGCAGTGCCCCCAGAGTGGAAGGTGATTTTCTCCGACATGACACAGCTCTCTCCCTGATTTCAAAGCCCAACCCTACCCCTCAACCTAACCCTAAGCCTAATCCTAACCCTAACCAGTGGGTAAGACCCTGGGGCCCTGTTAATGGGGACAAGGGTACCACCTGGCCACAAATGCCCCATCTTTCTGAGCTCACTGTCCTGAGCTCCCTGTCCTGAGCTCCAAGCTGGAAGCCAGCAAGAGGTTCCCTTGTCCTCAGGACAGGGCCTTCCCTGCAAATGGGGCAGAAAGCCGGCCCTCGGGGCCAGGCAACCAGACCAGTAAGTATTGTACTTGTGTAGGGCCCTGGGCAGTGCCCCCAAAGTGGAAGGTGATTTTCTCTGACTTGTCACAGCTGTCTCCCTGCTGTCAAAGCCCAACCCTACCCCTCAACCTCACCCTAAGCCTAATCCTAACCCTAACCAGGCCAAGCCCAGGACTGGGGAGCTGAGGTCTCTCTCCCTGAGCAGCTCTGCTGGGCAGGAGAGGGGATTGGGTAAGGGAGAGCTGCCAGGAGCCGCCACTGAGACCTTGGGTGCCCTTGCTCCCTGCGGCTCCCGGCAGCAGATTTCTGCATGATTATGTTTTCTTCACGTTATTCCCTCTGACAGGATTTTCTAGAACAAACATATATTTTTACAGTTTTTTAAAAAAGCAACCTAGACTTTATTTTCTTGCCTTCCCCTCCCCCCACCCCTCACCCAGGGATATGTTTCTATTGATTTTTAGGGCCAGTGGAAGAGAGAGGGAGAAACAGAGAGAAACATCCATGTGGGAGAGACCCTTCATTTGGTGGCCTCCTGCAGGAACCTCAACTAGGGCCAGGGCCGGGGCTGAGTCTGCCACCCAGGTCCCTGCCCTTGACTGGAATCGAACCCAGGACTCTTCGATCTACAGGCCAGGGCTAGACTTCATCTTCAACAGCTGATGGCGAGTCCTGGAGGGAGGGGTCAGGCCCTCCCTTCACACAGGGGTCTGGAGTGGCCGGGACCCACAGAGCTGGGGGCTGGGCTCTGTTATGTGCTTGGAGGTCTGGGACTGGCCGCTCTCACCCCAGCTGATTCAGGACCTGAGGCTTCTATAAAACCGCTGGCGTTTATGGAATTTTTTTTCTTTATATTTCACAGGGAAAGGCTTCTCTTTACGTTACTTAAAAAGGAGAGGGTGTGGCTCAGTGGATAGAGCATCGGCCTGAGGACGGAATGGTCCTGGGTTTGGTACTGGTCAAGGGCACACACCCGGGTTGGGGGATCAAACCCCCCCCCCTCCGTAGGGGGTGTGCAAGAGGCAGCTGATCAATGATTCTCTCTAGTCATCCATGTTTCTCTCTATCTCTATCCCTTCCTCTCTGAAATCAAGAAAACATATTAAAAATAAATAGATAAAGGGGAGAGGAAGACTTTGTGCCACTGGAGTCTGCACAGCTAGGGCCAGGACCGGCTGCATGCACACTCCCACTGGAGGACAGGCCAGCCCAGAGGACAGGGCCACACTGAGCACAGGGCCATGCCGAGGACAGGTTACGCTGGAGGACAGGGCCACGCTGGGGGACAGGCCATGCCGGAGGACAGGGCCACACAGGTCAAAGGGCAGTGTGTTGAACTGGCTGTGGTGCCTCTGGGGGTCCTGAGCGGCTGGAGCAGCCCCCTGGAATGTTCTTTTCAATGACAAGAACACGGTCAGAATGTAGTGAGCGCTAGCATGTATGTGCTCACTGGTATGTACGTGATCACCCATCCATCAGCTCCAGCCTTGGCGTCACACTGCTGCTGACACCGTCACCCGCCCCCACGTGTGTTCACGGTCAGGACTGTGCATGGAAGTAGCTCAGCCACAGTCACAGAAGCCTCACGTCCGCTGTGCTGCCCGCTCCCCAGCTCCAGAAGGAGATGTCCGCACACGGAGGCCCTGAGGCTGACAGGGTGCCCATGGCCTCGGCCAGATGGAGGCTCCGCACCCTCCGCCCAGAGAACAGCACTGGCACTAGAGCCGCAGGTGCTCACACAGGCGGAAGCCACCCTGCGGCTGCTGGCAGGGCCGGAGCCTGAGATTCTGTCAGGGGGGCCGGGAAAGGAAAGCCCAAAGGCATGTTTTATCCACAGGCCTCCTCAGCCGTGACCTCTTCAGGTGGCTGTGAGAGTGTATGAGTGTGTGTGAGTGTGAGGAAGGAAGCCAGGCCGCGCTGAGGCCAGGGCCCAGTGAGTGACAGACCTCCGGAAGCTGATCTCAGCCTGCAGTTCTGTGCTCTTCCAAGAAGAGCCCTGTCGCCTGGCTGGTTGCTCAGTGGTTAGAGCGTTGGCCACAGACCCAAGTGTCAGGTTTGACTCCCTGGTCCAATCTGGAGTGGAGGTAAAGAGTCCATGTGTTTTTCTCACATCGATGTCTCTCTCTCTCTCTCTCTCTCTCTCTCTCTCTCCCCTCCTCCTCCTCCTCCCTTCCTTACACTCTCTCTTTAAAGGTCAATAGAAAAAATATCCCAGGGTGAGGATTAAAGAAAATTAAAAAAGAGCAGCCTCAAGTACACCCAAGCTCAGGCACGGGCAGAATTTGTGGGGCCTGCATCATATTCAGTTCTGGGCGAGAAGGGGAGTGCAGTTATTTAAGAAAAACAATAGAAAATTATGCACAACACGTAATGCTTATTCAGAATAACAAGTAAAGCCACAATGAATCACAAACGTTAAATGAAATGACTAGTAAGACAACATCCAAAAGACAATAGTAACAACAACTACTATTACTGTGTGACTTACATGTCTCTTTATTTCTCTTTCTACATTGTTAGGGCTGCATACTCCTTGGTCTCCATATAATACCAGTTTCATAATTTGTTTTCTGTGGAGAGAATGGAAAGTAGTCCAGGCTCTCCTCTAGTGTGGTTAATTGAATGTTGGTCTTAATAACCATCACTTAGAAAAGTTCCATCATCCTCAGTGTCTTCCTGGGACAGACCTACCCAGAATTCCAGCCTCTGTTCTGGTTCCCTGGGCAGAGTCCCCCTCCCTCATGGCCACCAGGAGGTGGCACAGAGCCTGGGGGGGGGCTGTCCCAGGAGCCCCTGGTGGAGAGGGAGCCCATGGGCCCGCGTTACCGCCTCCGGCCAGCTGGTGGCGACAGAGGCCCTGAAGCTGAAGCTCCCTCTGAGCTTTTCCTTTTCCTTTTCCTTCTTTTCTGTCAGAACTTCTGTTGAATGGGCCCTTTCCACTGAGCCAATCTATACACACACACACACACACACACACACACACACACACACACACATACACACACATACACATATCAGTTTCCCTATGAGCATTGTTTTCATTATTTAAAGTATTACATATGCCTCCTATTTCCCCATCAACCCCTCAGTAAGAATGTTTTAAAGAAACTAAAAAAGACACTATGAGTCTTGTGGTTTTTTTTTTTTTTTTAAATATATTTTGCTGATATTTTACAGAGTGGAAGAGAGAGGGATAGAGAGTAAGAAACATTGATCAGCTGCCTCTTGCACATTCTCTACGGAGGATGGGCCCACAACCAAGGAACATGCTGGTGACCGTAATTGAACCTGGGACCCTCAGTCTGCAGATCGAAGTTCTCTCCCCCCACTGAGCTAAACCAGTCAAGGCCAGTCTTGTGTTTTTAAAAATGTACCTTTCCTTGTCTTTGATTTCTTTTATTAGACTAATTTTTGCTTGTGAATCTGAAAATAAAAATACACAACTTTCACAGATGTAAAGGCTAGGAAGGAATAGTAATAGCAGCCATACAAGTCCTGACTTTCTTTTCCATGTTTTTATTGGTTTTAGAGACAGAGAGAAGGGGAGGGGGAGAGAGGGACAGAAAATCCCCAATGGGCTGCCTTCTGACCCCCAGTGGGGACCCAGCACTGAGCCTGACCGGTCATTGGACACGGACCATGGGACTGGGGTGAAGCCACGCACAGAGGACAGAGAGGATAAATGGGAGGACAGAGAGGAGGACAGGGAGGAGGACAGAGAGGAGAAACAGGAGAGGATAGGGAGGAGGCCAGGGAGGAGGCCAAAGTGGAGGACAGGGAGGAGGACAGAAAGGAGGACAGAGAGGAGAACCAGGAGAGAACAGGGAGGAGGACAGAGAGGAGGACAGAGAGGAGGACAGAGAGGAGGACAGGGAATTAGGACATGGATAAGGACAGGTAGGACAGGAGAGAGATGACAGGACAGAGAGGATAGAGAGGAGAACAGAGAGGAGGACAGGGATGAGGACAGGGAGCAGGACAGGGTGGAGGACAGAGAGGAGAACAGGGAGGAAGACAGAGTGTTCGACAGGGAGGAGGACAGAGAGGACAAGGAGGACAGGACAGAGAGGACAGGACAGAGAAGATAGAGAGGAGGACACACAGGAGAACAGAAAGTAGGATAGGGATGAGGACAGGGAGGAAGACAGGGAGGAGGACAGAGAGGAGAACCGGGAGTAGGACTGGGAGGAGGACAGAAAGGAGGGCAGAGAGGAGAACAAAGAGGAGGACAGGGAGGAGGATGGGGAAGAGGACAAAGAAGACAGAGAGGAGGTCAAGGAGGAGGAAGAGAGGAGAACAGGGATGAGGACAGAGAGGAGGACAGAGAGGAGGACAGAGATGAGAACAGGGAGAAGGACAGGGAGGAGGAAAGGGAGGAAGACAGGGAGGAGGACAGGGAGGAGGACAGAAAGGAGGACAGAGAGGAGAACAGAGAGGAGTACATGGAGGAGGAGAGAGAGGAGGAAAAGGAGGAGGACAAGGAGGAGGACAGAGACGACAGACAGGTGAGGACAGAGAGGAGAACAGAGAGGAGTACAGAGAGGAGGAGAGAGAGGAGGAAAAGGAGGAGGACAAGGAGGACGACAGAGAGGACAGACAGAGAGGTGAGGACAGAGAGGAGGACAGAGAGGAGAAAAGACAGGAGGACAGGCATGAGAACAGAGAAGACGACAGGGAGGAGGTCAGAGATGAGAACAGACAGCAGGACGGGGAGGAGGACAGAGAGGACAGACAGAGAGGAGAAGAGATAGGAGGACAGAGAAGAGACAATGAGGATGACAGGGATGAGGACAGGGAGGAGAACAGGGAGGAGGACAGAGAAGAGGACAGAGGGGAGGACAGAGAGGCCATGATAGAGAGGCCGGGACCGAGAGGACATGGAGGAGGACAGAGAAGAGGACAGAACGGAGGATATAGAGGACAGGGAAGAGGACAGAGAGGAAGACAGGGAGGACGACAAAGACGAGGACAGATAGGAGGACAGAAAGGAGGACAGGGAGGAAGACAGATAGGAGACCCGAGAGGAGAACAGGGATGAGGACAGAGAGGAAGACAGAGAGGAGGACAGGAAGGAGGAGAGTGAGGAGTACAGAGAGGAGGATAGAGAGGAGGACAGGGAGGAGGAGAGTGAGGAGTACAGAGAGGAGGATGGAGACGAGGACTTGGAGGAGGACATAGAGGAGACAGGGAGGAGGAGAGAGAGGAGGACAGAGATGAGAACAGATTGGAGGACAAGGAGGAGGACAGAGATGAGAACAGAGAGGACAGGGTGGAGGACAGAGAGGAAGACAATGAGGAGTAGAGAGAGCAGGAAAGAGAAGAGGACAGGGAGGAGATCAGGGAGGAGGACAGAGAGGAGGAAAGAGAGGAGGAGAGAGAGGAGGAGAGAGAGGAAGACATAGAGGAGGATAGGAGGACAGAGAGGAGGACAGAGAGGAGAACAGAGTGTAGGACAGAGAGGAGGAAAGAGAGGAAGACAGGAGGACAAATAGGAGGTCAGAGAGGAGGACAGAGATGACAGAGGGGAGGACAGGGAAGACACGGAGGAATACAGAGAGGAAGACAGTGAGGAGTAGAGAGAGCAGGACAGAGAAGAGATCAAGGAGGAGAAAAGGGAGGAGGACAGAGAGGAGGACAATGAGTCGGATAGGGAGGAGTATAGTGAGGAGGACAGAGAGGAGGACACAGAGGAGGACAGGGAGGAAGACAGAGATGAGTTCTGCCAGAGGACAGAGAGGACAGAGAGGAGGACAGAGAGGTGGACAGAGTGGAGTACAGACAGGAGGACAGGGATGAGGACAGGGAGGACGACATGGAGGAGGACAGGTAGGAGGACAGAGAGCAGGACAGGGAGGACAGGGAGGAGGAGAGAGAAGAGGTCAGAGAGGAGTCAGAGAGGAGGACAGAGGGGAGGACAGAGAGGAGGACAGAGAGGAAGACAGGGAGGAGGAGAGAGAGGAGGACCGGGAAGAGGACAGAGATGAAGAAATGGATGAGGAGTAGGAGGAGGACAGAGAAGAGGACAGTGAAGAGGACAGGGAGGAGGACAGGAGAAGTAGAGAGACCAGGACAGGGAAGAGGACAGGGAGGAGAACAGGGAAGAGGACAGAGAGGAGGCCAGAGTGGAGGCCAGGGAGGAGGCCAGAGAGGAGGCCAGAGAGGAGGACATGGAGTACAGGGAGGAAGATAGGGAGGAGAATAGGGAGGAGAACATGGATGAGGATAGAGAGGAGGACAGAGAGGAAGAGAGAGGAGAGAACAGAGAGAGGACAGGTAGGAGGAAAGGGAGGAAAACAGGGAGGAGGACAGAGAGGAGACCCTGCAGGAGGACAGATAGGAGGAAAGAGAGGAGAATAGAGAGGAATACAGGGAGGAGGAGAGACAGGAGGAAAAAGAGGAGGACAAGGAGGAGGACAGAGAGGACAATAGGGAGGAGGACAGAGAGGAGGAGAGAGGACAGATAGAGAGGTCAGGACAGAGAGGACAGAGAGGTGGACAGAGAGGAGGACAGAGAGGAGGACAGGGAGCAGGACAGAGATGAGGACAGAGAGGAGGACATGGAGGAGCACAGGAAGGAGGACATGGAGGATGACAGGGAGCAGAACAGGGAGGAGGACAGAGAGGAGGACAGAAAGGAGGATAGGGAGTAAGATAGGGAGGAGGACAGAGAGGAGGACACAGAGGAGGATAGGGAGGAAGAGAGTGAGGAGGACAGGGAGGAGAACCGAGAGCAGGACAGGGAGGAGGAAAGGGAGGAGGACAGAGAGAAGGACAGAGATGAGGACGGGGAGGAGGACAGAGAACAGTACAGAGAGGAGGATAGGGAATAGGAGAGTGAGGAGGACAGAGAGGAGGCCAGAGAGGAGGACATGGAGGAGGACAGAGAGAATAACCCGGAGAAGGACATGGAGGATGACAGAGAGGACAGAGAGGAGTACACGGAGGAGGATCGAGAGAAAGACAGGGAGCAGGACATAGAAGAGGACAGAGAGGAGGACAGAGAGGAGGACATAGAGAAGAACAGAGATGAGAACAGAGAGCAGGACAGGGAGGAGGACAAATGGAGGACAGGCACGGCAGAAAGGATGATAGGGAGGAGGACAGAAAGGATTACAGAGAGTATGACAGAGAGGTGGACAGGGATGAGGACAGGGAGGAGGACAGAGCAGAACCAGGAGAAGGACTGGGAGGAGGAAAGAAAGGAGGACAGAGAGGAGGACAGAGATGAAAACAGAGAGGAGGACAGGGAGTAGGAAAGAGAGGACAGGGAGGAGTATAGGGAGGAAGACAGAGAGGATAACATGGAGTAGGGCATAGAGGAGGACAGAGATGAGAACAGAGAGGACAGGGAAGATTAGAGTGAGGACAGAGAGGAGGATAGTGAGGAGTACAGAGAGGAGGCTAGAGAGGAGGACAAGGAAGAGGACAGAGATAACAGAGAGGACAGGGTGGAGGACAGAGAGGAAGACAACGAGGAGTAGAGAGAGCAGGATAGAGAAGATGACAGGGAGGAAATCAGGGAGGAGGACAGCGAGGAGGACAGGGATGAGGACATGGAGGAGGACAGGAAGGACAGGGAGGAAGATAGGGAGGAGGAAAGAGAGGAGGTCAGAGAGGAGGTCAGAAAGGATGACTGAGAGGAGGGCAGAGAGGAGAGCTGAGAGGAAAACAGAGAGTAGGACAGAGAGGAGTACAGGGAGGAGGACAGAGATGAGAACAGAGAGGAGGAAAGGGAGAAGGACAGAGAGGAAGATAGGGAGGAGGAGAGAGAGAAGGATAGGGAAGAAGACAGAGAAGAGGACAGAGATGAGAACAGAGATGAGGACAGGGAGTAGGACAGAGATGAGAACAGAGAGGGGGAATGGTAGGAGGACAGAGAGGAAGACAGGTAGGAGGAGAGAGAGGTGGATAGAGAGGAGGACAGAGTGGAGGACAGGCATTAGGACAGGGAGTAGGACAGGTAGAATGACAGGGAGGAGGCTAGAATGGAGGATATTGAGGAGGACAGAGAGGATAACTGGAGGAAGACAAGGTGGAGGACAGAGAGGACAGAGAGGAGGACAGGGAGGAGGACAGAGAGGACAAGGAGGTGGATAGAGAGGAAGACAGAGAGGAGTAGAGAGAGCAGGACAGAGAAGATGACAGGGAGGAGAACAGGAAGGAGGACAGAGAGGAGGACAGGGATGAGGACAGGGAGGAAGATAGGGAGGAAGAAAGAGAGGAGGTCAGAGAGGAGGTTAGAAAGAAGGACCGAGAGGAGGACAGAGAAGAGAGCTGAGAGGAAGACGGAGAGTAGGACAGAGAGGAGGATAGGGAGGAGGACAGAGATGAGAACAGAGAGGAGGAAAGAGAGGAGGACAGAGAGGAAGACAGGGAGGAGGAGAGAGAGGAGGTGAGAGAGGAGGAGATAGAGGAGGACAGGTATGAGGGCAGAGAGGAAGACAGGGAAGAGGACAGAGAGGAGGATAGGGAAGAAGACAGAGAGGACATAGATGAAAACGGTGAGGAGGACAGAGATGAAAACAGAGAGGAGGACAGGGAGGAGGACAGCGAGGAAGACAGGGAGGAGGACATAGAAGAGGACAGAGAGCAAGACAGAGAGGAGGACAGAGAGGAGGACAGGGAGGAGGACAGAGATGAGAACAGAGAGGCGGACAGTGAGGAGGACAGGGAGGAGGAGAGAGAGGAGGTGAGAGAGGAGTACAGAGAGGAGGACAGAGAGGAAGACAGGGAGAACAGAGATGAGAACAGAGATGAGAACAGAGAGGTGGACAGGGAGGAGGACAGAGAGGAGAATAGAGAGGAGGACAGGGTGGAGTTTAGGGAGGAAGACAGGGAGGAGGATAGCCCTGACACAGGCTGGACAAAGGCCTTACAGAGAGGATGACAGGACAGGAAGAATATGGGGCCTGCATTGCCCAAGCAAGCCTTCCCAGTGTCATCAATGTTTTAACTTTTTTTATTTAAATCAATCTTAATTGTTCATATTATTACAAAGGTTCCTCATTTATACCCTCCTCTACCAGGTTCCCATCCCACTCTCTGCCCCCTCCCCACCCCCATTGTCCTCATCCATAGGTGCACAGTTTCTGTTCAGTCTCTTCCTGCATTCACCACTCCCCCTTTCCCCAATGACTGTCAGTCCACTCCCCTCCCGTATCTCAGACTCTACTATAATCAACAGCTAATATTGTTCATCAGGTTTTTCAATCTCCTTTTTTTATTGTTGTTTTTTTTTTCTTTTAGTTAATAAACTTTTACACTTCTAAGAATAAATTTTAAAATCTAATCATTTTAAACCTTGTTTTTTCTGCCCTGGGAATTGAGAAGCAAACTTGTTTACATGTAAACTTGCCCTTAGTCTATCAAAAGGTGTAGCAATTCAAATGTAAATGAACACATTGTTTAAAGATAGCTGCTGGTTGGAATTGGATTACCTGTTCTGGGTGGGAAGGGCTTGTCCTCTCATTTCTCCATTAAAATTTAGGTGTTAGCTTTAAAACCTCTTTTCGGCAAGAGACCTTAAACTTTCAGAATTTTATATTTTTCAGATAGTAAATCAGTTACTTAGCATTTTCTCAAATCAATAATACCTCCACATGCCCAAGGATACACTTCACACAAAAGACATTTCCAAATACATCAACCAACCTCATCCAGACCGCACACAAGGCACTCACAGATCAACACCCCAGCGCTATAATATCTCAACACATCCAGATCTAAGTCTTCATCACTTGATTCAGCAGGCCCTCAAGTTCCCCCAAAAGTTTCCAGCCATGTCTGAGAGGCAGCCCTGGGGCGTGGGCAAGTGAGGAGTGAGCTGTTCCAGTCCCAGCTGCTTCTGGTCTAGACTCTGTTGCTCGGGTCTGTTCCAGAATCTGCTGCCTGGCTCTGGCCACTGCCTCTCCTGGCCTGGCTGCTTCTGATTCGGCTGCTCTGGGCCCAGCCACTCTGGGCCTGGCCGCTCCCAGCCTGGATGGTGCTACTCTGGGCCCGGCTGCTCCCGACCCGGCTGTTCTGGGTCCGGCTGCTACAGGCTTGGCAGCTCTGGGCCCAGCCACTCCGGGCCTGGCCACTCCCAACCAGGCTGCTCTGGCTTGGTTGCTGCTGCTCTGCGCCTGTCTGCTCCCGACCCGGCTGTTCTGGGCCTGGCTGCTGCTGCTCCGGGCATGGCAACTCCCGACCTGGATGCTCCTGCCTTGGATGCTGCTGCTCTGGGCCTGGCTGCTCCAGACCTGACTGCTCCCAGCCCGGCTGTTCCGGGACTGAGTGCTCAGGGCCTGGCCACCCTGGGCTTGGCTGCCTCTGCCCCAGGCCTGGCTGCCACTGCCCCAGGTTTGGCTGCTCTGGGCCTGGCTGCTGTTCCTCAGGTTCTGGCTGCTGCTGCTCTGGGGCCTGGCTTCTGCTGCTCTTGGCCCGGCTGCCACAGCCTTGGGACTGGCCATCTGGGCCTGGCCGCTGCTGCTCCAACATTCTGTCCTTTTTTTTTTCTTTTTTTTTTTTTTTAAAATGCATTTATGTTGCAATGTTGCCTGCTGAGTTGAGTTCTGTCTTAGTCTTCAATTTTTTAAGATCTTCTTTGTATTCTTTCTTAAGTAATTTTACTTCTTTTGCTATAACTTGATTTCTTCACATTGAAAACTTCTTCAGTTTCTTCCTCCTTGTCCTGGAAGCTCAGCAGGCTGGCCTGCAGCACCCCTTTGTTCTCCTGCGAGGCTTCAGCCTGTTGCCAGGGTCGGCGCCACCCAGAAAGCAGCCCCAGGCCTCAGCTCCATGGCCCACGATCAGCGGTTCAGGGCCCAGCGGCACCCCCCCCCCCGGGCCCTGTCGCCAGGCTTCTTGCCAGCATCCGGCTGGCCAGTGTCCGGCAGGGGATCCTGCTCCTCATCGTGTTCCTCCCCATCTGGAGCTTTTTTCTCCTTCCCATTCAGAGAGTCTAGCATCAGAGTCAACAGACTGTCCTCTGTGTGCAATGTGCGCGACTCCGGGGGCTCTGCCCCTCTCCGCTCCCCTGGGACTCCGCCTCACAGCCCTGTCTCCCTCCATTTGAGCCTGGGTCTCCAGGGTCTGACCTAGAATTGGGGTTCAGAGCAGTCAGAACTGGGGTCCAGCACGGCCAGAGCTCTTGTTTCCTTCCAGCCAGGGCAATCTAGCATCAGAGTCAACACTCCTTCCTTTGCATGCAATGTGCATGACTCTGGGGTCTCTGCCTTTCACCGCTCCCTCGGGATTCTGCCTCACAGCCCTGTCTCCCCCTGCCTTAGCCTGGGTCCCCAGGGTCTGGCCCAGAACTGGGGCTCAGCGCTGCCGGTTTTGGGGTTGAGCCCAGTCCGAAGCTTTTATTTCCTTCCTGCTAGGGAGCGCCAAGCAGACACCCAGCCTTCTCCTCCTCTTCGGCTCTGTCCTCTCTGTGGGCGTGCGCAGCATGCCTCTGTACCTTAGGCTTTTTCAGCTCCTCTGATTTTCCTTCTGGTTTTCTCTTTCCTTCTTGTAGAATTTTCAGTCAGTCGAATACCTGTAGCTCTGGGCAATGTCCATTTTATATTTTAGTTGTATTCCATTGAAATTGTTGTGTGCGGCTGCGGTTAGGTGTTTACCTGTGCAGCCATCTTGGATCCATCTTCAATGTCTTAACTTTTAAAGGCAGTTAGAAATCTGGATGGTTTTATACTAGAAATATAGTTTTTTAAAATTTTAGCGCAGATTCAGATTTAAAGCACTGTAGGGCCAGCATTTTTCCCCCCGTTTGCATGTAATTATTTAAGTAAGAGATCAGAAAATACATTTTTATAATACACATAAGAAAAACATATTTAAATGAATAAAAGATAAAGTGACCAGCTGGGTAGCTCAGTTTGTTAGAGCATTATCCAGATACTATGAGGTTGTGAGTTCCATCCCTGGTCAGGGCACATATATATACAAGAATCAACCAATGAATACATAAACAAGTGCAATAACATACGGATGTTTCTCTCTCTCAAATCAATCAATCAATAAAAAACTTTAAAATGACCAATGGTGACAGAATTTAGTGTTTATAATGAGATGACCAATAATGCTAATAATGCAGAGAAGAAACTGAAAGTGTATTTAAAAGTTTGAGACCATGATTTACAATATTTTATAACAAAAATAAAGTATTAAGCTTTTAAAGACATACATTACTTAATAGTTTTTCAAATGATTTCAAGATGTTCTCTTATATGGACATGAAACATAAAACAGAAACTTGGGTCAACAAGTATTAGTCCACAGAAGCTTGTGAAGTTTACTTTTTTATTCTTATTGATTTCAGACAGGAAGGGAGAGAGAGAGAGAGAGAGAGAGAGAGAGAGAGAGAGAGAGAGAGAGAGAGAGAGAAACATCAGTGATGAGAGAATCATGGATCAGCTGCCTCCTGCACACCCCACACTGGGGATCGAGTCCACAACCCGGGCATGTGCCCTGATTCGGAATTGAACCGTGACCTCCTGGTTCATAGGTCGATGCTCAACCACTGAGCTATGCCTGCTGGGCTAAAGTTTACTTTTTTATATAAAAATTCTTCAATTTATACTTGTTCTTGTTATAGGAGCAGAAAGAAACTAGCATGACAAATATATTTGAGGAGTCTGTCAATTACAGAGCAAAAACAATTACTTTAAAAAAAACTATGAAAATGTGTACCAGGCAACATCTATAGTAAGCTACCAAATGGAAATCCTATACAATAAAGAGCTAATAGGCAAATGATCATCATGCCCTCACGCCCTCACGCCCTCACACCCTGTGCCAGGTCTGGGGAACCTGAGGCTGCACTGGGGGACCTGGGGCCATGCATTCCCCTCCCCCCCCCCCCCCCGTGGGGCTCGATGGAGGACCTGAGGCTGTTGCCCCCTCCCAACTGGCACTAGCAGGGGGGACTTGAGGCTGTACCTCCTGCCCTGCAGGGCTTTATGGGGGGGTGAGGCTGGCTGTGTCTAGGTTTCCCTTGATTTCAAGGTGCGTGTGTGTGGGGTGGCAACTTGACTTAGTCCTGTGGCATGCCCGAGACTTTGACAGGAGGGATAATTTCATATAAATTTTACTAATTTTCTTTCATCTCTGACACTTCTATCATAGAGAAAGGGCAAATAGCAATATTAAAATATTTTCTCTAATTCCCTTTTACTGTGCACAAATTTTGTGCACTGGGCCACTAGTATGATTAGTAACTATTCTACAAAACACACCATTTTACTTTATTTATTATTATTTTTTAATTTTAAAAAATCTTTATTGTTCAGATTATTACAATTGTCCCCCCCCCCCCCGATAGCTCACTTCCACCAATCCGCACTCCATCCTCTGCCCTTACCTCCCCCCTTCCCTGCTGTCCTCATCCATAGGTATATGATTTTTGTCCAGTCTCTTCCTGTACCCCCCCTCCCCCCACAGGCACCGCTTTCCCCCTGAGAATTATCAATCCCCTTCCATTCTATGCCCCTGATTCTATAATATTCACCAGTTAATTCTGTTCCTCAGATTTATTAATTCACTTGACTTTTAGATTCACTTGTTGATAGATACCTATTTGTTGTTCATAAATTTTGTCTTTACTTTTTCTTCTTTTGCCTGTTTTAAAGAACACCTTTTAGCATTTCATATAATACTGGTTTGGTGGTGATGTACTCCTTTAGCTATTTCTTATCTGCGAAGCTCTTTATCTGCCCTTCAATTCTGAATGATAACTTTGCTGGGTAGAATAATCTTGGTTGTAGGTTGTCGCTATTCATCCCTTTGAATATTTCTTGCCACTCTCCTCTGGTCTGCATGGTTTCTGTTGAGAAATCAGTTGATAATCGTATGGGTGCTCCCTTGTAGATAACAAACTGTTTTTTCTCTTGCTGCTTGTAAGATTCTCTCTTTGTCTCTTGCTCTTGGCATTTTAATTATGATGTGTCTTGGTGTGGTCCTCTTTGGATTCCTTTTGTTTGGGGTTCTCTGCACTTCCTGGACTTGTAAGTCTATTTCTTTAAAGGGGGGAGGGAGGAGTTTTCTGACATTATTTCTTTAAATAGGTTTTGAGTGTCCTGCTCTCTCTCTTCTTCTGGCACCCCCATAATTCTGATATTGGTATACTTGAAGTTTTCCCAGAGGCTTCTTACACTATCTTCAAGTTTCTGGATTCTCTCATTTTCTTGCTTCTCCAGAGGAGTGTCCTTTGCCTCTTTGTATTCCAAATCTTTGACTTGTTTCTTGTGTTCCTCTAGTCTGCTGTTGGGTCTCTGTATATACTTTTTTTATTTCAGTCAGTGTATGTTTAATTTCTAGTAGGTCCTTTTTCATATCAAAGGTCTCATTAAATTTACCGGCCTTCTCTAGAAAATTCTTGAAAAACCTCATAACTGTGTTTTTGAACTCTATATCCAGTCTTTTGTTCTCCTCCATTTCTTTTGTTTTAGATCTGTTTTCTTTTCGTGGCATTTTTGCTGTTTCCCTGAGTTGGTAGGGTCCCTTTGTGGGCCTGGGTGTACTATATGGTTCAATGTTTCAGCCTCCCAGTTGCCTGATGTGGACACTCTTGGTGGACCCATTTGTGGACTATGTGTATAGCCTTGTTTTAGTTAAGTCTTGATTGTTGTTGGTGTCACTGAGAGGAATTGACCTCCCAGCCAATTGGCTGTGGGGACCCACTGTGTGTATAACGGAAGAATTGCTATGCTGGAGACACGTTTATGGGGGAGGACTTGTTCCCGTAGGGCTTTGGTGCTCACTGAGTCTGTCTCTTGAACGTGTCCCTTATGAGAGTAGTTGAAATGTGGTGTCGTTTCACACTGACCACTAGATACACTAGTTTCCAGATCTCCAGTGGGGTGCAGTTCAGCTACTGTCTGAGGCCACCCAGCAGGAGCTACCACAAGAACTACAGTTTTGTACTCTTGGCTTGGGACTTGGTGGTTTTGTTACTGGAGCTGCAATTTCTTTTTTTAAACTGCCACAATACAGGCCATTTCTATGCAAAAGCAGCTGTGTGGTGCCGGGGCAGGTCTGTAGAATGTGCGTGGCAGGGTCTCTAGGCGGGTTCTCAGGGCAGGGTGGGGTCTCAGGACCTCACTAGGCTGGGGCGTGGCAAACAACGATGGCTGCTGTCAGCCTTCTCTGCCCTTCTATGGTTCCAAGTCCCCGTGTTTCCAAGTTCCTGCGTCCCTGCAATCCAGCGCAGTAAACAATGATTGCTACCCACACCTCTGCAAGAGAGTCAACCTCACTTTTGGACCCGATGGCCGACAGACCAGCTTCTCCCCATAGGTATCTGGATCCCCTGCATGACCCCAGAAACTGGATTTCAAAGTGATCAGGAGCTTGTTTCCCTTCTGGTTGAAAGAAAGCCACATGCCCAGCTACCTGCCACCAACCCGATTTGCGTGCCTCCATACCTACGCTCCTCAGATTTTCAGCACTTGGGCTCCTTTCTCTTTCAGCCAGCTGTCCCGTGTTTTTGGGTGATAGACGCTTTGTCTTTTAGTTATAGTTTTAACTTGTAGTGCGAGGTGGCAGACCAGTTGTTTACCTACGCCGCCATCTTGGTTTCTCCTCATTTTACATCTTATCCAATCATTCCTCTCCCCCACTTTCCCTACCCCTTGCTTTCTCCCATCTCCATCATCTATTACCAGGGGATCTCATGGAACCCACTGGCTGGTCAACATCAGGGAGCATTATTTGAAACCACTTACGTCTCTTCCTGTACGGCAATTTATAAAAACAGGTCAAACACAGACATGCTTGCTTGTGGACTTTGGGCTTTGCTGTGCTGTGTATTTATGGAGAGGCAGGTTGCTCTTAAACTCCTCTATGGTTGAGTTAAGCTTACCCTTCACCCTGGCCTGGCCCAGCCTGGCCTGGCCTACAGGCTTTGTTATCTAGGGTTTCGAAATGCCTCCTCCCTTGAACAGAAGAGATTTTAATTCCTTGAGACTCTGCTTCCCAGCAATTGCCGACAGTCTGGTTCAAATAAACTCATCATAGCCCAGACCGGTTTGGCTGGGTGGATAGAGCATGAGCCTTCAGACTGAAGGGTCCTGGGTTCGATTCCAGTTAAGGGCATGTGCCTTGGTTGCAGACACATACACAGAAGGAATGTGACCTGGAAGCTAAGCATGGCTAGCAGGTTTAATGCTTGGGTGGGAGACCGCCTGGGAGTCCCGGGTGCTGCAGGCTGTTTTCCCCAATAGATGACCCCACACCCACAGGCACATGAGCTACACGCCTGGTGCCTTGTGGCCAGGGCCAAGATGCCTGTTGGCTGATCCAGGGTGCCTGTGTCTTTTGTTCCCAAGGAATCTTTTCATGCCTCCTACCACCCTCTCCACCCCCCAGCCCATTGGGGCTTCCCTCGGGAGCTGTGGCACCCTGTAGCAGGCCACCATTCCCACCCTCTTCCTGCCATTCTGTGAAAATCCCTCCACCTCACACACTGGTGGTTGGCCCATCTCTTCCCTCCTCCCTTGGAGGGTGGAGGGAACCCCAAGGCTACTCTGATCATCAGGCCCCAGGGGGGACTTCCCACTGATCTCAGTCCCTAAATAGGAAAAGGTGTTAACCACCTTACAGAGGGAACCCGCGATTAGAGGGTAGTCTCTTACCCAGGCACACCCAGGTAGAAGCCCACAGCGTTTCAATGGGGACCTGGTTCCATGACAGGAGTTACTGAAAGAACTCCTGATGCTATGGACAGAGGCAGTCCCCAACCTGACATAGGAACCCCCAACCCCTGGCCAAAGGCTCATGCCGTCCCTCACCCTCTGCCATCCCTAGGGGGTTCTGTCCTGCTCAGTTGGGGAGGGTAAACCCTACTGCACCACCCAGGGAATTCCATCCCGCAAAGAGGTGCCCTCCTGCACCCTCTGGAAGCTCATAATTCGGGCCGGGGGCAGCCAAAAGTTCAGCTAGAGATCTGGTCTCAGCATGGTCAGGGGTGGGGGTTACCAGCTCTGCCTGAGGCCAAGCGCCCAGAGTCTTGAGGACAGGTGTGGGCACTTGGGGCTCCTAGAGTCCACTGCCACCATCTTGGGCCAGAACCCCCTGACTATCCCCTGTCTCCTCTGATTTAGGAAGTTAAGCAGGGTCAGGCCTGGTTCATGCTTGGAAGGGAGACTGCCTGGGAACATTGGGTGCTGTTGGCTGTTTGCCCCCAGATGCTCACCCTCCCACCACAGACACACAAGCTAATATGCTAGGGCCTCATCCAGAGCGCTGGTGTCTCTTTTTATGAGGGATTATGCCACGCCAGCCCCACTCTGTGAGGACCCCTCGGGAACTGTAACTAACTGCCACTGGCCACCATACCTGCCCCCTTGCTGTAATTCTGAGAAATGCCCACTGGCCCCCAACCTCCTGCCCTGCTCAGGGAACAGCTGTGTCTCCCCTCTTCCCCTTGGCCTTGTGGAGAGGATCCCGGGCTACTTTGGAAGCCAGCACAGCTGGGCGCCCCTCTGAGGGCCACTGCCTATCAGGGAAGATGTCTCCTGGCTTATAAAGACACCCGTCCATTAGAGGGGGGTCTCCTACCACCCTGCACCCGAAAGGAAGCCTGAAGCTCTCCTCTGGGGACCTGAAACCCCTAAACAGGGGGGAACTGAATGAACCATGGTGCTATGGAGGGAGGTAGCCCCCAAGATGCTAAGAGAACCCAACACACATGATAGATGGCAGGTGCCACCCCTCACCTTGCACCATGGCCAGTTGAGGTGGGCACTTTTTTTCTGCACCACCCAGCATATCCCACCTCCTCAGGTGGGAGTTTCTCCACACCTGTGACCCACGGCTCAGGGGCCTTCCTCTGGAACTGTCCTGCCTTGTTGGAAGCCACCATGCTTGCCCCTTTCCTGCCACTCTGTGAAACACCCTACTCCTGTCCCCAACCAGCACCCGGAGGAGCGAGTGCTCCTCTCCCCGCCTACTCTTGTAACTGAGACCATCTGGGCCACCCCCCAACCACCGCCCTCAAACACAGAAATGCATTGCCCGGCTTACGAGGGCACCACTCCATCAGAGGGATGGTCTTTTACCACGCTGTGCCCGGGTGGGAGCCCCAGAGCTCCTCTAGGGACTCAGCACCTCAAAGCAACCATACGGAATGAACATTTGCTGATGTGGAGGGAGGTAATCCCAAAACTGCTAAGGGCATGCACCCGATTCAAGTTCAGTGCTGTCCTTCACCGTCTGCCAGCCCTCAGGGGCTCTGTCCTATTCAGACGGGAAGGGCACCCCATCCTGAACTATCCATAGAATCCCACCACCCACTGAGGTGCCCTCCTCCTCAGCTGGGAAGCTCAGAAGGTGGGTAGGGGGAGTTAAGTTGCTCAGCTACAAATCTGGTCTTGGGAGTGGGTGAGGGGCAGGGAGACACCAGCTCAGCACGGTGGCCAAGGGCTGAGGGGCCTGGAGGCGAGGCATCGCTCTTGGGGCTCCTGGAGGCCGCCTTACGTGTCCTGGGCCGCAGCACCCTGAAAACCCCCGATTGTCTCTTAGCCAGGCATGCTGTTGTGGGGTCAAACCCTGGGTTCAAAATAAGACCACCAGAGGCTGATAATTTATTAAAAAAGCAAACAAGAATTTATTGAACTGGCCAGGGCAGCCGCAAGAGCACCACAGGCAGGCAGACCCTACATGACTGCGAGGCTTTAGGGGGAGGTAGTTATTTTTAAAGGTTCTGAAAAGGAAAACCCCCAGTCTACAACAAACTGTTGTTTGGAATTTTCTGCTGCTCTTCCTAAATAAAAAGTTGCTTTCTAGTTTGCTTTAGCCTGTTTGAAGAATTGTGAAGATAAACTTAGCTGTCTGGCCTTGCAGGCCAGAGTCCAGATATACCCACAGTCTCAATACCATGCCAGGTGCATTTCTTTTAATTGGATAGAACAGCATTGTTTTCGAGGCCAGCATTGAGATAACCACTAAGTGTACATAGGGCTGGCTCTTTAATGAAAATGAAAGTTCTGCCTGTAACCTTGCCCAGAACTTGAACTCATCCTACCTAAGCCCATTGCGCGATGAACAAAGCAAGTAAGTGAAGGTCACAGTCAGAATAGTAGGGTTAAAATTCATACAGTAGTTTTTACCCAAGTATGATTGCTACCATATTTCATTCCCTACTGGTCTTTTGGGAATGAATCTAAACCTTAGATTCATTACTAGTATCTACTAGTGGAGAATACTGAGTATGTATGACCATTAGTTTCATTGCCTGTATTCTATCCTGTACAAAATTAACCAAGCATTTTATGAGACATGGCCCAAAGATTAAGCCTATAAGTAACAGTGATAGTGGGCCTGCTATGGCAGTCAGTACGTGGTGAGCCAAGGGGACCACGAGTACAACTTCTCATACCAGCTTCCTGCAGTCTTCCGAGCTTCCTCTCTGTCAGCTAGCCTCTTTCTCAGTTGATTTAGGCTTTCCCTTATGACCCTGGAATGATTGGTGTAGAAACAGCAGGTTTCTCCTAGAGCTGGGCAAAGTCTCCCTTGCTTTAGGAACAACAGATTTAAGCTCTTCTGTTCTGCAAAAATTATTTCTGCTAGGGACCTGACCGATTCTTCTAATTTTTCTATAGATTTATCTAGGTTATTTAACTCCTGGTCTATTTGTTGATCTACTTTCTGCTCGTACATTTAGCTTTACTTAGCCTCCAACTTTCTCACTGGCTAGAAGAAAAAAAAAAGTTCTTACAGTTACCAAAACCCCTAGTACCACAGTTCCCATCAGTACTGTCCTCACTGAAGTCCAATTCCCCTTCTGTAGGCATCAAGTCTCCTCCTGGCCTGTGTGGAACCTAGGCTAGGGATCTCACTGGTGAGGCCGCTGGTTGCCAGGATTCAGGCCGTTTTCTGTGCAGGAACTGGGACTACTATAGAGGCAGTTTCTGTCCTATGCTTCAACCTAACCTGAGAAGGTGTCTATAAAAACTAGCATGTACTTGTACGTCAATGCTGGTGGCTTAATCTCTGCGAAATGTACCTCCCAATGCTCCCCTGGGGAATTTTTCTGGGGCCCGAATTCCCAGGGAGACCCTCCTACCTCAGCATTTACTTGTATATAGACAGTACTTCTAGCAATCAGGCTTTTAATTATCTTATCTAAGCTTGGTAGTATCTGCCTTACAGAAGTTCAGAAGTGCATAACCTGATGTAACTGGGCTACTAACGACTGACCTAGGGCCTCTGGGACCAACAGTCTGTCATCTGGTAGGGTCCACCAACCATCTGGTCCTTTGATGGCTTGCTTCTGTTCAGCCAATTCCTCCTCTAGTTTGGTAGACGTGGGGGTCCGGCAGGGTTACTAAGACTTGTAAAGGCCCCACTGGTTTTTGGGCATCTTCCTTAGCAGTTTGGTCTGCGTCTCTATTTCCTCTGGCTTCAATTGTCTCCCCTTCCTGATGTCTTTTGCAGTGCACTATTGCAACTGCCTTTGGGAGTCAGATGGCCTCAAATAAGGCTAAAGTAATGTCCTTTCTGGCTGGAGTTGGTAACCTTCTTTCCCAGGGGATGGCACTGTGTCCCCATCAAAGGGCCTGGATTAAGGCCAAAAGCTCAGGAACTGTGCCCAAATGGTGTGGTCCAGGGTGACTACTGCTGCCCCTGTATAACTGCTCCCATCAGTGTACAGTACCTCATCTGGTGATGATGGCAGGACATCTGTCAGTGTTGTGTCTGTTACCTCTATGCAGTCATGAATGGGTTCCTTTGGATCATTTGGAAGCAGGCTGGCAGGGCTGATGGCCAGTGTCTTATGGAACTGGACTCAGGGCTGGTCCAGGAGAAGAGGTTGGCACTGAGTGATTCTGGTGTTTGACATCCATCTCTCTGGAGCACTTCGAAGGAGGGCCTCAATGGCATGGGGTGTTGTCAGGACTAGCTCCTTGCCCAGAGTCTGCTTATTTGCCTCCTTCACCAGTAGTGCTGTGGTGGCCACTGCCCAGAGACACACTGGCCACCCTGCTGTCACAGGGTCTAGTCTAGGGGTGTCGAACTCAATCAGAGAAGGGGCCAAAATCTAAAATCCAGCCTAAATCGCTGGCCGAATGGTTTACTGAACAGTCATAAACTGACAATGTTATAAACTGACAGCGGAGTGCAGTGATGACAGCGCGGTGTGGGCCACATTGCAAGGCCTGGCGGGCTGGATTTGGCCTGCGGGCCTTGTGTTTGACACATGTGGTCTAGTCTCTTAGATATATAGGTAATAGGTCTCTTCTAGGGACCTAGAGTCTGAGTGAGAACCCCTTTGGCAATGCCCCTTACCTCACTCACGTAGAGATGGAAGAGCTTTGTGATATCTGGTAAGGGTAGGGCAGGTGCTGAGATGAGAGCCTTCTTTAGCTCCTCAAAGGCCTGTTGTTCTACTTTGGTCCAGTTTAGCAGCTGTGTTCCCCTAATACATGTTCCTTCCTAGGTCCATAGTCCTTCATGATGTCCAAGGAAAATCGGCAGTTTGTCTGGTGGCTCCCTGGACTGATATCTTCTTAGAGGTCCCATCGGCTCTGTCAAGACTGAATAGACTGCCTCCATATCTACCAGGAAACCATTAATAATAGGTTTGCCCTCCACTTGTAAGGTTACCCTTGGGGCTTAATGGAAAGGAGCCCCAGTCCTGTCAGTCTTCTTCCTCTAAGTTAAAAAACCCTTGGAGTCTAAGTGTCCCTTTCTTTCAGACCGTCTTTGTCTGTTCAGGCCTCACCTCCTGTCTCTCTCCATCTCTATTCTCTGTCCCTTCTCGTCTCTTGCTCATGTCTTTCTCCCTCCCTTTCTCACATACACACTCACACTTATACTCCTATATCACTTTCTCTCCCAATTTTTGTTTCTGTTTCTGTCTAAACCCTTTCCTCTTGGACTCCCAGAGTCTCTTTCTTAAGTCTCTCTCTCATTCTTTCCCTCTCTCCCTCTCTTTCTCTCTAGACCTCTACTTTTGCTGTTACCTTCTCATGACATGTACAACCTTCATAAAAACTTTCACTCTTTTACATTAGCCTTTAAACCTTCTTTCTATGTCCTTCAAAAATGCATAACCATGCCTCAAACTTCCCATTATTTTAAAATATTTAGAAAAGGCGGAGGGAGGAGAGAGCAGGCACAGCACCCTGTTCACAGGCCTCCAGATGTTTTAAATTTAAAGTGACACATTTTTCCTATAGATAAAGATCTCAGATTCTGATAGGGCTGAAAAGGGGAACAGCAGAATTTCTAACTGCGCCTTTAAGCCCCCTAACAGAACACGGTGAAAAGTGTCCAAGTAGTCACACAGGGTTTTGGTGTTTCATTAGGGTGCAGGGGGTCACAAAGGAATTTCTCTCCTCGAAGCAGCTGCCACCTTCAGCTACTCTAAACAACCCCTGGAGGGAACAGACACCAGGTGGGCGGAGGCAGGGAGCGCAGGGGTCCCAGGTGGTGAAGGAGGAGCTCCCACCCAGGCCAGGCGTTTTCATCTGGCGGTCCACTCTGCTCCCCCTGGAAAAAACGCTTGCCTCCTGTTAGAAAAGGTGCCGTGGGGGAACCGGTGACCCCTATACTGTAATCAGACTCCCTGAACTTTTTGAAAAGCTCCTCTGCGTGTGTTTCCATTAATATTACTGATTTTAAAACTTAAGAGTTGACACACATATATAAGGACTAAATTGCCCTCAAAATATTTTCCTTTTCTTTTAAAGATTTTTACAATGTACTGTAATCATTTATCACATTAAACTTAGATGGACAATTAAAACAAATAGTTCTGAGACCTTTCCTCCACCACTGATCAAGACTGGGTGGCGGCAGAAATAAGATTCATTTAGTTTTCTGAGTTTGCTGGGCAGACTTGGCAACTTTGCCAGCTCAAGCTTTCTTCTTGTAAATAGTTAACTTTAGAATTTGGTCTCTGCTTTTATTTTTTTGTACCACAATTCTTACAATTTCATTCCTTCAAATTAATAAACATATAAATCCTGTTAGGTGGGCCGATTCCCCTCTGACAGAAAACAAAGCACCCCTGGGAAAAAGGAATCCCAGTGGCTACTCGGGGCGGTTTATTAGCCGTCAGAGCACTCAGCTTTAAACAATTTAAAGGTTTCTTTCTTTCTCCTTTTTATTGATTTTCACACTTACATGAACAAATAATTATACCCAAGTAGACAAACAAAACATCAAACAAAGGTCAGTACTTATACCCTTTCAGTAAACAAGTACTATTACAATGTTTCAGCAAAACAGAAATGGCACTCATGTTGGACAAAGGAAATAAGACTAATACTTAGGACATGTGAGGGGAAAGTTATCCTACAGACCCGCATTGACCTGGGAAAAAGAGTGGTTAAATCAAAAGCATTAACACCAGAGCCGTAGTCATCCGCCCATTTCTTGAAGTCTTGGAAATTTTCCAAAAAACACTGTAGGAGAGGACACAGAGACACTGACAGACCTTGACCCATTTTGACGGAGACCAAAACACAAAACACAAAACAAATAGGCCTGACACAAACATGACAAAACACAAGACAACCAGTCCGGACACCTGGGGCCGAAGACACACACCATTGTGTCCTCCAGCCAGAGCCTGGAGGTTAAGCCGCGTCCAGCCCTCCAAGGACTCTTACCTTTTTGAGATCTCAACCTGGGCGCCTTACCTCCTGAGACCGGTCTTCCTGATTTCAATAAATCCTTGTGGCTTCTGTCTCCAGCTAAGGTCCCCGAGAGGAGGGAAAGTCTCCTGCCCCTTCTGGGGGGTCCCTCTCTCTTCTCGAGGTAGGGAGAGCCTCCTGCCCCTTCTGGGGGGTCCCTCTCTCCACTCTTTTTGGTATCTCGCTGGGGGCCTCCAAATGTTGTGGGGTCAAACCCTGGGTTCAAAATAAGACCACTGGAGGCTGACAATTTATTTAAAAAAAGCAAATAAGAATTTATTAAACTGGCCAGGGCAGCCACAAGAGCACCCTACACAGGCCCTACACGACTGCGAGGCTTTAGTGGCAGGTAGTTCTTTTTAATGGTTCTGAGAAGGAAAACCCCCATTCTGCAACAAACTGTTGTTTGGAATTTTCTGCTGTTCTTCCTATATAAAATGTTGCGTTCTAGTTTGCTTTAGCCTGTTTGAAGAATGATGAAGATAAACTTAGCTGTCTCATCTTGCAGGCCAGAGACCAGATATGCCCACAGTCTCAATACCATGCCAGATACATTTTTTTTAATTAGATAGAACAGCATTGTTTTTCAATGCCAGCATCAAGATAACCACTGAATGCATATAGGGCTGGCTCTTAAATAAAAAAAAAAAAAAAAAAAAAAAAAAAAAGTTCTGCCTGTAACCTTGCTTAGAATTTTAATTCATCCTATTTCAAAATCGATCCAATTTTTAATGAAAGTAGTGAGATAGTGTGAACATAGTTTAAAGAAGCAAAACTATAATCAAAAATATAATAGCGATCTGGGGGAGATAATAGAGCAACCGAAGGACTTGCATACATGCATATAAGTACAACCAATGGACATAAAACTCTGGGGAGGGAGGGTATGTATGTGAGGGAGGAAGGGGGTAAAAAAATCAATAAAATATATTAAAAAAATTAAAAAATAAAAATAAATAAAAAATACTGGCACTCAATCAGTGACTTACGTTTTGGATGATGTGGTATTTGAAATTTGCAACTGTGAAACACGTTGCCTCTTACAAGTGTAGTAATCTATCTGTCCAAATAAAACTAAGTGAAATTTAAGCGACACTATAATAGAGGAAGACTCACGAATATGGGGGATACCATATGATGAGAGTAAGTCAAATAGTTTTGATGATGTGCTTTAATTTTTCATATCATTAAAACAACAACAATTAGCTATAAAGAGAAGCACAGTTTTTAAGTAACCTCTGAAAGATTATTCTAAACTCTTCTTTTAAATTTACCAAAATTTCCATAAGGCTAAAGTGCCACTCCATATTAAGATACAGCAAAATATCACAGAGGCAACAGGTCTTAATAAATGTAGTTTGGCTCTATTTTCTTCAAACAGTTCACTAGCCTCCTCAGAAGATTTTGTCAGGAGCATGCTCCCGCTGAGACACATCAGTAAGCACATCAGTTAGGTTTCTGCTTGTTGTAGCCACTTTAGGAAATTCTCCAGGTCCATGAGAGAGGCCTGCACAGCCCCTCAGTTCAGCCTCCATGGAATTCTGTCTGTCAGCAATGCTGCAAGGAATAAGATGGGCAAGTCTCCATTAGTTACAGCGTAACATGCCCCATCATGACACATTAAAGAAAAAAAATCAGCAGATAGCCTCAAAGGACCTCAATTTCTTCAAGCACCTAATGGAATTAGGGGATTTATTCATATGTGTCTTGACTAATCCATAATGGGCGGATAATGTGAATTGTGAGAAGAAGAGGGAGAGAGGCATAACTCAACAAAAATCACATCCATATTACAAAATAATTATGACTATATTTTTATAACTCATAATTATATGTTATTCCCTATATGATTTATTTTAATACCTTAGTATAATGCATGACACAAAAGGCAATACCAATAAATACATACACAATGGGTGACTAAATGAATTCTACAAGAAATAGCATCTGAAGAAACTTAAGATAAAATAAAAATAACTTAGAATTAATTTTATATTATCAATACAAATTGGTTCTTTAAGTTGATTTAATATTATTCTTGAAAGACATTGGATATCAAGCTTTTATATGCCATTCATTTAATCTACAAAGAACTATTCTAGAGTTTCATGATTTAAGAAATACATAATATCAACCTTTAAAACTTTATAGACATCAAAGCTCCATAATAAGAAAACAAACAATCTAATTTTTAAGTGGATACAAATAATTTTACTTCCAGGTATTTAATCTCAAGAGATCTAAAAACATATGTCCATTCAAACCTTGTACGCAAATATTTGTAGCAGCATTATTTATAATAGCCAAATGGTACAATCAACCCAAATATCTATTAGTTGAGGGGGGAATTGATAAACAAAACATATTAATACAGAAAATATTATTCAGCCATAAAAAGAAATGAAGTATCAATAAATGCTACAACATGGATGAACCTTGAAAACATTATGCCAAGTGAAAGAAGACAGATACGAAATGCCCCATATTGTGCAATTTCATTTATATGAAATATTGCCAGAAAGATAAATCCATAGGGAGAGAAAGCCAATTATCTGTTGACTAGGACTGGAGGTGGAAGCAGTGCAGACTGACTGCTGATAAGTGGTAGGTTTCATTTCGTGGTGATAAAATGTACAAAAATTAAGAGTATGGTGATGTCTTTACAATATGGTAAATATACTAAAGTCCACTTAATTGTATACTTGACCAGGGGTGGGGAAACTTTTTCTGCCAAGGGTCATTTGGATATTATAACATCATTCACAGGCCACACAAAATTATCAACTTAAAATTTAGCCTGCTATATTTGGTCAAACATTTAATTAACTCAGCCCTAATTCCTTGGCAGGGCTAGACCAAAAGATTCTGTGGGTCTTACAAGGCCCATGGGCCAGATGTTCCCCACCCTGCTTTAAATGGTGAATTGAATGGTATATAAAATATATCTTTTTTAAAATTAGCACCTGTGACAGACTTTGCCAAACTATCTTAAGCTACAGCTAGAGAAGAGACTAAAAATGGCAGTGGAGTAAGTGGGAGCTACACTGACACTCTCCCAGGAAATACAACTATAGTACAGAAAAACCACTTTGAAAACTCAACTGAGGACTAGCTGAGAAATAACCGAGTTGGAAACTGGAGACTGCATAGAGACTGCTAGGAAGTGCAGAGGCACAAAAGGGCTGGCCTGGCTTCCACAGTCAGCAGCTGAAGTGCCAGAGGGATATCTCAGCTTTGGGATTTCCCACTGAAGACTATTGGATCAAAACCCCAAGCTGGACTCCCCACCCAGAGCACCAGAACTCAGAACAGTGCCCACATAACATCTGGCTGAGAAAAGAAGGAGGTCTGCTGTCAGTCAGGCAGAGACTACTGGAAATGCAGGCACCCTCTAAAAGGGCCAATACATGCAATTTTGTGTGCAGCCACTCACCTTGGGCTCTGACAGAAGGAAGGCAGAGTGAACTGGAACTCAGTGAGGAAATTCCAGGATTGGGGGCTCTGGGTTTGGAGCTCAGAGGGCAGGCACCCCGGTTTCCTAGGCTGAGTCATTCCCTCATCCTGTGAGGACATCTTTCTCTGGCAGACCTTGCTATTCAGGTGGCTGTTGCCTGGGAAAAAGGCAATTGCCACACCCTCCTGGAAGATCTCTCACCCAACCCTGTGGTCAATATCTTGATGCAAATCAAAGCTAATAACAATCAGACTACAGGCAAAGGAAGATTTCAAGAGGTTTGGAGTGTGCCACCTGGAGCTGAGCCTAGGAAAAGCAGACCTCCCTGAACAACTTGGTCCTTCCCAAAGGCACCTAGACCCAACAAAGGGAGCACAAACTGTGGATTACTAATAGCTCCAATTAGGAGACTTGGGGCCAGTCAGAAATATTATTTGACATTGTCCTGCACTAGAGATTGGGAGTAACAGGAGATCTGCCTAATACATAGAAAGGCAAACAGGCAGCCAAAATGGGGAGAAAAACAAAACAAATAAAAGAACGGAAGAATTCTCCAGAAGAAGAGATAAATAAAATGGAGATAAGAAATTTATCATATGTAGAGTTTAGAATAATGATGTCAGAGAAGCTCAACAGCATGAGAAAAGATAGAGCCACTATAAAAGAACAGTTGGAAATAAAGAATGGCATAGCAGGAATAAAGAACACATTTGAGGATTACACAACAGAGTAGGGGAAGCTGCAGATTTGATCAGTGAATAAGTAGATAGGATAAAAAATAAAATTACTCAATCAGAGAACCAAAAGGAAAAACAATTAAAAACAAAAGGACAGCTGAACACATTGGGGACAAATAGTTTTGTTTTTTTTTTTTGTTTTTTTTTTGTTAACTTTATCCAGTGGCCAGATAAGTTTCAATTGAATGAATACAAAAAATATGTTTTACATAATTGTTAAAGGCACACTTTAAAATTAAATACCCATTACATTTTGAAGTTATTTATTACATGTTCTTACAAGCTAATGTCTTTTTAAAATATGATACTTTGTAGAACACTGTGTAATATAAAGCGAGAATTGTTGTGATTCATCCGCAATGTGTTAAGGGGGCAGTAGAACAGCCTGAAAGATAACAAGATTTGCATAACAGTTGGACACAAGAAGAAGAAAGTGAACAAGGAATAGAGAACATGTTTGAAGAAATAATGGCAGAAAACTTCCCTAACTTGGTGAAAGAAAAGGTCACACAAGTTCAGAAATCACAGAGAGTGCCAAGCAAGAAGAACCCAAACAGGCCCATGTCCACATACATCATAATTAAAATGTCAAAAATTAAAGACAAAGAGAGAATCTCAAAGGCAGCAGAAGAAAAGCAATTTGTTACCTACATAGGAGCTCCCATAAGCCTGTAAGCTGCTTTCTCATCAGAAACTCTACAAGCCAGAGGGAATGGCCTTTCAAGGTAATGAAAAACCAGGATCTAAAACTAATATTACTATATCCAGCAAGACTATCATTCAAAATAGGTGGTGAGATAAAGGGCTTCCTAGGACAAAAGGAAAAGGAAAAGGAGATTGTCACCACCAAATAAGCACTGCAAGAAATGCTAAAGGTACTGGTATAATGAAAATAAAAAATAGAGAAAGATAAAAATGTAAGTACACAGAATTAAAATGGCAATAAACAATAAAAACCTTAAATGTAAGTGGATTAAAAACTCCAGTCAAAATACATAGGGTAGCTGAGTTGATACAAAAACATGACCCACTTTTATGTTGTCTCCAGGAGACCCTCCTCAGAACAAGACACACAGGATGAAAGTCTGGGTGTGGAAGAATATTGTCCATGCAAATGGAAATAGAAAAAAAAATCTGGGGTAGCAATACTCATATCTGACAAAATAGACTTCAAAATGAAGGCCATTACAAGAGATGACAAAGGTCACCACATAATATTAAAGGGATTGATTCAACAAGAGTATATAGCCCTGGTAAACATATGTGCAGCAATAAAAAGAGCACAAAAATATATTTATTAAAAATCTCCTAAGGACATTAAGGGGGAGATCAACAACAATATAGTCATAGTAGGGGACTTTGACAACCTGCTGACTTCACTGGATAGATCCTCCAAAAACAATTTAACAAGGAAAGGGTGACTCTAAAGGACACACTGGATCAGACTGATTTAACTGACATTTATAGAACATTTCAGCCCAATGAAGCATAATATACATTCTTCTCAAGTGCACAAGTAGTGGCCAGATTATGCATTCAGAGATCATAATAATCTGGCCACTCAGTGTATATGCAACAACTGGACAATGTGGATGAAATGGACATATTCCTAGAAAAATACAACCTCCCAAAACTGAATCAGGAAGAATCAGAAAACCTGAATAGACTAGTAATAGATGAAATAGCAGTAATCAAAAAAACTCCAAGAAAACAAAAGCCCAGGTATGGATGGCTTCAAAGGGGAGTTTTATCAATTATTCAAAGAAGAACTAACACTTACATTCCCTCAAACTATTCTAAAAAATTCAAAAGAAGGAATACTTTCAAGCTCTTTTGATGAGGCCAGCATTATCCAATTCCAAAACCAGATAAAGACACTACAAAGAAAGAGAATTATAGGCCAATGTAATGATGATCATAGATGCTAAAATCCTCAACCTAATATTAGCAAACTGGATCCATAATATACAATATTAAAGAGATTATAAATCATTACCAAGTGGAATTTATTCCAGGAATGCAAGGCTGGTTCAATATTTGCAAATCAATAAACATGACATATCACATAAACAAATTGAAAGACAATCAAATGATAACATTAATAGATACAGAAAAAGCATTTGACAAAATCCAATAACCCATTTTTGATAAAAACTCTCAGCAAAGTGAGAATAGAGTGATCATATTTCAACATAATAAAGGGCATATATGACAAACTTATGGCCAACATTATACTCAGTGGGAAAAAACTACAAGCATTTCCCTTAAGAACAGGAATAAGACAGGTATATCCACTTTTGCCACTCTTATTCAACATAGTACTGGAAGTCTTAACCACAGTGATCAGACAAGAAGAAAAAATTCAAGACATCCAAATTGGAAAGGAGAAAGTGTACTCAAAGATGACATAATATTGTACATAGAAACTCTAAAGACTCCACCAGAAATCTACTAGATTTAATATAGGAATTCAGCAATGTAGCAGGATACAAAATTAACACCTAGAAATTGATGATTTTTTATACACTAATAATGAATTCTCAGAAACAGAAACAAACAATTAATCCCATTTACCATTGCAACAAAATAATTCAGATACTTAAGAATAAACTTAAATAAGGTTAAAGATTCCTACTCAGAAAACTACAGGACATTAAAAGGAGAGTTAGAGAAAGATATAAACAAGTGGAAGAATATACCACATTCATGGATTGGTAGAATTGCCATCATTAAAATGTCCACACTAACTAAATCAATCTACATATTCAATGCAAACCCTATTAAAATACCAATAGCATAGTTCACAGATCTAGAATAAATATTCCAAAAATGTATATAGAATAATAATAAAAATAAAAGATCCTGAATAGCTACAGGAATCTTTAGAAAGAAGAGCAAAGTTGCAGGGATACAATACCAGATATCAATTATACTACAAAGCCACTGTATTCAAAACAGCCTGGTACTGGCACAAGAACTGGCATATGGATCAATGGAACAGAACAGAGAGCTCAGAAACTGACCCAAGCCATTATGATTAATTGATATTTGACAAAAGGCAAGAGCATGCAATGGAATAAGGACAGTCTCTTCAATAAGTGGTATTGGGAAAATTGGACCAATGCATGCACAAAAAAAAAAAAAAAAAAAAGAAAAGAAACTACACCACCAACTTACACCATATGCAAGAATAAACTCAAAATGGGTAAAAAAATTTAAATGGAAGTTGTAAAACCATAAAAATCCTGGAAGAAACCATAGGCAGCAAAATCTGAGACATTTGTTGTAACCATATTTTTGTAGATATATCTCCTAGGGCAAAGGAAACTAAGGAGAAAATAAACAAATGGGACAAAGTCAAAATAAAGAGGTTCTGCTCAGCAAAAGAACCCATCATTAAAATGAAAAGGGAGTTGACTGTGTGGGAGAACATATCTGGCAATGATATATCTCATAAAAGGTTAATATTCAAAATATATAAGGAACTCATACAACTTAACAAAAGGAAGACAAACAATCCAATTTAAAAGTGGGCAAAAGCGATATATAGACACTTCTCCAAAGCCGACATACAGATGACCAAGAAACATGAAAAAAATTCTCAGTCAGTCACTGATCAGACAGATGCAAATTAAAATGACAATGAGGTATCACCTCACACCTGTCAGAAAGGCTACCATAAATAAATCAACCAATGACAAGTTCTAGAGAGGATGTTGAGAAAAGGAAACCCTAGTATACTGCTGGTGGGAATGCAGACTGGTACAACCATTATGGAAAACAGTATGGAGTTTCCTCAAAAAATTAAATATGGATCTGCCATTTGACCCAGTGATTTTTACTTTTAGGAATATATCCTAATAAACTAAAAACACCAATCAGAAAGGATATGCACCCCTATGTTCATAGCAGCACAATTTAAAATAGCTAAGATTTGGAAACAGCTCAAGTGCCCATCAGTAGATGAGGGGATTAGAAAATGGTGGTATATCTACACAATGAAATACTATGCAGCAGTTAAAAATGTTATCTTATACTTTGAGATAATATGGAGGGACCTGGAGAATAATATGTCAAGCAAAATTAGCCAGTAAAAAAAAAAAATAAAAAAAGACAAATCTCACTCATATGTAGAATCTAATGAACAAAATAAACTAATGAGCAAAATGGCTCTAGAGACATAAAAGCATGGAAAAGGCCAGAATCTCAGAGGGGATGTTGGAGAGGATGAGTTGGTGATAAGAGATCAACCAAACAACTTGTATGCATATATGCATAACCCATGGACACAGATAATAGGATGGTGAAGGCCTAGAACAGAGGGAGGGGGCAAGAAAGAAGGGGTCAATGGGAGTTTGGGGACATATGTAATACGTTTAACAATAAATACAATTTTTTTAAAAAGCAGCAGATGGAGTCAGTGTGTCCCTGCAAAAAAATTTAGCAACATATGACAACTCATTTATGTATGTTTTCTAATTGTACATACACACATCCATCATCATCCAACCGCCTGTCCTTCTTAGTTGCATGTTAACACAGTATTAAAATGGTTATTTAATATTCAATTTAAGGTGGTTTACTTGCTTATTTGTACTTTTCCACATTCTCTAAATTTATAAAGAACCGTTATCTTTTTATACCCCAATAAACACATTCTTTTAAAAAAATAGGTAAAAGATTTAAACAGGCAGATCATAACAGAAGATATATGGATGGCAAATAAGCATATAAAAAGATGTTAAGCATCATTAATCATCAGAGAAACATAAATTCAGACCACAATGGGATATCACTACTTATTAGAATGGATTTTAAAATGACTACACTACATCAAATGCTGGTGAAAATGTAGAGTAACTGCAACTCTCACACAATGTAAGCAGGGGTGGAAAATGGTACAGCCATTTTAAAAAACAGTTTGGCAATTTTTAACATTAACCGTGCACTTAAGATACAATCCAGCAATCATTTTACCAGAGAAAAATGGAAATTTTGTGTCCACACAAAACCCAAATGCAACTGTTTATAGCAGCTTCACTCATAACGCTCAAAAACTGATAATAACCCAAAAGTCATCTTGTGCTAAATGCTGAATCGTGGGTACATGCATATGATGGAATACTGAGTAATGGAAATAAACTACTCATAGATGAAACAATATAGGTGAAATCCCTGGTGAGTTCTGCTAAGTTAGTGGTTGGCAAACCCTGGCTCATGAGCCACATGCGGCTCTTTGGCCCCTTGAGTGTGGCTCTTCCACAAAATACCATGGCCTGGGCGAGTCTATTTTGAAGAAGTGGTATTAGAAGAAGTTTGAAAAATTTGGCTCTCAAAAGACATTTCAATTGTACTGTTGATGTTTGGCTCTATTGACTAATGAGTTTGCCAACCACTGTGCTAAGTAAAAGAAGCTAGACACAAAAGCTGCATACCATGATCCCATTTATATGACATTCTGGAATGTCAGCGACCTCGTCTCAGCAACTACATCCTAAAAACCTCCCGTAGTGTTCAGTTGCCCGCAGAACACATCTACATTGCTTCTCCTGGGACACGGTGCCCTCCACACACTGTCACTAATTCACTTTACCAGCTTTCTTAAGTCTGTTTTTTTAATTCACCTTCTTCCCAGCCTTGGATTCGAATCCTTTCTATACTCAAATACCTTGTTATAAGAAAACAGTTGTATAAAAGACTAAAAAGATAAATATTATAGCTATGTTCTGCTTTAACCACTTATGAAGTTTTGTTTTTGCAACCCCAGTCTTATTTCCTCCAGAATCCTAGGGTTTTCATGCTCATATAATGCCCTCATAATTCTCTCTGAATTTTCCAAAATTCCACTTTAGAAATTATAACTAAAAATGGCATTCTGAAATTGTATAAAACACCTTCATGTCAAACTGTTATTAAATGCTTGACCATATTTATTACCAGTAATATATATTATAAAGTGTTCTAATATTATCCATTTTATTCACAGAAAAACAAATGTGTTAGGATATCTTTGAAGCTTTCAGGCAGCTGTATCTGCATATGTACAGATGTGTGTGAAACCGAATTACCTTAGGCAAGGTGCTCCCTGCAGGGTGCTGAAGGTAAACACATCTTGACTGATGGTGAAAATAAATATGCAATCTTAAACAGATGCTAACCCCTCTTTATAGGTCCTCAAGTCCTAGGTCTTCAAGTGACAGGAAAATCTCTCTCTTATGAACACATATGCTATTTTAAGACTGTTTAAATAAACTGACTAGACAGAGTAATAAAAAGAATATATACATCAAGTAAGCCCTGACTACACACAGAATAGTTTAGGAGTCTAGAGTTGGATCCATGTGTTCTCAGCCTCAACTGAGGCAATCTGACCAAACATTCCACTATTTTAATGACCCTTAGGATTACCATCACCCTAATGCAGCTGCCCATACCTGAGTGTTCCTTAGCATCACGGAGCTACAAGATTTACTCTAGGTAGCACCAAGAGACCAAATAAGAAAAAAGAAAAATCAGAACATATAAATAATCACTGGCAAAGTTTAGACGTATTTAAGGAAAATCTCCATTGTATAAAATCAAGTAGATATTGTATAAATATACACTCTGTATGATAACACTCAGAATAGCAGAAAAATTTTTTAATCACACTAAAATGTGCTTCCAGTAGTCTCACTTTTTGGCATGTTTCCATGAGAAAGCCAAAGCCACCAAATTCTCAACCTGACAACACACGGTTACCTGGCAGGGCCTTAGCGTTTACCTTTGTTTGAGATTGATCCAGGATGTTTTTAGGTATTCTGTCGCTTTCTTCACATTCCTCATGTCATCGCTCCCGTATTCCCTCAGCAGCTTCTGAAGGATGTTATCGAACGCCATCACGATCCTTTCTCCAGGACCCAGTTCTTGAAGCAGTATCTAAGGTGCAATTTCAGGCGCTATTGTTAGACTTGGTCACTCAGTAACCAGTATTGCCAAAACTTTGGTCCTCCCAGTAGGTTTTAACATGTTTTAGACACAGATATCAAAAGTAGAAAACAAATTATTGGACAAACTCTTGCATGTAAGTTGAAATCAAAATAATTACAGACGTGAAAAGAAAAACAACTAAGGAAGTCATCAGGTCCATAGCAGATGACATTAAACAAATGCTTGTCTTTTCCTCTTTTAGATATTTTACTTCCTGGAAACAATGTCTTTTTTCATTCCTTCTGCTATACATCTGATCCTTATAGGAACATGCACTGTATAGGAATGAATTGATTATAGAGTTCCCGTCTATGTACTTAGAGCAATGGTAAGGGCCAACAATATAGAAGTCTTCGGTCTCCTGCCCCTCTCAATCACCGTGTATAGGTAACTGCTTGAGTGGATCAAGCAGCCATGCAAGGTTCACTGGGAATTGCTGGAATAGCTACACCGAGGCTATGTCCATTGGTGTATTAGTTCCTTTTCAATCTCTGAGAGTGCCTGGGACCAAGATACACCTCATGAAATCTAAAGGACAAAAGGAAGTTCCTACAGTTCTTTGTAGCTATTGACAAAAAAAAAAGAAAAAAAAAAAGAAAAAAAAGGTTAACCCTAAAGTTTCCGGAGAAAATGACCATACTGCGAATTAGAAAAGAATATGGTACATCTGATGATTGAAGCATTGATACCACTTTGAATTGTATTCCTTTACTGAAGGGTCAGAGGCTCTGCTGATATAACTTTTGATCCACTTGGCAAAAACACTTGGGAGATATCATAAACATAGGGAGTAATCCAGGAAATCAGGACACCTGGCCACTTTTTTTTATATTGTAACCACAGAAAAGTCCAGGTGTGTAAAGAATGAAAATATACTTTCATCATTGAGACTTAGCTTCCATTATTATATTCTTCACAAATGTACACTTTTATATTAGGCTATCTGAAGGGAAATAAATGTTACACTAAAATATAAACTGACAGCCATAAACAGTAATTCGAGAATATTTTCTGTGATTATGGAGAAAATTTAAAATAGTGCCATACATGTTCAATGTCATCAACTCTATTAACCAAACTGATCACAGAAGTTCGATGCTCTGATGACATTGATAAACCAGGTTGTTAAAAAGGTATTAAAAGAAACTAAACTTACTTATTACCTGATTTGTTCCCTACAGTAGCCCTCAAAGGAAAGTCCCAAGAAATTTCCTAAATAGAAATAACCTTCAGGGTAGACATGCAGGGAACAAAGGAAGGTTCTTGGTATCCCGAAAATGTTCTCTTTCTAGTGGCTGGTTTGTGGATGTGTTCCAATTGCAAGGAGTCAGTGAGCTGTAAATCTAAGATACATGTACATTTCGATTTGTTATGGCTCCAGGAATTTTTCAGAATTCTTCCTGGTCAAATGCTTTATATTAATTTCACTGCATATTCTAAGAACTTGGGAAAGCATCACAAGAATCCTTAAAACTACAGAACCAAAAACCCCCACACATCCAACAAATCAATATCGCCAAAAGGTATCTATTGAGTCTTACTTGATTTTCAGCAATTTGTTTGATAAGTGGATCCCTTCGGGCTTGCTGAAGACTATAGAGTCGAGCCTCATATTTTCTCATAAGTTCCTCAGTCGCTTTCTTGTGATCATCCCACTGTAGGCTGTCAATCACCATGTCCTCCAGCTGCTTCAGCCGCAACTCCACGCTATGCTGAGTGCTGTTCCAATGGTTCCTCACCTCTTCCACTAAAGGAAGCAATACAAAAAAAGAATTCCTGAAAGTGACTCTCAGGAAAGGGGAAAAGTGCCTGAAACCAAACTTATTACAAATGAAGCTAGCAAAAGAAAGGAGAAAAGAGGCAAGTTGACACATAGTCACACTATACAGTTGATATATTTCAGAAACCTTTTTTAAAGAAAAATTCTTCTATTAAACTCCACTAAATTTTATTATTTACTGTTCCAATTGCTGACCTCCATTTGTTTTTACAATTTTAAAAATTAAATTATTGTCTGTGAACATATTTTAACATTGCCCCCCCTCCCATATATACCCTCCCTCCCCAGAATTTTGTGTCCATTTCTTGTATTTATATGCATGCATACAAGTCCTTCGGTTGATCTATTATCTCCTCCAGATCTTCCCATCATCCCCGCTGTAAATTCGACAGTCTGCTTGTTGTTTTACTGTCTCTATATCTATCTTTTGGTTCATCAGTCTATAATGCTCTTTATTATCCATAAATGAGTGAGGTCATGTGGTGTTTCTCCTTCATTGACTGGCTCATTTCACTCAGCATGATGTTCTCCAATTCCATCCAGGTTGCTGCAAATGATGAGAATTCCCTCTTTCTTATGGCAGCATAGTATTCCATGGTGTAGATGTACCATAGTTTTTGGATCCAATCATCTGCTGATGGGCACCTAGGCTGTTTCCAAATTCTAGCTATTGTATTGTAGATTGTGCTGCTATGAACATAGGGGTGCATATATCCTTTCTGATTGGTGTTTCTAATTTCTTGGGATATATTCCTAGGAGTGGGATTATTGGGTCAAGTGGGAGTTGCATTTTCAGTTTTTTGAGGAAACTCCACACTGTTCTCCACAGTGGTTGCACTAGTCTGCATTCCCACCAGCAGTACATGAGTGTTCCTTTTTCTCCGCAACCTCACCAACACTTGTCTTTGTTGATTTGTTGATGTTGGCCATTCTGACAGGTGTGAGATGGTATGACGTTGTTTTGATTTGCATCTCTCAGATAATTAGTGACTTTGAGCATGTTTTCATGTGCCCCTTGGCCTTCTTTCTGTCCTCTTTTTTTTTTTTTAAATCAATATTGTTCATATTATTACAAAGGTTACTCATTTCTTCCCCCCTCCACCAGGTTCCCACCCCACCCTCTGCCCTTTCTGCACCCCCCCCATTGTTCTCATCCAAAGGTGCACTGTTTATGTTCAGTCTCTTCCTGCAAACACCACTCCCCCTTCCCCCCACCCCATAGTTGTCAGTCCACTCCCCTCCCATATCTCTGATTCTATTATAATCAACAGTTAATATTGTTCATCAGATTTTTTAATTTCCTTTTTTTTAATTAATAAACTTTTATATTTTTAAGAATAAATTTTAAAATCTAATCATTTTAAACCTTATTTTTTCTGCCCTGGGAACTGAAAAGCAAACTTGTTTACATGTAAACTTGCCCCTGGCTATCAAAAGGCATAGCCACTTAAATGTAAATGGACACATTTTTTAAAGATTGCTGCTGGCTGGAATTGGATTACCTGTTCTGGGTGGGAAGGGCTTGTCCTCCCCTTTCTCCATTGAAATTAAGGTGTTAGCTTTAAAACTTCTTTTTGGCAAGAGACCTTAAACTTTCAGAACTTTAAATTTTTCATGTCCAAGGATACACTTCACGCAAAAGAGACTTCCAAATAGATCAACCAACCTCATCCAGACCCCACACAAGGCACTCACAGATCAACAACCCAGTGCTATAATAACTCAACACATCCAAATCTAAGCCTTCATCACTTGATACAGCAGACCCTGACGTTCCCCCAAAAGTTTCCAGCCATGTCTGAGAAGCAGCCCTGGGGCACCGGCAGGCGAGGAGAGAGCTGTTCCGGGCCCAACCGCTTTGGGCCTGGCCTCTGTTGCTCTTGTCTGCTCCACAACCAGCTGCTCCAGGTCTGGCTGCTGCCTCTCCAGGCCTGGATGCTGCTGCTCCGGGCCTGGCTGCTCCCAACCTGGCTGTTCCGTGCCCGGATGCTCCCGACCCGACTGCTCCTGGCCTGGCCACTCCCGGCCTGGCTGCTGTAGTCCTGGCCGCTGCTGCTCCGAGGCCGGCTGCTCCCGGCCCAGCTGTTGCCGCTCTAGCCTGGCTGCTCCCGACCTGGCTGCTCTGGGCCCAGCTGCTCCGGGTCTGGCCGCTACGGTCATGGCCGCTCCCAGCCTGGCTGCTCCGGGCTTGGCTGCTGCTGCTAATGGCCTGGCTGCTCCTGACCCGGCTGCTCTGGGCCCGGCTGCTATGTGCCTGGCTGCTCTGGGCCTGGCTGCGCCGGGCCTGGTGGTTCGGGCTTGTCTACTGCTTCTCTTGGACCAGCTGCTCCTGGTCTGGCTGCTCTGGTCCTGGCCGCCCTGGGCTTGGTCGGGTCCACCCCAGGCCTGTCTGCCACTGCCCCAGGCCTGGCTGCTCCGGGCCTGACTGCTGCTGCTCTGGTTCTGGCTGCTGCTGCTCTGGGGCCTGGCTTCTGCTGCTCCGGGTCCGGTTGCCACTGCCCTTGGCGTGGCTACTCTGGGCCTGGCCGCCGCTGCTCCACATTGTCATTTTTTAAAAAAATGCATTTATGTTGCAATGTTGGCTGCTGAGTTGAGTTCTGTCTTAATCTTCGATTTTTCAAGATCTTCTTCGTATTCTTTCTTAAGTAATTTTACTATCTTTTGCTATAACTAGATTTATTCACATTGAAAACTTCTTCGGTTTCTTCCTCCTCGTCCTGGAAGGTCAGCAGGCTGGCCTGCTGCGCCCCTTTGTTCTCCGCGGCCTCCTGTGCGGCTTTGGCCTGCTGTTGGGGTCGGCGCTGCCCAGGAAGTAGCTCCCGGCCTCAGCTCCATGGCCAGCGATCAGCGGTAGAGGACCCAGTGGCACCTCCCCCCCAGGGACCATCGCTCGATCCTTGCTGGTGCCCAGCTTGCCGGTGCCCGCCAGCAGCTCCTGTTCCTCATCACGTTCTTCCCAGACTGGAGCTTTTGTCTCATTCCCACTAGGGCAGTCTAGCATCAGAGTCAACAGACCATCCTCTGCTCAAAATGTGCACGACACCGGGGACTCTGCCTTTCGCAGCTCCCCTGGGATTCCGCCTCATAGCCTCCTCTCCCTCTGTTTGAGGTTGGGTCCCCTGGGACTGGCATAGAACTGGGGTTCAGAGCTTTCGGAACTGGGGCTCAGCACAGCCAGAGCTTTTGTTTCCTTCCCGCTAGGGCAATCTCTTCTGGCCTCTTTTGTTTATTTTCTTTTTTAATATGAGCAGTTTTTTATATTTTAATTTATCTGTATTGTTGAGCGAATTAAAGATGTCTCCCACTTACCCCCCTATTACCCCATTCCACCAGGCTTCTGCCCCATCCCAGGCCTTCACCACACTATTGCCTGTGGCCATGGGTTATGCATATATGCATACTTGTCATGCAAGTTCTTTGGTTAATATATATTCTAAATGCACTAAAATGCCTACCAATAAAAAATATCTACTACTGTGAACTGGTAAAGCAAAAAGTTCTAAGAAAAATAATTTTCTTTTTTATTTTATATTTATAAGACCTGGTTTAAGAAAGGTATTAATAGTACTTTAAGCAGACACAGACAGCCAAAACCGGGTTGGCTCAGTAGATAGAGCATCGATCTGCAGATTGAAAGGTTCCAGGTTCAATTCCAGTCAACGGCATGTACCTTGGTTGCGGGCGCATCCCCAGTAGGGGGGGTGTGTGCAAGAAGCAGTGATCTATATTTCTCTCTCATTGATGTTTATAACTCTCTATCCCTCTCTCTCTTCCTCTCTGAAAAAAATCAATAATAATATATATACATATACATATACATACATATATATATACACACATACATACATACATACATACATACATGTATATATATATATGTGTGTGTGTGTGTGTGTGTGTATGACAGACGCAGACAGAATCACTTGTCATCCTCAAAGGAGATGCTCTAAGGTAGTCTTGATTTGAAAAGTAAACTCCTTAAGAATACTTTCACCTTTGTCTTACTATAGCATAAAATCCCTCTAAAAGGAAATATTTTTCTATGTTCAAGAGACACTAAAAATAAAAGTAAATTCAAGTTTTATGTACCCAGCAGCCCTTCATTACAATAATAATAATAATAATAATAATAATAATAAAAATAAAAAACACCCACAGTCTCTTTCTCTCCTCACCTCCCTTCTTTCCTCTTCTCATTTTTAAGATGAAATTAAGAAAGAAAGATCTAAGGAAATAAACTTCTAATTAATAACTTCAAGGGCAGTTCATGATCTTGAACTGAAGTACCCATAAGCAATAGCTTTCAATATCTTCAACAACCCATGGAATAACAGGTAGAAAGTTAAAAACAAACTTCTAGAAGATATTGTGAATGTGATGGAAAATTGAAGGGCTATAGGTATGTAGCAGGCCAAGAAGAACTTAATTACAATATAACATTTCTTCTGGTAAAATTCTTGGGATAATACAGGCTATCATAAAACATTAAAGTTATCACTCCAATATTGTTCAGAAACATGAAAATTATACTCACATATATTAATTCTACAGAGAGGAAGGGAGAGAGATAGAGAGCTAGAAACGTCGATGAGAGAGAAACATCGACTAGCTGCCTCCTGCACACCCCTCACCGGGGATGTGCCCACAACCAATGTACATGCCCTTGACCGGAATCGAACCCGGGACCTTTCAGTCAGCAGACCGACGCTCTACCACTGAGCCAAACTGGTTTCGGCTAATTCTAAAAAAAAAATTGTGTCAATTAGATGATTGGTTTTATACTGTCTGAATAAAAGCTTAAATAAATTGCTTAAGATTGTATCTTGAGAAGGCAAATCTATCATAATGTTCTACTTGTCTTTGACCAATTCAACTAGAACCCTGAAAATTGAATAAATATCGATAAAACTAAAAACATCAAGCGTCTGCAAGTATCACTGGTGTATCATAAAAAGAAGCATATTATCCTACTATTTGTGATTAAGAGCAAAAAGAGCAAAAAACTTCTACTACTATTGATAGTAGAAGCTGAGGATGGTTTTTCATATAATAAATCGTGACAAAGACTGTGCAGTCTCTATATAAGAAAATGGAGAGAAAACAAAGAGAGAGGTAAATTGGAATGGGAAGATATTTGGGAGAAGGAAAGAAACTGGACAAATACAAAGGTGGTTGGGAAAATGGGGGGAGGGAACATACATCTCTTGCAACAACCTTGCTGCCACACATTTATTTTGAAACCCAAGCACCTTTTTTATAGGAGAAACAGTCAAATCTCTCCACTTGAGAAATAGTAAACAAGGTAATAAAATACATTCCAGTTTATATTCTGCCACAGATTAAGTCCACAGCTTGCATGAAGCATGGTGGGAGGCCCTAGAAAGGGGACTATTCAAAATCTGTGGAGGAAATTTCAGTGACTGTGAGATTCACAATGAAGTTCTGGGAGCAAAGATCATGGCAGGGACTAAAGATAGAAAACATGAGGGACCAGAACAGAATGGGAAAGACTTTATTGAGTGGGTGACATTTTATTAGCTGAGGGGAATTTCACCTGGGGAGAAAAGGGGGAGGGGAAAAAAATATGTAAATAAAGGTAAGGAGAATGAGAACTGAGAACTGTCCGGAAGTTTTAAAGGACATATACAGTATGGAGCTATACAGATGAGGCTGAGAGCTGAAATGGAAGAGAGGGTGATAAAAGCAGACAGTGACCGCCCTTAAAAGTCCCTAAAGTATGTTTTGATTTCAAAATAAATGTGACAACAAGGTTTATTATAACAGAGCCGTTTGCAGAACACTTTTAGTGTCTCACAAAATAGGGTTATTTTTCCTGATTTCGCCATTTTACTTCTTTCTCCCTCCTTTTATTATTAGATTGTTTTTTCCTTCCCATTCTTGAGAATTTGGACTTTGTTTGATATGACATACAGGTGCTTTTAAGCCAGATATTAAACTCGAAGCAAAAATCATGGCTGTGATTGCTTTGTTTGCTTATTATTTATTTTGCTTTATTTTCTCTTTAGCTAAGGTGTTCCCAGATTACTGCCAGCTACAGAGGTACAGGGTAGTTGCTCAATAAATATCTTTGGACTGAATTTTGAGAAGATGAGTTAAACGACATGCTAAGATTTCGTTTTAGTGAATGAATTACAATGAAAGAATGGGTTTGCATTCCTGTGGGTTTCTCTATTTTTTCTTTTCTTACCTTAAGAGCAAATAATCCAATGAATCAGTAACTACTTAAATGTAATAATATTAATACTTTGATGAGTTCAAAAGGAAATTCTGACTGTACACAAAAGATTAAAAAAACCAAGTGAAAACTGTATTTATTCATAGATAAAGAGTATTAAATAATATTAATTTCTGGTTGAATAATCTTTGAAAAGGTGTATATGTGTGTAAGTGAAAGTAGATGATGACATATAATTTTTTGGACTTACATTTTTCTGTGATTGCTGTTCTCACATCTGAACTGGAAGCTTTATTTTTCAAATTCTGAGCCAGTGTAAAAGCATGGTCAAGGTGAGGATGGTGCTGTTCCATGTCCGCCTTTGTGATCTGTTTAAGTAGAAATGATTTTTAAGATCTGTTAATAGGCTGCTCGCCAAGAACACTAAGGAGCAAAACCGGTGGACTGACATCAAAGTTGTCTGTCTCCTGAACAGGACAGTGAGGCATCTGCGATTGTGGCACAGTCAGTCCTAGGTTCAAATCTCAGCTGTACCACTTACCATCTAGATTACTTCACCTGTCTGTGTTTTTGTTTTCACAAGAAGAAATGGTAAGATACTGACAGCTAAGCTGTATCAGGTCTGAGGAGATTAAATGAAGAAGTCCCTTCAAAAACTAAGAACTTCTCTGAAAAGATTAGCAGCGATGCCTATCAGGCCTGCATTGGGTATGAACACAAACCACTGTCACCTTCAGGGATGGCAGTGAAGTATTAGAAAAATGCTAATTGAATAATTGTAAATTAAATAATTTTAGACACAGAAAACTGTTGCTATACACATATCTCTTGATAAGGATGGGAGAAAAGTTAATGTCAGGAAATGGTGTGTTTCAACTATGGAACTAATAGCCCTAAAGACTATTTCCAATAGGTGCAAATGGCATGGCAAAGATTCTCTCCCAGCGCTTCCTCTTTCGGAATTCACTAATTTCGCAAACTCCAATTACTCCTGCAGTGTCAAATGTTACTTCTAAATGGATTATTCACAACTTCCAATCCGGGATCCAGAGAGACATTGCAATGAATGCTGGTCATTTCTTTCTAAATGGCCTAAGAACCTCTCAACACAACACACTTGAAACTGAATCAATCAAACCCTCATCTTCACTTCACGTCTACTATTCCGAATCTCTGCTAATTGCGACAGCATGGTCTTAGCAGCCCAGAAAGGCTCTTTTCTTTGTATTAAGCATCTCTTGCACTATTCCCATTGTTCCTGCTTAAGAGAGATCATTGTTATCCTCAGTCTCCAGCCACAATGTAAAAAAGAAAAGGAGTAAAAACACGTGCCCATGGCTTGCAGATGAAAAGTCCAAAGGGCTCCGCATGGCCTGCAAGCTCCATCAGCGTGAACTCAAGCTGCCCTTGCTATCTCACTTCCTACTGCATTTCTTTGCTGCAGAAATGATGACCCCCATATCCCTCACCCGCCATGCTCCCCCACCTCATGTCTTTATTCTCTCTGCTCCCCAGACCAGCGATGCCATTTACTTGTTCCTACATGTGAAAATCCTACATGGTCTGCCTTCCATCACTGTGGCAGTAACGCTCTCCTTCACCCAGGCTCCCCTATCCCGTCATATGCACCTGCCTATGCCTGTTATTACACTCTGTTCTGTGCAGAGACCATCTACTTGCACACATTAAGTGCCTCCATCATAGCCGGGCATATATGTAATCTGGGATACATGTGGTAACTATCTCAAAAGGTAGTTAAGGAAGTAAACATGTAGATTACTTACAAAAGTGCCCAACACACATTAAGCACTTAATAACAGTTAGCAATCACTGTCATTACTTAATGATTCATTCCAAATATGTCAATTTATATTTAGTATATTCTGTGCCGTATCTCTATTCTCTATACAGCACACAAGCCCAGAAGCCAGCACACACTGAATATGGAAAAATAACCTTACAAATTAGCATGGCATAGTGTGCTAATATATATATATATATATATATATATATATATATATATATATATATATATATATATATATATATATATAATATGATGGTCAGGCATTCTCACTTTTAATGTCAGCAATTAAACAAATTATCACATTATAAAGCAAAAGTTGAAAATGCACTTCAGGAAATTATCATACATCATACGAGGCATTAACTGTAACATTAGTTTACATTGTACTGATGGGACTAGATTTACAATCTCAGTTTCAGATGTGAAAATATACACTGAGTCTACAACTCACGTGGTAAAGGTGATCTTACCAAAACAGCACAAATGCAAGAAAATCTGGACTCTTCCCAGCTAGTCTGGGATGGCTGTTTGGCAGATAAAGAAGTTCTTAAAGCTCACTCCCCCAGAGTTCAGGACAAACAAAAGGGCGCCAGACAGATCATGTCTACCCGTGTGCGGAGGTGTTGCCATGACAAACCTCTATGCTGTGAACCTACTTTCATTCTGGAAATCGTCTTATTGATCTCTCCCACATCCCCGACAGTGACAATGTTGGACTTCAGCATCTGGTCGATCAATATCAGCCAGTCAGCTAGTTCTGTTGTCATTTTATCCAGATCATCAGGTACTGAAATTTCCGAAGTAGGAGGAGCCTGAGCAGGAGGCTCTGAAGCAGAGGACTCTAGCACCACCTTTAGGGGAGCAGGATGAGCTGAAATAAAAAATGTAGCAAAGTACACAGTCAACAGGATATTTTGACTGTAGTGGGGCAATGTTGACATGCATCTGTGTGCTTATATAAAATTTAGATTAGGTTAAAAAATGGTGAGAGTTTTTTATTTCTTCATATGGAAGTGGCAATGGTATTTCCGACAGTATCTTTGGTAGCTGTAAAGCCAATTAAACACCCAGTTATACAATATTCTAGGGCAGCAATAACTCAAAAGTAACTAACACTGACACCAAGAGAAGATATAGTAAGAAATACACCAACTGTGAGAAAATTAGCACTGCTATTTTATTTTGTCAAGCGGTTTGCTTAATTATGAAGCCAACTTATTCATAGTTTTCTGTTTTTTAGAGAGCTTGTAAAGCACTTAACTTTATGATATGAACATTAGCAATTCTTCATCAACATCATTGTGAATACCTAAGTAAGAATATCTATACTAATAAAAGGGTAATATGCTAATTAGAATGGACGTCTTCTAGACATCCTCTGGACAAAGCCAAGGTGGCTGCACTGAGGCAGAGGTGCTTAGGGGCAATCAGGCTGTCAGGGAAGGGAGAGTGGTTAGGGGCAATCAGGCAGGCAGGCAGAGGCAGTTAGGGGTGATCAAGCAGGCAGGCAGGTGAGCGGTTATGAGCCAGCAGTCCCGGATTGTGAGAGAAATGTCTGACTGCGGGTTTAGGTCCAATCCCACAGGGACATCCCCTGAGGGGTCCCGGATTGGAAAGGGTGCAGGCAGGGCTGAGGGACACTCTCCCACCATGCACAAATTTCATGCACCAGACCTCTAATATGTATATATATTCACTACCTGTTACTTAACTCTTTCCCTATAGCTAGATACTTAGTTGGCTCCTTCCATTTGTATAGAGTACTTAACATTTTTCTGATGAACACTTTGGTATCGATTTGCTAAAGCAGAATGACTAGATCAGAAAACATGAAAATAAAAGTAATGTATTTAATATTTATTAGCAAAATAAAATAGCAGTGCTAATTTTCCTTAAAAGTTAAAAACTGAGATTTGCAACAGCAACATGTGGACTCCGCATCCATGATATACACCAATGATACTCTGTCTCAATGGATGAACACAAAGTGCTCACCACTGTGCTCATTTACTTGTTTTTTATTATCAGTGAGAGCAAACTTTTTTTGTTTGTTAACCAAATATAGTATAATTTATAACTGTGGTCTTTATCTGCTTCCTTTTCTATAATATTTGCAAGGACTCATTTTTTATAGGAACGGTGAATCTTGCCATATTGATGAAAACATTGTTTCTACTTTAGGATTTTTAATGTGTGTTTTGTTTTTAACATATAGATGTTATCAAATTTGGGTGATCAGATCCATAAATCTGTCCTGGAAGATTGTTTTTCCAGAACTTTCAGTTAGAGATTCTTGTCTTCTTCAAAATATATATATTGGATATATATTATTCTCTCTCAGTTGTTTGTGCTTATCTTCTGTTTTTAATGATGGAAGGTTGATTGTTTGTCTTTAGTTTTTCACAAGGTAGCTGAATTATTAGAGCCATCTGGAGCCTACTTTAACATACAGTATATTAGATAAGGCGTCAATCCATAAATTCAGCACAACTTAAATTAAAAGCCCCAACAGGTTTGCATATATCTTGACAAAATCATCTACTGAAATTTCCAATTCCAAAATTAAAGGGCCAGTAAGAGTCAAGAGAGAGAGCAGGGCACGGTGTTTCAGAGAGTTTGCAAGGTACGGTGTTACAGCTATGGTGCCATAACCCGTACTCTGATGGGGACAAGGAGAGAAGGAAATAGTGAGAAAACTTTTCCCTCCACACAGAAATGATCATTGGCATCTATCAGTAAATAGCTTCCCTGGGATGGAGAACTCTTCTAAAACCCCATCTCCCACCTGGTTCCGGGATACCTAATCCTTTGTTCTCAGTCATGATCTGCATGCAATTACACCCCTCCCAGGGCATGTTGGGTAATGGTTATAGCTGACTTTCTGAAAACCCGCATGTCCTCAGTTTCCCACCTTGCCTCCTCCCTTCCCTTCCCAGGCTCTCTTGGGGACCAGGTTCCGCTCTTTTTCCAAGAAAGGCAAAAAGCTTATCTCTCATGAGTGCCTTGCAGGCAATTATGTGTTGGGTTTAAAGAAGACATTCCTTTCAAGTAATTGAAAGTAGAGTAACAGATCACAACTGTGTTGTGTTTTTCAGTTTAAAGTTTTCTCTAATTCATATATGATGGTCATAGTTATAATGTCTTGCTATATTTATAAAAAATGGTTAAGGAATAAACTGTATCTTACCAGCAGTTCTTGTCTGAGAAACAGAGCAGGGCTCCTGGCTGCGTTCCTTCAGTGCAGTTGGCACATCTCTGCATACCTATAGCATCCGGCCAAGTGGAAAGAGAAGAGTACCATATAAATAAAGGTGATCTTGTTTCCCAAAGAGAAAGTGTTACCCTACATGACAGCTTTGCTATCCACCGCAGTCTTGCTTAAGCCCCTACTCCACCAACATTACTATCAAAATACCATCCAGCCCAACCGTGTGGCTCAGTGGTTGAGCATCATCCTATGACCCAGATCATGGTTCCTTTCCCATCCAGGGCACATTCCCTGGTCTCAGGGGGCATGCAGGAGTCAGTCATCCAATCAATGGTTCTCTCTCATTACTGATGCTTCTCTCTCCCTCCCTCTCCCATCACCTCTGAAATCAATTAAAAAAAGAAAATAAGAAGGCCATCCATTCCTTAGCTGCCCTGGCCCTTTGTAACATTTAATGCTGTCACACACCCTCCCTTGAACTCTGAACAGTCTGTATTCCTGACTTTCCTCCCACCTCTCTCTGACCTTCTAAGTGTCCTTTACCAGCTCATTCTCATCTGCCCATCCATCAAATGCTAACATTCTAAAGGGTAGGAGTTTTGGTTTCTACCATTGACTCAGGCTTCTCTCCCTGGGTCCTGGTTTCTAATGGTTACATCTACCTCACAGAGTTTAAAGATGCCAAGGACTCTCAAAAATATACTTTCAGTCTGTCAATTAGATATTCAGACATGTCCAAATCTAAGTCATCATCTGTCTCCCTGAAACCCCCTTTACAAAGTTAATAACTAATTGATCTTTCCAGATCAGCTATCCAGCATCATCCATAGAAAGTAAAAACTTGTTAATCTCAACCAAATAATCTGCAGGGGGAAGTGATGCTTTAATTCCAGAAGCTAGTTGGCCTGTTCTCCTCTGTTGAATAGGAATTGCCTGTAAAATCATTAACAATAACAATGTATATCTCTTAAAATATCCCCACAATTAACTGAAAAAAGCACAAGATTATTTTGTGGAAAAGTACAATACTTGGAATCAAATTTTTTAAAACTATGTTTTGAATTTTTATATTTTTGCCCTGCTTTGCTATGCAAACCCTTAACAATCTCTATTCTACTTTTCGTCTGCAGCCTGCTCTTAAACAGAAATGTTTCACTTTATGACCAATGCCACTGAAACTCATTTATCAAACAGGAAAGCATAACAGGTTCCTTCCTGAGTTACTGAGGACAGGAGAACATGCGGCAAATCATAACCTTCCATATGAAATGAAACATTTTAATATTATTATTATTTCACCCATTTTTTAAATCTCACAATTATATTTAAGACCTCATGGCCTCACTGTTAAAAATGTAACTAAGTTAAATAAGAATTGATAACATAACAAGAAATGTAATTGGATTTTTAATTAAAATAGCATACAGGTAATCCAATATCCAATCTTAATGCTGGAGAACAATATTATAGAAGATGAATCTTCTACATAAGACAATAAAAGGTCCTAAAACCCTAACTTCAGAGAAAACTAAGCTAAACCGAGTAGACTACTTATCTTCCCTAATTACTCTATTTTCTGTGTCCTCTAATCAGAACTTTCAAAATAACAAAAGTGATGGGCCACACACTTGTCCTTAAGGAGTTGAATTCTTTTACTTGTATATGGCTACAATTTAATAAATGCTGGCTACTATTTGCAAATAACCACAGTTCATCTACTCATGAATTAAGGTAGCTTCTTTCATAGTTTCACTGTGTCTCTACATTGAGCTTCCGAAAAATGATATTCCCCTGTAAGTTCAAAAGTATAGTAAAATGATCACAAATATCATGTTCATTGAGTTAGTGACCCTGAAAATGGTTATAATTCCTAAATGAACCCGAAACTCAAGACTAAAATCATCGAGTTAATAACAAGATGTTTAATCTAGAGTTCTGCATTTATGTGTTACAAGAACAGACCTTGGGGGAACAGCAGTTCATTTATAATGTGGCTGGGATTATGGCCATTGAAAAGGGAGCTGGTAGTGAAGCTTTTCTAGAATATAAATCATAGTTTATCAACTTCCCAAATTTGGTTATTTGTAAACTAATCATTTTTAAAAAAATATATTTTATTGAGTTTTTACAGAGAGGAAGGGAGAGATATAGAGAGCTAGAAACATCGATGAGAGAGAAACATCGACTGGCTGCCTCTTGCATACCCCCTACTGGGGATGTGCCCGCAACTCAGGTACATGCCCTTGACCGAAATCGAACCAGGGACCTTTCAGTCCGCAGACCGATGCTCTACCACTGAGCCAAACCGGTTTCGGCTAGACATTTTTTTTGACACGGTCAGGCAACTCTATATAAACTAAAGATCCAAAGTAGGAATCTATTCTAAGAAAAAGGAAGGTTCCTTTTAAGATTTAGTACATTATCAGAAATCCAACAGAGATGCCCATAATAAGATTTTATGCTCCCTATTTTCTTTGACTCTTTTCCCTCCTAAAAGTAAAAAAAATGTTCATCGATGCACACCAAAAAGGAGGAGACAATATTCCAAATGGTGTGTTTTGAATGCAATATCAAACATCTACTGACAAGGGCTGAGTTATTCAGTGGCACAGACACTCCCCATTACAAAACCTTAGTTTTGTTGTATCTTGTGCACAAAAGCAATAACTGGAACCAAAGCTGTTGTTTTTTGTTCTTCTCCATAGGTTGATGTAACATTTTTTCTCCTCTCCGGAGAACTTCCTCAACCTGGGCTCTCTCCTCATCCATCTGAACTTTTAGAAAGAATACATTTACTCAGAAGGAAAATGCATATAGGGTCACTTGCCATCAGTTCCCAAGGAGGAAAACTAACCTACAAAATATGACTCGAGATATGTTCATCTAAATTATACACAACAAAATAAGTCAGGTTTTTCTTAAAATATTTCACATTTGATGTTAAAACATAAAGAACACTAGCTGGTTTAGCATTCAGATAACTCTGTTTTTAGTCAGAAAGTGCAATGTCTATCTTTTAAGCATTACTAAATCAATTACATCGACACTCATCAGAAAATCGTATTTGCACATCAGAAAATCATGTTTGGCAGATGTTTGGGTAAACAATATTGATGTAAAACCATACTTAACAGAGAATAAACCTAAGAGCAGCATAGTTTGAAAAACTCTGAACCAACCTTTACTTCCTCATCTTTGGATTCCAAATGCTTTTCCACAACTTTTTGCATATATCCAATGTTGGTTTCTAATTTTTCCACATCAGAGTAAGGCACGTCAGCCTCACGGGCTTCTTCCGTGGTGAGCAGAGATTCAGGTGACAATGGTTCCTGGCCAATCAGCAGCTGGGGAAGGAAAATCATCCTTTAAAAAGATATTCTTACCTGGACCTTCTGTCATTAAACAGAGGAATGGAGTGTCAGAAAAGAAGTGAGCATTTACTTGAACTGACTTTAATTTCACTCATTTACAGCAATGGTTTTACCAATTTGAGCGTCTCTGAATTACCCCATTTTCTCCAACCTCATAGCAACCTCATGACAATACCTTAGTTATATTGTATTTTGTGCTCAAAAGCAGTATCTTGAACCTTATCTCCTGTTTTTTGTTCTCCTCTATAGGTTGATTTAACATTTGTTCTCCTCTCTGGAGAACTTCCTCAACCTGGGCTCTCTCCTCATCCATCTGAAAGTTTAGAAAGAAAACATTTACTCAAAAGGAAAATGCATATAGGGTCACTTGCAGTCAGTTCCCAAGGAGGAAAACTAACCTACAAAATATAACTCAAGATATGTTCATCTAAATTATACACAACAAAATAAGTCAGGTTTTTCTTAAAATATTTCACATTTGATGTTAAAACATAAAGAATGCTATCTGGTTTAGCATTCAGATAACACTGTTTTTTGTCAGAAAGTGCAATGTCTATCTTTTAAGCATTACTAAATCAATTACATCGACACTCATCAGAAAATCATATTTGCACATCAGAAAATCCTATTTGGCAGATGTTTCGGTAAACAATATTGATGTAAAACTATAACGGAGAATAAACATAAGAACAGCATAGTTTGAAAAACTCTGAACCAACCATTTCATCGTCATCGCTGGAATCCAAATGCTTTTCCACAACTTTTAGCATATATCCAATGTTGGTTTCAAATTTTTCCATGTCAGAGTAAGGCACGTCAGCGTCAAGGGCTTCTTCAGTGGTGACCAGAGATTCAGGTGACAGTGGTTCCTGGCCAATCAGCAGCTGGGGAAGGAAAATCATCCTTTAAAAAGATATTCTTACCTGGACCTCTGTCATTAATCAGAGAAATGGAATGTCAGAAAAGAAGTGAGCATTTACTTGAACTGCCTTTAATTTCACTCATTTACAGCAATGGTTTTACCAATTTGAGCATCTCTGAATTACCCTATTTTCGCCAACCTCATAGCAACCTCATGACAATACCTTAGTTATATTGTATTTTGTATTTTGTGCTCAAAAGCACTATCTTGAACCTTATCTCTTGTGTTTTGTTCTTCTCTATAGGTTGATTTAACATTTGTTCTCCTCTCTGGAGAACTTCCTCAACCTGGGCTCTCTCCTCATCCATCTGCATGTTTAGAAAGAATACATTTACTCAGAAGGAAAATGCATATAGGGTCACTTGCCATCAGTTCCCAAGGAGGAAAACTTACCTACAAAATATAACTCAAGATATGTTCATCGAAATTATACACAGCAAAATAAGTCAGGTTTTTCTTAAAATATGTCACATTCGATGTTAAAACATAAAGAATGCTAGCTGGTTTAGCATTCAGATAACTCTGTTTTTAGTCAGAAAGTGCAATGTCTATTTTTTAAGCATTACTAAATCAATTACATCGACACTCATCAGAAAATCATATTTGCACATCAGAAAATCATGTTTGGCAGATGTTTGGGTAAACAATATTGATGTAAAACTATACTTAACAGAAAATAAACATAAGAACGGCATAGTTTGAAAATCTCTGAACCAACCTTTTCACCTTTATGGTTGGATTCCAAATGCTTTTCCACAACTTTTTGCATATATCCAATGTTGGTTTCAAATTTTTCCACGTCAGAGTAAGGCACATCAGCCTCAAGGGCTTCTTCCGTGGTGACCCGAGATTCAGGTGACAATGGTTCCTGGCCAATCAGCAGCTGGGGAAGGAAAATCATCCTTTAAAAAGATATTCTTACCTGGACCTTCTGTCATTAATCAGAGGAATGGAGTATCAGAAAAGAAGTGAGCATTTACTTGAGCTGACTTTAATTTCACTCATTTACAGCAATGGTTTTACCAATTTGAGTGTCTCTGAATTGCCCCCATTTTCGCCAACCTCATAGCATTATTATTTCACCCATTTTTAAAATCTCACAATTATATTTAAGAACTAGGTGGTGTGAAATAGTGTGCAAATGGCTGTGGCTGCCTCAAATGTTGTTTCAGGTTGTTTGGAGGATTCTGAGACCACCTATAACAGCTTATTTCAAATTCTGCCCTCCCTAGTATTTCTAGTACAATGTGAATTATTCTTACATACAGCTATAATGTAATTGAAAGGAAATGAAATAGTTCATAAATAGAAACCATCTCAAAGATAGATTTTTTCTTTTTAATCATCGAGTTTTGCCTCCATAGAGTTGGATTTACTCTTTCTCAGCAAGTATTTCAAAGCCTGCAACATCCCCGTTCATGTTGGTTACAAGCTTTTCCCCTTGGCACAAGTTCTTGAGGTCAGCTTCGTCTCACAAACAACTAATCTACTCTCATGCGCGTCCCAGTTCTTACCAGGCTACGCAGTGCTTCATATCGACTGTTGAAAGCCTCCAGTTTCTCACTTATCAACTCATCCATTACTCCACCATCAATGAGAGTCTGGCCAAGTTCCTGGATCTCGGTGCGATTATCCGCTGGATGTTGCAAAAGGGATTCTAGAGACTGGACAGGGACAGGAAGGGGAAAATAATGCACTTAATTGAGGCAAAATGTATCAAGGATCCAAGTGTCCATTTTTTTAAACAAGTAATTCCATTTTCTACCCAAGAAACAAGACGAGGAATAATTAATTTTCAAAAATATCCATAATGGTATTAAAAATACATAGAATCGAGAACTCAGCATAAAAGATGATATATGACAATACAACTTCATAGATAATTTTAGTAATTACTAATTACATGGGAAAATTTCCATGGTGTGATGCAAAGTTTGAAAGCAGAAAACAATAGTATAAAGCAAAACTATTTCAAACTGTTGATTATATTTTGAAAAATACGTACTCAATTTTCTGTAACACATACAGAAAGCTAGGTGCTATTTTGTATACACACTTTATGTGTACATAAACCTAAGTAACTTTGGAGTTAAATATTATTTCGTATTACAGATGGGAAAACTGAAGTTCAGAGAGCTTAAGTACATAGCCTACATACTGGTACATACGGTAAAAAGAAGAGCTAAGATTCCAACTTGACTCATGATTTCAAAGTCTTTGATCCAGTTATTATAACTTACTACCTTCCAGTGCGTACGTTAAAAATAACAATAATTAGGAAGAGCCCTGCCAGGTGCTTCTCAGTGGTTACAGGTCAGTTTGGGAACCTAAGAGCCGAGGTTCAATTCCTGGTCAGGGCACCTAGTTGGGTTGCAGGTTCATTCCTCACCCGCCCTGCTTGGGGCTTGTGCAACAGGCAACTAGTCAGTGTGTCTCTCACACACTGATGTTTCTTTCTCTCTCTTTCTTTCTCTCCCTCAACCCCCTCTCTCCTTCCATTTTCTCTGAAAAGCAATGAAAAAAAATATCCTCAGGTGAGGATTAATAATAATAATAATAATAATAATAATAATGATGATGATGAGGAGGAAGAAATTTGCCAAAATATCTAAAAGTACTTACCTTAGATTTTGTTTTATACTTTTCTGCATTTTCCGTATTTCTAGAGTGCACATATTTTGATTCTCATGTTAAGAAAATATTCATTTTTAAACTAAGCTTTTCATTGTTTTCATGCTCTTCACCTCTCACTCTGCTCCTTTATCTGAGAAGTGACATCTTTTCTCCAGCAGAGCATCCAGCTCCTGGGATTCAGGTACCACCTTTGACTTATTTCTGACCTTTAATCCAGGCATCCGCTAAATTACCATGTGTCCCTATAATTTCAAAAGCATATCTATCTTCTTCCTAGCCTCTTCCTCTTTTTTTAAGCAGCTCTACTGTCTTCATAATTTATTTCATTTAATAAACAGATATGAAGTCATCGTGAAAGAAAAATCAGATGCATTTCTTGGCCACAAGGAATTCAAATGGGCCTTGAGACAAGCTCCTGGGACAGAATCCCACACTTCTCACTCTTCCCTCCCTACCCTGTCCTCCAACTTGTCACATCTGAAGATAACATGGAAGGAGCCACTGTGAACACAGTCATTGCCGTGTCTTAGGAGCGAAAATAATTTTATGAAGAAACAAGAGAACAATCGTTCTAATGCCTTAAGGCAGAGTTCCCTCTGTCCAGGGACTGGTAAAAAGAGGCAGGAAAATCACTGCAGTGCTTTCCTGACGTCTACAATACACTAATTATCAAGTACCCACCTCGGGGACTGAGTTAGTGGGTCAATCATTAATCTAAACATAAAGGATGGCACAAACACTTCAAGCAATGGAAGGCAACACTGAAAGCTGCTGAGGGATTAAATGCCTTGCTGGCATAAGACAGAAGATTCCTCATTTTAACACTCATTTGGCTTCCCTACAACAAGAAATAGCAGGGAGAACGCAGATGCCCACCTTCTTGGCCTCGAGGATAGCATCTTCCTTCTCTGGCTGGGTCTTCAGGCTTCTCACCTTCTTCTCAAGGGTGTTCAACCAGCTGGTCTCAAGGTCCAAATAATGCAGAAATTGCAGCCAGCACGACCACACTTCCTAGAATAGGCAAGGAGGAAGGGGCATTAGACAAGCAGCTATTTAGAGATGAGTGCATCTTCATCGCTACATATTCTCTCCACTCAACAGCCACTGCATTTAGATAGAGGAGCATAGCTGAAGACCCAGAAACTGATAGAATTGAAATTTCAAATAAATGAAAGAAAACCTCATTCTTTAGTAAATCACACTGGACCAATTGGAGGGAAGACGGGAGGCAAAGACGGGCGAGCTGCCTCACACTTTACAGGAAAATAAATTCCAAGGACCTGGTTAAAAGTCAAAAATAAATTACTTAACTAGTAACAAAAAAGGAATATTTTATTAGTTTGCTTTTAAACTAGAAAGGTAAAAGCACTCATAATCGCAACACTTTTTAACAATTATATAGAAAACTGGAATTCTATGGGCCCATCCTATTTCAAGTCAGAGCTAATGGATGTAACAATTTGCTGTATACTCTTTCCAACTGTTTTCTAAATTCATAGGAACATGTCTATATGTGCAAAGAACCATATTTTGCCCCAAATGGAGCTATACTTACTGTATTAATGGCAATCGCTAACTCCCAATTTCTGTGAGGAGTTTCAGGGGGATAAATTTATACCCCCCACTTCCTAGGAGAAAGTTATGGGAGGCACAGCCCCTTCCTCACAGAAGAGGAGCCCATTTACAGATAAATGTAGGAAAGAGAATTCCATGTGGAGCCCCCGGTTGCTTTTCTTTGAGGTCCACTGACTGAGAGGAGGCACGTTCCAGCCTGCACTGCGAATGAGTTGTGTTGCCAGGGTCAGGGGGCAGCAACCTTTTCTATTAAAGGCCAGTCAGGTAATATTTTAAGTTTCACAAGCCACATCTGGTCCCTGCCACAGATTCTTCTGTTTATTTTGTGTGTGTTTTGGTTTGTTGTTAATAACCCTTTAAAAATGGAAACCATACACACCATTGTTAGCTCACAGGCCACTGTGGAAGAGACACAAACCAGATTTGACCCTCAGGTTGCCATGTGCCAGCCCCTGAATGAGACTGAACGAGAAAAGGTGTGTCTGGTCCCCCAAATTTCTACAGGTGGAGAGGAGCAGAGACATCTACTCGGCTGCAACAGCAAGCAGAGCCCATGTTCTGATGGGGAAGGAAAAATGAGCAGCATTCCCAGGAAACAGAACTGGGCCCTAACCGAGCACCAGTCCCGCCCCGGGTGTAGGGGCCCTGGCCAGATTTCAGAAGGACTAGTATTACAATTCTGAGTCACTATGAATAGTGACTGCCATGTACCTTCCACTGCCTCCACTTTTTTGAATGGAGTGCCTATGCCTAGCTCACCTTTGAATGTGTGTGTATGGGGTCCGATAAACTTCTCTTTCTAATGGGCAAGTCACGAGATTGCACGGTGCCACACCGGCACCTAAAGAAACTGTCCTGAGAGTCACATCTGTTTAGGCTTAAGGCAGGGTTTCGAACTGGATGCTGTATTGGATAAGCCTTAGGGAGTCCCTGGGACAGTGTAAGTGCATTTTGCATGTGAGAGGACTGTCACTAACGTATGACCAGAGGATGAACTATGGTGGATTAATGATGGCCATGGTTTTTTGCCATTACTCCCATTAAGTGGTGAAATTCTTTTCTCCTGCCCTGGAATGGGGGTTGGCCTTGTGACTTGCTTAGACCAAAAGAATGTTACAGATGTGACACTGTCAAATTGGAGGCCAAGCCTTGAAGAGGACTGGGAGCTCCCGCTTTCTGCCTCTGAAAAGCCAGCTGCCTTGTGGTAGAGAAGCTGTGAGACTGGGAGGCCCTGTGGAGAGAGGCCAATGTGAATGTCCCTGCTGAGCCCCCAGTCGAATGCAGCCACCTGAGTGAGCTAGTCATAGACAGCATGGAGCAGGAAGCCACCCCACTGAGACACCTCAAACACAGAACCATGAGAAATAATCAGTAGCTTTAAATGTTTTAAAAGTCACTATGGCCGAAACCGGTTTGGCTCAGTGGATAGAGCGTCGGCCTGTGGACTGAAAGGTCCTGGGTTCGATTATGGTCAGGGACATGTACCTTGGTTGCGGGCACATCCCCAGTAGGGGGTGTGCAAGAGGCAGCTGATCGATGATTCTCTCTCATCGATGTTTCTAACTCTCTATTCCTCTCTTCCTCTCTGTAAAAAGTCAATAAAATATATTTTAAAAGTCACTACGTTTTGGGGAGATTGTTGTATAGAAATAGATAACTGAGACATAAGTGGGTGTATATATATTACCAATATAAAAACATAGTTGGGAAGAATATACACCAACTTCTGGATGATGATTACTTCAAGAGAGAAATGACATGGGATGGAAAAGAAGAAATCAGATTTTACAATACTAATGTACCCAATACTCAAATGGGATCTGAGAAACTATGGCAAAAAGTTAACATTAGTTATAGTGAAAAGATGTTTTAATAGTATTACCTCTATTCTTCTGTAAGTCTGAACTAGTTCCTGATTTCATATCTTTTTCAGGAGTCTAAAAATAATCAAGGTGATACATTTGGATTCCTCTAAGAAGGGCATTCTCACTCTAAGTTAGAAATTTGGTCTATTTCTGCCCAATATTCCTGGGAAATCGCTGACATATTTTAAAATAGTTTTTACTTTTAAACCCTTTTTTCGTCCTTTTTCATTTACCATCTTATAAATATCAAGCCCTTATCTTTTCTCTTTTACCTTTACCTTTATCTTTTTTTTTTTTTTTTTTTTTTTGCATTTTTCCTTCTCTTCTCTCAAACTAATTTCAAAGTAAGTATAATATTAATTCTCAAAGCAATTCCAAACCCTCATTCCTTATTTTAAAACTAGAGGCCCGGTGCACAAAATTTGTGTATGAGGTGTAGGGTGTCCCTCAGTCCATCCTGCACCCTCTCCCATCTGGAACCCCTTGAGGGATGTCCGACAGCCTGTTAGTGGGATCGGGCCTAAATGCGTGGTCAGACATCCCTCAATAATCCAGGACTGCTGGCTCCCACTGCCCTCCCCTGCTGGCCTGGACCCCCAACAGCCCTCTCTTGCAGGCTTGGGTCCCTCGCAACTGTTCTCCATTGCAGGCCTGGTACACCCCTCCAATGCCTTCCACTGCAGTCCCAGCCCCTCCCAACTGCTCTCCCCTGAAGGTCTGGGTTTCTCCCACAACTGCCTTCCCTTGGTGGCCTGGTTTCCCCTAACTGCCCTCCTCTGCTGGCCTGGTCACCCTTAACTGCCAACAACTGCCCTCCCCTGCAGGCTATCTTATAGTGGTCATTATGTGGCTGCCATCTTGTATCCACATGAGGGCAGCCATCTTTGACCATATGAGGGCAGCCATTTTGTCTTGGTGTGAGGGTCAATTTGCATATTACTATTTTCTTAGATAGGATGTTACTTCTGGAATAAAGACAGCTTGAAGAAATGACACAATATATGTGGTCTTTGTTAGAGTGGGATAATTTTGGGACTCCATTCATTATGTAACCTAGGCGGTATGGCTCAGTGTTTGAGCATCATCCTATGATCCAGGAAGTTACCATTTCATTGCAGGAAAGGGCATTGTGGGCTCAGTCCCCAGTGTGAGGCATACAGGAGGCAGCAATTGATGATTCTCATCACTGATGTTTCTCTCTCTCTCCCTTCTGCTCTGAAATCAATAAAAAGAAAATTAATTTAAAAATATATATAATGAGTTGTTATTTTGGCTAGAAATAAAAGGAAAAGAAAAAAGAGCAAAATCAAGGGTGGTTATGACAGAGAAGAAAACATATATAAAACTGTAGTAAAGTCCAATTCCAATATCATTCAATAGGACTTAAGGTTAAGCATGCATAACACCACATGTTCTGTTTATAGAATTTTAATTTCTCAAATAAGTAACCTCCTGTATTTTACATTAAATAATATATTAATATTAAAGAGTGAGGTTTTGAGTTGTAGTTATCTTATTAACTAGTCTTAATTATCCATGATTATGTTTACCACAAAATAGTTTCAGAACAAGCAAGTAACGGTAGAGTTCAGTTTAAATATTATAGTTGCGCTGTTTACCATTTAGGATATACTTCAACATGGTCATTTATTTGAGGTTGAGCTGAATTTAAATTGAAGTGCTCCTAAACTATTTTAATGACATAAAAGTCACACTAATATAGAAACAAATAAGAACTCAATTTTATTTTAAATAAAAAACAAAACTCATAGAATCATCTGCATCTTAATCCCATTGCCCTGTCAATTACCAGCATATTCAAGTTCTACTTCCTCTACTGCCTTTCAGGTGATTCTAACTGTAGATGCCACTCTAAACAAAACATTTTAAAAATCTTCATTTCTGTCTGTGCACTAACCAGGAAAAACAAAAGAGATGTTCACAGTACACTGTTCTAGAATCTATAGAATCTGCCTATAGATCACCTGTGATATAAAAACCTTGATTTCAAATATGAAAAATGTAAAGTCGAAAGATGTTAAATGACTTTCCCATGAACCTTAATTGAGGGCAGATCTTGATCCCCTATATGTTGTTATCCCTGCTTCATTTTATTAACCTATTAACCAAGAACTATTTTCCTTTATGATGCAGTGTTTGGGGAAAAAAATCAAGTTTTTTTCCCAAGAAATGGAAATGGTCAGTACATTACAAAGTTTTAATCTCAGAAACATATCGATATCACTGAGGAAAAAAAAAAAATAGCATACCTCAAGTGCTTGGCACTTTCCTCGAATTCTTTTGCAAAGAAGTTGATAATTCTCCAGCTCAACCTTCAGCTTCGTAGTCAATTCCTGGCCACTAGAGGGCACCTTTTTAGCTATTAACTTGATGTTTCTTTTCAGTATTTTTACTCGGACTTCCTTTTGCAGCACATCATCTTTTGCTCTCTGTTCCAGGGATGGATAGAAATGAAAATTGTCCCTCTTTCTTACTAACCAATGTCTTTCTTTTTCCTAAAGTAGCTAAACCAAAATTAAAGCCTCTATGTGATTTCAACTACCTAATTTAGAACACTATTTAGGTAAGCACTAGAGAGACTTATTTTGAAAAAATAATATAATAAAGTTAAATTAAATTAAATACTAGCTATAAATCCTCACTCATTATATGCCCCAATGAAAACAGTCCCACATAAACATTTTCAGTTAATAACAGGCAGGCAACTTTAACACCTAAGTCATCCTTAACTTATGTTTACTGACATTAAATATTTTCAAAGTCTGGGCCCATGATAAAAATATCAGCATGTTAATGTAGTAGGCTACCTTTAAAATACCTTATATATTGAATAATTTTTAAGCAAAAAAAAAAAAAAAAAAATCTACCCTGCCCAGCTGGCATGGCTCAGTGGATTCAGTGCTGACCAATGAACCAGGAGATCAAGTTTGATTCTCAGTCAAGTCACATGCCTGGGTTGTGGGCTCAATCCTCAGTGTGGGGCCTGCATGAGGTATCCCACAAATGGTTCTCTCTCATCACTGATGTTTCTTTCTCTCTTTCTCTCTCCCTTCCTCTCTGAAATCAATATATATATATATATATATATATATATATATATATATATATATATACATATATACATATATGTATATATTTTTTTAAAAGTTACACTAAAAATTATTCTTCTGTGAAAATATAAGTATAATAAAAGACCTTTGTCATATATAGTAATGCATGGATTACATCTAATCCATTCTAAAATATATTTTTATTGATTTCAAAGAGAGGGAGAGAGGGATAGAAATATCAATAATGACAGAAAATTGCCTAAACCAGTTTGGCTCAGTGGATAGAGCCTCAGCCTGTAGACTGAAAGGTCCCAGGTTCGATTCCAGTCAAGGGCATGTACCTTGGTTGCGGGCACATCCCCAGTGAGGGGCATGCAGGAGGCAGCTGATTGATGTTTCTCTCTCATCGATGTTTCTAATTCTCTATCCCTCTCTTTTCCTCTCTGTAGAAAATCAATTAAATATATTTAAAAAATAAATAAATAATGAGAGAGAATTATTGATTCACTGCCTCCTGCAAGCCCTCTACGGGGGATCCAGCCTGCAATCCGGGTATGTGCTCTGACCTGGAACTGAACTGTGACCTCCTGGTTCACAGGTTGACACTTAGCCACTGAGTCACACAAGCTGGGCAAAATCTAACACTTTTTAAAGAACATCTGCAGAGAGATTTTTGCTTTTAGGCAAGTTAACTTTGGCGTAAAACATTCAATGTGTTGCTTAATCTTATTTTTTAAAAATAGCCTTTAATCACTATCTCTTTTAGTTTGGACACTGAAGGAGACTTGAAGTAAGGTTAGAAATTTGGAAATGACGCCCAGTTCTTTAATATATTAAAAAAAAAAGAGGGTTCAAGACTATTGCCATAGGAATATAAGTGCACGGGAAGTAATATATCCTGTGGCCCCAAGTGATATTAAATCCCTTGACAATGGATTACTGCAACTCTACCTGTTCTAACAAACCACTTATATACATGCGGCATATGCCCCATGTAGTAACTGGCAGAACACATCTGATGAAATAAGAATAAACCCCAAGCAAACTAGAAAGTCTTTTTTGGTCCGAATGGAAAAAAAAATTATCCCTGAAAATTTTTGGAAATAGTTGTGATGATTGCACAATATTGTGAATGTGATTGATGTCACTGAATTTTTTTAATTCGGTCTTTGTGGTTCCCCAGGTTCTAAAATAAAAAAAAGTCACAGGGCCCCACATGGATTCAACTCATGAATCCATGTTGAACTTCCTTCCTTACTAGAATCACAGCAGTTCCCCTTCCTTTTATTTTTTTTTTAATTTGAAATCCTCCTATGAAGGATTATGTACCATTGACCTTTGAACAACACAATGGATCAAAATTCATAAGTACCTTTTAATTCCCCAGAAACTAACTACTAAGCCTCCTGTTGACCAATAACTTAAACAGTCTTACGAATAAATAAACAGTCAATTAACACATATTTTGTATGTTATATGTAAGTTAGAGGGGGGGGGAAGTTACAAAGAAAACCATAAGAAAGAGAAAATACATTTACAGTATCTATTTTTTAAAATGTGTGTATGAATGGACCCGTACAATTCAAACCTATGTTGTTCAAGAGTCAATTGCACAATCATGATTTACAGACAGATGGATGGTCTTTTGTATGATTGATTGACTTTAAAGGGAGAGATAAAGCCTGCTGATACTGACTATCCCAGCCTCACCTGCATCTCCTTTACATCTTTCAAAAGTTCATCTGGTAACTTGTATTCAAAACTCTTATCTAGGTATTCTTCTTCCACCTCGATCATCCATTCTTGCATTTCCTTTAAGTCTTTTTTCAGGTTCTTCACTTTTTCTTGACGTTCAGACCATTTATCTTTGTGACTAGAAATCTAGAAAAGAAAGGACATTTAGCTAAATAAATAAGTGTTAATACAATAAATGACAGGTTTCTAATAGCTAACTGTACAGTGGTAACTTCCCACAAAGACTTTTAGGGTTCAAATTCAGATAAAAGCTTTTATACACTTTCTGCTGATGCTGTGAAAATATAAGCAATAATGAAAACAATAATGATAACTCTGATTGTAGTTCACATTTTGGATATTAATCTAATCTGGACATATCTATAATAATCAAAGCACAATATGCTAATGAGACCAGACATCCTTCCGGACAAAGCCAGGTTGTGAAAGAAACAACCTGCTTGCCATGGCTGGAGGGAAGCCTGGGTCCTGGATGCCAGAGGGAAGCTGATGCCAGCAGCCAGGGGAAGCAAGACCTACTCTTGCACGAATTTCGTGCATCAGGCTTCTAGTCCATTATAATTTTTAAATTCATAACTTCCCAAATTAAGGAATGTAACCTAAAAGCACATGTTATAAGCAATAAAAGCACATGTCATAAGGAATTTTACTGTAGCATTGTTTATTGTAGAAAAAAATATATATATACAGTAAAGCAACAATCAGACTGTCAAATTACAGCAGGTAGGGTAGGGAGATCTGGGGGAGATGATAGATCAACCGAAGGACTTGTATACATGCATATAAGTACAACCAAGGAACATAAAACTCTAGGAAGGGAGGGTATGCATGGGAGGGAGGGGGGCAAAAAAATCAATAAAATATATTTTAAGAAAATGCAACCAAAATACCCACTTTCTCCTTTTTAACAGGATTCGCTGTAACAATTTTAATTTTAAAAGCATAGAAGAGGAAGCTGTTACTAACAATGTTCATAAAATACTGTTCTACACATTTTTTATTTTGATAATTTACTATACTTTCATATTCCACAGAGACACAAAAATGTTATGAGAAAATAGGTGTTTTTCTCAACTTGGTTCAATAACTTAAAAATTTCAGAGAAACCTAAAATATTTCCCAAGAGCTCCTCCCTCTAACTGCCAACTCATTCTTACTAGGGGAGTGATGCCGGCCACAGAGACCATGCTCACTCAAGTTCAACCTCACGGCAGCGTCACCGGCCAGGGCTGGTTGGCTGAGCAGCTGATAGTCACCAACGGCCAGGACAGGAATAGATGGCTCTCACGAGAGTAAGGGGCACAGCTTAGTGGCTTTCCTGTCCCCACTCTCCATCGGGATCACAGTCATAAACATAGAAAGGGGTCAAACAGGAGCTTTGATCTCAGGCCAGTGTGGTACGCTAAGATCCTGCTGCCAGCAATACACACAGCCCTGGCCCAAGCCTGGCTGATCAGCAGTTTAATCTGATCAGCTTCACACACACACACACACACACACACATACACACACACACACCACAGTTCTTGGGCCCCCCTTCCAGAACATTCTCTTTGCTAGATTCTGGACACTAGTTAGTTATATAATTTTCATGGATCCATAGAGAAATGCAAAAATAAAAATAAATAAAGATACTAACAAACTTTTCAGAAAGAGCAAAGCTCAAAATTGTAATTAACTCCCTGAAATTACCAATTTTCTATTTTCTGGCATTATAGTGTTCTTTCTTTCATGAGATCCTGGCTAGGTACAATAGATGACATAGACTGGTTTTTGCTTGTTGGTTGATTTCATATGCCTGTCCCTTCTTAGCAAAATAAAAGTTTGGCAGCATTTATGCTTATCTCAAAGTTCTTCAACCTTTTTAGGACTCAGTGAAATGCAATAGTCTGGAGAAATGCCTGCTGCTTAGGATACTTAAAAATGTCCCATACATTAAGTTTCATGTTTTAAATGAGTAATAATTCACAACTAATTCTATACTGTCATATGTGTGGTACAATAAGTGGATAGGGAGATAGAGACAGACATAGAACTGAAGGTCTATGTCTGTATGTCTGTATGTATCCATCACCTTCCTGGCTCCTCACTGCCACTTACAAACCATTTTCCCTATTTCCTTCCCCGAAAAACCCATTCAAGCATATAGCATCAGATTATACACATTTAGAGAAATCTAAATTTGGCTAAATTATTAGATAACTAATGACATGTCGAATAAAATCTCAGGAAATTGAGGACCCCACCAGAGCCGTGGGATGGCCTCAAGTCCCAAAGTCCCCCCCTGAAGGGCCAGCATGAGCAGGATGGCCCTGAGTCCTGGAGTGCCGCCAGGCCCCGCCCCCCACTGTGCGAACAGCCATCTTGTGACTGCGTGATAACGGGAGGACCACCTAGCCTTTTATTAGAAAGACTAGTGTCCTGGTGCACAAATTCGTGCACATTGAAAGGGAATTAGAAGAAATATTTCAGTATCACTATTTGCCAAGTCCTCGGTGGAGGTATCTGGCTCCCTCTCCATCCTGTCAGAGTCTGTGAGGGCACCCATGGGGTTGCAGTGTCAAAGCCGGTGCCCCATGGGGCTTCAGAACACCCCTGAGTTCCGCTGGAGTCCCATAGCCCTGCAGGGCCAACGCCCAGTGGTTATGGGGCTGGTGAGGAGGATGAGAGTGGTGGCCTGGCTCTACGAAAACCAAACCGCCCTGGGTTCCCTCTAAGCCCAATCGGTTCCCAGTGGGGCTGCAGGACTTCCCCGAGTCCCGGACACGAGCAGGGCCAGTGCCCCAGCGGACATGGGGCTGCTGAGGGGGTGAGGGTGGTGGCCTGGCTCTAGGGACACCGCCCTGGGCTCCCCTGGGTTACCTCTAACCCTAAGCTGGTGCCCAGGGCCAGGGGGTTGGTGAGGGGATGAGAGTGATGGCCTGGCTGTAAGGACACCAAGCCGCCCTGGGCCGCCCCGGGTTACCTCTCTGTTGTTGGATCTAGAAAAGGGCCAAAGGCGCCGGGACCGCTTGCGGAGGCAGCGGCAGCAGCGGCGGAAAGCGCTGCCAAGGCCGCCCTCTCGCAGGTCGCAGCAGGGGGACTGCCGAAAACAACAAAACATGTCTTCGCGATAGGGACAACTCCATCCACGACTGCTCCAGCAGGAGCGGGTTGGGGTTTGTGGTGGGGGAGAGGTTGCCTGGCTACCAGGGTTCCACGCCCTGTCTCCGTCATCGGGGCGCGAGGTCACTGCTCCATTGTGGGGTGCAGCTCAGGGTGGGGCACCAGGCAGTGACCCGGGGGGTTTGTGACATGCCCCTACCCCAGGTCAAGGCTGGGGGGTGGACGTGGCATGTGGGTGGCTCCCTGTCCCAGGTGTATCCCAACAGGGGAGCTGAATCTCATTTCCCCCGGGGGGAGGTGGAGGTGATGATGGAAGTGGAGGTGGAGATGGAGTAGGGGGTGCCCTTTGCCCTGATGTTTAGCCCTGGGGACACAGCCCCATGGGGTGACTCCCCGATGTGCCTCCCGTCCACCCCCCTCTGGCGCCCTTGCGCTCAGTGGCCAGCCCGCCCCGCTCACCTGCGCGCCCATGGTGCACACGGCCATCCCTGACAGCCAGAGCGCCACCCAGGCTTTTAGTAGGAATATCCTATTAACTGCCTTTTAAGTGTGTCATGGTGTGGTGGTTTTGTGTAATAGCGTCCTCACTGAGGGGTGAAGTGTGAGGATATATTCAAATCCTTGTCCAAAGTACATTTGTAACCAAAAACAAAAGAATTATACATGTATGTACATATGTATGCATGTGTGCATTTAGAGAGATCAGGGGACAAAATGAGAAAGCAAGCATGGTAAAACACTAAACATGGGCAAATTCAGACATGGCGATGAGGCTGCTCCCTGTATCATTATTTCAACTTTCCTTTCAGTTAAAACTTATGCAAAATAAGCAATTTGGGGGGAGAGAGGGGGAACATGAAAAAAATACTCAATGATGCAATATAAAATTTTTATATAAACACTAACCAAAAAAAAAAAAAACAACAAAAAAAACAACACTGTATTAAGAGATATCCTACCCACAAGACTGTCTGTGAAATATTCCTGTATTTCACATTTTCTCCCCTTTCCTCACTCCACTGCTGTTTCACTAACAAAAAAGAAGCAACAGTATAGCCCCTTTCCCTTCCATTACCAGGGAGAAGCACTGCATCAGCAATTCTTTCGCTTAGAGAGTAAATTTCGTTCCTTCTCACACATAATCACAGACTTCACTTCAGACATGATGTTCCCTCAATCTCTTCTGCATCATTATTACTCCTCCTAGGTGAGGTCCTTCTTTCCAGCATGCAAATATCGTGTGGTATCTCTTACTTTTACAAATTACAAAAGCATCCCTTTGGATGCCCATGCCCCTCGCCCACCCCGTTTCTCTGGGTCTTGAAAAGCCTCCATTTGACAACTCTAGAGCTTGTTTTTTAGTTCCCATCGGCCTCAGAAATCCCCAGCACCAGGCTCTGTGGGAAGCTTTCTCCACCCGCCTCCAGGACCTCACACTCTCCTGGCATTTCTCCTCTGGCCAACCTTCCTTTCTCAGCATCCTTGGCCTCTGCCCCTTCCTCTTTCCACAGGTAAGTGCCAAGGAACTCCACCTGCACGTCCAATATGGATCTGGACTTGAACCCTTCCAGATGAAAATCATCATGACACGTGCTCCAACAAAAGATTCTGCTCCTTGAGTCTTCACCATTTCAGTAAAAGGCGCCACCATTCACACAAAGTGAACATTTTTGCAAAATCCCTAGCCTGTCCTTGACTGTTCACTTTTTCATATATCACACTTCCAGGTCATTACCAGACTCTCATCTCTACTTACAAACCACAGTCCACACCAAACATTTCTCATGGCCTCCACCACCATCTCCCCAGTCCGGGAGCCATGCTCTCTTAAGGCTGCAATGGCATCTTGCCTGTCCAGATGTATCCAGAGTGATCTGTCACATGTCACTTCCCTGTTCAAAACTCTATAAGTTCCCTTCTGTGTGGCGAGATCCTTGAAACAGAATCCCCCACCTTTGTCTCCAAGGCCATAAACTGCCCCTCCCAACACCCTTCTCCACCCCACTACTCACTCAATCTCCCCGTTCACTCAGTCCCAGCTGCAGTGCCTTTCTTGCTCTTTGCAAAGCACGACAAGCTCATTCCCCCTGAGGAGCCAAACTGGACAACCAGTATGCTCTCTGGTTTTCAGACTGTATGAGCCACAACAATCACTGTTGTCAATGGCATCTACTTCTTGAAAAACACAGGCAGGACAGCTGAAAAACTTACCTCCTTGCTATATTTCTCCAGTTGGGTTTGGTAGTCAACTAGTTTGGTCTGCACCCAGGTTTTGATTCCAGCAACTGGACAACTTGGAAGGTGTGTCTCTACTTCCTTCATGTTTTTCAGCGATGATTCAACTGTATCTATTTCCTTAACAAAAGCCTGAACATATAAATTAAGACATTATTGAGTTCATTTCCATAGAAATGTATGCCATAATTATAGTTTGCTTTTATCCCTGCAAATAGTGTAAGAACAGAATGTTTGGGACTCAAAAGTTTAACTCCTTCAGAAATATTGTGCCTAAAAGAAGTTCATTTCACCTGGGCGCTTCATATAGACACCTGCCAAATTAGATTGGAAATATTTGACTCTCAGCAGGATATAGCACTTCTTTTAAAAAATTATTTTATTGATTTTTTACAGAGCGAAAGGGAGAGAGACAGAGAGTCAGAAACATCGATGAGAGAGAAACATCAATCAGCTGCCACTTGCACACCCCCCATGGGGATGTGCCCACAACCAAGGTATATGCCCTTGACTAGAATCGAACTTGGGACCCTTGAGTCTGCAGGTCGACACTCTATCCACTGAGCCAAATCAGTTTCGACAGGATATAACTCTGTTAATGAATTTAGAGAAGCCTAATGATTTCACCAAATATAAGCTGTATGCAGCATTACTGGGAAATTTTGACTATTAAGTATGTTTTTCTTAATGCTTCACCATGTGGCACAATAAGAGCAATATGCAATTGGTAATCATGACCCTAAGATTGTCATCATGGCACAAAACGGCAGCTCTTGTTCTCTCTATCCAAATTTCTATAATCATGGCCAAAAATAAAATATAAATAATCCGTCGCTTTTTATTAACTCTAAAACAAAGAAAGCTTTATAATGAAAGGTATTTTATCTCAGTGTGCTGGCATATCATATTCTAACCATGTTAATAATAGCCGCAAACAATAAAGGAAAAGAACATGTTATTTATAAGGGCAGGTCCCCTAGGTCAGCAGGACTCACTGAGCATTGGTCAAGCTGCCTTTCTAGCCCTTCATCATTTCCTGGGAGAGCCTGCTCTTCCATTAAGAAGTCTTAGCACCCTCCATCCACTTCTCAATGACTTTAAAATCAGCCTATGGAACACAATAACAAAGGGGGATATTACTCAGTGACATCCAACCTACTGCATCTCAAAATCTATTGCTACTGGGGGAAAAGACAATCATTCAAAACTTTGATAGCATCATTTTCATTAACTCACTTCTTTTTTTAATATTCCAATTTTAAAAATAATGATTTTTCTTCAGGAATAACCTGATCCCCCATGATTTGACAGTTTCCTGACCATTCTAAAAATTTCAAAACATCCCCCAATGAACCAAGCTATTTTGCCTCAATGTCAGCAGTATCTAGGATTAAAACTTCAAATTTCGGGGAGGGGGGATGCTTTTCTTGGTATAAACAGCGAAATATCTTTTGTTCTTACACAATTTAGAACAAATTTTCTTCTACAGTTAGCTACTCAAAGCAGAAATAAATAAAGAGCATAGGGGAGGGAATGAAACAGGTTATTCTTAGTTCTGCTGGACACTATTATGTGAGAGCCCAGGACTGTCTGCTGCCCGGCTCCATGCTTTCATCCACAATGTACTAACACCCACAATAGCCTGATGCCGCGTATGGTGCTGGGAGGTCTAAAACAGATAAGAAAGGAAATGTTTTGCAGAGGGAAAGAGACTTCAGAGACAGCAACATTGGGAGTGGCCCTTAAAGAATGCAAGTCCATAGGTTCAACTTGATCTCTACCACTGCAGAGAAGCAATGGTCATTTCCTTCCAAGGCCTCCCTCAACACCATCCATCAGTCTGACTTCTTAATTGCCTTTGTATTAAGCTGGCTTTGTTTCCTTGCACCTTCTCTAATTCTTTGCTTCTCGCCCACACCTTGGGATAAATATACGTTTTCTATCCTGTTCAAAAAATACTTTCAGATTTAGAGGCAACCACCATTGCTCCCCTTAGTCTCCCATTGGTTAAACATCCCCAATCCCTTCCAGGGTGGCTCTAGGACATGATATCCAAGTATTGCACTCCCCACTCAGATCAACATGTTCTGGAAACTACAACTTTTCAATGTCCTTACAGTAGGTATGCCACACGGAACAGAGTATTCTTATAATGTTGGGTTGAATGACAACAAAGGGAGCTAACTGGTATGTGACCGCAGATAATTCCACTCATGAAATGACATCTAAAATTCTTTAACTTTTATTTTTCCTACTGTAGGGTTGTTTTGTTTCTTTCCTCTTTTATTTGATTGTTTATAACTATATTCTTCACAAGAATATGGTTAACTGAAAGTCCAAAAGTCCTGTAACTTCCACAAAATTACATTTCCCCTAACTCATATTGCTTACAATTAGGAGTTGATGTTTACAAACAATAAACTTTGCCTCATTAGCTCACAAAATTATTTGAATTTTTAGTACCTCTATTTTTTAATTGATTTCAGAGACAAAAGGAGAGGGAGAGAGAGAGAAACACCAATGATGAAAGAGAATCACGCCCCACACTGATTCATAAGTTCATAAGTCAAAGCTCAACTATAGAACCACACCAGCTGGGCCACTCTATCTACTTTCACATCAGCTAACCCTCCTGGCTCTTTCTTATCTGCAAATCTGAGATTGAAGTATTCCTTTTCTATTGACTTCTTTGAGGGTAATTGGGCTTTCTCAGGTAAAAAATAAAGACAATGGCAGTGCCTATCTGAGCATTCCCCTGTGAAGACACCATGCCATTCATTATTCAACAAATTTCCATCTTATTTTTCAAAATATGAGAGTCAACCTAATACTGGCATCCAATTAATTTTCCATCTCCCTTTCATAAGGCTATAAGAGATTTTCTCAAATCCTTTACTGAAATCTAGGCTTGCCAAAAAAATGATGGTTTGTAGCATTATTTGAACTAAATGAGCTAACATGAAATGTGGCTCTATGAGTCTGTGATTCAAATAATTGAATATCCCTTTTCCAAAAACAATAATTTTAAAGGAAAATCAGTCCTTAAAGGAAATGAGTCTGGACAAGGCTTATTAGTGGTGTCCATGTTGATTCCTGACAACCACACAGCCGTTGCCAGCACGTATACGAACTCTGGTTGGTCATTTATCTACGGCCAAGAACCAATATCCATCTTACTTCAGGTCTTTCACTTCTAAACAATGCTCCCCTTTAATTAGGAATCCATTTTTCTGGTAGTTCTCACAAAATACATGATGTGACCTTGAGACCATGGTAAAAATCCCAGGTGACTTGGGATGCAGATTTAGGCTTCTGAAGAATCCGTGTGGTTTTTCCATCTAACTCAGAATTCAGACTCTAATACACTCTCAGTAATGACTATTCCACACTTTCTAGTTTTCAGGGCCATTCTCTGATGAAGACAGAAAGCAACACATGCTGATATGCTGAGGCCTTTCTGGCTCTATTAATATTATACCACCTGCACAACCACCTCCTCCCTTTCCATCCACGGCTTTGAAAGTTTTTTCATCCCACTGTGCACCTTCCACAGTTCCCTTTCCCTCTCTTCTTTTGCCAGCCTGCCCCTGTTCCATAGGACCATGCTACTCTTACTCTTTGCTATTACTTGCTTTGGTGATATAACTCTTTTTTTATTGACTCCAGTATCTGAGGATCTTACCACAGAAGACATGGTCAGGACAAGTAGCGGTGGGGTGTGCAAGAAGACAAAAGTGCAAGAAGAGAGAGTCCAGCCAGCATGACTCAGTGGTTGAGAATCAACCTATGAACCAGAAGGTCAGGGTTGGATTCCAGGTCAGGACATATGCCTGGGTTGTAGGCTCGATCCCCAGGGTGGGGTGTGTAGGAGGCAGCCGATGATATTTCCAACTCTCTCCCTCTCCCTTTCTCTCTGAAATACATTTTTAAAAATGTAAAAAATAAGAAGAGAGAAAAGTATGAAACTCTTATAAAGTGCATGAAGAATTCGACCTGCCCACCTAAGTAGCTGCCATTTCTGGCCCTGACAATCTCCATTTCGAACTTTTTAAGAGTTAGCAGCAGCTCTACTGCCATATAACTGACAACTCAATAAGTCAAGTTTCGAATAAGGAAACTGACAGTGTCCTGGGCCAAGGCTTTTTGACATTTGCATGGAAGCATCATGCTGCAAGGAAGTTTTAGTCACTGTCAGCCTTGACTGGAGCAAGTGGCCCCCACGATACCCATTTTGGCATAAGGGAAGTTTTATGGCATCAACCCTTACCCTTCCTCCCTCTCTCTCACTCACAGACCATGTGAAGACACCCAATTCACACACGCCTGTCCTTGCTTACCCTTCACTATGAGGGAAAAGAAATAGGGGAGGAACAGACACCAGCCATGCAGACCAACCGATCACAGATAGGTATCTGAAAAGCTGTTTTCACAACCAAGAGCCCCACAAGTACCCCTCCATGCTGAGTCCTAGGAAAAAGCGTGCCCCCAGGAAGAGGAAGACTAAGGTCTGAACACCAACTTTCTCATTTCTCTTCTTTGAGCCTCAGAAGCCTCTGGGGAAAATAACAAATACCTTGCCTGAAAATTTCCTGGAAAACATAATGTTTGCACAGGTACAGAGCTGGGATGCTGTAAACGGCACTTATCATTACTAAGATCTACAAAACTAAGTGCTTTAGGACCAAGATTAGCCCCATAAGAGTTACCACCTCCAAACTCTGGTGTTGATTCCCAGTGGACACTCCACAGGAATAAGCAAGGGTGAGTACATGTTTCCTTAAGGATGTTCTGCCATATAACTGTTTAAAACTAACTGTTCAAAAATAAGTTTGAAGAACAGAATCCAGTTCAGCAGAAGGAAGCCAGATAAATGAGGAAAGACCCAACATTAAAAATGCCTAGAGCAGCGTCCCTTAACTGCCCCTGCCAGCCATACCAGGGGGAGGGTCACTAAGACCAGCTGCTAAAACCAGAGAGGAAGCTCTGCTCAACCCTCCATCGGCTTCTCTTTCCTTGGAAGAAAAACATTGTCTCACTTCACTTATAATAACGTCAATTCAGAGTGTCTTATATTAATTTTTTTTTCTCCCAAAGTTGCACTAGGTCTTATTTTCAGGGGATGTCTTATCTTTTCATGTGCTAGGTCTTATTTTTGGGGAATAATGGTAGCTGCTACATCATGGCTTAACAGGATAGCTGGTATTCATAAAAGCTCTATCTATGCCAGGGGTAATTAATTCTCTTATAAAAAACCCAAGTTTATTTTGAATCTCTAAGATGAAAAGATAGCATATGCTAAAGCTGAATCTTCAAGCTAGACACAAAGAATCTGTTAATGAATCTAGAAAAAAGAATTAACAAAGAAAGAAAGAAAGAAAATATGAAAAAATAATTAAAGGTGAAAAAAAAAGAAAAAGAAAAAAGGAGACTAATTCCCTAAATTAATATTTTTCTACTTGAGAGAAGAGAAAGCAGATTCACAAACAATAAAAAGATGTAACTAAAGCAAGATTGTTAGAATCATGAGAGTGAAAGAATAGAGAAATGAAGGGTCAGGGGCAATCCTATCCTTCCATGTAAATGAAAGGAAAGGAAGAAGAAAGGGTATCAAAACACAGTTCAGGATAAGTACAAGATAAATAAAACCATTGAGAGACAACAGATACTTAGCCAGTGGGAAGTAGAATATTCAGAACACTCAGGGGTAGTGAATGGTTCATAACAATAATTATGTCAACATTTGCATTTCATTAGTGATTAGTATGACATAAGTACTAAGTACAAAACGCATAGTGTGGGGTCTTGGTTTTGGAAAATTCCTGTCTGCTCTCACTTTTTCTTAGCTTCCATATCCACGGGGATCTGTCTCTTCTTTGGCTGAGGAGGAGGAGGAGGCAGTTCTTGCTTAGACCTTTTGGTGGTTACTTGTTCTCTTATGTGAACAGTCCCCAAAAGGTCCTTCTGAGGAATTTGGCACATTCCCAGCTTTCCTACAGCTTGAGTCACCTGAAATAAAATCAGCCAAGGTTTTAAGGTTCTGTTACAGCTTTATTGAGGTATAATTCATATGCCAGAAAGTTATTTCTTTGACGAAGTAAAACCAATGGTTATTAGTGTACAGACTTATGCAACCATGACAACTTTCTATTCCCAGAATAATTGTGTTATTTCATAAAGAAACCCAGTACCCATTAGCAGTCACTTTCCATCCTCTCTCCCCCTTGGCTCCTGGCACCCACTAAACTACTTTCTGTCTCTATGAGTTTATCTATTCTATGTAGTTCATATAAATAGAATCATGGTGCCTATAAACTTGGTACTGGCTCATTTTACTTGTATGTTTTCAAGGTTCATCCATGTCATAGAATATCAGTACTTCATTTTTTTTATTGCCAAAAAATATTCCATTGTATGGCTATACCATATTTTGTTTATCAATCCACTATTGTATATTTGAGTCATTTCATTTTTTGTCTAGTATGAATAATGTTGTTATGAACATTCACATACATACCAAAGTTTTGAGGTTGTTATCAAAGCTTTCAAACGAATAAAATTTAGCCGAAACAGGTTTGCTCAGTGGATAGAGCATCAGCCTGCAGACTGAAAGGTCCCAGGTTCGATTCCGGTCAAGGGCATGTACATTGGTTGTGGGTACAACCCCAGTGGGGGTGCAAGAGGCAGCTGATCGATGATTCTCTCTCATCGATGTTTCTAGCTCTCTATCCCTCTCTCTTCCTCTCTCTAAAAAATCAATAAAATATGTTTAAAAAATTTAAAGATGATTTAACGGATTTATGTCTATTATCAGTTAGCAAGCATTAAATCACTGGATATTAATGTTTTTAAGATTCATTAAAATTTACTTCAGACAACTAAAGAACATTTTCATGTCAATTTTCATTTTTATAGTAAACCAGATATAAGAAACCAACTTTTTAGTTTAGCTACTACTTTTTTAGTTCATAAAAACTAAAACTAACCTGAAATTTAATTTCTTCTTAATAGCACAACATACTACCTGGAGCAAACAATACCTGGTTGGAGGAATCTTCTAGTCTCTGAACCAGAGAATCCCATCTCTGAGTCAGTTCCTCAGAATCACTGTTTATCTTCTTGGATGTCTTAGGGTTATCAAGTAGTTGACCCACATCCTGGCCAATCTCACTCAGCTGGTCCAATGCTTGATGCTTCATTTCCATGTCTTCCTTCAGAATCTAGTATTTCAGATATTTGTTAGATGACTCCCTTTTAACAGGACTTTATCTTCCTGTTCACTGGTCAGGGCCTGTAAAAACATGTATATATTTTATAGTAGAATGAACCCTTTTAATTATCTGATGCTAAAACATAAGAGTCCTGGTTCTAAACCATTCCATGGCAGCATTCCTGTGTTAGGTAATGTGTCCTGATCTGGATATTCTAAATGGTTTTAACCATTGATATAAAACACTAAAATATCACGGAATTACAGGACAGATGCTGACAATGACATCACTTACAGCCAGGTGCCAAACACTGATGATGCTTAGCTCCTTTTGGTCTCTGAAGTTCCTCGTCTGGACATTATTTAATGCCTCTTCTTTTTCGGTGAGCCAAGCTTTCAGTAAGCACTATAAATAATAACAAAAGTTAGATATACACTTGGGGAATCACTTGGAAATGGGATTCAATCAAGTTCCCAAATCTCTAACATTTATATTCTTAGAAGCTTTATCCTTATCTTGAAAAAGAAGGACTACCAAAACCTAAGCACGAGGCAGGAGTGACACAGAAAAGATATTATCCTTATTAAATTTGCAACAGATCAACCCGAAATTAGCCCCAAACCTGATTAAGTAAACCTAATTCTCAGAGAGGTTGGGCATCTAAAGGGCTATTGGAGTCTCCAAAGAATCGCATTGTAACTCTCCGGAGACATGGGGAGTCTGGGAGATTGCCTTGTTTCAGTCCCGTGTTTTAGGGAGGAGAAAGAGGAGAGCCAAGTTATACATCCAAGGTCCCTTGGCAAATTCACAGAAGAGCCATATCAAAGACCCACACTGCAAAGCTAATGGTTTTTCCAGAGCATCATTCCAGAAAACCACACCAACCCTCAGGTTCAACAGCAATTTTGGTCAGAGGAAGAAGTCTGAGGATAGTTCAAAGAATAAAGACAGTTAAACTTCATTGGCCAACAATACATGTTGTTTTAGGCAGAAGTAGGAAGATCAATTTGAAGCAGGATGGAAAACAACATAGTTACATGGGGATAATTCTTCCCAAAATGGGGCATCTACCGCACCAACCCTTTTCTGTAGGATGGGTGTGTATGTTTGGGGAGGAGGGGTTCTTGGTTCTATGTTTGCAATAGAATCAATTCCTTCTCTAACTGTGTTTTTTTAATCAGTGAGTTTTACAACTATTCCTTTCCTCTATATTACACAAACAAAAAGATGAAGATGAAGGGCATAAAGCGCAAAAGCAGTTCCTGCCCTCAGGAATAGTAAGGGTAATAAGATAATGAGCAGGAGTAACTATGGCCCAAGATACAAAGTGCAGCCACCACATAAGAGATGGCTTCCAGTTTAGAGATAGGGAGAGCGGGGGATTTATACATGACTTCATGGTTCTTGATGGCTGCAGAGAACTTAAAAATGAGGAGATGGGTCTAAGGACATTTCATTGCCGATGCCAATCCTTAATCAAAAACACACAGGCTAGAAAATAAATAAAATACAGCCACTCTTTCAAAAAACAAAGACAACAAAACAACAACCCGAACCAAAGGCACCTACAGAGCCCCATGCATTGGAATTGACAGTAAAGAAGGACCAGCACTATTCCTGTGGCACAGGCAGCCTCGCCATGGGCTAGGGACTGGGAATTCAGGGTTTGAGCTCTGGGCACATGGAAGGGCAGAGGGAACACTGAGGTTGGAAAGGTAGGTTGGAGTTCTTTACAGAATAGACCACCTGCCACACTTGACACTGGCCAGGGCTGCAGAAGTTTGGAACCAATATCTCAGAGCCCATTTGCTGATGCTCGAGGACTTGGCAGCTGAGTTAGAAATAATCCCATGAAGGAGGTTCTAACTGGGATATGGCTGACTTGGGGTCATTCCTAGGATCGCAGATTTCTCTACATTAAGTACCTATGCTGGATTCAACTCTCCATTTTCAGATGATCCCTCCTCTACGTCACTAGCAGAAAGCCATTCAAAGGTGAGATATAAACCTAAAATACTGGCCAGAATATCAGCTATGCCTGACTTGTAATTATTTTATTTTCCAAATTAAAATTCTTTCCAAATTTTAAATTATTTTACTTAGCAGAAAAGTAACACAATAGTTTTCTCTGGCAATCAATGTCTCCTTCCTAGTGTCATTATTAAATTAAACTTTTAACTGCTCAATGTTACACTTTGGAGTGAAAACAAAGGTCTAAGTAAATGTAAGTATTACGTAAAGTGAACTGTACATATTCCAGAAATCAGATTCTGGTCCATTATCAGATTCTTAACAGGAAGGCTGTGGCCAATGATTGGGGGTGGGGTGTAGTGATTAACAATTTATACTGGGACAAATTTTGTACCCCACTTTTGAAGAGGTTCTAGCTGCGCCATATTTATTAAACCACAAAGCATCACATACTTGTTTTTATTGCCTGAAAAGCATCCAGTTCTTCTTTTGTAGATAGAAATGAGATGCATTTAAAAGAATTGAAATGGACACTGAGATGAGGGAATAGAGTAACTGCTTATTTTCTAAACCACAACGGTTTGGTGTTTCCAGAGAAATGTTTGCTTATTTGCATTCTGTTTTGATGGCTGCTTTTCTGGAAGGATGTAGGAGGCAAAGGACCACTGCTCTGACTGAAAACTTAAAGGTTCATTTTCTTTGGTAATACTTAGTAGGAAAAAGACATACTATTATCCAAATGTTAAATCAATGGTGTTGCTAAATAATGTTTCCTAATTAATTCCAGTAGTTATTCTGTTTTAAAACCATTAAAAATTCTTGTGATTTAAAAGCCACAAAACATTAGGTGGATTCCTTATTTATGTAGCACAAACCATATGCTAGGCACTGTGTTGGCACAAGTTCAAATACATTGCCCAGTACAATGCAATGAAACTATAATGTCAAGCAAACCATGAAAGTAGCATGTCTAAGTACTAACATTCTTAAAAATAACACAGATCAAATTGTTGTTACAATGAGCAGCACAGTACAATCTCTATGAATACTCTTCATGTAAAATGGATACAAATCTGACTTTAAAAATAACAAATAATTAAAATTAGAAGAAAAGTAAACTTTGTTCTAATGCCATAATTAAAGATGAGTTACCTTCCACCTCTATGGATAACAGTTTCATACCTGTTCTTCCAATAATCCCTGCCACAAGATATTGATTTTGTGTAACCTATTCCAGCGTCTTCAGTCCATTGGCACACTGTGTCCAACGTTCACCAAGTTCCTAGTAAAGGGAAAGACCATCCTTTGGTGAGCACAGCTTTCAGAGACAGTTATAAAAATCCTCAAATAAATTCTTGACATCAATTGTTCTCTATTACCAAGCTTTAGAAGTTGCTTTAAAATAAGAGATGAATACTCTATATTTATAGATGAGAAAAACTAATTTCCATAGGATGTAACTATTTTATACTACATAGCTAAAAAGTAGCACAACTAGAACTCTATCCTATAACTGTCTACACCAAATTCCTGCCCTTTCCATTTTATTGTGGTTTTTATTTGAGAATTTAGCATTTTTATAGACATCTTCAAAATAGAGCAAACATTCACTTTTTGTGCTGAAATTGTATGCAGGCTATAATTGTCTTTAAAACAAAATACAATACACCAGTAATTTTTTAACCACCTTTACATGCCAAGAAAATTTTCATCTGTAATACACAAAAGTTAGGGAAAAACTTTTAACCTTATAAAAACTATGTGTTAAATGAGAGTATTCCTGTTAAATATACTTAATTGACTTTTTTCTCTTCACATCTCATGATCCATGAAAAGTCACAAAATTTAAACACAGGATTTGTACAAGTACTAGCAAAACTAAATAAATAATTTTGATTATCGGTACATTTTTTTTAAAAGTATTCTCATAATATGTTTCCCAATAAATTATTTTGCTACCAGTATATAGATAATAACTAACAAGTGTTCAACTTATTTCTATTTTACTTAAATATGAGCAAGAATTATTTAATTCATGTTATCTTATTTTGATAAGTAATACCAGAGAAAGCTTTGTACAGGGCAACGGGTTGAAGACAGAGCCAGAAAACAGGCCTCATCCTGAAAACTCGCTGTCTAAACAGGCTAGACACGAATGCCTACCTCTCAGGTTACTATAATAACTATGAACTTCTGCACAAAGTCTCACAACCACTAGCCAACTTTAAATGAAGACACATGTCCAAAAGTTTCTGAAAATCATAAGTTGGCAACATCATAGCAGATGATACCACTATTAAGTCAAATGAAATACCAAACAACCTCTTTGTAAAGACTTGATAACATAACCTTTAAAAAAAAAATCAATTTGTCTAAACACTACCAACAGTGTTGTCAAATGCCTTTGAGTTGCATTTAAAGTATCCCTAAAACTTTATTTATCAGTAAATATATGTATGTATCAGTTATCCAGATATTTCAATGAAAAATATGATTATTCAGACAACTTGCAGAGGGGCTAGTTGTTACCCTGCCTTGACTATGAAAAGTTTTCTCCTTAATATGTGATGAAATTAAATTATCCACTAAATTTTGATTCTTCATTTAGTGCCAGATACTTTTCTAGATTGGAGAAGAAGCAATAGATTTCCTTAAAGGGTAATACGGATAAATCTGAGAGTTTTTGCACGGCATTGATGCTCACACACTAGAGTTCTTAACCACTTACAGGTCCAAAACAACCCCTGAGAATCTTAGGGAAGCTCTGTGCTTTCTTAAGAGCACTTTACATACCCACATAAAATGTTAGTAAAGCCACGTCCTTATGGACTCCGACCTCTAAGCTGCTGCAGTAAGGACAGAAGCCCATGAGAAGGCTAGGTGCTGCTGTTTCATAGTTGATGAGGAAGAAAAGAAAAAAACGAGCCAGATTTACTTTATGATGTTCTAGCAGCTTTCTCAAGGATTGTAAATAGTCATTTAGGGGACAAGTCTCCATCTTCTGAATGCGTTCTTCCGTGAGTGTCAACCAGGCGGAGAGCTGCTGCAGCTGCTGCTTCTGCAACTCCATCAGCAGGTCATGCAGCCTGTGGGGAGGGACACAGCATCAGCCCCACTTGCTCTTCCCCTTTGCAAAGGCAAATGCACACAATACACACTCCTGGCAGCTAACAATCTGGGTGGGGTGAGGGTACGGGGTGTCGGGCAAGGAAACTCACTCCTGTCTAACCATTTAAAGCAGCACTTAGTCTTTAAATATAGAAACAACACACACACACACACACACACACACACACACACACACACACTTTCATTTTCCTCCTAAATGGAATCAATTAAATGCAGTACAAGAATGAAAATAACAGCAGCCACCATTCCTATCAGAATCATTGTGTCTTCAATCAGGAATTCCTGCATATTAAATAGGTGGAAATTGCAATGGAATGTAGTTTGCACCTTAATACACAATGAAGAGAGGGGGGAAAGAACCATGGGAGCCTGGGGAAGTGGGAGGGGGGCAGGACTGCTTTGGAAAATGTAGTAAATTATAAATAAATACTACATAGTCCTGTCTTCACATTGAGTTAATGGTTAGCCAATTTGATACCGCACTTCAATATCTATCCATATAAACTATCCTTTCCTATACCTGATGTTTGTACTCCAACTTCTACCTTTTAATTTGGTTATCACATCAAGATCATACAAAAATTCCTGCACCATCACACATTTTACAAGGCAAGCTCTGTAATTATCTTGCAGTCACAGACCTTTATTTCAACTCAACTGGACAACACACATAGTGGAATAAAGTGTTCATTTATTTGCTTCCACTCACCGGGACTGTCTGTCCATACTCTCCACCCTGAGGGCCTCCCACCCAGCATTCAGCAGTGTCATCTGTTCCTGGATTTCAAACTCCTCTTCATCGGACAGAGTCCCCTGTGTTATCAGCTGGTTTCCTGCCTGCAGGATGCTCCCCACACTGCTCTGGTGCGCAGTCAGCTCCATCATAAAAGCCTAGAAGAGTACATCACTGTGACTTGTGAGCAGCTCATTGAAAAAAAAGTAAATAAATTAATGTTTCAATATCAGGGATACAGAAAAGGCAGCCTTGAAGAGTGCAAATAAAGTAGACTTTGGCCCAACTTTGAATATAAGAATGAGTCACTGGCCTAACTAAAATAGGGGAATCTATCAAAGAAAACAATATTATGTCTGCTAACAGTCAGTATTTTTAAATAAATGCTGATGATGATACTGAGAGACCATGACATGGAATTATGAGAAAACAGAATAAATAAAACACCGTGCTCACCCAAGAGAAACTGCTTAAAGAATCCGACAATTGCTATTATTTTCAAACCAGAACAGCACATAAGACCTGTCGACTCATATACTGGCCCAAAACAAACCTACTTCACCAAAAAGAAACCTCCATACAAGCTAATCACTACAGTGCAATATACTATACTCTCAAAATAGTAGGAAAAGTTCATTGTATAAAAGTATACATGAACACTGGCTACGACATTTGCTTAATCGTACAATAAATAAAAATAACCGCTTCCTGGGGAACATTCCCAGTCCAAAGACTGAGTGCATTGTATTAATTAGCCACTTGGTGTTTTAAGGATGACCATGCACTCCAGAAACCAGCAGTGCTGTGCACTGCTTTGTGTCCGTGGCTCCACAGGAGTTACATGTTACAATAAGATTAAAATCTGAGACCTAATTCCAATGCACAGTGAGAATCGCCCGCGCCGAAATTAAACAAAGCCCTTATTTAAATGTCAGGGTTCCTAAAATGTGCCATGACCTTTCCGTGGGGCAGAATGCTGGAAGCGCACACATCAGGGCAGAGCCCGAGGAGGCACAGGCACCGTGGCGGACATGGCCCCCTCACGGGCCACAGATGACTTACCTCGTGGGTGGCAAACTGCTCTTTGACTTCCTCCACGTCCTCTGAGATGTCATCCTGCTCCTGGAACATGTCCTCGGCAGAAAGCAGCCATGTCAGCACCTCCCCAGGGCTGTCTTTTAGCTGTCCAGGTCCCTGTCCACCTCGGTGATGGTGCTGGGGGTGTCAGCCCGCGGGCTCCCGTGCTCCTCCTCCGGCGCTGAGCTCTAGGAAAACAAAGCCGAGAGGAAACCCCCAGGCAGCGTGACGATGAGGTGTTTGTTCAACAGGGACACGCTGCATGGAGAGCAGCGGACAAGAAGAGCCCACTGTGTCTCAGACATGCAGCCAGTTCGCAGGCGCTGGGAAAGCCAGACTGGAGCTACTCAGAGGGCATTATTGGTACCTCAAGAACACAGAGCAGCCTGCTCTCCTGGATCCTGTGCTCAGGGGGATGCTCACATAGGTGGGAAGTGACAAGTACCCACTTGAATCACTTCTGAATAAAAGTAAAATGGCTCTTAGTGAAGCTGGAAACTCCGTGGTCCCAGTAAGAGATGCTGTTTGAGTTCAGCCAGGGCTAAAATAGGAAAGGTGTGTGCAGGATGGTGTTGGGCCTTAAAGGATAAATCTCAGTTAAAGAAAAGGACATGAAGATTAGAACTCTGCTCTGACACTAGCGAAACTGCTTTTACTGAAATGCATGTTAGCATTTTATTTTTGACCTGAAAGGCAGGCACACATACAGGCTGCCGATGGTGATTTTGGGAGGCTGCTACCTCTAGTTCACTTGCTGGTCTGGGTTTATTGTTGTTGTTGTTGTTGTTGTTTTTAACCCATGGGAATGAATTCATCCCAATCCATGTAATATTTTTTTTTTACTTTAGAATCTTATAACCAAATGAACTCTTTTTTGTTCATTGGTTCCCTTTTAGAGCAAAACTTCTTTAAAATCTGCTGACAGCCCATCTTCACTTAATCACTTGCCATCCACAATGTTTATATGTTTCAAACATACAGCAATGTAGAGGGGAAACATAAGAAATTCTCATGGATTCGACAGCTCCGATTTGTTAACAGTCCCATTCAGTTTTGGTGTTGGTCCCCCCCACCCAACTGAAAAGGCTTTTGCCAATGTCACCAAACACCTTCTCACTGACAAATCCACTTTTCTAGCACCACCTTTACGGTGACCATGTTATTAGCCAACAAACTAGGACATTTTTATAAAAACGATGCTACGACAACCCGCATAAACCAAACTGTCCCAAGCAAACCTAGAGATCTGGTCACCCTCGCTATTAACTTAAACTCTCAGCCCCACTGCATGGCTGACTGCCCACCCTCCTGAAACCCTCCTTTCTCTGCCTCAGGAACCCCACACTGGTTTTCCTCCCGACTCTGCAGCCAATCTGTAAGTCATGGATCTCCTCAAAATTAAGCCTGGAACCTGTTTTCTTCACTCAGTGTACTTGGTCTGAGTGATTTCATTTATTCCTGTTGGGTTTAAAGAAACATCTATATCCCACAGTCATTAAATATGTATTAATTCAGGGCAGGTTAATTCAGGAAAAAAATTCATGACTTTATTTTAAAAAATGAATCTTTATCCTAATGAGTAAAAGTATTATAAATCTTTAAGTGAAAAACCCACTGAGTAACATATTGTCATTCTTTCTAAATGAAAGAAAAAATAGACCTTGTATTTTGATAGCCCTTGTGAATATATAATGGTAAAAATCCTCTTGCTAAAGACGAAATGAAAAGCAGAAAAAGAAAACTAGTACTTAGAACAAAGCAAAGCTGACATGAGAGAAACCGTCTGTCATACAAAATGACATTGATGGAAGATGGTGACCAAATGATGGGAAATCACTGCTTCTTCAGCATATCATGCAGCATGATCACAACCCTGGGCCCCCTTATCGCGTGAAGCAGTGCATTTCTTCTTAAGAAATCAGTTGAGTTATGGTTTTCTGTTACACACATGTGACAGCATGCTAACTGATAAGTTGAACTTCCAAGGCATATGCAAGTGGACAAACCAAGATGTTCTCAGTCAAGAAAAAAATCCTCTGCCCTGGCCATTGCTGCTCAGTTGGTGGAGCGTTCGCCCTATGCACCAAGAGGTCATCAGTTTGATTCTTGGTTAGGGCACATGACTGGGTTTGGGGCACAGTCTCCAGTAGGAGGCAGCCAATCAATGTTTCTCTCTCTCTCTCTCTCTCTCTCTCTCTCTCTATATATATATATATATATATATATATATATATATATCCCTCCCTTCCTCTCTCTCTAAAATTAATAAAAACATTCTTTTACAAGGGAAGAAAAATAAATCTTCTAAAAGTGTTTTTATCTGGTACCTAAGAGATAACAAAGACAGCCAGTCAAACATTTCAATAAAAATTTATCTTTACCTGTATATTAATATCTCCTTCTTCACGTTCTTTCTTGTATTTCCTTGGGAGAGTCTCTACTTCACGGATGGCGTCTATGGTGACTTGCTGAGGTAGCACCTCAAACAAAGATGTTAAATATATAATTATGTATTTCTTTTCAGGAAACTGAACAGCAACATCTAAAAGGGGAAGGAAATAAAGACCAGCTTAAATTAGATGTTCAAAATATATTGAACAGCTCAGTAGGAGATATAAAATAACTATCCTCAGCACCCATAAACAATACTATTATATAACTTTTGCAGTACCAAAGCTCATTAAGTTTATGTTTCATATAATGACAGAAGAGACAAGGCATAGACACTTTCTTAATTTTGTTCAGTATCTTAATTCTTTAAATTCTTCCCTATAAGCATTTCCCAAATGTCAGCTCAGAGATATGCTGACATTTAAGATAATGCCAGATTTTATTAACATTATAAAAGTAAGTCTAGAATTAAATTCCACAACATTTGTAACTAAAGTTTTCACATCATATACAGGTGAACAGTTAGGAGCCAGCAGTCCCGGATTGTGAGAGAGATGTCTGAATGCTGGTTTAGGCCCGATCCCAACATCCCCCAAGGGGTCCCAGATTGGAGAGGGTGCAGGCCGGGCTAAGGGACACCCCTTCCCCTCACCACCCCCCCTCCCTGTGCATGAATTTCTTGTACCGGGCCGCTAGTACTAGCATAAAACTGCATTTCAGAAAAATTAAACCAAATACTGAATTGGTTTTCTAATAATTATATTTTCTTAAAACTTTAACTCTTCTGCTGGTAACAAATAACTATTCGTCAGTGAGGTAATTAAATTTCCTCCTATAGGATCCTACAAATTGTTAAGTACAAAAGTTCCAATAACTGCGATAAAATGACTTGCACCATGTTTCAAACGAAAGAACACTGCTCAGTTCTCATAATTCCTCCAAAAAAAAACAAACCACAACAACAAAAAACACTGCTCTTCGAATATCCAAAATTGTGCAGCAAAATCAAGAATAAACTTAAGCACTGAACAATACCTTCAGGATCTAACAGCTTTTCAATTCCCAAGTACATTTGAGCCTGGCTGAAGTCATGTTCAAGTCTCTCAGTAGGGGACATCTTGACGACTCTATCCCAGCTGAAAGGATCAGGTCTGAAAATACCACACAAATAAAATACATTGAAGACAACACATGTGGAAACGAAGTGGTCATTGTTATAATCTAACACATTGCAGTTTTAGATTATTTTGTTTGTGAGTTTAAATTAAAAAGTTTAACTTTATATACCAAAACTTTGTCAAATATATAGTATTTTAAAGAAACTTATAAAAATAAAAACAATGGATAAAATATTCTAAGTTTCCTGTATTGGCTAAACATACCTATTAAATTTTCTAGAGTAATCACTAGAAGATTTAAAATATTTTATAATACTTTCCAAATAGTTAAAGAAAAATAAGAGGAGGATGAACCTATTAATATAAGACAAAAAGAAAAAAGACAGAGAAAAAGAAATAAAAAGCTCAAAATAAATAGGTAAAAAAATGAAAAATTAACCTAAATACATCAATTACCACCATTAATACTAATGAATTAATTCTCTTATTGAAAGTCCACTATTAGCAGAGTGGAAAATCCAGCTTACACAGGCTATTCCTAAAACAAACGTCCTGAGAGAATTACCCTCCACTCACCCTCTCCATATTATATTGCTTAGTATTTCATGTCTATAAAGATTTTCTTTTAATCCTAAAAACTGGACATTTTGTGTGCTGACTTACACAAAAGTTGATCATTTTTGTGCACCCCATCTGTTATTGCATCCTACACTCACCTACCTCCTGGGATTGCCTCGCCCACTCCACCCCTGATTCCTTTCAGACTTCCTCTCCTATTGCTATTCCTACTCACGCCCTGCACCCACTGGCCTCCCCTCTTGCCAGCTACATTTCTCTTCAGCATGTTTACCACAGCTTTTTGCTAAACAACTCACATTTCCTATTATTTCTTTATTGTCTGCCTCCCTCTAATTGCACATAAACCCCAAGGAGATATGGGTGTTTACCTTTTTTCTCTGTTATACATCCTGAGCCTAACACAGGAAAAGTACTAAAAACACACTTATTGAACCAATTAGGTAGTTAATGGAAAAAAGTTTAGGCTAAAACTCAAGTTTTCTGACTACACGTCTTATCCAACTAGGAACAGTTAACCTCTCTAAACTGATACAGTGAAAAAGATTGGGTGTGGAGGTTCTCTAACCAAATTTTAATTATATATCTCAAAAAAAGCTACAGCAAATATTATTATTATTGTAAAACATTAAAAACATGCCCTTCATTTTCAAGAACAAAATATTCTTCTCATTATTACCAATTCAAATCAATATTGTATTGAAAGGCAAGGCACAAATGAACAGGGGAAAAAGAGAAGGGGAGGGGAAGAGAGGGAAGAGGAAGAGGGAGGAGAGGAGGGGAGAGGAGGGGACTATTATAATCTATGGATGGTCTACCAAAAATGCATTAATTCTGCAGAAACAAACTTAATTTTTTAAAATTTTAACAAGTTTCTAGATCTAAGATGTAGTGGTATCAATTATATTTTTATATATAAGCACAGCATATACAGGAAACAAAACTTGAAACAATAAATTATTTAAAATGGCAATAAAACATATAAGAAATTTCACCTTTCACATTTAAATCCTTGATGCATCTGAAATTTATTTGTGGGTAAGGTGAGGTAAAGATCCAACTCAGTTACTTACATATGGGTAACCAGTTGTCCTATACCATCTATTTTAATAGCAATCAGTTCAGTTATATATCAGGATGGAGCTATTTCTGAGTCCTTTATTCTGTTATGTTGAGTATAGAAACTGCCATTGTTGTACGTCAAAATAACAGTCAAGCACTGGCAATTTCATATGGTTCAGCCTGTAATTAAATTAGCGTACTTATTTATAGCACCATAGTTTTAATTAATGTAGCTTCATCATTACTTTTGGTTTCTGTTTGAGAAGTACTTCAGCCTAGTTCTGTTTCACAATTGTACTGGCTCTTCATGGGCTTTTGGTCTTTCATATATTTAGAATCTGTTTATAAATTTCATGAAAAAAAAATTTTGTAGAATAAGTCGGGACTGCACTGAATTATGGAACTTTCCCTTTGGTATAAGAATGGACACTAGCACAATTCTTTGCATATATTTCTGATTAGTGCTGAATGAGTGGGACTGAACTATGTGAATCATTTTACATGTTTTAACTTATGAATATGTAGAAGCAGCTGTGGCTGTGCTGTGCTATTTAAGTCCACAGAATAAAGACTTGGTGGTTAGATTTTTTCCATGATTTTACTTTTCTTAATGTTTTGGTAGGACCTGTACTGAGAGGACAGCAGGGCTAGTGGGGAGGGGCTTTATGGAGGAGCAGTGAAGGAGGGAGGGAGGAGATACACATCTGGAAAGCCCACAACTAAAGAGAGTCATTCTCACTTATGTCAGTGAAGCAGGGCATTAAAGGCGAGCTAGTCTGTCCAGATGGTGGTGAGGTTGAGGACATTGACTTGGCTGTATGGCCTGGTGGACAGGCGCACCCAGCTCAGCAGGATCTTCTCCTTGTTTGTCTGCTGCAAGGCTGACATGATGTCCTTCATGACATCTTTCACCTGCCAGAGAGACCATGTCCGCCTATGACGTAAAGCAGCTACTGGGATCGAGTCCTTGCATGAGAACTATTTCATTACTTAACCATAGGGATCAGGTCACTGGTGATTCAATTTATTTCAAATTTCCCTTTAAACAGCAATTATTTTGAAGTACTAGAATTTAGAAGGTGATTTTTTACTTCACCATTATACATTACCATAGTACTTTCTATATCTTAACAATACTCATATTAGATTCACTTACAATAAACATTACTTTCATAATCCCTAAAAGAGTAATATTTTAATACTATACATTTACAAAGAACTTTTGATAGAAAAGCAACTGTTTTGATTTTCTACAAAAGATAAGGATGCAAGGAAGACTTTTTTGACTGAATGCAAAATCAAAGAATGAAGTTACTTTCCCGATTATAATCAAGAACTAATATTGCACAGTATTACTCTAAAGAAATACATGTGTTTTAAGGAAGTGCTCAAAGAATGATGTGGATATGTCAAAAGGACACAGAGCTGATTTAAGGCGGGGGGTCAATCACATGAGCCAAATTTAGTATAATTTAAGAGTCAAAATCTATTTTCATAAAAGGGTAATATGTTAATTAGACTGGATAGACAGATGTCTTCTGGATGTCCTTCCAGACCTATTTCCGGACAAAGCAGGGAGGGGCGGCTGCAAGCGCTGAGGGCAGTCAGCAGCTGCAGCAGCTGCAAGGGCTAAGGGAAGGTTGCTGTGGCCAGCAGTGACAGCAACAACGTGGTGATGGGGGCAGCACCTCCCCCTGATTGGCCTGATTGCCTCTCACAGAGGAAGGCCAGGCTGCAGCTTTGGCCCATGGGGAACAGGCCTAAGCCGTCAGTAGGACATCTCCTTAGGGCTCCCAGACCATGAGAGGAGGCAGGTCGGGCTGAGAGACCCCTGTTCCCCCTTGAATTGCACAAATTTTCATGCACCAGGCCTCTAGTAGACAATAATAGCAAAAAATTACAGCCTATTAAATATGTAAAAATCCTTGAGTGTACACTGTGTGTACATTGAATGAATAAAAAAGTGGATGGACAGACAGATAAACAAGAGACAAGGGAAAGCCCTTCCTTACAATGTAAAAGAACAATGACATTAGAAATTTACTTTTGGCCAAGCATCATAATAATAACTGATCAGCTAAGAATTATGAATGGATCTTAAAACTAATGGGGAAGATTTGATAAGTAGCTGAATATTTACACAGTCTCCAAGTATATCTCACAAGACATTTTTTAATAACATAGGGCAGTCACGTTTGGTGGAGGAATAGACAGATACCACATTACCCAAACAATGAACGTTGACTCTGCCAGAACAAGCCTAACGGACAGTGTGTGCTTCCAGGTGAGTGCACTGAGAACAAATCAATGTCACTTTTGCGGCATGCCTGCCCCAAATGAATAACCTGAATCTAATCATGAGAAAATATCAGCCAAACCCACAGAAAGGGAGATTCTACAAAATAACTGTCCAGCGCTCCTCAAAAATGCCAATATAATAAAACACAAACACTCAGAAAGTATTCTGGATTAAAGAAGATAAAAGAGACATGATAAGTAAGTTAGAACTATTAATGTTATCATACACATTTTATATTATGTTAATATATAGTAGTTATGTAAGAGAACTCCTTTATTTTAGGAGAACAATTTGTTTTCAGAAAATACGCACTGAAGTATTTAGGCAAAGAGAAAAAGAGAAAACACAAATATAGACAATTGTTAACCTTTGGGAATCTGAGTAACAGTACCTGGAAATTCTTTAAGCTATTTTAGCAAGGTTTTGATGTCTGAAATTTTCAAATTCAATATTTTATAAAGGCATCTTCTTTTTGTCTAGGCTAGGAAAATAGAGCAGTTTGTCAGTTTCTTTCATTCCAAATGGTTAGGCAGTTAGGCATTGAATTGTGCCCTCCACAAAATTCTATGTTGAAGTCCTAACCCCAGTACCTTGTAATGTGACTTTATTTAGAGACCCTTGAAAGAGGTAATTAAGGCAAGATGAGATCATATGGAGGGGAGAGCTCTCATCAAATATGACTAGTTTCTTGGCATCAGAAGCAAAGATTAGGATATGACATACACAGAGGGATGACCATGTGGAGACAAAGGGAAAAAGGACCCACAAGCCCAGGAAAGAGGCTGCAGGAAAAAAAAAATCATTGCTGACACGTTGATCTCAGATTTGTAGCCTCCACAATTGGGAGAAAATAACTTCAGTTGTTAAAGCCACCCGGTTTGTGGTGCTCTGTGATGCAGAGCTAAGAAACGAATACACAAAGGACACATTTCCAATGACCAGTAATAAGTGACTGAAAATCCCCCATCTGCCAGTGCAAAACGGTGCTTCATGGCAAACCCAGTGTCAGCTTGTGGTTTCCATCTACAGTGTCAGTTCCTCCGATATTCACCAAATCCACCTGACACAATAAGAGAGAATAAAGGTTAGATAAAGAAAATAAGACAAGTTCTCCATGGAAGCTGAGGGTTTTGGTTGAGCACATCTGGACAGCCATACATGTGAATGATCAGAGAAATCAGGTAAACTTAAATCTCAAAAAAAATAAAATAAAATGTGTTCCTTATACCCTAAGTCATTAATCAGAAAAAGAGTGACTACTCCTTCACTCATAGGAAAATGTTTCCATAAAGGAGCGGAGGTCCATGCACAGAGCAGGTGGCTGGTTTCAACAGTAAACAATCCGGATGGCACCCACGTGGCCCCATCACCTGACGAACTTACATTGTTCTGATGTAAAGCCTGCAGCACTCTGTTGACTTGATTTAAAGCAGGGGTCTTCAAACTACAGCCCGCGGGCCACATGCGGCCCACAGAGGAGTCTGATCCTGCCCGCCAGGTTTTTTGGGCAGTGAGCGCAGCCAAGGTGTTACAGTAGGAATTAGTAGTTCATATAGTCCGCCCCTCCAGCTCTCTGAGGGACCGTGATCTGGCCCCCACTTTAAAAAGTTTGAGGACCCCTGATTTAAAGCATGCACCCTTGTGGAGCCACATTCCTTCAGCTGGAAAACAAAGCACAACATCAAGTGAGACAGTCCCTCCACAGCCTGACCAAAAACAACAGAGAGTGACAGAGCACAGCAGCTCAGCATGGAGACCCCTCTATGCCTGAAGCTCTGGCTGCTTGTCTGGCCATGTGGGGGCTGGTGCTGACTGTGAAAACTTCCCCAATCTAGCACATTAAGGCAGTCATTCCCTAGCTTGCCTGGACACTGAACCGCCCCAGGAGCTTCCAAAAATACCAGTGCCTCTCTAACCTAGTGAGTCGGATGCAGTGCAGGTTTGGAATTGTTAGAATTCCCCAGTGATTCTAAGGCACAGACCAATTTGGGAGACAGAGCTTCTTTTCTCTAAATCGGTCTGGGTGAAGGAAGTTCAGAAATCACATTACATCCACACTTCACAAATTCGGACAGAGCAGGGGGACTCAGGGTCACTATCCCAGGTTCCAGCCAGCATTGCAAGGGCCCACTGGGAAGGCAGGAATTGCCACTGGGGAAAGGTGATCTGGGAGGCCTCTTCCTGCCTCACTGGCTTGGGATTCTTGTCTGAGAGAGGGATCAGCCAATTCAACAGGCCTACCCACCATCGGGAAGGGAAAAGGGAGAGTGTAGCACCCCACACTTTGGTAAGAAAGGAATTCATCTTTGGGAGTGCATCTCTCTATACTTCTTATACTAATTCTACCTCTGGTGTTCAAGTCTGTATTCATAAAACTGCATCATCTTAATTAGCAGAGCTATTTCTGTGAAAGTGTACAGTGCCTTGCACATAAAATAATAGAGTGGGATTTGATGGGGAAATAAAATAATACTGAAAATTTGAATAAAAATAAATTCATTGCCAAAACTGGTTTGTTGAGCAGAGGGCCATGTGCAGTTGGTGCATTTTGGCACCTGACAGGGCTCCCAGAGGTGGGGGCTATTCTGTGTCTGAGGAGCAGGGCAGCTCAGCAGGTGCTGCTCGCTCATTGGTCCAATGAACAAGGGGACGGGGCTTCCAGAACAAGGAGGCAGACCCAAGACCACACCTGAACCAGGTCAAGTCAAAGAGGGGCAGGGCCAGGTGAGCAGCTGGAGGCGGTCCAGAGAACCAGGGGGCGGGGCCACCCAGACAGCAAGAAGTGGTGAGGTAAGCAGGAGAAAGGCTGGTGGGCAGGGACATGGTGACCCGCAGGCCGGCCTGGGGACAACAGGGACCTTGGGAGGGGTTGTGGGCTCGGCCAGGATGCCAAATGGTCTGGGGGTAGCGGTCAAAGGAATAGTGTTTTGTTGTGAGGGACAACAGCTGGAAGAGTTCTGGTGGGTAGGGCCCTGGGGCCCCGTGAACGTGGACTTGGGTCGCCAGTGGACACAAAGGCCCCACTGCCCTTTGCTCCAGACTGGAAGCCAACAAGAGGTTTCATTTTCCTCAGGGCAGGGTGTTCCCCGTGAATGGGGCAGAAAACAAGCTCTCGGGGCCTGGCAACCAGACCAGTAAGTACCTCTGGTTGGGCCCGGGCAGTGCCCCCAGGGTGGAAGGTGATTTTCTCTGACTTGACACAGCTCTCTCCCCAATGTCAAAGCCCAACCCTACCCCTCAACCTAACCCTAAAGCTAATACTAACCCTAACCGGTGGGTAAGGCCCTGGGGCCCTGTGAATGGGGACAAGGGTCCCACTTGGCCACAAAAGCCCCACCTTCCTGAGCTCACCATCCTGAGCTCCAGACTGGAAGCCAGCGAGAGGTTCCCTTGTCTTCAGGGCGGGGAGTTCCCGCGAATTGGGCAGAAAGCAGGCCCTCAGGGCCAGGCTACCCAACCAGTAAGTTCCTCTGGAGGTGCCCGGGCTGTGCCCCCAGAGTGTGAAGTGATTTTTCTCGGACTTGACACAGCTCTCTCCTGGATGTCAAAGGCCACAGACAGGGCTGTGGGCGTCCCAGGACACTCTGTTGTGACCTGCCGCTTGGTGGGAGCTCCGGGGGTTGGGCCGACCCTGAGGCTCTGGAGGCCCATGGCTGTCCTGAAGCGGGGGGCTGGCTGGTCTGCCCACTCCTGGGGACCCGGGAGGCACCCTGTGAGCAGAGGGCCATGTGCTTTGGGTGGATTTAGGCACCTGACAGGGCTCCCAGAGGTGGGGGCTATTCTGTGTGTGAGGATCAGGGCAGCCCAGCAGGTGCTGTTCGCTCCTTGGTCCAATGAACCATGGGGCGGAGCTTCCTGAAGGAGGAGGCAGGCCCTGGCCCACACCTGAACCTGTCAAGTGAATGAGGGGGGGGAAGCGAGGTGAGCAGTTGGAGGCGGTCCAGAAAACAAGGGGGTGGGGCCAGGTGAGCAGCAAGAAGTGGTTAGGTAAGCTGGAGAAAGGCTGGTGGGCAGGGACATGGTGACCTGCAGCGGGCCTGCGGACAGCAGGGATCTAGGGAGGGGTTGGGGGCTCTGTGGGGAAGCCAGGAGGTCTGTGGGTAGCTGTCAAGGGAAGAGGGGGTTGGGGCAAGGGGCAACAGCTGGAAGAGTTCCAGTGGGTAGGGCCCTGGGGCCCTGTGAATGTGGACCTGGGTTGCCAGTTTAAGCAAAAGCCCCACCGCCCTTAGCTCCTACTGGAAACCAGCAAGAGTTTCCCTTGTCCTCAGGGCAGGGCTTTCCCCTTGAATATGGCAGAAAGCTGGCCCTCAGGGCCCAGCAACCAGACCAGTAAGTACTGTTATGAAGCGAGTCCCCAAGAGATGAACCACTGGAGCCAATTTGATTAAGCATGCTAGAGTTTATTACAGATTCGAATCCGGGCTCAAACCTTGGCTGACACAGCAGCCAGCAAACACTCGGGTGAGAGCCCCGATGGAGGGGCAGTCCCTCCTCTTATACCTCTTTTTTCCATGCCATCCCACTGTTGGTCAGTCACTCTCTGATTGGCCCCTCGGGACAAAAATTGGCCGTCTTTAGCTGTTCCTTAGGTGATTTACACAACCTGGCCTGTTTTGCTTCAAACAGAATGTCTGTTCTGACTCCCAACGGGAGTGTAGGATGCTGCAGTTTTTTATGACCCCAATTTCCCAGCCAGATCCGAGGGAGGTCTGCATGTCCCACCCCAAAGGAACTCCTGGCACTGAGTTAAGACTGACTTTATTTTTTTAAACTTTCCCCCCCTGGCCTGGTCTGTCTCCAGAGTCCTTATCTCTTGGGCAGACAGGGCCGACTGTCACATTCCCTACTGTCTTATTGGGGAATCAAATCTTTGATTCCTCCTCCTCCCGGTCCTCCGTATTGAGACTATGATAGTGAGTTCGGAGGACCATGATCTTAAGGTCCTGGACTCTGGATTGTATTAAACTTACCAGAGATCTGAACAAACAAGGACCCACAGTTAGAGCTAGCAATAGAATGAGGAGGGGGCTGGCTAAGGCACTAATAAGAGTTGTTAGCCAAGGGGACCACGTAAAGAGGTTTTCATACCAGTTCCCCTGGCTGGCCCTGGCGTCCTCCCTTTCCTTTAATCTTTTTCTTAGTTGGCTAAGGCTCTCCTTTATGACTCCAGAGTGGTTGGTATAAAAACAACAAGCTTCACCCAGGGCTAGGCAAAGCCCTCCCTGTTTGAGAAAAAGTAGCTCTAAACACCGACGATTCTGGAGGACAACTACAGCTAGGGAGCTCAGTGACCCTTCTAGCTTGCTGACTGTACTTTCAAGAGTGCTAAGTTCAGTATCTATCTGTTGGCTCAATTCTTTGTAGTCCTGGTTCCCCTTAATAAGGGTGGATGTTCCTACAGCTGTTGATCCTGCAATTTCAATTCCCAGTAAAAGGGGAATAAGGACTGGGGCCCTCTTAACCCGGTGTGGGGTGAGACCTAAGTGTTCTCGGCCCCCTTCCCCAGAGAAGTAATAGACCTGAGGAAGTATGTGTGCTAAGATGCAGAGGCCTGGTGATTCCTTGTCTAAGAGAAATGCGGGAAAGGCACAAGGAGTTATTCCATTGGTACAAGCCCACCAAGTCCCTTCAGGGGCAGCCAGCAGGGCTGCTCCTCGAGATGGCTCCTCCGGTAGCAGGATGGTGGAGGCACAGGATGAGGCGTAGAAAGAGTCCTTCAGAGGGTAATTAGCAGGCTTCAAGCACGTCCCTTGTCCTTGTAGATCCCCGAGAGTAAGTTTCGGGTTACGACCCACTGGCAGTGACCCTCCGCAGCCTCCAAGGAGATGTTTCTTATGTCCTGTGGGGTATCTCCAAGAGAGATGTTAACAGCAATTCCTGAATAATAAGGGGGTTCAGGGTTGAGACATAACCAACAGTCATTTGTGAGGCTGGGGTGAGTCCTTGGACAGTGAACTTCTTTACCCACACTGAGTCTCCGGGCTGGAAGGGGTGTACAGGGTCCACGGTGGGCACTGGCAGTGCATCTGGAACAAGCTTATGGGTGGCTCTCTGGGTAAAATGCAGAGCCTATAAGGACTTGAGCAAGGGAATGGTTATGAATTCTAGCTTTCAGTTTCTCCCTGACCCCAGGAAGGATGGAAGGAGGTCTACCATGTATGATCTAAAAAAACGGGGGGGGGGGGCATCCCAGTAGGGGGTACACCTGGCCCATAATAGGGCAAAGGGCAGGGGGTTGGTCCAATTTTCACCGGTTTCCAGGACAAATTTCATTAAACTTTATAGAGTTTCGCTCAGGCCTGTCCTAAGGCTTGAGCTATACTTTGAGATACCTTGCTACAAAGGCTGGGCTGTTATCTGATCCTATGACAGTTCGAATCTAGGTATAATCTCCTGGAGTAATTTCTTGATGCAGTTTCTGTCCTAGTGGGGTATACTTCAACCTAACCTGAGAAGGTGTCTATAAAAATTAGCATGTACTTGTACCTTAATGCTGGTGGCTTAATCTCTGCGAAATCTACCTCCTAATGCTCTCCTGGGGAATTTCTCTGGGGCCCGAATTCCCAGGGAGACCCTCTTAGCATTTACCTTGCTTAGCATTTACCTGTACACAGACAGTACTTCTAGTGACGCTTTTACCTTACCTAAGCTTCGTAGTATCTGCGTCACAGAAATTCAGAAGTCTTGGTGACACCTAAGTGGGTAACCTGGTATAACTGGGCAACTAATGTCTGACCTAGAGCCTCTGGGACCAGCAGTCTGTCATCTGGTAGGGCCCACCAACCATCTAGTCCTTTGATGGCTTACTTCTGTTCAGCCAATTCCTCCTCTTGTTTGGTGTAGGTTGGAGTCTGGCAGACTTGTAAAGGCCCTACTGGTCTTTGGGCATCTTCCTTAGCAGTTTGGTCTGCGTCTCTATTTCCTCTGGCTTCAATTGTGTCCCCTTCCTGATGTCCTTTGCAGTGCACTATTGCAACTGCTTTCAGGAGTCAGATGGACTCAAATAAGCTAAAATCTCTGAAATTGGTAATCCTCTTTCCTGGGGGATGGCACTGTGTCCCCATTGAAGGGCCTGGATTAAGGCCAAAAGTTCAGGAACTGTGTCCAAATGGTGTGGTCTAGGGTGACTATTGCTGCCCCTGTATATCAGATCCCATCCTGAACCTAACTGCCCCCATCCGTGAACAGTACCTTGTCTGGTGATGACGGCAGGACATTTGTCAGTACTTGTCTGTTACCTCTATGCCATCATGAATGGGTTCCTCTGGATCATCTGGAAACAAGCTGGCAGGGTTGGTGGCCAGTGTCTTATGGAACCAGACACATGGCTGGTCCAGGAGAAGAGCTTGGCACTGGGTGATTCTGGTGTTTGACATCCATCTTTCTGGAGCACCCGAAGGAGGGTCTCAATGACATGGGGTGTTGTTAGGGCTAGCTCCTGGCCCAGAGTCTGCTTATCTGCCTCCTTCACCAGCAATGCTATGGTGGTCACTGCCCAGAGGCACACTGGCCACCCTGCTGCCACAGGGTCTCCTCTCAGACAGATAGGCAACAGGTCTCTTCCAGGGACCTAGAGTCTGAGTGAGAACCCCTTTGGAAATGCCCCTTACCTCACTCACTTTGTGACATCTGGCAAGGCTAGGGCAGGTGCTGAGATGAGAGCCTTCTTTAGCTCCTCAAAGGCCCGTTGTTCTACTTCAGTCCAGTTTAGCGGCTGCGTTCCTCCAGTATGTGTTCCTTCTTATGTCTACAGTCTTTCTTGATGTCCAAGGAAAACAGTCAGTTTGTCTGGTGGCTCCCTGGACTGATATCTTCCTAGGGGTCCCATCGGCTCTGTCAAGACTGAATAAACTGCCCAGTGCTCACCAGGAAATTAATAGCTTTGCCTCTCACTTGTAAGGTTACCCTTGGGAGCTTAATTGAAAGGAGCCCTGGTCCTGTCAGTCTTCTTCCTCGAAGTTAAAAACCCTTGGAATCTAAGTCTCCCTTTCTTTCAGATCGTCTCTGTCTCTTCTGGCCTCACCTTCTGTCTCTCTCCCTCTCTAATCTCTGTTCTTTCCTGTCTCTTGCTCATGTCTTTCTCCCTCCCTTTCTCACATACACACTCACACTTATACACCCATATCACTTTCTCTTCCAATCTTTGTTTCTGCTTCTGTCTAAATCCTTCCCTCTCGGACTCCCAGAGTCTCTTTCTTAACTCTCGGTTTCGTTCTTTCTCTCTCCCTGTTTCTCCTTCTCATCACATGCATAACTTTCATAAAAACTTTCATTATTTTACATTAGCTTTTAAACCTTCTTTCTATGTCCTTCAAAAATCTATAATCATACCTCAAATCTTCCATTATTTTAAAATATTTAGAAAAGGCAGAGGGAAGAGGGAGCAGGTCCAGCACTCTGTTCCCAAGCCTCCAGCTGCTTGAAATTTAAACTGCCACATTCTTCCTACAGATAAAGATCTCAGATTACTATAAGACTGAAAAGGGGAACAGGAGAATTTCTAGTTGCGCCTTTAAGCCCCCTAATAGAACACGGTGAAAAGTGTCCAAGCAGTCACCGGGGGTTTTTGGGGTCCCCTTGGGGTACCGGGGGGGTCACAGGGGAATTTTCCTTCTGGCCTTACCGCCTCCAGCTACTCAAAACAAGTCCTCGAGGTGAATGGAGGCAGGGAGCGAGCGGGTCCCAGGTGGCGAAGGTGGCACTTCCACCAGGGCGTTTTCATCTGGCTGTCCACAACTTGCCTCTTGCTAGTGAAGGTGCCTTGGGGGAACCTGTGACCCCTACACTGCAATCAGACTCCTGAACTTTCTGACAAGCTCTTACTGATTTTAAAATTATAACTTCAGTTGACACACACACAAGGACCAAACGGCCCACAAAATATTTTCCTTTTCTTTTAAAGATTTTACAATGTACTGTAATCATTAATCACATTAAACTTAAATGGCTAATTGAAACAAACAGTTATGAGACCGTTCCTCCAGCACTGATGAAGACTGGGTGGAGGCAGGTGTCTGAAATAAGATTCATTTAGTTTTTTAGCTTGCTGGGCAGACTTGGTGCCTTTGCCAGCTCAAGCTTCCTAAATAGTTAATTTTAGAATTCGGTCTCTGCTTTTAACCTTTTTGGACTATAATTGTTACAACCTCATACCTTCAAATTAAAATCTGGGGCTGACTGTGCTACAAATTGGACCACAAGGGCTGCCTGATTTGCCGGGGCATCAGGATCTATAGGTGTGTATGTCCTATAGGCCTCACATAGTCGCTCAAGGAAAGCTGCCAGACTTTCATTTGGCCCTTGTCTGGTCTCGGTTATCTTAGAGAGATTGGTAGGCTTTCGAGCGGCAGTCCGAAAACCTCTCAGGAGAACCTGGCGGTAATGGTCCAGAGCCTCCCTACCTAACATTGAATTGGGGTTCCAATTAGGGTGGGCCAAGGGGAAGACGGTGTCAATCTGGGCTGAATCTGTAACCGACTCCCCATGGGCATCAAGAACTTGTTTTCTCCCTTCAGTGTTTATTCTCTCTCTCTCCTCTGTGGTAAACAGGGTGTTTAATAATTGCTGGCAGTCATCCCAGGTGGGCTGGTGAGTGTAAAGTTATCAGCCCCTGGGGGTTCTGCGAAAAGGGGGGATACTCCACTCTCATCTGAGATCTCACTGGGGGATCAGACCCCTTCTCCTTGCTTGGCGAGGTAGTGGAGACAGCAGCGGCCACATAAGGGGGTGGGCAAGGGAATTTCAGGCCCGATATCGGGTCTTCCTCAGGAGCCTCTAACAGGGGTCCTCAAACTTTTTAAAGTGGGGGCCAGATCACAGTCCCTCAGAGAGCTGGAGGGCCGGACTATATGAACTACTAATTCCTACTGTAACACCTTGGCTGCACTCACTGCCCAAAAACCTGGCAGGCAGGATCAGACTCCCCTGGGGGCTGCATGTGGCCTGCGGGCCGTAGTTTGAAGACCCCTGCTAAAACAAGGGGTGCTGAAGGCACCTGACTTGGCTTCTCTCTGCTCGCCTGTGGCCGGGCGAGTAAGATGGACATGGGAGGTCTCTTTCCCAATTTTCCTTTGTCAGGGAGACAACCACACTCCTTCAGCCATTTTGGGTTATCAAAAAGAACATCAATCCAGATATCAATGTATGGAATTTGGTCCGGATGCCCGGGGCTTCTATAGACTATCCGCCGGACTCCCATGCAGGGCCCCATGTCTAGGTCCCTGTTGAAGGCCAATCAACCCCAAATGTTGGCCACTCCAATTCACAGAGTCTCCGGAGATGAAGGCATCTACAGAAACACCATAGCCTTCACCTCGTTTTTTGAAGTCCGGAAAAATTTTAACCATGCATTCAAGGGGACTTAGGTGACTCTCCTTTGAGTTTCCTTGCCCCATTTCTCTCTTTCTTCCCAGTCTATAAACAGTTAGGCAACAAATAAGTCCAATACAAATCCAAAAGAGGAAAAACGAAAACACTTTTACCAATTCCCACACACTCGATTGCGGCCGCACTCTCTGAACACTCACAACAATACTCATTCAGACCAGAACAACACTCACTCAGACCAGAACCAGGGAGTCTCCAGACTCTAAAACCAGGCAGAACCAGGGAGTCTCCAGAATCCAAAACCAGGCAGAACCAGGGCGTCTCCAGACTCCAAAACCAGGCAGAACCTGGGAGTCTCCAGACTCCAAAACCAGGCCTCGGTGGTCCTCACCACCTCGGTTGCGAACCGGGAGTTTAGCGGCGTCCTGCCTCCCAAGTTCACGATAACAGGGTTCGTACCAAACCAGGACAAGGGAAGCTTCAAGAAACTTAAAAGAGAAACCAGGCCTGACTTACCGGCACCAAGCAGGCAGATCCGGGCGTGGTCCGATGTTCCAGAGAACTTGAAATTTCTTAAAGGGGCTTACTGAGAAGCCCCCCTGGTGGGAACTCGCTGGGGAGCCTCCAAATGCTACTAAGCGAGTCCCCAAGAGATGGGGGCTTCTAATTTGATTAAGCATGCTAGAATTTATTACAGATTCGAATTTGGGCTCAAACCTTGGCTGACGCAGCAGCCTGCAAACACCCAGGCAAGAGCCCCGATGGAGGGGTAGTCCCTCCTCTTATACCTCTTTTTCCCATCCCATCCCACTGTTGGTCTGTCACTCTATGATTGGCCCCTCAGGACAAAGAACTGGTTGTCCTTAGCTATTCCTTAGGTGATTTACACAACCTGGCCTGTTCTGCTTCAAGCAGAATGTCTGTTCTGACTCCCAATGGGAGTGCAGGATGCTGCGGTTTTTTATGACCCCAATTTCCCAGCCCAGTACAGAGGGAGGTCTGCATGTCTCACCCCAAAGGAACTCCCCGCACTGAGTTACTACTGACTTTATTTTTTTAAACTTTCCCCCCCTCCCCCCCGGCCTGGTCTGTCTCCGGAGTCCTTATCTCTTGTGCAGACAGGGCCGACTGTCACAAAAAGTTTCCAGTCATGTCTGAGCAGCAGCCCTGGGGCATGGGCAGGTGAGGAGCGAGCTGTTCCTGGCCCAGCTGCTTCGGGCCTGGCCTCTGTTGCTCTATTCTGCTCCACAACCAGCTGCTCTGGGTCTGGCCACTGCCACTCCAGGCCTGGCTGCTCCCAACCCGGCTGCTCCGGGCCTGGCCTCTCCCGGCCTGGATGCTCCGGGCTTGGTTGCTGCTGCTCCGAGCCTGGCTGCTCCCGACCAAGCTGCTCTTGGCCAAGCCTCTCCCGGCCTGGATGCTTCGGGCTTGGCTGCTGCTGCTCTTGGCCTGGCCTCTCCCAGCCTGGATGCTCTGGGCCTGGCCTCTCCCGGCCTGGATGCTCTGGGCTTGGCTGCTGCTGCTCTGGGCGTGGCCGCTCAGGATCTGGCTGCTCCTGGCCTGGCCCCTTCTGGCCTGGGGTTAGATTCCGGTCAACGGCATGTACCTTGGTTGCAGGTGCATCCCCAGTAGGGGGTGTGCAAGAAGCAGTGATCGATGTTTCTCTCTCACTGATGTTTCTAACTTACTATTCCTTTCTCTCTTCCTCTCTGTAAAAAATCAATAATATATATATATATATGACAGACACAGACAGAATCACTTGTCATCCTCAAAGGAGATGCTCTAAGGTAGTCTTGATTTGAAAAGAAAACTCCTTAAGAATATTTTCACCTTTGTCTTACTATAGCATAAAATCTCTCTAAAAGGAAGTATTTTTCTATGTTCAGGAGACACTAAAAATAAAAGTAAATTCAAGTTTTATGTATCCAGCAGCCCTTCACAATAATAATAATAATAAAAAACACACACAGTCTCTTTCTCTCCTCACCTCCCTTCTTTACTCTTCTCATTTTTAAGATGAAATTTAGAAAGAAAGATCTAAGGAATAAACTTCTAATTAATAACTTCAAGGACAGTTCATGATCTTGAACTGAAGTACCCATAAGCAATAGCTTTCAATATCTTCAACAACCGATGGAATAACAGGTAGAAAGTTAAAAACAAACTTCTAGAAGATATTGTGAATGTGATGGAAAATTGAAGGGCTATAGGTATGTAGCAGGCCAAGAAGAACTTAATTACAATATAACATTTCTTCTGGTAAAATTCTTGGGATAATACAGGCTATCATAAACCATTAAAGTTATCACTCCAATATTGTTCAGAAACCTGCAAATTATACTTACATATATTAATTCTAAAAAAAAACTTGTGTCAAAGAGATGATTGGTTTTATACTGTCTGAATAAAAGCTTAAATAAATTGCTTAAGATTGTATCTTGAGAAGAAAAATCTATCATAATGTTCTACTTGTCTTTGACCAATTCAACTAGAACCCTGAAAATTGAATAAATAAAACTAAAAACATCAAATGTCTGCAAGTATCACTGGTGTATCATAAACAGAAGCATATTATCCTACTATTTGTGATTAAGAGCAAAAAGAACAAAAAAACTTCTACTACTTTTGATAATAGATGCTGAGGATGGTTTTTCATATAATAAATCGTGATAAAGACTGTGCAGTGTCTACATTAGAAAATGGAGAGATAACAAAGAGAGAGAGGTAAATTGGAAAGGGAAGATATTTGGGAGAAGGAAAGAAACTGGACAAATGCAAAAGTGGTGGGGAAAATGGGGGGAGGGAACATAGACTCTAGAAAGGGCAAAATGGAGATGGATTTGCAAAGAGTTTGGTGTCACTAAACCAGAGAAGCTCCCCTGCCAGCAATGGGAAATGGGATCCCTTCAGATCTCCATAGACATAGCAATCCATTAATTGAGAAAAGGAAGGAAAATGGCTGAATCCTTGAGAATAATGCAACACTCTGAGACAGTAAAAGCTCTTTGCTAACTCATCTCTTGCAACAACCTTGCTGCCACACATTTATTTTGAAACCCAAGCACCTTTTTTATAGGAGAAACAGTCAAATTTCTCCCCTGGAGAAATAGTAAACAAGGTAATAAAATACATTCCAGTTTATATTCTGCCACAGATTAAGTCCACAACTTGCATGAAGCATGGTGGGAGGCCCCAGAAAGGGGACTATTCAAATCTGTGGAGGAAATTTCAGTAACTGTGAGATTCACAATGAAGTTCTGGGAGCAAAGATCATGGCAGGAACTAAAGATAGAAAACATGAGGAACCAGAACAGGGTGGGAAAGACTTTATTGAGTGGCTGACATTTTATTAGCTGAGGGGAATTTCACCTGGGGAGAAAAGGCCGAGGGGAAAAAATTTGCCAATAAAGGTAAGGAGAATGAGAACTGAGAACTGTCCGGAAGTTTTAAAGGACATATACAGTATGGAGTGATACAGATGAGGCTGAGAGCTGAAATGGAAGAGAGGGTGATAAAAGCAGACAGTGACCGCCCTTAAAAGTCCCGAAAGTATGTTTTAATTTAAAAATAAATGTGACAACAAGGTTTATTATAACAGAGGCGTTAGCAGAACACTTTTAGTGTCTCACAAAGTGGGGTTATTTTTCCTGAATTTGCCATTTTACTTCTTTCTCCCTCCTTTTATTATTAGATTGTTTTTTTCTTCCCATTCTTGGGAATTTAAACTTTGTTTGATTAAATGGATCCGTGTCTAATGCCCCTTTCTCCTTGCCTATTCTAGGAAGTGTGGTCATGCTGGCTTGAATTTCTTCATTATTTGGACCTTGAGACCAGCTGGCTGAACACCCTGGAAGAGAAGGTAAAAAGCCTGGAGACCCAGCCAGAGATGGAAGACGCTATCCTTGAGGCCAAGGAGGTGGGCACCTGAGTTCTCCCTGCTATTTCTTGTTGTAGGGTAGCCTAATGAGTATTAAAATGAGGAATCTTCTGCCTTATGCCAGCAAGGCATTTTTTCCTTCAGCAGCTTTCAGTGTTGCCTTCCATTGCTTGAAGTGTGTGTACCATCCTTTATGTTTAGATTAATGATTGACCCACTAACTCAGTCCCCGAAGTGGGTACTTGTTAATTAGTGCATTGTGGATGTCAGGAAAGCACCGCAGTGATTTTCCTGCCTCCTTTTACCAGTCCCTGGACGGAAGGAACTCTGCCTTACGGCATTAGAACAATTGCTCTCTTGTTTCTTCATAAAGTTATTTTTGCTCCTTAGACACGGCAATGACTGTGTTCACAGTGGCTCCGTCCATGTTATCTTCAGATGTGACAAGTTGGAGGACAGGGTAGGGAGGGAAGAGTGAGAAGTGTGGGATCCTGTCCCAGGAGCTTGTCTCAAGGCCCATTTGAACTCCTTGAGGCCAAGAAATGCATCTGAGTTTTCTTTCACGGTGACTTCATATCTGTTTCTTAAATGAAATAAATTATGAAGACAGTAGACCTGCTTAAAAAAAAAAAAAAAGAGGAAGAGGCTAGGAAGAGGATAGATATGCTTTTGAAATTGTAGGGACACATGGTAATTAAGCGGATGCCTGGATTGAAGGTCAGAAGTAAGTCAAAGGTGGTACCTGAATCCCAGGAGCTGGATGCTCTGCTGGAGAAAAGATGTCACTTCTCAGATAAAGGAGCAGAGTGAGAGGTGAAGAGTATGAAAACATGAAAAGCTTAGTTTAAAAATGAATATTTTCTTAACATGAGAATTAAAACATGTGCATTCTAGAAATACTGAAAATGGAGAAAAGTATAAAACAAACTCTAAGGTAAATACTTTTAGACATTTTGGCAAATTTTTTTCACTATTATTATTATTATTGTTGTTATTATTATTATCATTATTAATCCTCACCTGAGGACATTTTTTTCATTGCTTTTCAGAGAAAATGGAAGGAGAGAGGGTGTTGAGGGAGAGAAAGAAAGAACGAGAAAGAAACATCAGTGTGTGAGAGACACACTGACTAGTTGCCTGTTGCACGAGCCCCAAGCAGGGCGGGTGAGGAGTGAACCTGCAACCCAACTAGGTGCCCTGACCAGGAATTGAACCTCGACTCTTAGGTTCCCAAACTGACCTATAACCACTGAGAAGCACCTGCCAGGGCTCTTTCTAATTATTGTTAATTTTAGCACACGCACTGGAATGTAGTACGTTATAATAACTGGATCAAAGACTTTGAAATCATGAGTCAAGTTGGAATCTTAGCTCTTCTTTTTACCGTATGTACCAGTATGTAGGCTATGTACTTAAGCTCTCTGAACTTCAGTTTTCCCATCTGTAATACGAAATAATATTTAACTCCAAGGTTACTTAGGTTTATGTACACATAAAGTGTGTATACAAAATAGCACCTAACTTTCTGTATGTGTTACAGAAAACTGAGTACCCATATTTCAAAATATAATCAACAGTTTGAAATAGTTTTGCTTTATAGTATTCTTTTCTGCTTTCAAACTTTGCATCACACCATGGACATTTTCCCATGTAATTAATAATTACTAAAGTTATCTATGAAATTGTATTGTCATATATCATCTTTTATGCTGAGTTCTCAATTTTATGTATTTTTTAATACCATTATGGATATTTCTGAAAATTAATTATTCCTTGTCTTGTTTCTTGGGTAGAAAATGGAATTACTTGTTTAAAAAAATGGACACTTTTGGATCCTTGATACATTTTGCCTCAGTTAAGTGCATTATTTTCCCCTTCCTGCCCCTGTCCAGTCTCTAGAATGCCTTTTGCAACATCCAGCGGATAATCGCACCGAGATCCAGGAACTTGGCCAGACTCTCATTGATGGTGGGGTAATGGATGAGTTGATAAGTGAGAAACTGGAGGCTTTCAACAGTCGATATGAAGAACTGAGTAGCCTGGTAAGAACCGGGATGCGCATGAGAGTAGATTAGTTGTTTGTGAGATGGAGCTGACCTCAAGAACTTGTGCCAAGGGGAAAAGCTCGTAACCAACATGAACGGGGATGTTGCGGACTTTAACATACTAGCTGAGGACGAGTAAACCCAACTCTAGGGAGGCAAAACTTGATGATTAAAAAGAAAAAAATCTATCTTTGAGATGATTTCGATTTACGAACTATTTCATTTCCTTTGAATTATATTATAGCTGTATGTAAGAATAATTCACATTGTCCTAGAAATACTAGGGAGGGCAGAATTTGACATATACTGTTGTGATAAAATGCCAAGCTGTCTTAGATGCATATCCAAAATGAACTGCAACGTGTATGTTCATATCAGTAAGAAGAGAAGAGAGACTGTTCTTCCCAAGGAGGGTTAGAGGAATATTAATGCTTTCAACCACATATTAAATAATAACTGTTGATGCTGAGATTGGGAAAAGAATCAATCTTGATTTAAAAGTGCAGCAAGTAGTGGTATATACATATGTACATGAAATTTGTTTTAGGTTTTGGAAAAAATTTTTATAGGTTCACTCTACTGATAGACGTTTGTTATATAGTATATCCTTGTTGATAGGCTTATTGCTGGTTTCTAAAAACTATAAATTCATAGTAAATGGGATATTCTCTGTTTTACATATTATTTAGGAAATCTTTTACATTTTAACAGATTTTCATTGTATGTAGAAAGAAGTAAAAACGAGTAATTCACTGCAAGATATGTAAGATACCACAAGGACCTTTTCATTGTTATTGCAAGTTATTTATTCATGCTGCTCGCCAAAGTCTTGAACTAGAGCCTGTATTTTTTTTTCTTGGTAGCCATATCATAGGGTTTTCTTATACTCAGCTATTTAAGTTTATGAAGACGAATGATTCTGTTTTATCCCCTGTGTAGGCAGAGAGAAAGGAGAAGTCTTTACGAAAGGAACTCTATGACCTACGGAAAACTGGTGAGATGCTTGAAGTTTTGCTGGATAGCTTACAGGGTCTGGACAAGCAGCTCACAGCCTACCTGACGGAGAGGGTAGATGCCTCGCAAGTTCCGCAGGAAGCGAAGGTGCTGCCATGGATCTGAGGTGTTTGAGTCCTCAGAAGAGCAAGTGTAGTAGTCGCCTCCTCACCTGCAAGAGCACCAGCCCCTCCCGCCATCCCAAACCGGCAGTCAGTGAGAAAGGGTGACCTTGCTTTTGGTTATGTGAAATCCTGGAAAAAGATAGCTTTCTGAGCTATGAAACTGGGAAAATTCCTTTTTATAAATAAGCAGTGGACATTAGAAATGACAAATGCGAAGACCATAGTTTGTGCACAACATACAGTACTAGTCTGCGTTTAGTATTACTATACTGCAAATAACTGAAACTTGAACAGGGCTCTGCATATTCTTATGTAATATATGATTTTATGGAACTTAAAAAAAATACATCCTTCCCTGCTTCTGATCTCTTTGTAGAGAATTCAGTTAGAGATCTTTTCCCACAAGATAGTGCTGGAAGAGTTGCTAAAAAGCATGAACTCTCTGCCTCCGAACTTCCTAGAAGACAGGGTTGCTAGAAACAGAAGCCAGATGGATGCCATGCAGATGACCAGGGGGAGCGATGTGTGGGCAATGATTACTTGGATGCCTTTGGTTTTCTTTCTGATGTGAACAGTGAGACAGGTGACACATTGCGGGTGCATTGCATCCCAGGCAGAGCAGCAGGAACAAATTGTTGCATGCGTGGACAATATCGAATGTGATTCTGAAGTTGAGTTGAGAAGAGATAGAAAGCTAGGTTTAGACGTTAGGTTAATAAGTCTTTCCCCTGATGCAGAATCCGCGTCAGTTCTCTGCGGCTAATACACCGGGCACCGCTCAGTCCTTTGCGGTGGATGCGACATTGATTTTCACTCTGAGCTCATAAAGAACACTTTGAGTAGTTCTGACTGTAGTTTTCAAATAGGTGGGAAAATTAGTGAAGTTTTAATTTCAGGGAGGCCAGCTTAGCCTTCTATTATATCTAAGACTGACACATTGAATGTCAAGTGATGTATGATTCTGGGTAACCTCTCTGAGTTCCTCTATGGAATGCTTTATTGTGATTTCTTTTTACAGCATTTTAGCAGCAGGTGTTATACTAATTCCATCTGTTGAGAGAGATTATCATTATAACGTGAATTGCTTATTTTTATCATTTCTTCCAATAGAGGAAACTTCGAGAGGTGTCCACCAAGTTCCAGCTTTTCCAGAAGCCTGTGAACTTCGAACAGTGCATGCTCGACTGTGAGCATGTGCTGGATAGTGTGAAAGAAGAACTGCATGTGCTGGACGTGAAGGATGTGGATCCTGATATGTACAGACACACATGGACAAGTGCATGGTGAGGGCATTGTGGCTAATGCGTGCACTAGGTTTTCCAGCAGCAAATATGGCTTCATCTAGCATAACGTACATGGTTTGTTCAATATTAATATATATTGTAAATAAATATTAACAATAGGGGTGAAGGATGAAAAACAGGTTATAAAATAAGAAGTATGGTCTTTTCCTCCAAAGACATTAGAAGAGATAGGGGAGATAGATAATATGGAGTAAAATAAATTATTACAGTGTCATGAAATAAAAAAAAAAGGCATAAATATACATATATATGATTAAAAAACAAAAGAAACATAATCACAAAATGACATTAGGAAAAGCTTTGGCAGAGTATGACTAATGAACTAACTTTTAAAGGATAAACTTAAGGTAGCTAGAAAAACCATACTTAGAATGGATGTTAGGAATATTACCATGTAAAAAAATTATTCTTACTGATACTTACATTTTAATTTATAAAGTCTAAATCTAAAATATGAAAGAAGAAATTATACTTAAAACAGATGCCAGGAATATTATTACAGAAAAATCATTCTCCAGAAAAAAATTAATTTTAAATCAAAGTTTAAACCTAAGATCTGTAAAAAAATTATTTAGAAGGCCTTATTGTTGTTGCAGTCTTGAATTTTAAAATTCAGTTGCTTATACATTTTAAAATGTGGCTAAGCATACACACTCTTAGAATTAGTGTTCTGCTTGAGAAGAATCATGACGAAGCTGAAGATGACACCTGTAAAGACAATAAAAGATTGGGAAGAGTTCTTTGTGCTTATCAAAACTGTTATGTCCACATGTCTTTATATACCAAAGGTTGTCTGATTACTCAAAAGCTGAAAAGGGTGGAAGAATGAATAAATAGGATACATTTTTCTGTGTGTGTGTGTGTGTGTGTGTGTGCGCACACACACACACACACACACACACACTCACTGATATATGAAAATATTTACTGAGATATAGAAGTCAACAAAGCAAGCACCAATCTTGACTGTGTGTAACTTGGTCTGTTGTGTGACAGAGCCACCTGAGATGCTTCAGGTCAGGATCACGATGAATGGATGCACAGAACAGTTTAAGGTAACGGAGATGAAGACAGCTCTGAATTTGACTTGATGACTAAAATTTCTCAAAGTCATATTCATCTTGATGTGTTGATTTGTCATGTATCTTCTTATTACATAAGTAGTATAGGTACCAATGTGTTAGCTTTGGTACTTCAGAATTGTAAGGGGGGAAAAATAATGGTAATATTTCCAATTTCCAATAGCCAGAAATATAGCCAGAGTTGGATTTTTTCTAATAATAGCATTTAGGATTTTTAAAGTCATGATTTTAAAAATGATAGACATTCCAATTTTTAGTCCTGATATTTTCATGTTTTATGTTTGGAAAATGTTCATAAATTTTCATAAACTTTTAAAATATCTATCTGAGTGTTTTTTTGAAACAAATATAAATGCCATTTGTTTATTTTCTTCTCTGATTTAAAAAAGTTATTGCAAACTTGATGCTATTTTACTCATCCCTTGAATCCAAATTGGGCAAAGAGAAAGCCCTTTGATCTCCGTAGTTAAATCATGGCTGTCAGTCTGGATAAGCCTTGTTCTGAAATGATTCCAGTTACCGGGTTTTCACTGTGATGTGTGCGATTTGTTATGTTTTCTTTTTAAGGAACTCTATAAAACTCTAAGTGAATTCAAGCTTGAAGTGGAAACTGAAATCAAAACCGGCAGACAAATTGTTCAGAAGAAGCAGACCGACAACCCCAAGGGGCTGGATGAGCAGCTGACTTCTCTGAAGGTACTCTACAATGACCTGGATGCTCAGGTGAGGACAGCCCCGCCCCGCCACTTCTCTCTCTCTCTCTCTCTCTCTCTCTCTCTCTCTCTCTCTCTCTCTCTCATACATTTTTTTAATTAATTAATTAATTTAAATATATATTTTATTGATTTTACACAGAGAGGAATTGAGAGGGATAGAGAGTTAGAAACGTCGATGAGAGAGAAATATCGACCAGCTGCCTCTTGCACACCCCCCACTGGGGATGTGCCCACAACCAAGGTACGTGCCCTTGACCAGAATCGAATTCAGGACCCCTCAGTCCACAGGCCGACACTCTATCCACTGAGCCAAACCTGTTTTGGCTCTCTTGTGCATTTTAAAATTTCACTTCTGGGAGAAACTGTGTTTAAATTTTATAGTATTAATGTTTTCAGTGATTCCAATAATGTTTATTAATTTTTAAATGTGCTAATATTGCAATGAGTACAAATTGTATTGAAACGTATTTTTAATATTTAATCCAGATTCACTTTATATTTTCAATGACTATTGACATTTCAAAAGTAAACTTTAAAAATAATAGTCCCTGTTTAAACTCAAGTTATCGGCTTATACCAATAATAGCATTTAGGATTTTTAAAATCATAATTTTAAAAATTGAATTTAGATTGATATTTAAATAGGCTACTGAGCCGTGTTCAAACATCAGGTTCTAATAAATTTTATGTCTCTCTCTCCCTCTTCCCTTTCCTCCCTACCATTTTCTCCAAAAAGTAATAGAAAAAAAATCCTTGGGTGAGGATTAACAAAAAATAAAAAATGTTATGATGAAAATTCTTGTAGCTACATTATAACATGTATTCATAATTATTCTTTTAGGATAAATTCTAAGAGCTAAAAGTATTGAGTCTAGGGATATATCCATTTTAAAGTCTTATACAAATTATGAAATTATACCTACCAGCTCCATGTGAGAATTCTTACTTGCTTGTTTTAACCACAACTTGGACAATGGTAGGCAGATATGTTTTGGTTAATTAATTAGATTTTTCTATCAGTTTATAGGCCATTTGTAGATTTTTTTTAAAATTGCCTTTTAGTGTAATTCTGACCATTTTTCTTTCACCTGTTAGATCTTTTGATTTAGAGCTCTTTACCTATTAAATTATTAATGCTTTGTATTTTGTCTATTATTGAAAAAATATATTTTTTGCTACTATGGTTCCCTTTCTGTACTGTACATATTTAAAAAATGCTGTTATTATATATTTTTTTAAATGGTAAATCATCTTTTTATTCATTATATATGCCATTAGTGCTTAGAAGGTTCAACTGCTCCAAGTTTATGTAATTTTTACTTATATTTTCTTCTAGCTCTTTTATAGTTTCATCTTTTTATCTTTAATGCTTTAATCCTTCTGGAATTTATTTTGGTGTGTATAATAAGGTGCCAGCAGCAGTAGGTTAGATATGCACAAGTCACTTTATGATTGAAAGAACATTGTAGTTTTAATTTTGGAATCCAATATTCTCTCTATAACTCTCCTGATTAAACACCTTACCTATTGAATCTTAGGAACATGAGAATTAAGTTGTCATTATATTATCCAAAGTATTATGACAATTGTAAGACCAAAACTTAGATGTGCTAATTCTTAATAATTTACTTAGGATGGAATACTTTTACAATAAATTATGTTAGGCCATTTAGTTATAGGATGTAGTCCTCACAGGTAACTATAGTACTTATTTGTCTCCTGTAGGAACCAAGGAAATACATTCATTATAAATTTTAGAATTATGAGTTCTGGGGTAGTTCTGCTTTGCCAGCTATAGTTACAGAAAGTGAACTTGATTGTTTACACCCAGAGTTATGATGAAGATAAAATAGTATGTGTGTGTGTGGTACATGGAATTTACTAGTATACTTAAAATAAGTAAATAACATTTTTTCATACCTGAATTTAATACATTTCCTGTAATATGCATAAGTAAATGTTTCCATTTTTATTAGCATCTTAAGAACTCTGCATGTTAGTAAGTTATGGAGGTTTGTAAACCTTTGGCAGTTGTAAACTTTCTAGGGAGTATGTGGAAGAAAAGTTTCCGTGTTTGTTTGTTTTTTGTTTGTTTTGTTTTGTTTTTTTGTTTTTAAGAAAGGTTGTATAAACTTTTATCACATTCTGAAAGATCAAATGGATCTTGGTATTTTTATTTTCTAGATTATTCTGAAGGATCTGGAAAAGAAAAAAGCTGATTTAAATGCCATCACAGAGAGTAGTGCTGCCCTTCAGAACTTGATCGAGGGCAGCGAGGCTCTTTTAGAAGAGAGGCTCTGCGTCCTCAACGCTGGCTGGAGCCGAGTGCGAACCTGGACCGAGGATTGGTGCGATACCTTAATGGTATGTTTCGGGAAAAGTTAATGATGAAATCTTCTCTCCTTTAATTGTTTAAAAATGAATACAACTTTGATTAGAATTCCAGATTCTATTTTCTCAGTGTCAGAATAATGTTTTGGTTGTGAATTAATTTCATTAGATTACATTTTATTTTTTATACACTTCAATATCTTAGTAAATGTACTTATGTGTTGCATTTTAATGATTATATTTAATTATCATAAGCTATATATTATTTACAATCCTATATAATAAAAGGGTAATGCAAATTGCTCAACAGTGGAACCACAGGTCACAATGATGCACAGTGACCACCAGGGGGCAGATGCTCTACGCGTGAGCTGCCCCTGGTGGCCAGTATGCTTCCATAGGGGGAGCAGCACTCAGCCACAAGCCAGGCTGATGGCTGGTGAGTGCAGTAGCGGTGGTGAGAGCCTCTCCTGCCTCTGTGGCAGTGCTGAGGATGTCCTACTGATGGCTTAGGCCCACTCCCCACTGGGAGCGGCCATAAGCTATCAGTTGGACATCCCCTGAGGGCTCCCGGACTGCTAACGGGTGCCAGTCAGGCTGAGGTTCTCACCCACCCCCTCTAATTTCTAATAATAATTTTGACTAGTTGGGTGACATTGGTCAAGATACTTGAATGTTCTCTAAACCTTAGTTTTCTCTTATGTAAATGGGCATTATTATTATTTCTACCTCATACAGTTTTTGAGATGATTATATGACATAAAACATGGAGTGCTTATATATAATCATGCTTAAAATAACCAATTTTAGTATGATGGTTATGATAATTGTTGAGTGTTATATGTTGTTAGTCTTTGGTTATACTACCACACTGTTAATTACTTCACGGATATATATATACTGAGTGGCCAGATTATTATGACCTTTGAATGCATAATAATTGGGCCACTCAGTGTATATCCTATATAATAAAAAGCTAATAAGCAAATTGTCCCCTCAACCAGGAGCTTGACCAGCAGGCAGGCTGGCCAACTCCCCATGTCCCCTCCCCCGGGTCAGGCTGGCCAGACCCCACCCATGCACAAATTCATGCAACGGGCCTCCAATGTATGTACTTATTTGTTGCATTTTAATGATTTATTGATTTATTGATGTATTGATTTATTTAATTATCATAAGCATACACACACACACACACACACACACACACACACACACGCATTGAGTGGTCAGGGTATTATGCATTCAGATATCATACTAATCTGGCCACTCAGTATATATAGCTTTATCCACATTTTCATAATCCTTCTATATTTTTCAGTCTGTACCATCTAATTCTCTTTTCAAGTAGTCTCTTTCTAGTCCTAGTAGAATATTGATTTACCTGCTTTATTGGGGCAAATAAGTCTGGCGCTTATCAGTTCTTCTTACTTAAAATGCAGAACATTGTCAAAACATTTATCATGCCATTTATTAGTTCTCATTTCATTTTCCAACTGTTTTTCCATGTTATAGATAAACAATTTGTTTCCTTCTCTTTTAAACACTTTTTATAAATTTGATACATTTTCATTTATCCTATAGAACAGTTTGTAAAAGTTAATTTTATCTAAGTCTCCACCCCTTTTTGATCAAGTTCTAAATTCTCACCTTAGTGCCAGCAATTTTGCCAGTTTATTTAGCTTAATCTAAAGTTTGATTTTGTTTTTGGGTTTATTTTCTCGCTCACATTTTATATCCTGCTTCAGGAAATAGTACTGAGGTCTGTAGTGATATCAAGTGCTGGTGACATAGGACCTGCCCACGGAGATGTTAGTCTACTAAAGAGCAGACACTTATTCAATCCATAGTTTAATCATTCTATTATGTTATTACTTTCTTAAATGAGATTTAAACAAATATGATTAAGGAGCAAATTAGATTATTTGCAATGTAAGAATGAAGAATAAGGGATACAAATAAAATGAGGTTGAATAAAAACTTTCAGTAAGGTGGAAACCCTTTCAGTTCAGCATATACTGAGCTCTTTGAAAGCTTTTTAAATCTCTTTGAAGATTATCATGATAAATATTTCATCTGGTTGTATCAATTAATTGTTATTAATTCCCTTCCAGAACCATCAGAACCAGTTGGACATATTTGATGGATATGTTGCTCACATAAGTACCTGGCTTTATCAAGCTGAAGCTCTATTGGATGAGATTGAAAAGAAACCAGCAAGTAAACAGGAAGAAATTGTGAAGGTAGCGAAAGAGGAGCAAGCATGCTTCTGGGGGTGGATGGTTTGGCTGTGGTCTTTCTCTTTGGAATGTGACAAGTTACCTGTGCACAAGTTCTCCCGTTCTTCAGGGTTTATTTTGGGGGGAAGGACCTGAAGTCTTGAATGAATCTTAATATATGAACAGCTCTGATGCAAGTTGATTGTATTAAAATCTCTTCTTAGGAATCCCAGGCATTTATTTTAACTGCCTTTAATTCCGAGGTAGTGTCGCACCCATGTTTGATTTTGATTTTTCTGGTGTGATGATTTGTGTTTTCTTACAAACAGCGTTTGCTTTCTGAGCTGGACAATGCCAGACTGCAAGTTGAGGATGTTGGAGAGCAAGCCATTGTTTTGACGAATGCTCTCGGAGGCTTATGCAGGGAACTTATAGAGCCCAAATTAACTGAACTAAATAGAAACTTTGAAACAGTGTCTCAGCACATGGAAAGTGCAAATGTGAGTAAAATATTTTTATATAAGGCTATTTTTCATAGAAATATGATTTAAGTTATAGATGATTGTGGTATACTTAAGTAAATAATTTTAAAAGTAAAATTTTAAAAGTAAATTTTTCTTGGATTGGAGCATTTGTCCTTGAGAAATGTGTGCTTTGCTGAACTTTGGCTGTCCCACTCCAATGACACTCCTACTGGCAAAAGATAACAGGAGACTTTCTTGGGGATGTACCCACATGAGGTGGAATACTTTCTCTTTGTTGGTGGCCATGCAGGGATGGCTTTTGGATCATGGCACTGTTTCCAACTGTGCTCATAGGTGGCCTCAGAATCCTCCAAACAGCATTAAAGGCAGCCACAGCCATTTACAGACTATTTCACACTCTTTAGTTCTTAAATATAATTGTGAGATTTTAAAAATGGGTGAAATAATAATGCTATGAGGTTGGCGAAAATGGGGGCAATTCAGAGACACTCAAATTGGTAAAACCATTGCTGTAAATGAGTGAAATTAAAGTGAGTTCAAGTAAATGCTCACTTCTTTTCTGACACTCCATTCCTCTGATTAATGACAGAAGGTCCAGGTAAGAATATCTTTTGAAAGAATGATTTTCCTTCCCCAGCTGCTGATTGGCCAGGAACCATTGTCATCCCAATCTCTGGTCACCACGGAAGAAGCCCTTGAGGCTGACATGCCTTACTCTGACGTGGAAAAATTAGAAAATGACATTGACTATTGGCTAAAAGTTGTGGAAAAGCCTTTGGAATCCAGCAATGAAGATGAAAGGGTTGGTTCAGAGTTTTTCAAACTATGATGTTCTTATGTTTATTCTCTGTTAATTATAGTTCTACATTACTATTGTTTACTCAAACATCTGCCAAACACGATTTTCTGGTGTGCAAACATTATTTTCTGATGAGTGTCAATGTAATTGATTTAGTAATGCTTAAAAAATAGACATTGCACTTTCTGACTAAAAACAGTGTTATCTGAATGCTAAACCAGCTAGCATTGTTTATGTTTTAACATCAAGTGTGAAATATTTTAAGAAAAACCTGACTTATTTTGTTGTTTATAATTTAGATGAACATATCTTGAATCATATTTTGTAGGTTAGTTTTCCACCTTGGGAACTGATGGCAAGTGACCCTATATGCATTTTCCTTTTGAGTAAATTTTTTCTTTCTAAACATTCAGTTGGATGAGGAGAGAGCCCAGGTTGAGGAAGTTCTCCAGAGAGGAGAACAAATGTTACATCAACCTATGGAGAAGAACAAAAAACAACAGTTCTGGTTCATGTTACTGCTTTTGCGAACAAGATACAACAAAACTAATGTATTGTCATGAGGTTGCTATGAGGTTGGCGAAAATGGGGTAATTCAGAGATGCTCAATTTGGTAAAACCATTGCTCTAAATGAGTGAAATTAAAGTCAGTTCAAGTAAATGCTCACTTCTTTTCTGACACTCCATTCCTCTGATTAATGACAGAAGGTTCAGTGAAGAATATCCTTTTAAAGGATGATTTTCCTTCCCCCGCTGCCGATTGGCCAGGAACCATTGTCATCCCAATCTCTGGTCAACAGGGAGGAAGCCCTTGAGGCTGACATGCCTTACTCTGACATGGAAAAATTAGAAAGTGATATTGACTATTGGCTAAAAGTTGTGGAAAAGCATTTGGAATCCAGCGATGAAGATGAAAAGGTTGGTTCAGAGTTTTTCAAACTAGGCTGTTCTTATGTTTATTCTCTGTTAATTATAGTTTTACATCAATATTGTTTACCCAAATATCTGCCAAACATGAGTTTCTGATGTGCAAACATGATTTTCTGATGAGTGTTGATGTATTTGATTTAGTAATGCTTAAAAAATATATATTGCACTTTCTGACTAAAAACAGTGTTATCTGAATGCTAAACCAGCTAGCATTGTTTATGTTTTAACATCAAGTGTGAAATATTTTAAGAAAAACCTGACTTATTTTGTTGTTTATAATTTAGATGAACATATCTTGAATCATATTTTGTAGGTTAGTTTTCCACCTTGGGAACTGATGGCAAGTGACCCTATATGCATTTTCCTTTTGAGTAAATTTTTTCTTTCTAAACATTCAGTTGGATGAGGAGAGAGCCCAGGTTGAGGAAGTTCTCCGGAGAGGAGAACAAATGTTACATCAACCTATGGAGAAGAACAAAAAAACAACAGTTCTGGTTCATGTTACTGCTTTTGCGAACAAGATACAACAAAACTAAGGTATTGTCATGAGGTTGCTATGAGGTTGGCGAAAATGGGGTAATTCAAAGATGCTCAAATTGGTAAAACCATTGCTCTAAATGAGTGAAATTAAAGTCAGTTCAAGTAAATGCTCACTTCTTTTCTGACACTCCATTCCTCTGATTAATGACAGAAGGTTCAGTGAAGAATATCCTTTTAAAGGATGATTTTCCTTCCCCCGCTGCTGATTGGCCAGGAACCATTGTCATCCCAATCTCTGGTCAACACGGAGGAAGCCCTTGAGGCTGACATGCCTTACTCTGACATGGAAAAATTAGAAAGTGATATTGACTATTGGCTAAAAGTTGTGGAAAAGCATTTGGAATCCAGCGATGAAGATGAAAAGGTTGGTTCAGAGTTTTTCAAACTAGGCTGTTCTTATGTTTATTCTCTGTTAATTATAGTTTTACATCAATATTGTTTACCCAAATATCTGCCAAACATGAGTTTCTGATGTGCAAACATGATTTTCTGATGAGTGTTGATGTATTTGATTTAGTAATGCTTAAAAAATATATATTGCACTTTCTGACTAAAAACAGTGTTATCTGAATGCTAAACCAGCTAGCATTGTTTATGTTTTAACATCAAGTGTGAAATATTTTAAGAAAAACCTGACTTATTTTGTTGTTTATAATTTAGATGAACATATCTTGAATCATATTTTGTAGGTTAGTTTTCCACCTTGGGAACTGATGGCAAGTGACCCTATATGCATTTTCCTTTTGAGTAAATTTTTTCTTTCTAAACATTCAGTTGGATGAGGAGAGAGCCCAGGTTGAGGAAGTTCTCCGGAGAGGAGAACAAATGTTACATCAACCTATGGAGAAGAACAAAAAAACAACAGTTCTGGTTCATGTTACTGCTTTTGCGAACAAGATACAACAAAACTAAGGTATTGTCATGAGGTTGCTATGAGGTTGGCGAAAATGGGGTAATTCAAAGATGCTCAAATTGGTAAAACCATTGCTCTAAATGAGTGAAATTAAAGTCAGTTCAAGTAAATGCTCACTTCTTTTCTGACACTCCATTCCTCTGATTAATGACAGAAGGTTCAGTGAAGAATATCCTTTTAAAGGATGATTTTCCTTCCCCCGCTGCCGATTGGCCAGGAACCATTGTCATCCCAATCTCTGGTCAACAGGGAGGAAGCCCTTGAGGCTGACATGCCTTACTCTGACATGGAAAAATTAGAAAGTGATATTGACTATTGGCTAAAAGTTGTGGAAAAGCATTTGGAATCCAGCGATGAAGATGAAAAGGTTGGTTCAGAGTTTTTCAAACTAGGCTGTTCTTATGTTTATTCTCTGTTAATTATAGTTTTACATCAATATTGTTTACCCAAATATCTGCCAAACATGAGTTTCTGATGTGCAAACATGATTTTCTGATGAGTGTTGATGTATTTGATTTAGTAATGCTTAAAAAATATATATTGCACTTTCTGACTAAAAACAGTGTTATCTGAATGCTAAACCAGCTAGCATTGTTTATGTTTTAACATCAAGTGTGAAATATTTTAAGAAAAACCTGACTTATTTTGTTGTTTATAATTTAGATGAACATATCTTGAATCATATTTTGTAGGTTAGTTTTCCACCTTGGGAACTGATGGCAAGTGACCCTATATGCATTTTCCTTTTGAGTAAATTTTTTCTTTCTAAACATTCAGTTGGATGAGGAGAGAGCCCAGGTTGAGGAAGTTCTCCGGAGAGGAGAACAAATGTTACATCAACCTATGGAGAAGAACAAAAAAACAACAGTTCTGGTTCATGTTACTGCTTTTGCGAACAAGATACAACAAAACTAAGGTATTGTCATGAGGTTGCTATGAGGTTGGCGAAAATGGGGTAATTCAAAGATGCTCAAATTGGTAAAACCATTGCTCTAAATGAGTGAAATTAAAGTCAGTTCAAGTAAATGCTCACTTCTTTTCTGACACTCCATTCCTCTGATTAATGACAGAAGGTTCAGTGAAGAATATCCTTTTAAAGGATGATTTTCCTTCCCCCGCTGCTGATTGGCCAGGAACCATTGTCATCCCAATCTCTGGTCAACACGGAGGAAGCCCTTGAGGCTGACATGCCTTACTCTGACATGGAAAAATTAGAAAGTGATATTGACTATTGGCTAAAAGTTGTGGAAAAGCATTTGGAATCCAGCGATGAAGATGAAAAGGTTGGTTCAGAGTTTTTCAAACTAGGCTGTTCTTATGTTTATTCTCTGTTAATTATAGTTTTACATCAATATTGTTTACCCAAATATCTGCCAAACATGAGTTTCTGATGTGCAAACATGATTTTCTGATGAGTGTTGATGTATTTGATTTAGTAATGCTTAAAAAATATATATTGCACTTTCTGACTAAAAACAGTGTTATCTGAATGCTAAACCAGCTAGCATTGTTTATGTTTTAACATCAAGTGTGAAATATTTTAAGAAAAACCTGACTTATTTTGTTGTTTATAATTTAGATGAACATATCTTGAATCATATTTTGTAGGTTAGTTTTCCACCTTGGGAACTGATGGCAAGTGACCCTATATGCATTTTCCTTTTGAGTAAATTTTTTCTTTCTAAACATTCAGTTGGATGAGGAGAGAGCCCAGGTTGAGGAAGTTCTCCGGAGAGGAGAACAAATGTTACATCAACCTATGGAGAAGAACAAAAAAACAACAGTTCTGGTTCATGTTACTGCTTTTGCGAACAAGATACAACAAAACTAAGGTATTGTCATGAGGTTGCTATGAGGTTGGCGAAAATGGGGTAATTCAAAGATGCTCAAATTGGTAAAACCATTGCTCTAAATGAGTGAAATTAAAGTCAGTTCAAGTAAATGCTCACTTCTTTTCTGACACTCCATTCCTCTGATTAATGACAGAAGGTTCAGTGAAGAATATCCTTTTAAAGGATGATTTTCCTTCCCCTGCTGCTGATTGGCCAGGAACCATTGTCATCCCAATCTCTGGTCAACACGGAGGAAGCCCTTGAGGCTGACATGCCTTACTCTGACATGGAAAAATTAGAAAGTGATATTGACTATTGGCTAAAAGTTGTGGAAAAGCATTTGGAATCCAGCGATGAAGATGAAAAGGTTGGTTCAGAGTTTTTCAAACTAGGCTGTTCTTATGTTTATTCTCTGTTAATTATAGTTTTACATCAATATTGTTTACCCAAATATCTGCCAAACATGAGTTTCTGATGTGCAAACATGATTTTCTGATGAGTGTTGATGTATTTGATTTAGTAATGCTTAAAAAATATATATTGCACTTTCTGACTAAAAACAGTGTTATCTGAATGCTAAACCAGCTAGCATTGTTTATGTTTTAACATCAAGTGTGAAATATTTTAAGAAAAACCTGACTTATTTTGTTGTTTATAATTTAGATGAACATATCTTGAATCATATTTTGTAGGTTAGTTTTCCACCTTGGGAACTGATGGCAAGTGACCCTATATGCATTTTCCTTTTGAGTAAATTTTTTCTTTCTAAACATTCAGTTGGATGAGGAGAGAGCCCAGGTTGAGGAAGTTCTCCGGAGAGGAGAACAAATGTTACATCAACCTATGGAGAAGAACAAAAAAACAACAGTTCTGGTTCATGTTACTGCTTTTGCGAACAAGATACAACAAAACTAAGGTATTGTCATGAGGTTGCTATGAGGTTGGCGAAAATGGGGTAATTCAAAGATGCTCAAATTGGTAAAACCATTGCTCTAAATGAGTGAAATTAAAGTCAGTTCAAGTAAATGCTCACTTCTTTTCTGACACTCCATTCCTCTGATTAATGACAGAAGGTTCAGTGAAGAATATCCTTTTAAAGGATGATTTTCCTTCCCCTGCTGCTGATTGGCCAGGAACCATTGTCATCCCAATCTCTGGTCAACACGGAGGAAGCCCTTGAGGCTGACATGCCTTACTCTGACATGGAAAAATTAGAAAGTGATATTGACTATTGGCTAAAAGTTGTGGAAAAGCATTTGGAATCCAGCGATGAAGATGAAAAGGTTGGTTCAGAGTTTTTCAAACTAGGCTGTTCTTATGTTTATTCTCTGTTAATTATAGTTTTACATCAATATTGTTTACCCAAATATCTGCCAAACATGAGTTTCTGATGTGCAAACATGATTTTCTGATGAGTGTTGATGTATTTGATTTAGTAATGCTTAAAAAATATATATTGCACTTTCTGACTAAAAACAGTGTTATCTGAATGCTAAACCAGCTAGCATTGTTTATGTTTTAACATCAAGTGTGAAATATTTTAAGAAAAACCTGACTTATTTTGTTGTTTATAATTTAGATGAACATATCTTGAATCATATTTTGTAGGTTAGTTTTCCACCTTGGGAACTGATGGCAAGTGACCCTATATGCATTTTCCTTTTGAGTAAATTTTTTCTTTCTAAACATTCAGTTGGATGAGGAGAGAGCCCAGGTTGAGGAAGTTCTCCGGAGAGGAGAACAAATGTTACATCAACCTATGGAGAAGAACAAAAAACAACAGTTCTGGTTCATGTTACTGCTTTTGCGCACAAGATACAACAAAACTAAGTTATTGTGATGGGGAGTGTCTGTGCCTTCGAATAACTCAGCCCTTGTCATTAGATGTTTCATATTGCATTCTAAACACACCATTTGGAATAGTGTCTCCTCGTTTTTGGTGTGCATCACTAAACATTTTTTTACTTTTAGGTGTTACAAGAGTCAAAGAAAATAGGGAGCATAAAATCTTATTATTGGTCATCTCTGTTGGATTTCTGATAATGTACTAAATCTTAAAAGGGACCTTCCTTTTATTTAAGAGTAGATTCCTATTTTGGATCTTTAGTTTATATGGAGTTGCCTGACCCTGTCAAAAAAAAAATGTCTAGTTTACAAATAACCAAATTTGGGAAGGTGATAAATGATGATTTATATTCTAGAAAAGCTTCACTACCAGCTCCCTTTTCAGTAGCCATAATCCCAGCCACATTATAAATGAGCAGCTGTTCCCCCAAGGTCTGTTCTTGTAACACATAAATGCAGAACTCTAGATTAAACATCTTGTTACTAACTCGATGATTTTTGTCTTGAGTTTCAGGTTCATTTAGGAATTATAACCATTTTTAGGGTCACTAATCAATGAACATGATAATTGTGATCATTTTACTATACTTTTGAACTTACAGGGGAATATCATTTTTCAGAAGCTCAATGTAGAGACACAGTGAAACTATGAAAGAAGCTACCTTAATTCATGAGTAGATGAACTGTGGTTATTTGCAAATAGTAGCCAGCATTTATTAAATTGTAGCCATCTACATGTAAAAGAATTCAACTCCTTAAGGACAAGTGTGTGGCCCATCACCTTTGTTATTTTGAAAGTTCTGATTAGAGGACACAGAAAATAGAATTATTAGGGCAGATAAGTAGTCCACTCAGTTTAGCTTAGTTTTCTCTGAAGTTAGGGTCTTAGGACCTTTTATTGTCTTATGTAGGATATTCATCTTCTATAATATTGTTCTCCAGCATTAAGATTATATATTGGATTACCTGTATGCTATTTTAATCAAAAATCCAATTACATTTCTTGTTATGTTATCAATTCTTATTTAACTTAGTTACATTTTTAACAGTGAGGCCCTGAGGTCTTAAATGTAATTGTGAGATTTAAAAAACGGGTGAAATAATAATAATATTAAAATGTTTCATTTCATATGGAAGGTTATTATTTGCAGCATGTTCTCCTGTCCTCAGTAACTCAGGAAAGAACCTGTTATGCTTTCCTGTTTGCTAAATAAGTTTCGGTGGCATTGGTCATAAAGTGAAACATTTCTGTTTAAGAGCAGGCTGCAGACGAAAATTAGAATAGAGATTGTTAAGTGTTTGAATAGCAAAGCAGGGCAAAAAATATAAAAACCTAAAACATAGTTTTAAAAAATTTGACTCCAAGTATTGTACTTTTCCACAAAATAATCTTGTGCTTTTTTCAGTTAATTGTGGGGATATTTTAAGAGATATACATTGTTATTGTTAATGATTTTACAGGCAATTCCTATTCAACAGAGGAGAACAGGCCAACTAGCTTCTGGAATTAAAGCATCACTTCCCCCTGCAGATTATTTGGTTGAGATTAACAAGTTTTTACTTTCTATGGATGATGCTGGATAGCTGATCTGGAAAGATCAATTAGTTATTAACTTTGTAAAGGGGGTTTCAGGGAGACAGATGATGACTTAGATTTGGACATGTCTGAATATCTAATTGCCAGACTGAAAGTATATTTTTGAGAGTCCTTGGCATCTTTAAACTCTGTGTGGTAGAGTTTAGAAACCAGGACCCAAGGAGAGAAGCCTGAGTCAATGGTAGAAAGGAAAACTCCTACCCTTTAGAATGTTAGCATTTGATGGGTGGGCAGATGAGACTTAGAAGGACACTTAGAAGGTCAGAGACAGGTGGGAGGAAAGTCAGGAATCCAGACTGTTCAGAGTTCAAGGGAGGGTGTGTGACAGCATTAAATGTTACAAAGGGCCAGGGCAGCTAAGGACTGGATGGCGTTCTTAATTTATTTTTTTAATTGATTTCAGAGGTGATGGGAGAGGGAGGGAGAGAGAAGCATCAGTAATGAGAGAGAATCATTGATTGGATGACTAACTCCTGCATGCCTCCTGAAACCAGGGAATGTGCCCTGGCTGGGAAAGAACCATGATCTGGTTCATAGGATGATGCTCAACCACTGAGCCACATGGTTGGGCTGGATGGTATTTTAATAGTAATGTTGGTGGAGTAGGGGCTTAAGCAAGACTGCAATGGATAGCAAAGCTGTCATGTAGGGTAACACTTTCTATTTGGGAAACAAGATCACCTTTATTTATATGGTACTCTTCTCTTTCCACTTGGCCGGATGCTATAGGTATGCAGAGATGTGCCCACTGCACTGAAGGAACGCGGCCAGAAGCCCTGCTCTGTTTCTCAGACAAGAACTGCTGGTAAGAAACAGTTTATTCCTTAACCATTTTTTATAAATATAGCAAGACATTATAACTATGACCATCATATATGAATTAGAGAAAACTTTAAACTGAAAAACACAACACAGTTGTGATCTGTTACTCTATTTTCAATTACTTGGAAGGAATGTCTTCTTTAAACCCAACTCATACTTGCCTGCAAGGCACTCATGAGAGAGAAGCTTTCTGCCTTTCTTGGAACAAGAGCGGGACCTGGTCCCCAAGAGAGCCTGGGAAGGGAAGGGAGGAGGCAAGGTGGGAAACTGAGGACATGCGGTTTTTCAGAAAGTCAGCTATAACCATTACCCAACATGCCCTGGGAGGGGTGTAATTGTATGCAGATCATGACTGAGAACAAAGGGTTAGGTATCCCGGAACCAGGTGGGAGATGGGGTTTTAGAAGAGTTCTCCATCCAGGAAAGCTATTTACTGATAGATGCCAATGATCACTTCTGTGTGGAGGGAAAAGTTTTCTCACTATTTCCTTCTCTCCTTGTCCCCATCAGAGTACGGGTTATGGCACCATAGCTATAACACCGTACCTTGCAAGCTCTCTGAAACACAGTGCCCTGCTCTCTCTCTTGACTCTTACTGGCCCTTTAATTTTGGAATTGGAAATTTCAGTAGATGATTTTGTCAAGATATATGCATACCTGTTGGAGCTTTTCATTTAAATTGTGCTGAATTTATGGATTGACGATATCTTTTAAAAAATTAATTAAGCCTTATCCAATATACCGTATGTTAAAGTGGGCTCCAGATGGCTCTAATAATTCAGCTATCTTTTGTAAAACTAAAGGAAAGCAATCAACCTTCCATCATTAAAAACAGAAGACAAGCACACACAACTGAGAGAGAATAATATATATCCAAGTTTTGAAGAAGACAAGAATCTCTAACTGAAAGTTCTGGAAAAACAATCTCCCAGGACAGATTTATGGATCTGATCACCCAAATTTGATAACATCTATATGTTAAAAACAAAACACACATTAAAAATCCTAAAGTAGAAACAGTGTTTTCATTAATATGGCAAGATTCATTGTTCCTATAAAAAATGAGTCCTTGCAAATAGAAATGGAAGCAGACAAAGACCACAGTTATAAATTATACTATAATTTGTTAACAAATAAAAAAAGTTTGCTCTCACTGATAATAAAAAACCAGTACATGAGCACACTGGTGAGCACTGTGTGTTCATCCATTGAGACAGAGTATCATTGGTGTATATCCTGGATGCGGAGTCCACATGTTGCTGTTGCAAATCTCAGTTTTTAACTTTTAAGGAAAATTAGCACTGCTATTTTATTTTGCTAATAAATATTAAATACATTACTTTTATTTTCATGTTTTCTGATCTAGTCATTGTGCTTTAGAAAATTGATACCAAAGTGTTCATCAGAAATAAGTTAAGTACTCTATACAAATGGAAGGAGCCAACTAAGTATCTAGCTATAGGGAAAGAGTTAAATAACAGGTAGTGAATATATATACATATTAGAGGTCTGGTGCATGAAATTTGTGCGTGGTGGGAGAGTGTCCCTCAGCCCTGCCTGCACCCTTTCCAATCCGGGACCCCTCAGGGGATGTCCCTGTGGGATTGGACCTAAACCCGCAGTCAGACATTTCTCTCACAATCCGGGACTGCTGGCTCGTAACCGCTCACCTGCCTGCCTGCTTGATCACCCCTAACTGCCTCTGCCTGCCTGCCTGATTGCCCCTAACCACTCTACCCTCCCTGCCAGCCTGATTGCCCCTAAACACCTTGCAGCCACCTTGGCTTTGTCCAGAAGGATGTATAGAAGATGTCCAGTCTAATTAGCATATTACCCTTTTATTAGTATAGATATTCTTACTTAGGTATTCACAATGATGTGGATGAAGAATTGCTAATGTTCATATTATAAAGTTAAGTGCTTTACAAGCTCTCTGAAAAACAGAAAACTATGAATAAGTTGGCTTCATAATTAAGGAAAACCGCTTGACAAAATAAAATAGCAGTACTAATTTTCACCCAGTTGGTGTATTTCTTACTATATCTTCTCTTGGTGTCGATGTTAGTTACTTTTGAGGTATTGCTGCCCTAGAATATTGTATAACTGGGTGTTTAATTGGCTTTACAGCTACCAAAGATACTGTCGGAAATACCATTGCCACTTCCATATGAAGAAATAAAAAACTCTCACCATTTTTTAACCTAATCTAAATTTTATATAAGCACACAGATGCATGTCAACATTGCCCCACTACAGTCAGAATATCCTGTTGACTGTGTACTTTACTACATTTTTTATTTCAGCTCACCCTGCTCCCCTAAAGGTGGTGCTCGCGTCCTCTGCTTCAGAGCCTCCTGCTCAGGCTCCTCCTACTTCAGAAATTTCAGTACCTGATGATCTGGATAAAACTACAACAGAACTAGCTGACTGGCTGATATTGATCGAACAGATGCTGAAGTCCAACATTGTCACTGTCGGGGATGTCGGAGAGATCAATAAGACGATTTCCAGAATGAAAGTAGGTTCACAGCATAGAGGTTTGTCATGGCAACACCTCCGCACACGGGTAGACATGATCTGTCTGGCTCCCTTTTGTTTGTCCTGAACTCTGGGGGAGTTAGCTTTAAGAACTTCTTTATCTGCCAAACAGCCAGCCCAGACTAGCTGGGAAGAGTCCAGATTTTCTTGCATTTGTGCTGTTTTGGTAAGATCACCTTTACCACGTGAGTTGTAGACTCAGTGTATATTTTCACATCTGAAACTGAGATTGTAAATCTAGTCTCATCAGTACAATGTAAACTAGTGTTACAGTTAATGCCTAGTATGATGTTTGATAATTTCCTGAAGTGCCTTTTCAACTTATGCTTTATAATGAGATAATTTGTTTAATTGCTGACATTAGAAGTGAGAATGCCTGACCATCATTATATATATACTATGCCATGCTAATTTGTAAGGTTATTTTTCCATATTCAGTGTGTGCTGGCTTTTGGGCTTGTGTGCTGTATAGAGAATAGAGATAAGGCACAGAATATACTAAATACAAACTGACAAATTTGTAATGAATCATTAAGTAATGACAGTGATTGCTAACTGTTATTAAGTGCTTAATGTGTGTTGGGCACTTTTGAAAGTAATCTACATGTTTACTTCCTTAACGATCTTTTGAGATAGTTACCACATGTATCTCAGATTACACATTTGCCCGGGTATGATGGAGGCACTTAATGTGTTCAAGGAGATGGTCTCTGCACAGAACAGAGTGTAATAACAGGCATTTGAGGATCTCACCACAGAAGACATGGTCAGGACAAGTAGTGGTGGGTGTGCAAGAAGACAAAAGTGCAAGAAGAGAGATTCCAGCCAGCATGACTCAGTGGTTGAGAATCAACTTATGAACCAGGAGGTCAGGGTTGGATTCCAGGTCAGGACATATGCCTGGGTTGTAGGCTCGATCCCCAGGGTGGGGTGTCCAGGAGGCAGCCGATGATATTTCCAACTCTCTCTCCCTTTTCTTTTCTCTCTGAAATACATTTTTAAAAATCTAAAAAATAATAAGAGAGAAAAGTATGAAACTCTTATAAAGTGCATGTAGAATTCGACCTGGCCACTTAAGTAGCTGCCATTTCTGGCCATGTCAATTTCCATTTTGAACTTTTTAAGAGTTAGCAGCAGCTCTACTGCCATATAACTGACAACTCAAGAAATCAAGTTTTGAATAAGGAAACTGACAGTCTCCTGGGCCAAGGCTTTTTGACATTTGCATGGAAGCATCATGCTGCAAGGAAGTTTTAGTCACTGTCAGCCTTGACTGGAGCAAGTGGCCCCCACGATACCCGTTTTGGCATAAGAGAAGTTTTATGGCATCAACCCTTACCCTTCCTCCCTCTCTCTCACACACAGACCATGTGAAGACACCCAATTCACACACGCCTGTCCTTGCTTACCCTTCACTATGAGGGAAAAGAAATAGGGGAGGAACAGACACCAGCCATGCAGACCAACTGATCACAGATAGGTATCTGAAAAGCTGTTTTCACAACCAAGAGCCCCTCAAGTCCCCTCACCATGCTGAGTCCTAGGAAAAAGCGTGCCCCCAGGAAGAGGAAGGCTAAGGTCTGAACACCAACTTTCTAATTTCTCTTCTTTGAGCCTAGAAGCCTCATTGGAAAATAACAAATACCTTGCCTGAAAATTTCCTGGAAAACATAATGTTTGCACAGGTACAGAGCTGGGATGCAGTAATTAGCAGCTATTATTACTAACATCTACAAAACTAAGTGCTTTAGGACCAAGATTAGCCCCATAAGAGTTACCATGTCCAAAATCATGTGTTGATTCCCAGTGGACACTCCACAGGAATAAGCAAGGGTGAGTAAATGTTTCCTTAAGGGTGTTTAATGGTTTTAAATTGCTGCCGACATGAATGCTTGTTCTGCCATATAACTGTTGAAAAGTAAGTGTTCAAAAACAACAGTTTGAAGAACCGAATCCAGTTCAGCAGAAGGAAGCCAGATAAATGAGGAAAGGCCCAACATTAAAAATGCCTGGAGCAGTGTCCCATAACTGCCCCTGTGAGCCACACCAGGGGGAGGGTCACTAAGACCAGCTGCTAACACCAGAGAGGAAGCTCTGCTCAGCCCTCCATTGGCTCCTCTTTCCTTGGAAGAAAAACATTGTCTCACTTCACTTGTAATAACGTCAATTCAGAGTGTCTTATATTAATTTTTTTCTCCCAAAGTTGCACTAGGTCATATTTTCAGGGGATGTCTTATCTTTTCATGTGCTAGGTCTTATTTTAGAGGTAACATGGTAGCTGCTACAGCATGGCTTAAGAGGGTAGCTGGTATTCATAAAAGCTCTATCTATGCCAGGGGTAATTAATTCTCTTATAAAAAACCCAAGTTTATTTTGAATCTCTAAGATGAAAAGAAAGCATATGCTAAAGATGAATCTTCAAGCCAGACACAAAGAATCTGTCAATGAATCTAGAAAAAAGAATTAACAAAGAAAGAAAGAAAACATGAAAAAAGAATGAAAGGTGAAAAAAAAGAAAAAGAAAAAAGGAGACTAATTCCCTAAATTAAGTATTTTTCTACTTGAGAGAAGAGAAAGCAGACTCACAAACAATAAAAAGATGTAACTAAAGCAAGACTGTCAGCCGGGACTGGTTTGGCTCAATGGATAGAGCATTGGTTTAGGGACTGAAGGGTCCTGGGTTCGATTCCGGTCAAGGGCATGTACCTTGGTTGCGGGCATATCCCCGGTAGGGGGTGTGCAATAGGCAGCTGATCGATGATTCTCTCTCATCGATGTTTCTAGCTCTCTATCCCTCTCTCTTCCTCTTTCTAAAAAATCAATAAAATATTTTTAAAAAAATTAAAGATGATTTAATCAATTTATGTCTGTTATCAGTTAGCAAGCATTAAATCACTGGATATTAATGTTTTTAAGATTCATTAAAATTTTCCTTAGACAACTAAAGAACATTTTCATGTCAATTTTCAATTTTATAGTAAACCAGATATAAGGAACCAACTTTTTAGTTTAGCTACTACTTTTTTAGTTCATAAAAACTAAAACTAACCTGAAATTTAATTTCTTCTTACTAGCACAACATACTACCTGGAGCAAACAATACCTGGTTGGAGGTATTCTCTAGTCTCTGAACCAGAGAATGCCCTCTCTGAGTCAGTTCCTCAGAATCACTGTTGATCTTCTTGGATGCCTTAGGGTTATCAAGTAGTTGACCCACATCCTGGCCAATCTCACTCAGCTGGTCCAATGCTTGATGCTTCATTTCCATGTCTTCCTTCAAAATCTAGTATTTCAGATATTTGTTAGATGACTCCCTTTTAACAGGACTTTATCTTCCTGTTCCCCGGTCAGGGCATGTAAAAACATGTATATATTTTATAGTAGAATGTACCCTTGTAATTATCTGATGCTAAAACATAAGAGTCCTGGTTCTAGACCATTCCATGGCAGCATTCCTGTGTTAGGTAATGTGTCCTGATCTGGATTTTCTAAATGGCTTTAACCATTGATGTAAAACACTAAAAGATCACGGGCTTACAGGACAGATGCTGACAATGACATCACTTACAGCTAGGGGCAGAACACTGATGCTTAGCTCCTTTTGGTCTCTGAAGTTCCTTGTCTGGACATTATTTAACGCCTCTTCTTTTTCAGTGAGCCAAGCTTTCAGCAAGCACTATAAATAATAACAAAGTTAGATATACACTTGGGGAATCACTTGGTAATGCGATTCAATCAAGTTCCCAAATCTCTAGCATTTATATTCTTAGAAGCGTTATCCTTATCTTGAAAAAGAAGGACTTCCAAAACCTAAGCACGAGGCATGAGTGACACAGAAAAGATATTATCCTTATTAAGTTTGCAACAGATCAACCTGAAATTAGCCTCAAACCTTAGTAAGTAAACCTAATTATCAGAGAGGTGGGGGATCTAAAAGGCTATTGGAGTCTCCAAAGAATCACATTGTAACTCTCCAGAGACATGAGGAGTCTGGGAGATTGCCTTGTTTCAGTCCCGTGTTTTAGGGAGGAGAGAGAGGAGAGCCAAGTTATACATCCAAGGTCCCTTGGCGAGTTCACAGAAGAGCCAGATCAAAGACCCACACTGCAAAGCTAATGGTTTTTCCAGAGCATCATTCCAGAAAACCACACCAACCCTCAGGTTCAACAGCAATTATGGTCAGAGGAAGAAGTCTGAGGATAGTCCAAAGAATAAAGACAGTTAAACTTCATTGGCCAACAATACATGTTGTTTTAGGCAGAAGTAGGGAGATCAATTTGAAGCAGGATGGAAAACAACATAGTTACATGCGGATAATTCTTCCCAAAATGTGGCATCCACCGCACCAACCCTTTTCTGTAGGACGGGTGTGTATGTTTGGGGAGGAAGGGGTTCTTGGTTCTATGTTTGCAATAGGATCAATTCTTTCTCTAACTGTGTTTTTTTAATCAGTGAATTTTACAACTATTCCTTTCCTCTATATTACACAAACAAAAAGATGAAGATGAAGGACATAAAGCGCAAAAGCGGATCCTGCCCTCAGTAATAGTAAGCGTAATAAGATATGAGCAGGGGTAACTATGGCCCAAGATACAAAGTGCAGACATCACTTAAGAGATGGCTTCCAGTTTGGAGATAGGGAGAGTGAGGGATTTATACATGACTTCATGGTTCTTGATGGCTGCAGAGAACTTAAAAATGAGGTGATGGGTCTAAGGATATTCCATGGCCGATGCCAATCCTTAATCAAAAACACAAAGGCTAGAAAATAAATGAAATACAGCCACTCTTTCAAAAAACAAAGACAACAAAACAACAACCCAAACCAAAGGCACCTACAGAGCCCCATGCATTGGAATTGACAGTAAAGAAGGACCAGCACTATTCCTGTGACACAGGCAGCCTCGCCATGGGCTAGGGACTGGGAATTCAGGGTTTGAGCACTGGGCACATGGAAGGGCAGAGGGAACACTGAGGTTGGAAAGGTAGGTTGGAGTTCTTTACAGAATAGTCCCCCTGCCACAGTTGACACTGGCTGGTGCTGCAGAAGTTTGGAACCAATTTCTCAGAGCCCATTTGCTGATGCTCAAGACCTTGGCAGCTGAGTTAGAAATAATCCCATGAAGGAGGTTCTAACTGGGATACGGCTGACTTGGGGTCATTCCTAGGATCGCAGATTTCTCTACATTAAGTACCCATGCTGGATTCAACTCTCCATTTTCAGACGATCCCTCCTTCTACGTCACTAGCAGAAAGCCATTCCAAGGTGAGATGTAAACCTAAAATACTGGCCAGAATATCAGCTACACCTGACTTGTAATTATTTTATTTTCCAAATTAAAATTCTATCCAAATTTTAAATAATTTTACTTAGCAGAAGTAACACAATAGTTTTCTCTGGCAATAAATGTCGCCCTCCTAGTGTCATTATTAAATTAAACTTTTAACTGCTCAATGTTACACTTTGGAGTGAAAACAAGGGTTTAAGTAAATGTAAGTATTACGTAAAGTGAACTGTAAATATTCCAGAAATCAGAATCTGGTCCATTATGAGATTCTTAACAGGAAGGCTGTGGCCAATGATTGGTGGTGGGGAGAAGTGATTAACAATTTATACTGGGACAAATTTTGTACCCCACTATTGAAGAGGTTCTAGCTGCACCATATTTATTAAACCACAAAGCATCACATACTTGTTTTTATTGCCTGAAAAGCATCCAGTTCTTCTTTTGTAGATAGAAATGAGATGCATTTAAAAGAATTGAAATGGACACTGAGATGAGGAAATAGAGTATCTGCTTATTTTCTAAACCACAACGGTTTGGTGTTTCCAGAGAAATGTTTGCTTATTTGCATTCTGTTTTGATGGCTGCTTTTCTGGAAGGATGTAGGAGGCAAAGGGCCACTGCTCTGACTGAAAACCTAAAATTTCATTTTCTATGGTAATACTTAGTGGGAAAAAGACATACTATTATCCAAATGTTAAATCAATGGTGTTGCTAAATAATGTTTCCTAATTAATTGCAGTAGTTAATTCTGTTTTAAAACCATTAAAAATTCTTGTGATTTAAAAGCCACAAAACATTAAGTGGATTCCTTATTTATGTAGCACAAACCATATGCTAGGCACTGTGTTGGTACAAGTTCAAATACATTGCCCAGTACAATGCAATGAAACTATAATGTCAAGCAAACCATGAAAGTAGCATGTCTAAGTACTAACATTCTTAAAAATAACCCAGATAAAATTGTTGTTACAATGAGCAGCACAGTACAATCTCTATGAATACTCTTCATGTAAAATGGATACAAATCTGACTTTAAAAATAACGAATAATTAAAATTAGAAGAAAAGTAAACTTTGTTCTAATGCCATAATTAAAGATGAGTTACCTTCCACCTCTATGGATAACAGTTTCATACCTGTTCTTCCAATAATCCCTGCCACAAGATATTGATTTCGTGTAACCTATTCCAGCATCTTCAGTCCATCGGCACACTGTGTCCAACGTTCACCAAGTTCCTAGTAAAGGGAGAGACCATCCTTTGGTCAGCACAGCTTTCAGAGACAGTTATAAAAATCCTCAATTAAATTCTTGACATCAATTGTTCTCTATTACCAAGCTTTAGAAGTTGCTTTAAAAAATAATACAGATGAATTCTCTATATTTATAGATGAGAAAAACTAATTTCCATAGGATGTAACTATTTTATACTACATAGCTAAAAAGTAGCACAACTAGAACTCTATCATATAACTGTCTACTCCAAATTCCTGCCCTTTCCATTTTATTCTGGTTTTTATTTGAGAATTTAGCATTTTTATAGACATCTTCAAAATAGAGCAAACATTCACTTTTTGTGCTGAAATTGTATGCAGGCTATAATTGTCTTTAAAACAAAATACAATACACCAGTAATTTTTTAACCACCTTTACATGCCAAGAAAATTTTCATCTGTAATACACAAAAGTTAGGGAAAAACTTTTAACCTTATAAAAACTATGTGTTAAATGAGAGTATTCCTGTTAAATATACTTAATTAACTTTTTTCTCTTCACATCTCATGATCCATAAAACGTCACAAAATTTAAGCACAGGATTTGTACAAGTACTAGCAAAACTAAATAATTTTGATTATCGGTACTTTTTTTAAAAAAAAGTATTCTCATAATATGTTTCCCAATAAATTATTTTGTTACCAGTATATAGATAATAACTAACAAGTGTTCAACTTATTTCTATTTTACTTAAATATGAGCAAGAATTATTTAATTCATGTTATCTTATTTTGATATGTAATACCAGAGAAAGCTTTGTACAGGGCAACGGGTTGAAGACAGAGCCAGAAAACAGGCCTCATCTTGAAAACTCGCCGTCTAAACAGGCTAGACACGAATGCCTACCTCTCAGGTTACTATAATAACTATGAACTTCTGCACAAAGTCTCACAACCACTAGCCAACTTTAAATGAAGACACATGTCCAAAAGTTTCTGAAAATCATAAGTTGGCAACATCATAGCAGATGATACCACTATTAAGTCAAATGAAATACCAAACAACCTCTTTGTAAAGACTTGATACCATAACCTTTGTGAGGAAAAAAAAAAGCAATTTGTTGGGGTCCCTAAAACTTCTATTGAAATTCACACATGTTCCACCAAAAAAACAGGGTTAGGAAATCCTACACAGCTGAAATTCTCAAATTTTAATATGCATGGACTTTTTTTTAAGTGCAGATCCAAGGAGCTCTAGTCCCAGGAATTCAGTTCTGCCTGAAGCCCGGGAATCTACATTTCAGCAAATTCCTTAAGTGATTCTGAGTAAGAAGCCTGTGGGCCACTTGTTGAGATTGATTCCTGTGCCTCCCAACCTAGCTACTATTGCACATAAAGCATCCTGCCCACTCACCCCAAGGGCGGATGGAAAGGAATGGTACCGAGGTCCTCCTGTCACCATACGCTGTGGAACCCCAGCTGGGAAGGACAGCCTAAAGTAGGTTCTTCTACTCTTCTACAGTGTGATGAGACGTAAAGAATAAGGGTACATGTACTGGGGTCTCAGACCACGGGCCCCTTGGGTTCCACCTTCTTCTCAGGGTCCTTACCTGTAGCTGATCTTCCAGAACAGCTGTGGCACTCTCACCGCTGTTTTCATCAACAATCACCACCATGTGAGTTAATGAATTTACCTTCACCTGTTCAGCCTCAAAATTATTTTGCAAGCTCTAGAGCAGTGTTTCCCAACCTTCTCTCATGATGCGAATCACCTGGTGGAGTTGTTAAAACACAGATTCCTGAATCCCAATTAAGAAGTGCTAGACTAGAATTTTTGAGAACATATAGGTAAAATTGCATACCTAACTTAGTGCTCTGTATATAAAATCTGTCTTAGAGCACTATTTAAGTATACAATTTTACCTATTTGTTCCCAAAAATTCTAGTTTAGCACTTCTTAGTTGGGATTCAGGAATCTGTGTTTTAACAACTCCACCAGGTGATTCTCATCATGAGAGAAGGTTGGGAAACACTGGTCTAGAGAAAGAAAAAAAAATTAAGATATACCATTATCTCTACTCTCTCACATTTACCTATTTAAAATCCACTTGGTTGTCAATAGTAATTAAGGACATTTAATGAGGCATCGTGTTTAAATTTCCAATCATTACCCTAAATGTTCTACTAATGAAACAAGCCCGTTATACATCTTTACATTTCAGTATGAACCAAAGCAGTTTGAAAATGCAGTGTCATAACAGATGGCAAGTGGGATGTCTTTACTTTCAGTCCAAATTGTGGTCATAATAATAATAATAATAATAATAATAATAATAATGTAGCATAAATGAGTTGAATGTCTATACTAGGAATTAAGGAAAGAATGTAGAGTTGGTAAATTTAAAAAGTCCTGAATTTAACTATACAATGATCATTTTCTCTAGTGCAGCATGGCATAAAGTGAGAGATGAGTAGATAATATTTGATAGTCGGAAGCTATTCTCAATAGCTATCCAGGAAAGCAGATAAAGATTAAGATGACTGTCATTCTCACTCCTTACACAGGAAGAGCATGGCAGGTGGTAAGATGTATGTATACAGGTAATTTAATTAAACACTACCAACAGTGTTGTCAAATGCCTTTGAGTTGCATTTAAGGTATCCCTAAAACTTTATTTTTCAGTAAATATATGTATGTATCAGTTATCCAGATATTTCAATGAAAAATAAGTTTATTCAGAAAACTTGCAGAGGGGCTAGTTGTTACCTTGCCTTGACTATGAAAAGTTTTCTTCTTAATTTGTGATGAAATTAAATTATCCACTAAAGTTTGATTCTTCATTTAGTGCCAGATACTTTTCCAGATTGGAGAAGAAGCAATAGATTTCCTTAAAGGGCAATACAGATAAATCTGAGAGTTTGCTTCTTTGCACGGCATTGATGCTCACACACTAGAGTTCTTAACCAGTTACAGGTCCAAAACAACCCCTGAGAATCTTAGGGAACCTCTGTGCTTTCTTAAGAGCACTATACATAGCCACATAAAATGTTAGTAAAGCCACGTCCTCATGGACTCTGGCCTCTAAGCTGCTTATTAGCAGGGGACACTGAAAAGTATCAAATTCCTGCAGTAAGGTCAGAAGCCCATGAGAAGGCTAGGTGCTGCTGTTTCAAAGTTGATGGGGTAGAAAAGAAAAAAAATGAGCCAGATTTACTTTATGATCTTCTAGCAGCTTTTGCAAGGATTGTAAATTGTCATCCAGGGGACAAGTCTGGAGTCTCCATCTTCTGAATGCGTTCTTCCGTGAGAGTCAACCAGGCGGAGAGCTGCTGCAGCTGCTGCTTCTGCAACTCCATCAGCAAGTCCTGCAGCCTGTGTGGAGGGACACAGCATCAGCCCCACTTGCTTTTCCCCTTTGCAAAGGCAAATGCACATAATACACACTCCTGGCAGCTAACAATCTGGGTAGAGTGGGGGGTATGGGGTGTCCGGCAAGGAAACTCACTCCTGTCTAACCATTTAAAGCAGCACTTAGTCTTTAAATATAGAAACAACACACACACACACACACACACACACACACACACACACACTTTCATTTTCCTCCTAAATGGAATCAATTAAATGCAGTACAAGAATGCAAATAACAGCAGCCACCATTCCTATCAGAATCATTGTTTCTTCAATCAAGAATTCCTGCATATTAAATAGGTGGAAATTGCAATGGAATGTAGTTTGCTCCTTAATACACAATGCAGAGAGGGGGGAAAGAACCATGGGAGCCTGGGGGAGTGTGAGGGGGGCAGGATTGCTTTGGAAAATGTAACAAATTGTAAATAAATACTACATAGTCCTGTCTTCACATTGAGTTAATGGTTAGCCAATTTGATACCGCACATCAATATCTATCCATATAAAATATCCTTTCCTATACCTGATGTCTGTACTCCAACTTCTACCTTTTAATTTGGTTATCACATCAAGATCATACAAAAATTCCTGCACCATCACACATTGTACAAGGCAAGCTCTGTAATTATCTTGCATTCACAGACCTTTATTTCAACTCAACTGGACAACACACATAGTGGAATAAAGTGTTCATTTCTTTGCTTCCACTCACCAGGACTGTCTGTCCATACTCTCTACCCTGAGGGCCTCCCACCTAGCATTCAGCATGGTCATCTGTTCCTGGATTTCAAACTCCTCTTCATCTCACAGAGTCCCCTGTGTTATCAGCTGGTTTCCTGCCTGCACACTGCTCTGGTGCACAGTCAGCTCCATCATAAAAGCCTGGAAGAGGACATCACTGTGACTTGTGAGCAGCTCATTGAAAAAAAAAATAAATTATTGTTTCAATATCAGGAATGCAGAAAAAGGCAGCCATGAAGAGTGCAAATAAAGTAGACTTTGGCCCAACTTTGAATATAGGAAAGAGGCACTGGCTTAACTAAAAAGGGGGAATCTATCAAAGAAAACAATATTACATCTGCTAATAGTAACTATTTTTAAGTAAATGCTGATGATGCTACTGAGAGACCATGACATGGAATTCTGAGAAAACAGAATAAATAAAACACCGTGCTCACCCAAGAGAAACTGCTTAAAGCACCCGACAATTGCTATTATTTTCAAACGAGAACAGCACATAAGACCTGTCGACTCACATACTGGCCCAAAAGTAAACTTACTTCACTAAAAGGAAATCTCCATACAAGCTAATCACTACAGTGCAATATACTATACTCTCAAAATAGTAGGAAATGTTCATTGTAAAAAGTGTACATGAACACTGGCTACGAATTTGCTTAATCGTACAATAAATAAAAATAACGGCTTTCTGGGGAACATTCCAAGTCCAAAGACTGAGTGCATTGTATTAATTAGCCACTTGGTGTTTTAAGGATAACCATGCACTTCAGAAACCAGCAGTGCTGTGCACTGCTTTGTGTCCGTGGCTCCACAGAAGTTACATGTTACAATAAGATTAAAATCTGAGACCTAATTCCAATGCAAAGTGAGAATCGCCCCTGCCAACTTTAAAACAAAACCCTCATTTAAATGTCAGGAGTCCTAAAATGTGCCATGTCCTTTCTGCACGGCAGAATGCAGGAAGAACCCACATCAGGGCAGAGCCCGAGGAGGCACAGGCACCATGGCAGGCATGGCTCCCTCACAGGCCACAGATGACTTACCTCGTTGGTGGCAAACTGCTCTTTGACTTCCTCCAGGTCCTCCTAGAAGTCGTCCTGCTCCTGGAACGTGTCCTTGGCAGAAAGCAGCCAGGTCAGCACCTCCTCCAGGGCTGTCTGGTAGCTGTCCAGGTCCATGTCCACCTCAGTGATGGTGCTGGGGGTGTCAGCCCGCGGGCTCAGTGTTCCTCCTCTTGCGCTGAGCTCTAGGAAAACAAAGCCGAGAGGAAACCCCAGGCAGCGTGACGATGAGGTGTTTGTTCAACAGAGACAGGCTGCATGGAGAGCAGCCAATAGGAAGCCCCCCTCTGTGTCTCAGACATGCAGCCAGTTTGCAGGCCCTGGGAAAGCCAGGCTGGAGCTACTCAGAGGGCATGTATTGGTACCTCAAGAACACAGAGCAACCTGCTTTCCTGGATCCTGTGCTCATGGGGAGGCTCACATAGGTGGGAAGTGACAAGTAACCCACTTGAATCACTTCTGAATAAAAGTAAAATGGCTCTTAGTGAAGCTGGAAACTCCGTGGTCCCAGTAAGAGATGCTGTTTGAGTTCAGCCAGGGCTAAAATAGGAAAGGTGCGTGCAGGATGGTGTTGGGCCTTAAAGGATAAATATCAGTTAAAGAAAAGGACATGAAGATTAGAACTCTGCTCTGACATTAGCGAAACTGCTTTTACTGAAATGCATGTTAGCATTTTATTTTTGACCCTGAAAGGCAGGCACACATACAGGCTGCCGATGGTGATTTTTGGAGGCTGCTACCTCTACTTCACTTGCTGGTCTGGGTTTATTGTTGTTGTTTTAAACCCATGGGAATAAATTCATCCCAAACCATGGAATATTTTTATTTACTTTAGAATCTTATAACCAAATGAACTCTTTTTTGTTCATTGGTTCCCTTTTAGAGCAAAACTTCTTTAAAATCTGCTGACAGCCCATCTTCATGTAATCACTTCCCATCCACAATGTTTATGTGTTTCAAACATACAGCAATGTAGAGGGGAAACATAAGAAATTCTCATGGATTTGACAACTCCGATTAGTTAACAGTCCCATTCAGTTTTGGTGTTGGTTCCCGACCACCCAACTGAAAAGGCTTTTGCCAATGTCACCAAACACCTTCAACTGACAAATCCACTTTTCTAGCACCGCCGTTAGGGTGACCATGTTATTAGCCAACAAACTAGGACATTTTTATAAAAACGATGCTACGACAACCCGCATAAACCAAACTGTCCCAAGCTAACCTAGAGATCTGGTCACCCTCTCTATTAACTTAAACTCTCAGCCCCACTGCATGGCTGACTGCCCACCCTCCTGAAACCCTCCTATCTCTGCCTCAGGAACCCCAAACTGGTTTTCCTCCCGACTCTGCAGCCAATCTGTAAGTCATGAATCTCCTCAAAATTAAGCCTGGGCCCTGTTTTCTTCACTCCGTGTACTAGGTCTGAGTGATTTCATTTATTCCTGTTGGGTTTTAAGAAACATCTATATCCCACAGACATTAAATATGTATTAATTCAGGACAGTATAATTCAGGGGAAAAATCATGACTTTATTTTAAAAAATGAATCTTTATCCTAATTAGTAAAAGTATTATAAATCTTTAAGTGAAAAACCCACTGAGTAACATATTGTCATTCCTTCTAAATGAAAGAAAAAATAAACCTTGTATTTTGATAGCCCTTGTGAAACGATAATGGTAAAAATCCTTTTGCTAAAGACGAAATGAAAAGCCGAAAAAGAAAACTATTACTTAGAACAAAGCAAAGCTGACATGAGAGAAACCGTCTGTCATACAAAATGACACTGATGGAAGATGGTGACCAAATGATGGGACATCACTGCTCTTTCAGCAAATCATGCAGCAGCATGATCACAGCCCTGGGCCCCTTATTGTGTGAAGCAGTGCATTTCTTCTTAAGAAATCAGTTGAGTTATGGTTTTCTGTTACACACATGTGACAGCATGCTAACTGATAAATTGAACTTCCAAGGCATATGCAAGTGGACAAGCCAAGATGTTCTCAGTCAAGAAAAAAAATCCTCTGCCCTGGCCATTGCTGCTTAGTTGCTGGAGCTTTTCCCCTATGCACCAAGAAGTCATCAGTTTGATTCTTGGTTAGGGCACATGACTGGGTTTGGGGCACAGTCTCCAGTAGGAGGCAGCCAATCAATGTCTCTCTCTCTCTCTCTCTCTCTCTCTCTCTCTCTCTCTCTCTCTCCCTCCCTCCCTCCCTCCCTCCCTCCCTCCCTCCCTAACTTCCTCTCTCTCTCAAATTAATAAAAACATTCTTTTACAAGGGAAGAAAAATAAATCTTCTAAAAGTGTTTTTATTTGGTACCTAAGAGATAACAAAGACATCCAGTCAAACATTTCAATAAAAATTTATCTTTACCTGTATATTAATATCTCCTTCTTCACATTCTTTCTTGTATTTCCTTGGGAGAGTCTCTACTTCACGGATGGCATCTATGGTGACTTGCTGAGGTAGCACCTCAGACAAAGATGTTAAATATATAATTATGGATTTCTTGTCAGAAAGCTGAACAGCAACAAAAGGGGAAGGAAATAAAGAACAGCTTAAATTAGATGTACAAAATACGTGAACAGCCAAAACCGGTTTGGCTCAGCGGTAGAGCGTCGGCCTGCGACTGAAAGGTCCCGGGTTCGATTCCAGTCAGGGGCATGTACATTGGTTGCGGGCACATCCCGGTGGGGAGTGTGCAAGAGGCAGCTGGTCGATGTTTCTCTCTCACCGATGTTTCCGGCTCTCTATCTCTCTCCCTTCGTCTCTGTAATAAAATAAATAAAATATATTTAAAAAAAAATACGTGAACAGCTCAGTAGGAGATATAAAATAACTATCCTCAGCACCCATAAACAATACTATTATATAATTTTGCAGTACCATAGCTCATTAAGTTTTTGTTTCATATAATGACAGAAGAGACAAGGCATTGACACTTTCTTAATGTTGTTCAGTATCTTATTTCTTTAAATTCTTCCCTATAAGCTTTTCCCAAATGCTCAAAGATACGCTGACATTTAAGATAATGCCAGATTTTATTAACATTATAAAAGTAAGTCTAGAATTAAATTCCACAACATTTGTAACTAAAGTTTTCACATCATATGCAGGTGAGCAGTTAGGAGCCAGCAGTCCCGGATTGTGAGAGAGATGTCTGAATGCTGGTTTAGGCCCGATCCCAGCAGTCAGACATCCCCCAAGTGGTCCCAGATTGGAGAGGGTGCAGGCCGGGCTAAGGGACACCCCTTCCCCTCACCACCCCCCCTCCCCGTGCATGAATTTCTTGTACTGGGCCGCTAGTACTAGTATAAAACTGCATTTCAGTAACATTAAACCAAATATTGAATTTGTTCTCTAATAATTATATTTTCTTAAAACTTTAACTCTTCTGCTAGTATCAAATAACCATTCGCCAATGAGGAAATTAAATTTCCTCCTACAGGATCCTACAAATTGTTAAGTACAAAAGTCCCGATAACTGCGATAAAATGACTTGCACCATGTTTCAGACGAAAGAACACTGCTCAGTTCTCATAATTCCTCCTAATAAAACCAAACCCCAACAACAAAAAACACTGCTCTTCAAATATCCAAAATTGTGCAGCAAAATCAAGACTAAATTTAAGCACTGAACAATACCTTCAGGATCTAACAGCTTTTCAATTCCCAAGTACATTTGAGCCTGGCTGAAGGCTTGTTCAAGTCTCTCAGTAGGGGACATCTTGACAACTCTATCCCAGCTGAAGAGATCAGGTCTGAAAATACCACAGAAATAAAATACATTGAAGACAGCACATGTGGAAACGAAGTGGTCATTGTTATAATCTAACACATTGCAGTTTTAGATTATTTTGTTTGTGAGTTTAAATTAAAAAGTTTAACTTTATATACCAAAACTTTGTCAAATATATAGTATTTTAAAGTAACTTATAAAAATAAAAACAATGGTAAAATATTCTAAGTTTCCTGTATTGACTAAACATACCTATTAAATTTTCTAGAGTAATCACTAGAAGATTAACAATAATATATAATACTTTCCAAATAGTAAAAGAAAAATAAGAGGAGGATGAACCTATTAATATAATATAAAAAGAAAAAAGTCATAGAAAAAAAAAAAACTCAAAATAAATAGGTAAAAAATGAAAAATTAACCTAAATACATCAATTACCACCATTAATACTAATGAAGTAATTCTCTTATTGAAAGACCAATATTAGCAGAGTGGAAAATCCAGCTTACACAGGATATTCCTAAACCAAACGTCCTGAGATTATTACCCTCCACTCACACTCTCCATATTAAATTGCTTAGAAATTCATGTCTAACTAGATTTCCTTTTAATCCTAAAAACTGGACATTTTGTGTGCTGACTTACACAAAAGTTGATCATTTTTGTGCACTCCATCTGTTATTGCATCCTACACTCACCTACCTCCTGGGATTGCCTCGCCCACTCCACCCCTGATTCCTTTCAGACTTTCCCTCCTATTACTCCTCCCACTCACACCCTGCACCCACTGGCCTCCCCTCACCTCTTGCCTGCTACATTTCTCTTCAGCATGTTTACCACAGCTTTCTGCTATACAACTCACATTTCCTTTTCTTTCTTTATTGTCTGCCTCCCTCTAATTGCACATAAACCCCAAGGAGATAGGGGTGTTTGCCTTTTTTCTCTGTTATACAACCTGAGCCTAATACAGAAAAAGTACTACAAACACACTTATTGAACCAATACAGTAGTTAATGGAAAAAAGTTTAGGCTAAAACTCAAGTTTTCTGACTACATGTCTTATCCAACTAGGAACAGATAACCTCTCTAAACTGATACAGTGGAAAAGATTGGGTGTGTAGGTTCTCTAACCAAATTTTACTTATATATCTCAAAAAAAGCTACAGCAAATATCATTATTATTGTAAAACATTAAAAACATGCCCTTCATTTTCAAGAACAAAATATTCTTCTCATTATTACCAATTCAAATAAATGTTGTATTGAAAGGCAAGGCACAAATAAACAGGGGAAAAAAGAGAAGGGGAAGGGAAGAGAAGGAAGAGGAAGAGGGTGGAGGGGAGGAGAGAGGAGAGGACTATTATAATCTATGGATGGTCTACCAGAAATGCATTAAGTCTGCAGAAACAAACTTAATTTTGTAAAATTTTAACAAGTTTCTAGATCTAAGATATAGTGGTATCAATTATATTTTTATATATAAGCACAGCATATACAGGAAACAAAACTTGAAACAATAAATTATTTAAAATGGCAATAAAACATATAAGAAATTTCACCTTTCACATTTAAATCCTTGATGCATCTGAAATTTATTTGTGGGTAAGGTGAGGTAAATATCCAACTCAGTTACTTACATATGGGTAACCAGTTGTCCCATACCATCTAGTTTAATAGCAATCAGTTCAGTTATATATCAGGATGGAGCTATTTCTGAGTCCTTTATTCTGTTAAGTTGAGTATAGAAACTGCCATTGTTACATGTCAAAATAACAGTCAAACACTGGCAATTTCATATGGTTCAGCCTGTTGTTAAATTAGCATACTTATTTATAGCACCATAGTTTTAATTAGTGTAGCTTCATCATTACTTTTGGTTTCTGTTTGAGAAGTACTTCAGCCTAGTTCTGTTTCACAATTGTACTGGCTCTTCATGGGCTTTTGGTCTTTCATATATTTAGAATCTGTTTATAAATTTCATGAAAAAAATAATTTTGTATAATAAGCCAGGATTGCACTGAATTATAGAACTTTCCCTTTGGTATAAGAATGGACACTAGCACAATTCTTTGCATATATTTCTGATTAGTGCTGAATGAGTGGGACTGAACTATGTGAATCATTTTACATGTTTTAACTTATGAATATGTAGAAGCAGCTGTGGCTGTGCTGTGCCATTTAAGTCCACAGAATAAAGACTTGGTGGTTAGATTTTTTCCATGATTTCACTTTTCTTAATATTTTGGTAGGTCGTGTTCTGAGAGGACAGCAGGGCTAGTGGGGAGGGGCTTTAGGGAGGAGCAGTGAGGGAGGGAGGAGATACACATCTGGAAAGCCCACAACTAAAGAGAGTCATTCTCACTTATGTCGGTGGAGCAGGGCGTTAAAGGCGAGCCCGTCTGTCCAGATGGTGGTGAGGTTGAGGACATTGACTTGGCTGTATGGCCTGGTGGACAGGCGCACCCAGCTCAGCAGGATCTTCTCCTTGTTTGTCTGCTGCAAGGCTGACATGATGTCCTTCATGACATCTTTCACCTGCCGGAGAAACCATGTCCACCTATGACGTAAAGCAACTACTGGGATCGAGTCCTTGAATGAGAACTATTTCATTTCTTAACCAGAGGGATCAGGTCACTGGTGATTCAATTTATTTCAAATTTCCCTTTAAACAGCGATTATTTTGAAGTACTAGAATTTAGAAGGTGAGTTTTTACTTCACCATTATACATTACCATAGTACTCTCAATATCTTAACAATACTCATATTAGATTCAGTTACTTTCATAATCGTTACTTTCATAATCCCTAAAAGAGTAATATTTTAATACTATACATTTACAAAGAACTTTTGATAGAAAATCAACTGTTTTGATTTTCTACAAAAGATATGGATGCAAGGAAGACTTTTTTGACTGAATGCAAAATCAAAGAATGAAGTAACTTTCCCGATTATAATCAAGAACTAATATTGCACAGTATTATTCTAAAGAAATACATGTGTTTTAAGGAAGTGCTCAAAGAATGATGTGGATATGTCAAAAGGACACAGATCTGATTAAAGGAGGGGTCAATCACGTGGGCCAAATTTAGTATAATTTAAGCGTCAAAATCTATTTCATAAAAGGGTAATATGCTAATTAGACTGGATAGACAGATGTCTTCTGGATGTCCTTCCAGATGTCCTTCCGGACAAGCAGGGAGGGATGGCTGAAAGGGCTGAGGGCAGGTGGGTGCGGCCAGCAGTGACAGCAACAACGTGGTGATGGGGGCAGCACCTCCCCCTGATTGGCCTGATTGCCTCTCACAGAGGAAGGCCAGGCTGCAGCTTTTGCCCCTGGGGAACAGGCCTAAGCCATCAGTAGGACATCCCCTTAGGGCTCCCAGACCATGAGAGGAGGCAGGCCGGGCTGAGAGACACCCCTCCTCAACCCACAGTGCATGAATTTTCATGCACCAGGCCTCTAGTAAACAATAACAGCAAAAAATTTCAGCCTATTAAATACGTAAAAATCCTTGAGTGTACACTGTGAGTACATTGAATGAATAAAAAAGTGGATGGACAGAGAGATAAAGAAGAGACAAGGGAAAGCCCTTCCTTACAATGTAAAAGGAAGAATGACATTAGAAATTTACTTTTGGCCAAGCATCATAATAATAACTGATCAGCTAAGAATTATGAATGGATCTTAAAACTAATGGGGAAGATTTGATAAGTAGCTGAATATTTACACAGTCTCCAAGTATATCTCACGAGACATTTTTTAATAACATAGGGCAGTCACGTTTGGTGGAGGCATAGGCAGATACCACATTACCCAAACAATGAACGTTGACTCTGCCAGAACAAGCCTAACGGACAGTGTGTGCTTCCAGTTGAGTGCACTGAGAACAAATCAACATCACTTTTGTGGCATGCCTGCCCAAAATGAATAACCTGATTCTAATAATGAGAAAATATCAGCCAAACCCACAGAAAGGGAGATTCTACAAAATAACTGTCCAGCGCTCCCCAAAAATGCCAATATAATAAAACACAAACACTCAGAAACTATTCTGGATTAAAGAAGATAAAAGAGACATGATAAGTAAGTTAGAACTATTAATGTTATCATACACATTTTATATTATGTTAATATATAGTAGTTATGTAAGAGAACTCCTTTATTTTAGGAGAACAATATGTTTTCAGAAAATACACACTGAAGTATTTAGGCAAAGAGAAAAAGAGAAAACACAAATATAGACAATTGTTAACCTTTGGGGAATCTGAGTAACAGTACCTGGAAATTCTTTAAGCTATTTTAGCAAGGTTTTGATGTCTGAAATTTTCAAATTCAATATTTTAAAAAGGCATCTTCTTTTTGTCTAGGCTAGGAAAATAGAGCAGTTTGTCAGTTTCTTTCATTCCAAACGGTTAGGCAGTTAGGCATTGAATTGTGCCCTCCACAAAATTCTATGTTGAAGTCCTATTCCCCAGTACCTTGTAATGTGACTTTATTTAGAGAGTCCTGAAAGAGGTAATTAATGCAAGTGGAGATCATATGGAGGGGAAAGCTCTCATCAAATATGACTAGTTTCTTGGCATCAGAAGCAAAGATTAGGATATGACATACACAGAGGGAAGACCATGTGGAGACAAAGGGAAAAAGGACCCACAAGCCCAGAAAAGAGGCTGCAGGAAAAAAAAAATCATTGCTGACACGTTGATCTCAGATTTGTAGCCTCCAGAATTGGGAGAAAATAACTTCGGTTGTTAAAGCCACCCGGTTTGTGGTGCTCTGTGACGCAGAGCTAAGAAACGAATACACAAAGGACACATTTCCAATGACCAGTAATAACTGACTGAAAATCCCCCATCTGCCAGTTCAAAATGATGCTTCACAGCAAACCCAATGTCAGCTTGTGGTTTCCATCTACAATGTCAGTTCCTCCGATATTCACCAAATCCACCTGACACAATAAGAGAGAATAAAGGTTAGATAAAGAAAATAAGACAAGTCCTCCACGGAAGCTGCGGGTTTTGGTTGAGCACATCTGGACAGCCATACATGTGAATGATCAGAGAAATCAGGTAAACTTAAATCTCAAAAAAAAAAAAAAAATGTGTTCCTTATACCCTAAGTCATTAATCAGAAAAAGAGTGACTACTCCTTCACTCATAGGAAAATGTTTCCATAAAGGAGCGGAGGTCCATGCACAGAGCAGGTGGCTGGTTTCAAAAGTAAACAATCCGGATGGCACACATGTGGCCACATCACCTGACCAACTTACATTGTTCTGATGCAAAACCCACAGCACTCTGTTGACTTGATTTAAAGCATTCACCCTTGTGGGGCCACATTCCTTCAGCTGGAAAACAAAACACAACATCAAGTGAGACAGTCCCTCCACAGCCTGACCAAAAACATCACTGAGACTGACAGAGCACAGCAGCTCGGCATGGAGACCTCAATATGCCGGAAACTATGGCTGCTTGTCAGGCCATGTGGGGGCTGGTGCTGATGGTGAAAACTTCTGCACTCTAGCACCTTTAGGCAGTCATTCCCTACCTTGCCTGGACACTGAACCCTCCCAGGGAGCTTCCAAAAATACCAGTGCCTCTCTAACCTAGTGAGTCGGATGCAGTGCAGGTTTGGAATTGTTAGAATTCCCCAGTGATTCTAAGGCACAGACCAATTTGGGGGACAGAGCTTCTTTTCTCTAAATCGGTCTGGGTGAAGGAAGTTTAGAAATCCCATTACATCCACACTTCACAAATGCAGACAGAGCAGAGGGACTCAGGGGCACTATCCCAGGTTCCAGCCAGCATTGCAAGGGCCCACTGGGAAGGCAGGAATTGCCACTGTGGAAAGGTGATCTGGGAGGCCTCTTCCTGCCTCACTGGCCAGGGAATCTTGTCTGAGAGAGGGATCAGCCAATTCAACAGGCCTACCCACCATCGGGAAAGCAAAAGGGAAAGTGTAGCACCCCACTCTTTGGTAAGAAAGGAATTCATCTTTGTAATGCATCAATCTATACCGCTTATAGTAATTCTACCTCTGGTGTTCAAGTCTGTATTCATAAAACTGCATCCCATTAATTAGCAGAGCTATTTCTGTGAAAGTGTACAGTGCCTTGCACATAAAGTAATAGAGTGGGATTTGATGGGGAAATAAAATAATACTGAAAATTTGAATAAAAATAAATCTCATTGCCAAAACTGGTTTGTTGAGCAGAGGGTCATGTGCAGTTGGTGCATTTAGGCACCTGACAGGGCTCCCAGAGGTGGGGACTATTCTGTGTCTGAGGAGCAGGCAGCCCAGCAGGTGCTACTCGCTCATTGGTCCAATGAACAAGGGGACAAGGGGAAGGGGCTTCCAGAACAAAGAGGTGGGCCCAGGCCCACACCTGATCCAGGTCAAGTCAAAAAGGGGCAGGGCCAGCTGAGCAGCAGGAAGTGGTGAGGTCAGCAGGAGAAAGGCTGGTGGGCAGGGACACGGTGACCCACAGAAAGGCCAGCTGACAGCAGGGACCTAGAGAGGGGTTGGGGGCTCGTCTGGGAGGTCAGGTGGTCTCCGGGTAGTGGTCAAGGGAATTGTGGGTTGGGGTGAGAGAAAACAGCTGGAAGAGTTCCGGTGGGTAGGGCCCTGGGGCCCTGTGAACGTGGATCTGTGTCGCAGGTGGATGCAAACGCCCCATGGCCCTTAGCTCCAGACTGGAAGCCAGGGACAGGTATCCCTTGTCCTCAGGGCGGGGCGTTCCCCGCGAATCAGGCAGAAAGCCAGCCCTTGGGGCCTGGCAACCAGACCAGTAAGTACCTCTGGAGGGGCCCTGGCAGTGCCCCCAGAGTGGAAGGCGATTTTCTCCCACTTGACACAGCTCTCTCCCAGATGTCAAACCCAAGCCTACCCGTCAACCTCACCCTAAGCCTACTCCTAACCCTAACCAGGCCAAGCCCGGGGCTGGGGAGCTGAGGTCCCTCTCCTTGAGCAGCTCTGCTGGGCAGGGGAGGGGGTTGGGGAAAGGACAGCCGCCAGGAGCCGCCACTGAGACCTGGGGAGCCTTTTCTCCCGGCGGCTCCGGGCAGCAGATTTCTGCGTGATTATGTTTTCTTCACGTTATTCCCACTGACAGGATTTTCTACAACAAACATATATTTTAACAGTTTTTTAAAAAAGCAACCTAGACTTTATTTTCTTGCCTTCTCCCTCCCCCCCACTCCCCCTCACCCAGGGATACGTTTCTATTGATTTTTAGGGCCAGTGGAAGAGAGAGGGCTAGACAGAGAGAAACATCCATGTGGGAGAGACATATCATTTGGTGGCCTCCTGCAGGAACCTCAACAAGGGCCAGGGCCGGGGCGGAGCCTGCCACCCAGGTCCCTGCCCTTGACAGGAATTGAACCAGGGACTCTTTGATCTACAGGCCAGGGCTAGACTTCATCTTCACCAGCTGATGGCGAGTACTGGAGGGAGGGGTCAGGCCCTCCCTTCACACAGGGGTCTGGAGTGGCCGGGACCCACAGCGCCCGGGGGCTGGGCTCTGTCATGTGCTTGGAGGTCTGGGACCAGCTGCTCTCACCCTGGCTGATTCAGGACCCGAGGCTTCTATAAAACCGCTGGCGTTTATGGAATTTTTTTTCTTTCCATTTCACAGGGAAAGGCTTTTCTTTATGTTACTTAAAAAGGAGAGGGTGTTGCTCAGTGGATAGAGCATTGGCCTGAGTACTGAATGGTCCTGGGTTTGGTTCTGGTCAAGGGCACACATCCGGGTTGCAGGATCAAACCCCCCCCCCCCGTAGGGGGTGTGCAAGAGCCAGCTGATCAATGATTCTCTCTAGTCATCCATGTTTCTCTCTATCTCTATCCCTTCCTCTCTGAAATCAATAAAACATATTAAAAATAAATAGATAACGGGGAGAGGAAGACTCTGTGCTACTGGAGTCTGCACAGCTAAGGCCAGGGCAGGCTGCATGCACACTCCCACTGGAGGACAGGCCACACCGGAGGACAGGGCCACACTGAGCACAGGGCCATGCTGGAGGACAGGGCCACACAGGTCGAAGGGCAGTGTGTTGAACTGGCTGTGGTGCCTCTGGAGGTCCTGGGCGGCTGGAGCAGCCCCCTGGAATGTTCTTTTCAATGACTAGAACATGGTCAGAATGTAGTGAGCACTAGCATGTATGTGCTCACTGGTATGTACATCATGACCCATCCATCAGCTCCAGGCTTGGCGTCACACTGCTGCTGACACCGTCACCCGCCCCCACGTGTGTTCACGGTCAGGACTGTGCATGGAAGTAGCTCAGCCACAGTCACAGAAGCCTCACGTCCGCTGTGCTGCCCGCTCCCCAGCTCCAGGAGATGTCCGCACACGGAGGCCCTGAGGCTGACAGGGTGCCCATGGCCTCGGCCGGATGGAGGCTCCGCACCCTCCGCCCAGAGAACAGCACTGGCACCAGAGCCGCAGGTGCTCACACAGGCGGAAGCCACCCTGCCAGAGCCTGAGATTCTGTCAGGGGGGCCGGGAAAGGAAAGCCCAAAGGCATGTTTTATCCACAGGCCTCCTCAGCCGTGACCTCCTCACGTGGCTGTGAGAGTGTATGAGTGTGTGTGAGTGTGAGTGTGTGAGTGTGTGAGTGTGAGGAAGAAAGCCAGGCCGCTCTGAGGCCAGGGCCCAGTGAATGACAGACCTCCGGAAGCTGATCTCAGCCTGCAGTTCTGTGCTCTTCCAAGAACAGCCCTGTCGCCTGGCTGGTGGCTCAGTGGTTAGAGCGTTGGCCACAGACCCAAGTGTCAGGTTTGACTCCCTGGTCAAATCTGGAATGGAGGTAAACAGTCCATGTGCGTTTCTCACATCGATGTTTCTCTCTCTCTCTCTCTCTCTCTCTCTCTCTCTCTCTCTCTCTCTCTCTCTCTCTCTCTCTCTCCTTCTCCCTTCCTTCCACTCACTCTCTTTAAAGGTCAATAGAAAAAATATCCCTGGGTGAGGAGTAAAGAAAATTAAAAAAGAGCAGCCTCAAGTACACCCAAGCTCAGGCACGGGCAGAATTTGTGGGGCCTGCATCATATTCAGTTCTGGGGGAAGGGGGGGGGGGGAGTGCAGTTATTTAAGAAAAACAATAGAAAATTATGCACAACATGTAATGCTTATTCAGAATAACAAGTAAAGCCACAATGAATCACAAACGTTAAATGAAATGACTAGTAAGACAACATCCAAAAGACAGTAGTAACAACAGCTACTATTACTGTGTGACTTACATGTCTCTTTATTTCTCTTTCTACATTGTTAGGGCTGCATACTCCTTGGTCTCCATTTAATACCAGTTTCATAATTTGTTTTCTGCGGAGAGAATGGGAAGAAGTCCAGGCTCTCCTCTAGTGTGGTTAATTGAATGTTGGTCTTAATAACCATCATTTAGAAAAGTTCCATCATCCGCAGTGTCTTCCTGGGACAGACCTACCCAGAATTCCAGCCTCTGTTCCTGTGCCTGGGGCTGAGTCCCCCTCCCTTATGGCCTCCAGGAGGTGGCACAGAGCCTGGGGGGGGGGGGGGGGGGAGAGGGCTGTCCCAGGAGCACCTGGTGGAGAGGGAGCCCATGGGCCCGCGTTACCGCCTCCTGCCAGCTGGTGGCGACAGAGGCCCTGAAGCTGAAGCTCCCTCTGAGCTTTTCCTTTTCCTTTTCCTTCTTTTCTGTCAGAACTTCTGTTGAATGGGCCCTTTCCACTGAGCCAATCTATACACACACACACACACACACACACACACACACACACACACACACACACACATATATATATATATATATATATATATATATATATATATATATATATATATATATATCAGTTTCACTATGAGCATTGTTTTCATTATTTAAAGTACGTATTACATATGCCTCCTATTTCCCCATCAACCCCTCAGTAAAAATGTTTTAAAGACACTATGAGTCTTGTGTTTTTTTTTTTAATATATTTTACTGATATTTTACAGAGTGGAAGAGAGAGGGATAGAGAGTAAGAAACATTGATCAGCTGCCTCCTGCACATTCTCTACAGAGGATGGGCCCGCAACCAAGGAACATGCAGGTGACTGGAATTGAACCTGGGACCGTCAGTTTGCAGATCGAAGCTCTCTCCCCCCACTTAGCTAAACCAGTCAAGGCCAGTCTTATGTTTTTTTAAATATACCTTTCCTTGTCTTTGATTTCTTTTATTAGACTAATTTTTGCTTGTGAATCTGAAAATAAGTACACAACTTTCACAGATGTAAAGGCTAGGAGGGAATAGTAATAGCAGCCATACAAGTCCTGACTTTCTTTTCCATGTTTTTATTGGTTTTAGAGACAGAGAGAGGGGGAGAGGGAGAGAGGGACAGAAAATCGCCAATGGGCTGCCTTCTGACCCCCAGTGGAGACCCAACACTGAGCCTGACCGGTCATTGGACACGGACCATGGGACTCGGGTGAAGCCACCCACAGAGGACAGAGAGGATAAAGGGGAGGACAGAGAGGAGGACAGGGAGGAGGACAGAGAGGAGAATCAGGAGAGGATAGGGAAGAGGCCAAAAAGGAGGCCAGGGAGGAGGCCAAAGAGGAGGACAGTGAGGAGTACAGAAAGGAGAACCAGGAGAGGACAGGGAGGAGGACAGAGAGGAGGACAGATAGAAGACCTGGGAGGAGAACAGGGAGGAGAACAGGGAGGAGGATAGAGAGGAGGACAGGGAGAGGACAGGGAGAAGGACAGGGAGGAGGACAGGGAGGAGGACATGGATGAGGACAAGGAGGACAGGAGAGAGATGACAGGACAGAGAGTATAGAGAGGAGAACAGAGAGGAGGACAGGGATGAGGACAGGGAGGACAGGAGAGAGATGAAAGGACAGAGAGGATAGAGAGGAGAACAGAGAGGAGGACAGGGATAAGGACAGGGAGCAGGAAAGGGTGGAGGACAGAGAGGAGGACAAGGAGGAAGACAGAGAGGTCAACAGGGAGGACGACAGAGAGGATAGAGAGGAGGACAGAGAGAAGGACAGAGAGGAGAACAGAAAGGAGGGCAGGGATGAGGACAGGGAGGAAGACAGGGAGGAGAACCGCAAGGAGGACAGGGAGAAGGACAGAAAGGAGAAACTCGAGAAGGACAGGAAGCAGGACAGAGAGGAGGACAGGGAAGAGGACAGGGAGGAGGACAGAAAGGACAGGACAGAGAGGACAGAGAGGAGGACAGAAAGGAGGAGAGAGAGGAGGAGAGAGAGGAGGACAAAGAGGAGTACAGGGAAGAGGACAGAGAGAAGGACACGGAGGAGGACAGAGAGGAGGATAGACAGGACAGGACAGAGATGACAGGACAGAGAGGACAGAGAGGACGACAGAGAGGAGGACAGAGAGGAGGAGAGAGAGGAGAAAAAAGAGGACGGGAAGGAGGACAGAGAGGAGGACAGGGAGGAAGACAGAGAGGAGGACAGAGAGGACAGACAGAGAGGACAGGATAGAGAGGACAGAGGAGGACAGAGAGGAGGACAGAAAGCAGGGCAGTGAGGAGAACAGAGAGGAGGACAGGGATGAGGACAAAGAGGACAGAGAGGAGTACAGGGAGGAAGACAGAGAGGATAACAGGGAGTAGGACAGAAAGGAGGACAGGGATGAGAACAGGGAGGAAGACAGGGAGGAGGACAGAGAGGAGGACAGATAGGAGGACAGAAAGGAGGACAGGGAGGAGGACAGAGAAGACGACAGGGAGGAGGTCAGAGATGAGAACAGAGAGCAGGACTGGAAGGAGGACAGAGAGGAAGACAGAGAGGAGAAGAGATAGGAGGACAGAGAAGAGACAAGGAGGATGACAGGGATGAGGACATGGAGGAGAACAGGGAGGAGGACAGAGAAGAGGACAGAGGGGAGGGCAAGGAGGAGGACAGAGAGGTGGACAGAGAGGCCAGGATAGAGAGGCCGGGACAGAGAGGACATGGAGGAGGACAAGGAGGAGGACAGAGCGGAGGATATAGAGGACAGGGAAGAGGACAGATAGGAGGACAGGAAGGAGGACAGGGAGGAGGACAGATAGGAGACCCGAGAGGAGAACAGGGATGAGGACAGAGAGGAGGACAGAGAGGAGGACAGGGAGGAGGAGAGTGAGGAGTACAGAGAGGAGGATAGAGAGGAGGACAGGGAGGAGGAGAGTGAGGAGTACAGAGAGGAGGATGGAGAGGAGGACTTAGAGGAGGACATAGAGGAGACAGGGAGGAGGAGAGAGAGGAGGACATAGATGAGAACAGATTGGAGGACAAGGGGGAGGACAGAGATGAGAACAGTGAGGACAGGGTAGAGGACAGAGAGGAAGACAACGAGGAGTAGAGAGAGCAGGAAAGAGAAGAGGACAGGGAGGAGATCAGGGAGGAGGACAGAGAGGAGGAGAGAGAGGAAGACATAGAGGAGGATAGGAGGACAGAGAGGAGGACAGAGAGGAGAATAGAGTGTAGGACAGAGAGGAGGAAGAAGAGGAAGACAGGAGGACAAATAGGAGGTCAGAGAAGACAGAGGGGAGGACAGGGAGGACACGGAGGAGTACAGAGAGGAAGACAGTGAGGAGTAGAGAGAGCAGGACAGAGAAGAGATCAAGGAGGAGAAAAGGGAGGAGGACACAGTGGAGGACAATGAGTCGGATAGGGAGGAGTATAGTGAGGAGGACAGAGAGGAGGACACAGAGGAGGACATCAAGGAGGACAGAGACCAGTTCCGCCAGAGGACAGAGAGGACAGAGAGGAGGACGGAGAGGTGGACAGAGTGGAGTACAGACAGGAGGACAGGGATGAGGACTGGGAGGACGACATGGAGGAGGACAGAGAGGTGGACAGGGAGGAGGACAGAGAGCAGGACAGGGAGGACAGGGAGGAAGACAGGGAGGAGGAGAGAGAGGAGGTCAGAGAGGAGGTCAGAGAGGAGGACAGAGGGGAGGACAGAGAGGAGGACAGAGAGGAAGACAGGGAGGAGGAGAGAGAGGAGGACAGAGATGAGAACAGAGAGGAGGACAGGGAAGAGGACAGAGATGAAGAAATGGATGAGGAGTAGGAGGAGGACAGAGAAGAGGACAGTGAAGAGGACAGGGAGGAGGACAGGAGAAGTAGAGAGACCAGGACAGGGAAGATGACAGGGAGGAGGACAGGGAGAAGGACAGAGAGGAAGACAGAGAGGAGGACAGAGTGGAGGACATAAAGGAGGCCAGAGAGGAGGACAGGGAGTACAGGGAGGAAGACAGGGAGGAGAATAGGGAGGAGAACATGGATGAGGATAGAGAGGAGGACAGAGAGGAAGAGAGAGGAGAGAACAGAGAGAGGACAGGTAGGAGGAAAGGGAGGGAAACAGGGAGGAGAACAGAGAGGAGAACCTGGAGGAGGACAGGGAGGAGGACAGATAGGAGGAAAGAGAGGAGAACAGAGAGGAATACAGGGAGGAGGAGAGAGAGGAGGAAAAAGAGGAGGACAAGGAGGAGGACAGAGAGGACAACAGGGAGGAGGACAGAGAGGAGGAGAGAGGACAGATAGAAAGGTCAGGACAGAGAGGACAGAGAGGTAGACAGAGAGGAGGACAGAGGAGGACCCGGAGCAGGACAGAGATGAGGACAGAGAGCAGAACCAGGAGAAGGACTGGGAGGAGGAAAGAAAGGAGGACAGAGAGGAGGAAAGAGATGAAAACAGAGAGGAGGACAGGGAGTAGGAAAGAGAGGACAGGGAGGAGTATAGGGAGGAAGACAGAGAGGATAACATGGAGTAGGACAGAGACGAGGACAGAGATGAGAACAGAGAGGACAGTGAAGATTAGAGTGAGGAGGACAGAGAGGAGGATAGTGAGGAGTACAGAGAGGAGGATAGAGAGGAGGACAAGGAGGAGGACAGAGATGAGAATAGAGACTACAGGGTGGAGGACAGAGAGGAAGACAACGAGGAGTAGAGAGAAGATGACAGGGAGGAAAACAGGGAGGAGGATAGCGAGGAGGACAGGGATGAGGACATTGAGGAGGACAGGGAGGACAGGGAGGAAGATAGGGAGGAGGAAAGAGAGGAGGTCAGAGAGGAGGTCAGAAAGGATGACCGAGAGGAGGGCAGAGAGGAGAGCTGAGAGGAAAACAGAGAGTAGGACAGAGAGGAGGACAGGGAGGAGGACAGAGATGAGAACAGAGAGGAGGAAAGGGAGGAGGACAGAGAGGAAGATAGGGAGGAGGAGAGAGAGGAGGATAGGGAAGAAGACAGAGAAGAGGACAGAGATGAGAACAGAGATGAGGACAGGGAGTAGGACAGAGATGAGAATAGAGAGGAGGAATGGGAGGAGGACAGAGAGGAAGAGAGGTAGGAGGAGAGAGAGGTGGATAGAGAGGAGGACAGAGAGGAGGATAGGGATTAGGACAGGGAGTAGGACAGGTAGGATGACAGGGAGGAGGCTAGAATGGAGGATATTGAGGAGGACAGAGAGGATAACCGGAGGAAGACAAGGTGGAGGACAGAGAGGACAGAGAGGAGGACAGGGAGGAGGACAGAGAGGACAAGGAGGAGGATAGAGAGGAAGACAGGGAGGAGTAGAGAGAGCAGGACAGAGAAGATGACAGGGAGGAGAACAGGGAGGAGGACAGAGAGGAGGACAGGGATGAGGACACGGAGGAGGACAGGGAGGACAGGGAGGAAGATAGGGAGGAGGAAAGAGAGGAGGTCAGAGAGGAGGGTAGAAAGGAGGACCGAGAGGAGGACAGAGAGGAGAGCTGAGAGGAAGACAGAGAGTAGGACAGAGAGGAGGACAGGGAGGAGGACAGAGATGAGAACAGAGAGGTGAAAAGGGAGGAGGACAGAGAGGAAGACAAGGAGGAGGAGAGAGAGGAGGTGAGAGAGGAGGACATAGAGGAGGACAGGTATGAGGGCAGAGAGGAGGACAGGGAAGAGGACAGAGAGTAGGACAGAGATGAAAACGGTGAGGAGGACAGAGATGAAAACAGAGAGGAGGACAGGGAGGAGGACAGAGAGGAAGACAGGGAGGAGGACATAGAAGAGGACAGAGAGGAAGACAGAGAGGAGTACTGAGAGGAAGACAGAGAGGAGGACAGAGAGGAGGACAGGGAAGAGGACAGGGAGGAGGACAGAGAGGTGGACAGTGAGGAGGACAGGGAGGAGGAGAGAGAGGAGGTGAGAGAGGAGTACAGAGAGGAGGACAGAGAGGAGGACAGGGAGGAGAACAGAGATGAGAACAGAGATGAGAACAGAGAGATGGACAGGGAGGAGGACAGAGAGGAGAATAGAGAGGAGGCCAGGGAGGAGTATAGGGAGGAAGACAGGGAGGAAGACAGGGAGGAGGATAGCCCTGACACAGGCCGGACAAAGGCCTTACAGAGAGGACGACAGGACAGGAAGAATATCGGGCCTGCATTGCCCAAGCAAGCCTTCCCAGTGTCATCAATGTTTTAACTTTTTTTATTTTTTTAAATTTAAATCAATCTTAATTGTTCATATTATTACAAAGGTTCCTCATTTATACCCTCCTCCACCAGGTTCCCATCCCACCCTCTGCCCCCTCCCCACCCCCCATTGTCCTCATCCATAGGTGCACAGTTTCTGTTCAGTCTCTTCCTGCATTCACCACATTCCCTTTCCCCAATGACTGTCAGTCCACTCCCCTCCCGTATCTCAGACTCTACTACAATCAACAGCTAATATTGTTCATCAGGTTTTTCAATCTCCTTTTTTTATTGTTGTTTTTTTTTCTTTTAGTTAATAAACTTTTACACTTCTAAGAATAAATTTTAAAATCTAATAATTTTAAACCTTGGTTTTACTGCCCTGGGAATTGTGAAGCAAACTTGTTTACATGTAAACTTGCCCTTAGTCTATCAAAAGGTGTAGCAATTCAAATGTAAATGAACACATTGTTTAAAGATAGCTGCTGGTTGGAATTGGATTACCTGTTCTGGGTGGGAAGGGCTTGTCCTCTCATTTCTCCATCAAAATTTAGGTGTTAGCTTTAAAACCTCTTCTTGGCAAGAGACCTTAAACTTTCAGAATTTTAAATTTTTCTGATAGTAAATCAGTTACTTAGCATTTTCTCAAATCAATAATACCTCCACATGCCCAAGGATACACTTTACACAAAAGACATTTCCAAATAGATAAACCAACCTCATCCAGACCCCACACAAGGCACTCACAGATCAACACCCGAGCACTATAATATCTCAACACATCCAGATCTAAGTCTTCATGACTTGATTCAACAGGCCCTCAAGTTCCCCCAAAACTTTCCAGCCATGTCTGAGAGGCAGCCCTGGGGCGTGGGCAAGCGAGGAGTGAACTGTTCCAGTTCCAGCTGCTTCGGGTCTAGCCTCTTTTGCTCCTGTCTGCTCCACAACCTGCTGCCTGGCTCTGGCCACTGCTGCTCCCGGCCTGGCTGCTGCTGCTCTGGGCCTGGCTGCTCCCGACCCGGCTGTTCTGGGCCCGGCTGCTCCGGGCCCGGCAGCTCTGGGCCCAGCCACTCTGGGCCTGGCCACTCCCAACCTGGCTGCTCTGGCTTGTTTGCTGCTGCTCTGCGCCTGTCTGCTCCCGACCCGGCTGTTCTGGGCCTGGCTGCTGCTGCTCCGGGCTTGGTAACTCCCAACTTGGCTGCTCCGGCCTTGGATGCTGCTGCTCTGGGCCTGGCTGCTCCAGTCCCAGCCACTCTGGGCCTGGCTGCTCTGGGCCTAGATGGTGCTGTTCTGGGCCTGGCTGCTCCCAACCTGGCTGCTCCCGGCCCGGCTGCTACGGGACTGAGTGCTCAGGGCCTGGCCACCCTGGGCTTGGCTACCTCCGCCCCAGGCCTGGCTGCCACTGCCCCAGGTCTGGCTGCTCTGGGCCTGGCTGCTGTTTCTCTGGTTCTGGCTGCTGCTGCTCTGGGGCCTGGCTTCTGCTGCTCCTGGCCCGGCTGCCACAGCCTTGGAATGGCCATCTGGGCCTGGCGGCCACTGCTGTTCCAACATTCTGTCCTTATTTTTTTTTTTTTAATGCATTTATGTTGCAATGTTGGCTGCTGAGTTGAGTTCTGTCTTAGTCTTCAATTTTTTAAGATCTTCTTTTTATTCTTTCTCAAGTAATTTTACTATCTTTTGCTATAACTTGATTTCTTCACATTGAAAACTTCTTCGGTTTCTTCCTACTCGTCCTGGAAGGTCAGCAGGCTGGCCTGCAGCACCCTTTGTTCTCCTGCGAGGCTTCAGCCTGTTGCCAGGGTCGGCGCCACCCAGGAAGCAGCCCCAGGCCTCAGCTCTGTGGCCCTAGATCAGCGGTTGAGGGCCCAGCAGCACCCCCCCCCCCCTCCGGGGGCCCTGTCGCCAGGCTTCTTGCCAGCGCCCGGCTGGCCGGTGTACGCCAGTGGCTCCTGCTCCTCATCGCGTTCCTCCCCATCTGGAGCTTTTTTCTCCTTCCCTTTCAGAGACTCTAGCATCAGAGTCAACAGACTGTCCTCTGCGTGCAATGTGCGCGACTCCGGGGGCTCTGCCCCTCTCCGCTCCCCTGGGACTCCGCCTCACAGCCCTGTCTCCCTCCGTTTGAGCCTGGGTCTCCAGGGTCTGGCCTAGAATTGGGGTTCAGAGAAGTCGGAACTGGGGCCCAGCAGGGACGGAACACTTGTTTCCTTCCCGCCAGGGCAATCTAGCTTCAGAGTCAACATTCCTTCCTTTGCACGCAATGTGCGTGACTTCGGGGGCTCCGCCTTTCACCGCTCCCCTGGGATTCTGCCTCACAGCCCAGTCTCCCCCTGCCTTAGCCTGGGTCCCCAGGGTCTGGCCCAGAACTGGGGCTCAGCGCTGCCGGTTCTGGGGTTCAGCCCAGTCCGAAGCTTTTATTTCCTTCCTGCTAGGGAGCGCCAGGCAGACACCCAGCCTTCTCCTCCTCTTCGGCTCTGTCCTCTCTCTGTGCGCGTGCGCAGCATGCCTCCGTACCTTAGGCTTTTTCAGCTCCTCTGATTTTCCTTCTGGTTTTCTCTATCCTTCTTGTAGAATTTTCAGTCAGTCGAATACCTGTAGCTCTGGACAATGTCCATTTTATATTTCAGTTGTATTCCATTGAAATTGTTGTGTGTGGCTGCGGTTAGGTGTTTACCTGTGTAGCCATCTTGGATCCATCCTCAATGTCTTAACTTTTAAAGGCAGTTAGAAATCTGGATGGTTTTATATTAGAAATATAGTTTTTGAAATGTTAGCGACAGATTCAGTTTTAAAGCACTGTAGGGCCAGCATTTTTCCCCCGTTTGCATGTAATTATTTAAGTAAGAGATCAGAAAATACATTTTTATAATACACATAAGAAAAACTTATTTAAATGAATAAAAGATAAAGTGACCAGCTGGGTAGCTCAGTTTGTTAGAGCATCATCCAGATACTATGATGTTGTGAGTTCCATCCCTGGTCAGGGCACATATATATACAAGAATCAACCAATGAATACATAAATAAGTGCAATAATATATGGATGTTTCTCTCTCTCAAATCAATCAATCAATAAAAAACTTTAAAATGACCAATGGTGACAGAATTTAGTGTTTATAATGAGATGATCAATAATGCTAATAATGCAGAGAAGAAATTAAAAGTGTATTTAAAAGTTTGAGACCATGCTTTACAATATTTTATAACAAAAATAAACTATTAAGCTTTTAAAGACATACATTACTTAATAGTTTTTCAAATGATTTCAAGATGTTCTCTTATATGGACATGACACATAAAACAGAAACTTGGGTCAACAAGTATTAGTCCACAGAAGCTTGTGAAGTTTACTTTTTTATTCTTATTGATTTCAGAGAGGAAGGGAGAAAGAGAGAGAGAAACATCAGTGATGAGAGAGAATTATTGATCAGCTGCCTCCTGCACACCCCACACTGGGGATCTCACCTACAACCCGGGTATGTGCCCTGATTCGGAATTGAACCATGACCTCCTGGTTCATAGGTCGATGCTCAACCACTGAGCTATGCCAGCTGGGCTAAAGTTTACTTTTTTATATAAAAATTCTTCAATTTATACTTGTTCTTGTTATAGGAGCAGAAAGAAACTAGCATGACAAATATATTTGAGGAGTCTGTCAATTACATAGCAAAAACAATTACTTTAAAAAAAACTTTGAAAATGTGCACCAGGCAACATCTATAGTAAGCTAGCAAATGTAAACAATCATATATAATAAAGAGCTAATAGGCAAATGGTCATCATGCCCTCACGCCCTCACGCCCTCACACCCTTTGCCAGGTCTGGGGAACCTGAGGCTGCACCGGGGGACCTGGGGCCATGCATCCGCCCCCAATGCGGCTTGATGGAGGACCTGAGGCTGTTGCCCCGTCCCCCACCTGGCACTAGCAGGGGGGACTTGAGGCTGTACCTCCTGCCCTGCAGGACTTTATGGGGGGTGAGGCTGGCTGTATCTAGGTTTCCCTTGATTTCAAGGTGCATGTGGGTGGGGTGGCAACTTGACTTAGTCCCGTGGCATGCCCAAGACTTTGACAGGAGGGATATTTTCATATAAATTGTACTAATTTTCTTTCATCTCTGACACTTCTATCATAGAGAAAGGGCAAATAGCAATATTAAAATATTTTCTCTAATTCCCTTTTACTGTGCACAAATTTTGTGCACTGGGCCACTAATATGATTAGTAACTCTTCTAGAAAACACACCATTTTATTTTATTTATTTATTATTATTTTTTAAATTTTAACAAATCTTTATTGTTCAGATTATTACGATTGTTTCTCCTCCCCCATCCCGATAGCTCACCTCCACCCAATCCCCACCCAACCCTCTGCCCTTACCTCCCTCCTCCCCCGCTGTCCTCATCCATAGGTATATGATTTTTGTCCAGTCTCTTCCCGTACCCCCCACACAGACACCCCTTTCCCCCTGAGAATTATCAATCCCCTTCCATTCTATGCCCCTGATTCTATAAAATTCACCAGTTTATTCTGTTCCTCAGATTTATTAATTCACTTGACTTTTAGATTCACTTGTTGATAGATACCTATTTGTTATTCATAAATTTTGTCTTTACTTTTTCTTCTTTTGCCTCTTTTAAAGAACACCTTTTAGCATTTCATATAATACTGGTTTGGTGGTGATGTACTCCTTTAACTTTTTCTTATCTGTGAAGCTCTTTATCTGCCCTTCAATTCTGAATGATAACTTTACTGGGTAGAGTAATCTTGGTTGTAGGTTCTCACTATTCATCCCTTTGAATATTTCTTGCCACTCCCCTCTGGTCTGCATTGTTTCTGTTGAGAAATCAGTTGATAATAGTATGGGTGCTCCCTTGTAGATAACTAACTGTTTTTCTCTTGCTGCTTGTAAGATTATCTCTTTGTCTTTTGCTTTTGGCATTTTAATTGTGATGTGTCTTGGTGTGGTCCTCTTTGGATTCCTTTTGTTTGGGGTTCTCTGCACTTCTGGACTTGTAAGTCTATTTCTTAAGGGGGGGGGGGGGAGGAGTTTTCTGACATTATTTCTTTCAAAAGGTTTTGAGTGTCCTGCTCTCTCTCTTCTTCTGGCACCCCCATAATTCTGATGTTGGTATACTTGAAATTTTCCCAGAGGCTTCTTACACTATCTTCAAGTTTCTGGATTCTCTCATTTTCTTGCTTCTCCAGAGGAGTGTCCTTTGCCTCTTTGTATTCCAAATCTGTGACTTGTTTCTTGTGTTCCTCTAGTCTGCTGTTGGGTTTCTGTATAATATATATATATTTTTAATTTCAGTCAGTGTATGTTTAATTTCTTGTAGGTCCTTTTTCATATTGAAGGTCTTGCTAAATTTACTGACCTTCTCTAGGAAATTCTTGAAAAACCTTATAACTGTGTTTTTGAACTCTATATCCAGTCTTTTGTTCTCCTCCATTTCTTTTGTTTTAGATCTGTTTTCTTTTCGTGGCATTTTCGCTGTTTCCCTGAGTTGGTAGGGTCCCTTTGTGGGCCTGGGTGTACTATATGGTTCAATGGATCAACCTCCCAGTTACCTGATGTGGACACTCTTGGTGCACCCATTTGTGGACTGTGTGTACAGCCTTGTTGTAGTTAAGTCTTGATTGTTGTTGGTGTCACTGAGAGGAATTGACCTCCCGGCCAATTGGCCGTGGGGACCCACTGTGTGTATAATGGAAGAATTGCTGTGCTGGAGACACGTTTATGGGGGAGGACTTGTTCCCGTAGGGCTTTGGTGCTTACTGAGTCTGTCTCTTGAATGTGTCCCTTATGAGAGTAGTTGAAATGTGGTGTCCTTTCACACTGACCACTAGATACACTAGTTTCCAGATCTCCAATGGGGTGCAGTTCAGCTACTGTCTGAGGCCACCCAGCAGGAGCTACCACAAGAACTACAGTTTTGTCCTCTTGGCTTGGGACTTGGTGGTTTTGTTATTGGAGCTGCAATTTCTTTTGTTAAGCTGCCACAATACAGGTCATTTCTATGCAAAAGCAGGTGTGTGGTACCTAGGCAGGTCTGTAGAATGTGCAGGGCAGGGTCTCTAGGCGGGTCCTCAGGGCAGGGTGGGGTCTCAGGATTTCACTAGGCTGGGGAGTGGCAAACAGCAATTGCTGCCTTCAGCCTTCTCTGCCCTTCTGTGTTTCCAAGTCCCCGTGTTTCCAAGTCCCTGCATCCCTGCAATCCAGCTCAGTAAACAATGATTGCTACCCGCAGCTCTGCAAGAGAGTCACCCTCACTTTTGGACCCGATGGCCAACAGACCAGCTTCTCCCCATAGGCGTCTGGGTCCCCTGCATGACCCCAGAAACTGGATTTCAATGTGATCAGGAGCTTGTTTTCCTTCTGGTTGAAAGAAAGCCACATGCCCAGCTGCCTGCCACCAGTCCGATTCACATGCCTCTGTACTTAGGCTTCTCAGCTTTTCAGCACTTGGGATCTTTTCTCTATCAGCCAGCTGTCCCGTGTTTTTGAGTGATAAACGCTTTGTCTTTTAGTTGTAGTTTTGAACTTGTACTGCGAGGTGGCAGACCAGTTGTTTACCTACGCCGCCATCTTGGTTCTTCTCATTTTACATCGTATCCAATCATTCCTCTCCCCCACTTTCGATACCCCTTGCTTTCTCCCATCTCCATCATCTATCACCAGGGGATCTCATGGAAACCATTGGCTGGTCAACATCAGGGAAGAGTGTAGAACATTTTTTGAAACCACTTACCTCTCTTCCTGTATGGTGATTTATAAAAATAGGTCAAACACAGACATGCTTGCTTGTGGACTTTGGGCTTTGCTGTGCTGTATATTTATGCAGAGGCAGGTTGCTCTTAAACTCCTATGTGGTTGAGTTAGGCTTACCCTTCACCCGTGGCCTGGCCCAGCCTGGCCTGGCCTGCAGGCTTTGTTATCTAGGGTTTCGAAAGCCTCCTCCCTGCCTTGAACAGAAGAGATTTTAATTCCTTGAGACTCTGCTTCCCAGCAATTGCCGACAGTCTGGTTCAAATAAACTCATCATAGCCCAGACCAGTTTGGCTGGGTGGATAGAGCATGAGCCTTCAGACTGAAGGGTCCTATATTCTAATCCAGTCAAGGGCATGTGCCTTGGTTGCGGACACATACCCAGAAGGAATGTGACGTGGAAGCTAAGCATGGCTAGCAGGTTTAGTGCTTGGGTGGGAGACCGCCTGGGAGTCCCGGGCGCTGAAGGCTGTTTTCCCCAAGTGATGGCCTCACCACCACAGGGATATGAGTTACACGCCTGGTGCCTGGTGGCCAGCGCCAGGATGCCTGGTGGCTGATCCAGGGTGTCTGTGTCTCTGGTTCCTAAGGAATCTTTTCATGCCTCCTACCACCCTCTTCACCCCCCAGCCCATTGGGGCTTCCCTCGGGAGCTGTGGCGCCCTGTAGCAGGCCACCATTCCCACCCTCTTCCTGCCATTCTGTGAAAATCCCTCCACCTCACACCCTGGTGGTTGGCCCATCCTCTTCCCTCCTCCCTTGGAGTGTGGAGGGAGCTCCAAGGCTACTCTGATCATCAGGCCCCAGGGGGTACTTTCCACTGACCTCAGCCCCTAAATAGGAAAAGGTGTTAACCACCTTACAGAGGGAACCCGCGATTAGAGGGTAGTCTCTTACCCAGGCACACCCAGGTAGAAGCCCACAGAGTTTCAATGGGGACCTGGTGCCATGACAGGGGTTAATGAACTAACCCCTGATGCTATGGACAGAGGCAGTCCCCAACCTGACATAGGAACCCCGAACCCCTTGCCAAAGACTCATGCCGCCCCTCACCCTCTGCCATCCATAGGGGGCTTTGTCCTGTTTAGTTGGGGAGGGTAAACCCTACTGCACCACCCAGGGAATTCCACCCTGCAAAGAGATACCCTCCTGCACCCTCTGGAAGCTCATAATTTGGGCCGGGGGTAGCCAAAAGCTCAGCTAGAGATCTGGACCCAGAATGGTCAGGGGTGGGGGTATCCAGCTCTGCCAGGGGCCAAGCGCCCAGAGTCCTGAGGACAGGTGTGGGCACTTGGGGCTCCTGGAGTCCGCTGCCACCATCTTGGGCCAGAACACCCTGACTATCCCCTGTCTCCTCTGATTTAGGAAGTTAAGCAGGGTCAGGCCTAGTTCATGCTTGGAAGGGAGACCGCCTGGGAACACAGGGTGCTGTTTGCCCCCAAATGCTCGCCCTCCCACCACAGACACACAAGCTAATATGCTAGGGCCCCATCCAGAGTGCCAGTGTCTCTTTTTCTGAGGGATTATACCACACCAGCCCCTCTCAGTGAGGACCCCTCAGGAACTGTAACTAACTGCAATTGGCCACCATACCTGCCCCCTTGCTGTAATTCTGAGAAATGCCCACTGGCCCCCAACCTCCTGCCCTGCTCAGGGAACAGCTGCGTCTCCCCTCTTCCCCTTAGCCTTGTGGAGAGGACCCTGGGCTACGTTGGAAGCCAGCACAGCTGGGAGCCCCTCTGAGGGCCACCGCCAATCAGGAAAGATGTCTCCTGGCTTATAAAGACACCCGTCCATTAGAGGGGGGGTCTCCTACCACCCTGTGCACCCAAAAGGAAGCCTGAAGCTCTCCTCTGGGGACCTGAAAATCCTAAACAGGGGGGAACTGAATGAACCATGGTGCTATGGAGGGAGGTAGCCCCCAAGATTCTAAGATAACCCAACACACATGATAGATGGCATGATAGGTGCCACCCCTCACCTTACACCATGGCCAGTTGAGGTGGGCACTTTTTTTCTGCACCACCCAGCATATCCCACCTCCTCAGGTGGGAGTTTCTCCACACCTGTGACCCACGGCTCAGGGGCCTTCCTCTGGAACTGTCCTGCCTTGTTGGAAGCCACCATGCTTGCCCTTTTCCTGCCACTCTATGAAACACCCTACTCCTGTCCCCAACCAGCACCCGGAGGAGCGAGTGCACCTCTCCCCGCCTACTCTTGTAACTGAGACCAGCTGGGCCACCCCCCAACCACCGCCCTCAAACACAGAAATGCATTGCCCGGCTTACGAGGGCACCACTCCATTAGAGGGATGGTCTTTTACCACGCTGTGCCCAGGTGGGAGCCCCAGAGCTCCTCTAGGGACTCAGCACCTCAAAGCAACCATAACGGAATGAACATTTGCTGATGTGGAGGGAGGTAATCCCAAAACTGCTAAGGGCATGCACCTGATTCAAGTTCAGTGCTGTCCTTCACTGTCTTCCAGCCCTCAGGGGCTCTGTCCTACTCAGACGGGAAGGGCACCCCATCCTGAACTACCCATAGAATCCCACCACCCACTGAGGTGCCCTCCTCCTCAGCTGGGAAGCTCAAAAGGTGGGTAGGGGGAGCTAAGGTGCTCAGCTAGAAATCTGGTCTTGGGAGTGGGTGAGGGGCAGGGAGACAGAAGCTCAGCACGGTGGCCAAAGGCTGAGGGGCCTGGAGGCGAGGCATTGCTCTTGGGGCTCCTGGAGGCCGCCTCACGTGTCCTGGGCCACAGCACCCTGAAAACCCCTGATTGATTCTTAGCCAGGCATGCTGTTGTGGGGTCGAACCCTGGGTTCAAAAATAAGACTACCAGAGGCTGATAATTTATTAAAAAAGCAAACAAGAATTTATTGAATTGGCCAGGGCAGCCGCAAGAGCACCACACGCAGGCGGACCCTACACGACTGCGAGGCTTTAGGGGCAGGTTGTTATTTTTAAAGGTTCTGAAAAGGAAAAACCCCATTCTACAACAAACTGTTGTTTGGAATTTTCTGCTGTTCTTCCTAGATAAAATGTTGCTTTCTAGTTTGCTTTAGCCTGTCTGAATAATGATAAAGATAAACTTAGCTGTCTGGTCTTGCAGGCCAGAGTCCAGATATACCCACAGTCTCAATACCATGCCAGGTGCATTTTTTTTTAATTGTATAGAACAGCATTGTTTTTGAGGCAAGCATTGAGATAGCCACTAAGTGTACATAGGGCTGGCTCTTTAATGAAAATGAAATTTCAGCCTGTAAACTTGCCCAGAACTTGAACTCATCCTCCCTAAGCCCATTGCATGATGAACAAAGCAAGTAAGTGAAGGTCGAAGTCAGAATAGTAGGGTGAAAATTCAAACAGTAGTTTTTACCCCAGTATGATTGCTACCACATTTCATTCCCTATTGTTCTTTTGGGAATGAATCTAAACCTTAGATTCATTACTAGTATCTACTAGTGTAGAATACTGAGTATGTAAGACTATTAGTTTCACTGCCTGTATTCTATCCTGTACAAAATTAACCAAGCATTTTATGAGACATGGCCCAAAGATTCAGCCTATAAGTAACAGTAATAGTGGGCCTGCTATGGCAGTCAGTAGGTGGTGAGCCAAGGGGACCACGAGTACAACTTCTCATACCAGTTTCCTGCAGTCTTCCGAGCTTCCTCTCTGTCAGCTAGCCTCTTTCTCAGTTGATTTAGGCTTTCCCTTATGACCCCGGAATGATTGGTGTAGAAACAGCAGGTTTCTCCTAGAGCTGGGCAAAGTCTCCCTTGCTTTAGGAACAACAGATTTAAGCTCTTCTGTTCTGCAAAAATTATTTCTGCTAGGGACCTGACTGATTCTTCTAATTTTTCTATAGATTTATCTAGGTTATTTAACTCCTGGTCTATTTGTTGATCTACTTTCTGCTCGTACATTTAGCTTTACTTAGCCTCGCACTTTCTCACTGACTAGAAGAAAAAAAAAAGTTCTTACAGTTACCAAAACCCCTAGTACCACAGTTCCCATCAGTACTGTCCTCACTGAAGTCCAATTCCCCTTCTGTAGGCATCAAGTCTCCTCCTGGCCTGTGTGGAACCTAGGCTAGGGATCTCACTGGTGAGGCCGCTGGTTGCCAGGATTCAGGCCGTTTTCTGTGCAGGAACTGGGACTACTATAGAGGCAGTTTCTGTCCTATGCTTCAACCTAACCTGAGAAGGTGGCTATAAAAACTAGCATGTCCTTGTACCTCAATGCTGGTGGCTTAATCTCTGCGAAATCTACCTCTCAATGCTCCCCTGGGGAATTTTTCTGGGGCCCGAATTCCCAGGGAGACCCTCCTACCTCAGCATTTACTTGTATATAGACAGTACTTCTAGCAATCAGGCTTTTAATTATCTTATCTAAGCTTGGTAGTATCTGCCTTACAGAAGTTCAGAAGTGCATAACCTGATGTAACTGGGCTACTAACGACTGACCTAGGACCTCTGGGATCAACAGTCTGTCATCTGGTAGGGTCCACCAACCATCTGGTCCTTTGATGGCTTGCTTCTGTTCAGCCAATTCCTCCTCTAGTTTGGTAGACGTGGGGGTCCGGCAGGGTTACTAACACTTGTAAAGGCCCCACTGGTTTTTGGGCATCTTCCTTAGCAGTTTGGTCTGCGTCTCTATTTCCTCTGGCTTCAATTGTCTCCCCTTTCTGATGTCTTTTGCAGTGCACTATTGCAACTGCCTTTGGGAGTCAGATGGCCTCAAATAAGGCTAAAGTAATGTCCTTTCTGGCTGGAGTTGGTAACCTTCTTTCCCAGGGGATGGCACTGTGTCCCCATCAAAGGGCCTGGATTAAGGCCAAAAGCTCAGGAACTGTGCCCAAATGGTGTGGTCCAGGGTGACTACTGCTGCCCCTGTATAACTGCTCCTGTCAGTGTACAGTACCTCATCTGGTGATGATGGCAGGACATCTGTCAGTGTTGTGTCTGTTACCTCTATGCAGTCATGAATGGGTTCCTTTGGATCATTTGGAAGCAGGCTGGCAGGGCTGATGGCCAGTGTCTTATGGAACCGGACTCAGGGCTGGTCCAGGAGAAGAGGTTGGCACTGGATGATTCTGATGTTTGACATCCATCTCTCTGGAGCACTTCGAAGGAGGGCCTCAATTGCATGGGGTGTTGTCAGGACTAGCTCCTTGCCCAGAGTCTGCTTATTTGCCTCCTTCACCAGTAGTGATGTGGTGGCCACTTCCCAGAGACACACTGGCCACCCTGCTGTCACAGGGTCTAGTATAGGGGTGTCGAACTCAATCAGAGAAGGGGCCAACATCTAAAATCCAGCCTAAATCGCTGGCCGAATGGTTTACTGAACAGTCATAAACTGACAATGTTATAAACTGACAGCGGAGTGCAGTGATGACAGCACGGTGCGGGCCACATTGCAAGGCCTGGCGGGCTGGATTTGGCCCGCGGGCCTTGTGTTTGACACATGTGGTCTAGTCTCTTAGATATATAGGTAATAGGTCTCTTCTAGGGACCTAGAGTCTGAGTGAGAACCCCTTTGGCAATGCCCCTTACCTCACTCACGTAGAGATGGAAGAGCTTTGTGATATCTGGTAAGGGTAGGGCAGGTGCTGAGATGAGAGCCTTCTTTAGCTCCTCAAAGGCCTGTTGTTCTACTTTGGTCCAGTTTAGCAGCTGCGTTCCCCTAGTACATGTTCCTTCCTAGGTCCATAGTCCTTCATGATGTCCAAGGAAAATCGGCAGTTTGTCTGGTGGCTCCCTGGACTGATATCTTCTTAGAGGTCCCATCGGCTCTGTCAAGACTGAATAGACTGCCTCCATATCTACCAGGAAACTATTAATAATAGGTTTGCCCTCTACTTGTAAGGTTACCCTTGGGGCTTAATGGAAAGGAGCCCCAGTCTTGTCAGTCTTCGTCCTCTAAATTAAAAAACCCTTGGAGTCTAAGTCTCCCTTTCTTTCAGACCGTCTTTGTCTGTTCAGGCCTCACCTCCTGTCTCTCTCCCTCTCTATTCTCTGTCCCTTCTCGTCTCTTGCTCATGTCTCTCTCCCTCCCTTTCTCACATACACACTCACACTTATACTCCTATATCACTTTCTCTCCCAATCTTTGTTTCTGTTTCTGTCTAAATCCTTTCCTCTTGGACTCCCAGAGTCTCTTTCTTAAGTCTCTCTCTCATTCTTTCCCTCTCTCCCTCTCTTTATCTCCAGACCTCTACTTTTGCTGTTACCTTCTCATGACATGTACAACCTTTACAAAAACTTTCACTCTTTTACATTAGCCTTTAAACCTTCTTTCTATTTCCTACAAAAATGCATAACCATGCCTCAAACTTCCCATTATTTTAAAATATTTAGAAAAGGCAGAGGGAGGAGAGAGCAGGCCCAGCACCCTGTTCCCAGGCCTCCAGCTGCTTGAATTCTAAAGTGACACATTTTTCCTATAGATAAAGATCTCTGATAGGCCTGAAAAGGGGAACAGGAGAATTTCTGACTGCGCCTTTAAGCCCCCTAACGGAACATGGTGAAAAGTGTCCAAGCAGTCACCGGGGGTTTTGGTGTTTCATTAGGGTGCAGGGGGTCACAAAGAAATTTCTCTCCTCGAAGCAGCTGCCACCTTCAGCTACTCTAAACAACTCCTGGAGGGAATAGACACCAGGTGGGTGGAGGCAGGGAGCGCAGGGGTCCCAGGTGGTGAAGGAGGAGCTCCCACCCAGGCCAGGCATTTTCATCTGGCGGTCCACTCTGCTCCCCATGGGAAAAACGCTTGCCTCCTGTTAGAAAAGGTGCCGTGGGGGAACCGGTGACCCCTACACTGTAATCAGACTCCCTGAACTTTTTGAAAAGCTCCTCTGCGTGTGTTTTTATTAATATTACTGATTTTAAAACTTAAGAGTTGACACACATATACAATATAAGGACTAAATTGCCCTCAAAATATTTTCCTTTTCTTTTAAAGATTTTTACAATGCACTGTAATCATTAATCACATTAAACTTAGATGGCCAATTAAAACAAATAGTTCTGAGACCTTTCCTCCACCACTGATCAAGACTGGGTGGCGGCAGAAATAAGATTCATTTAGTGTTTTGATTTTGCTGGGCAGACTTGGCGACTTTGCCAGCTCAAGCTTCCTTCTTGTAAATAGTTAACTTTATTATTTGGTCTCTGCTTTTATTTTTTTGTACCACAATTGTTACAATTTCATACCTTCAAATTAATAAACATATAAATACTGTTAGGTGGGCCGATTCCCCTCTGACAGAAAACAAAGCACCCCTGGGAAAAAGGAATCCCAGTGGCTACTCGGGGAGGTTTATTAGCCGTCAGAGCACTCAGCTTTAAACAATTTAAAGGTTTCTTTCTTTCTCCTTTTTACTGATTTTCACACTTACATGAACAAATAATTATACCCAAGTAGACAAAACATCAAAAAAAGGTCAGTACTTATACCCTTTCAGTAAACAAGTACTATTACAATGTTTCAGCAAAACAGAAATGGCACTCATGTTGGATAAAGGAAATAAGACTAATACTCTATGACCTGTGAGGGGAAAGTTATCCTACAGACCCGCATTGACCTGGGAAAAAGAGTGGTTAAATCAAAAGCATTAACACCAGAGCCGTAGTCATCCGCCCGTTTCTTGAAGTCTTGGAAATTTTCCAAAAAACACTGTAGAAGGGGACACAGAGACACTGACAGACCTTGACCCATTTTGACGGAGACCAAAACACAAAACACAAAACAAATAGGCCTGACACAAACATGACAAAACACAAGACAACCCGTCCGGACACCTGGGGCCAAAGACACACACCATAGTGTCCTCCAGGGCCGAGGACACCATCCTGTCCTGTGGCCAGAGCCTGGAGGTTAAGCCGCATCTAGCCCTCCAAGGACTCTTACCCTTTTGAGATCTCAACCTGGGCGCCTTACCTCCTGAGACCGGTCTTCCTGATTTCAATAAATCCTTGTGGCTTCTGTCTCCAGCTAAGGTCCCCGAGGGAGGGAAAGTCTCCTGCCCCGTCTGGGGGGGTAGCTCTCTCCTCTGGAGGTAGGGAGAACCTCCTGCCCCTTCTGGGGGTCCCTCTCTCCTCTCTAGGTAGGGAGAGCCTCCTGCCCCGTCTGGGGGGTCCCTCTCTCCTCTGGAGGTAGGGAGAGCCTCCTGCCCCGTCTGGGGGGTCCCTCTCTCCTCTGGAGGTAGGGAGAGCCTCCTGCCCCTTCTGGGGGGTCCCTCTCTCCTCTGGAGGTAGGGAGAGCCTCCTGCCCCTTCTGGGGGGTCCCTCTCTCCTCTCTTTTTGGTATCTCCTGGGGGCGTCCAAATGTTGTGGGGTCAAACCCTGGGTTCAAAATAAGTCCACTGGAGGCTGATAATTTATTAAAAAAAGCAAATAAGAATTTATTAAACTGGCCATGGCAGCCGCAAGAGCACCATACACAGGCGGACCCTACACGACTGAGAGGCTTTAGGGGCAGGTAGTTCTTTTTAAAAGTTCTGAGAAGGAAAACCCCCATTTTGCAACAAACTGTTGTTTGGAATTTTCTGCTGTCCTTCCTAGATAAAATGTTGCTTTCTAGTTTGCTTTACCCCGTTTGAAGAATGATGAGGATAAACTTAGCTGTCTGACTTTGCAGGCCAGAGACCAGATATGCCCACAGTGTCAGTACCATGCCAGGTGCATTTTTTTTTTAATTAGATAGAACAGCATTGTTTTTCAAGGCCAGCATCGAGATACCCACTAAATGCATATAGGGCTGGCTCTTTAATAAAAAAAAAAAAAAGGAAGTTCTGCCGGTAACCTTGCTTAGAATTTTAATTCATCCTATTTCAAAATCGATCCAATTTTTAACGAAAGTAGTGAGATAGTGTGAACATAGTTTAAAGAAGCAAAACTATAATCAAAAATATAATAGCGATCTGGGGGAGATAATAGAGCAACCGAAGGACTTGCATACATGCATATAAGTACAACCAATGGACATAAAACTCTGGGGAGGGAGGGTATGTATGTGAGGGAGGGAGGAGGGCAAAAAAATCAATAAAATATATTTAAAAATAATAAAAAAATAAAAAGAAATAAAAAATACTGGCACTCAATCAGTGACTTACGTTTTGGATGATGAGGTATTTGAAATTTGCAACTGTGAAACAAGTTGCCTCTTACAAGTGTAGTCAATCTATCTGTCCAAATAAAACTAAGTGAAAGTTAAGTGACACTATAATAGAGGAAGACTCACGAATATGGGTGATACGATATGATGAGAGTAAGTCAAATAGTTTTGATGATGTGCTTTAATTTTTCAAATCAGAAAAACAACAATTAGCTATAAAGAGAAGCACAGTTTTTAATAACCTCTGAAAGATTATTTTAAACTCTTCTTTTAAATTTACCAAAATTTCCATAAGGCTAAAGTGCCACTCAATATTAAGATACAGAGAAGTATCACAGAGGCAACAGGTCTTAAAAAATGTAGTTTGGCTCTATTTTATTCAATCAGTTCACTAGCCTCCTCAGAAGATTTTGTCAGGAGCATGCTCCCGCTGAGACACATCAGTAAGAACATCAGTTAGGTTTCTGCTTCTTGTAGCCACTTTAGGAAATTCTCCAGGTTCATGTGAGAGGCCTTCACTGCCCCTCAGTTCAGCCTCCATGGAATTCTGTCTGTCAGCAATGCTGCAAGGAATAAGATGGGCAAGTCTCCATTAGTTACAGTGTAACACGCCCCATCATGACACACTAAAGAAAAAAATCAGCAGATAGCCTCAAAGGACCTCAATTTCTTCAAGCACCTACTGGAATTGGGGGATTTATTCATATGTGTCCTGACTAATCCATAATGGGCAGATAATGTGAATTGTGAGAAGAAGAGGGAGAGAGACATAACTCAACAAAAATCACATCCATATTACAAAATAATTGTGACTATATTTTATAACTCATAATTATATATTATTCCCCATTTGATTTATTTTAATACCTTAATATAATGCATGACACAAAAGGCAATACCAATAAATATGTACACAATGGGTGACTAAATGAATTCTACAAGAAATAGCATCTGAAGAAACTTAAGATAAAATAAAAATAACTTAGAACTAATTTTATATTTTCAATACAAATTGGTTCTTTAAGTTGATTTAATATTATTCTTGAAAGACATTGGATATCAAGCTCTTATATGCCATTCACTTAATCTACAAAGAACTATTCTAGAGTTTCATGATTTAAGAAATACATAATATCAACCTTTAAAACTTTATAGACATCAAAGCTCCATAATAAGAAAACAAACAATCTAATTTTAAAGTGGATACAAATAATTTCACTTCCAGGTATTTAATCTCAAGAGATCTAAAAACATATGTCCACTAAAGCTTGTACGCAAATATTTGTAGCAGCATTATTTATAATAGCCAAATGGTACAATCAACCCAAATATCTATCAGTTGAGGGGGGAATTGATAAACAAAACATATTAATACAGAAAATATTATTCAGCCACAAAAAGAAATGAAGTATCAATAAATGCTACGACATGGATGAACATTGAAAACATTATGCCAAGTGAAAGAAGATAGATACCAAATGCCCCATATTGTGCAATTTCATTTATATGAAATATTGCCAGAAAGATAAATCCATAGGGAGAGAAAGCCAATTATCTGTTGACTAGGACTGGAGGTGGAAGCAGTGCAGACTGACTGCTGATAAGTGGTAGGTTTCATTTCGTGGTGATAAAATGTACAAAAATTATGAGTATGGTGATGTCTTTACAACATGGTAAATATACTAAAGTCCACTTAATTGTATACTTTACCAGGGGTGGGGAACCTTTTTCTGCCAAGGGTCATTTCAATATTTATAACATCATTCACAGGCCACACAAAATTATCAACTTAAAATTTAGCCTGCTATATTTGGTCAAACATTTAATTAACTCAGCCCTACTTCCTTGGCAGGGCTAGACCAAAAGATTCTGTGGGCCTTACAAGGCCCATGGGCCAGGTGTTCCCCACCCTGCTTTAAATGGTGAATTGAATGGTATATAAAATATATCTTTTTTAAAATTAGCACCTGTGACAGACTTTGCCAAACTATCTTAAGCCACAGCTAGAGAAGAGATTAAAAATGGCAGTGGAGTAAGTGGGAGCTACACTGACACTCTCCCAGGAAACACAACTATAGTACAGAAGAACCACTTTGAAAACTCAACTGAGGACTAGCTGAGAAATAACCCAGTTGGAAACTGGAGACTGCATAGAGACTGCTAGGAAGTGCAGAGGCACAAAAGGGCTGGCCTGGCTTCCACAATCAGCAGCTGAAGTGCCAGAGGGATATCTCAGCTGTGGGGGATTCCCACTGAAGACTATGGGATCAAAACCTCAAGCTGGACTCCTCACCCAGAGCACCAGAACTGAGAACAGTGCCCACATAACATCTGGCTGAGAAAAGAAGGAGGGCTGCTGTCAGTCAGGCAGAGACTACTGGAAATGCAGGCACCCTCTAAAAGGGCCAATAAATACAATTTTGTGTGCAGCCACTCACCTTGGGCTCTGACAGAAGGAAGGCAGAGTGAACTGGAACTCAGTGAGGAAATTCCAGGATTGGGGGCTCTGGGTTTGGAGCTCAGAGGGCAGGCACCCAGGTTTCCTAGGCTGAGTCATTCCCTCATCCTGTGAGGACATCTTTCTCTGGCAGTCCTTGCTATTCAGGTGGCTGTTGCCTGGGAAAAAGGCAATTCCCACACCCTCCTGGAAGATCTCTCACCCAACCCTGTGGTCAATAGCTTGATGCAAATCAAAGCTGATAACAATCAGACTACAGGCAAAGGAAGATTTCAAGAGGTTTGGAGTCTGCCACGTGGAGCTGAGCCTAGGAAAAGCAGACCTCCCTGAACAACTTGGTCCTTCCCAAAGGCACCTAGACCCAACAAAGGGAGCACAAACTGTGGATTACTAATAGCTCCAATGAGGAGACTTGGGGCCAGTCAGAAATATTTTTTGACATTGTCCTGCACTAGAGATTGGGAGTACAGGAGATCTGCCTAATACATAGAAAGGCAAACAGGCAGCCAAAATGGGGAGAAAAACAAAACAAATAAAAGAACGGAAGAATTCTCCAGAAGAAGAGATAAATAAAATGGAGATAAGAAATTTATCATATGTAGAGTTTAGAATAATGATGTCAGAGAAGCTCAACAGCATGAGAAAAGATAGAGCAACTATAAAAGAACAGTTGGAAATAAAGAATGGCATAGCACTAATAAAGAACACATTTGAGGATTACACAACAGAGTAGCGGAAGCTGCAGATTAGATCAGTGAATAAGTAGATAGGGTAAAAAATAAAATCAGTCAATCAGAGAACCAAAAGGAAAAAACAATTAAAAACAAAAGGACAGCTGAACACATTGGGGACAAATAGTTCTTTTTTTTGTTTTTTGTTTTTTTTTGTTAACTTTATCCAGTGGCCAGATAAGTTTCAATTGAATGAGTACAAAAAAAATGTTTTACATAATTGTTAAAGGCACACTTTAAAATTAAATACCCATTACATTTTGAAGTTATTTATTACATGTTCTTACAAGCTAATATCTTTTTAAAATATGATACTTTGTAGAACACTGTGTAATATTAAGCAAGAATTGTTGTGATCCATCCGCAATGTGTTAAGGGGGCAGTAGAACAGCCTGAAAGATAACAAGATTTGCATAACAGTTGGACAGAAGGAGAAGAAAGTGAACAAGGAATAGAGAACATGTTTGAAGAAATAATGGCAGAAAACTTCCCTAACTTGGTGAAAGAAAAGGTCACCCAAGTCCAGAAATCACAGAGAGTCCCAAGCAAGAAGAACCCAAACAGGCCCATGCCCACATACATCATAATTAAAATGTCAAAAATTAAAGACAAAGAGAGAATCTCAAAGGCAGCAAAAGAAAAGCAATTTGTTACCTACATAGGAGCTCCCATAAGCCTGTAAGCTGATTTCTCATCAGAAACTCTACAAGCCAGAGGAAATGGCCTTTCAAGGTAATGAAAAACCAGGATCTAAAACTAATATTACTATATCCAGCAAGACTATCATTCAAAATAGATGGTGAGATAAAGGGCTTCCTAGGACAAAAGGAAAAGGAAAAGGAGATTGTCACCACCAAAGAAACACTGCAAGAAATGCTAAGGTACTGGTATAATGAAAAGAAAAAATAGAGAAAGAGAAAAATGTAAGTACACAGAATTAAAATGGCAATAAACAATAAAAAACTTAAAGTTAAGTGGATTAAAAACTCCAGTCCAAATACATAGGGTAGCTGAATTGATACAAAAACATGACCCACTTTTATGTTGTCTCCAGGAGACCCTCCTCAGAACAAGACACACAGGATGAAAGTCTGGGTGTGGAAGAATATTGTCCATGCAAATGGAAATAGAAAAAAAAATCTGGGGTAGCAATACTCATATCTGACAAAATAGACTTCAAAGTGAAGGCCATCATAAGAGATGACAAAGGTCACCACATAATATTAAAGGGATTGATTCAAGAAGAGTATATAGCCCTGGTAAACATATGTGCAGCAATAAAAAGAGCACAAAAATATATTTATTAAAAATCTTCTAAAGGACTTTAAGGGGGAGATCAACAACAATATAGTCATAGTAGGGGACTTTGACAACCTGCTGACTTCACTGGATAGATCTTCCAAAAACAATTTAACAAGGAAAGGGTGACTCTAAAGGACACACTGGATCAGACTGATTTAACTGACATTTATAGAACATTTCAGCCCAATGAAGCATAATATATATTCTTCTCAAGTGCACAAGTAGTGGCCAGATTATGCATTCAGAGATCATAATAATCTTGCTACTCAGTGTATATGCCAACAAACTGGACAATGTGGATGAAATGGACATATTCCTAGAAAAATACAACCTCCCAAAACTGAATCAGGAAGAATCAGAAAACCTGAATAGACTAGTAATAGATGAAATAGCAGTAATCAAAAAAACTCCAAGAAAAGAAAAGCCCAGGTATGGATGGCTTCAAAGGGGAGCTTTATCAATTATTCAAAGAAGAACTAACACTTACATTCCCTCAAACTATTCCAGAAAATCCAAAAGAAGGAATACTTTCAAGCTCTTTTAATGAGGCCAGCATTATCCAATTCCAAAACCAGATAAAGACACTACAAAGAAAGAGAATTGCAGGCCAATGTAATGATGATCATAGATGCTAAAATCCTCAAACTAATATTAGCAAACTGGATCCATAATATATTAAAAAGATTATAAATCATTACCAAGTGGAATTTATTCCAGGAATGCAAGGCTGGTTCAATATTTTCAAATCAATAAACATGACATATCACATAAACAAATTGAAAGACAATCAAATGATAACATTAATAGATACAGAAAAAGCATTTGACAAAATCCAACAACCCATTTTTGATAAAAACTCTCAGCAAAGTGAGAATAGAGTGATCATATTTCAACATAATAAAGGGCATATATGACAAACTTATGGCCAACATTATACTCTGTGGGAAAAAACTAAAAGCATTTCCCTTAAGAACAGGAATAAGACAGGTATGTCCACTTTTGCCAATCTTATTCAACATAGTACTGGAAGTCTTAACCACAGTAATCAGAGAAGAAGAAAAAATTCAAGACATCCAAATTGGAAAGGAGAAAGTATACTCAAAGATGACATAATATTATACATAGAAACTCTACAGACTTCACCAGAAATCTACTAGATTTAATATAGGAATTCAGCAAGGTAGCAGGATACAAAATTAACACCTAGAAATTGATGATTTTTTATACACTAATAATGAATTCTCAGAAACAGAAACAAACAATTAATCCCATTTACCATTGCAACAAAATAATTAAGATACTTAGGAATAAACTTAAATAAGGTTAAAGACTCCTACTCAGAAATCTACAGGACATTAAAAGGAGAGATAGAGAAAGATATAAACAAGTGGAAGAATATACCACATACATGGATTGGTAGAATTGCCATCATTAAAATGTCCACACTACCTAAATCAATCTACATATTCAATGCAAACCTTATTAAAATACCAATAGCATAGTTCACAGATCTAGAATAAATATTCCAAAAATGTATATAGAATAATAATAATAAAAGATCCTGAATAGCTACAGGAATCTTTAGAAAGAAGAGCAAAGTTGCAGGGATACAATACCAGATATCAATTATACTACAAAGCCACTGTATTCAAAACAGCCTGGTACTGGCACAAGAACTGGTTGTATTTTTCTAGGAAAGAACTGGCATATGGATCAATGGAACAGAACAGAGAGCTCAGAAACTGACCCAAGCCAGTATGATTAATTAATATTTGACAAAATGCAAGAGCATGCAATGGAATAAGGACAGTCTCTTCAATAAGTGGTATTGGGAAAATTGGACCCATGCATGCAAAAAAAAAAAAAAGAAAAGAAAAGAAAAAAAAAAAGAAAAAAACTAGACCACCAACTTACACCATATGCAAGAATAAACTCAAAATGGGTAAAAAAATTTAAATGGAAGTTGTAAAACCATAAAAATCCTGGAAGAAACCATAGGCAGCAAAATCTGAGACATTTGTTGTAACCATATTTTTGTAGATATATCTCCTAGGGCAAAGGAAACTAAGGAGAAAATAAACAAATGGGACAAAATAAAAATAAAGAGCTTCTGCTCAGCAAAATAACCCAGCATTAAAATGAAAAAGGAGTTGACTGTGTGGGAGAACATATCTGGCAATGATATATCTCATGAAAGGTTAATATTCAAAATATATAAGGAACTCATACAACTTAACAAAAGGAAGACAAACAACCCAATTTAAAAGTGGGCAAAAGAGATATATAGACACTTCTCCAAAGCCGACATACAGATGACCAAGGAACATGAAAAAATGCTCAGTCACTGATCAGACAGATGCAAATTAAAATGACAATGAGGTATCACCTCACACCTGTCAGAAAGGCTACCATAAATAAATCAACCAATGACAAGTTCTAGAGAGGATGTTGAGAAAAGGAAACCCTAGTATACTGCTGGTGGGAATGCAGACTGGTACAACCATTATGGAAAACAGTATGGAGTTTCCTCAAAAAATTAAATATGGATCTGCCATTTGACCCAGTGATTCTTACTTTTAGGAATATATCCTAATAAACTAAAAACACCAATCAGAAAGGATATGCACCCCTATGTTCATAGCAGCACAATTTAAAATAGCTAAGATTTGGAAACAGCTCAAGTGCCCATCAGTAGATGAGGGGATTAGAAAATGGTGGTATATCTACACAATGAAATACTATGAGCAGTTAAAAATGTTATCTTATCCTTTGAGATAACGTGGAGGGACTTGGACAATAATATGTCAAGCAAAATTAGCCAGTAAAAAATAAAAATAAAAAAAGACAAATCTCACTCATATGTAGAATCTAATGAACAAAATAAACTAATGAGCAAAATGGATCTAGAGACATAAAAGCATGGAAAAGGCCAGAATCTCAGAGGGGATGTTGGAGAGAGTGAGTTGGTGATAAGAGATCAACCAAACAACTTGTATGCATATATGCATAACCCATGGACACAGATAATAGGATGGTGAAGGCCTAGAACAGAGGGAGGGGGCAAGCAAGAAGGGGTCAATGGGAGTTTGGGGACATATGTAATACTTTTAACAATAAATACAATTTTTTAAAAAAGCAGCAGATGGAGGCAGTGTGTCCCTGCAAAAAAATTTAGCAACATATGACAACTTATTTATGTATGTTTTCTAATTGTACATACACACATCCATCCATTCATCATCATCCACCTGCCTGTCCTTATTAGTTGCATGTTAACACAGTATTAAAATGGTTATTTAATATTCAATTTAAGGTGGTTTACTTGCTTATTTGTACTTTTCCACATTCTCTAAATTTATAATGAACCGTTATCTTTTTATACCCCAAATAACACATTCTTTTAAAAAAAATAGGTAAAAGATTTAAACAAGCAGATCATAACAGAAGATATATGGATGGCAAATAAGCATATAAAAAGATGTTAAGCATCATTAATCATCAGAGAAACATAAATTCAGACCACAATGGGATATCACTACTTATTAGAATGGATTTTAAAACGACTACACTACATCAAATGCTGGTGAAAATGTAGAGTAACTGCAACTCTCACATAATGTAAGCAGGGGTGGAAAATGGTACAGCCATTTTAAAAAACAGTTTGGCAATTTTTAACATTAACCGTGCACTTAAGATACAATCCAGCAATCGTTTTACCAGAGAAAAATGGAAATTTTGTGTCCACACAAAACCCAAATGCAACTGTTTATAGCAGCTTCTTTCATAATGCTCAAAAACTGATAATAACTCAAAAGTCATCCTGTGCTAAATGCTGAATCGTGGGTACATGCCTATGATGGAATACTGAGTAATGGAAATAAACTACTCATAGATGAAACAACATGGGTGAAATCCCCGGTGAGTTCTGCTAAGTTAGTGGTTGGCAAACCGCGGCTCATGAGCCACATGCGGCTCTTTGGCCCCTTGAGTGTGGCTCTTCCACAAAATACCATGGCCTGGGCGAGTCTATTATGAAGAAATGTATTAAAAGAAGTTTGAAAAATTTGGCTCTCAAAAGACATTTCAATTGCACTGTTGACGTTTGGCTCTATTGACTAATGAGTTTGCCAACCACTGTGCTAAGTGAAAGAAGCTAGACACAAAATCTGCATACCATGTTCCCATTTATATGACATTCTGGAATGTCAGCCACCTCATCTCAGCACTTACTTCCTATAAACCTCCAGTAGTGTTCAGTTGCCCGCAGAACACATATACATTGCTTCTCCTGGGACACGGTGCCCTCCTGCCACTAATTCACTTTACCAGCTTTCTTAAGTCTGTTTTTTTAATTCACCTTCTTCCCAGCCTTGGATTCAAATCCTTTCTATACTCAAATACCTTGTTACAACAAAACAGTTGTATAACACACTAAAAAGAACAATATTATAGCTATGTTCTGCTTTAACCACTTATGAAGTTTTGTATTTGCAACCCCAGTCTTATTTCCCCCAGAATCCTAGGGTTTTCATCTCATATAATGCCCTCATAATTCTCTCTGAGTTTTCCAAAATTCCACTTTATAAATTATAACTAAAAATGGCATTCTGAAATTGTATAAAACACCTTCATATCAAACTGTTATTAAATGCTTGACCATACTTTATTACCAGTAATATATATCCTAAAGTGTTCTAATATTATCCATTTTATTCACAGAAAAACAAATGTGTTAGGATATCTTTGAAGCTTTCAGGCAGCTGTATTTGCATATGTACAAATGTGTGTGAAACCTAATTATCTTAGGCAAGGTGCTCCCTGCAGGGTGCTGAAGGTAAACACATCTTGACTGATGGTAAATATAAATATGCAATCTTAAACAGATGCTAACCCCTCTTTATAGGTCCTCAAGTCTTAGGTCTTCAAGTGACAGGAAAATCTCTCTCTTATGAACACATATGCTATTTTAAGACTGTTTAAATAAACTGACTAGACAGAGTAATAAAAAAGAATATATACATCAAGTAAGCCCTGACTACACACAGAATAGTTTAGGAGTCTAGAGTTGGATCCATGTGTTCTCAGCCTCAACTGAGGCAATCTGACCAAACATTCCACTATTTTAATGACCCTTAGGATTACCATCACCCTAATGCAGCTGCCCATACCCGAGTGTTCCTTAGCATCACGGAGCTACAAGATTTACTCTAGGTATCACCAGGAGACCAAATAAGAAAAAAGAAAAATCAGAACATATAAATAATCACTGGCAAAGTTCAGACGTATTTAAGGAAAATCTCCATTGTATAAAATCAAGTAGATATTGTATAAATATACACTCTGTAGGATAACACTCAGAATAGCATAAAAAAATTTTAATCACACTAAAATGTACTTCCAGTAGTCTCAGTTTCTGGCATGTTTCCATGAGAAAGCCAAAGCCACCAAATTCTCAACCTGACAACACACGGATACCTGGCAGGGCCTTAGCGTTTACCTTTGTTTGAGATTGATCCAGGATGTTTTTAGGTATTCTGTCGCTTTCTTCACGTTCCTCATGTCATCGTTACTGTATTCCCTCAGCAGCTTCTGAAGGATGTTATCGAATGCCATCACGATCCCGTCTCCAGGAACCAATTCTTGAAGCAGTAGCTAAGGTGCAATTTCAGGCGCCATTGTTAGACTTGGTCACTCAGTAACCAGTATTGCCAAAACTTTGGTCCTCCCAGTAGGTTTTAACATGTTTTAGAGACAGATGTCAAAAGTAGAAAACAAATTATTGGACAAACTCTTGCATGTAAGTTGAAATCAAAATAATTACAGACATGAAAAGAAAAACAACCAAGGAAGTCATCAGATCCATAGCAGATGACATTAAACAAATGCTTGTCTTTTCCTCTTTTAGATATTTCCTCTTTTAGACTTCCTGAAAACAATGTCTTTTTTCATTCCTTCTGCTATACATCTGATCCTTATAGGAACGTGCACTGTATAGGAATGAATTGATTATAGAGTTCCCGTCTATGTACTTAGAGCAATGGAAAGGGCCAACAATATAGAAGTCTTCGGTCTCCTGCCCCTCTCGATCACCGTGTATAGGTAACTGCTTGAGTGGATCAAGCAGCCATGCAAGGTTCACTGGGAATTGCTGGAATAGCTACACCGAGGCTATGTCCATTGGTGTATCAGTTACTTTTCAATCTCTGAGAGCGCCTGGGACCAAGATACACCTCATGAAATCTAAAGGACAAATGGAAGTTCCTAGAGTTCTTTGTAGCTACTGACAAAAAAAAAAAAAAAAAAAGAAAAAAGGTTAACCCTGAAGTTTCCGGAGAAAATGACCATACTGCAAATTAGAAAAGAATATGCTACATCTGATGATTGAAGCATTGATACCAGTTTGAATTGTATTCCTTTGCTGAAGTGTCAGAGGCTCTGCTGATATAACTTTTGATCCACTTGGCAAAAACACTTGGGAGATATCATAAACATAGGGAGGAATCCAGGAAATCAGGACACCTGGCCACTTTTTTTATATTGTAACCACAGAAAAGTCCATTTGTGTGAAGAATGAAAATATACTTTCATTATTGAGACTTAGCTTCCATTATTATATTCTTCACAACTGTACACTTTTATATTAGGCTATCTGAAGGGAAAGTAAATGTTACACTAAAATATAAACTGACAGCCATAAACAGTAATTCAAGAATATTTTCTGTGATTATGGAGAAAATTTAAAATAGTGCCACACATGTTCAATGTCATCAACTCTATTAACCAAACTGATCACAGAAGTTCGATGCTCTGATGACATTGATAAACCAGGTTGTTAAAAAGGTAATAAATGAAACTAAACTTACTTATTACCTGATTTGTTCCCTACAGTAGCCCTCAAAGGAAAGTCCCAAGAAATTTCCTAAATAGAAATAACCTTCAGGGTAGACATGAAGGGAGCAAAGGAAGGTTCTTGGGATCCTGAAAATGTTCTCTTTCTACTGGCTGGTTTGTGGATGTGTTCCAATTGCAAGGAGTCAGTGAGCTGTAAATCTAAGATACATGTACATTTTGATTTGTTATGGCTCCAGGAATTTTTCAGAATTCTTCCTGGTCAAATGCTTTATATTAATTTCACGGCATATTCTAAGAACTTGGGAAAGCATCACAAGAATCCTTAAAACTACAGAACCAAAAACCCCCACACATCCAACAAATCAATATCGCCAAAAGGTATCTATTGAGTCTTACTTGATTTTCAGCAATTTGTTTGATAAGTGGATCCCTTCGGGCTTGTTGAAGACTATAGAGTCGAGCCTCATATTTTCTCATAAGTTCCTCAGTCGCTTTCTTGTGATCATCCCACTGTAGGCTGTCAATCACCATGTCCTCCAGCTGCTTCAGCCGCAACTCCACGCTCTGCTGAGTGCTGTTCCAATGGTTCCTCACCTCCTCCACTAAAGGAAGCAATACAAAAAAAGAATTCCTGAAAGTGACTCTCAGGAAAGGGGAAAAGTGCCTGAAACCAAACTTATTACAAATGAAGCTAGCAAAAGAAAGGAGAAAAGAGGCAAGTCGATACTTAGTCACACTATACAGTTGATATATTTTAGAAACCTTTTTTAAAGAAAAATTCTTCTATTAAACTCCACTAAATTTTATTATTTACTGTTCCAACTGCTGACCTCCATTTTTTTATAATTTTTTAAATTAAATTATTGTCTGTGAACATATTTTAACATTGCCCCCCCTCCCATACATACCCTCCCTCCCCAGAATTTTGTGTCCATTGGTTGTATTTATATGCATGCTTACAAGTCCTTCGGTTCATCTATCTCCCCCAGATCTCCCCACCCTCCCCGCTGTAATTCGACAGTCTGCTTGTTGTTTTACTGTCCCTATATCTATCTTTTGGTTCATCAGTCTATAATGCTCTTTATTATCCATAAATGAGTGAGGTCATGTGGTGTTTCTCCTTCATTGACTGGCTCATTTCACTCAGCATGATGTTCTCCAATTCCATCCAGGTTGCTGCAAATGATGAGAATACCCTCTTTCTTATGGCAGCATAGTATTCCATTGTGTAGATGTACCATAGTTTTTGGATCCAATCATCTGCTGATGGGCACCTAGGCTGTTTCCAAATTCTAGCTATTGTAGATTGTGCTGCTATGAACATAGGGGTGCATATATCCTTTCTGATTGGTGTTTCTAATTTCTTGGGATATATTCCTAGGAGTGGGATTATTGGGTCAAATGGGAGTTCCATTTTCAGTTTTTTGAGGAAACTCCACACTGTTCTCCACAGTGGTTGCATTAGTCTGCATTCCCACCAGCAGTACATGAGGGTTCCTTTTTCTCCGCAATCTCACCAACACTTGTCCTTTGTTGATTTGTTGATGTTGGCCATTCTGACAGGTGTGAGATGGTATGTCATTGTTGTTTTGATTTGCATCTCTCAGATAATTAGTGACTTTGAGCATGTTTTCATGTGCCCCTTGGCCTTCTTTCTGTCCTGTTTTTTTTTTTTGTATATTAATATTGTTCATATTATTACAAAGGTTACTCATTTCTTCCCCCCTCCACCAGGTTCCCACCCCACCCTCTGCCCTTTCTGCACCCCCCCATTGTTCTCATCCAAAGGTGCACTGTTTATGTTCAGTCTCTTCCTGCAACCACCACTCCCCCTTCCCCCCACCCCAGAGTTGTCAGCCCACTCCCCTCCCATATTTCTGATTCTACTATAATCAACAGTTAATATTGTTCATCAGGTTTTTTTTAATTTCCTTGTTTTTTTTTTAATTAATAAACTTTTATATTTTTAAGAAAAAATTTTAAAATCTAATCATTTTAAACCTTATTTTTTCTGCCCTGGGAACTGAAAAGCAAACTTGTTTACATGTTAACTTGCCCCTGGCTATCAAAAGGCATAGCCACTCAAATGTAAATGGACACATTTTTTAAAGATTGCTGCTGGCTGGAATTGGATTACCTGTTCTGGGTGGGAAGGGCTTGTCCTCCCCTTTATCCATTGAAATGAAGGTGTTAGCTTTAAAACCTCTTTTTAGCAAGAGACCTTAAACTTTCAGAACTTTAAATTTTTCATGTCCAAGGATACACTTCACGCAAAAGAGACTTCCAAATAGATCAACCAACCTCATCCAGACTCCACAGAAGGCACTCACAGATCAACAACCCAGTTCTATAATAACTCAACACATCCAAATCTAAGCTTCATCACTTGATACAGCAGACCCTGAAGTTCCCCCAAATTTTCCAGCCATGTCTGAGAAGCAGCCCTGGGGCACTGGCAGGTGAGGAGAGAGCTGTTCCGGGCCCAGCTGCTTTGGGCCTGGCCTCTGTTGCTCTGGTCCGCTCCACAACCAGCTGCTCCAGGTCTGGCTGCTGCCTCTCCAGGCCTGGATGCTGCTGCTCCGGGCCTGGTTGCTCCTGACATGGCTGTTCCGTGCCCGGCTGCTCCCGACCAGACTGCTCCTGGCCTGGCCACTCCCGGCCTGGCTGCTGTAGTCCTGGCAGCTGCTGCTCCGAGGCTGGCTGCTCCGGGCCCAGCTGTTGCCGCTCTGGGCCCAGCTGCTCCGGGCCTGGCGGCTATGGTCATGGCCGCTCCCAGCCTGGCTGCTCCAGGCTTGGCTGCAGCTGCTCAGGGCCTGGCTGGTCCTGACCCAGCTGCTCTGGGCCCGGCTGCTCTGTGCCCGGCTGCTCTGGGCCTGGCTGCGCTGGGCCTGGTGGTTCGGGCTTGTCTGCTGCTTCTCTGGGCCCAGCTGCTCCTGGTCTGGCTGCTCTGGTCCAGGCCGCCCTGGGCTTTGTCGCGTCCACCCCAGGCCTGTCTGCCAATGCTCCAGGCCTGGCTGCTTCTGGCCTGGCTGCTGCTGCTCTGGTTCTGGCTGCTGCTGCTCTGGGGCCTGGCTTCTGCTGCTCCGGGTCCGGCTGCCACTGCCCTTGGCGTGGCCACTCTGGGCCTGGCCGCCGCTGCTCCACATTGTCATTTTTTTAAAAAATGCATTTATGTTGCAATGTTGGCTGCTGAGTTGAGTTCTGTCTTAATCTTCGATTTTTCAAGATCTTTTTCGTATTCTTTCTTAAGTAACTTTACTATCTTTTGCTATAACTAGATTTATTCACATTGAAAACTTCTTCGGTTTCTTCCTCCTCATCCTGGAAGGTCAGCAGGCTGGCCTGCTGTGCCCCTTTGTTCTCCGCGGCCTCCTGTGCAGCTTCGGCCTGCTGCTGGGGTCAGCACTGCCCAGGAAGCAGCTCCCGGCCTCAGCTCCATGGCCCGCCATCAGCGGTCGAGGGCCCAGTGGCACCTCTCCCCCAGGGGCCGTCACTCGGCTCCCGCTGGTGCCCAGCTTGCTGGTGCCCAGCAGCAGTTCCCGTTCCTCATCGCGATCTTCCCAGACTGGAGCTTTTGTCTCATTCCCGCTAGGGCAGTCTAGCATCAGAGTCAACAAACCATCCTCTGTGCGCAATGTGCAGGACACCGAGGGCTCTGCCTTTCGCCGCTCCCCTGGGATTCCGCCTCATAGCCTCGTCTCCCTCTGTTTGAGGTTGGGTCCCCTGGGACTGGCCTAGAACTGGGGTTCAGAGCTTTCGGAACTGGGGCTCAGCACAACCAGAGCTTTTGTTTCCTTCCCACTAGGGCAATCTCTGCTGGCCTCTTTTGTTTATTTTGTTTTTTTATATATGAGCAGTTTCTTATATATTTTAATTTATCTTTATTGTTGAGCGTATTAAAGATGTCTCCCACTTCCACCCCTATTACCCCATTCCACCAGGCTTCTGCCCCATCCCAGGCCTTCACCACACTATTGCCTGTGGCCAAGGGTTATGCATATATGCATACAAGTCATGCAAGTCCTTTGGTTAATATATATTCTAAATGCACTAAAATGCCTACCAATAAAAAATATCTACTACTGTGAACTGGTAAAGCAAAAAGTTCTAAGAAAAATAATTTTCTATCTTATTTTATATTTACAAGACCTGGTTTAAGAAAGGTATTAATAGAACTTTAAGACAGATGCAGACAGCCAAAACCGGTTTGGCTCAGTAGATAGAGCGTCGGCCTGCAGACTGAAAGGTTCTGGGTTCGATTCCGGTCAATGGCATGTACCTTGGTTGTGGGCGCATCCCCAGTAGGGGGTGTGCAAGAAGCAGTGATCGATGTTTCTCTCTCATTGATGTTTCTAACTCTATATCCCTCTCTCTCTTCCTTTCTGAAAAAAATCAATTATATATATATATATATATATATATATATATATATGTATATATGAAAGACGCAGACAGAATCACTTGTCATCCTCAAAGGGAGATGCTCTAAGGTAGTCTTGATTTGAAAAGAAAACTCCTTAAGAATACTTTCACCTTCGTCTTACTATAGCATAAAATCTCTCTAAAAGGAAATATTTTTCTATGTTCAATAAAAGTAAATTCAAGTTTTATGTACCCAGCAGCCCTTCATTATAATAATAATAATAAAAAACACCCACAGTCTCTTTCTCTCCTCACCTCCCTTCTTTCCTCTTCCCATTTTTAAGATGAAATTAAGAAAGAAAGATCTAAGGAAATAAACTTCTAATTAATAACTTCAAGGGCAGTTCATGATCTGGAACTGAAGTACCCATAAGCAATAGCTTTCAATATCTTCAACAACCCATGGAATAACAGGTAGAAAGTTAAAAACAAACTTCTAGAAGATATTGTGAATGTGATGGAAAATTGAAGTGCTATAGGTATGTAGCAGGCCAAGAAGAACTTAATTACAATATAACATTTCTTCTGGTGAAATTCTTGGGATAATACAGGCTATCATAAACCATTAAAGTTATCACTCCAATATTGTTCAGAAACCTGCAAATTATACTCACATATATTAATTCTAAAAAAAATTGTGTCAATGAGTTGATTGGTTTTATACTGTCTGAATAAAAGCTTAAATAAATTGCTTAAGATTGTATCTTGAGAAGACAAATTTATCATAATGTTCTACTTGTCTTTGACCAATTCAACTAAAACCCTGAAAATTGAATAAATAAAATTAAAAACATCAAGTGTCTGCAAGTATCACTGGTGTATCATAAAAAGAAGCATATTATCCTACTATTTGTGATTAAGAGCAAAAAGAGCAAAAAACTTCTACTACTATTGATAGTAGAAGCTGAGGATGGTTTTTCATATAATAAATCGTGACAAAGACTGTGCAGTCTGTACATAAGAAAATGGAGAGAAAACAAAGAGAGAGAGGTAAATTGGAAAGGGAAGATATTTGGGAGAAGGAAAGAAACTGGACAAATACAAAGGTGTTGGGGAAAATGGGGGGAGGGAACATAAGACTGTAGAAAAGGCAAAATGGAGATGGATTTGCAAAGAGTTTGCTGTCACTAAACCAGAGAAGCTCCCCTGCCAGCAATGGAAAATGGGGTCCCTCTGGATCTCCATAGACATCGCAATCCATCAATTCAGAAAAGGAAGGAAAATGGCTGAATCCGTAAAAATAAAGCAACACTCTGAGACAGTAAAAGCTCTTTGCTAACTCATCTCTTGCAACAACCTTGCTGCCATACATTTGTTTTGAAACCGAAGCACCTTTTTTATAGGAAAAACAGTCAAATTTCTCCCCTCGAGAAATAGTAAACAAGGTAATAAAATACATTCCAGTTTATATTCTTCTACAGATTAAGTCCACAGCTTGCATGAAGTATGGTGGGAGGCCCCAGAAAGGGGACTATTCAAATCTGTGGAGGAAATTTCAGTAACTGTGAGATTCACAATAAAGTTCTGGGAGCAAAGATCATGGCAGGAACTAAAGATAGAAAACATGAGAGACCAGAACAGGGTGGGAAAGACTTTATTGAGTGGGTGACATTTTATTAACTGAGGGGAATTTTACCTGGGGAGAAAAGGTTGAGGGGAAAAAATATGCAAATAAAGGTAAGGAGAATGAGAACTGAGAACTGTCCGGAAGTTTTAAAGGACATATACAGTATGGAGCGATACAGATGAGGCTGAGAGCTGAAATGGAAGAGAGGGTGATAAAAGCAGACAGTGATCGCCCTTAAAAGTCCCTAAAGTATGTTTTGATTTCAAAATAAATGTGACAACAAGGTTTATTATAACAGAGCCGTTTGCAGAACACTTTTAGTGTCTCACAAAATGGGATTATTTTTCCTGAATTCGCCATTTTACTTCTTTCTCCCTCCCTTTATTATTAGATTGTTTTTTCCTTCCCATTCTTGAGAATTTAGACTTTGATATGACATACAGGTGCTTTTAAACCAGGTACTAAACTCGAAGCAAAAATCGTGACTGCGATTGCTTTGTTTGCTTATTATTTATTTTATTTTATTTTGTCTTTAGCTAAGGTGTTCCCAGATTACTCCCAGCTACAGAGGTGCAGAGTAGTTGCTCAATAAATATCTTTGGACTGAATTTTGAGAAGATGAGTTAAATGACATGCTAAGATTTCCTTTTAGTGAATGAATTACAATGAAAGAATGGGTTTGCATTCCTGTGGGTTTCTCTAATTTTTTTTTCTTGGTTCCTTCAAAAGGAATATTACCTTTAGAGGAAATAATCTAATGAATCAGTAAGTACTTAAATGTAATAATATTAATACTTTGATGAATTCAAAAGGGAATTCTGACTGTACACAAAAGATTAAAAAAAAAACAAGGGAAAACTGTATTTATTCATAGATAAAGAGTATTAAATAATATTAATTTCTGGTTGAATAATCTTTGAAAAGGTGTATATGTGTGTAAGTGAAAGTAGATGATGACATATAATTTTTGGACTTACATTTTTCTGTGATTGCTGTTCTCACATCTGAACTGGAAGCTTTATTTTTCAAATTCTGAGCCAGTGTAAAAGCATGGTCAAGGTGAGGATGGCGCTGTTCCATGTCCGCCTTTGTGATCTGTTTAAGTAGAAATGATTTTTAAGATCTGTTAATAGGCTGCTCGCCAAGAACACTCAGGAGCAAAACTGGTGGACTGACATCAAAGTTGTCTGTCTCCTGAACAGGACAGTGAGGCATCTGCGATTGTGGCACAGTCAGTCCTAGGTTCAAATCTCAGCTCTACCACTTACCATCTAGATTACTTCACCTGTCTGTGTTTTTGTTTTCACAAGAAGAAATGGTAAGATACTGACAGCTAAGCTGTATCAGTTCTGAGGAGATTAAATGAAGAAGTCCCTTCAAAAACTAAGAACTTCTCTGAAAAGATTAGCAGCAATGCCTATCAGGCCTGCATTGGGTATGAACACAAACCACTGTCACCTTCAGGAATGGCAGTGAAGTATTAGAAAAATGCTAATTGAATAATTGTAAATTAAATAATTTTAGACACAGAAAACTGTTGCTATACACGTATCTCTTGATAAGGATGGGAGAAAAGTTAATGTCAGGAAATGGTGTGTTTCAACTATGGAACTAATAGCCCTAAAGACTATTTCCAATAGGTACAAATGGCATGGCAAAGATTCTCTCCCAGCGCTTCCTCTTTCTGAAATCACTAATTTCGCAGACGCCAATTACTCCTGCAGTGTCAAATGTTATTTCTAAATGGATTATTCACAACTTCCAATCCGGGGTCCAGAGAGACATTGCAATGAATGCTGGTCATTTCTTTCTAAATTGCCTAAGAACCTCTCAACACAACACACTTGAAACTGAATCAATCAAACCCTCATCTACACTTCACGTCTACTATTCCGAATCTCTGCTAATTGCGACAGCATGGTCTTAGCAGCCCAGAAAGGCTCTTTTCTTTGTATTAAGCATCTCTTGCACTATTCCCATTGTTCCTGCTTAAGAGAGATCATTGTTATCCTCAGTGTCCAGCCACAGTGTAAAAAAGAAAAGGAGTAAAAACACGTGCCCATGGCTTGCAGATGAAAAGTCCAAAGGGCTCTGCATGGCCTGCAAGCTCCATCAGCGTGAACTCAAGCTGCCCTTGCTATCTCACTTCCTACTGCATTTCTTTGCTGCACAAATGATGACCCCCATATCCCTCACCCTCCATGCTCCCCCACCTCATGTCTTTATTCTCTCTGCTCCCCAGACCAGCGATGCCATTTACTTGTTCCTACATGTGAAAATCCTACATTGTCTGCCTTCCATCGCTGTGGCAGTAACTCTCTCCTTCACCCAGGCTCCCCTATCCCGTCATATGCACCTGCCTATGCCTGTTATTACACTCTGTTCTGTGCAGAGACCATCTACTTGCACACATTAAGTGCCTCCATCATAGCCGGGCATATATGTAATCTGGGATACATGTGGGAACTATCTCAAAAGGTAGTTAAGGAAGTAAACATGTAGATTACTTACAAAAGTGCCCAACACACATTAAGCACTTAATAACAGTTAGCAATCACTGTCATTACTTAATGATTCATTCCAAATATGTCAATTTGTATTTAGTATATTCTGTGCCTTATCTCTATTCTCTATACAGTACACAAGCCCAGAAGCCAGCACACTGAATATGGAAAAATAACCTTACAAATTAGCATGGCATAGTGTGCCAATATATATATATATATATATATATATATATATATATATATATATATATATATATATATAATATGATGGTCAGGCATTCTCACTTTTAATGTCAGCAATTAAACAAATTATCACATTATAAAGCAAAAGTTGAAAATGCACTTCAGGAAATTATCATACATCATACTAGGCATTAACTGTAACACTGGTTTACATTGTACTGATGGGACTAGATTTACAAACTCAGTTTCAGATGTGAAAATATACACTGAGTCTACAACTCACGTGGTAAAGGTGATCTTACCAAAACAGCACAAATACAAGAAAATCTGGACTCTTCCCAGCTAGTCTGGGATGGCTGTTTGGCAGATAAAGAAGTTCTTAAAGCTCACTCTCCCAGAGTTCAGGACAAACAAAAGGGAGCCAGACAGATCATGTCTACCCGTGTGCGGAGGTGTTGCCATGACAAACCTCTACGCTGCGAACCTACTTTCATTCTGGAAATCGTCTTATTGATCTCTCCCACATCCCCGACAGTGACAATGTTGGACTTCAGCATCTGGTCGATCAATATCAGCCAGTCAGCTAGTTCTGTTGTCATTTTATCCAGATCATCAGGTACTGAAATTTCCGAAGTAGGAGGAGCCTGAGCAGGAGACTCTGATGCAGAGGACTCTAGCACCACCTTTAGGGGAGCAGGATGAGCTGAAATAAAAAATATAGCAAAGTACACAGTCAACGGGATATTCTGACTGTAGTGGGGCAATGTTGACATGCATCTGTGTGCTTATATAAAATTTAGATTAGGTTGAAAAATGGTGAGAGTTTTTTATTTCTTCATATGGAAGTGGCAATGGTATTTCCGACAGTATCTTTGGTAGCTGTAAAGCCAATTAAATACCCAGTTATACAATATTCTAGGGCAGCAATAACTCAAAAGTAACTAACACTGACACCAAGAGAGGATATATTAAGAAATACACCAACTGTGAGAAAATTAGCTCTGCTATCTTATTTTGTCAAGCGGTTTGCCTTAATTATGAAGCCAACTTATTCATAGTTTTCTGTTTTTTAGAGAGCTTGTAAAGCACTTAACTTTATGATATGAACATTAGCAATTCTTCATCCACATCATTGTGAATACCTAAGTAAGAATATCTATACTAATAAAAGGGTAATATGCTATTAGACAGGACGTCTTCTAGACATCCTTCTGGACAAAGCCAAGGTGGCTGCACTGAGGCAGAGGTGCTTAGGGGCAATCAGGCTGGCAGGGAAGGGAGAGTGGTTAGGGGCAATCAGGCTGTCAGGGAAGAGAGAGTGGTTAGGGGCAATCAGGCAGGCAGGCAGAGGCAGTTAGGGGTGATCAAGCAGGCAGGCAGGTGAGCGGTTACGAGCCAGCAGTCCCGGATTGTGAGAGAAATGTCTGACTGCGGGTTTAGGTCCAATCCCACAGGGACATCCCCTGAGGGGTCCCGGATTGGAAAGGGTGCAGGCAGGGCTGAGGGACACTCTCCCAGCACGCACAAATTTCATGCACCAGACCTCTAATATGTATATATATTCACTACCTGTTACTTAACTCTTTCCCTATAGCTAGATACTTAGTTGGCTCCTTCCATTTGTATAGAGTACTTAACATATCTCTGATGAACACTTTGGTATCGATTTGCTAAAGCAGAATGACTAGATCAGAAAACATGAAAATAAGAGTAATGTATTTAATATTTATTAGCAAAATAAAATAGCAGTGCTAATTTTCCTTAAAAGTTAAAAACTGAGATTTGCAACAGCAACATGTGGACTCTGCATCCAGGATATACACCAATGATACTCTGTCTCAATGGATGAACACACAGTGCGCACCACTGTGCTCATTTACTGGTTATTTATTATCAGTGAGAGCAAACTTTTTTTGTTTGTTAACCAAATATAGTATAATTTATAACTGCGGTCTTTATCTGCTTCCTTTTTTATTTGCAAGGACTAATTTTTTATAGGAACGGTGAATCTTGCCATATTGATGAAAACACTGTTTCTACTTTAGGATTTTTAATGTGTGTTTTGTTTTGAACATATAGATGTTATCAAATTTGGGTGATCAGATCCATAAATCTGTCCTGGGACATTGTTTTTCCAGAACTTTCAGTTAGAGATCCTTGTGTTCTTCACAACTTGGATATATATTATTCTCTCTCAGTTGTTTGTGCTTGTCTTCTGTTTTTAATGATGGAAGGTTGATTGTTTGTCTTTAGTTTTACACAAGGTAGCTGAAGTATTAGAGCCATCTGGAGACTACTTTAACATACAGTATATTAGATAAGGCGTCAATCCATAAATTCAGCACAATTTAAATTACAAGCCCCAACAGGTTTGCATATATCTTGACAAAATCATCTACTGAAATTTCCAATTCCAAAATTAAATGGCCAGTAAGAGTCAAGAGAGAGAGCAGGGCACGGTGTTTCAGAGAGCTTGCAAGGTACGGTGTTATAGCAATGGTGCCATAACCCATACTCTGATGGGGACAAGGAGAGAAGGAAATACAGTAGTGAGAAAACTTTTCCCTCCACACAGAAGTGATCATTGGCATCTATCAGTAAATAGCTTCCCTGGGATGGAGAACTCTTCTAAAACCCCATCTCCCACCTGTTTCCTGGATACCTAATCCTTTGTTCTCAGTAATGATCTGCATGCAATTACACTCTTCCCAGGGCATGTTGGGTAATGGTTATAGCTGACATTCTGAAAAACCGCATGTCCTCAGTTTCCCACCTTGCCTCCTCCCTTCCCTTCCCAGGCTCTCTTGGGGACCAGGTCCCACTCTTTTTCCAAGAAAGGCAAAAAGCTTATCTCTCATGAGTGCCTTGCAGGCAAGTATGTGTTGGGTTTAAAGAAGACATTCCTTTCAAGTAATTGAAAATAGAGTAACAGATCACAACTGTGTTGTGTTTTTTAGTTTAAAGTTTTCTCTAATTCATATATGATGGTGATAGTTATAATGTCTTGCTATATTTATAAAAAATGGTTAAGGAATAAACTGTATCTTACCAGCAGTTCTTGTCTGAGAAACAGAGCAGGGCTCCTGGCCCCGTTCCTTCAGTGCAGTGGGCACATCTCTGCATACCTATAGCATCCGGCCAAGTGGAAAGAGAAGAGTACCATATAAATAAAGGTGATCTTGTTTCCCAAATAGAAAGTGTTACCCTACATGACAGCTTTGCTATCCACCGCAGTCTTGCTTAAGCCCCTACTCCACCAACATTACTATCAAAATACCATCCAGCCCAACCGTGTGGCTCAGTGGTTGAGCATCATCCTATGACCCAGATCATGGTTCCTTTCCCATCCAGGGCACATTCCCTGGTCTCAGGGGGCATGCAGGAGTCAGTCATCCAATCAATGGTTCTCTCTCATTACTGATGCTTCTCTCTCCCTCCCTCTCCCATCACCTCTGAAATCAATTAAAAAAAGAAAATAAGAAGGCCATCCATTCCTTAGCTGCCCTGGCCCTTTGTAACATTTAATGCTGTCACACACCTTCCCTTGAACTCTGAACAGTCTGGATTCCTGACTTTCCTCCCACCTCTCTCTGACCTTCTAAGTGTCTTTACCAGCTCATTCTCATCTGCCCATCCATCAAATGCTAACATTCTAAAGGGTAGGAGTTTTGGTTTCTACCATTGACTCAGGCTTCTCTCCCTGGGTCCTGGTTTCTAATGGTTACATCTACCACACAGAGTTTAAAGATGCCAAGGACTCTCAAAAATATACTTTCAGTCTGGCAATTAGATATTCAGACATGTCCAAATCTAAGTCATCATCTGTCTCCCTGAAACCCCCTTTACAAAGTTAATAACTAATTGATCTTTCCAGATCAGCTATCCAGTATCATCCATAGAAAGTAAAAACTTGTTAATCTCAACCAAATAATCTGCAGGGGGAAGTGATGCTTTAATTCCAGAAGCTAGTTGGCCTGTTCTCCTCTGTTGAATAGGAATTGCCTGTAAAATCATTAACAATAACAATGTATATCTCTTAAAATATCCCCACAATTAACTGAAAAAAAGCGCAAGATTATTTTGTGGAAAAGTACAATACTTGGAATCAAATTTTTTAAAACTATGTTTTGAATTTTTATATTTTTGCCCTGCTTTGCTATGCAAACCCTTAACAATCTCTATTCTAATTTTCGTCTGCAGCCTGCTCTTAAACAGAAATGTTTCACTTTATGACCAATGCCACCGAAACTCATTTAGCAAACAGGAAAGCATAACAGGTTCTTTCCTGAGTTACTGAGGACAGGAGAACATGCTGCAAATCATAACCTTCCATATGAAATGAAACATTTTAATATTATTATTATTTCACCCATTTTTAAAATCTCACAATTACATTTAAGACCTCAGGGCCTCACTGCTAAAAATGTAACTAAGTTAAATAAGAATTGATAACATAACAAGAAATGTAATTGGATTTTTGATTAAAATAGCATACAGGTAATCCAATATACAATCTTAACGCTGGAGAACAATATTATAGAAGATGAATATTCTACATAAGACAATAAAAGGTCCTAAGACCCTAACTTCAGAGAAAACTAAGCTAAACTGAGTAGACTACTTATCTTCCCTAATAACTCTATATTCTGTGTTCTCCAATCAGAACTTTCAAAATAACAAAAGTGATGGGCCACACACCTGTCCTTAAGGAGTTGAATTCTTTTACTTGTATATGGCTACAATTTAATAAATGCTGGCTACTATTTGCAAATAACCACAGTTCATCTACTCATGAATTAAGGTAGCTTCTTTCATAGTTTCACTGTGTCTCTACATTGAGCTTCCGAAAAATGATATTCCCCTGTAAGTTCAAAAGTATAGTAAAATGATCACAAATATCATGTTCATTGAGTTAGTGACCCTGAAAATGGTTATAATTCCTAAATGAACCCGAAACTCAAGACTAAAATCATCGAGTTAATAACAAGATGTTTAATCTAGAGTTCTGCATTTATGTGTTACAAGAACAGACCTTGGGGGAACAGCAGTTCATTTATAATGTGGCTGGGATTATGGCCATTGAAAAGGGAGCTGGTAGTGAAGCTTTTCTAGAATATAAATCATAGTTTATCAACTTCCCAAATTTGGTTATTTGTAAACTAGACATTTTAAAAAAAATATATTTTATTGAGTTTTTACAGAGAGGAAGGGAGAGATGTAGAGAGCTAGAAACATCGATGAGAGAGAAACATCGACCAGCTGCCTCTTGCACACCCCCTACTGGGGATGTGCCCGCAACTCAGGTACATGCCCTTGACCAGAATCTAACCTGGGACCTTTCAGTCCGCAGACCGACGCTCTACCACTGAGCCAAACCGGTTTCGGCTAGACATTTTTTTTGACATGGTCAGGCAACTCTATATAAACTAAAGATCCAAAGTAGGAATCTACTCTAAAAAAAAAGGAAGGTTCCTTTTAAGATTTATTACATTATCAGAAATCCAACAGAGATGCCCATAATAAGATTTTATGCTCCCTATTTTCTTTGACTCTTTTCCCTCCTAAAAGTAAAAAAATGTTCAGCGATACACACCAAAAAGGAGGAGACAATATTCCAAATGGTGTGTTTTGAATGCAATATCAAACATCTACTGACAAGGGCTGAGTTATTCAGTGGCACAGACACTCCCCATCACAAAACCTTAGTTTTGTTGTATCTTGTGCACAAAAGCAGTAACTGGAACCAGAGCTGTTGTTTTTTGTTCTTCTCCATAGGTTGATGTAACATTTGTTCTCCTCTCTGGAGTATTTCCTCAACCTGGGCTCTCTCCTCATCCATCTGAACTTTTAGAAAGAATACATTTACTCAAAAGGTAAATGCATATAGGGTCACTTGCCATCAGTTCCCAAGGAGGAAAACTAACCTACAAAATATGACTCAAGATATGTTCATCTAAATTATACACAACAAAATAAGTCAGGTTTCTCTTAAAATATTTCACATTTGATGTTAAAACATAAAGAATTCTATCTGGTTTAGCATTTAGATAACACTGTTTTTTGTCAGAAAGTGCAATGTCTATCTTTTAAGCATTACTAAATCAATTACATCGACACTCATCAGAAAATCATATTTGCACATCAGAAAATCATGTTTGGCAGATGTTTGGGTAAACAATATTGATGTAAAACTATACTTAACAGAGAATAAACATAAGAACAGCATAGTTTGAAAAACTCTGAACCAACCTTTTCTTCTTCATCTTTGGATTCCGAATGCTTTTCCACAACTTTTTGCATATATCCAATGTTGGTTTCTAATTTTTCCACGTCAGAGTAAGGCACGTCAGCATCAAGGGCTTCTTCCGTGGTGACCAGAGATTCAGGTGACAATGGTTCCTGGCCAATCAGCAGCTGAGGAAGGAAAATCATCCTTTAAAAAGATATGCTTACCTGGACCTTCTGTCATTAATCAGAGGAATGGAGTGCCAGAAAAGAAGTGAACATTTACTTGAACTCACTTTAATTTCACTCATTTACAGCAATGGTTTTACCAATTTGAGCGTCTCTGAATTACCCCATTTTCTCCAACCTCATAGCAACCTCATGACAATACCTTAGTTATATTGTATTTTGTGCTCAAAAGCAGTATCTTGAACCTTATCTCCTGTTTTTTGTTCTCCTCTATAGGTTGATTTAACATTTGTTCTCCTCTCCGGAGAACTTCCTCAACCTGGGCTCTCTCCTCATCCATCTGAAAGTTTAGAAAGAAAACATTTACTCAAAAGGAAAATGCATATAGGGTCACTTGCCATCAGTTCCCAAGGAGGAAAACTAACCTACAAAATACAACTCAAGATATGTTCATCTAAATTATACACAACAAAATAAGTCAGGTATTTCTTAAAATATTTCACATTTGATGTTAAAACATAAAGAATGTTATCTGGTTTAGCATTCAGACAACCCTGTTTTTAGTCAGAAAGTGCAATGTCTATCTTTTAAGCATTACTAAATCAATTACATCGACACTCATCAGAAAATCATATTTGCACATCAGAAAATCATATTTGGCAGATGTTTCGGTAAACAATATTGATGTAAAACTATAATTAACAGAGAATAAACATAAGAACAGCATAGTTTGAAAAACTCTGAACCAACCATTTCATCGTCATCGCTGGAATCCAAATGCTTTTCCACAACTTTTAGCATATATCCAATGTTGGTTTCTAATTTTTGCACGTCAGAGTAAGGCACGTCAGCATCAAGGGCTTCTTCAGTGGTGACCGGAGATTCAGGTGACAGTGGTTCCTGGCCAATCAGCAGCTGGGGAAGGAAAATCATCCTTTTAAAAGATATTCTTACCTGGACCTTCTGTCATTAATCACAGGAATGGAGTGTCAGAAAAGAAGTGAGCATTTACTTGAACTGACTTTAATTTCACTCATTTACAGCAATGGTTTTACCAATTTGAGCGTCTCTGAATTACCCTATTTTCGCCAACCTCATAGCAACCTCATGACAATACCTTAGTTATATTGTATTTTGTATTTTGTGCTCAAAAGCAGTATCTTGAATCTTATCTCTTGTGTTTTGTTCTTCTTTATAGGTTGATTTAACATTTGTTCTCCTCTCTGGAGAACTTCCTCAACCTGGGCTCTCTCCTCATCCATCTGAATGTTTAGAAAGAATACATTTACTCAGAAGGAAAATGCATATAGGGTCACTTGCCATCAGTTCCCAAGGAGGAAAACTTACCTACAAAATATAACTCAAGATATGTTCATCGAAATTATAGACAACAAAATAAGTCAGGTTTCTCTTAAAATATTTCACATTTGATGTTAAAACATAAAGAATGCTAGCTGGTTTAGCATTCAGATAACTCTGTTTTTAGTCAGAAAGTGCAATGTCTATCTTTTAAGCATTACTAAATCAATTACATCGACACTCATCAGAAAATCATATTTGCACATCAGAAAATCATGTTTGGCAGATGTTTGGGTAAACAATATTGATGTAAAACTATACTTAACAGAAAATAAACATAAGAACGGCATAGTTTGAAAATCTCTGAACCAACCTTTTCATCTTCATGGTTGGATTCCAAATGCTTTTCCACAACTTTTTGCATATATCCAATGTTGGTTTCTAATTTTTCCACGTCAGAGTAAGGCACATCAGCCTCAAGGGCTTCTTCCGTGGTGACCCGAGATTCAGGTGACAATGGTTCCTGGCCAATCAGCAGCTGGGGAAGGAAAATCATCCTTTAAAAAGATATTCTTACCTGGACCTTCTGTCATTAATCAGAGGAATGGAGTGTCAGAAAAGAAGTGAGCATTTACTTGAACTCACTTTAATTTCACTCATTTACAGCAATGGTTTTACCAATTTGAGTGTCTCTGAATTGCCCCCATTTTCGCCAACCTCATAGCATTATTATTTCACCCATTTTTAAAATCTCACAATTATATTTAAGAACTAGGGGGTGTGAAATAGTGTGCAAATGGCTGTGGCTGCCTCAAATGTTGTTTGGAGGATTCTGAGACCACCTATAACAGCTTATTTCAAATTCTGCCCTCCCTAGTATTTCTAAGACAATGTGAATTATTCTTACATACAGCTATAATGTAATTCAAAGGAAATGAAATAGTTCATAAATAGAAACCATCTCAAAGATAGATTTTTTTCTTTTTAATCATCGAGTTTTGCCTCCATAGAGTTGGATTTAGTCTTTCTCAGCAAGTATTTCAAAGCCCGCAACATCCCCGTTCATGTTGGTTACAAGCTTTTCCCCTTGGCACAAGTTCTTGAGGTCAGCTTCGTCTCACAAACAACTAATCTACTCTCATGCGCGTCCCAGTTCTTACCAGGCTATGCAGTGCTTCATATCGACTGTTGAAAGCCTCCAGTTTCTCACTTATCAACTCATCCATTACTCCACCATCAATGAGAGTCTGGCCAAGTTCCTGGATCTCGGTGCGATTATCTGCTGGATGTTGCAAAAGGCATTCTAGAGACTGGACAGGGACAGGAAGGGGAAAATAATGCACTTAATTGAGGCAAAATGTATCAAGGATCCAAAAGTGTCCATTTTTTAAAACAAGTAATTCCATTTTCTACCCAAGAAACAAGACGAGGAATAATTAACTTTCAAAAATATCCATAATGGTATTAAAAATACATAGAATCGAGAACTCAGCATAAAAGATGATATATGACAATACAACTTCATAGATAATTTTAGTAATTACTAATTACATGGGAAAATTTCCATGGTGTGATGCAAAGTTTGAAAGCAGAAAAGAATACTATAAAGCAAAACTATTTCAAACTGTTGATTATATTTTGAAAAATAGGTACTCAGTGTTCTGTAACACATATAGAAAACTAGATGCTATTTTGTATACACACTTTATGTGTACATAAACCTAAGTAACTTTGGAGTTAAATATTATTTCGTATTACAGATGGGAAAACTGAAGTTCAGAGAGCTTAAGTACATAGCCTACATACTGGTACATACGGTAAAAAGAAGAGCTAAGATTCCAACTTGACTCATGATTTCAAAAACTTTGATCCAGTTATTATAACGTACTACCTTCCAGTGTGTACGTTAAAAATAACAATAATTAGGAAGAGCCCTGGCAGGTGCTTCTCAGTGGTTACAGTTCAGTTTGGGAACCTAAGAGTCGAGGTTCAATTCCCGGTCAGGGCACCTAGTTGGGTTGCAGGTTCATTCCTCACCCGCCCTTCTTGGGGCTTGTGCAACAGGCAACTAGTCAGTGTGTCTCTCACACACTGATGTTTCTTTCTCGCTCTTTCTTTCTCTCCCTCAACCCCCTCTCTCCTTCCATTTTCTCTGAAAAGCAATGAAAAAAAATATCCTCAGGTGAGGATTAATAATAATAACAATAATAATAATAATAATAATAATAATAATAATGAGGAGGAGGAAGAAATTTGCCAAAATGTCTAAAAGTACTTACCTTAGAGTTTGTTTTATACTTTTCTGCATTTTCCGTATTTCTAGAGTGCACATATTTTGATTCTCATGTTAAGAAAATATTCCTTTTTAAACTAAGCTTTTCATTGTTTTCATGCTCTTCACCTCTCACTCTGCTCCTTTATCTGAGAAGTGACATCTTTTCTCCAGCAGAGCATCCAGCTCCTGGGATTCAGGTACCACCTTTGACTTATTTCTGACCTTAAATCCAGGCATCCGCTTAATTACCATGTGTCCCTATAATTTCTAAAGCATATCTATCTTCTTCCTAGCCTCTTCCTCTTTTTTTTTTTAAGCAGCTCTACTCTCTTCATAATTTATTTCATTTAATAAACAGATATGAAGTCATCGTGAAAGAAAAATCAGATGCATTTCTTGGCCTCAAGGAATTCAAATGGGCCTTGAGACAAGCTCCTGGGACAGGATCCCACACTTCTCACTCTTCCCTCCCTACCCTGTCCTCCAACTTGTCACATCTGAAGATAACATGGAAGGAGCCACTGTGAACACAGTCATTGCCGTGTCTTAGGAGCAAAAATAATTTTATGAAGAAACGAGAAAACAATCATTCTAATGCCTTAAGGCAGAATTCCTTCTGTCCAGGGACTTGTAAAAAGAGGCAGGAAAATCACTGCAGTGCTTTCCTGATGTCTACAATACACTAATTAACAAGTACCCACCTCAGGGACTGAGTTAGTGGGTCAATCATTAATCTAAACATAAAGGATGGCACAAACACTTCAAGCAATGGAAGGCAACACTGAAAGCTGCTGAGGGAGAAAATGCCTTGCTGGCATAAGGCAGAAGATTCCTCATTTTAATACTCATTTGGCTTCCCTACAACAAGAAATAGCAGGGAGAACGCAGATGCCCACCTTCTTGGCCTCGAGGATAGCATCTTCCTTCTCCGGCGGGGTCTTCAGGCTTCTCACCTTCTTCTCAAGGGTGTTCAACCAGCTGGTCTCAAGGTCCAAATAATGCAGTAATTGCAGCCAGCACGACCACACTTCCTAGAATAGGCAAGGAGGAAGGGGCATTAGACAAGCAGCTATTTAGAGATGAGTGCATCTTCATCGCTACATATTCTCTCCACTCAACAGCCACTGCATTTAGATAGAGGAGCATAGCTGAAGACCCAGAAACTGATAGAATTGAAATTTCAAATAAATGAAATAAAACCTCATTCTTTAGTAAATCACACTGGACCAATTTGAGGGAAGATGGGAGGCAAAGACGGGCGAGCTGCCTCACACTTTACAGGAAAATAAATTCCAAGGACCTGGTTAAAAGTCAAAAATAAATTACTTAACTAGTAACAAAAAAGGAATATTTTATTAGTTTGCTTTTAAACTAGAAAGGTAAAAGCACTCATAATCGCAACACTTTTTAACAATTATATAGAAAACTGGAATTCTATGGGCCCATCCTATTCCAACTCCGAGCTAATGGATGTGACAATTTGCTGTATACTCTTTCCAACTGTTTTCTAAATTCATAGGAACATGTCTATATGTGCAAAGAACCATATTTTGCCCAAAATGGAGCTATACTAACTGTATTAATGGCAATCGCTAACTCCCAATTTCTGTAAGGAGTTTCAGGGGGATAAAATTATACCCCCCACTTCCTAGGAGAAAGTTATGGGAGGCACAGCCCGTTTTTCCTCACAGAAGAGGAGCCTATTTGACGGATAAATGTAGGAAAGAGAATTCCATGTGGAGCCCCCCGGTTGCTTTTCTTTGAGGTCCACTGACTGAGAGGAGGCACGTTCCAGCCTGCACTGCGAATGAGTTGTGTTGCCAGGGTCAGGGGGCAGCAACCTTTTCTATTAAAGGCCAGACAGGTAATATTTTAAGTTTCACAAGCCACATCTGGTCCCTGCCACAGATTCTTCTGTTTATTTTGTGTGCTTTGGTTTGTTGTTAATAACCCTTTAAAAATGAAAACCATACACACCATTGTTAGCTCACAGGCCACTGTGGAAGAGACACAAACCAGATTTGACCCTCAGGTTGCCATGTGCCAGCCCCTGAATAAGACTGAACGAGAAAAGGTGTGTCTGGTCCCCCAAATTTCTACAGGTGGAGAGGAGCAGAGACATCTACTCGGCTGCAACAGCAAGCAGAGCCCATGTTCTGATGGGGAAGGAAAAATGAGCAGCATTCCCAGGAAACAGAACTGGTCCTTAACAGAGCACCAGTCCCGCCCTGGGTGTAGGTGCCCTGGCATGATTTCAGAAGGACTAGTATTACAATTCTGAGTCACTATGAATAGTGACTGCCATGTACCTTCCCCTGCCTCCACTTTTTTGAATGGAGTGCCTATGCCTAGCTCACCTTTGAATGTGTGTGTATGGGGTCCGATAAACTTCTCTTTCTAATGGGCAAGTCATGAGATTGCACGGTGCCACACCTGCACCTAAAGAAACTGTCCTGAGAGTCACATCTGTTTAGGCTTAAGGCAGGGTTTCGAACTGGATGCTGTATTGGATAAGCCTTAGGGAGTCCCTGGGACAGTGTAAGTGCATTTTGCATGTGAGAGGACTGTCACTAACTTATGACCAGAGGATGAACTATGGTGGATTAATGATGGCCATGGTTTTTTGCCATTACTCCCATTAAGTGGTGAAATTCTTTTCTCCTGCCCTGGAATGGGGGTTGGCCTTGTGACTTGCTTAGACTAAAAGAGTGTTACAGATGTGACACTGTCAAATTGGAGGCCAAGCCTTGAAGAGGACTGGGAGCTCCCGCTTTCTGCCTCTGGAAAGCCAGATGCCTTGTGGTAGAGAAGCTGTGAGACTGGGAGGCCCTGTGGAGAGAGGCCAATGTGAATGTCCCTGCTGAGCCCCCAGTCGAATGCAGCCACCTGAGTGAGCTAGTCATAGACAGCATGGAGCAGGAAGCCACCCCACTGAGACACCTCAAACACAGAACCATGAGAAATAATCAGTAGCTTTAAACGTTTTAAAAGTCACTATGGCCGAAACTGGTTTGGCTCAGTGGATAGAGCGTCGGCCTGTGGACTGAAAGGTCCTGGGTTCGATTACGGTCAGGGACATGTACATTGGTTGCGGGCACATCCCCAGTAGGGGGTGTGCAAGAGGCAGCTGATCGATGATTCTCTCTCATCGATGTTTCTAACTCTCTATCCCTCTCTTCCTCTCTGTAAAAAGTCAATAAAATATATTTTAAAAGTCACTACGTTTTGGGGAGATTATTGTATAGAAATAGATAACTGAGACATAAGTGGGTGTATATATATTACCAATATAAAAACATGGTTGGGAAGAATATACACCAACTTCTGGATGATGATTACTTCAAGAGAGAAATGACATGGGATGGAAAAGAAGAAATCAGATTTTACAATACTAATGTACCCAATACTCAAATGGGATCTGAGAAAATATGGCAAAAAGTTAACATTAGTTATAGTGAAAAGATGTTTTAATAGTATTACCTCTATTCTTCTGTAAGTCTGAACTAGTTCCTGATTTCATATCTTTTTCAGGAGTCTAAAAATAATCAAGGTGATACATTTGGATTCCTCTAAGAAGGGCATTCTCACTCTAAGTTAGAAATTTGGTCTATTTCTGCCCAATATTCCTTGGAAATCGCTGACATATTTTAAAATAGTTTTTACTTTTAAACCCTTTTTTTGTCCTTTTTCATTTACCATCTTATAAATATCAAGCCCTTATCTTTTCTCTTTTACCTTTATCTTTTTTTTTTTTTTTTGCATTTTTCCTTCTCTTCTCTCAAACTAATTTCAAAGTAAGTATAATATTAATTCTCAAAGCAATTCCAAACCCTCATTCCTTATTTTAAAACTAGAGGCCCGGTGCACAAAATTTGTGTACGAGGTGTAGGGTGTCCCTCAGCCCATCCTGCACCCTCTCCCATCTGGAACCCCTTGAGGGATGTCCGACAGCCTGTTAGTGGGATCGGGCCCAAATGCGTGGTCAGACATCCCTCAATAATCCAGGACTGCTGGCTCCCACTGCCCTCCCCTGCTGGCCTGGACCCCCAACAGCCCTCTCTTGCAGGCTTGGGTCCCTCGCAACTGTTCTCCATTGCAGGCCTGGTACACCCCTCCAATGCCTTCCACTGCAGTCCCAGCCCCTCCCAACTGCTCTCCCCTGAAGGCCTGGGTTTCTCCCACAACTGCCTTCCCTTGGTGGCCTGGTTTCCCCTAACTGCCCTCCTCTGCTGGCCTGGTCTCCCTTAACTGCCAACAACTGCCCTCCCCTGCAGGCTATCTTATAGTGGTCATTATGTGGCTGCCATCTTGTATCCACATGAGGGCAGCCATCTTTGACCATATGAGGGCAGCCATCTCGTCTTGGTGTGAGGGTCAATTTGCATATTACTCTTTTCTTAGATAGGATGTTACTTCTGGAATAAAGACAGCTTGAAGAAATGACACAATATATGTGGTCTTTGTTAGAGTGGGAAAATTTTGGGACTCCATTCATTATGTAACCTAGGTGGTATGGCTCAGTGTTTGAGCATCAACCTATGAACCAGGAAGTTACCATTTCATTGCAGGAAAGGGCATTGTGGGCTCAGTCCCCAGTGTGAGGCATACAGGAGGCAGCAATTGATGATTCTCATCACTGATGTTTCTCTCTCTCTCCCTTCTGCTCTGAAATCAATAAAAAGAAAATTAATTTAAAAATATATATAATGAGTTGTTATTTTGGCTAGAAATAAAAGGAAAAGAAAAAAGAGCAAAATCAAGGGTGGTTATGACAGAGAAGAAAACATGTATAAAACTGTAGTAAAGTCCAATTCCAATATCATTCAATAGGACTTAAGGTTAAGCATGCATAACACCACATGTTCTGTTTATAGAATTTTAATTTCTCAAATAAGTAACCTCCTGTATTTTACATTAAATAATATATTAATATTAAAGAGTGAGGTTTTGAGTTGTAGTTATCTTATTAACTAGTCTTAATTATCCATGATTATATTTACCACAAAATAGTTTCAGAACAAGCAAGTAACGGTAGAGTTCAGTTTAAATATTATAGTTGCGCTGTTTACCATTTAGGATATACTTCAACATGGTCATTTATTTGAGGTTGAGCTGAATTTAAATTGAAGTGCTCCTAAACTATTTTAATGACATAAAAGTCACACTAATATAGAAACAAATAAGAACTCAATTTTATTTTAAATAAAAAACAAAACTCATAGAATCATCTGCATCTTAATCCCATTGCCCTGTCAATTACCAGCATATTCAAGTTCTACTTCCTCTACTGCCTTTCAGGTGATTCTAACTGTAGATGCCACTCTAAACAAAACATTTTAAAAATCTTCACTTCTGTCTGTGCACTAACCAGGAAAAACAAAAGAGATGTTCACAGTACACTGTTCTAGAATCTATAGAATCTGCCTATAGATCACCTGTGATATAAAAACCTTGATTTCAAATATGAAAAATGTAAAGTCGAAAGATGTTAAATGACTTTCCCATGAACCTTAATTGAGGGCAGATCTTGATCCCCTATATTTTGTTATCCCTGCTTCATTTTATCAACCAATTAACCAAGAACTATTTTCCTTTATTATGCAGTGTTTGGGGAAAAAATCAAGTTTTTTTCCCAAGAAATGGAAATGGTCAGTACATTACAAAGTTTTAATCTCAGAAACATATCGATATCACTGAGAAAAAAAAAATAGCATACCTCAAGTGCTTGGCACTTTCCTCGAATTCTTTTGCAAAGAAGTTGATAATTCTCCAGCTCAACCTTCAGCTTCGTAGTCAATTCCTGGCCAATAGAGGGCACCTTTTTAGCTATTAACTTGATGTTTTTTTTCAGTATTTTTACTCGGACTTCCTTTTGCAGCACATCCTCTTTTGCTCTCTGTTCCAGGGATGGATAGAAATGAAAATTGTCCCCCTTTCTTACTAACCAATGTCTTTCTTTTTCCTAAAGTAGCTAAACCAAAATTAAAGCCTCTATGTGATTTCAACTACCTAATTTAGAACACTATTTAGGTAAGCACTAGAGAGACTTATTTTGAAAAAATAATATAATAAAGTTAAATTAAATTAAATACTAGCTATAAATCCGCACTCATTATATGCCCCAATGAAAACAGTCCCACATAAACATTTTCAGTTAATAACAGGCAGGCAACTTTAACACCTAAGTCATCCTCAACTTATGTTTACTGACATTAAATATTTTCAAAGTCTGGGACCATGATAAAAATATCAGCATCTTAATGTAGTAGGCTACCTTTAAAATACCTTATATACTGAATAATTTTTAAGCAAAAAAAAAAAAAAAAAAAAAAAATCTACCCTAGCCCAGCTGGCATGGCTCAGTGGATTCAGTGCTGACCAATGAACCAGGAGATCAAGTTTGATTCTCAGTCAAGTCACATGCCTGGGTTGTGGGCTCAATCCTCAGTGTGGGGCCTGCATGAGGTAGCCCACAAATGGTTCTCTCTCATCACTGATGTTTCTTTCTCTCTTTCTCTCTCCCTTCCTCTCTGAAATCAATATATATATATATATGTGTGTATATATATATACACACACATATATATATGTATATATATACATATACATATATACATATATGTATATATTTTTTTAAAAGCTACACTAAAAATTATTCTTCTGTGAAAATATAAGTATAATAAAAGACCTTTGTCATATATAGTAATGCATGGATTACATCTAATCCATTCTAAAATATATTTTTATTGATTTCAAAGAGAGGGAGAGAGGGATAGAAATATCAATAATGACAGAAAATTGCCGAAACCAGTTTGGCTCAGTGGATAGAGCCTCAGCCTGTAGACTGAAAGGTCCCAGGTTCGATTCCAGTCAAGGGCATGTACCTTGGTTGCGGGCACATCCCCAGTGAGGGGCGTGCAGGAGGGAGCTGATTGATGTTTCTCTCTCATCGATGTTTCTAATTCTCTATCCCTCTCTTTTCCTCTCTGTAGAAAATCAATTAAATATATTTAAAAAATAAATAAATAATGAGAGAGAATTATTGATTCACTGCCTCCTGCAAGCCCTCTATGGGGGATCCAGCCTGCAATCCGGGTATGTGCTCTGACCTGGAACTGAACTGTGACCTCCTGGTTCACAGGTTGATACTTAGCCACTGAGTCACACAAGCTGGGCAAAATCTAACACTTTTTAAAGAACATCTGCAGAGAGATTTTTGCTTTTAGGCAAGTTAACTTTGGCGTAAAACATTCAATGTGTTGCTTAATCTTATTTTTTAAAAATAGCCTTTAATCACTATCTCTTTTAGTTTGGACACTGAAGGAGACTTGCAGTAAGGTTAGAAATTTGGGAATGACGCCCAGTTCTTTAATATATTAAAAAAAAAAGAAAAGAGGGTTCAAGACAATTGCCATAGGAATATAAGTGCACGGGAAGTAATATATCCTGTGGCCCCAAGTGATATTAAATCCCTTGACAATGGATTACTGCAACTCTACCTGTTCTAACAAACCACTTATATACATGCGGCATATGCCCCATGTAGTAACTGGCAGAACACATCTGATGAAATAAGAATAAACCCCAAGCAAACTAGAAAGTCTTTTTTGGTCCGAATGGAAAAAAAATTATCCCTGAAAATTTTTGGAAATAGTTGTGATGATTGCACAATATTGTGAATGTGATTGATGTCACTGAATTTTTTAAATTCGGTCTTTGTAGTTCCCCAGGTTCTAAAATAAAAAAAAAAGTCACAGGGCCCCACATGGATTCAACTCATGAGCCATGTTGAACTTCCTTCCTTACTAGAATAACAGCAGTTCCCCTTCCTTTTTTTTTTTTTAATTTGAAATCCTCCTATGAAGGATTATGTACATTGACCTTTGAACAACACAATGGATCAAAATACATAAGTAGCTTTTGATTCCCCAAAAACTAACTACTAAGCCTCCTGTTGACCAAAAACTTAAACAGCCTTACGAATAATATAAACAGTCAATTAACACATATTTTGTAAGTTATATGTAAGCTAGAGGGGGGGGGGAAGTTACAAAGAAAACCATAAGAAATAGAAAATACATTTACAGTATCTATTTTTTAAAATCTGTGTATGAATGGACCCCTACAGTTCAAACCTGTGTTGTTCAAGAGTCAATTGCACAATCATGATTTACAGACAGATGGATGGTCTTTTGTATGATTGATTGACTTTAAAGGGAGAGATAAAGCCTGCTGATACTGACTATCCCAGCCTCACCTGCATCTCCTCTACATCTTTTAAAAGTTCTTCTGGTGACTTGTATTCAAAACTCTTATCTAGGTATTCTTCTTCCACCTCCATCATCCATTCTTGCATTTCCTTTAAGTCTTTTTTTAGGTTCTTCACTTTTTCTTGACGTTCAGACCATTTATCTTTGTGACTATAAATCTAGAAAAGAAAGGCCATTTAGCCAAATAAATAAGTGTTAATACAGTAAATGACAGGTTTCTAATAGCTAACTGTACAGTGGTAACTTCCCACAGACTTTTAGGGTTAAAATTCAGATAAAAGATTTTACACACTTTCTGCTGATGCTGTGAAAATATAAGCAATAATGAAAACAATAATGATAACTCTGATTCTAGTACACATTTTGGATATTAATCTAATCTAGACATATCGATAATAATCAAAGCACAATATGCTAATGAGACCAGACATCCTTCCAGACAAAGCCAGGTTGTGAGAGAAACAACCTGCTTGCCATGACTGGAGTGAAGCCTGGGTCCTGGGTGCCAGAGGGAAGCTGATGCCAGCAGCCAGGGGAAGCAAGACATACTCTTGCACGAATTTTGTGCATCAGGCTTCTAGTCTATTATAATTTTTAAAATGCATAACTTTCCAAATTAAGGAATCTAATCTAAAAGCACATGTTATAAGCAATAAAAGCACATGTCACAAGGAATTTTACTGTAGCATTGTTTATTGTAGAAAAAAATATATATATACAGTAAAGCCACAATCAGACTGTCAAATCACAGCAGGTAGGGTAGGGAGATCTGGGGGAGATAATAGATCAACAGAAGGACTTGTATACATGCATATAAGTACAACCAATGAACATAAAACTCTAGGAAGGGAGAGTATGTATGGGAGGGAGGGGGGCAAAAAAATCAATAAAATATATTTTAAGAAAATGTAACCAAAATACCCACTTTCTCCTTTTTAACAGGATTCGCTGTAACAATTTTAATTTTAAAAGCATAGAAGAGGAAGCTGTTACTAACGATGTTCATAAAATACTGTTCTACACACTTTTTATTTTGATAATTTACTATACTTTCATATTCCACAGAGACACAAAAATGTTATGAGAAAATAGGTGTTTTTCTCAACTTGGTTCAATAACTTAAAAATTTCAGAGAAACCTAAAATATTTCCCAAGAGCTCCTCCCTCTAACTGCAAACTCATTCTTACTAGGGGAGAGATGCCGGCCACAGAGACCATGCTCACTCAAGTTCAACCTCACTGCAGCGTCACCTGCCAGGGCTGGTTGGCTGCGCAGCTGATAGTCACCAACGGCCAGGACAGGAATAGATGGCTCTCACGAGAGTAAGGGGCACAGCTTAGCGGCTTTCCTGTCCCCACTCTCCATCAGGATCACAGTCATAAACATAGAAAGGGGTCAAACAGGAGCTTTGATCTCAGGCCAGTGTGGTATGCTAAGATCCTGCTGCCAGCAATACACACAGCCCTGGCCCAAGCCTGGCTGATCAGCAGTTTAATCTGATCAGCTTCACACACACACACACACACACACACACACACACACACACACCACAGTTCTTGGGCCCCCCTTCCAGAACATTCTCTTTGCTAGATTCTGGACACTAGTTAGTTATATAATTTTCATGGATCCATAGAGAAATGCAAAAATAAAAATAAATAAAGACACTAGCAAACTTTTCATAAAGAGCAAAGCTCCAAATTGTAATTAACTCCCTGAAATTATCAATTTTCTATTTTCTGGCATTATAGTGTTCTTTCTTTCATGAGATCCTGGCTAGGTAGAATAGATGACATAGACTGGTTTTTGCTTTTTGGTTGATTTCATATGCCTGTCCCTTCTTAGCAAAATAAAAGTTTGGCAGCATTTATGCTTATCTCAAAGTTCTTCAACCTTTTTAGGACTCAGTGAAATGCAATAGTCTGGAGAAATGCCTGCTGCTTAGGATACTTAAAAATGTCCCATACATTCAGTTTCATGTTTTAAACGAGTAATAATTCAAAACTAATTCTATACTGTCATATGAGTGGTATAATGGGTGGATAGGGAGATAGAGACAGACATAGAACTGAAGGTCTATGTCTGTATGTCTGTATGTATCCATCACCTTCCTGGCTCCTCACTGCCACTTACAAACCATTTTCCCTATTTCCTTCACCGAAAAACCCATTCAAGCATATAGCATCAGATTATACACATTTAGAGAAACCTAAATTTGGCTAAATTATTAGATAAGTAATGACCTGTCGAATAAAATCTCAGGAAACTGAGGACCTCACCAGAGCCGTGGGATGGCCTCAAGTCCCAAAGTCCCCCCCTGAAGGGCCAGCATGAGCAGGATGGCACTGAGTCCTGGAGTGCCGCCAGGCCCCGCCCCCCACTGTGCGAACAGCCATCTTGTGACTGCGAGATAACGGGAGAACCACCTAGCCTTTTATTAGTAAGACTAGTGTCCTGGTGCACAAATTCGTGCACCTTGAAAGGGAATTAGAAGAAATATTTCAGTATCACTATTTGCCAAGTCCTCGGTGGAGGTATCTGGCTCCCTCTCCATCCTGTCAGAGTCTGTGAGGGCACCCATGGGGTTGCAGTGTCAAAGCCGGTGCCCATGGGGCTTCAGAACACTCCTGAGTTCCGCTGGAGTCCCGTAGCCCTGCAGGGCCAACGCCCAGTGGTTATGGGGCTGGTGAGGAGGATGAGAGTGGTGGCCTGGCTCTACGAAAACCAAACCGCCCTGGGTTCCCTCTAAGCCCAATCGGTTCCCAGTGGGGCTGCAGGACTTCCCTGAGTCCCGGACCCCAGCAGGGTCCGTGCCCCAGCGGACATGGGGCTGCTGAGGGGGTGAGGGTGGTGGCCTGGCTCTAGGGAAACCGCCCTGGGCTCCCTTGGGTTACCTCTAACCCTTAGCTGGTGCCCGAGTCAGGGGGCTGGTGAGGGGGATGAGAGTGATGGCCTGGCTGTAAGGACACCAAGCCGCCCTGGCCGCCCCGGGTTACCTCTCTGTTGTTGGATCTAGAAAAGGGCCAAAGGCACCGGGACCACTTGCGGAGGCAGCGGCAGCAGCGGCGGAAAGCGCTGCCAAGGCCGCCCTCTCGCAGGTCGCAGCAGGGGGACTGCGGAAAACAACAAAACATGTCTTCGCGATAGGGACAACTCCATCCACGACTGCTCCAGCAGGAGCGGGTTGGGGTTTGTGGTGGGGGAGAGGTTGCCCGGCTACCAGGGTTCCACGCCCTGTCTCCGTCATCGGGGCGCGAGGTCACTGCTCCATTGTGGGGTGCAGCTCAGGGTGGGGCACCAGGCAGTGACCCGGGGGGTTTGTGACATGCCCCTACCCCAGGTCAAGGCTGGGGGGTGGACGTGGCGTGTGGGTGGCTCCCTGCCCCAGGTGTATCCCGACAGGGGAGCTGAATCTCATTTCCCCCGGGGGGAGGTGGAGGTGGTGATGGAAGTGGAGGTGGAGGTGGAGTAGAGGGTGCCATTTGCCCTGATGTTTAGCCCTGGGGACGCAGCCCCATGGGGTGACTCCCCGATGTGCCTCCTGTCCACCCCCCTGTGGCGCCCTTGCGCTCAGTGGCCAGCCCGGCCCCGCTCACCTGCGCACCCATGGTGCACGCGGCCATCCCTGACAGCCAGAGCGCCACCCAGGCTTTTAGTAGGAATATACTATTAACTGCCTTTTAAGTGTGTGATGGTGTGGCGGTTTTGTGTAATAGCGTCCTCACTGAGGGGTGAAGAGTGAGGATATATTCAAATCCTCGTCCAAAGTACATTTGTAACCAAAAACAAAAGAAATATACATGAATGTATATATGTATGCATGTGTGCATTTAAAGAGATCAGGGGAGAAAATGAGAAAGCAAGCATGGTAAAACACGAAACATGGGCAAATTCAGACATGGCGATGAGGCTGCTCCCTGTATCATTATTTCAACTTTCCTTTCAGTTAAAACTTATGCAAAATAAGCAATTTGGGGGGAGAGAGGGGGAACATGAAAAAAATACTCAATGATGCAATATAAAATTTTTATATAAACACTAACCAAAAAAAAAAAAAACAACAAAAAAAACAACACTGTATTAAGAGATATCCTACCCACAAGACTGTCTGTGAAATATTCCTGTATTTCACATTTTCTCCCCTTTCCTCACTCCACTGCTGTTTCACTAACAAAAGAGAAGCAACAGTATAGCCCCTTTCCCTTCCATTACCAGGGAGAAGCACTGCATCAGCAATTCTTTCGCTTAGAGAGTAAATTTCGTTCCTTCTCACACATAATCACGGACTTCACTTCAGACATGATGTTCCCTCAATCTCTTCTGCATCATTATTTCTCCTCCTAGGTGAGGTCCTTCTTTCCAGCATGCAAATATCGTGTGGTATCTCTTACTTTTACAAATTACAAAAGCATCCCTTTGGATGCCCAGGCCCCTCGCCCACCCCGTTTCTCTGGGTCTTGAAAAGCCTCCATTTGACAACTCTAGAGCTTGTTTTTCAGTTCCCATTGGCCTCAGCAATCCCCAGCACCAGGCTCTGTGGGAAGCTTTCTCCACCCGCCTCCAGGACCTCACACTCTCCTGGCATTTCTCTTCTGGCCGACCTTCCCTTCTCAGCATCCTTGGCCTCTGCCCCTTCCTCTTTCCACAGGTAAGTGCCAAGGAACTCCACCTGCATGTCTAATATGGATCTGGACTTGAGCCCTTCCAGATGGAAATCATCATGACACATGCTCCAGCAAAAGCTTCTGCTCCTTGAGTCTTCACCAGTTCAGTAAAAGGCGCCACCATTCACACAAAGTGAACATTTTTGCAAAATCCCTAGCCTGTCCTTGACTGTTCACTTTTTCATATATCACAGTTCCAGGTCATTACCAGACTCTCATCTCTACTTACAAACCACAGTCCACACCAAACATTTCTCATGGCCTCCACCACCATCTCCCTAGTCCAGGAGCCATGCTCTCTTAAGGCTGCAATGGCATCTTGCCTGTCCAGATGTATCCAGAGTGATCTGTCACTTCCCTGTTCAAAACTCTATAAGTTCCCTTCTGTGTGGCGTGATCCTTGAAACAGAATCCCCCGCCTTTGTCTCCAAGGCCATAAACAGCCCCTCCCAACACCCTTCTCCACCCCACTACTCACTCAATCTCCCCGTTCACTCAGTCCCAGCTGCAGTGCCTTTCTTGCTCTTTGCAAAGCACGACAAGCTCATTCCCCCTGAGGAGCCAAACTGGACAACCAGTATGCTCTCTGGTTTTCAGACTGTATGAGCCACAACAATCAGTGTTGTCAATGGCATCTACTTTTTGAAAAACACAGACAGGAAAGCTGAAAAACTGACCTCCTTGCTATATTTCTCCAGTTGGGTTTGGTAGTCAACTAGTTTGGTCTGCACCCAGGTTTTGATTCCAGCAACTGGACAACTTGGAAGGTGTGTCTCTACTTCCTTCATGTTTTTCAGCGATGATTCAACTGTATCTATTTCCTTAACAAAAGCCTGAACATATAAATTAAGACATTATTGAGTTCATTTCCATAGAAGTGTATGCCATAATTATAGTTTGCTTTTATCCCTGCAAATAGTGTAAGAACAGAATGTTTGGGACTCAAAAGTTTAACTGCTTCAGAAATATTGTGACTAAAAGAAGTTCATTGCACCTGGGTGCTTCATATAGACACCTGCCAAATTAGATTGGACATATTTGACTCTCAGCAGGATATAGCACTTTTTTAAAAAATTATTTTATTGATTTTTTACAGAGAGAAAGGGAGAGAAACAGAGAGTCAGAAACATCAATGAGAGAGAAACATCAATCAGCTGCCTCTTGTACACCCTCCATGGGGATGTGCCCACAACCAAGGTATATGCCCTTGACCAGAATTGAACTTGGGACCCTTGAGTCCGCAGGTCGACGCTCTATCCGCTGAGCCAAATCATTTTCGACAGGATATAGCTCTGTTAATGAATTTTGAGAAGCCTAATGATTTCACCAAATATAAGCTGTATGCAGCACTACTGGGAAATTTTGACTATTAAGTATGTTTTTCTTAATGCTTCACCATGTAGCACAATAAGAGCAATATGCAATTGGTAATCATGACACTAAGATTGTCATCATGGCACAAAATGGCAGCTCTTGTTCTCTCTATCCAAATTTCTATAATCATGGCCAAAAATAAAATATAAATAATCCGTCGCTTTTATTAACTCTAAAACAAAGAAAGCTTTATAATGAAAGGTATTTTATTATAATGAAAGGTGTGCTGGCATGTCATATTCTAACCATGTTAATAATAGCCACAAACAATAAAGGAAAAGAACATGTTATTTATAAGGGCAGGTCCCCTAGGTCAGCAGGACTCACTGAGCATTGGTCAAGCTGCCTTTCTAGCCCTTCATCATTTCCTGGGACAGCCTGCTCTTCCACTAAGAAGTCTTTAGCACCCTCCATCCACTTCTCAATGACTTTCGAATCAGCCTATGGAACACAATAACAAAGGGGGATATTACTCAGTGACATCCAACCTACTGCATCTCAAAATCTATTGCTACTTGGGGAAAAAGACAATAGTTCAAAACTTTGATAGCATCATTTTCATTAACTCACTTCTTTTTTTAATATTCCAATTTTAAAAATAATGATTTTTCTTCAGGAATAACTTGATCCCCCATGATTTGACAGTTTCCTGACCATTCTAAAAATTTCAAAACATCCCCCAATGAACCAAGCTATTTTGCCTCAATGTCAGTAGTATCTAGGAATAAAACTTCAAATTTCGGGGAGGGGGGATTCTTTTCTCCGTATAAACAGCGAAATATCTTTTGTTCTTACACAATTTAGAACAAATTTTCTTCTACGGTTAGCTTCTCAAAGCAGAAATAAATAAAGAGCATAGGGGAGGGAATGAAACAGGTTATTCTTAGTTCTGGTGGATGCTATTATCTGAGAGCCCAGGACTGTCTGCTGCCCGGCTCCATGCTTTCATCCACAATGTACTAACACCCACAATAGCCTGATGCCGTGTCTGGTGCTGGGAGGTCTAAAACAGATAAGAAAGGAAATGTTTTGCAGAGGGAAAGAGACTTCAGAGACAGCAGCATTGGGAGTGGCCCTTAAAGAATGCAAGTCCGTAGGTTCACCTTGATCTCTACCATTGGAGAGAAGCAATGGTCATTTCCTTCCAAGGCCTCCCTCAACACCATCCATCAGTCTGACTTCTTAATTGCCTTTGTAATAAGCTGGCTTTGTTTCCTTGCACCTTCTCTAATTCTTTGCTTCTCGCCCAAACCTTGGAATAAATATGTTTTCTATCCTGTTCAAAAAATACTTTCAGATTTGAAGGCAACCACCATTGCTCCCCTTAGTCTCCCATTGGTTAAACATCCCCAATCCCTTCCAGGGTGGCTCTAGGACATGATATCCACGTATTGCACTCCCCACTCAGATCAACATGTTCTGGAAACTACAACTTTTCAATGTCTTTACAGTAGGTATGCCACACGGAACTGAGTATTCTTATAATGTTGGGTTGAATGACAACAAAGGGAGCTAACTGGTATGTGACAGCAGATAATTCCATTCATGAAATGCCATCTAAAATTCTTTAAGTTTTATTTTTCCTACTGTAGGGTTGTTTTGTTTCTTTCCTCTTTTATTTGATTCTTCACAAGAATATGGTTAACTGAAACTCCAAAATTCCTGTAACTTCCACAAAATTACATTTCCCCTATTTCATATTGCTTACAATTAGGAGTTGATGTTTACAAACAATAAACTTTGCCTCCTTAGCTCACAAAATTATTTGAATTTTTAGTTCCTCTATTTTTTTAAAGATATTTTTTATTGATTTCAGAGACGAAAGGAGAGGGAGAGAGAGAGAGAAACACCATTGATGAAAGAGAATTACGCCCCACACTGATTCATAAGTTCATAAGTCAAAGCTCAACTACAGAACCACAACAGCTGGGCTACTCTATCTACTTTCACATCAGCTAACCCTCCCAGCTCTTTCTTATCTGCAAATCTGAGATTGAAGTATTCCTTTTCTGTTGACTTCTTTGAGGGTAATTGGGCTTTCTCAGGTAAAAAATAAAGACAATGGCAGTGCCTATCTGAGCATTCCCCTGTGAAGACACCATGCCATTCATTATTCAACAAATTTCCATCTTATTTTTCAAAATATAAGAGTCAACCTAATACTGGCATCCAATTAATTTTTCATCTCCCTTTCATAAGGCTATAAGAGATTTTCTCAAATACTTTAATGAAATCTAGGCTTGCCAAAAAATGATGGTTTGTAGCATTATTTGAACTAAATGAGCTAACATGAAATGTGGCTCTATGAGTCTGTGATTCAAATAATCGAATATCCCTTTTCCAAAAACAATAATTTTAAAGGAAAATCAGTCCTTAAAGGAAATGAGTCTGGACAAGGCTTATTAGTGGTGTCCATGTTGAATCCTGACAACCACACAGCCTTTGCCAGCACCTATGAGACCTCTGGTTGGTCATTTATCTATTGCCAAGAACCAATATCCATCTTACTTCAGGTCTTTCACTTCTAAAAAATGCTCCCCTTTAACTAGGACTTACTTCAGGTCTTTCACTTCTAAACAATGCTCCCCTTTAATTAGGAATCCATTTTTCTGGTAATTTCTCACAAAATACATGATGTGACCTTGAGACCATGGTGAAAATCCCAGGTGACTTGGGATGCAGACTTAGGCTTCTGAAGGATCCTTGTGGTTTTTCCATCTAACTCAGAATTCAGGCTCTAATACACTCTCACTAATGACTATTCCACACTTTGTAGTTTGCAGGGCCATTCTCTGATGAAGATGGAAAGTAACATGTGCCGATATGCTGAGGCCTTTCTGGCTCTATTAATATTATACCATCTGCACAACCACCTCCTCCCTTTCCATCCACGGCTTTGAAAGCTTTTTTCATCCCACTGTGCACCTTCCACAGTTCCCTTTCCCTCTGTTCTTTCGCCAGCCTGCCCCTGTTCCATAGGCCCATGCTACTCTTACTCTTTGCTATTACTTGCTTTGGTGATGTAACTCTTCTTGTATTGACTCCAGCATCTGAGGATCTTACCACAGAAGACATGGTCAGGACAAGTAGCGGTGGGGTGTGCAAGAAGACAAAAGTGCAAGAAGAGATAGTCCAGCCAGCATGACTCAGTGGTTGAGAATCAACCTATGAACCAGGAGGTCAGGGTTGTATTCCAGGTTAGGACATATGCCTGGGTTGTAGGCTTGATCCCCAGGGTGAGGTGTATAGGAGGCAGCCGATGATATTTCCAACTCTCTCCCTTTCCCTTTCTCTCTGAAATACATTTTTAAAAATCTAAAAAATAAGAAGAGAGAAAAGTATGAAACTCTTATAAACTGCATGAAGAATTCGACCTGCACACTTAAGTAGCTGCCATTTCTGGCCCTGACAATCTCCATTTCGAACTTTTTAAGAGTTAGCAGCAGCTCTACTGCCATATAACTGACAACCCAATAAATCAAGTGTGAATAAGGAAACTCACTGTCTCCTGGGTCAAGGCTTGTTGACATTTGCATGGAAGCATCATGCTGCAAGGAAGTTTTAGTCACTGTCAGCCTTGACTGGAGCAAGTGGCCCCCAGGATACCCATTTTGGCATGAGGGAAGTTTTATGGCATCAACCCTTATCCTTCCTCCCTCTCTCTCACACACAGACCATGTGAAGACACCCAATTCACACACGCCTGTCCTTGCTTACCCTTCACTATGAGGGAAAATAAATAGGGGAGGAACAGACACCAGCCATGCAGACTAACTGATCACAGATAGGCATCTGAAAAGCTGTTTTCACAACCAAGAGCCCCACAAGTACCCCTCCATGCTGAGTCCTAGGAAAATGCGTGCCCCCAGGAAGAGGAAGACTAAGGTCTGAACACCAACTTTCTAATTTCTCTTCTTTGAGCCTCAGAAGCCTCTGGGGAAATAACAAATACCTTGCCTGAAAATTTCCTGGAAAACATAACGTTTACACAGGTACAGAGCTGGGATGCAGTAAACGGCACCTACTATTACTAAGATCTACAAAACTAAGTGCTTTAGGAACAAAATTAGCCCCATAAGAGTTACCACGTACAAACTCTGGTGTTCATTCCCAGTGGACACTCCACAGGAATAAGCAAGGGTGAGTACATGTTTCCTTAAGGGTGTTCTGCCATATAACTGTTGAAAAGTAACTGTTCAAAAATAACAGTTTGAAGAACAGAATCCAGTTCAGCAGAAGGAAGCCAGATGAATGAGGAAAGGCCCAACGTTAAAAATGCCTAGAGCAGCTTCCCATAACTTCCCCTGCCAGCCACACCAGGGGGAGGGTCACTAAGACCAACTGCTAACACCAGAGAGGAAGCTCTGCTCAGCCCTCCATCGGTTCCTCTTTCCTTGGAAGAAAAAATTTGTCTCACTTCACTTGTAATAACGTCAATTCAGAGTGTCTTATATGAATTTTTCTCTCCCAAATTTGCACTAGGTCTTATTTTCAGGGGATGTCTTATCTCTTTATGTGCTAGGTCTTATTTTCGGGGAATAATGGTAGCTGCTACATCATGGCTTAACAAGATAGCTGGTATTCATAAAAGCTCTATCTATGCCAGGGGTAATTAATTCTCTTATAAAAAACCCAAGTTTATTTTGAATCTCTAAGATGAAAAGATAGCATATGCTAAAGATGAATCTTCAAGCCAGACACAAAGAATCTGTTAATGAATCTAGTGAAAAGAATTAACAAACAAAGAAAGAAAACATGAAAAAAGAATGAAAGGTGAAAAAAAAAGAAAAAGAAAAAAGGAGACTAATTCCCTAAATTAAGTATTTTTCTACTTGAGAGAAGAGAAAGCAGATTCACAAACAATAAAAAGATGTAACTAAAGCAAGACTGTCAGAATCATGAGAGTGAAAGAATGGAGAAATGAAGGGTCAGGGGCAATACTATCCTCCCAGGTAAACGAAAGGAAAGGAAGAAGAAAGGGTTTTAGCACACAGTTCAGGATGAGCACAAGATAAATAAAACCATTTGAGAGACAACAGATACTTAGCCAGTGGGGAGTAGAATATTCAGAACACTCAGGGGTAGTGAGTGGTTCATAACAATAATTATATCTACATTTGCATTTCCTTAGTGATTAGTATGACATAAGTACTGAGTACAAAATGCATAATGTGGGGTCTTGGGTTTGGAAAATTCCTGTCTGCTCTCACTTTTTCTTAGCTTCCATATCCACGGGGATCTGTTTCTTCTTTGGCGGAGGAGGAGGAGGCAGTTCTTGCTTAGACCTTTTGGTGGTTACTTGTTCTCTTATGTGAACAGTCCCCAAAAGGTCCTTCTGAGGAATTTGGGACATTCCCAGCTTTCCTACAGCCTGAGTCACCTGAAATAAAATCAGCCAAGGTTTTAAGGTTCTGTTACAGCTTTATTGACCTATAATTCATATGCCAGAAAGTCATTTCTTTGATGAAGTAAAACCAATGGTTATTAGTGTACAGACTTATGCAATCATGCCAACTTTCTGTTCCCAGAATAATTGTGTTATTTCATAAAGAAATCCAGTACCCATTAGCAGTCACTTCCCATCCTCTCTCCCCCTTAGCTCCTGGAACCCACTAATCTACTTTCTATCTCTATGAGTTTATGTATTCTATGTAGTTCATATAGATAGAAACATGGTGACTATAAATTTGGTACTGGCTCATTTTACTTGTATGTTTTCATGATTCATCTATGTCATAGCATAACAGTACTTCATTTCTTTTTATTGCCAAAAAATATTCCATTGTATGGCTATGCCATAATTTGTTTATCAATCCACTATTTTATATTTGAGTCATTTCATTTTTTGTCTATTATGAATAATGTTGTTATGAACATTCACGTACATACAAAAGTTTTGGGGTTTTTATCAATTCACTAAAATACATTCAAATGAATAAAATTTATCCGAAACCAGTTTGTCTCAGTGGATAGAGCATCGGCCTGTAGACTGAAAGATCCCAGATTCAATTCCAGTCAAGGGCATGTACCTTGGTTGTGGGCACAACCCCAGTGGGGGTGCAAGAGGCAGCTTATCGATGATTCTCTCTCATTGGTGTTTCTAGCTCTCTATCCCTCTCTCTTCCTCTCGGTAAAAAATCAATAAAATATGTTTAAAAAATTTTAAAGATGATTTAATGGATTTATGTCTGTTATCAGTTAGCAAGGGTTAAATCACTGGATATTATTTTTTTAAGATTCATTAAAAGTTACTATAGACAACTAAAGAACATTTTCATGTAAATTTTTCAATTTTATAGTAAACCAGATATAAGGAACCAACTTTTTAGTTTAGCTACTACTTTTTAGTTCATAAAAACTAAAACTAACCTGAAATTTAATTTCTTCTTAATAGCACAACATACTACCTGGACCAAACAGTACCTGGTTGTAGGAATCTTCTAGTCTCTGAACCAGAGAATCCCATCTTTGAATCAGTTCCTCAGAATCACTGTTGATCTTCTTGGATGCCTTAGGGTTATCAAGTAGTTGACCCACATCCTGGCCAATCTCACTCACCTGGTCCAATGCTTGATGCTTCATTTCCATGACTTCCTTCAAAATCTAGTATTTCAGATATTTGTTAGATGACTCCCTTTTAACAGGACTTTATCTTCCTGTTCCCCGGTCAGGGCATGTAAAAACACGTATATATTTTATATCATAGTAGAATGTACACTTGTAATTATCTGATGCTAAAACATAAGAGTCCTGGTTCTAGACCATTCCATGGCAGCATTCCTGTGTTAGGTAATGTGTCCTGATCTGGATTTTCTAAATGGTTTTAACCATTGATGTAAAACACTAAAAGATCACGGGCTTACAGGACAGATGCTGACAATGATATCACTTACAGCCAGGCGCCGAACACTGATGCTTAGCTTCTTTTGGTCTCTGAAGTTCCCCGTCTGGACATTATTTAATGCCTCTTCTTTTTCGGTGAGCCAAGCTTTCAGCAAGCACTATAAATAATAACAAAAGTTAGGTATACACTTGGGGAATCACTTGGTAATGCGATCCAATCAAGTTCCCAAATCTCTAACATTTATATTCTTAGAAGCTTTATGTTTATCTTGAAAAAGAAGGACTTCCAAAACCTAAGCAAGAGGCATGAGTGACACAGAAAAGATATTATCCTTCTTAGATTTGAAATAGATCAACCTGAAATTAGCCCCAAACCTGAGTAAGTAAACCTAATTCTCAGAGAGGTTGGGGATCTAAAAGGCTATTGGAGTCAAGAATCACATTGTAACTCTCCGGAGACAGGGGGAGTCTGGGAAATTGTCTTATTTCAGTCCCTTGTTTTAGGGAGGAGAGAGAGGAGAGCCAAGTTATACATCCAAGGTCCCTTGGCGAGTTCACAGAAGAGCCAGATCAAAGACCCACACTGCAAAGCTAATGGTTTTTCCAGAGCATCATTCCAGAAAACCACACCAACCCTCAGGTTCAACAGCAATTATGGTCAGAGGAAGAAGTCTGAGGATAGTCCAAAGAATAAAGACAGTTAAACTTCATTGGCTAACAATACATGTTGTTTTAGGCAGAAGTAGGAAGACCAATTTGAAGCAGGATGGAAAACAACATAGTTACATGGGGATAATTCTTCCCAAAATGTGGCATCTACCGCACCAACCCTTTTCTGTAGGACGGGTGTGTATGTTTGGGGAGGAGGGGGTTCTTGGTTCTATGTTTGCAATAGAATCAATTCTTTCTCTAACTGTGTTTTTTTAATCAGTGAATTTTACAACTATTCCTTTCCTCTATATTACACAAACAAAAAGATGAAGATGAAGGACATAAAGCGCAAAAGCGGATCCTGCCCTCAGTAATAGTAATGGTAATAAGATAATGAGCAGGAGTAACTATGGCCCAAGATACAAAGTGCAGCCACCACATAAGAGATGGCTTCCAGTTTAGAGATAGGGAGAGCGGGGGATTTATACATGACTTCATGGTTCTTGATGGCTGCAGAGAACTTAAAAATGAGGAGATGGGTCTAAGGACATTCCATTGCCGATGCCAATCCTTAATCAAAAACACAAAGGCTAGAAAATAAATAAAATACAGCCACTCTTTCAAAAAACAAAGAAAACAAAACAACAACCCGAACCAAAGGCACCTACAGAGCCCCATGCATTGGAATTGACAGTAAAGAAGGACCAGCACTATTCCTGTGGCACAGGCAGCCTCGCCATGGGCTAGGGACTGGGAATTCAGGGCTTGAGCACTGGGCACATGGAAGGGCAGAGGGAACACTGAGGTTGGAAAGGTAGGTTGGAGTTAATAGACCCCCTGCCACACTTGACTCTGGTCAGGGCTGCAGAAGTTTGGAACCAATATCTCAGAGCCCATTTGCTGATGCTCGAGGACTTGGCAGCTGAGTTAGAAGTAATCCCATGAAGGAGGTTCTAACTGGGATATGGCTGACTTGGGGTCATTCCTATGATCGCAGATTTCTCTACATTAAGTACCCATGCTGGATTCAACTCTCCATTTTCAGACGATCCCTCCTTCTACGTCACTAGCAGAAAGCCATTCCAAGGTGAGATGTAAACCTAAAATACTGGCCAGAATATCAGCTACGCCTAACTTGTAATTATTTTATTTTCCAAATTAAAATTCTTTCCAAATTTTAAATTATTTTACTTAGCAGAAAAGTAATACAATAGTTTTCTCTGGCAATCAATGTCGCCCTCCTAGTGTCATTATTAAATTAAACTTTTAACTGCTCAATGTTACACTTTGGAGTGAAAACAAGGGTCTAAGTAAATGTAAGTATTACGTAAAGTGAACTGTAAATATTCCAGAAATCAGAATCTGGTCCATTATGAAATTCTTAACAGGAAGGCTGTGGCCAATGATTGGGGGTGGGGAGTAGTGATTAACAATTTATACTGGGACAAATTTTGTACCCCACTTTTGAAGAGGTTCTAGCTGCACCATATTTATTAAACCACAAAGCATCACATACTTGTTTTTATTGCCAGAAAAGCATCCAATTCTTCTTTTGTAGATAGAAATGAGATGCATTTAAAAGAATTGAAATGGACACTGAGATGAGGGAATAGAGTATCTGCTTATTTTCTAAACCACAAGGGTTTGGTGTTTCCAGAGAAATGTTTGCTTATTTGCATTTCTGTTTTGATGGCTGCTTTTCTGGAAGGATGTAGGAGGCAAAGGGCCACCGCTCTGACTGAAAACCTAAAGGTTCATTTTCTATGGTAATACTTAGTATGAAAAAGACACTATTATCCAAATGTTAAATCAATAGTGTTGCTAAATAATGTTTCCTAATTAATTGCAGTAGTTATTCTGTTTTAAAACCATTAAAATTATTGTGATTTAAAAGCCACAAAACATTAGGTGGATTCCTTATTTATGTAGCACAAACCATATGCTAGGCACTGTGTTGGTACAAGTTCAAATACATTGCCCAGTACAATGCAATGAAACTATAATGTCAAGCAAACCATGAAAGTAATATGTCTAAGTACTAACATTCTAAAAAATAACACAGATCAAATTGTTGTTACAATGAACAGTACAGTACAATCTCTATGAATACTCTTCATGTAAAATGGATACAGATCTGACTTTAAAAATAACAAATAATTAAAATTAGAAGAAAAGTAAACTTTGTTCTACTGCCATAATTAAAGGTGAGTTACCTTCCACCTCTATGGATAACAGTTTCATACCTGTTCTTCCAATAATTCCTGCCACAAGATATTGATTTCGTGTATCCTATTCCAGAGTTCTACAGTACATCGGCACACTGTGTCCAATATTCACCAATTTTCTAGTAAAGGGAGAGACCATCCTTTGTCAGCACAGCTTTCAGAGACAGTTATCACAATTCTCAAAGAAATTCTTGACATCAATTGTTCTCTATTACAAAGCTTTAGAAGTTGCTTTAAAATAATACAGATGATCAGGGGAGGGAGGGTATGTATGGGAGGGAGGGGTGCAAAAAAAACAATAAAGTATATTAAAAAAATAAAATAAAATAATACAGATGAATCCTCTATATTTATAGATGAGAAAAACTAATTTCCATAGGATGTAACTATTTTATACTACATAGCTAAAAAGTAGCACAACTAGAACTCTATCCTATAACTGTCTACTCCAAATTCCTTCCCTTTCCATTTTATTCTGGTTTTTATTTGAGAATTTAGCATTTTTATAGACATCTTCAAAATAGAGCAAACATTCACTTTTTGTGCTGAAATTGTATGTAGGCTATAATTGTATTTAAAACAAAATACAATACATCAGTAGTTTTTTAACCATCTTTACATGCCAAGAAAATTTTCATCTTTAATACACAAAAGTTAGGGAAAAACTTTTAACCTTATAAAAACTATGTGTTAAATGAGAGTATTCCTGTTAAATATACTTAATTGACTTTTTTTCTCTTCACATCTCATGATCCATAGAAAATCCCACAAAATTTAGACACAGGATATGTACAAGTACTAGCAAAACTAAATAAATAATTTTGATTACTTTTTTTTAAAAGTATCCTTCATAATAAGTTTCCCAATAAATTATTTTGTTACCAGTATATAGATAATAACTAACAAGTGTTCAACTTATTTCTATTTTACTTAAATATGAGCAAAGAATTATTTAATTCATGTTATCTTATTTTGATATGTAATACCAGAGAAAGCTTTGTACAGGGCAACGGGTTGAAGACAGATCCAGAAAACAGGCCTCATTCTGAAAACTCGCTGTCTAAACAGGCTAGACACGAATGCCTACCTCTCAGGTTACTGTAATAACTATGAACTTCTGCACAAAGTCTCACAACCACTAGCCAACTTTAAATGAAGACACATGTCCAAAAGTTTCTGAAAATCATAAGCTGGCAACATCATAGCAGATGATTCCAGTATTAAGTCAAATGAAATACCAAACAACCTCTTTGTAAAGACTTGATACCATAACCTTTGTGAGAAAAAAAAAAAAAAAGCAAGTCCCTAAAACTGCTATTGAAATTCACAAATTGCTCCACCAAAGAAAAAGGGATAGGAAATCCTACACAGCTGAAATTCTCAAATTTTAATATGCATGGACTTTTTTTTAAGTGCAAATCCAAGGAGCTCCAGTCCCAGGAATTCAGGTCTGCTTGAAGCCCGGGAATCTACATTTCAGCAAATTCCTTAAGTGATTCTGAGCAAGAAGCCAGTGGGCCACTTGTTGAGATTGATTCCTGTGCTTCCCATCCTAGCTACTATTGCACATAAAGCATCCTGCCCATTCACCCCAAGGGCGGATGGAAAAGAATGTTACTGAGGTCCTCCTGTCACCATACGCTGTGAACCCCAGCTGGGAAGGACAGCCTAAAGTAGGTTCTTCTACTCTTCTACAGTGTGATGAGACGTAAAAAATAAGGGTACATGTACTGGGGTCTCAGACCACAGGCCCCTTGGGTTCCACCTTCTTCTCAGGGTCCTTACCTGTAGCTGATCTTCCAGAACAGCTGTGGCACTCTCACCGCTGTTTTCATCAACAATCACCACCATGTGAGTTAATGAATTTACCTTCACCTGTTCAGCCTCAAGATCATTTTTTTCGAGCTCTAGAGAAAGAAAAAAAATTAAGACATACCATTATCTCTACTCTCTCACATTTACCTATTTAAAATCCACTTAGTTGTCAATAATTAAGGGCATTTAATGAGGCATCGTGTTTAAATTTCCAATCATTACCCTAAGTGTTCTACTAATGAAACAAGCCCATTATACATCTTTACATTTCAGTATGAACCAAAGCAGTTTGAAAATGCAGTGTCATAACAGATAGCAAGTGGGATGTCTTTACTTTCAGTCCAAATTGTGGCCAAAATAATAATAATAATAATAATAATAATAATAATAATAATGGAGCATAAATGAGTTGAATGCCTATACTAGGAATTGAGGTAAGAATGTAGAGTTGGTAAATTTAAAAAGTCCTGAGTTTAACTATACAAAGATCATTTTCTCTAGTGCAGCATGGCATAAAGTGAGAGATGAGTAGATAATATTTGATAGTCGGGAGCTATTCTGAATAGCTATCCAGGAAAGCAGATAAAGATAAAGATGACTTTCATTCTCACTCTTTACACAGGAAGATCATGGCAGGTGCTAAGATGTATGTATACAGGTAATTTATTTAAACACTACCATCAGTGTTGTCAAATGCCTTTGAGTTGCATTTAAAGTATCCCTAAAACTTTATTTATCAGTAAATATATGTATGTATCAGTTATCCAGATATTTCAATGAAAAATAAGATTATTCAGACAACTTGCAGAGGGGCTAGTTCCTACCTTGCCTTGACTATGAAAAGTTTTCTCCTTAATTTGTGATGAAATTAAATTATCCACTAAATTTTGATTCTTCATTTAGTGCCAGATACTTTTCCAGATTGGAGAAGAAGCAATAGATTTCCTTAAAGGGTAATACAGATAAATCTGAGAGTTTGCTTCTTTGCACTGCATTAATGCTCACACACTAGAGTTCTTAACCAGTTACAGGTCCAAAACAACCCCTGAGAATCTTAGGGAACCTCTGTGCTTTCTTAAGAGCACTATACATAGCCACATAAAATGTTAGTAAAGCCACGTCCTCATGGACTCCGGCCTCTAAGCTGCTGATTAGCAGGGGACACTGAAAAGTATCCCATTCCTGCAGTAAGGTCAGAAGCCCGTGAGAAGGCTAGGTGCTGCTGTTTCAAAGTTGATGAGGTAGAAAAGAAAAAAACGAGCCAGATTTACTTTATGATCTTCTAGCAGCTTTTGCAAGGATTGCAAATTGTCATCCAGGGGACAAGTCTCCATCTTCTGAATGCGTTCTTCCGTGAGTGTCAACCAGGTGGAGAGCTGCTGCAGCTGCTGATTCTGCAACTCCATCAGCAAGTCCTGCAGCCTGTGGGGAGGGACACAGCATCAGCCCCACTTGCTTTTCCCCTTTGCAAAGGCAAATGCACACAATTCACACTACTGGCAGCTAACAATCTGGGTAGAGTGGGGGGTATGGGGTGTCGGGCAAGGAAACTCACTCCTGTCTAACCATTTAAAGCAGCACTTAGTCTTTAAATATAGAAACAAAACACACACACACACACACACACACACACACACACACACACACTTTCATTTTCCTCCAAAATGGAATCAATTAAATGCAGTACAAGAATGCAAATAACAGCAGCCACCATTCCTATCAGAATCATTGTTTCTTCAATCAGGAATTCCTGCATATTAAATAGGTGGAAATTGCAATGGAATGTAATTGGCTCCTTAATACACAATGCAGAGAGGGGGGAAAGAACCATGGGAGCCTAGGGGAGTAGGAGGGGGGCAGGACTGCTTTGGAAAATGTAATAAATTATAAATAAATACTACATAGTCCTGTCTTCACATTGAGTTAATGGTTAGCTAATTTGATACCGCACATCAATATCTATCCATATAAAATATCCTTTCCTATACCTGATGCCTGGCCTCCAACCTCTACCTTTTAATTTGGTTATCACATCAAGATCATACAAAAATTCCTGCACCATCACACATTTTACAAGGCAAGCTCTGTAATTATCTTGCATTCACAGACCTTTATTTCAACTCAACTGGACAACACACATAGTGCAATAAAGTGTTCATTTCTTTGTTTCCACTCACCGGGACTGTCTGTCCATACTCTCCACCCTGAGGGCCTCCCACCTAGCATTCAGCAGGGTCATCTGTTCCTGGATTTCAAACTCCCCTTCATCGGACAGAGTCCCCTGTGTTATCAGCTGGTTTCCTGCCTGCAGGATGCTCCCCACACTGCTCTGGTGCGCAGTCAGCTCCATCATAAAAGCCTAGAAGAGTACATCACTGTGACTTGTGAGCAGCTCATTGGAAAAAAAAAAAGTAAATAAATTAATGTTTCAATATCAGGGATACAGAAAAGGCAGCCTTGAAGAGTGCAAGTAAAGTAGACTTTGGCCCAACTTTGAATATAGGAAAGAGGCACTGGCTTAACTAAAAATGGGGAATCTATCAAAGAAAACAATATTACATCTGCTAATAGTAACTATTTTTAAGTAAATGCTGATGATGATACTGAGAGACCATGACATGGAATTATTTATAAATAAAACACCGTGCTCACCCAAGAGAAACTGCTTAAAGAACCCGACAATTGCTATTATTTTCAAACCAAAACAGCACATAAGACCTGTCGACTCACATACTAGCCCAAAAACAAACCTACTTCACCAAAAAGAAATCTCCATACAAGCTAATCACTACAGTGCAATATACTATACTCTCAAAATAGTAGGAAATATTCATTGTATAAAAGTATACATGAACACTTTGGCTAAGACATTTGCTTAATCGTACAATAAATAAAAATAACCGCTTTCTGGGGAAAATTGCAACTCCAAAGACTGAGTGCATTGTATTAATTAGCCACTTGGTGTTTTAAGGATAACCATGCACTTCAGAAACCAGCAGTGCTGTGCACTGCTTTGTGTCCGTGGCTCCACAGAAGTTACATGTTACAATAAGATTAAAATCTGAGACCTAATTCCAATGCACGTGAGAATCGCCCTTAAACAAAGCCCTTATTTAAATGTTATGAGTCCTAAAATGTGCCACGACCTTCCCGCGGGGCAGAATGCTGGAAGCGCACACATCAGGGCAGAGCCCGAGTAGGCACAGGCACCGCGGCGGGCATGGCCCCCTCATGGGCCACAGATGACTTACCTCGTGGGTGGCAAACTGCTCTTTGACTTCCTCCACGTCCTCTGAGATGTCGTCCTGCTCCCTGAACGTGTCCTCAGCAGAAAGCAGCCAGGTCAGCACCTCCTCCAGGGCTGTCTGGTAGCTATCCAGGTCCATGTGCACCTCGGTGATGGTGCTGGGGGTGTCAGCTCGAGGGCTCAGTGCTCCTCCTCAGGCGCTGAGCTCTAGGAAAACAAAGCCGAGAGGAAACCCACAGGCAGCATGAAGATGAGTTGTTTGTTCAACAAGGACAGGCTGCATGGAGAGCAGCTGACAGGAAGAGCCCACTGTGTCTCAGACCTGCAGCCAGTTCGCAGGCGCTGGGAAAGCCAGGCTGGAGCTACTCAGAGAGCATGTATTGGTATCTCAAGAACACAGAGCAGCCTGCTCTCCTGGATCCTGTGCTCATGGGGATGCTCACATAGGTGGGAAGTGACAAGTAACCCACGTGAATCACTTCTGAATAAAAGTAAAATGGCTCTTAGTGAAGCTGGAGACTCCGTGGTCCCAGTAAGAGATGCTGTTTGAGTTCAGCCAGGGCTAAAATAGGAAAGGTACGTGCAGGATGGTGTTGGGCCTTAAAGGATAAATCTCAGTTAAAGAAAAGGACATGAAGATTAGAACTCTGCTCTGACACTAGCGAAACTGCTTTTACTGAAATGCATGTTAGCATTTTATTTTTGACCCTGAAAGGCAGGCACACATACAGGCTGCCGATGGTTATTTTTGGAGGCTGCTACCTCTAGTTCACTTGCTGGTCTTGGTTTGTTGTTGTTGTTGTTGTTGTTGTTGTTGTTTTTAACCAATGGGAATAAATTCATCCCAAACCATGGAATATTTTTATTTACTTTAGAATCTTATGACCAAATGAACTCTTTTTTGTTCATTGGTTTCCTTTTAGAGCAAAACTTCTTTAAAATCTGCTGACAGCCCATCTTCACTTAATCACTTCCCATCCACAATGTTTATACGTTTCAAACATACAGCAATGTAGAGGGGAAACATAAGAAATTCTCATGGATTCGACAGCTCCGATTTGTTAACAGTCCCTTTCAGTTTTGGTGTTGGTCCCCCACCACCCAACTGAAAAGGCTTTTGCCAATGTCACCAAACACCTTCCCACTGACAAATCCACTTTTCCAGCACTACCTTTACGGTGACCATGTGATTAGCCAACAAACTAGGACATTTTTATAAAAACGATGCTAGGACAACCCACATAAACCAAACTGTCCCAAGCTAACCTAGAGATCTGGTCACCCTCTCTCTTAACTTAAACTCTCAGCCCCACTGCATGGCTGACTGCCCACCCTCCTGAAACCCTCCTTTCTCTGCCTCAGGAACCCCACGCTGGTTTTCTTCCGGACTCTGCAGCCAATCTGTAAGTCATGAATCTCCTCAAAATTAAGCCTGGGCCCTGTTTTCTTCACTCAGTGTACTTGGTCTGAGTGGTTTCATTTATTCCTGTTGGGTTTAAAGAAACATCTATATCCCACAGACATTTGCCTTTTTATTTCTGAACCCAAATTCCAGACTCGTCTACCCAGCTACCCTAACATCTTCATGTCAATGTGAAAGGCATATCTGACCATGCCTATACTTACCTTTTATTTCTCCCCAAACTTATTTTTCCTCAGATTTTTCCACTTTCCTAAATGGCTCCTTCATGCACTAAACTTCTCCAGCCAAGAACCAGGGAGCCAGCCTTGGATTCTCTCTCTCTTTCACCTCTCATGTTTAATATGTAAGCAATTCCTACCTTCACAATGTGTCACCAAGCCATCCAGACCTTTCCCTCTGCACAACCAGCATTGTCTGTCCTCAGGACTACCACAGCCTGCTCACCTGCTAAGGAGTATCTCACTTCCATTGCCACCCACACTGCCACCCTCTTCTCCCTCAGCCTCCAGAATGATCTCTGACAATACAATCACATCACAAGACATCCCTACTAAAAATCTTCCAGTGCTTTCCCAGTGCTACAAGATACAATTTAAAATTCTTAACATAGTTTACAAAAATACCGTGAGAGCAAGAAACTGAATGAGTGAGTGTGTGGGGCTGATTTCAATAAGCTAATAGGGGAAGACTTCCCTGAAAAAGTCCCATTGAAACCGAGGAAAGATTGTAAGCTTGCCACACAAACAGTGTGTGGGGGGCATTTCACAGAGACAAACCCACATGCAGAAGAAAGTCTTAGGGAAGGAGTGGAAGCAGCCCACAGGACGGCAGTGTGGAGGCCAGATATGAATTGTGGATGGAGGCTGGGTGTTGTAAAGGACAAGAGAAGATGAGTCTTCAATTAGCATGAAAGCTGGAAAAAAAGAAAACGTGCACCAGGCACAGTTTGGAGAAAGAATCACACAGACCCAGTCAACTGTAAGCAGGAGTTAAAAAAATGAATGAATCCATGAGCACACAGATGAAACACAGGATACTGAAGACAGAGAAGGGAAAGTGAGTTAAGTTCCGGACTTCATGTTCTGAAACTGTAGACCCAAAATAGCCCTGGGGAACTGTGAGTACCCAGCCTCTATGCTCTAATGAGGCTATCTGAGACTAGGAAACTTAGCGAGTGACCCGCCAAAGGTCACGGAGATAAGCACTAGGATCCAGATGGGTGGGAGACAGATGGAAGGCACTGTCTGGATGCAAATGTCCAGAAGGTATGAATTAAAACACAAGAGGGGGCTTTCACCTGAGGCATTAAAGAGAAATGCAAGAACTATTTGCCGACCACCTAATGCTCCGAAACACACTTGCAGAAAGACACAGGGAGAGGAAGGCTGCCTATTAGTGCTCATTGCAAAGTGTCGGATGGCAAGCTCTGAGAAACAGTAAATGATTAAAAGTACACCATGTTTTATTTCGTTAATTAGTTTAATTCAATCTCTAAGGCACGAATAAAAGCATGCAAATGAAGAGGTTCGTGTTAATGCACCTGCTTTAATCAAACAATTCTTATCATGCCACCCTGAGCCCTACACAGTCGCCATCGTTTTTATCTACACCTCATGAAAGGCAAATGAAATCTTTCTTTTTAAGAGAGAATGGCCTTAACTATAAGAAGTAAAATACCCCAGCTTTCTAACAAAAGAAGCCCGATTCAGTAAACAAATAACTCCAACAAAAAGCCAGCTCAGCAGATTATCTGAGCCACTTAAAAGGATACATCATTAATGCAGGATAATAACTTCACCCCTAGAGTCTAATGCTTCTCAGCATTTCCAGTCAATTTTAAACATTACAGCTTTTCCTCAGCATCACTACTTTCAAAACTATAAAAAAGAGCCCTAGGTTCACAATTTGTCCCCATCTCTTGCCTCTTTTCTTCAGTAAGTATTTTGCTTTTTCTAGACATCATACAATTTTTGAATGAAGAAATGCAAAGGATTGGTATCTACCAACCCCCCACCCCCAAATCTGAAATAATACGTTCTTTTAGCCTCGGAATAGGAAAATGAGATGACATGCCAATTCAAGCCCATTATCATTATATGAGAATTAACGGTCATTTTTACACAGGAATTTGTTGAGTGAGAATGAACACCAAAACAAATCAAGAAGGAAAAATTATAATAATGGTAGCTGCTGTGTATAAAGTGCTTATTAATTTTATTTTAGACACTTCAGGTTACTTATTGTTATGAAGTGGGTGGTTTTATCCAGATTTTACAGGTAAAACTGTGGTTGAGAGGGGAGGTAACTAATCCCCAAAAGCAGGGACAGGGAAATAATTTAAGCTTCACACTCCATGCTTCGGTCTCTATCAAATATCTTTCTTCTCATTTTGAAATTCATGTGTATCTTTCGTTTGCAGAAATATTGGACTGAAAGGCTTTTTAAGGTCTTACCCAACTGTTGAGATTTTCTCATTTTATGCCGAAGCTGGTTTGGCTCAGTGGTAGAGCATCGGTCTGCAGACTGAAAGGTCCCAGGTTGGATTCCAGTCAAGGGCATGTACATTGGTTGTGGGCACATCACCGGTAGGGGGTGTGCAAGAGGCAGCTGGCCTATGTTTCTCTCTCATCGACGTTTCTAGCTCTCCGTTTCTCTCCCTTCCTCTCTGTGAAAAATCAATAAATTATATTTTAAAAAAGATTTTCTCATTTTATGAAATAAGAGGGCCAGTTAGATTAAAACATAGTAAGATAAAATATGTATTAATTCAGGGCAGGATAATTCAGGAAGAAAAATTCATGACTTTATTTAATAAATGAATCTTTATCCTAATGAGTAAAGTATTATAAATCTTTAAGTGAAAAACCCACTGAGTAACATATTGTCATTACTTCTAAATGAAAGAAAAAATAAACCTTGTATTTTGATAGCCCTTGTGAAAATATAATGGTAAAAATCCTTTTGCTAAAGACGAAATAAAAAGCAGAAAAAGAAAACTAGTACTTAGAACATAGCAAAGCTGACATGAGAGAAACCATCTGTCATACAAAATGACACTGATGGAAGATGGTGACCAAATGATGGGAAATCACTGCTCCTTCAGCAAATCATGCAGCAGCATGATCACAGCCCTGGGCCCCCTTATCGTGTGAAGCAGTGCATTTCTTCTTAATCAGTTGAGTTATGGTTTTCTGTTACACACATGTGACAGCATGCTAACTGATAAGTTGAACTTCCAAGGCATATGCAAGTGGACAAACCAAGATGTTCTCAGTCGAGAAAAAAAATCCTCTGCCCTGGCCATTGCTGCTCAGTTGGTGGAGCGTTCGCCCTATGCACCAAGAGGTCATCAGTTTGATTCTTGGTTAGGGCACATGACAGGGTTTGGGGCACAGTCTCCAGTAGGAGGCAGCTAATCAATGTTTCTCTCTCTCTCTCTCTCTCTCTCTCTCTCTCTCTCTCTATATATATATATATATATATATATATATATATATATATATATATATATACATATATATATACAGATATATATATATATGTATGTATGTATGTATGTATGTATATATCTCCCTCCCTTCCTCTCTCTCTAAAATTAATAAAAGCATTCTTTTACAAGGGAAGAAAAATAAATCTTCTAAAAGTGTTTTTATCTGGTACCTAAGAGATAACAAAGACAGCCAGTCAAACATTTCAACAAAAATTTATCTTTACCTGTATATTAATATCTCCTTCTTCACATTCTTTCCTGTATTTCCTTGGGAGAGTCTCTACTTCACGGATGGCATCTATGGTGACTTGCTGAGGTAGCACCTCAAAGATATTAAATACATAATTATGGATTTCATTTCAGGAAGCTGAACAGCAACATCTAAAAGGGGAAGGAAATAAAGACCAGCTTAAATTAGATGTTCAAAATATATTGAACAGCTCAGTAGGAGATATAAAATAACTATCCTCAGCACCCATAAACAATACTATTATATAATTTTTGCAGTACCATAGCTCATTAAGTTTATGTTTCATATAATGACAGAAGAGACAAGGCATAGACACTTTCTTAATTTTGTTCAGTATCTTATTTCTTTAAATTCTTCCCTATAAGCTTTTCCCAAATGCTCAAAGATACGCTGACATTTAAGATAATGCCAGATTTTATTAACATTATAAAAGTAAGTCTAGAATTAAATTCCACAACATTTGTAACTAAAGTTTTCACATCATATACAGGTGAGCAGTTAGGAGCCAGCAGTCCCGGATTGTGAGAGTGATGTCTGAATGCTGGTTTAGGCCCGATCCCAACAGTCAGACATCCCCCAAGGGGTCTGCACCAAGATTGGAGAGGGTGCAGGCCGGGCTAAGGGACACCCCTTCCCTTCACCACCCCCCCTCCCTGTGCATGAATTTCTTGTACTGGGCCGCTAGTACTAGTATAAAACTGCATTTCAGTAAAATTAAACCAAATACTGAATTGGTTATCTAATAATTATATTTTCTTAAAACTTTAACTCTTCTGCTGGTAACAAATAACTATTCGTCAATGAGGTAATTAAATTTCCTCCTACAGGATCCTGCAAATTGTTAAGTACAAAAGTTCCAATAACTGCGATAAAATGACTTGCACCATGTTTCAAACGAAAGAACACTGCTCAGTTCTCATAATTCCTCCTAAAAAAAACAAACCACAACAACAAAAAACACTGCTCTTCGAATATCCAAAATTGTGCAGCAAAATCAAGATTAAACTTAAGCAGTGAACAATACCTTCAGGATCTAACAGCTTTTCAATTCGCAAGTACATTTGAGCCTGGCTGAAGGCTTGTTCAAGTCTCTCAGTAGGGGACATCTTAAAAATTCTATCCCAGCTTAAGAGATCAGGTCTGAAAATACCACACAAATAAAATACATTGAAGACAACACATGTGGAAACAAAGTGGTCATTGTTATAATTTAACACATTGCAGTTTTAGATTATTTTGTTTGTGAGTTTAAATTAAAAAGTTTAACTTTATATACCAAAACTTTGTCAAATATATAGTATTTTAAAGTAACTTATAAAAATAAAAACAATGGATAAAATATTCTAAGTTTCCTGTATTGGCTAAACATACCTATTAAATTTTCTAGAGTAATCACTAGAAAATTAAAAATAGTTTATAATACTTTCCAAATAGTTAAATAAAAATAAGAGGAGGATGAACCTATTAATATAAGATAAAAAGAAAAAAGACAGAGAAAAAGAAATAAAAAGCTCAAAATAAATAGGTAAAAAAATGAAAAATTAACCTAAATACATCAATTACCACCATTAATACTAATGAATTAATTCTCTTATTGAAAGTCCACTATTAGCAGAGTGGAAAATCCAGCTTACACAGGATATTCCTAAACCAAACGTCCTGAGAGAATTACCCTCCACTCACCCTCTTCATATTATATTGCTTAGTATTTCATGTCTATCTAGATTTTCTTTTAATCCTAAAAACTGGACATTTTGTGTGCTGACTTACACAAAAGTTGATCATTTTTGTGCACTCCATCTGTTATTGCATCCTACACTCACCTACCTCCTGGGATTGCCTCGCCCACTCCACCCCTGATTCCTTTCAGACTTCCTCTCCTATCACTCTTCCTACTCACACCCTGCACCCACTGGCCTCCCCTCTTGCCAGCTACATTTCTCTTCAGCATGTTTACCACAGCTTTCTGCTACACAACTCACATTTCCTATTCTTTCTTTATTGTCTGCCTCCCTCTAATTGCACATAAACCCCAAGGAGATAGGGGTGTTTCCCTTTTTTCTCTGTTATACAACCTGAGCCTAACACAGGAAAAGTACTACAAACACACTTATTGAACCAATTAGGTAGTTAATGGAAAAAAGTTTAGGCTAAAACTCAAGTTTTCTGACATGTCTTATCCAACTAGGAACAGTTAACCTCTCTAAACTGATACAGTGAAAAAGATTGGGTGTGGAGGTTCTCTAACCAAATTTTAATTATATATCTCAAAAAAAGCTACAGCAAATATTATTATTATTGTAAAACATTAAAAACATGCCCTTCATTTTCAAGAACAAAATATTCTTCTCATTATTACCAATTCAAATCAATATTGTGTTGAGTGGCAAGGCACAAATGAACAGGGGAAAAAGAGAAGGGGAGGGGAAGAGAGGGAAGAGGAAGAGGGTGGAGGGGAGGGGAGAGGAGAGGACTATTATAGTCTATGGATGGTCTACTAAAAATGCGTTAAGTCTGCAGAAACAAACTTAATTTTGTAAAATTTTAAAAAGTTTCTAGATCTAAGATGTAGTGGTATCAATTATATTTTTATATATAAGCACAGCATATACAGAAAACAAAACTTGAAACAATAAATTATTTAAAATGGCAATAAAACATATAAGAAATTTCACCTTTCACATTTAAATCCTTGATGCATCTGAAATTTATTTGTGGTTAAGGTGAGGTAAAGATCCAACTCAGTTACTTACATATGGGTAACCAGTTGTCCCATACCATCTAGTTTAATAGCAATCAGTTCAGTTATATATCAGGATGGAGCTATTTCTGAGTCCTTTATTCTGTTAGGTTGAGTATAGAAACTGCCATTGTTACATGTCAAAATAACAGTCAAGCACTGGCAATTTCATATGGTTCAGCCTGTAGTTAAATTAGCATACTTATTTATAGCACCATAGTTTTAATTAATATAGCTTCATCATTACTTTTGGTTTCTGTTTGAGAAGTACTTCAGCCTATTTCTGTTTCACAATTGTACTGGCTCTTCATGGGCTTTTGGTCTTTCATATATTTAGAATCTGTTTATAAATTTCATGAAAAAAAATAATTTTGTATAATAAGCCGGGATTGCACTGAATTATAGAACATTCCCTTTCGTATAAGAATGGACACTAGCACAATTCTTTGCATATATTTCTGATTAGTGCTGAATGAGTGGAACTGAACTATGTGAATTATTTTACATGTTTTAACTTATGAATATGTAGAAGCAGCTGTGGCTGTGCTGTGCCATTTAAGTCCACAGAATAAAGACTTGGTGGTTAGATTTTTTCCATGATTTCACTTTTCTTAATATTTTGGTAGGTCGTGTTCTGAGAGGACAGCAGGGCTAGTGGGGAGGGGCTTTAGGGAGGAGCAGTGAGGGAGGGAGGGAGGAGATACACATCTGGAAAGCCCTCAACTAAGGAGAGTCATTCTCACTTATGTCGGTGGAGCAGGGCGTTAAAGGCGCGCCCGTCTGTCCAGATGGTGGTGAGGTTGAGGACATTGACTTGGCTGTATGGCCTGGTGGACAGGCGCACCCAGCTCAGCAGGATCTTCTCCTTGTTTGTCTGCTGCAAGGCTGACATTATGTCCTTCATGACATCTTTCACCTGCCAGAGAAACCATATCCGCCTATGACGTAAAGCAGCTACTGGGATCGAGTCCTTGAATGGGAACTATTTCATTACTTAACCATAGGGATCAGGTCACTGGTGATTCAATTTATTTCAAATTTCCCTTTAAACAGCAATTATTTTGAAGTACTAGAATTTAGAAGGTGATTTTTTACTTCACCATTATACATTACCATAGTACTTTCTATATCTTAACAATACTCATATTAGATTCACTTACAATAAACGTTACTTTCATAATCCCTAAAAGAGTAATATTTTAATACTATACATTTACAAAGAACTTTTAATAGAAAAGCAACTGTTTTGATTTTCTACAAAATATAAGGATGCAAGGAAGACTTTTTTGACTGAATGCAAAATCAAAGAATGAAGTAACTTTCCCGATTATAATCAAGAACTAATATTGCACACTATTATTCTAAAGAAATACATGTGTTTTAAGGAAGTGCTCAAAGAATGATGTGGATATGTCAAAAGGACACAGATCTGATTTAAGGTGTGGTCAATCACATGGGCCAAATTTAGTATAATTTAAGCGTCAAAATCTATTTTCATAAAAGGGTAATACTGTATGCTAATTAGAGTGGATAGACAGATGTCTTCTGGATGTCCTTCCAGACGTATGTCCGGACAAAGCAGAGAGGTGCGATAAAAGCGCTGAGGGCAGTCAGCAGCTGCAGCAGCTGCAAGGGCTAAGGGCAGGTGGCTGTGGCCAGCAGTGACAGCAACAACGTGGTGATGGGGGCAGCACCTCCCCCTGATTGGCCTGATTGCCTCTCACAGAGGAAGGCCAGGCTGCAGCTTTGGCCCCTGGGGAACAGGCCTAAGCGATCAGTAGGACATCCCCTTAGGGCTCCCAGACCATGAGAGGAGGCAGGTCGGGCTGAGAGACCCCCCTCCTCCACCCATAGTGCACGAATTTTTATGCACCAGGCCTCTAGTAAACAATAATAGAAAAAATTACAGCCTATTAAATACGTAAAAATCCTTGAGTGTACACTGTGTGTACATTGAATGAATAAAAAAGTGGATGGACAGACAGATAAACAAGAGACAAGGGAAAGCCCTTCCTTACAATGTAAAAGGAACAATGACATTAGAAATTTACTATTGGCCAAGCATCATAATAATAACTGATCAGCTAAGAATTATGAATGGATCTTAAAACTAATGGGGAAGATTTGATAAGTAGCTGAATATTTACACAGTCTCAAGTATATCTCACAAGACATTTTTTAATAACATAGGGCAGTCACGTTTGGTGGAGGCATAGGCAGATACCACATTACCCAAACAATGAACGTTGACTGCCAGAACAAGCCTAACGGACAGTGTGTGCTTCCAGGTGAGTGCACTGAGAACAAATCAATGTCACTTTTGCGGCATGCCTGCCCCAAATGAATAACCTGAATCTAATCATGAGAAAATATCAGCCAAACCCACAGAACGGGAGATTCTACAAAATAACTGTCCAGCGCTTCTCAAAAATGACAATATCATAAAACACGAATACTCAGAAACTATTCCGGATTAAAGAGATAAAAGAGACATGATAAGTAAGTTAGAACTATTAATGTTATCATACACATTTTATATTATGTTAATATATAGTAGTTATGTAAGAGAACTCCCTGATTTTAAGAGAACAGTTTGTTTTCAGAAAATACACACTGAAGTATTTAGGCAAAGAGAATAAGAGAAAACACAAATATAGACAATTGTTAACCTTTGGGGAATCTGAGTAACAGTACCTGGAAATTCTTTAAGCTATTTTAGCAAGGTTTTAATGTCTAAAATTTTTAAATTCAATATTTTAAAAAGGCATCTTCTTTTTGTCGAGGCTAGGAAAATAGAGCAGTTTGTCAGTTTCTTTCATTCCAAACGGTTAGGCAGTTAGGCATTGAATTGTGCCCTCCACAAAATTCTATGTTGAAGTCCTATCCCCGATTACCTTGCAATGTGATTTTATTTAGAGAGTCTTGAAAGAGGTAATTAATGCAAGTGGAGATCAAATGGAGGGGAGAGGTCTCATCCAATATGACTGGTTTCTTGGCATCAGAAGCAAAGTTTAGGATATGACATACACAGAAGGAAGACCATGTGGATTCAGAGGGGAAAAGGACCCACAAGCCCAGGAAAGAGGCTGCAGGAAAAAAAAAAAATCATTGTTGACACGTTGATCTCAGATTTGTAGCCTCCACAATTGGGAGAAAATAACTTCTGTTGTTGAAGCCACCCGGTTTGTGGTGCTCTGTGATGCAGAGCTAAGAAACGAATACACAAAGGACACATTTCCAATGACCAGTAATAAGTGACTGAAATTCCCCCATCTGCCAGTGCAAAATGGTGCTTCACGGCAAACCCAGTGTCAGCTTGTGGTTTCCATCTACAATGTCAGTTCCTCCGATATTCCCCAAATCCACCTGACACAATAAGAGAGAATAAAGGTTAGATAAAGAAAATAAGACAAGTTCTCCACAGAAGCTGAGGGTTTTGGTTGAGCACATCTGGACAGCCATACATGTGAATGATCAGAGAAATCAGGTAAACTTAAATCTCAAAAAATAAAAAATATGTTCCTATCCTTTAACTCATTAATCAGAAAAAGAGTGACTACTCCTTTACTCATAGGAAAATGTTTCCATAAAGGAGCCGAGGTCCATGCACAGAGCAGGTGGCTGGTTTCAACAGTAAACAATCCTGATGGCACCCACGCGGCCCCATTACCTGACCAACTTACATTGTTCTGATGTAAACCCTGCAGCACTCTGTTGACTTGATTTAAAGCATGCACCCTTGTGGAGCCACGTTCCTTCGGCTGGAAAACAAAACACAACATCAAGTGAGACAGTCCCTCCACAGGCTGACCAAAAACAACACTGAGACGGACAGAGCACAGCAGCTCGGCATGGAGACCCCTCTATGCCTGAAGCTCTGGCTGCTTGTCAGGCCATGTGGGGGCTGGTGCTGAAGGTGAAAACTTCCCAACTCTAGCACCTTAAGGCAGTCATTCCCTAGCTTGCTTGGATTCTGAACTCTCCCTGGGAGCTTCCAAAAATACCAGTGTCTCTCTAACCTAGTGAGTTGGATGCAGTGCAGGTTTGGAATTGTTAGAATTCCCCGCTGCTTCTAAGGCACAGACCAATTTGGGGGACAGAGCTTCTTTTCTCTAAATCGGTCTGGGTGAAGGAAGTTTAGAAATCCCATTACATCCACACTTCACAAATGCAGACAGAGCAAGGGGGCCCAGGGGCACTATCCCAGGCTCCAGCCAGCATTGCAAGGGCCCACTGGGAAGGCAGGAATTGCCACTGTGGAAAGGTGATCTGGGAGGCTTCTTCCTGCCTCACTGGCCAGGGAATCTTGTCTGAGAGAGGGATCAGCCAATTCAACAGGCCTACCCACCATCGGGAAGGCAAAAGGGAGAGTGTAGCACCCACACTTTGGTAAGAAAGGAATTCATCTTTGCAATGCATCAATCTATACCGCTTATAGTAATTCTACCTCTGGTGTTCAAGTCTGTATTCATAAAACTGCATCCTATTAATTAGCAGAGCTATTTCTGTGAAAGTGTACAGTGCCTTGCACATAAAGTAATAGAGTGAAATTTGATGGGGAAATAAAATAATACTGAAAATTTGAATAAAAATAAATCTCATTGCCAAAACTGGTTTGGTGAGCAGAGGGCCATGTGCAGTTGGTGCATTTAGGCACTTGACAGGGCTCCCAGAGGTGGGGCTATTCTGTGTCTGAGGAGCAGGGCAGCCCAGCAGGTGCTACTCGCTCATTGGTCCAATAAACAAGGGGGCGGAGCTTCCGGAACAAAGAGGCGGGCCCAGGCCCACACCTGATCCAGGTCAAGTCAAAAAGGGGCAGGGCCAGGTGAGCAGCTGGAGGCGGTCCTGAGAACATGGGGGCAGCGCCAGGTGAGCAGCAAGAAGTGGTGAGGTCAGCAGGAGAATGGCTGGTGGGCAGGGACACGGTGATCCACAGGCTGGCCTGCAGACAGTTGGGACCTAGGGAGGGGTTCGGGTCTCGGCCTGGAGGCCAGGTGGTCTGCGGGTAGCGACCAAGGGATTAGTGGGTTGGGGCGAGAGACAACAGCTGGAAGAGTTCCGGTGGGTAGGGCCCTGGGGCCCCGTGAACGTGGACTTGGGTCGCAGGTGGACACAAAGGTCCCACTGCCCTTTGCTCCAGACTGGAAACCAGCTAGAGGTTCCCCTGTCCTCAGGGTGAGGCGTTCCCCGTGAATTGGGCAGAAAGCAGGCCCTCAGGGCCCGGCTACCTAACCAGTAAGTACCTCTGGAGGTGCCGGGCAGTGCCCCCAGAGTGTCAAGTGATTTCCTTGGACTTGACACAGCTCTCTCCCGATGTCAAAGGCCACAGACAGGGCTGTGGGCGTCCCAGGACACTCTGTTGTGAAGTGCCCCTTGGTGGGAGCTATGGGGTAGGGCCGCCCCTGAGGCTCTGGAGGCCCATGGCTGTCCTGAAGCGGGGGGCTGGCTGGTCTGCCCACGCCCCGGGACCCGGGAGGCACCCTGTGAGCAGAGGGCCAAGTGAGGTTGGTGGATTTAGGCACCTGACAGGGCTCCCAGAGGTGGGGGCTATTCTGTGTCTGAGGAGCAGGGCAGCCCGGCTGGTTCTGCTTACTCATTGGTCCAATGAACAAGGGGGCGGGCTTCCGGAACGAGGAGGCGGGCCCAGGCCCACACCTGAACCTGGTCAAGTCAATGAGGGGGCGGGGCCAGGTGAGCAGCTGGAGGCGGTCCCAAAAACAAGGGGGCGGGACCAGGTGAGCAGCTGGAGGCGGTCCCCAGAACACAGTGGCAGCGCCAGGTGAGCAGCAAGATGTGGTGAGGTCAGCAGGAGAAAGGTTGGTGGGCAGGGACACGGTGACCCGCAGGCAGGCCAGCTGACAGGAGGGACCTAGGGACGGGTTGGGGGCTCGGCAGGGAGGTCAGGTGGTCTGCGGGTAGTGGTCAAGGGAATAGTGGGTTGGGGCGAGAGACAACAGCTGGAAGAGTTCTGGTGGGTAGGGTCCTGGGGCCCCGTGAACGTGGATCTGTGTCGCAGGTGGATGCAAACGCCCCATGGCCCTTAGCTCCAGACTGGAAGCCAGCGACAGGTATCCCTTGTCCTCAGGGCGGGGCGTTCCTCGCGAATGGGGCAGAAAGCCGGCCCTTGGGGCCCGGCAACCAGACCAGTAAGTACCTCTGGAGGGGCCCGGGCAGTGCCCCCAGAGTGTAAGGTGATTTTCTCCGACTTGACATAGCCCTCTCCCCGATGTCAAAGCCCAACCCTACCCCTCAACCTCACCCTAAGCCTAATCCTAACCCTAACCAGGCCAAGCCCGGGGCTGGGGAGCTGAGGTCTCTCTCCCTGAGCAGCTCTGCTGGGCAGGGGAGGGGGTTGGGGAAGGGAGAGCCTGCAGGAGCTGCCACTGAGACCTCGGGGGCCCTTGCTCCTGGCGGCTCCGGGCAGCAGAGTTCTGCGTGATTATGTTTTCTTCACGTTATTCCCGCTGACAGGATTTTCTAGAACAAACATATATTTTTACATTTTTTTAAAAAAGCAACCTAGACTTTATTTTCTTGCCTCCCCCCCTCCCCCCCTTACCCAGGGATATGTTTCCATTGATTTTTAGGGCCAGTGGCAGAGAGAGGGAGAGACAGAGAGAAACATCCATGTGGGAGAGACCCTTCATTTGGTGGCCTCCTGCAGGAACCTCAACTAGGGCCAGGGCCGGGGCGGAGCCTGCCACCCAGGTCCCTGCCCTTGACCGGAATCGATCCCGGGACTCTTCGATCTACAGGCCAGGGCTAGACTTCATCTTCAACAGCTGATGGCGAGTCCTGGAGGGAGGGGTCAGGCCCTCCCTTCACACAGGGGTCTGGAGTGGCCAGGACCCACAGCGCCCAGGGGCTGGGCTCTGTCATGTGCTTGGAGGTCTGGGACCGGCCGCTCTCACCCAGGCTGATTCAGGACCCGAGGCTTCTATAAAACCGCTGGCGTTTATGGAATTTTTTTTCTTTCCATTTCACAGGGAAAGGCTTCTTTTTATGTTACTTAAAAAGGAGAGGGTGTGGCTCAGTGGATAGAGCATTGACCTGAGGACTGAAGGGTCCTGGGTTTGGTTCTGGTCAAGGGCACACACCCAGGTTGCGGGATCAAACCCGCCCCCTCCCTCCCGTAGGGAGTGTGCAAGAGGCAGCTGATCAATGATTCTCTCTAGTCATCCATGTTTCTCTCTATCTCTATCCCTTCCTCTCTGAAATCAATAAAACATATTAAAAGTAAATAGATAAAGGGAGAGGAAGACTTTGTGCCACTGGAGTCTGACAGCTAGGGCCGGGACTAGCTGCATGCACACATGCACACTCCCACTGGAGGACAGGCCACGCCAGAGGACAGGGCCACTCCGAGGACAGGTCCAAGCCTAGGACAGGCCACACAGAAGCACAGGGCCACACCGGAGGAATGGGCCAAGCTGAGGACAAACCCATGCCGAGGACAGGGCCATGCCAGGGACAGGCCACGCTGAGGACAGGGCCACACAGGTCGAAGGGCAGTGTGTTGAACTGGCTGTGGTGCCTCTGGGGGTCCTGGGCGGCTGGAGCAGCCCCCTGGAATGTTCTTTTCAATGACAAGAACATGGTCAGAATGTAGTGAGCGCTAGCATGTATTTGCTCACTGGTATGTACATCATGACCCATCCATCAGCTCCAGCCTTGGCGTCACACTGCTGCTGACACCGTCACCCGCCCCCACGTGTGTTCACGGTCAGGACTGTGCATGGAAGTAGCTCAGCCACAGTCACAGAAGCCTCACGTCGGCTGTGCTGCCCGCTCCCCAGCTCCAGAAGGAGATGTTCTCACACGGAGGCCCTGAGGCTGACGGGGTGCCCATGGCCTCGGCCGGATGGAGGCTCCGCACCCTCCGCCCAGAGAACAGCACTGGCACCAGAGCCACAGGCGCTCACACAGGCGGAAGCCACCCTGCAGCTGCTGGCCGGGCCGGAGCCTGAGATTCTGTCAGGGGGGCCGGGAAAGGAAAGCCCAAAGGCATGTTTTATCCACAGGCTCCTCAGCCGTGACCTCCTCACGTGGCTGTGAAAGTGTATGAGTGAGTGTGAGTGTGTGAGTGTGAGGAAGAAATCCAGGCCGCTCTGAGGCCAGGGCCCAGTGAGTGACAGACCTCCGGAAGCTGATCTCAGCCTGCAGTTCTGTGCTCTTCCAGGAGCAGCCCTGTCGCCTGGTTAGGGCGTTGGCCACAGACCCAAGTGTCAGGTTTGACTCCCTGGTCCAATCTGGACCAGAGGTAAATAGTCCATGTGTGTTTCTCACATCGATGTTTCTCTCTCTCTCTCTCTCTCTCTCTCTCTCTCTCTCTCTCTCTCTCTCTCTCTCTCTCTCTCTGTCTCTCTCTCTCTCCTCCCTTCCTTCCACTCACTCTCTTTAAAGGTCAATAGAAAAAATATCCCTGGGTGAGGATTAAAGAAAATTAAAAAAGAGCAGCCTCAAGTACACCCAAGCTCAGGCACGGGCAGAATTTGTGGGGCCTGCATCATATTCAGTTCTGGGGGGGGGGGGGGGGGGAAGTGCAGTTATTTAAGAAAAACGATAGAAAATTATGCACAACATGTAATGCTTATTCAGAATAACAAGTAAAGCCACAATGAATCACAAATGTTAAATAAAATGACTAGTAAGACAACATTCAAAAGAAAGTAGTAACAACTACTATTACTGTGTGACTTACATGTCTCTTTATTTCTCTTTCTACATTGTTAGGGCTGCATACTCCTTGGTCTCCATATAATACCAGTTTCATAATTTGTTTTCTGCGGAGAGAATGGGAAGAAGTCCAGGCTCTCCTCTAGTGTGGTTAATTGAATTTTGGTCTTAATAACCATCATTTAGAAAAGTTCCATCATCTGCAGTGTCTTCCTGGGACAGACCTACCCAGAATTCCAGCCTCTGTTCAGTGCCCAGGGCGGAGTCCCCCTCCCTCATGGCGGCCAGGAGGTGGCACAGAGCCTGGGGGGGGGGGGGGGGGGGGGAGAGGGAAGTGGAGGGGAGGGCAGTCCCAGGAGCACCTGGTGGAGAGGGAGCCCAGGGGCCCGCGTTACCGCCTCCGGCCAGCTGGTGGCGACAGAGGCCCTGAAGCTGAAGCTCCCTCTGAGCTTTTCCTTTTCCTTTTTCTTCTTTTCTGTCAGAACTTCTGTTGAACCAGCCCTTTCCCAAACCTTTCACCCCTTCTGACTGTAAGTGGAGGATAATAATAATAATTCAATATTATTATTCTTATTTTCAGTATTAACAATAATTATTCGTTTGTTATTACATGAGTATTAGCGTTTGTAAGACATGCAAGAATGTACCCCACATTGCCAATGTTGGGGAAAGCTCAGCAAGGTGATTATGGAAGACTATTTTATTTTTAAAAATAACGAATTTTATTAAAATAAAAATGTTGTTGTCTTCAAAAAGACACCATAAATCTGGCTGGCGTGTCTCAGTGGTTCCAGGAGGTCACAGTTCGATTCCTGGTCAGGGCACATGCCCAGGTTGTGGGCTCCATCTCCAGTAGGGGGCGTGCAGGAGGCAGCCAAAAAATGATTTTCTCTCATCATTGATGTTTCTATCTCTCTCTCCCTCTTCCTTCATTTCTGAAATTAATAAAAATATATTTTTACTATTGTTTGTTATTCCTCATCTGAGGATATTTTTCCATTGAATTTTTAGGGAGAGTGGGAGAGAGAGGGAAAGACAGAGAGAAACATCAATGTGAGAGAAATACATTGATTGGTTGCCTCCTGCATGAACCCTGACCAGGGAAGGAGCTTGCAACCAAGGTTGACCAGCCCTTGATCAGAACTGAACCTGAGACCTTTTGGTCTATAGCCACGGAGCCAATCTATACACACACACACACACACACACACACACACACACACATATCAGTTTCCCTATGAGCATTGTTTTTATTATTTAAAGTATTACATATGTCTCCTTTTTCCCCATCAACCCCTCAGTAAAAATGTTTTAAAGACACTAAAAAAAGACACTATGAGTCTTGTGAGTTTTTTTAAAATATATATTTTACTGATTTTTTACAGAATGGAAGAGAGAGGGATAAAGAGTAAGAAACATTGATCAGCTGCCTCCTGCACGTTCTCTAATGAGGATGTGCCCACAACCAAGGAACATGCTGGTGACCAGAATTGAACCTGGGACCCCTCAGTCTGCAGGTCGACGCTCTCTCCCACCACTGAGCTAAACCAGTCAAGGCGAGTCTTGTGTTTTTTTAAATATACCTTTCCATGTCTTTGATTTCTTTTATTAGACTAATTTTTGCTTGTGAATCTGAAAAAAAATACACAACTTTCACAGATGTAAAGGCTAGGAAGGATTGGTAATAGCAGTCATACAAGTCCTGACTTTTTTTTCCATGTTTTTATTGGTTTTAGAGACAGAGAGAGGGGGAGGGAGAGAGGGATAGAAAATCGCCAATGCGCTGACTTCTGACCACAGTGGGGACCCAGCACTGAGCCTGACCAGGCATCAGACAGGGACCATGGGACTGGTGTGACGCCACCCACAGAGGACAGAGAGGATAGAGAGGAAGACAGAGAGGAGGACAGGGATGAGGACAGGGAGAAGGACAGGGAGGAGGCCATGGAGGAGGACAGAGAGGAGGACAGGGAGGAAGACAGAGAGGAGGTCAGGGAGGAGGACAGAGAGGAGGACAGAGAGGAGGATAGAGAGGAGGATAGAGAAGACAGGACAAAGATGACAGGATAGAGGGAACAGATAGGAGGACAGAGGGGAGAACAGAGAGGAGGAGAGAGAGGTGGAAAAAGAGAATAGGGTGGAGGACATACAGGAGGACAGGGAGGAGAACAGAGACGAGGACAGGGAAGAGGACAGAGAGGAGAACAGAGAGGAGGACAGGGATGAGAACAGGGAGGACAGGGAAGAGGACAGAGAGGAAGACAGGGAGGAGGACAGAGAGGAGGACAGGGAGGAGGATAGAAAGGACAGAGAGGAAGACAGAAAGGAGAACCGGGAGAGGTCAGGGAGGAGGACAGAGAGGAGGACATGGAGGACGACAAGGAGGACAGGATAGAGACGACAGGACAGAGAGAGGAGAACCGGGAGGAGGACAGGGAGGAGGGCAGAGAGGACAGAGAGGAGGACAGGGAGGAAGAGAGAGAAGATAACAGGGAGTATGACAGAGAGGAGGACAGAGGAGGAAAGAGATGAGAACAGAGAGGACAGGGAAGAGGACAGAGAGGAAGACAGGGAGGAGTATAGAGAGGAGGACAGAGAGGAAGACAGAGAGGAGGACAGAGAGGAAGACAGAGAGGAGGACAGGGAGGAGGCCTGGGAGGAGGCCAGAGAGGAGGACAAGGAGGAGGACAGAGAGGAGGACAGAGAGAAGGATAGAGAGGAGGATAGAGAAGACAGGACAGAGATGACAGGACAGAGGGGGCAGATAAGAGGACAGAGTGGAGGACAGAGAGGAGGAGAGAGGGGAGGAAAAGAGGAGGACAGGGAGGAGGACATAAAGGAGGACAGGGAGGAGAACAGAGAGGAGGACAGGGAAGAGGACAGAGAGGAGAACAGAGAGGAGGGCAGGGATGAGAACAGGGAGGAGGACAGGGAGGAGGACAGAGAGGACAGAGAGGAGGACAGGGAGGAAGACAGAGAAAATAACAGGGAGTAGGACAGAGAGGAGGACAAAGGAGGACAGAGATGAGAACAGAGAGGACAGGGAAGGGGACAGAGAGGAAGACAGGGAGGGGGACAGATAGGACAACAAGGAGGAGGACAGAGAGGCAGACAGAGAGGAGGAGAGGTAGGAGGACAGCGAGGAGGACATGGAGGACGACAAGGAGGGCAGGACAGAGACGACAGGAAAGAGAGAGGAGAACTGGGAGGAGGACAGGGAGGAGGACAGAGAGGATAACAGGGAGTAGGACAGAGAGGCGGAAAGAGGAGGACAGAGATGAGAACAGAGAGGACAGGGAAGAGGACAGAGAGGAAGCCAGGGAGGAGGACAGGGAGGAGGACAGAGAGGAGAACAGGGAGGAGGACAGAGAGGAGGACAGAGAGGACGATAGAGAGGAGGATAGAGAAGACAGGACAGAGATGACAGGACAGAGGGGGCAGATAAGAGGACAGAGTGGAGGACAGAGAGGAGGAGAGAGGGGAGGAAAAGAGGAGGACAGGGAGTAGGACATAGAGGAGGACAGGGAGGAGAACAATGAGGAGGACATGGAGGACGACAAAGAGGGCAGGACAGAGACGACAGGAAAGAGAGAGGAGAACCGGGAGGAGGACTGGGATAAGTACAGGGAGGAGGACAGGGATTAGGACATAGAGGAAGACAGATTGGAGAATAGAGGAGTTCAGGGAGGAGGAATGGGAGTAGGACAGATAGGAGGATAGAGAGGAAGACATGGAGGAGGACAGAGTTGAGGACAGGGAGGGGGACAGAGTGGAGGACAGAGACGAGAACAGAGTGGAGGACAGGGAGGAGGACAGGGATGAGGACAGGCTGGAGGACAGAGGAGTACAGGGAGGAGGACATGGATGAGGGCATGGAGGACAGGAGAGAGATGACAGGACTGAGATGATTAGAGAAGAGAACAGAGAGGAGGACAGGGATAAGGAAAGGGAGGAGGACAGGGATGAGGAGGAAGAGGAAGACAGAGAGGATGATAGAGAGGAGGACTGGGAGGAGGATATAGAGGAGGACAGAGTTTAGGACAGAGATGAGAACAGAGTGGAGGACAGGGAGGAGGACAGATTTGAGAACAGAGAGGACAGGGTGGAGGACAGAGAGGAAGACAACGAGGAATAGAGAGAGCAGGATAGAGAAGAGGACAGGGAGGAGATCAGGGAGGAGGAGAGAGAGGAGGAGAGAGAGAAGAACAGAGAGTAGGACAGAGAGGAGTATAGAGAGGAGGACAGAGGAGGATAGGGAAGAAGAGAGTGAGGAGGACAAAGTGGAGGTCACAGAGGAGGACAGAGAGGACAGAGGGGAGGACAGGGAGGACACGGAGGAGTACAGAGAGGAAGACAGGGAGGAGTGGAGAGATGAGGACAGGGAGGAGGACAGGGAGGAGAAGAGGGAGGAGGACAGAGAGGAGGACAGGGAGGAAGACAGAGAGGATAACAGGGAGTAGGGCAGAGAGGAGGACAGAGATGAGAACAGAGAGTACAGGGAAGAGGACAGAGAGGAAGACAGGGAGGAGGACAGAGAAGTGGACTGATAGGACGACAGAGAGGAGGACAGAGAGGAGACCCCGGAGGAGAACAGGGAGGAGGACAGCAAGAAGGAAAGAGAGGAGGACAGAGAGGAAGACAGGTAGGAGGACAGGGAGCAGGACATGGATGAGGACAAGGAGGACAGGAGAGAGATGACAGGACAGATAGAATGGAGAGGAGAACAGAGAGGAGGACAGGGATAAGGACAGGGAGGAGGACAGGGATGAGGACATAGAGGAAGACAAATTGGAGAACATAGGAGTTCAGGGAGGAGGAATGGGAGTAGGACAGATAGGAGGATAGAGTGGAGGACATGGAGGAGGACAGAGAGGAGGACAGGGAGGGGGACAGAGTGGAGGACAGAGACAAGAACAGAGTGGAGGACAGGGAGGAGGACAGAGATGAGAACAGAGAGGACAGGGTGGAGGACAGAGAGGAAGACAACGAGTAGTAGAGAGAGCAGGATAGAGTACAGGAGAGGGCGGAGATCAGGGAGGAGGAGAGAGAGGAGGAGAGAGAGGAAGTCATAGAGGAGGATAGGGAGGAGGACAGAGAGGAGAACAGATAGTAGGACAGAGAGGAGGACAGGGAGGAAGAGAGTGAGGAGGACAAAGAGAAGGTCAGAGAGGAGGACAGAGAGGACAGAGGGGAGGATAGGGAGGATACGGAGTAGTACAGAGAGGAAGACCGGGAGGAGTAGAGAGAGGAGGACAGGAGGAAGACAGGGAGGAGGACAGGGAGGAGAAGAGGGAGGAGGACAAAGAGGAGGACAGTGAGTAGGACACGGAGGAGGAGAGTGATGAAGACATGGAGGAGTATAGAGAGCAGGACAGAGAAGAGGACAGAGAGGAGGACAGGGAGGATCACAGAGATGAATTCAGGGAGAGGACAGGGAGGAGGACAAGGAAGAGGATAGAGAAGAAGACAGGGAGGAGGAGAAAGAGGAGGACAGAGAAGAGGACGGGGAGGAGGACAGGGAGGAGGACATTGAGGAGAACATGGATGAGGACAGTGAGGAGGACAGGGATCAGAAGAGTGAGGAGGACATGGAGCAGGACGGAGGAGGACAGAGAGGAGAACAGAGAGGAGGACAGGGAGGAGGACAGAGATGAGTACAGAGAGGAGGACAGGGAAGAGGACAGGGAGGAGGACAAGGAGTTGGACAGATAGGAGGACAGGGAGGAGAAAAGGGAGGAGGACAGAGAGTAGGACAGGGAGGAGGAGAATGAGGAGAACAGAGAGAAGGAAAAAGAGGACAGGGCGGAGGACAGAGAATAGGACAGAGAGGAGGACAGGGAGGGGGAGCATGAGGAGGACAGATTAGAGGACACAGAGGAGGACTGAAGAGTGAGGAGGTCAGAGGAGAATCGGGAGAGGACAGGGAGGAGGACAGAGATGAGGGCAGAGTGGAGAACAGATAGGACAGAGTGGAGGACAGATAGGAGAACAGGGAATAGGACAGGGAGGAGGACATGGAGGAGGACAATTAAGAGGAGAGAGAGAAGGACAGATAGGACAAGACAGAGAAGACAGAGAGTAGGACATAGAGGAGGTCAGAGAGGAGGACAGTGAGGATAACCGGGAAAAGGACATGGAGGATGACAGAGAGGACAGAGAAGAGGACACGGAGGAAGACAGAGAGAAAGACAGTGAGGAGGACACAGAAGAGGACAGAGAGGAGGATAGGGAGGAGTACATGGAGGATAACAGAGAGCAGGACAGGGAGGAGGACAGATGGAGGACAGGCACGACAGAAAAGATGATAGCGAGGAAGAGAGAGAGGAGTTCAGAAAGGATTATAGAGAGGAGGACAGAGAGGAGGACAGGAAGGAGGACAGAGTGGAAGACAAGGAGGAGGACAGAGAGGAGGACTGAGATGAGAACAGATAGGAGGACCGGGAGGAGGATAGAGATTAGAACTGAGAGGAGGAAAGGGAGAAGAGTGAGGAGGATAGATAGGACAGAGAAGAGGAAAGGGAGGACAGAGAGGAGAACAGAGAGGAGGACAAGGATGAGGACAGGGAGAAGGACAGAGAGTAGAACGGAGAGGAGAACAAGGAGGAGAAGAGTGAGGAGGACAGAGAGGAGGACAGAGAGGAGGCCAGAAAGGAGGACCTAGAGGACAGAGATGAGGCCAGAGAGGAGTACATGGAGGAGGAGCATGTGGAGGACAGAGAGGAGGCCAGTGAGGTGGACAGAGAGGAGAGAGAGGAGACCAGAGAGAAGGACAGATGAGAAAAGGGAGGGGGGCAGGGAAGAGGACAGAGATGAGAACAGAGAGGGGGACAGGGAAGAGGACCGAGATGAGAACAGAGAGGAGGAAAAGAGGAGGACAGAGAGGAAGACTGGGAGGAGGAGAGAGAGGAGTAGATATAGGAGGACGGAGAGGAAGACAGGGATGAGGACAGAGAGGAGGAAAGGGAACAGGACAGAGATGAGGACAGAGAGGAGGAAAGGGAACAGGACAGAGATTAGAACAGAGAGGAGGAAACAGAGGAGGACAGAGAGGAAGACAGGGAGGAGGAGAGAGGAGGACAGGGAGGAGGACTGGGAGGAGGACAGAGAATAGAACAGGGAGGAGGAAAGATAGGAAGACAGAGAGGAAGACAGGGAGGAGGAGAGAGAGGAGGACAGAGATGAGAACAGAGAGGAGGACAGGGAGGAGGACAGAGATGAGAACAGAGAGGAGGAAGGAGAGGAGGACAGAGAGGAATACAGGGAAGAGGAGAGAGAGGAGGACATAGAGGACAGGGATGACGACAGAGAGGAGGACAGGGAAGAGGACAGAGAGGAGGATAGGGAAGAATACAGAGAGGACAGAGATGAGAACAGAGATGAGGATAGGGAGTGGGACAGCGATTATAGAGGAGAGGAGGAATCGGAGGAGGACAGAAAGGAAGTCAGGGAGGAGGAGTGAGTGTTAGATAGAGAGGATGACAGAGAGGTGGACAGGGATGAGGATAGGGAGTAGGACAGGTAGGAGGACAGGGAGGAGGCCAGAATGGAGGGTATCGAGGAGGACAGGGAGGATAACCGGAGGAAGTCACAGTGGAGGACAGAGAGGTCAGAGAGGGGGACCCAGAGGAGGACAGAGAGGAGGACAGAGATGAGAACAGAGGAGGACAGGGAGGAGGACAGAGATGAGAACTGAAAGGACAAGGAGGAGCATAGAGAGGAAAACAGTGAGGAGTAGAGAGAGCAGGACAGAGAAGATGCCAGGGAGGAGGACAGAGAGGACAGAGAGGAGGCCAAGGATGAGGACATGGAGGAGGACAGGGAGGAGAACAGAGATTAGAACAGAGTGGCGGACAGGGAGGAGGACAGGGAGGAGGACAGAGAGGAGAATAGAGAGGAGGACAGGAAGGAAGACAGGGAGGAAGACAGGAGGATAGACCTGACACAGGCCGGACAAAGGCCGTACAAAGAGGACGACAGGACAGAAAGTATATCGGGCCTGCATTGCCCAAGCATCCCTGCCCAGTGTCATCAATGTCTTAACTTTTTTTTAATTTTTTATTTTAATCAACCTTAATTGTTCATATTATTACAAAGGTTCCTCATTTCTTTCCTCCTCCACCAGGTTCCCATCCCACCCTCTGCCCCCTCCCTACAGCCCATTGTCCTCATCCATAGGTGCACAGTTTTTGTTCAGTTTCTTCCTGCATCCACCACTCCCCCTTTCCCCAATGACTGTCAGTCCACTCCCCTCCCGTATCTCAGACTCTACTACAATCAACAGCTAATATTGTTCATCAGGTTTTTCAATCTCCTTTTTTTTTTTTTTTTTTTTTTTTAGTTAATAAACTTTTATACTTCTAAGAATAAATTTTAAAATCTAATCATTTTAAACCTTGTTTTTTCTGCCCTGGGAATTGAGAAGCAAACTTGTTTACATGTAAACTTGCCCTTAGTCTATCAAAAGGTGTAGCAATTCAAATGTAAATGAACACATTGTTTAAAGATAGCTGCTGGTTGGAATTGGATTACCTGTTCTGGGTGGGGAGGGCTTGCCCTCTCATTTCTCCATTAAAATTTAGGTGTTAGCTTTAAAACCTCTTTTTGGCAAGAGACCTTAAACTTTCAGAATTTTAAATGTTTCAGATAGTAAATCAGTTACTTAGCATTTTCTCAAATCAATAATACCTCCACATGCCCAAGGATACACTTCACACAAAAGACATTTCCAAATAGATCAACCAACCTCATCCAGACCCCACACAAGGCAATCACAGATCAACACCCCAGTGGTATAACTCAACACATCCAGATCTAAGTCTTCATCACTTGATTCAGCAGGCCCTCAAGTTCCCCCAAAGTTTCCAGCCATGTCTGAGAGGCAGCCCTGGGGCGTGGGCAGGCGAGGAGCAAGCTGTTCCAGGCCCAACTGCTTCGGGTCGGGCCTCTGCTCTGGTTGCTCTGGTTCGTTCCACAACCTGCTGCCCGGCTCTGGCCACTGCCGCTCCAAGCCTGGCTGCTGCTGCTCTGGGCCTGGCTGCTCCTTACCCGGCTGTTCTGGGCCCAGCTGCTCTGGGCCCGTCCGCTCCTGGCCTGGCCACTCCCGGCCTGGATGCTGCTGCTCCAGGCCTGGCTGCTCCCGACCCGGCTGTTCTGGGCCCGGCTGCTCCGGACCATGCCACTCTGGACCCAGCCACTCTGGGCCTGGCCACTCCCGACCTGGCTGCTCCAGGCTTGTTGGCTGCTCTTCTGGGCCTGGCTGCTCCGGACCCAGCTGTTCTGGGCCTGGCTGCTTTGGGCCTGGCTGCTGCTTCTCCGGGCCTGGTGCTACCGACCGGGCTGCTCTGGGCCTGGCTGCTCTGGGCCTGCTGCTACTGCTCCGGGCTTGGCTGCTCCAGTCCCAGCCACTCTGGGCCTGGCCGCTCTGGGCCTGGATGCTGCTTCTCTGGGCCTGGCTGCTCCCACCCGGCTGCTCCTGGCCTGGCCTCTCCCGGCCTGGATGCTGCTGCTCCAGGCCTGGCTGCTCCCGACCCGGCTGTTCTGGGCCTGGATGTTCCGGGCCCTGCTGCTCTGGACCCAGGCCCTCTGGGCCTGGCCACTCCCAACCTGGCTGCTCCAGGCTTGGTGGATGCTGCTCTGGGCCTGGCTGCTCCCGGCCCGGCCGCTCCGGGCATGAGTGCTCAGGGCCTGGCCACCCTGGGCTTGGCTGCCTCCATCCCAGGCCTGGCTGCCACTGCCCCAGGTCTGGCTGCTCTGGGCCTGGCTGCTATTGCTCTGGTTCTGGTTTCTGCTGGTCTGGGGCCTAGCTTCTTCTTCTCCGGGCCCAGCTGCCACTGCCTTGGGCCTGCCCATCTGGGCCTGGCTACCGCCGCTCCAACATTCTGTCCTTTTTTTTTTTTTAATGCATTTATGTTGCATTGTTGGCTGCTGAGTTGAGTTCTGTCTTAGTCTTCGATTTTTTAATACCTTCTTTGTATTCTTTCTTAAGTAATTTTACTTCTTTTGCTATAACTTGATTTCTTCACGTTGAAAACTTCTTCAGTTTCTTCCTCCTCGTCCTGGAAGCTCAGCAGGCTGGCCTGCAGCACACCTTTGTTCTTCTGCGAGGCTTAAGCGTGTTTTCAGGGTCGGCGCCACCCAGGAAGCAGCCCCAGGCCTCAGCTCCGTGGCCCACGATCAGCAGTTCAGGGCCCAGAGGCACCCCCCAGCCCCCGGGGGCCCTGTCGCCAGGCTTCTTGCCAGCGCCCGGCTGGACGGTATCCGGCAGTGGCTCTTGCTCCTCATCGCATTCCTCCCCATCTGGAGATTTTTTCTCCTTCCCATTCAGAGAGTCTAGCATCAGAGTCAACAGACTGTCCTCTGCGTGCAATGTGCGCGACTCCAGGGGCTCTGCCCCTCTCCGCTCCTCTTGGACTCCACCTCACAGCCCTGTCTCCCTCCATTTGAGCCTGGGTCTCCAGGGTCTGGCCTAGAACTTGGGTTCAGAGCAGTCAGAACTGGGGTCCAGCACGGCCAGAGCTCTTGTTTCCTTCCAGCCAGGGCAATCTAGCATCAGAGTCAACACTCCTTCCTTTGCACACAATGTGCATGACTCTGGGGTCTCTGCCTTTCACCGCTCCCCCGGGTTCCTCCTCACAGTCCTGTCTCCCCCTTCCTGAGCCTCAGTCCCCAGGGTCTGGCCCAGAACTGGGGCACAGCGCTGGCAGTTATGGGGTTCAGCCCAGTCCGGAGCTTTTATTTCCTTCCTGCTAGGGAACGCCAGGCAGACACCCAGCCTTCTCCTCCTCTTCGGCTCCGTCCTCTCTGTGCGCATGCAGCATGCCTCCGTACCTTAGGCTTTTTCAGCTCCTCTGACTTTCCTTCTGGTTTTCTCTTTCCTTCTTGTAGAATTTTCAGTCAGTCGACTACCTGTAACTCTGGACAATGTCCATTTTATATTTTAGTTGTATTCCATTGAAATTGTTGTGTGCTGCTGCAGTTAGGTGTTTACCTGTGCAGCCATCTTGGATCCATCTTCAATGTCTTAACTTTTAAGGGCAGTTAGAAATCTGGATGGTTTTATACTAAAAATATAGTTTTTAAAATGTTAGCAACAGATTCAGATTTAAAGCACTGTAGGGCCAGCATTTTTTTTTTTCCCAGTTTGCATGTAGTTATTTAAGTAAGAGATCAGAAAATACATTTTTACAATTCACATAAGAAAAACATATTTAAATGAATAAAAGGTAAAGTGACCAGCTGGGTAGCTCAGTTTGTTAGATCATCATCCAGATACTATGATGTTGTGAGTTCCATCCCTGGTCAGGGCACATATATATACAAGAATCAACCAATGAATAGATAAATAAGTGGAATAACATACGGATGTTTCTCTCTCTCAAATCATTCAATCAATAAAACACTTTAAAATGACCAATGGTGACAGAATTTAGTGTTTATAATGAGATGACCAATAATGCTAATAATGCAGAGAAGAAATTGAAAGTGTATTTAAAAGTTTGAGACCATGCTTTACAATATTTTATAACAAAAATAAAGTATTAAGCTTTTAAAGACATACATTACTTAATAGTTTTTCAAGTGATTTCAAGATGTTCTCTTATATGGACATGAAACATAAAACAGAAACTTGGGTCAACAAGTATTAGTCCACAGAAGCTTGTGAAGTTTACTTTTTTATTCTTATTGATTTCAAAGAGGAAGGGAGAGAGAGAGAGAAACATCAGTGATGAGAGAGAATCATGGATCAGCTGCCTCCTGCACACCCCACACTGGGGATCTAGTCCACAACCCGGGCATGTGCCCTGATTTGGAATTGAACCGTGACCTCCTGGTTCATAGGTCGATGCTCAACCACTGAGCTATGCCAGCTGGGCAAAAGTTTACTTTTTTATATAAAATTTCTTCAATTTATACTTGTTCTTGTTATAGGAGCAGAAAGAAACTAGCATGACAAATATATTTGAGGAGTCTGTCAATTACATAGCAAAAACAATTACTTTAAAAAAAACTATGAAAATGTGCACCAGGCAACATCTATAGTTACCGACCAAATGGAAACAATCCTATACAATAAAGAGCTGATAGGCAAATGGTCATCATGCCCTCACGCCCTCACACCCTCACACCCTGGGCCAGGTCTGGGGAACCTGAGGCTGCACTGGGGGACCTGAGGCCACGCGTTCCCCTCCCCCTCCCGTGGGGCTTGATGGAGGACCTGAGGCTGTTGCCCCCTCCCCCACCTGGCACTATCAGGGGGGACTTGAGGCTGTACCTCCTGCCCTTCAGGGCTTTATGGGGGGGTGAGGCTGGCTGTGTCTTGGTTTTCCTTGATTTCAAGGTGCGTGTGGGTGGGGTGGCAACTTGACTTAGTCCCATGGCATGCCCAAGACTTTGACAGGAGGGATAATTTCATATAAATTTTACTAATTTTCTTTCATCTCTGACACTTCTATCATAGAGAAAGGGCAAATAGCAATATTAAAATATTTTCTCTAATTCCCTTTTACTGTGCACAAATTTTGTGCACTGGGCCACTAGTATGATTAGTAACTCTTCTAGAAAACACACCATTTAATTTAATTTATTTATTTAGTATTATTTTTTAATTTTAACAAATCTTTATTGTTCAGATTATTACAATTGTTTCTCCTCCCCCCTCCACCCAATCCCCACCCCATCCTCTGCACTTAACTCCCTCAGCCCCCGCTGTCCTCATCCATAGGTATATGATTTTTGTCCAGTCTCTTCCCGTACCCCCCACACAGACACCCTTTTCCCCCTGAGAATTATCAATCGACTTCCATTCTGTGCCCCTGATTCTATAATATTCACCAGTTTATTCTGTTCCTCAGATTTATTAAGTCCCTTGACTTTTAGATTCACTTGTTGATAGATACCTATTTGTTGTTCATAAAATTTGTCTTTACTTTGTTCTTCTTTTGCCTCTTTTAAAGAACACCTTTTAGCATTTCATATAATACTGGTTTGGTGGTGATGTACTCCTTTAGCTTTTTCTTATCTGTGAAGCTCTTTATCTGCCCTTCAATTCTGAATGATAACTTTGCTGGGTAGAGTAATCTTGGTTGTAGGTTCTAGCTATTCATCCCTTTGAATATTTCTTGCCACTCCCCTCTGGTCTGCATGGTTTTTGTTGAGAAATCAGTTGATAATCGTATGGGTGCTCCCTTGTAGATAACTTTTTTTCTCTTGCTGCTTGTAAGATTCTCTCTTTGTCTTTTGCTCTTGGCATTTTAATTATGATGTGTCTTGGTGTGGTCCTCTTTGGATTCTTTTTGTTTGGGGTTGTCTGCACTTCCTGGACTGGTAAGTCTATTTCTTTAAAGGGGGGAGGGAGGAGTTTTCTGACATTATTTCTTTAAATAGGTTTTGAGTGTCCTGCTCTCTCTCTTCTTCTGGTACCCACATAATTCTGATGTTGGTATACTTGAAGTTTTCCCAGATGCTTCTTATTTTAATTTATTTTTCTTTTTTTCTTTTTCTGGTACCTGCTCTTTATTTATTTATTTTTTATTTTTTTAAATTAATTATCTGTGTACATATTTTAACATTGCCAACCCTCCCATACATACCCTCCCTCCCCAGAGTTTTGTGTCCATTGGTTGTAATTATATGCATGTATTCAAGTCCTTCGGTTGATCTCTTATCTCCCCCAGATCTCCCTACTCTCCCCGCTGTAATTTTACAGTCTGCTTGTTGCTTTACTCTCTTTATATCTATCTTTTGGTTTGCCAGTTTATAATGTTCTTTAATATTTATAAATGAGTGAGGCCATGTGGTATTTCTCTTTTATTGACTGGCTTATTTCACTCAGCATGATGTTCTCTAGTTCTATCCAGGTTGCTGCAAATGATGAGAATTCCTTCTTTTTATGGCAGCATAGTATTCCATTGTGTAGATGTACTATTGTTTTTTGATCCAATCATCTGCTGACGGACACCTAGGCTGATTCCAGATTCTAGCTATTGTAGATTGTGTTGCTATGAACATAGGGGTGCATATATCCTTTCTGATTGGTGTTTCTAGTTTCTTGGGATATATTCCTAGGAGTGGGATTACTGGGTCAAATGGGAGTTCCATTTTCAGTTTTTTGAGGAAACTCCACACTCCTTTCCACAGTGGTTGCACCAGTTTGCATTCCCACCAGCAGTGCACGAGGGTTCCTTTTTCTCCACAACCTCGCGAACACTTGTCGTTTGTCGATTTGTTGATGTTGGCCATTCTGACAGGTGTGAGATGGTACCGCATTGTTGTTTTGATTTGCATCTCTCAGACAATTAGTGACTTAGAGCATGTTTTCATGTGCTTTTTGGCCTTCCTTCTGTCTTCTTTTGAAAATATTCTATTTAGGTCCATTGCCCATTTTTTAATCGGATCATTCATCTTCCTTTTATTTAGTTGTATAAGTTGTTTGTAGATGTTGGAGATTAAACCCTTATCAGTGGTAACATTTGCAAATATGTTCTCCCACACAGTGGGCTTTCTTGTTGTTTTGTTGATGGTTTCTTTTGCTGTAAAGAAGCTTTTTATTTTGATGTAGTCCCATTTGTTTATTTTCTCTTTAGCTTCCATTGCCCTAGGGGCAGTATCAGTGAAGAAGTTCTTTTGGCATATGTCTTAGATTTTGTTGCCTGTGGATGCTTCTAGTATTTTTATGGTTTCCCATCTGATATTTAAGTCCTGTATCCATTTTGAGTTTATTTTTGTGTATGGTGTAAGTTGGTGATCTAGTTTCATTCTTTTGCATGTATCTGTCCAATTTTCCCAACACCATTTATTGAAGAAACTGTCTTGACTCCATTGTATATTCGTGCCTCCTTTGTCAAATATTAATTGAGCATAGTGATTTGGGTTGATATCTGGGTTCTCGATTCTATTACATTGATCTATATGTCTGTTTTCGTGCCAATACCAGGCTGTTTTGAGAACAGTGGCTTTGTAATACAGTTTGAAGTCTGGTATTGAGATCCCTCCTACTTTACTCTTGTTTCTCAGGATTTCTGTGGCTATTCGGGGTCTTTTATTGTTCCAAATGAACTTTTGGAGAGTTCTTTCTAGGTCAGTGAAACATACAATTGGTATTTTAATGGGGAGTGCATTGAACCTATAGATTGCTTTAGGAGGTATGGACATTTTGATGATGTTGACTCTACCAATCCATGAACATGGTATGTTCTTCCATCTGTTTACATCTTCCTCTATCTCTTTTTTCAGTGTCGTGTAGTTTTCCATGTATAGGTCCTTTACTTCCTTAGTTAAGTTTATTCCTAGGTATCTTAATTTTTTTTGGTGTGATGGTAAATGGAATTGCTTTTTTAGTCTCTGTTTCTATAAGTTAGCTGTTGGTGTATAGAAATGCCATAGATTCCTTGGCATTAATTTTGTATCCTGCTACATTGCCAAATTCATTTATTAAGCCAATTAGTTTTTTATGGAGTCTTTTGGGTATTTTATTTACAATATCATGTCGTCTGCAAATAAGGATAACTTTACTTCTTCTTTTCCAATTTGGATGCCTTTTATTTCCTCCTCTTGTCTAATTGCAATGGCTAGTACTTCCAGTACTATGTCAAAGAGAAGTGGCGATAGTGGGCACCCCTGTCTTGTTCCTGTTTTTAGAGGGAATGGTTTTATTTTTATTTATTTTTTTATTTTTTTTAAATATATTTTATTGATTTTTCACAGAGAGGAAGAGAGAGGGATAGAGAGTTAGAAACATCAATGAGAGAGAATCACCGATTAGCTGCCTCTTGCACACCCCCTACTGGGGATGCACCCACAACCAAGGTACATGCCCTTGACCGGAATCGAACCTGGGACCTTTCAGTCCGCAGGCCGACGCTCTATCCACTGAGCCAAACCGGTCCCAGCTTAGAGGGAATGGTTTTAGATTTTGCCCATTGAGTATGATGTTGGCTGTGCGTTTATCATATATAGCTTTTATTATGTTGAAGTATGATCCTTGTACTCCCACCTTGTTGAGAGTTTTTACCAGGAAAGGGTGTTGTATTTTATCAAATGCTTTTTCTGCATCAATTGATAAGACTATATGATTTTTATCTTTTAACTTGTTTATGTGATGTATCACATTTATTGTTTTGCGGATATTGTACCAACCTTGCATTCCTGGAATAAATCCTACTTGGTCATGGTGTATGATCTTTTGATGCTCTGCTGGAGCCAATTTGCTAGAATTTTGTTGAAGATTTTGGCATCTATGTTCATGAGGGATATTGGCCTGTAATTCTCTTTCATTGAGTTGTCTTTATCTGGTTTTGGTATTAGGGTGATGCTGGCTTCATAGAAGGAATTTGGAAGTGTTCCTTCCTCTTGGAATTTTTTGGAATAGTCTGAGGAGGATAGGTTTTAGTTCTTCCTTGAATGTTTGGTAAAACTCTCCTGTGAAGCCATCTGGCCCTGGGCTTTTGTTTGCTGGAAGCTTTTTGATAACTGTTTCAATTTCTTCCCAAGTCACTGGTCTATTGAGATTTTTAGATTCTTCCTGATTGAGTTTTGGAAGGTTGCATTTTTCTAGGAATATGCCCATTTCTTCCAGGTTGTTCAGTTTGTTGGAATAGAATTGTTCATAGTATTTTTGTAACAATCCGTTGTATTTCGTCGGGGTCTGTTGTTATTTCACATCTTTTGTTTCTGATTTTGTTTATTTGGGTCCTCTCTCTTTGTTTCTTGGTTAGCCTGGCTAGAGGTTCATCTATCTTGTTTATTCTTTCAAAGAATCAGCTCTTGATTTTGTTGATCTTATGTATTGTTTCTTTGGTCTCTATGTCGTTTATCTGTGCTCTGATTTTTGTTATTTCCTTCCTTCTGTTTACACTGGGCTTTTCTTGTTGCTCTTTTTCTAACTCTTTGAGTTGTAGAGTTAGATAATTTGTTACCATTTTTTCTAGTTTTTTACAATAGGCTTGTAGGGATATGAACTTCCCTCTCAAAACTGCTTTTGCTGTATCCCATAGATTTGGATAGTTGTGTTTTCATTGTCATTTGTTTCCAGGATTTTTAAATTTCTTCCTTGATTTCTTTGGTAATCCAGTCCTTGTTTAATAGCATGCTGTTCAGTATCCATGTGTTTGATTTTTTTTGGATTTTTTTCATTGTAGTTAATTTCCAGTTTTATGCCACTATGATCTGAGAAGATGCTTGATATGATTTCTATCTTCTTGAATTTGAAGAGACTTTGCCTATGTCCCAAACTGTGGTCTATCTTTGAGAATGTCCCATGTGTGCTTGAGAAGAATGTATATTCTGTGGCTTTGGGGTGGAATGTTCTGAAGATGTCAATTAATTCCATCTGGTCTAGCAATTCATTTAGGATTGATATTTCTTTGCTGACTTTTTCTTCAGATGACTTGTCAAAGGGTGACAGTGGGGTATTAAAATCGCCTACTATGATTGTATTGCTATTAATCTCTCCCTTAATGTCCTCCAGCAGTTTTTTTTTTATATATATTGGGGTGCTCCCGTATTGGGTGCATATATATTTACCAGGGTTTTTTCTTCTTGTTGGATTGATCCCTTTAGTATTATGAAGTGGCCTTAATTATCTCTTGTTATGTCCTTCACTCTGAGATCTAATTTGTCAGATATAAGTATTGCTACCCCAGCTTATTTTCATTTCCATTCGCCTAAAAAACCTTTTTCCATCCCTTCACCCTCAGTCTGTGTGCATCTTTTTTTCTGAGGTGGGTTTCTTGTAGACAACAGATATATGGGTCTTGTTTTATTATCCAATCCGTTACCCTATGTCTTTTGATTGGAGCATTTAGTCCATTTACATTTAAAGTTATTACTGATAGGTACTTATTTGACACCATTTTTATTCTATACCCCTGTGTTCCTTCTCTGCTTTCTATTTCTTTAATTTTACAGTAGACACTTTAGCATTTCTTGCATTGCTGGTTTGGTGGAGATAAATTCCCTTAGTCTGTTTTTGTCTGTGAAGCTCCTGATTTCACCTTCACTTTTGATTGATAGCCTTGCTGGGTACAGTATTCTTGGATTCAGACCCTTCCTTTGCATGACTTTGTATATTTCATCCCATTCCCTTCTGGCCTGATAAGTTTCTGTGGAAAAATCAGTTGCTAGTCTGATGGGGGTTCCTTTATATGTAACTTTCTGTCTCTCTCTGGCTGCTTTTAAAATTCTGTTTTTTGTCGTTGGTGTTAGACAGCTTAAGTATAATGTGCCTAGGGGTCGGTTTTCTGGGGTTCATTTTGCATGGGACTCTGCGAGCATTTTGGATTTGTGTGGGTTTTTTCTTCTCTATCTCAGGAAAGTTTTCTGTCATTATTTCTTGAAATACGTTTTCCATGTCTTCCTCAATTCCCTTTCCTTCTGGAACCCCTATTATTCTAATATTGCTTTGTTTTGTATTGTCCCAAAGTTCCCTTAGACTTTCCTCCTCTTTTTAAATTTTTTTTTTCCAGAAGCTGTTCTAATTGGGTATTTTTTTCCTTCTTGTCTTCTAGCTCACTGATGCAGTCCTCTCCTTCGTCTAGTCTACTCTTGATCCTTTCTATTGAGTTCTTCATGGTAGCGATGTCATTTTAAATTTCTTCTTGGTTCTTCTTCAATTCCTCATGGCTCTTCCTCATTCCTTCTTGGTTATAGTCAAATTTCTCTTCCATTCTTTTTAGCCATCCTATGATCATTATTCTGAATTCTTGCTCTGGTAGGCTGCTTGCCTCTGACTCATTTACTTCCTTTTCTGGTGATGCCTGCTTTTCTTTTATGTGCGGGGTATTATTTTGTCTTCCCATGGTATCTCTTCAGGATGTCTGGTTATGTGGTGCTCCTTCTCTTGCGTTGATTTAAAGGTACAAAATACAACACTACCAGGTACAACACAAGAGGCACTTAACAGGAATATATTTACAATATTAATAACCTCTAATAAAGGTGACCACTAGAGAAAGGCAAATTAAGGGACAGGAGAGAAGGAAGAAAGGTAAAAATAAAATATAGAGAAATTTAAAAAAATAAATAACATAAGTAAATAAAAAAAAAGAGGTACAAAGAGATAGAAAAAGAAGAAAAAAAGTAATGACAAAATGAAGATGGAAAACAGGGAAAAAAGGAAAAGAGAGAGAGAGAGAGAGAGAGAGAGAGAGAGAGAGAGAGAGAGAGAGAGAGAGAGAGAGAGAAAGAGAGAGAGAGAGAGAGAGAGAGAGAGAGAGAAGAAGCAAACTAAAAGAGAAATGGTAAACAAACTATATATTTGGAGAAAATTGCCATAGAACAACCACTGAACCCAGCCAATGCCAATAACAATACTTGGAGATTAATACAAACTACAATATCCACTATTATTAAGTAAGGCTATGATATACAGAAGTAAAAGAAACAAACAAAAAACGGGGGATTTTTTAAAAAAAAAATACAAAGCAACAATAACAACACAGGAATAAGCATAACAATTTCACTTAAAAGCATAAAAATTCACAATAATCAACCTTCACACAAACAATGAGAATAGGATAGAGAGGAGAACAGTTTAAAAAAAACAAAAAAAAACTAGTTAATATAGTGCAGAGAGTGGTATTTATACACTTGGATCAGTGATTGGAACTTAGGTCTATAAGTTTAGTGAGAGCTTTAGCAGGGGGTATACAGAAAGAATAGAGGAGGAAAAACTAAAGCTGGAAAGGGATAGGATAAACCAGAGACTAAAAGGGTAAAGTTTAGTAAGAGAGTGATGGTGTAAAGGTCGAGTTGAGATAGGGTTGAATGATGCTATAGTAGAGATTAAAATAGAATGAAGGTTACTCCCAATGTAAAATAAAGAAAAAAATAAAATGGTACTGGAGAGGAACAAAAATAAAAAAGAAACAAAAATTGCAAAATAGCAGTAGTAATAGTGATGATAGAGATTGAAAAATGTAATAATTGAAAAGGTAAAATCAAGTAAGGAAAAAAGAAAAAAAATTTGTTTCTTAAGTAAAAGATGTAAAAAATGAAAATTAAATAAAAGATGTAAAAATGAAAATAAAATAAAGAATGGTAAAATTAGCATAAAAATGTCCAGTAGTGTGGTCATTCACTTCTTCTGTTATTGTATTTGGCACGCCTGATTCTCGGACCAGAGAGTCTTGCAATTCCCAGCATTCCACTGCACCTCAGTTTTGTAAGGTAATCCTTAATTTTAAGTAGGCTATATCTTAGTTATTTGTGTCCATTTATTTTTCATTAGTTAAAAGAAAAAGAAAGAAAGAAAGGAAAAGGGGCAGTTTGTAATTCAGCCCTTAGGTGTCAGTGTTACCGGTTTGACCTCCCAGTCTTTTTGGTTGCTCTGGCCTTCTTTCTCTATGGCTCTAGCTGACAGAGTGCCAACTGGCTCCCAGACTATCTCTTCTGGCTCAGATCCCTTGTTTCCAGGAAGGCAATTTCCCCCTGCAATTTCCCCGGATATGCCCAACTAGGCAGCCCTTCCCTAGTATTCAGGAGCAAGGGGGTGAAGGGAATCAGGCCCCAAGGTGTCCAGATGTTCCGCCCTTGTCGGGACAGCCGCAATTCTTAGCAATCTGTCCCGTGTCTCCTGACGTTTTAAAAAAGTCCCGCTTCTGTGGAAGATTACGCCAAACCCAGCACTGGCTGTCGCCGGGCAGAATTCTCGCTGCATCCTTCTTTGGGCGCAGCTCAGCACAGGCAGCAGCAAGGCGCTCCTGGTTACAGTGGGGGCGAGGCCTCGCCGGAGCCGGAGCTCCGCGGCTACTGTAGCTGCCTGCACCACGGGACCCAGAACCCTCAGGCTATTCCCACAAAGTCTGACCTTTCCATGGGTGGTTGAAAAACTCCCTTGAATCCACGTGTTTGCGCCGATGGGGGCGTCACAGCTGCTCGATGGAAACCTCGACTGTGGTTTTTCCAGGCCTCAGAGAAGCTCCTCCTTTCCTGGTAAGATGGTGCAGCCTTCCCTCCGAGCCCTCTTGGTCAGGAAATCCTGTCCAGCGACCCTTGCTTACCTTCCTTGAGAGTTCCGCTGCCCCTTATCTGCTAATCAACATTCCCTGAGCGACTCAGTCACTGCTTTAACTGTTCTGAGACCGGGGTCAGAACAAGTCCTTCTGTTCGGTCGCCATCTTCAAGCTCCGCCCTGAGATATTCCAGTTGCTTGAAATTTAAAGCGACACATTTTTCCTATAGATAAAGATCTCAGATTCTGATAGGCCTGAAAAGGGGAACTGGAGAATTTCTAACTGCGCCTTTAAGCCCCCTAACAGAACACGTGAAAAGTGTCCAAGCAGTCACCTGGGGTTTTGGTGTTTCATTAGGATGCAGGGGGTCACAAAGGAATTTCTCTCCTCGAAGCAGCTGCCACCGTCAGCTACTCTAACCACCCCCTGGAGGGAACAGACACCAGGTGGGCGGAGGCAGGGAGCGCAGGGTCCCAGGTGGTGAAGGAGGAGCTCCCACCCAGGCGAGGCGTTTTCATCTGGCGGTCCACTCTGCTCCCCCTGGGAAAAACGCTTGCCTCCTGTTAGCAAAGGTGCCCTGGGGGAACCGGTGACCCCACACTGTAATCAGACTCCCTGAACTTTTTGAAAAGCTCCCTTGCGTGTGTTTCCATTAATATTACTGATTTTAAAACTTAAGAGTTGACACACATATATAAGGACTAAATTGCCCTCAAAATATTGTCCTTTTCTTTTAAAGATTTTTACAATGTACTGTAATCATCAATCACATTAAACTTAGATGGCCAATTAAAACAAATAGTTCTGAGACCGTTCCTCCACCACTGATCAAGACTGGGTGGCGGCAGAAATAAGATTCATTTGGTTTTCTGAGTTTGCTGGGCAGACTTGGCGACTTTGCCAGCTCAAGCTTCCTTCTTGTAAATAGTTAACTTTATTATTTGGTCTCTGCTTTTATTTTTTTGTACCACAATTGTTACAATTTCATACCTTCAAATTAATAAACATATAAATACTGTTAGGTGGGCCGATTCCCCTCTGACAGAAAACAAAGCACCCCTGGGAAAAAGGAAGCCCAGTGGCTACTCGGGGCGGTTTATTAGCCGTCAGAGCACTCAGCTTTAAACAATTTAAAGGTTTCTTTCTTTCTCCTTTTTATTGATTTTCACACTTACATGAACAAATAATTATACCCAAGTAGACAAAACATCAAAAAAAGGTCAGTACTTATACCCTTTCAGTAAACAAGTACTATTACAATGTTTCAGCAAAACAGAAATGGCACTCATGTTGGATAAAGGAAATAAGACTAATACTCTATGACCTGTGAGGGGAAAGTTATCCTACAGACCCGCATTGACCTGGGAAAAAGAGTGGTTAAATCAAAAGCATTAACACCAGAGCCGTAGTCATCCGCCCGTTTCTTGAAGTCTTGGAAATTTTCCAAAAAACACTGTAGAAGGGGACACAGAGACACTGACAGACCTTGACCCATTTTGACGGAGACCAAAACACAAAACACAAAACAAATAGGCCTGACACAAACATGACAAAACACAAGACAACCCGTCCGGACACCTGGGGCCAAAGACACTCAACATAGTGTCCTCCAGGGCCGAGGACACCATCCTGTCCTGTGGCCAGAGCCTGGAGGTTAAGCCGCGTCTAGCCCTCCAAGGACTCTTACCCTTTTGAGATCTCAACCTGGGCGCCTTACCTCCTGAGACCGGTCTTCCTGATTTCAATAAATCCTTGTGGCTTCTGTCTCCAGCTAAGGTCCCCGAGGGAGAGAAAGTCTCCTGCCCCGTCTGGGGGGTCCCTCTCTCCTCTGGAGGTAGGGAGAGCCTCCTGCCCCTTCTGGGGGTCCCTCTCTCCTCTCGAGGTAGGGAGAGCCTCCTGCCCCGTCTGGGGGGTCCCTCTCTCCTCTGGAGGTAGGGAGAGCCTCCTGCCCCTTCTGGGGGGTCCCTCTCTCCTCTCTTTTTGGTATCTCCTGGGGGCGTCCAAATGTTGTGGGGTCAAACCCTGGGTTCAAAATAAGTCCACTGGAGGCTGATAATTTATTAAAAAAAGCAAATAAGAATTTATTAAACTGGCCATGGCAGCCGCAAGAGCACCATACACAGGCGGACCCTACACGACTGAGAGGCTTTAGGGGCAGGTAGTTCTTTTTAAAAGTTCTGAGAAGGAAAACCCCCATTCTGCAACAAACTGTTGTTTGGAATTTTCTGCTGTCCTTCCTAGATAAAATGTTGCTTTCTAGTTTGCTTTACCCCGTTTGAAGAATGATGAGGATAAACTTAGCTGTCTGACCTTGCAGGCCAGAGACCAGATATGCCCACAGTGTCAGTACCATGCCAGGTGCATTTTTTTTTTTAATTAGATAGAACAGCATTGTTTTTCAAGGCCAGCATCGAGATACCCACTAAATGCATATAGGGCTGGCTCTTTAATAAAAAAAAAAAAGGAAGTTCTGCCTGTAACCTTGCTTAGAATTTTAATTCATCCTATTTCAAAATCGATCCAATTTTTAATGAAAGTAGTGAGATAGTGTGAACATAGTTTAAAGAAGCAAAACTATAATCAAAAATATAATAGCGATCTGGCGGAGATAATAGAGCAACCGAAGGACTTGCATACATGCATATAAGTACAACCAATGGACATAAAACTCTGGGGAGGGAGGGTATGTATGTGAGGGAGGGAGGAGGGCAAAAAAATCAATAAAATATATTTAAAAATAATAAAAAAATAAAAAGAAATAAAAAATACTGGCACTCAATCAGTGACTTACGTTTTGGATGATGAGGTATTTGAAATTTGCAACTGTGAAACAAGTTGCCTCTTACAAGTGTAGTCAATCTATCTGTCCAAATAAAACTAAGTGAAAGTTAAGTGACACTATAATAGAGGAAGACTCACGAATATGGGTGATACGATATGATGAGAGTAAGTCAAATAGTTTTGATGATGTGCTTTAATTTTTCAAATCAGAAAAACAACAATTAGCTATAAAGAGAAGCACAGTTTTTAATAACCTCTGAAAGATTATTTTAAACTCTTCTTTTAAATTTACCAAAATTTCCATAAGGCTAAAGTGCCACTCAATATTAAGATACAGAGAAGTATCACAGAGGCAACAGGTCTTAAAAAATGTAGTTTGGCTCTATTTTATTCAATCAGTTCACTAGCCTCCTCAGAAGATTTTGTCAGGAGCATGCTCCCGCTGAGACACATCAGTAAGAACATCAGTTAGGTTTCTGCTTCTTGTAGCCACTTTAGGAAATTCTCCAGGTTCATGTGAGAGGCCTTCACTGCCCCTCAGTTCAGCCTCCATGGAATTCTGTCTGTCAGCAATGCTGCAAGGAATAAGATGGGCAAGTCTCCATTAGTTACAGTGTAACACGCCCCATCATGACACACTAAAGAAAAAAATCAGCAGATAGCCTCAAAGGACCTCAATTTCTTCAAGCACCTACTGGAATTGGGGGATTTATTCATATGTGTCCCGACTAATCCATAATGGGCAGATAATGTGAATTGTGAGAAGAAGAGGGAGAGAGACATAACTCAACAAAAATCACATCCATATTACAAAATAATTGTGACTATATTTTATAACTCATAATTATATATTATTCCCCATTTGATTTATTTTAATACCTTAATATAATGCATGACACAAAAGGCAATACCAATAAATATGTACACAATGGGTGACTAAATGAATTCTACAAGAAATAGCATCTGAAGAAACTTAAGATAAAATAAAAATAACTTAGAACTAATTTTATATTTTCAATACAAATTGGTTCTTTAAGTTGATTTAATATTATTCTTGAAAGACATTGGATATCAAGCTCTTATATGCCATTCACTTAATCTACAAAGAACTATTCTAGAGTTTCATGATTTAAGAAATACATAATATCAACCTTTAAAACTTTATAGACATCAAAGCTCCATAATAAGAAAACAAACAATCTAATTTTAAAGTGGATACAAATAATTTCACTTCCAGGTATTTAATCTCAAGAGATCTAAAAACATATGTCCACTAAAGCTTGTACGCAAATATTTGTAGCAGCATTATTTATAATAGCCAAATGGTACAATCAACCCAAATATCTATCAGTTGAGGGGGGAATTGATAAACAAAACATATTAATACAGAAAATATTATTCAGCCACAAAAAGAAATGAAGTATCAATAAATGCTACAACATGGATGAACATTGAAAACATTATGCCAAGTGAAAGAAGATAGATACCAAATGCCCCATATTGTGCAATTTCATTTATATGAAATATTGCCAGAAAGATAAATCCATAGGGAGAGAAAGCCAATTATCTGTTGACTAGGACTGGAGGTGGAAGCAGTGCAGACTGACTGCTGATAAGTGGTAGGTTTCATTTCGTGGTGATAAAATGTACAAAAATTATGAGTATGGTGATGTCTTTACAACATGGTAAATATACTAAAGTCCACTTAATTGTATACTTTACCAGGGGTGGGGAACCTTTTTCTGCCAAGGGTCATTTCAATATTTATAACATCATTCACAGGCCACACAAAATTATCAACTTAAAATTTAGCCTGCTATATTTGGTCAAACATTTAATTAACTCAGCCCTACTTCCTTGGCAGGGCTAGACCAAAAGATTCTGTGGGCCTTACAAGGCCCATGGGCCAGGTGTTCCCCACCCTGCTTTAAATGGTGAATTGAATGGTATATAAAATATATCTTTTTTAAAATTAGCACCTGTGACAGACTTTGCCAAACTATCTTAAGCCACAGCTAGAGAAGAGATTAAAAATGGCAGTGGAGTAAGTGGGAGCTACACTGACACTCTCCCAGGAAACACAACTATAGTACAGAAGAACCACTTTGAAAACTCAACTGAGGACTAGCTGAGAAATAACCCAGTTGGAAACTGGAGACTGCATAGAGACTGCTAGGAAGTGCAGAGGCACAAAAGGGCTGGCCTGGCTTCCACAATCAGCAGCTGAAGTGCCAGAGGGATATCTCAGCTGTGGGGGATTCCCACTGAAGACTATGGGATCAAAACCTCAAGCTGGACTCCTCACCCAGAGCACCAGAACTGAGAACAGTGCCCACATAACATCTGGCTGAGAAAAGAAGGAGGGCTGCTGTCAGTCAGGCAGAGACTACTGGAAATGCAGGCACCCTCTAAAAGGGCCAATAAATACAATTTTGTGTGCAGCCACTCACCTTGGGCTCTGACAGAAGGAAGGCAGAGTGAACTGGAACTCAGTGAGGAAATTCCAGGATTGGGGGCTCTGGGTTTGGAGCTCAGAGGGCAGGCACCCAGGTTTCCTAGGCTGAGTCATTCCCTCATCCTGTGAGGACATCTTTCTCTGGCAGTCCTTGCTATTCAGGTGGCTGTTGCCTGGGAAAAAGGCAATTGCCACACCCTCCTGGAAGATCTCTCACCCAACCCTGTGGTCAATAGCTTGATGCAAATCAAAGCTGATAACAATCAGACTACAGGCAAAGGAAGATTTCAAGAGGTTTGGAGTCTGCCACGTGGAGCTGAGCCTAGGAAAAGCAGACCTCCCTGAACAACTTGGTCCTTCCCAAAGGCACCTAGACCCAACAAAGGGAGCACAAACTGTGGATTACTAATAGCTCCAATGAGGAGACTTGGGGCCAGTCAGAAATATTTTTTGACATTGTCCTGCACTAGAGATTGGGAGTAACAGGAGATCTGCCTAATACATAGAAAGGCAAACAGGCAGCCAAAATGAGGAGAAATACAAAACAAATAAAAGAACGGAAGAATTCTCCAGAAGAAGAGATAAATAAAATGGAGATAAGAAATTTATCATATGTAGAGTTTAGAATAATGATGTCAGAGAAGCTCAACAGCATGAGAAAAGATAGAGCAACTATAAAAGAACAGTTGGAAATAAAGAATGGCATAGCACTAATAAAGAACACATTTGAGGATTACACAACAGAGTAGCGGAAGCTGCAGATTAGATCAGTGAATAAGTAGATAGGGTTAAAAATAAAATCAGTCAATCAGAGAACCAAAAGGAAAAAACAATTAAAAACAAAAGGACAGCTGAACACATTGGGGACAAATAGTTCTTTTTTTTGTTTTTTTTTGTTTTTTTTTGTTAACTTTATCCAGTGGCCAGATAAGTTTCAATTGAATGAGTACAAAAAAAATGTTTTACATAATTGTTAAAGGCACACTTTAAAATTAAATACCCATTACATTTTGAAGTTATTTATTACATGTTCTTACAAGCTAATATCTTTTTAAAATATGATACTTTGTAGAACACTGTGTAATATTAAGCAAGAATTGTGATCCATCCGCAATGTGTTAAGGGGGCAGTAGAACAGCGTGAAAGATAACAAGATTTGCATAACAGTTGGACAGAAGGAGAAGAAAGTGAACAAGGAATAGAGAACATGTTTGAAGAAATAATGGCAGAAAACTTCCCTAACTTGGTGAAAGAAAAGGTCACCCAAGTCCAGAAATCACAGAGAGTCCCAAGCAAGAAGAACCCAAACAGGCCCATGCCCACATACATCATAATTAAAATGTCAAAAATTAAAGACAAAGAGAGAATCTCAAAGGCAGCAAAAGAAAAGCAATTTGTTACCTATATAGGAGCTCCCATAAGCCTGTAAGCTGATTTCTCATCAGAAACTCTACAAGCCAGAGGGAATGGCCTTTCAAGGTAATGAAAAACCAGGATCTAAAACTAATATTACTATATCCAGCAAGACTATCATTCAAAATAGATGGTGAGATAAAGGGCTTCCTAGGACAAAAGGAAAAGGAAAAGGAGATTGTCACCACCAAATAAACACTGCAAGAAATGCTAAAGGTACCGGTATAATGAAAAGAAAAAATAGAGAAAGAGAAAAATGTAAGTACACAGAATTAAAATGGCAATAAACAATAAAAAACTTAAAGTTAAGTGAATTAAAAACTCCAGTCCAAATACATAGGGTAGCTGAATTGATACAAAAACATGACCCACTTTTATGTTGTCTCCAGGAGACCCTCCTCAGAACAAGACACACAGGATGAAAGTCTGGGTGTGGAAGAATATTGTCCATGCAAATGGAAATAGAAAAAAAAAATCTGGGGTAGCAATACTCATATCTGACAAAATAGACTTCAAAGTGAAGGCCATCACAAGAGATGACAAAGGTCACCACATAATATTAAAGGGATTGATTCAAGAAGAGTATATAGCCCTGGTAAACATATGTGCAGCAATAAAAAGAGCACAAAAATATATTTATTAAAAATCTTCTAAAGGACTTTAAGGGGGAGATCAACAACAATATAGTCATAGTAGGGGACTTTGACAACCTGCTGACTTCACTGGATAGATCTTCCAAAAAAAAGTTAACAAGGAAAGGGTGACTCTAAAGGACACACTGGATCAGACTGATTTAACTGACATTTATAGAACATTTCAGCCCAATGAAGCATAATATATATTCTTCTCAAGTGCACAAGTAGTGGCCAGATTATGCATTCAGAGATCATAATAATCTTGCTACTCAGTGTATATGCCAACAAACTGGACAATGTGGATGAAATGGACATATTCCTAGAAAAATACAACCTCCCAAAACTGAATCAGGAAGAATCAGAAAACCTGAATAGACTAGTAATAGATGAAATAGCAGTAATCAAAAAAACTCCAAGAAAAGAAAAGCCCAGGTATGGATGGCTTCAAAGGGGAGTTTTATCAATTATTCAAAGAAGAACTAACACTTACATTCCCTCAAACTATTCCAGAAAATCCAAAAGAAGGAATACTTTCAAGCTCTTTTTATGAGGCCAGCATTATCCAATTCCAAAACCAGATAAAGACACTACAAAGAAAGAGAATTGCAGGCCAATGTAATGATGATCATAGATGCTAAAATCCTCAACCTAATATTAGCAAACTGTATCCATAATATATTAAAAAGATTATAAATCATTACCAAGTGGAATTTATTCCAGGAATGCAAGGCTGGTTCAATATTTGCAAATCAATAAACATGACATATCACATAAACAAATTGAAAGACAATCAAATGATAACATTAATAGATACAGAAAAAGCATTTGACAAAATCCAACAACCCATTTTTGATAAAAACTCTCAGCAAAGTGAGAATAGAGTGATCATATTTCAACATAATAAAGGGCATATATGACAAACTTATGGCCAACATTATACTCAGTGGGAAAAAACTAAAAGCATTTCCCTTAAGAACAGGAATAAGACAGGTATGTCCACTTTTGCCAATCTTATTCAACATAGTACTGGAAGTCTTAACCACAGTAATCAGAGAAGAAGAAAAAATTCAAGACATCCAAATTGGAAAGGAGAAAGTATACTCAAAGATGACATAATATTGTATATAGAAACTCTACAGACTTCACCAGAAATCTACTAGATTTAATATAGGAATTCAGCAAAGTAGCAGGATACAAAATTAACACCTAGAAATTGATGATTTTTTATACACTAATAATGAATTCTCAGAAACAAACAATTAATCCCATTTACCATTGCAACAAAATAATTAAGATACTTAGGAATAAACTTAAATAAGGTTAAAGACTCCTACTCAGAAATCTACAGGACATTTAAAGGAGAGATAGAGAAAGATATAAACAAGTGGAAGAATATACCACATACATGGATTGGTAGAATTGCCATCATTAAAATGTCCACACTACCTAAATCAATCTACATATTCAATGCAAACCCTATTAAAATACCAATAGCATAGTTCACAGATCTAGAATAAATATTCCAAAAATGTATATAGAATAATAATAATAAAAAAAGATCCTGAATAGCTACAGGAATCTTTAGAAAGAAGAGCAAAGTTGCAGGGATACAATACCAGATATCAATTATACTACAAAGCCACTGTATTCAAAACAGCCTGGTACTGGCACAAGAACTGGTTGTATTTTTCTAGGAAAGAACTGGCATATGGATCAATGGAACAGAACAGAGAGCTCAGAAACTGACCCAAGCCATTATGATTAATTAATATTTGACAAAATGCAAGAGCATGCAATGGAATAAGGACAGTCTCTTCAATAAGTGGTATTGGGAAAATTGGACCCATGCATGCAAAAAAAAAAAAAAAAAAAGAAAAGAAATAAAAAAAAGAAAAAAACTAGACCACCAACTTACACCATATGCAAGAATAAACTCAAAATGGGTAAAAAAATTTAAATGGAAGTTGTAAAACCATAAAAATCCTGGAAGAAACCATAGGCAGCAAAATCTGAGACATTTGTTGTAACCATATTTTTGCAGATATATCTCCTAGGGCAAAGGAAACTAAGGAGAAAATAAACAAATGGGACAAAATAAAAATAAAGAGCTTCTGCTCAGCAAAATAACCCAACATTAAAATGAAAAGGGAGTTGACTGTGTGGGAGAACATATCTGGCAATGATATATGTCATGAAAGGTTAATATTCAAAATATATAAGGAACTCATATAACTTAACAAAAGGAAGACAAACAACCCAATTTAAAAGTGGGCAAAAGAGATATATAGACACTTCTCCAAAGCCGACATACAGATGACCAAGAAACATGAAAAAATGCTCAGTCACTGATCAGACAGATGCAAATTAAAATGACAATGAGGTATCACCTCACACCTGTCAGGCTACCATAAATAAATCAACCAATGACAAGTTCTAGAGAGGATGTTGAGAAAAGGAAACCCTAGTATACTGCTGGTGGGAATGCAGACTGGTACAACCATTATGGAAAACAGTATGGAGTTTCCTCAGAAAATTAAATATGGATCTGCCATTTGACTCAGTGATTCTTACTTTTAGGAATATATCCTAATAAACTAAAAACACCAATCAGAAAGGATATGCACCCCTATGTTCATAGCAGCACAATTTAAAATAGCTAAGATTTGGAAACAGCTCAAGTGCCCATCAGTAGATGAGGGGATTAGAAAATGGTGGTATATCTACACAATGAAATACTATGAGCAGTTAAAAATGTTATCTTATCCTTTGAGATAACGTGGAGGGACTTGGACAATAATATGTCAAGCAAAATTAGCCAGTAAAAAAAAAAAAAAAAAAAAAAAAAAAAGACAAATCTCACTCATATGTAGAATCTAATGAACAAAATAAACTAATGAGCAAAATGGATCTAGAGACATAAAAGCATGGAAAAGCCAGAATCTCAGAGGGGATGTTGGAAAGGGTGAGTTGGTGATAAGAGATCAACCAAACAACTTGTATGCATATATGCATAACCCATGGACACAGATAATAGGATGGTGAAGGCCTAGAACAGAGGGAGGGGGCAAGCAAGAAGGGGTCAATGGGAGTTTGGGGACATATGTAATACTTTTAACAATAAATACAATTTTTTAAAAAAGCAGCAGATGGAGGCAGTGTGTCCCTGCAAAAAAATTTAGCAACATATGACAACTTATTTATGTATGTTTTCTAATTGTACATACACACATCCATCCATTCATCATCATCCACCTGCCTGTCCTTATCAGTTGCATGTTAACACAGTATTAAAATGGTTATTTAATATTCAATTTAAGGTGGTTTACTTGCTTATTTGTACTTTTCCACATTCTCTAAATTTATAATGAACCGTTATCTTTTTATACCCCAATTAACACATTCTTTTAAAAAAATAGGTAAAAGATTTAAACAAGCAGATCATAACAGAAGATATATGGATGGCAAATAAGCATATAAAAAGATGTTAAGCATCATTAATCATCAGAGAAACATAAATTCAGACCACAATGGGATATCACTACTTATTAGAATGGATTTTAAAACGACCACACTACATCAAATGCTGGTGAAAATGTAGAGTAACTGCAACTCTCACATAATGTAAGCAGGGGTGGAAAATGGTACAGCCATTTTAAAAATCAGTTTGGCAATTTTTAACATTAACCGTGCACTTAAGATACAATCCAGCAATCGTTTTACCAGAGAAAAATGGAAATTTTGTGTCCACACAAAACCCAAATGCAACTGTTTATAGCAGCTTCATTCATAACGCTCAAAAACTGATAATAACTCAAAAGTCATCCTGTGCTAAATGCTGAATCGTGGGTACATGCCTATGATGGAATACTGAGTAATGGAAATAAACTACTCATAGATGAAACAACATGGGTGAAATCCCCGGTGAGTTCTGCTAAGTTAGTGGTTGGCAAACCGCGGCTCATGAGCCACATGCGGCTCTTTGGCCCCTTGAGTGTGGCTCTTCCACAAAATACCATGGCCTGGGCGAGTCTATTATGAAGAAATGTATTAAAAGAAGTTTGAAAAATTTGGCTCTCAAAAGACATTTCAATTGCACTGTTGACGTTTGGCTCTATTGACTAATGAGTTTGCCAACCACTGTGCTAAGTGAACGAAGCTAGACACAAAATCTGCATACCATGTTCCCATTTATATGACATTCTGGAATGTCAGCCACCTCATCTCAGCACTTACTTCCTAAAAACCTCCAGTAGTGTTCAGTTGCCCGCAGAACACATATATATTGCTTCTCCTGGGACACGGTGCCCTCCTGCCACTAATTCACTTTACCAGCTTTCTTAAGTCTGTTTTTTTTTTAATTCACCTTCTTCCCAGCCTTGGATTCAAATCCTTTCTATACTCAAATACCTTGTTACAACAAAACAGTTGTATAACACACTAAAAAGAACAATATTATAGCTATGTTCTGCTTTAACCACTTATGAAGTTTTGTATTTGCAACCCCAGTCTTATTTCCTCCAGAATCCTAGGGTTTTCATCTCATATAATGCCCTCATAATTCTCTCTGAGTTTTCCAAAATTCCACTTTAGAAATTATAACTAAAAATGGCATTCTGAAATTGTATAAAACACCTTCATATCAAACTGTTATTAAATGCTTGACCATACTTTATTACCAGTAATATATATCGTAAAGTTTCTAATATTATCCATTTTATTCACAGAACAACAAATGTGTTAGGATATCTTTGAAGCTTTCAGGCAGCTGTATTTGCATATGTACAAATGTGTGTGAAACCTAATTACCTTAGGCAAGGTGCTCCCTGCAGGGTGCTGAAGGTAAACACATCTTGACTGATGGTAAATATAAATATGCAATCTTAAACAGATGCTAACCCCTCTTTATAGGTCCTCAAGTCTTAGGTCTTCAAGTGACAGGAAAATCTCTCTCTTATGAACACATATGCTATTTTAAGACTGTTTAAATAAACTGACTAGACAGAGTAATAAAAAAGAATATATACATCAAGTAAGCCCTGACTACACACAGAATAGTTTAGGAGTCTAGAGTTGGATCCATGTGTTCTCAGCCTCAACTGAGGCAATCTGACCAAACATTCCACTATTTTAATGACCCTTAGGATTACCATCACCCTAATGCAGCTGCCCATACCCGAGTGTTCCTTAGCATCACGGAGCTACAAGATTTACTCTAGGTAGCACCAGGAGACCAAATAAGAAAAAAGAAAAATCAGAACATATAAATAATCACTGGCAAAGTTGAGACGTATTTAAGGAAAATCTCCATTGTATAAAATCAAGTAGATATTGTATAAATATACACTCTGTAGGATAACACTCAGAATAGCATAAAAAAATTTTAATCACACTAAAATATACTTCCAGTAGTCTCAGTTTCTGTCATGTTTCCATGAGAAAGCCAAAGCCACGAAATTCTCAACCTGACAACACACGGATACCTGGCAGGGCCTTAGCGTTTACCTTTGTTTGAGATTGATCCAGGATGTTTTTAGGTATTCTGTCGCTTTCTTCATGTTCCTCATGTCATCGTTACTGTATTCCCTCAGCAGCTTCTGAAGGATGTTATCGAATGCCATCACGATCCGGTCTCCAGGAACCAATTCTTGAAGCAGTAGCTAAGGTGCAATTTCAGGCGCCATTGTTAGACTTGGTCACTCAGTAACCAGTATTGCCAAAACTTTGGTCCTCCCAGTAGGTTTTAACATGTTTTAGACACAGATATCAAAAGTAGAAAACAAATTATTGGACAAACTCTTGCATGTAAGTTGAAATCAAAATAATTACAGACATGAAAAGAAAAACAACCAAGGAAGTCATCAGATCCATAGCAGATGACATTAAACAAATGCTTGTCTTTTCCTCTTTTAGATATTTCCTCTTTTAGACTTCCTGAAAACAATGTCTTTTTTCATTCCTTCTGCTATACATCTGATCCTTATAGGAACGTGCACTGTATAGGAATGAATTGATTATAGAGTTCCCGTCTATGTACTTAGAGCAATGGAAAGGGCCAACAATATAGAAGTCTTCGGTCTCCTGCCCCTCTCGATCACCGTGTATAGGTAACTGCTTGAGTGGATCAAGCAGCCACGCAAGGTTCACTGGGAATTGCTGGAATAGCTACACCGAGGCTATGTCCATTGGTGTATCAGTTACTTTTCAATCTCTGAGAGCGCCTGGGACCAAGATACACCTCATGAAATCTAAAGGACAAATGGAAGTTCCTAGAGTTCTTTGTAGCTACTGACAAAAAAAAAAAAAAAAAAAAAAAAAAAAAGGTTAACCCTGAAGTTTCCGGAGAAAATGACCATACTGCAAATTAGAAAAGAATATGCTACATCTGATGATTGAAGCATTGATACCAGTTTGAATTGTATTCCTTTACTGAAGGGTCAGAGGCTCTGCTGATATAACTTTTGATCCACTTGGCAAAAACACTTGGGAGATATCATAAACATAGAGAGGAATCCAGGAAATCAGGACACCTGGCCACTTTTTTTATATTGTAACCACAGAAAAGTCCATTTGTGTGAAGAATGAAAATATACTTTCATTATTGAGACTTAGCTTCCATTATTATATTCTTCACAAATGTACACTTTTATATTAGGCTATCTGAAGGGAAAGTAAATGTTACACTAAAATATAAACTGACAGCCATAAACAGTAATTCAAGAATATTTTCTGTGATTATGGAGAAAATTTAAAATAGTGCCACACATGTTCAATGTCATCAACTCTATTAACCAAACTGATCACAGAAGTTCGATGCTCTGATGACATTGATAAACCAGGTTGTTAAAAAGGTATTAAATGAAACTAAACTTACTTATTACCTGATTTGTTCCCTACAGTAGCCCTCAAAGGAAAGTCCCAAGAAATTTCCTAAATAGAAATAACCTTCAGGGTAGACATGAAGGGAACAAAGGAAGGTTCTTGGTATCCTGAAAATGTTCTCTTTCTAGTGGCTGGTTTGTGGATGTGTTCCAATTGCAAGGAGTCAGTGAGCTGTAAATCTAAGATACATGTACATTACGATTTGTTATGGCTCCAGGAATTTTTCAGAATTCTTCCTGGTCAAATGCTTTATATTAATTTCACTGCGAATTCTAAGAACTTGGGAAAGCATCACAAGAATACTTAAAACTACAGAACCAAAAAACCCCCACACATCCAACAAATCAATATCGCCAAAAGGTATCTATTGAGTCTTACTTGATTTTCAGCAATTTGTTTGATAAGTGGATCCCTTCGGGCTTGTTGAAGACTATAGATTCGAGCCTCATATTTTCTCATAAGTTCCTCAGTCGCTTTCTTGTGATCATCCCACTGTAGGCTGTCAATCACCATGTCCTCCAGCTGCTTCAGCCGCAACTCCATGCTCTGCTGAGTGCTGTTCCAATGGTTCCTCACCTCTTCCACTAAAGGAAGCAATACAAAAAAAGAATTCCTGAAAGTGACTCTCAGGAAAGGGGAAAAGTGCCTGAAACCAAACTTATTACAAATGAAGCTAGCAAAAGAAAGGAGAAAAGAGGCAAGTCGATACATAGTCACACTATACAGTTGATATATTTTAGAAACCTTTTTTAAAGAAAAATTCTTCTATTAAACTCCACTAAATTTTATTATTTACTGTTCCAACTGCTGACCTCCATTTTTTTATAATTTTTTAAATTAAATTATTGTCTGTGAACATATTTTAACATTGCCCCCCCCCTCCCATACATACCCTCCCTCCCCAGAATTTTGTGTCCATTGGTTGTATTTATATGCATGCTTACAAGTCCTTCAGTTCATCTATCTCCCCCAGATCTCCCCACCCTCCCCGCTGTAATTCGACAGTCTGCTTGTTGTTTTACTGTCCCTATATCTATCTTTTGGTTCATCAGTCTATAATGCTCTTTATTATCCATAAATGAGTGAGGTCATGTGGTGTTTCTCCTTCATTGACTGGCTCATTTCACTCAGCATGATGTTCTCCAATTCCATCCAGGTTGCTGCAAATGATGAGAATACCCTCTTTCTTATGGCAGCATAGTATTCCATTGTGTAGATGTACCATAGTTTTTGGATCCAATCATCTGCTGATGGGCACCTAGGCTGTTTCCAAATTCTAGCTATTGTAGATTGTGCTGCTATGAACATAGGGGTGCATATATCCTTTCTGATTGGTGTTTCTAATTTCTTGGGATATATTCCTAGGAGTGGGATTATTGGGTCAAATGGGAGTTCCATTTTCAGTTTTTTGAGGAAACTCCACACTGTTCTCCACAGTGGTTGCACTAGTCTGCATTCCCACCAGCAGTACCTGAGGGTTCCTTTTTCTCCGCAATCTCACCAACACTTGTCCTTTGTTGATTTGTTGATGTTGGCCATTCTGACAGGTGTGAGATGGTAAGTCATTGTTGTTTTGATTTGCATCTCTCAGATAATTAGTGACTTTGAGCATGTTTTCATGTGCCCCTTGGCCTTCTTTCTGTCCTGTTTTTTTTGTATATTAATATTGTTCATATTATTACAAAGGTTACTCATTTCTTCCCCCCTCCACCAGGTTCCCACCCCACCCTCTGCCCTTTCTGCACCCCCCCATTGTTCTCATCCAAAGGTGCACTGTTTATGTTCAGTCTCTTCCTGCAACCACCACTCCCCCTTCCCCCCATCCCAGAGTTGTCAGCCCACTCCCCTCCCATATTTCTGATTCTACTATAATCAACAGTTAATATTGTTCATCAGGTTTTTTAATTTCCTTGTTTTTTTTTTAATTAATAAACTTTTATATTTTTAAGAAAAAATTTTAAAATCTAATCATTTTAAACCTTATTTTTTCTGCCCTGGGAACTGAAAAGCAAACTTGTTTACATGTTAACTTGCCCCTGGCTATCAAAAGGCATAGCCACTCAAATGTAAATGGACACATTTTTTAAAGATTGTTGCTGGCTGGAATTGGATTACCTGTTCTGGGTGGGAAGGGCTTGTCCTCCCCTTTATCCATTGAAATGAAGGTGTTAGCTTTAAAACCTCTTTTTAGCAAGAGACCTTAAACTTTCAGAACTTTAAATTTTTCATGTCCAAGGATACACTTCACGCAAAAGAGACTTCCAAATAGATCAACCAACCTCATCCAGACCCCACAGAAGGCACTCACAGATCAACAACCCAGTTCTATAATAACTCAACACATCCAAATCTAAGCTTCATCACTTGATACAGCAGACCCTGAAGTTCCCCCAAATTTTCCAGCCATGTCTGAGAAGCAGCCCTGGGGCACTGGCAGGTGAGGAGAGAGCTGTTCCGGGCCCAGCTGCTTTGGGCCTGGCCTCTGTTGCTCTGGTCCGCTCCACAACCAGCTGCTCCAGGTCTGGCTGCTGCCTCTCCAGGCCTGGAAACTGCTGCTCCGGGCCTGGCTGCTCCTGACATGGCTGTTCCGTGCCCGGCTGCTCCCGACCAGACTGCTCCTGGCCTGGCCACTCCCGGCCTGGCTGCTGTAGTCCTGGCAGCTGCTGCTCCGAGGCCAGCTGCTCCGGGCCCAGCTGTTGCCGCTCTGGGCCCAGCTGCTCCGGGCCTGGCGGCTATGGTCATGGCCGCTCCCAGCCTGGTTGCTCCAGGCTTGGCTGCGGCTGCTCAGGGCCTGGCTGCTCCTGACCCAGCTGCTCTGGGTTCGGCTGCTCTGTGCCCGGCTGCTCTGGGCCTGGCTGCGCTGGGCCTGGTGGTTCGGGCTTGTCTGCTGCTTCTCTGGGCCCAGCTGCTCCTGGTCTGGCTGCTCTGGTCCAGGCCGCCCTGGGCTTGGTCGCGTCCACCCCAGGCCTGTCTGCCAATGCCCCAGGCCTGGCTGCTTCTGGCCTGGCTGCTGCTGCTCTGGTTCAGGCTGCTGCTGCTCTGGGGCCTGGCTTCTGCTGCTCCGGGTCCGGCTGCCACTGCCCTTGGCGTGGCCACTCTGGGCCTGGCTGCCGCTGCTCCACATTGTCATTTTTTTTAAAAATGCATTTATGTTGCAATGTTGGCTGCTGAGTTGAGTTCTGTCTTAATCTTCGATTTTTCAAGATCTTTTTTGTATTCTTTCTTAAGTAACTTTACTATCTTTTGCTATAACTAGATTTATTCACATTGAAAACTTCTTCGGTTTCTTCCTCCTCGTCCTGGAAGGTCAGCAGGCTGGCCTGCTGCACCCCTTTGTTCTCCGAGGCCTCCTGTGCGGCTTTGGCCTGCTGCTGGGGTCGGTGCTGCCCAGGAAGCAGCTCCCGGCCTCAGCTCAATGGCCCGCCATCAGCGGTCGAGGGCCCAGTGGCACCTCTCCCCCAGGGGCCGTCGCTCGGCTCCTTGCTGGTGCCCAGCTTGCTGGTGCCCAGCAGCAGCTCCCGTTCCTCATCGCGATCTTCCCAGACTGGAGCTTTTGTCTCATTCCCGCTAGGGCAGTCTAGCATCAGAGTCAAGAAACCATCCTCTGTGCGCAATGTGCAGGACACCAAGGGCTCTGCCTTTCGCCGCTCCCCTGGGATTCCGCCTCATAGCCTCGTCTCCCTCTGTTTGAGGTTGGGTCCCCTGGGACTGGCCTAGAACTGGGGTTCAGAGCTTTCGGAACTGGGGCTCAGCACAACCAGAGCTTTTGTTTCCTTCCCACTAGGGCAATCTCTGCTGGCCTCTTTTGTTTATTTTGTTTTTTTTATATATGAGCAGTTTCTTATATATTTTAATTTATCTTTATTGTTGAGCGTATTAAAGATGTCTCCCACTTCCACCCCTATTACCCCATTCCACCAGGCTTCTGCCCCATCCCAGGCCTTCACAACACTATTGCCTGTGGCCATGGGGTATGCATATATGCATACAAGTCATGCAAGTTCTTTGGTTAATATATATTCTAAATGCACTAAAATGCCTACCAATAAAAAATATCTACTACTGTGAACTGGTAAAGCAAAAAGTTCTAAGAAAAATAATTTTCTATCTTATTTTATATTTACAAGACCTGGTTTAAAAAGGTATTAATAGTACTTTAAGACAGACGCAGACAGCCTAAACTTGTTTGGCTCAGTAGATAGAGCGTCAGTCTGCAGACTGAAAGTTTCCGGGTTCGATTCCGGTCAACGGCATGTACCTTGGTTGCGGGCGCATCCCCAGTAGGGGGTGTGCAAGAAGCAGTGATCGATGTTTCTCTCTCATTGATGTTTCTAACTCTCTATCCCTCTCGATTCCTCTCTGAAAAAAATCAATAATAATATATATATATGTGTGTATGTATATATATATATATATATATATATATATATATATGCGCGCGCGCACACACACACACACACACACACACACACACATATATAAGTGTTGAGGGGAAAAAATATGCAAATAAAGGTAAGGAGAATGAGAACTGAGAACTGAGAACTGTCCAGAAGTTTTAAAGGACATATACAGTATGGAGCGATACAGTTGAGGCTGAGAGCTGAAATGGAAGAGAGGGTGATAAAAGCAGACAGTGACCGCCCTTAAAAGTCCCTAAAGTATGTTTTCATTTCAAAATAAATGTGACAACAAGGTTTATTATAACAGAGCCGTTTGCAGAACACTTTTAGTGTCTCACAAAATGGGATTATTTTTCCTGAATTCGCCATTTTACTTCTTTCTCCCTCCCTTTATTATTAGATTGTTTTTTCCTTCCCATTCTTGAGAATTTAGACTTTGTTTGATATGACATACAGGTGCTTTTAAGCCAGATACTAAACTCGAAGCAAAAATCGTGACTGTGATTGCTTTGTTTGCTTATTATTTATTTTACTTTATTTTGTCTTTAGCTAAGGTGTTCCCAGATTACTCCCAGCTACAGAGGTGCAGAGTAGTTGCTCAATAAATATCTTTGGACTGAATTTTGAGAAGATGAGTTAAATGACATGCTAAGATTTCGTTTTAGTGAATGAATTACAATGAAAGAATGGGTTTGCATTCCTGTGGGTTTCTCTAATTTTTTTTCTTGGTTCTTCAAAAGGAATATTACCTTAAGAGCAAATAATCTAATGAATAAGTAAGTACTTAAATGTAATAATATTAATACTTTGATGAATTCAAAAGGGAATTCTGACTGTACACAAAAGATTAAAAAAAACCAAGGGAAAACTGTATTTATTCATAGATAAAGAGTATTAAATAATATTAATTTCTGGTTGAATAATCTTTGAAAAGTGTATATGTGTGTAAGTGAAAGTAGATGATGACATATAATTTTTTGGACTTACATTTTTCTGTGATTGCTGTTCTCACATCTGAACTGGAAACTTTATTTTTCAAATTCTGAGCCAGTGTAAAAGCATGGTCAAGGTGAGGATGGCGCTGTTCCATGTCCGCCTTTGTGATCTGTTTAAGTAGAAATGATTTTTAAGATCTGTTAATAGGCTGCTCGCCAAGAACACTCAGGAGCAAAACTGGTGGACTGACATCAAAGTTGTCTGTCTCCTGAACAGGACAGGAGGCATCTGCGATTGTGGCACAGTCAGTCCTAGGTTCAAATCTCAGCTCTACCACTTACCATCTAGATTACTTCACCTGTCTGTGTTTTTGTTTTCACAAGAAGAAATGGTAAGATACTGACAGCTAAGCTGTATCAGTTCTGAGGAGATTAAATGAAGAAGTCCCTTCAAAAACTAAGAACTTCTCTGAAAAGATTAGCAGCAATGCCTATCAGGCCTGCATTGGGTATGAACACAAACCACTGTCACCTTCAGGAATGGCAGTGAAGTATTAGAAAAATGCTAATTGAATAATTGTAAATTAAATAATTTTAGACACAGAAAACTGTTGCTATACACGTATCTCTTGATAAGGATGGGAGAAAAGTTAATGTCAGGAAATGGTGTGTTTCAACTATGGAACTAATAGCCCTAAAGACTATTTCCAATAGGTACAAATGGCATGGCAAAGATTCTCTCCCAGCGCTTCCTCTTTCTGAAATCACTAATTTCGCAGACGCCAATTACTCCTGCAGTGTCAAATGTTATTTCTAAATGGATTATTCACAACTTCCAATCCGGGGTCCAGAGAGACATTGCAATGAATGCTGGTAATTTCTTTCTAAATGGCCTAAGAACCTCTCAACACAACACACTTGAAACTGAATCAATCAAACCCTCATCTACACTTCACGTCTACTATTCCGAATCTCTGCTAATTGCGACAGCATGGTCTTAGCAGCCCAGAAAGGCTCTTTTCTTTGTATTAAGCATCTCTTGCACTATTCCCATTGTTCCTGCTTAAGAGAGATCATTGTTATCCTCAGTGTCCAGCCACAGTGTAAAAAAGAAAAGGAGTAAAAACACGTGCCCATGGCTTACAGATGAAAAGTCCAAAGGGCTCTGCATGGCCTGCAAGCTCCATCAGCGTGAACTCAAGCTGCCCTTGCTATCTCACTTCCTACTGCATTTCTTTGCTGCACAAATGATGACCCCCATATCCCTCACCCTCCATGCTCCCCCACCTCATGTCTTTATTCTCTCTGCTCCCCAGACCAGCGATGCCATTTCCTTGTTCCTACATGTGAAAATCCTACATTGTCTGCCTTCCATCGCTGTGGCAGTAACTCTCTCCTTCACCCAGGCTCCCCTATCCCGTCATATGCACCTGCCTATGCCTGTTATTACACTCTGTTCTGTGCAGAGACCATCTACTTGCACACATTAAGTGCCTCCATCATAGCCGGGCATATATGTAATCTGGGATACATGTGGGAACTATCTCAAAAGGTAGTTAAGGAAGTAAACATGTAGATTACTTACAAAAGTGCCCAACACACATTAAGCACTTAATAACAGTTAGCAATCACTGTCATTACTTAATGATTCATTCCAAATATGTCAATTTGTATTTAGTATATTCTGTGCCTTATCTCTATTCTCTATACAGTACACAAGCCCAGAAGCCAGCAAACTGAATATGGAAAAATAACCTTACAAATTAGCATGGCATAGTGTGCCAATATATATATATATATATATATATATATATATATATATATATATATATAAATATATACAATATGATGGTCAGTATTCTCACTTTTAATGTCAGCAATTAAACAAATTATCACATTATAAAGCAAAAGTTGAAAATGCACTTCAGGAAATTATCATACATCATACTAGGCATTAACTGTAACACTGGTTTACATTGTACTGATGGGACTAGATTTACAAACTCAGTTTCAGATGTGAAAATATACACTGAGTCTACAACTCACGTGATAAAGGTGATCTTACCAAAACAGCACAAATACAAGAAAATCTGGACTCTTCCCAGCTAGTCTGGGATGGCTGTTTGGCAGATAAAGAAGTTCTTAAAGCTCACTCTCCCAGAGTTCAGGACAAACAAAAGGGAGCCAGACAGATCATGTCTACCCGTGTGCGGAGGTGTTGCCATGACAAACCTCTACGCTGTGAACCTACTTTCATTCTGGAAATCGTCTTATTGATCTCTGCCACATCCCCGACAGTGACAATGTTGGAATTCAGCATCTGGTCGATCAATATCAGCCAGTCAGCTAGTTCTGTTGTCATTTTATCCAGATCATCAGGTACTGAAATTTCCGAAGTAGGAGGAGCCTGAGCAGGAGGCTCTGAAGCAGAGGACTCTAGCACCACCTTTAGGGGAGCAGGGTGAGCTGAAATAAAAAATATAGCAAAGTACACAGTCAACGGGATATTCTGACTGTAGTGGGGCAATGTTGACATGCATCTGTGTGCTTATATAAAATTTAGATTAGGTTGAAAAATGGTGAGAGTTTTTTATTTCTTCATATGGAAGTGGCAATGGTATTTCCGACAGTATCTTTGGTAGCTGTAAAGCCAATTAAATACCCAGTTATACAATATTCTAGGGCAGCAATAACTCAAAAGTAACTAACACTGAAACCAAGAGAAGATATATTAAGAAATACACCAACTGTGAGAAAATTAGCTCTGCTATTTTATTTTGTCAAGCGGTTTGCCTTAATTATGAAGCCAACTTATTCATAGTTTTCTGTTTTTTAGAGAGCTTGTAAAGCACTTAACTTTATGATATGAACATTAGCAATTCTTCATCCACATCATTGTGAATACCTAAGTAAGAATATCTATACTAATAAAAGGGTAATATGCTATTAGACAGGACGTCTTCTAGACATCCTTCTGGACAAAGCCAAGGTGGCTGCACTGAGGCAGAGGTGCTTAGGGGCAATCAGGCTGGCAGGGAAGGGAGAGTGGTTAGGGGCAATCAGGCTGTCAGGGAAGAGAGAGTGGTTAGGGGCAATCAGGCAGGCAGGCAGAGGCAGTTAGGGGTGATCAAGCAGGCAGGCAGGTGAGCGGTTACGAGCCAGCAGTCCCGGATTGTGAGAGAAATGTCTGACTGCGGGTTTAGGTTCAATCCCACAGGGACATCCCCTGAGGGGTCCCAGATTGGAAAGGGTGCAGGCAGGGCTGAGGGACACTCTCCCAGCACGCACAAATTTCATGCACCAGACCTCTAATATGTATATATATTCACTACCTGTTACTTAACTCTTTCCCTATAGCTAGATACTTAGTTGGCTCCTTCCATTTGTATAGAGTACTTAACATATCTCTGATGAACACTTTGGTATCGATTTGCTAAAGCAGAATGACTAGATCAGAAAACATGAAAATAAGAGTAATGTATTTAATATTTATTAGCAAAATAAAATAGCAGTGCTAATTTTCCTTAAAAGTTAAAAACTGAGATTTGCAACAGCAACATGTGGACTCTGCATCCAGGATATACACCAATGATACTCTGTCTCAATGGATGAACACACAGTGCGCACCACTGTGCTCATTTACTGGTTATTTATTATCAGTGAGAGCAACCTTTTTTTGTTTGTTAACCAAATATAGTATAATTTATAACTGTGGTCTTTATCTGCTTCCTTTTTTATTTGCAAGGACTAATTTTTTATAGGAACGGTGAATCTTGCCATATTGATGAAAACACTGTTTCTACTTTAGGATTTTTAATGTGTTTTGCTTTGAACATATAGATGTTATCAAATTTGGGTGATCAGATCCATAAATCTGTCCTGGGACATTGTTTTTCCAGAACTTTCAGTTAGAGATCCTTGTGTTCTTCAAAACTTGGATATATATTATTCTCTCTCAGTTGTTTGTGCTTGTCTTCTGTTTTTAATGATGGAAGGTTGATTGTTTGTCTTTAGTTTTACACAAGGTAGCTGAAGTATTAGAGCCATCTGGAGACTACTTTAACATACAGTATATTAGATAAGGCGTCAATCCATAAATTCAGCACAATTTAAATTACAAGCCCCAACAGGTTTGCATATATCTTGACAAAATCATCTACTGAAATTTCCAATTCCAAAATTAAATGGCCAGTAAGAGTCAAGAGAGAGAGCAGGGCACGGTGTTTCAGAGAGCTTGCAAGGTACGGTGTTATAGCTATGGTGCCATAACCCATACTCTGATGGGGACAAGGAGAGAAGGAAATACAGTAGTGAGAAAACTTTTCCCTCCACACAGAAGTGATCATTGGCATCTATCAGTAAATAGCTTCCCTGGGATGGAGAACTCTTCTAAAACCCCATCTCTCACCTGGTTCCGGGATACCTAATCCTTTGTTCTCAGTCATGATCTGCATGCAATTACACTCTTCCCAGGGCATGTTGGGTAATGGTTATAGCTGACATTCTGAAAAACCGCATGTCCTCAGTTTCCCACCTTGCCTCCTCCCTTCCCTTCCCAGGCTCTCTTGGGGACCAGGTCCCACTCTTTTTCCAAGAAAGGCAAAAAGCTTATCTCTCATGAGTGCCTTGCAGGCAAGTATGTGTTGGGTTTAAAGAAGACATTCCTTTCAAGTAATTGAAAATAGAGTAACAGATCACAACTGTGTTGTGTTTTTCAGTTTAAAGTTTTCTCTAATTCATATATGATGGTCATAGTTATAATGTCTTGCTATATTTATAAAAAATGGTTAAGGAATAAACTGTATCTTACCAGCAGTTCTTGTCTGAGAAACAGAGCAGGGCTCCTGGCCGCGTTCCTTCAGTGCAGTGGGCACATCTCTGCATACCTATAGCATCCGGCCAAGTGGAAAGAGAAGAGTACTATATAAATAAAGGTGATCTTGTTTCCCAAATAGAAAGTGTTACCCTACATGACAGCTTTGCTATCCACCGCAGTCTTGCTTAAGCCCCTACTCCACCAACATTACTATCAAAATACCATCCAGCCCAACCGTGTGGCTCAGTGGTTGAGCATCATCCTATGAACCAGATCATGGTTCCTTTCCCATCCAGGGCACATTCCCTGGTCTCAGGGGGCATGCAGGAGTCAGTCATCCAATTATTGGTTCTCTCTCATTACTGATGCTTCTCTCTCCCTCCCTCTCCCATCACCTCTGAAATCAATTAAAAAAAGAAAATAAGAAGGCCATCCATTCCTTAGCTGCCCTGGCCCTTTGTAACATTTAATGCTGTCACACACCCTCCCTTGAACTCTGAACAGTCTGGATTCCTGACTTTCCTCCCACCTCTCTCTGACCTTCTAAGTGTCTTTACCAGCTCATTCTCATCTGCCCATCCATCAAATCCTAACATTCTAAAGGGTAGGAGTTTTAGTTTCTACCATTGACTCAGGCTTCTCTCCCTGGGTCCTGGTTTCTAATGGTTACATCTACCACACAGAGTTTAAAGATGCCAAGGACTCTCAAAAATATACTTTCAGTCTGGCAATTAGATATTCAGACATGTCCAAATCTAAGTCATCATCTGTCTCCCTGAAACCCCCTTTACAAAGTTAATAACTAATTGATCTTTCCAGATCAGCTATCCAGCATCATCCATAGAATGTAAAAACTTGTTAATCTCAACCAAATAATCTGCAGGGGGAAGTGATGCTTTAATTCCAGAAGCTAGTTGGCCTGTTCTCCTCTGTTGAATAGGAATTGCCTGTAAAATCATTAACAATAACAATGTATATCTCTTAAAATATCCCCACAATTAACTGAAAAAAAGCGCAAGATTATTTTGTGGAAAAGTACAATACTTGGAATCAAATTTTTTAAAACTATGTTTTGAATTTTTATATTTTTACCCTGCTTTGCTATGCAAACCCTTAACAATCTCTATTCTAATTTTCGTCTGCAGCCTGCTCTTAAACAGAAATGTTTCACTTTATGACCAATGCCACCGAAACTCATTTAGCAAACAGGAAAGCATAACAGGTTCTTTCCTGAGTTACTGAGGACAGGAGAACATGCTGCAAATCATAACCTTCCATATGAAATGAAACATTTTAATATTATTATTATTTCACCCGTTTTTTAAATCTCACAATTACATTTAAGACCTCAGGGCCTCACTGTTAAAAATGTAACTAAGTTAAATAAGAATTGATAACATAACAAGAAATGTAATTGGATTTTTGATTAAAATAGCATACAGGTAATCCAATATACAATCTTAACGCTGGAGAACAATATTATAGAAGATGAATATTCTACATAAGACAATAAAAGGTCCTAAGACCCTAACTTCAGAGAAAACTAAGCTAAACTGAGTAGACTACTTATCTTCCCTAATAACTCTATATTCTGTGTTCTCAAATCAGAACTTTCAAAATAACAAAAGTGATGGGCCACACACCTGTCCTTAAGGAGTTGAATTCTTTTACTTGTATATGGCTACAATTTAATAAATGCTGGCTACTATTTGCAAATAACCACAGTTCATCTACTCATGAATTAAGGTAGCTTCTTTCATAGTTTCACTGTGTCTCTACATTGAGCTTCCGAAAAATGATATTCCCCTGTAAGTTCAAAAGTATAGTAAAATGATCACAAATATCATGTTCATTGAGTTAGTGACCCTGAAAATGGTTATAATTCCTAAATGAACCCGAAACTCAAGACTAAAATCATCGAGTTAATAACAAGATGTTTAATCTAGAGTTCTGCATTTATGTGTTACAAGAACAGACCTTGGGGGAACAGCAGTTCATTTATAATGTGGCTGGGATTATGGCCATTGAAAAGGGAGCTGGTAGTGAAGCTTTTCTAGAATATAAATCATAGTTTATCAACTTCCCAAATTTGGTTATTTGTAAACTAGACATTTTAAAAAAAATATATTTTATTGAGTTTTTACAGAGAGGAAGGGAGAGATGTAGAGAGCTAGAAACATCGATGAGAGAGAAACATCGACCAGCTGCCTCTTGCACACCCCCTACTGGGGATGTGCCCGCAACTCAGGTACATGCCCTTGACCAGAATCTAACCTGGGACCTTTCAGTCCGCAGACCGACGCTCTACCACTGAGCCAAACCGGTTTCGGCTAGACATTTTTTTTGACATGGTCAGGCAACTCTATATAAACTAAAGATCCAAAGTAGGAATCTACTCTAAAAAAAAAGGAAGGTTCCTTTTAAGATTTATTACATTATCAGAAATCCAACAGAGATGCCCATAATAAGATTTTATGCTCCCTATTTTCTTTGACTCTTTTCCCTTCTAAAAGTAAAAAAATGTTCAGCGATACACACCAAAAAGGAGGAGACAATATTCCAAATGGTGTGTTTTGAATGCAATATCAAACATCTACTGACAAGGGCTGAGTTATTCAGTGGCACAGACACTCCCCATCACAAAACCTTAGTTTTGTTGTATCTTGTGCACAAAAGCAGTAACTGGAACCAGAGCTGTTGTTTTTTGTTCTTCTCCATAGGTTGATGTAACATTTGTTCTCCTCTCCGGAGTATTTCCTCAACCTGGGCTCTCTCCTCATCCATCTGAACTTTTAGAAAGAATACATTTACTCAAAAGGTAAATGCATATAGGGTCACTTGCCATCAGTTCCCAAGGAGGAAAACTAACCTACAAAATATGACTCAAGATATGTTCATCTAAATTATACACAACAAAATAAGTCAGGTTTCTCTTAAAATATTTCACATTTGATGTTAAAACATAAAGAATTCTATCTGGTTTAGCATTTAGATAACACTGTTTTTTGTCAGAAAGTGCAATGTCTATCTTTTAAGCATTACTAAATCAATTACATCGACACTCATCAGAAAATCATATTTGCACATCAGAAAATCATGTTTGGCAGATGTTTGGGTAAACAATATTGATGTAAAACTATACTTAACAGAGAATAAACATAAGAACAGCATAGTTTGAAAAACTCTGAACCAACCTTTTCTTCTTCATCTTTGGATTCCGAATGCTTTTCCACAACTTTTTGCATATATCCAATGTTGGTTTCTAATTTTTCCACGTCAGAGTAAGGCACGTCAGCATCAAGGGCTTCTTCCGTGGTGACCAGAGATTCAGGTGACAATGGTTCCTGGCCAATCAGCAGCTGAGGAAGGAAAATCATCCTTTAAAAAGATATGCTTACCTGGACCTTCTGTCATTAATCAGAGGAATGGAGTGCCAGAAAAGAAGTGAACATTTACTTGAACTCACTTTAATTTCACTCATTTACAGCAATGGTTTTACCAATTTGAGCGTCTCTGAATTACCCCATTTTCTCCAACCTCATAGCAACCTCATGACAATACCTTAGTTATATTGTATTTTGTGCTCAAAAGCAGTATCTTGAACCTTATCTCCTGTTTTTTGTTCTCCTCTATAGGTTGATTTAACATTTGTTCTCCTCTCCGGAGAACTTCCTCAACCTGGGCTCTCTCCTCATCCATCTGAAAGTTTAGAAAGAAAACATTTACTCAAAAGGAAAATGCATATAGGGTCACTTGCCATCAGTTCCCAAGGAGGAAAACTAACCTACAAAATACAACTCAAGATATGTTCATCTAAATTATACACAACAAAATAAGTCAGGTATTTCTTAAAATATTTCACATTTGATGTTAAAACATAAAGAATGCTATCTGGTTTAGCATTCAGACAACCCTGTTTTTAGTCAGAAAGTGCAATGTCTATCTTTTAAGCATTACTAAATCAATTACATCGACACTCATCAGAAAATCATATTTGCACATCAGAAAATCATATTTGGCAGATGTTTCGGTAAACAATATTGATGTAAAACTATAATTAACGGAGAATAAACATAAGAACAGCATAGTTTGAAAAACTCTGAACCAACCATTTCATCGTCATCGCTGGAATCCAAATGCTTTTCCACAACTTTTAGCATATATCCAATGTTGGTTTCTAATTTTTGCACGTCAGAGTAAGGCACGTCAGCATCAAGGGCTTCTTCAGTGGTGACCGGAGATTCAGGTGACAGTGGTTCCTGGCCAATCAGCAGCTGGGGAAGGAAAATCATCCTTTTAAAAGATATTCTTACCTGGACCTTCTGTCATTAATCACAGGAATGGAGTGTCAGAAAAGAAGTGAGCATTTACTTGAACTGACTTTAATTTCACTCATTTACAGCAATGGTTTTACCAATTTGAGCGTCTCTGAATTACCCTATTTTCGCCAACCTCATAGCAACCTCATGACAATACCTTAGTTATATTGTATTTTGTATTTTGTGCTCAAAAGCAGTATCTTGAATCTTATCTCTTGTGTTTTGTTCTTCTTTATAGGTTGATTTAACATTTGTTCTCCTCTCTGGAGAACTTCCTCAACCTGGGCTCTCTCCTCATCCATCTGAATGTTTAGAAAGAATACATTTACTCAGAAGGAAAATGCATATAGGGTCACTTGCCATCAGTTCCCAAGGAGGAAAACTTACCTACAAAATATAACTCAAGATATGTTCATCGAAATTATAGACAACAAAATAAGTCAGGTTTCTCTTAAAATATTTCACATTTGATGTTAAAACATAAAGAATGCTAGCTGGTTTAGCATTCAGATAACTCTGTTTTTAGTCAGAAAGTGCAATGTCTATCTTTTAAGCATTACTAAATCAATTACATCGACACTCATCAGAAAATCATATTTGCACATCAGAAAATCATGTTTGGCAGATGTTTGGGTAAACAATATTGATGTAAAACTATACTTAACAGAAAATAAACATAAGAACGGCATAGTTTGAAAATCTCTGAACCAACCTTTTCATCTTCATGGTTGGATTCCAAATGCTTTTCCACAACTTTTTGCATATATCCAATGTTGGTTTCTAATTTTTCCACGTCAGAGTAAGGCACATCAGCTTCAAGGGCTTCTTCCGTGGTGACCCGAGATTCAGGTGACAATGGTTCCTGGCCAATCAGCAGCTGGGGAAGGAAAATCATCCTTTAAAAAGATATTCTTACCTGGACCTTCTGTCATTAATCAGAGGAATGGAGTGTCAGAAAAGAAGTGAGCATTTACTTGAACTCACTTTAATTTCACTCATTTACAGCAATGGTTTTACCAATTTGAGTGTCTCTGAATTGCCCCCATTTTCGCCAACCTCATAGCATTATTATTTCACCCATTTTTAAAATCTCACAATTATATTTAAGAACTAGGGGGTGTGAAATAGTGTGCAAATGGCTGTGGCTGCCTCAAATGTTGTTTGGAGGATTCTGAGACCACCTATAACAGCTTATTTCAAATTCTGCCCTCCCTAGTATTTCTAAGACAATGTGAATTATTCTTACATACAGCTATAATGTAATTCAAAGGAAATGAAATAGTTCATAAATAGAAACCATCTCAAAGATAGATTTTTTTCTTTTTAATCATCGAGTTTTGCCTCCATAGAGTTGGATTTAGTCTTTCTCAGCAAGTATTTCAAAGCCCGCAACATCCCCGTTCATGTTGGTTACAAGCTTTTCCCCTTGGCACAAGTTCTTGAGGTCAGCTTCGTCTCACAAACAACTAATCTACTCTCATGGGCGTCCCAGTTCTTACCAGGCTATGCAGTGCTTCATATCGACTGTTGAAAGCCTCCAGTTTCTCACTTATCAACTCATCCATTACTCCACCATCAATGAGAGTCTGGCCAAGTTCCTGGATCTCGGTGCGATTATCTGCTGGATGTTGCAAAAGGCATTCTAGAGACTGGACAGGGACAGGAAGGGGAAAATAATGCACTTAATTGAGGCAAAATGTATCAAGGATCCAAAAGTGTCCATTTTTTAAAACAAGTAATTCCATTTTCTACCCAAGAAACAAGACCAGGAATAATTAACTTTCAAAAATATCCATAATGGTATTAAAAATACATAGAATCGAGAACTCAGCATAAAAGATGATATATGACAATACAACTTCATAGATAATTTTAGTAATTACTAATTACATGGGAAAATTTCCATGGTGTGATGCAAAGTTTGAAAGCAGAAAAGAATACTATAAAGCAAAACTATTTCAAACTGTTGATTATATTTTGAAAAATAGGTACTCAGTGTTCTGTAACACATATAGAAAACTAGATGCTATTTTGTATACACACTTTATGTGTACATAAACCTAAGTAACTTTGGAGTTAAATATTATTTCGTATTACAGATGGGAAAACTGAAGTTCAGAGAGCTTAAGTACATAGCCTACATACTGGTACATACGGTAAAAAGAAGAGCTAAGATTCCAACTTGACTCATGATTTCAAAAACTTTGATCCAGTTATTATAACGTACTACCTTCCAGTGTGTACGTTAAAAATAACAATAATTAGGAAGAGCCCTGGCAGGTGCTTCTCAGTGGTTACAGTTCAGTTTGGGAACCTAAGAGTCGAGGTTCAATTCCCGGTCAGGGCACCTAGTTGGGTTGCAGGTTCATTCCTCACCCGCCCTTCTTGGGGCTTGTGCAACAGGCAACTAGTCAGTGTGTCTCTCACACACTGATGTTTCTTTCTCGCTCTTTCTTTCTCTCCCTCAACCCCCTCTCTCCTTCCATTTTCTCTGAAAAGCAATGAAAAAAAATATCCTCAGGTGAGGATTAATAATAATAACAATAATAATAATAATAATAATAATAATAATAATAATGAGGAGGAGGAAGAAATTTGCCAAAATGTCTAAAAGTACTTACCTTAGAGTTTGTTTTATACTTTTCTGCATTTTCCGTATTTCTAGAGTGCACATATTTTGATTCTCATGTTAAGAAAATATTCCTTTTTAAACTAAGCTTTTCATTGTTTTCATGCTCTTCACCTCTCACTCTGCTCCTTTATCTGAGAAGTGACATCTTTTCTCCAGCAGAGCATCCAGCTCCTGGGATTCAGGTACCACCTTTGACTTATTTCTGACCTTAAATCCAGGCATCCGCTTAATTACCATGTGTCCCTATAATTTCTAAAGCATATCTATCTTCTTCCTAGCCTCTTCCTCTTTTTTTTTAAGCAGCTCTACTCTCTTCATAATTTATTTCATTTAATAAACAGATATGAAGTCATCGTGAAAGAAAAATCAGATGCATTTCTTGGCCTCAAGGAATTCAAATGGGCCTTGAGACAAGCTCCTGGGACAGGATCCCACACTTCTCACTCTTCCCTCCCTACCCTGTCCTCCAACTTGTCACATCTGAAGATAACATGGAAGGAGCCACTGTGAACACAGTCATTGCCGTGTCTTAGGAGCAAAAATAATTTTATGAAGAAACGAGAAAACAATCATTCTAATGCCTTAAGGCAGAATTCCTTCTGTCCAGGGACTTGTAAAAAGAGGCAGGAAAATCACTGCAGTGCTTTCCTGATGTCTACAATACACTAATTAACAAGTACCCACCTCAGGGACTGAGTTAGTGGGTCAATCATTAATCTAAACATAAAGGATGGCACAAACACTTCAAGCAATGGAAGGCAACACTGAAAGCTGCTGAGGGAGAAAATGCCTTGCTGGCATAAGGCAGAAGATTCCTCATTTTAATACTCATTTGGCTTCCCTACAACAAGAAATAGCAGGGAGAACGCAGATGCCCACCTTCTTGGCCTCGAGGATAGCATCTTCCTTCTCCGGCGGGGTCTTCAGGCTTCTCACCTTCTTCTCAAGGGTGTTCAACCAGCTGGTCTCAAGGTCCAAATAATGCAGTAATTGCAGCCAGCACGACCACACTTCCTAGAATAGGCAAGGAGGAAGGGGCATTAGACAAGCAGCTATTTAGAGATGAGTGCATCTTCATCGCTACATATTCTCTCCACTCAACAGCCACTGCATTTAGATAGAGGAGCATAGCTGAAGACCCAGAAACTGATAGAATTGAAATTTCAAATAAATGAAATAAAACCTCATTCTTTAGTAAATCACACTGGACCAATTTGAGGGAAGATGGGAGGCAAAGACGGGCGAGCTGCCTCACACTTTACAGGAAAATAAATTCCAAGGACCTGGTTAAAAGTCAAAAATAAATTACTTAACTAGTAACAAAAAAGGAATATTTTATTAGTTTGCTTTTAAACTAGAAAGGTAAAAGCACTCATAATCGCAACACTTTTTAACAATTATATAGAAAACTGGAATTCTATGGGCCCATCCTATTCCAACTCCGAGCTAATGGATGTGACAATTTGCTGTATACTCTTTCCAACTGTTTTCTAAATTCATAGGAACATGTCTATATGTGCAAAGAACCATATTTTGCCCAAAATGGAGCTATATTAACTGTATTAATGGCAATCGCTAACTCCCAATTTCTGTAAGGAGTTTCAGGGGGATAAAATTATACCCCCCACTTCCTAGGAGAAAGTTATGGGAGGCACAGCCCGTTTTTCCTCACAGAAGAGGAGCCTATTTGACGGATAAATGTAGGAAAGAGAATTCCATGTGGAGCCCCCCGGTTGCTTTTCTTTGAGGTCCACTGACTGAGAGGAGGCACGTTCCAGCCTGCACTGCGAATGAGTTGTGTTGCCAGGGTCAGGGGGCAGCAACCTTTTCTATTAAAGGCCAGACAGGTAATATTTTAAGTTTCACAAGCCACATCTGGTCCCTGCCACAGATTCTTCTGTTTATTTTGTGTGCTTTGGTTTGTTGTTAATAACCCTTTAAAAATGAAAACCATACACACCATTGTTAGCTCACAGGCCACTGTGGAAGAGACACAAACCAGATTTGACCCTCAGGTTGCCATGTGCCAGCCCCTGAATAAGACTGAACGAGAAAAGGTGTGTCTGGTCCCCCAAATTTCTACAGGTGGAGAGGAGCAGAGACATCTACTCGGCTGCAACAGCAAGCAGAGCCCATGTTCTGATGGGGAAGGAAAAATGAGCAGCATTCCCAGGAAACAGAACTGGTCCTTAACAGAGCACCAGTCCCGCCCTGGGTGTAGGGGCCCTGGCATGATTTCAGAAGGACTAGTATTACAATTCTGAGTCACTATGAATAGTGACTGCCATGTACCTTCCCCTGCCTCCACTTTTTTGAATGGAGTGCCTATGCCTAGCTCACCTTTGAATGTGTGTGTATGGGGTCCGATAAACTTCTCTTTCTAATGGGCAAGTCACGAGATTGCACGGTGCCACACCTGCACCTAAAGAAACTGTCCTGAGAGTCACATCTGTTTAGGCTTAAGGCAGGGTTTCGAACTGGATGCTGTATTGGATAAGCCTTAGGGAGTCCCTGGGACAGTGTAAGTGCATTTTGCATGTGAGAGGACTGTCACTAACTTATGACCAGAGGATGAACTATGGTGGATTAATGATGGCCATGGTTTTTTGCCATTACTCCCATTAAGTGGTGAAATTCTTTTCTCCTGCCCTGGAATGGGGGTTGGCCTTGTGACTTGCTTAGACTAAAAGAGTGTTACAGATGTGACACTGTCAAATTGGAGGCCAAGCCTTGAAGAGGACTGGGAGCTCCCGCTTTCTGCCTCTGGAAAGCCAGATGCCTTGTGGTAGAGAAGCTGTGAGACTGGGAGGCCCTGTGGAGAGAGGCCAATGTGAATGTCCCTGCTGAGCCCCCAGTCGAATGCAGCCACCTGAGTGAGCTAGTCATAGACAGCATGGAGCAGGAAGCCACCCCACTGAGACACCTCAAACACAGAACCATGAGAAATAATCAGTAGCTTTAAACGTTTTAAAAGTCACTATGGCCGAAACTGGTTTGGCTCAGTGGATAGAGCGTCGGCCTGTGGACTGAAAGGTCCTGGGTTCGATTACGGTCAGGGACATGTACATTGGTTGCGGGCACATCCCCAGTAGGGGGTGTGCAAGAGGCAGCTGATCGATGATTCTCTCTCATCGATGTTTCTAACTCTCTATCCCTCTCTTCCTCTCTGTAAAAAGTCAATAAAATATATTTTAAAAGTCACTACGTTTTGGGGAGATTATTGTATAGAAATAGATAACTGAGACATAAGTGGGTGTATATATATTACCAATATAAAAACATGGTTGGGAAGAATATACACCAACTTCTGGATGATGATTACTTCAAGAGAGAAATGACATGGGATGGAAAAGAAGAAATCAGATTTTACAATACTAATGTACCCAATACTCAAATGGGATCTGAGAAAATATGGCAAAAAGTTAACATTAGTTATAGTGAAAAGATGTTTTAATAGTATTACCTCTATTCTTCTGTAAGTCTGAACTAGTTCCTGATTTCATATCTTTTTCAGGAGTCTAAAAATAATCAAGGTGATACATTTGGATTCCTCTAAGAAGGGCATTCTCACTCTAAGTTAGAAATTTGGTCTATTTCTGCCCAATATTCCTTGGAAATCGCTGACATATTTTAAAATAGTTTTTACTTTTAAACCCTTTTTTTGTCCTTTTTCATTTACCATCTTATAAATATCAAGCCCTTATCTTTTCTCTTTTACCTTTATCTTTTTTTTTTTTTTTTTTTTTTGCATTTTTCCTTCTCTTCTCTCAAACTAATTTCAAAGTAAGTATAATATTAATTCTCAAAGCAATTCCAAACCCTCATTCCTTATTTTAAAACTAGAGGCCCGGTGCACAAAATTTGTGTACGAGGTGTAGGGTGTCCCTCAGCCCATCCTGCACCCTCTCCCATCTGGAACCCCTTGAGGGATGTCCGACAGCCTGTTAGTGGGATCGGGCCCAAATGCGTGGTCAGACATCCCTCAATAATCCAGGACTGCTGGCTCCCACTGCCCTCCCCTGCTGGCCTGGACCCCCAACAGCCCTCTCTTGCAGGCTTGGGTCCCTCGCAACTGTTCTCCATTGCAGGCCTGGTACACCCCTCCAATGCCTTCCACTGCAGTCCCAGCCCCTCCCAACTGCTCTCCCCTGAAGGCCTGGGTTTCTCCCACAACTGCCTTCCCTTGGTGGCCTGGTTTCCCCTAACTGCCCTCCTCTGCTGGCCTGGTCTCCCTTAACTGCCAACAACTGCCCTCCCCTGCAGGCTATCTTATAGTGGTCATTATGTGGCTGCCATCTTGTATCCACATGAGGGCAGCCATCTTTGACCATATGAGGGCAGCCATCTCGTCTTGGTGTGAGGGTCAATTTGCATATTACTCTTTTCTTAGATAGGATGTTACTTCTGGAATAAAGACAGCTTGAAGAAATGACACAATATATGTGGTCTTTGTTAGAGTGGGAAAATTTTGGGACTCCATTCATTATGTAACCTAGGTGGTATGGCTCAGTGTTTGAGCATCAACCTATGAACCAGGAAGTTACCATTTCATTGCAGGAAAGGGCATTGTGGGCTCAGTCCCCAGTGTGAGGCATACAGGAGGCAGCAATTGATGATTCTCATCACTGATGTTTCTCTCTCTCTCCCTTCTGCTCTGAAATCAATAAAAAGAAAATTAATTTAAAAATATATATAATGAGTTGTTATTTTGGCTAGAAATAAAAGGAAAAGAAAAAAGAGCAAAATCAAGGGTGGTTATGACAGAGAAGAAAACATGTATAAAACTGTAGTAAAGTCCAATTCCAATATCATTCAATAGGACTTAAGGTTAAGCATGCATAACACCACATGTTCTGTTTATAGAATTTTAATTTCTCAAATAAGTAACCTCCTGTATTTTACATTAAATAATATATTAATATTAAAGAGTGAGGTTTTGAGTTGTAGTTATCTTATTAACTAGTCTTAATTATCCATGATTATATTTACCACAAAATAGTTTCAGAACAAGCAAGTAACGGTAGAGTTCAGTTTAAATATTATAGTTGCGCTGTTTACCATTTAGGATATACTTCAACATGGTCATTTATTTAGGTTGAGCTGAATTTAAATTGAAGTGCTCCTAAACTATTTTAATGACATAAAAGTCACACTAATATAGAAACAAATAAGAACTCAATTTTATTTTAAATAAAAAACAAAACTCATAGAATCATCTGCATCTTAATCCCATTGCCCTGTCAATTACCAGCATATTCAAGTTCTACTTCCTCTACTGCCTTTCAGGTGATTCTAACTGTAGATGCCACTCTAAACAAAACATTTTAAAAATCTTCACTTCTGTCTGTGCACTAACCAGGAAAAACAAAAGAGATGTTCACAGTACACTGTTCTAGAATCTATAGAATCTGCCTATAGATCACCTGTGATATAAAAACCTTGATTTCAAATATGAAAAATGTAAAGTCGAAAGATGTTAAATGACTTTCCCATGAACCTTAATTGAGGGCAGATCTTGATCCCCTATATTTTGTTATCCCTGCTTCATTTTATCAACCAATTAACCAAGAACTATTTTCCTTTATTATGCAGTGTTTGGGGAAAAAATCAAGTTTTTTTCCCAAGAAATGGAAATGGTCAGTACATTACAAAGTTTTAATCTCAGAAACATATCGATATCACTGAGAAAAAAAAAATAGCATACCTCAAGTGCTTGGCACTTTCCTCGAATTCTTTTGCAAAGAAGTTGATAATTCTCCAGCTCAACCTTCAGCTTCGTAGTCAATTCCTGGCCAATAGAGGGCACCTTTTTAGCTATTAACTTGATGTTTTTTTTCAGTATTTTTACTCGGACTTCCTTTTGCAGCACATCCTCTTTTGCTCTCTGTTCCAGGGATGGATAGAAATGAAAATTGTCCCCCTTTCTTACTAACCAATGTCTTTCTTTTTCCTAAAGTAGCTAAACCAAAATTAAAGCCTCTATGTGATTTCAACTACCTAATTTAGAACACTATTTAGGTAAGCACTAGAGAGACTTATTTTGAAAAAATAATATAATAAAGTTAAATTAAATTAAATACTAGCTATAAATCCGCACTCATTATATGCCCCAATGAAAACAGTCCCACATAAACATTTTCAGTTAATAACAGGCAGGCAACTTTAACACCTAAGTCATCCTCAACTTATGTTTACTGACATTAAATATTTTCAAAGTCTGGGACCATGATAAAAATATCAGCATCTTAATGTAGTAGGCTACCTTTAAAATACCTTATATACTGAATAATTTTTAAGCAAAAAAAAAAAAAAAAAAAAAATCTACCCTAGCCCAGCTGGCATGGCTCAGTGGATTCAGTGCTGACCAATGAACCAGGAGATCAAGTTTGATTCTCAGTCAAGTCACATGCCTGGGTTGTGGGCTCAATCCTCAGTGTGGGGCCTGCATGAGGTAGCCCACAAATGGTTCTCTCTCATCACTGATGTTTCTTTCTCTCTTTCTCTCTCCCTTCCTCTCTGAAATCAATATATATATATATATATATATATATATATATATATATATATACATATATGTATATATTTTTTAAAAGCTACACTAAAAATTATTCTTCTGTGAAAATATAAGTATAATAAAAGACCTTTGTCATATATAGTAATGCATGGATTACATCTAATCCATTCTAAAATATATTTTTATTGATTTCAAAGAGAGGGAGAGAGGGATAGAAATATCAATAATGACAGAAAATTGCCGAAACCAGTTTGGCTCAGTGGATAGAGCCTCAGCCTGTAGACTGAAAGGTCCCAGGTTCGATTCCAGTCAAGGGCATGTACCTTGGTTGCGGGCACATCCCCAGTGAGGGGCGTGCAGGAGGCAGCTGATTGATGTTTCTCTCTCATCCATGTTTCTAATTCTCTATCCCTCTCTTTTCTTCTCTGTAGAAAATCAATTAAATATATTTAAAAATAAATAAATAATGAGAGAGAATTATTGATTCACTGCCTCCTGCAAGCCCTCTACGGGGGATCCAGCCTGCAATCCGGGTATGTGCTCTGACCTGGAACTGAACTGTGACCTCCTGGTTCGCAGGTTGACACTTAGCCACTGAGTCACACAAGCTGGGCAAAATCTAACACTTTTTAAAGAACATCTGCAGAGAGATTTTTGCTTTTAGGCAAGTTAACTTTGGCGTAAAACATTCAATGTGTTGCTTAATCTTATTTTTTAAAAATAGCCTTTAATCACTATCTCTTTTAGTTTGGACACTGAAGGAGACTTGCAGTAAGGTTAGAAATTTGGGAATGACGCCCATTTCTTTAATATATTAAAAAAAAAAAAGAGGGTTCAAGACAATTGCCATAGGAATATAAGTGCACGGAAGTAATATATCCTGTGGCCCCAAGTGATATTAAATCCCTTGACAATGGATTACTGCAACTCTACCTGTTCTAACAAACCACTTATATACATGCGGCATATGCCCCATGTAGTAACTGGCAGAACACATCTGATGAAATAAGAATAAACCCCAAGCAAACTAGAAAGTCTTTTTTGGTCCGAATGGAAAAAAAAATTATCCCTGAAAATTTTTGGAAATAGTTGTGATGATTGCACAATATTGTGAATGTGATTGATGTCACTGAATTTTTTTAATTCGGTCTTTGTAGTTCCCCAGGTTCTAAAATAAAAAAAAAGTCACAGGGCCCCACATGGATTCAACTCATGAACCATGTTGAACTTCCTTTCTTACTAGAATCACAGCAGTTCCCCTTCCTTTTTTTTTTTTTTAATTTGAAATCCTCCTATGAAGGATTATGTACATTCACCTTTGAACAACACAATGGATCAAAATACATAAGTAGCTTTTGATTCCCCAAAAACTAACTACTAAGCCTCCTGTTGACCAATAACTTAAACAGCCTTACGAATAATATAAACAGTCAATTAACACATATTTTGTAAGTTATATGTAAGCTAGAGGGGGGGGGGAAGTTACAAAGAAAACCATAAGAAATAGAAAATACATTTACAGTATCTATTTTTTTTAAAATCTGTGTATGAATGGACCCCTACAGTTCAAACCTGTGTTGTTCAAGAGTCAATTGCACAATCATGATTCACAGACAGATGGATGGTCTTTTGTATGATTGATTGACTTTAAAGGGAGAGATAAAGCCTGCTGATACTGACTATCCCAGCCTCACCTGCATCTCCTCTACATCTTTTAAAAGTTCTTCTGGTGACTTGTATTCAAAACTCTTATCTAGGTATTCTTCTTCCACCTCCATCATCCATTCTTGCATTTCCTTTAAGTCTTTTTTTAGGTTCTTCACTTTTTCTTGACGTTCAGACCATTTATCTTTGTGACTATAAATCTAGAAAAGAAAGGCCATTTAGCCAAATAAATAAGTGTTAATACAGTAAATGACAGGTTTCTAATAGCTAACTGTACAGTGGTAACTTCCCACAGACTTTTAGGGTTAAGATTCAGATAAAAGATTTTACACACTTTCTGCTGATGCTGTGAAAATATAAGCAATAATGAAAACAATAATGATAACTCTGATTCTAGTACACATTTTGGATATTAATCTAATCTAGACATATCGATAATAATCAAAGCACAATATGCTAATGAGACCAGACATCCTTCCAGACAAAGCCAGGTTATGAGAGAAACAACCTGCTTGCCATGACTGGAGTGAAGCCTGGGTCCTGGGTGCCAGAGGGAAGCTGATGCCAGCAGCCAGGGGAAGCAAGACATACTCTTGCACGAATTTTGTGCATCAGGCTTCTAGTCTATTATAATTTTTAAAATGCATAACTTCCCAAATTAAGGAATCTAATCTAAAAGCACATGTTATAAGCAATAAAAGCACATGTCATAAGGAATTTTACTGTAGCATTGTTTATTGTAGAAAAAACTATATATATACAGTAAAGCCACAATCAGACTGTCAAATTACAGCAGGTAGGGTAGGGAGATCTAGGTGAGATAATAGATCAACCGAAGGACTTGTATACATGCATATAAGTACAACCAATGAACATAAAACTCTAGGAAGGGAGAGTATGTATGGGAGGGAGGGGGGCAAAAAAATCAATAAAATATATTTTAAGAAAATGTAACCAAAATACCCCCTTTCTCCTTTTTAACAGGATTCGCTGTAACAATTTTAATTTTAAAAGCATAGAAGAGAAAGCTGTTACTAACGATGTTCATAAAATACTGTTCTACACACTTTTTATTTTGATAATTTACTATACTTTCATATTCCACAGAGACACAAAAATGTTATGAGAAAATAGGTGTTTTTCTCAACTTGGTTCAATAACTTAAAAATTTCAGAGAAACCTAAAATATTTCCCAAGAGCTCCTCCCTCTAACTGCAAACTCATTCTTACTAGGGGAGAGATGCCGGCCACAGAGACCATGCTCACTCAAGTTCAACCTCACTGCAGCGTCACCTGCCAGGGCTGGTTGGCTGCGCGGCTGATAGTCACCAACGGCCAGGACAGGAATAGATGGCTCTCACGAGAGTAAGGGGCACAGCTTAGCGGCTTTCCTGTCCCCACTCTCCATCAGGATCACAGTCATAAACATAGAAAGGGGTCAATCTCAGGCCAGTGTGGCTTTGATCTCAGGCCAGTGTGGTACGCTAAGATCCTGCTGCCAGCAATACACACAGCCCTGGCCCAAGCCTGGCTGATCAGCAGTTTAATCTGATTAGCTTCACACACACACACACACACCACAGTTCTTGGGCCCCCCTTCCAGAACATTCTCTTTGCTAGTTTCTGGACACTAGTTAGTTATATAATTTTCATGGATCCATAGAGAAATGCAAAAATAAATATAAATAAAGACACTAGCAAACTTTTCAGAAAGAGCAAAGCTCAAAATTGTAATAAACTCCCTGAAATTATCAATTTTCTATTTTCTGGCATTATAGTGTTCTTTCTTTCATGAGATCCTGGCTAGGTAGAATAGGTGACATAGACTGGTTTTTGCTTTTTGGTTGATTTCATATGCCTGTTCCTTCTTAGCAAAATAAAAGTTTGGCAGCATTTATGCTTATCTCAAAGTTCTTCAACCTTTTTAGGACTCAGTGAAATGCAATAGTCTGGAGAAATGCCTGCTGCTTAGGATACTTAAAAATGTCCCATACATTCAGTTTCATGTTTTAAACGAGTAATAATTCACAACTAATTCTATACTGTCATATGAGTGGTATAATGGGTGGATAGGGAGATAGAGACAGACATAGAACTGAAGGTCTATGTCTGTATGTCTGTATGTATCCATCACCTTCCTGGCTCCTCACTGCCACTTACAAACCATTTTCCCTATTTCCTTCCCCGAAAAACCCATTCAAGCATATAGCATCAGATTATACACATTTAGAGAAATCTAAATTTGGCTAAATTATTAGATAAGTAATGACCTGTCGAATAAAATCTCAGTAAACTGAGGACCTCATCAGAGCCGTGGGATGGCCTCAAGTCCCAAAGTCCCCCCCTGAAGGGCCAGCATGAGCAGGATGGCCCTGAGTCCTGGAGTGCCGCCAGGCCCCGCCCCCCACTGTGCGAACAGCCATCTTGTGACTGCGAGATAATGGGAGAACCACCTAGCCTTTTATTAGTAAGACTAGTGTCCTGGTGCACAAATTCGTGCACCTTGAAAGGGAATTAGAAGAAATATTTCAGTATCACTATTTGCCAAGTCCTCGGTGGAGGTATCTGGCTCCCTCTCCATCCTGTCAGAGTCTGTGAGGGCACCCATGGGGTTGCAGTGTCAAAGCCGGTGCCCCATGGGGCTTCAGAACACTCCTGAGTTCCGCTGGAGTCCCATAGCCCTGCAGGGCCAAAGCCCAGTGGTTATGGGGCTGGTGAGGAGGATGAGAGTGGTGGCCTGGCTCTACGAAAACCAAACCGCCCTGGGTTCCCTCTAAGCCCAATCGGTTCCCAGTGGGGCTGCAGGACTTCCCCGAGTCCCGGACCCCAGCAGGGCCCGTGCCCCAGCGGACATGGGGCTGCTGAGGGGGTGAGGGTGGTGGCCTGGCTCTAGGGACACCGCCCTGGGCTCCCCTGGGTTACCTCTAACCCTAAGCTGGTGCCCGGGTCAGGGGGCTGGTGAGGGGATGAGAGTGATGGCCTGGCTGTGAGGACACCAAGCCGCCCTGGGCCGCCCCGGGTTACCTCTCTGTTGTTGGATCTAGAAAAGGGCCAAAGGCGCCGGGACCGCTTGCGGAGGCAGCGGCAGCAGCGGCGGAAAGCGCTGCCAAGGCCGCCCTCTCGCAGGTCGCAGCAGGGGGACTGCCGAAAACAACAAAACATGTCTTCGCGATAGGGACAACTCCATCCACGACTGCTCCAGCAGGAGCGGGTTGGGGTTTGTGGTGGGGGAGAGGTTGCCGGGCTACCAGGGTTCCACGCCCTGTCTCCGTCATCAGGGCGCAAGGTCACTGCTCCATTGTGGGGTGCAGCTCAGGGTGGGGCACCAGGCAGTGACCCGGGGGGTTTTGTGACATGCCCCCACCCCAGGTCAAGGCTGGGGGGTGGATGTGGCGTGTGGGTGGCTCCCTGCCCCAGGTGTATCCTGACAGGGGAGCTGAATCTCATTTCCCCCGGGGGGAGGTGGAGGTGGTGATGTAAGTGGAGGTGGAGATGGAGTAGGGGGTGCCCTTTGCCCTGATGTTTAGCCTTGGGGACGCAGCCCCATGGGGTAACTCCCCGATGTGCCTCCCGTCCACCCGCCTCTGGCACCCTCGCGCTCAGTGGCCAGCACAGCCCCGCTCACCTGAGCGCCCATGGTGCACACTACCATCCCTGACAGGCAGAGGGCCACCCAGGCTTTTAGTAGGAATATCCTATTAACTGCCTTTTAAGTGTGGTTATGGTGTGGTGGTTTTGTGTAATAGAGTCCTCACTGAAGGGTGAAGTGTGAGGATATATTCAAATCCTTGTCCAAAGTACATTTGTAACCAAAAACAAAAGAAATATACATGTATGCATGTATGCATGTGTGCATTTAGAGAGATCAGGGGAGAAAATGACAAAGCAAGCATGGTAAAACACTAAACATGGGCAAATTCACACATGGCGATGAGGCTGCTCCCTGTATCATTATTTCAACTTTCCTTTCAGTTTAAACTTATGCAAAATAAGCAATTTGGGGGAGGGGGGGGAAACATTAAAAAATACTCAATGATGCAATATAAAATTTTTATATAAACACTAACCAAAGTAAAACAAAACACTGTATTAAGAGATATCCTACCCACAGGACTGTCTGTGAAATATTCCTGTATTTCACATTTTCTCCCCTTTCCTCACTCCACTGCTGTTTCACTAACAAAAGAGAAGCAATCAGTATAGTCCCGTTCCCTTCCATTACCAGGGAGAAGCACTGCATCAGCAATTCTTTCGCTTAGAGAGTAAATTTCGTTCCTTCTCACACATAATCACGGACTTCACTTCAGACATGATGTTCCCTCAATCTCTTCTGCATCATTATTTCTCCTCCTAGGTGAGGTCCTTCTTTCCAGCATGCAAATATCCTGTAGTATCTCTTACTTTTACAAATTACAAAAGCATCCCTTTGGATGCCCATGCCCCTCGCCCACCCCGTTTCTCTGGGTCTTTAAAAGCCTCCATTTGACAACTCTAGAGCTTGTTTTTCAGTTCCCATCGGCCTCAGCAATCCCCAGCACCAGGCTCTGTGGGAAGCTTTCTCCACCCGCCTCCAGGACCTCACACTCTCCTGGCATTTCTCCTCTGGCCGACCTTCCCTTCTCAGCATCCTTGGACTCTGCCCCTTCCTCTTTCTACAGGTAAGTGCCAAGGAACTCCACCTGCATGTCTAATATGGATCTGGACTTGAACCCTTCCAGATGGAAATCATCATGCCACGTGCTCCAACAAAAGCTTCTGCTCCTTGAGTCTTCACCATTTCAGTAAAAGGCGCCACCATTCACACAAAGTGAACATTTTTGCAAAATCCCTAGCCTGTCCTTGACTGTTCACTTTTTCATATATCACACTTCCAGGCCATTACCAGACTCTCATCTCTACTTACAAACCACAGTCCACACCAAACATTTCTCATGGCCTCCACCACCATCTCCCCAATCCAGGAGCCATGTTCTCTTAAGGCTGCAATGGCATCTTGCCTGTCCAGATGAATCCAGAGTGATCTGTCAAATGTCACTTCCCTGTTCAAAACTCTATAAGTTCCATTCTGTGTGGCGTGATCCTTGAAACAGAATCCCCCGCCTTTGTCTCCAAGGCCATAAACAGCCCCTCCCAACACCCTTCTCCACCCCACTACTCACTCAATCTCCCCCGTTCTCTCAGTCCCAGCTGCAGTGCCTTTCTTGCTCTTTGCTAAGCACGACAAGCTCATTCCCCCTGAGGAGCCAAACTGGACAACCAGTATGCTCTCTGGTTTTCAGACTGTATGAGCCACAACAATCACTGTTGTCAATGGCATCTACTTCTTGAAAAACACAGGCAGGAAAGCTGAAAAACTTACCTCCTTGCTATATTTCTCCAGTTGGGTTTGGTAGTCAACTAGTTTGGTCTGCACCCAGGATTTGATTCCAGCAACTGGACAACTTGGAAGGTGTGTCTCTACTTCCTTCATGTTTTTCAGTGATGATTCAACTGTATCTATTTCCTTAACAAAAGCCTGAACATATAAATGAAGACATTATTGAGTTCATTTCCATAGAAGTGTATGCCATAATTATAGTTTGCTTTTATCCCTGCAAATAGTGTAAGAACAGAATGTTTGGGACTCAAAAGTTTAACTGCTTCAGAAATATTGTGCATAAAAAAGTTCATTTCACCTGGGCGCTTCATGTAGACACCTGCCAAATTAGATTGGAAATATTTGACTCTCAGGAGAATATAGCACTTTTTTTAAATAAAAAATTATTTTATTGATTTTTTACAGAGAGGAAGGGAGAGAGACAGAGAGTCAGAAATATCGATGAGAGAGAAACATCAATCAGCTGCCTCTTGCACACCCCCCATGGGGATGTGCCCACAACCAAGGTATATGCCCTTGACCAGAATCGAACTTGGGACCCTTGAGTCTGCAGGTCGACACTCTATCCGCTGAGCCAAATCATTTTCGACAGGATATAACTCTGTTAATGAATTTAGAGAAGCCTAATGATTTCACCAAATATAAGCTGTATGCAGCATTACTGGGAAATTTCGACTATTAAGTATGTTTTTCTTAATGCTTCACCATGTGGCACAATAAGAGCAATATGCAATTGGTAATCATGACACTAAGATTGTCATCATGGCACAAAATGGCAGCTCTTGTTCTCTCTATCCAAATTTCTATAATCATGGCCAAAAATAAAATATAAGTAATTTGTCGCTTTTTATTAACTCTAAAACAAAGAAAGCTTTATAATGAAAGGTATCTTATCTCAGTGTGCTGGCATATCATATTCTAACCATGTTAATAATAGCCGCAAACAATAAAGGAAAAGAATATGTTATTTATAAGGGCAGGTCCCCTAGGTCAGCAGGACTCACCGAGCATTGGTCAAGCTGCCTTTCTAGCCCTTCATCATTTCCTGGGACAGCCTGCTCTTCCATTAAGAAGTCTTAGCACCCTCCATCCACTTCTCAATGACTTTTGAATCAGCCTATGGAACACAATAACAAAGGGTGATATTACTTAGTGACATCCAACCTACTGCATCTCAAAATCTATTGCTACTTGGGGAAAAAGACAATCGTTCAAAACTTTGATAGCATCATTTTCATTAACTCACTTCTTTTTTTAATATTCCAATTTTAAAAATAATGATTTTTCTTCATGAATAACTTGATCCCCCATGATTTTACAGTTTCCTGATCATTCTAAAAATTTCAAAACATCCCCCAATGAACCAAGCTATTTTGCCTCAATGTCAGTAGTATCTAGGAATAAAACTTCAAATTTCGGGGAGGGGGGATTCTTTTCTCGGTATAAACAGTGAAATATCTTTTGTTCTTACAAAATTTAGAACAAATTTTCTTCTACAGTTAGCTACTCAAAGCAGAAATAAATAAAGAGCATAGTGGAGGGAATGAAACGGGTTATTCTTAGTTCTGCTGGACGCTATTATCTGAGAGCCCAGGACTGTCTGCTGCCCGGCTCCATGCTTTCATCCACAATGTACTAACACCCACAATAGCCCGATGCCGCGTATGGTGCTGGGAGGTCTAAAACAGATATGAAAGGAAATGTTTTGCAGAGGGAAAGAGACTTCAGAGACAGCAACATTGGGAGTGGCCCTTAAAGAATGCAAGTCCGTAGATTCTACTTGATCTCTACCACTGGAGAGAAGTAATGGTCATTTCCTTCCAAGGCCTCCCTCAACACCATCCATCAGTCTGACTTCTTAATTGCCTTTGTATTAAGCTGGCTTTGTTTCCTTGCACCTTCTCTAATTCTTTGCTTCTCGCCCACACCTTGGGATAAATATACGTTTTCTATCCTGTTCAAAAAATACTTTCAGATTTAGAGGCAACCACCATTGCTCCCCTTAGTCTCCCATTGGTTAAACATCCCCAATCCCTTCCAGGGTGGCTCTAGGACATGATATCCAAGTATTGCACTCCCCACTCAGATCAACATGTTCTGGAAACTACAACTTTTCAATATCCTTACAGTAGGTATGCCACACGGAACAGAGTATTCTTATAATGTTGGGTTGAATGACAACAAAGGGAGCTATCTGTTATGTGACCACAGATAATTCCACTCATGAAATGCCATCTAAAATTCTTTAACTTTTATTTTTCCTACTGTAGGGTTGTTTTGTTTCTTTCCTCTTTTATTTGATTGTTTATAACTATATTCTTCACAAGAATATGGTTAACTGAAAGTCCAAACGTCCTGTAACTTCCACAAAATTACATTTCCCCTAACTCATATTGCTTACAATTAGGAGTTGATGTTTACAAACAATAAACTTTGCCTCGTTAGCTCACAAAATTATTTGAATTTTTAGTACCTCTATTTTTTTATTGATTTCAGAGACGAAAGGAGAGGAAGAGAGAGAGAAAGAAACACCAATGATGAAAGAGAATCACGCCCCACACTGACTCATAAGTTCATAAGTCAAAGCTCAACTACATAACCACACCAGCTGGGCTACTCTATCTACTTTCACATCAGCTAACCCTCCCAGCTCTTTCTTATCTGCAAATCTGAGATTGAAGTATTCCTTTTCTGTTGACTTCTTTGAGGGTAATTGGGCTTTCTCAGGTAAAAAATAAAGACAATGGCAGAGCCTATCTGAGCATTCCCCTGTGAAGACACCATGCCATTCATTATTCAACAAATTTCCGTCTTATTTTTCAAAATATAAGAGTCAACCTAATACTGGCATCCAATTAATTTTCCATCTCCCTTTCATAAGGCTATAAGAGATTTTCTCAAATACTTTACTGAAATCTAGACTTTGCAAAAAATGATGGTTTGTAGCATTATTTGAACTAAATGAGCTAACATGAAATGTGGCTCTATGAGTCTGTGATTCAAATAATTGAATATCCCTTTTCCAAAAACAATAATTTTAAAGGAAAATCAGTCCTTAAAGGAAATGAGTCTGGACAAGGCTTATTAGTGGTGTCCATGTTGATTCCTGACAACCACACAGCCTTTGCCAGCACGTATACGACCTCTGGTTGGTCATTTATCTACGGCCAAGAACCAATATCCATCTTACTTCAGGTCTTTCACTTGTAAACAATGCTCCCCTTTAATTAGGACTCCATTTTTCTGGTAGGTCACACATGATGTGACCTTGAGACCATGGTAAAAATCCCAGGTGACTTGGGATGCAGATTTAGGCTTCTGAAGAATCCGTGTGGTTTTTCCATCTAACTCAGAATTCAGGCTCTAATACACTCTCAGTAATGACTATTCCACACTTTGTAGTTCGCAGGGCCCGATATGCTGAGGCCTTTCTGGCTCTATTAGTATTATACCACCTGCACAACCACCTCCTCCCTTTCCATCCACGGCTTTGAAAGCTTTTTTCATCCCACTGTGCACCTTCCACAGTTCCCTTTCCCTCTGTTCTTTTGCCAGCCTGCCCCTGTTCCATAGGCCCATGCTATTCTTACTCTTTGCTATTACTTGCTTTGGTGATGTAACTCTTCTTTTATTGACTCCAGCATCTGAGGATCTTACCACAGAAGACATGGTCAGGACAAGTAGCGGTGGGGTGTGCAAGAAGACAAAAGTGCAAGAAGAGAGAGTCCAGCCAGCATGACTCAGTGGTTGTGAATCAACCTATGAACCAGGAGGTCAGGGTTGGATTCCAGGTCAGGACATATGCCTGGGTTGTAGGCTCGATCCCCAGGGTGGGGTGTGTAGGAGGCAGCCGATGATATTCCCAAGTCTCTCCCTTTCCCTTTTTCTCTGAAATACATTTTTAAAAATCTAAAAAATAAGAAGAGAGAAAAGTATGAAACTCTTATAAAGTGCATGAAGAATTCGACCTGCCCACCTAAGTAGCTGCGATTTCTGGCCCTGACAATCTCCATTCGAACTTTTTAAGAGTTAGCAGCAGCTCTACTGCCATATAACTGACAACTCAATAAATCAAGTTTTGAATAAGGAAACTGACAGTCTCCTGGGCCAAGGCTTTTTGACATTTGCATGGAAGCATCATGCTGCAAGGAAGTTTTAGTCACTGTCAGCCTTGACTGGAGCAAGTGGCCCCCATGATACCCATTTTGGCATAAGAGAAGTTTTATGGAGTCAACCCTTACCCTTCCTCCCTCTCTCTCACACACAGACCATGTGAAGACACCCAATTCACACACGCCTGTCCTTGCTTACCCTTCATTCACTATGAGGGAAAAGAAATTGGGGAGGAACAGACACCAGCCATGCAGACCCACTGATCACAGATAGGCATCTGAAAAGCTGTTTTCACAACCAAGAGCCCCACAAGTACCCCTCCATGCTGAGTCCTAGGAAAAAGCGTGCCCCCAGTAAGAGGAAGGCTAAGGTCTGAACACCAACTTTCTAATTTCTCTTCTTTGAGCCTCAGAAGCCTCTGGAGAAAATAACAAATACCTTGCCTGAAAATTTCCTGGAAAACATAACGTTTGCACAGGTACAGAGCTGGGATGCAGTAAATGGCACCTATTATTACTAAGATCTACAAAACTGAGTGCTTTAGGACCAAGATTAGCCCCATAAGAGTTACCACGTCCAAACTCTGGTGTTGATTCCCAGTGGACACTCCACAGGAATAAGCAAGGGTGAGTACATGTTTCCTTAAGGGTGTTCTGCCATATAACTTTTTAAAACTAACTGTTCAAAAATAACAGTTTGAAGAACAGAATTCAGTTCAGCAGAAGGAGGCCAGATAAATGAGGAAAGGCCCAACATTAAAAATGCCTAGAGCAGCGTCCCTTAACTGCCCCTGCCAGCCACACCAGGGGCAGGGTCACTAAGACCAGCTGTTAAAACCAGAGAGGAAGCTGTGCTTAGCCCTCCATCGGCTTCTCTTTCCTTGGAAGAAAAACATTGTCTCACTTCACTTATAATAAGGTCAATTCAGAGTGTCTTATATTAATTTTTTTTTTCTCCCAAAGTTGCACTAGGTCTTATTTTCAAGGGATGTCTTATCTTTTCATGTGCTAGGTCTTATTTTTGGGGATTAATGGTAGCTGCTACATCATTGCTTAACAGGATAGCTGGTATTCATAAAAGCTCTATCTATGCCAGGGGTAATTAATTCTCTTATAAAAAACCCAAGTTTATTTTGAATCTCTAAGATGAAAAGAAAGCATATGCTAAAGCTGAATCTTCAAGCCAGACACAAAGAATCTGTTAATGAATCTAGAAAAAAAGAATTAACAAAGAAAGAAAGAAAACATGAAAAAAGAATTAAAGGTGAAAAAAAAAGAAAAAGAAAAAAGGAGACTAATTCCCTAAATTAAGTATTTTTCTACTTGAAAGAAGAGAAAGCAGATTCACAAACAATAAAAAGATGTAACTAAAGCAAGACTGTTAGAATCATGAGAGTGAAAGAATGGAGAAATGAAGGGTCAGGGGCAATCCTATCCTCCCATGTAAACGAAAGGAAAGGAAGAAGAAAGGGTATCAAAACACAGTTCAGGATAAGTACAAGATAAATAAAACCATTGAGAGACAACAGATACTTAGCCAGTGGGAAGTAGAATATTCAGAACACTCAGGGGTAGTGAGTGGTTCATAACAATAATTATGTCTACATTTGCATTTCATTGGTGATTAGTATGACATAAGTACTAAGTACAAAATGCATAGTGTGGAGTCTTGGGTTTGGAAAATTCCTGTCTGCTCTCACTTTTTCTTAGCTTCCATATCCACGGGGATCTGTCTCTTCTTTGGCGGAGGAGGAGGAGGCAGTTCTTGCTTAGACCTTTTGGTGGTTACTTGTTCTCTTATGTGAACAGTCCCCAAAAGGTCCCTCTGAAGAATTTGGGACATTCCCAGCTTTCCTACAGCTTGAGTCACCTGAAATAAAATCAGCCAAGGTTTTAAGGTTCTGTTACAGCTTTATTGAGGTATAATTCATATGCCAGAAAGTTATTTCTTTGACGAAGTAAAACCAATGGTTATTAGTATACAGATTTATGCAACCATGACAACTTTCTATTCCCAGAATAATTGTGTTATTTCATAAAGAAACCCAGTACCCATTAGCAGTCACTTCCCATCCTCTCTCCCCCTTGGCTCCTGGCACCCACTAATCTACTTTCTGTCTCTATGAGTTTATCTATTCTATGTAGTTCATATAGATAGAATCATGGTGCCTATAAACTTGGTACTGGCTCATTTTACTTGTATGTTTTCAAGGTTCATCCATGTCATAACATATCAGTACTTCATTTTTTTTATTGCCAAAAAATATTCCATTGTATGGCTAGACCATATTTTGTTTATCAATCCACTATTGTATATTTGAGTCATCTCATTTTTTTTGTCTATTATGAATAATGTTGTTATGAACATTCACGTACATATCAAAGTTTTGGGGTTTTTATCAAAACTTTCAAATGAATAAAATTTAGCCGAAACAGGTTTGGCTCAGTGGATAGAGCATTGGCCTGCAGACTGAAAGGTCCCAGGTTTGATTCCGGTCAAGGGCATGTACCTTGGTTGTAGGCACAACCCCAGTGGGGGTGCAAGAGGCAGCTGATTAATGATTCTCTCTCATCGATGTTTCTAGCTCTGTATCCCTCTCTCTTCCTCTCTCTAAAAAATCAATAAAATATGTTTAAAAATTTAAAGATGATTTAATGGATTTATGTCTGTTATCAGTTAGCAAGCGTTAAATCAGTGGATATTAATGTTTTTAAGATTCATTAAAATTTACTTTAGACAACTAAAGAACATTTTCATGTCAATTTTCAATTTTATAGTAAACCAGATAAAAGGAACCAACTTTTTAGTTTAGCGACTACTTTTTTAGTTCATAAAAACTAAAACTAACCTGAAATTTAATTTCTTCTTAATAGCACAACATACTACTTGGAGCAAACAATACCTGGTTGGAGGAATCTTCTAGTCTCTGAACCAGAGAATCCCATCTCTGAGTCAGTTCCTCAGAATCACTGTTGATCTTCTTAGATGCCTTAGGGTTATCAAGTAGTTGACCCACATCCTGGCCAATCTCACTCAGCTGGTCCAATGCTTGATGCTTCATTTCCATGTCTTCCTTCAAAATCTAGTATTTCAGATATTTGTTAGATGACTCCCTTTTAACAGGACTTTATCTTCCTGTTCCCCGGTCAGGGCATGTAAAAACATGTATATATTTTATAGTAGAATGTACCCTTGTAATTATCTGATGCTAAAACATAAGAGTCCTGGTTCTAGACCATTCCATGGCAGCATTCGTGTGTTAGGTAATGATCTGGATTTTGTAAATGGTTTTAACCACTGATGTAAAAAACTAAAAGATCATGGGCTTACAGGACAGATGCTGACAATGATATCACTTACAGCCAGGCACTGAACACTGATGATTAGCTCCTTTTGGGCTCTGAAGTTCCTCGTCTGGACGTTATTTAACGCCTCTTCTTTTTCGGTGAGCCAAGCTGTCAGCAAGCACTAAAAATAATAACAAAATTAGATATACACTTGGGGAATTACTTGGTAATGCGATTCAATCAAGTTCCCAAATCTCTAACATTTATATTCTTAGAAGCTTTATCCTTATCTTGAAAAAGAAGGACTTCCAAAACCTAATCAGGAAGCATGAGTGACACAGAAAAGATATTATCCTTATTAAATTTGCAACAGATCAACCCGAAATTAGCCCCAAACCTGAGTAAGTAAACCTAATTCTCAGAGAGGTTGGGGATCTAAAAGGCTATTGAAGTCTCCAAAGAATCACATTGTAACTCTCCGGAGACATGGGGAGTCTGGGAGATCACCTTGTTTAAATCCCTTGTTTCAGGGAGGGAGAGAGGAGAGCCAAGTTATACATCGAAGGTCCCTTGGCGAGTTCACAGAAGAGCCATATCAAAGACCCACACTGCAAAGCTAATGGTTTTTCCAGAGCATCATTCAAGAAAACCACACCATCCTTCAGGTTCAAGAGCAATTATGCTCAGAGGAAGAAATCTGAGGATAGTCCAAAGAATAAAGACAGTTAAACTTCATTGGCAAACAATACATGTTGTTTTAGGCAGAAGTAGGAAGATCAATTTGAAGCAGGATGGAAAACAACATAGTTACATGGGGATAATTCTTCCCAAAATGTGGCATCTACCACACCAACCCTTTTCTGTAGGATGGGTGTGTATGTTTGGGGAGGAGGGGGTTCTTGGTTCTATGTTTGCAATAGAATCAATTCTTTCTCTAACTGTGTTTTTTTTAATCAGTGAATTTTACAACTATTCCTTTCCTCTATATTACACAAACAAAAAGATGAAGGACATAAAGCGCAAAAGCGGATCCTGCCCTCAGTAATAGTAAGGGTAATAAGATATGAGCAGGAGTAACTATGGCACAAGATATAAAGTGCAGACACCACTTAAGAGACGGCTTTCAGTTTAGAGATAGGGAGAGCGGGGGATTTAAACATGACTTCACGGTTCTTGACGGCTGCAGAGAACTTAAAAATGAGGAGATGGGTCTAAGGACATTCCATTGCCGATGCCAATCCTTAATCAAAAACACAAAGGCTAGAAAATAAATAAAATACAGCCACTCTTTCAAAAAACAAAGACAACAAAACAACAACCCGAACCAAAGGCACCTACAGAGCCCCATGCATTGGAATTGACAGTAAAGAAGGACCAGCACTATTCCTGTGGCACAGGCAGCCTCGCCATGGGCTAGGGACTGGGAATTCAGGGTTTGAGCACTGGGCACATGGAAGGGCAGAGGGAACACTGAGGTTGGAAAGGTAGGTTGGAGTTCTTTATAGAATAGGCCCCCTGCAACAGTTGACACTGGCTGGTGCTGCAGAAGTTTGGAACCAATTTCTCAGAGCCCATTTGTTGATGCTCAAGGCCTTGGCAGCTGAGTTAGAAATAATCCCATGAAGGAGGTTCTAACTGGGATACGGCTGACTTGGGGTCATTCCTAGGATCACAGATTTCTCTACATTAAGTACCCATGCTGGATTCAACTCTCCATTTTCAGACGATCCCTCCTTCTACATCACTAGCAGAAAGCCATTCAAAGGTGAGATGTAAACCTAAAATACTGGCCAGAATATCAGCTACACCTGACTTGTAATTATTTTATTTTCCAAATTAAAATTCTATCCAAATTTTAAATTATTTTACTTAGCAGAAGTAACACAATAGTTTTCTCTGACAATCAATGTCGCCCTCCTAGTGTCATTATTAAATTAAACTTTTAACTGCTCAATGTTACACTTTGGAGTGAAAACAAGGGTCTAAGTAAATGTAAGTATTACGTAAAGTGAACTGTAAATATTCCAGAAATCAGAATCTGGTCCATTATGAGATTCTTAACAGGAAGGCTGTGGCCAATGATTGGTGGTGGGGAGAAGTGATTAACAATTTATACTGGGACAAATTTTGTACCCCACTTTTGAAGAGGTTCTAGCTGCACCATATTTATTAAACCACAAAGCATCACATACTTGTTTTTATTGCCCAAAAAGCATCCAGTTCTTCTTTTGTAGATAGAAATGAGATGCTTTTAAAATAATTGAAATGGACACTGAGATGAGGAAATAGAGTATCTGCTTATTTTCTAAACCACAACGGTTTGGTGTTTCCAGAGAAATGTTTGCTTATTTGCATTCTGTTTTGATGGCTGCTTTTCTGGAAGGATGTAGGAGGCAAAGGGCCACTGCTCTGACTGAAAACCTAAAGTTTCATTTTCTATGGTAATACTTAGTAGGAAAAAGACAAACTATTATCCAAATATTAAATCAATGGTGTTGCTAAATAATGTTTTCTAATTAATTGCAGTAGTTATTCTGTTTTAAAACCATTAAAAATTCTTGTGATTTAAAAACCACAATACATTAAGTGGATTCCTTATTTATGTAGCACAAACCATTTGCTAGGCACTGTGTTGGTACAAGTTCAAATACATTGCCCAGTACAATGTGATGAAACTATAATGTCAAGCAAACCATGAAAGTAGCATGTCTAAGTACTAACATTCTTAAAAATTACACAGATCAAATTGTTGTTACAATGAACAGTACAGTACAATCTCTATGAATACTCTTCATGTAAAATGGATACAAATCTGACTTTAAAAATAACAAATAATTAAAATTAGAAGAAAAGTAAACTTTGTTCTCATGCCATAATTAAAGATGAGTTACCTTCCACCTCTATGGATAACAGTTTCATACCTGTTCTTCCAATAATCCCTGCCACAAGATATTGATTTCGTGTAACCTATTCCAGCGTCTTCAGTCCATCGGCACACTGTGTCCAACGTTCACCAAGTTTCTAGTAAAGGGAGAGACCATCCTTTGTCAGCACAGCTTTCAGAGACAGTTATCAAAATCCTCAAAAATTTCTTGACATCAATTGTTCTCTATTACAAAGCCTTAGAAGTTGCTTTAAAATAATACAGATGAATCCTCTATATTTATAGATGAGAAAAACTAATTTCCATAGGATATAACTATTTTATACTACATAGCTAAAAAGTAGCACAACTAGAACTCTATCATATAACTGTCTACTCCAAATTCCTGCCCTTTCCATTATATTGTGGTTTTTATTTGAGAATATAGCATTTTTTATAGACATCTTCAAAATAGAGCAAACATTCACTTTTTGTGCTGAAATTGTATGCAGGCTATAATTGTCTTTAAAACAAAATACAATACACCAGTAATTTTTTAACCACCTTTACATGCCAAGAAAATTTTCATCTGTAATACACAAAAGTTAGGGAAAAACTTTTAACCTTATTAAAACTATGTGTTAAATGAGAGTATTCCTCTTAAATATACTTAATTGACTTTTTCTCTCTTCACATCTCATGATCCATAGAAAATCCCACAAAATTTAAACACAGGATATGTACAAGTACTAACAAAACTAAATAAATAATTTTGATTACTTTTTTTAAAAGTATCCTTCATAATAAGTTTCCCAATAAATTATTTTGTTACCAGTATATAGATAATAACTAACAAGTGTTCAACTTATTTCTATTTTACTTAAATATGAGCAAAGAATTATATAATTCCTGTTATCTTATTTTGATATGTAATACCAGAGAAAGCTTTGTACAGGGCAACGGGTTGAAGACAGAGCCAGAAAACAGGCCTCATCCTGAAAACTCGCTGTCTAAACAGGCTAGACACGAATGCCTACCTCTCAGGTTACTATAATAACTATGAACTTCTGCACAAAGTCTCACAACCACTAGCCAACTTTAAATGAAGACACATGTCCAAATGTTTCTGAAAATCATAAGCTGGCAACATCATACCAGATGATACCACTATTAAGTCAAATGAAATACCAAACAACCTCTTTGTAAAGACTTGATAACATAACATTTGTGAGAGAAAAAAAAAAAAGCAAGTCCCTAAAACTGCTATTGAAATTCACACATTGCTCCACCAAAGAAACAGGGATAGGAAATCCTACATAGCTGAAATTCTCAAATTTTAATATGCATGGACTTTTTTTTAAGTGCAGAGCCAAGGAGCTCCAGTCCCAGGAATTCAGTTCTGCCTGAAGCCCGGGGATCTACATTTCAGCAAATTCCTTAAGTGATTCTGAGCAAGAAGCCTGAGGGCCACTTGTTGAGATTGATTCCTGTGCCTCCCAACCTAGCTACTATTGCACATAAAGCATCCTGCCCACTCACCCCAAGGGCGGATGGAAAGGAATGGTACCGAGGTCCTCCTGTCACCATACGCTGTGGAACCCCAGTTGGGAAGGACAGCCTAAAGTAGGTTCTTCTACTCTTCTACAGTGTGATGAGACGTAAAGAATAAGGGTACATGTACTGGGGTCTCAGACCACGGGCCCCTTGGGTTCCACCTCCTTCTCAGGGTCCTTACCTGTAGCTGATCTTCCAGAAGAGCTGTGGCTGGCACTCTCACCGCTGTTTTCATCAAAAATCACCACCATGTGAGTTAATGAATTTACCTTCACCTGTTCAGCCTCAAGATCATTTTGCAAGCTCTAGAGTAGGGGTGTCGAACTCAATCAGAGAAGGGGCCAAAATCTAAAATCCAGCCTAAATCGCGGGCCGAATGGTTTACTGAACAGTCATAAACTGACAATGTCATAAACTGACAGCGGAGTGCAGTGATGACAGCGCGGTGCGGGCCACATTGCAAGGCCTGGCGGGCTGGATTTGGCCCGCGGGCCTTGTGTTTGACACATGTGCTCTAGAGCAGTGTTTCCCAACCTTCTCTCATGATGAGAATCACCTGGTGGAGTTGTTAAAACACAAATTCCTGAATTCCAACTAAGAAGTGCTAAACTAGAATTTTGGGGAACATATAGGTAAAATTGTATACTTAACTAGTGCTCTAAGACAGATTTTATATACAGAGCACTAAGTTAGGTATGCAATTTTACCTATATGTTCCCAAAAATTCTAGTTTAGCACTTCTTAGTTGGGATTCAGGAATCTGTGTTTTAACAATTCCACCAGGTGATTCTCATCATGAGAGAAGGTTGGGAAACACTGCTCTAGAGAAAGAAAAAAAATTAAGATATACCATTATCTCTACTCTCTCACACCTATTTAAAATCCACTTGGTTGTCAATAGTAATTAAGGACATTTAATGAGGCATCGTGTTTAAATTTCCAATCATTACCCTAAGTGTTCTACTAATGAAACAAGCCCGTTATACATCTTTACATTTCAGTATGAACCAAAGCAGTTTGAAAATGCAGTGTCATAACAGATGGCAAGTGGGATGTCTTTACTTTCAGTCCAAATTGTGGCAAAAAAAATAATAATAATGTAGCATAAGTGAGTTGAACGGCTATACTAGGAATTAAGGTAATAATATAGAGTTGGTAAATTTAAAAAGTCCTGAATTTAACTATACAAAGATCATTTTCTCTAGTGCAGCATGGCATAAAGTGAGAGATGAGTAGATAATATTTGATAGTCAGAAGCTATTCTGAATAGTTATCCAGGAAAGCAGATAAAGATTAAGATGACTTTCATTCTCACTCCTTACACAGGAAGAGCATGGCCGGTGCTAAGATGTATGTATACAGGTAATTTATTTAAACACTACCAACAGTGTTGTCAAATGCCTTTGAGTTGCATTTAAAGTATCCCTAAAGCTTTATTTATCAGTAAATATATGTATGTATCAGTTATCCAGATATTTCAATGAAAAATAAGATCATTCAGACAACTTGCAGAGGGGCTAGTTGCTACCTTGACTTGACTGTGAAAAGTTTTCTCCTTAATTTGTGATGAAATTAAATGATCCACTAAATTTTGATTCTTCATTTAGTGCCAGATACTTTTCCAGATTGGAGAAGAAGCAAAAGATTTCCTTAAAGGGTAATACAGATAAATCTGAGGGTTTGCTTCTTTGCACGGCATTGATGCTCACACACTAGAGTTCTTAACCACTTACAGGTCCAAAACAACCCCTGAGAATCTTAGGGAAGCACTGTGCTTTCTTAAGAACACTTTACATACCCACATAAAATGTTAGTAAAGCCACGTCCTCATGGACTCCGGCCTCTAAGCTGCTGATTAGCAGGGGACACTGAAAAGTGTCCCATCCCTGCAGTAAGGACAGAAGCCCGTGAGAAGGCTAGGTGCTGCTGTTTCATAGTTGATGAGGTAGAAAAGAAAAAACTAGCCAGATTTAATTTATGATCTTCTAGCAGCTTTTGCAAGGATTGTAAATCGTCATCCAGGGGACAAGTCTCCATCTTCTGAATGCGTCCTTCCGTGAGTGTCAACCAGGCAGAGAGCTACTGCAGCTGCTGCTTCTGCAACTCCATCAGCACGTCATGCAGCCTGTGGGGAGGGACACAGCATCAGCCCCACTTGCTTTTCCCCTTTGCAAAGGCAAATGCACACAATACACACTCCTGGCAGCTAACAATCTGGGTAGAGTGGGGGGTATGGGGTGTCGGGCAAAGAAACTCACTCCTGTCTAACCATTTAAAGCAGCACTTAGTCTTTAAATATAGAAACAACACACACACACACACACACACACACACACACTTTCATTTTCCTCCTAAATGGAATAAATTAAATGCAGTACAAGAATGCAAATAACAGCAGCCACCATTCCTATCAGAATCATTGTTTCTTCAATCAGGAATTCCTGCATATTAAATAGGTGGAAATTGCAATGGAATGTAGTTTGCTCCTTAATACACAATGCAGAGAGGGGGGAAAGAACCATGGGAGCCTGGGGGAGTGGGAGGGGGGCAGGACTGCTTTGGAAAATGTAATAAATTGTAAATAAATACTACATAGTCCTGCCTTCACATTGAGTTAATGGTTAGCCAATTTGATACCGCACATCAATATCTATCCATATAAAATATCCTTTCCTATACCTGATGTCTGTACTCCAACTTCTACCTTTTAATTTGGTTATCACATCAAGATCATACAAAACTCCAGCAACATCACACATTTTACAAGGGAAGCTCTGTAATTATCTTGCATTCACAGACCTTTATTTCAACTCAACTGGACAACACACATAGAGCAATAAAGTGTTCATTTCTTTGTTTCCACTCACTGGGACTGTCTGTCCATACTCTCCACCCTGAGGGCCTCCCACCTAGCATTCAGCAGGGTCATCTGTTCCTGGATTTCAAACTCCTCTTCATCGGACAGAGTCCCCTGTGTTATCAGCTGGTTTCCTGCCTGCAGGACGCTCCCCACACTGCTCTGCTGCGCAGTCAGCTCCATCATAAAAGCCTAGAAGAGTACATCACTGTGACTTGTGAGCAGCTCATTGGGGGAAAAAAAGTAAATAAATTATTGTTGCAATATCAGGGATACAGAAAAAGGCAGCCATGAAGAGGGCAAATAAAGTAGACTTTGGCCCAACTTTGAATATAGCAAAGAGGCACTGGCCTAACTAAAAAAGGGGAATCTATCAAAGAAAACAATATTACATCCGCTAATAGTAAGTATTTTTAAGTAAATGCTGATGATGATACTGAGAGACCATGTCATGGAATTATGAGAAAACAGAATAAATAAAACACCGTGCTCACCCAAGAGAAACTGCTTAAAGAACCGACAATTGCTATTATTTTCAAACCAAAACAGCACATAAGACCTGTCGACTCACATATTGGCCCCAAAACAAACCTACTTCACCAAAAAGAAACCTCCATACAAGCTAATCACTACAGTGCAATATACTATACTCTCAAAACAGTAGGAAAAGTTCATTGTATAAAAGTATACATGAACACTGGCTACGGCATTTGCTTAATCGTACAATAAATAAAAATAACCGCTTCCTGGGGAACATTCCAACTCCAAAGACTGAGTGCATTGTTTTAATTAGCCACTTGGTGTTTTAAGGATGACCATGCACTTCAGAAACCAGCAGTGCTGTGCACTGCTTTGTGTCCGTGGCTCCACAGAAGTTACATGTTACAATAAGATTAAAATCTGAGACCTAATTCCAATGCACAGTGAGAATCGCCCGTGCCGACTTTAAACAAAGCCCTTATTTAAATGTCACGAGTCCTAAAATGTGCCATGACCTTCCCACGGGGCAGAATGCAGGAAGCGCACACATCAGGGCAGAGCCAGAGGAGGCACAGGCACCGTGGCGGGCATGGCCCCCTCACGGGCCACAGATGACTTACCTCGTGGGTGGCAAACTGCTCTTTGACTTCCTCCACGTCCTCTGAGATGTCGTCCTGCTCCCTGAACGTGTCCTCAGCAGAAAGCAGCCAGGTCAGCACCTCCTCCAGGGCTGTCTGGTAGCTGTCCAGGTCCATGTGCACCTCGGTGATGGTGCTGGGGGTGTCAGCTCGAGGGCTCAGTGCTCCTCCTCAGGCGCTGAGCTCTAGGAAAACAAAGCCGAGAGGAAACCCACAGGCCGCGTGACGATGAGTTGTTTGTTCAACAAGGACAGGCTGCATGGAGAGCAGCTGACAGGAAGAGCCCACTGTGTCTCAGACCTGCAGCCAGTTCGCAGGCGCTGGGAAAGCCAGGCTGGAGCTACTCAGAGAGCATGTATTGGTATCTCAAGAACACAGAGCAGCCTCCTCTCCTGGATCCTGTGCTCATGGGGATGCTCACATAGGTGGGAAGTGACAAGTAACCCACGTGAATCACTTCTGAATAAAAGTAAAATGGCTCTTAGTGAAGCTGGAGACTCCGTGGTCCCAGTAAGAGATGCTGTTTGAGTTCAGCCAGGGCTAAAATAGGAAAGGTGCGTGCAGGATGGTGTTGGGCCTTAAAGGATAAATCTCAGTTAAAGAAAAGGACATGAAGATTAGAACTCTGCTCTGACACTAGCGAAACTGCTTTTACTGAAATGCATGTTAGCATTTTATTTTTGACCCTGAAAGGCAGGCACACATACAGGCTGCCGATGGTGATTTTTGGAGGCTGCTACCTTTAGTTCACTTGCTGGTCTGGGTTTATTGTTGTTGTTTTAAACCCATGGGAATAAATTCATCCCAAACCATGGAATATTTTTATTTACTTTAGAATCTTATGACCAAATGAACTCTTTTTTGTTCATTGGTTTCCTTTTAGAGCAAAACTTCTTTAAAATCTGCTGACAGCCCATCTTCACTTAATCACTTCCCATCCACAATGTTTATATGTTTCAAACATACAGCAATGTAGAGGGGAAACATAAGAAATTCTCATGGATTCGACAGCTCCGATTTGTTAACAGCCCCTTCAGTTTTGGTGTTGGTCCCCCACCACCCAACTGAAAAGGCTTTTGCCAATGTCACCAAACACCTTCCCACTGACAAATCCACTTTTCCAGCACTACCTTTACGGTGACCATGTGATTAGCCAACAAACTAGGACATTTTTATAAAAACGATGCTAGGACAACCCACATAAACCAAACTGTCCCAAGCTAACCTAGAGATCTGGTCACCCTCTCTCTTAACTTAAACTCTCAGCCCCACTGCATGGCTGACTGCCCACCCTCCTGAAACCCTCCTTTCTCTGCCTCAGGAACCCCATGCTGGTTTTCTTCCCGACTCTGCAGCCAATCTGTAAGTCATGAATCTCCTCAAAATTAAGCCTGGGCCCTGTTTTCTTCACTCAGTGTACTTGGTCTGAGTGGTTTCATTTATTCCTGTTGGGTTTAAAGAAACATCTATATCCCACAGACATTTGCCTTTTTATTTCTGAACCCAAATTCCAGACTAGTCTACCCAGCTACCCTAACATCTTCATGTCAATGTGAAAGGCATATCTGACCATGCCTATACTTACCCTTTATTTCTCCCCAAACTTATTTTTCCTCAGATTTTTCCACTTTCCTAAATGGCTCCTTCATGCACTAAACTTCTCCAGCCAAGAACCAGGGAGCCAGCCTTGGATTCTCTCTCTCTTTCACCTCTCATGTTTAATATGTAAGCAATTCCTACCTTCACAATGTGTCACCAAGCCATCCAGACCTTTCCCTCTGCACAACCAGCATCGTCTGTCCTCAGGACTACCACAGCCTGCTCACCTGCTAAGGAGTATCTCACTTCCATTGCCACCCACACTGCCACCCTCTTCTCCCTCAGCCTCCAGAATGATCTCTGACAATACAATCACATCACAAGACATCCCTACTAAAAATCTTCCAGTGCTTTCCCAGTGCTACAAGATACAATTTAAAATTCTTAACATAGTTTACAAAAATACCGTGAGATCAAGAAACTGAATGAGTGAGTGTGTGGGGCTGATTTCAATATGCTAATAGGGGAAGACTTCCCTGAAAAAGTCCCATTGAAACCGAGGAAAGATTGTAAGCTTGCCACGCAAACAGTGTGTGGGGACATTTCACAGAGAGAAACCCACATGCAGAAGAAAGTCTTAGGGAAGGAGTGGAAGCAGCCCACACGACGGCAGTGTGGAGGCCAGAGATGAATTGTGGATGGAGGCTGGGTGTTGTAAAGGACAAGAGAAGATGAGTCTTCAATTAGCATGAAAGCTGGAAAAAAAGAAAACGTGCACCAGGCACAGTTTGGAGAAAGAATCACACAGACCCAGTCAACTGTAAGCAGGAGTTAAAAAAATGAATGAATCCATGAGCACACAGATGAAACACAGGATACCGAAGACAGAGAAGGGAAAGTGAGTTAAGTTCCGGACTTCATGTTCTGAAACTGTAGACCCGAAATAGCCCTGGGGAACTGTGAGTACCCAGCCTCTATGCTCTAATGAGGCTATCTGAGACTAGGAAACTTAGCTAGTGACCCGCCAAAGGTCACGGAGATAAGCACTAGGATCGAGATGGGTGGGAGACAGATGGAAGGCACTGTCTGGATGCAAATGTCCAGAAGGTATGAATTAAAACACAAGAGGAGGCTTTCACCTGAGGCATTAAAGAGAAATGCAAGAACTATTTGCCGACCACCTAATGCTCCGAAACACACTTGCAGAAAGACACAGGGAGAGGAAGGCTGCCTATTAGTGCTCATTGCAAAGTATCGGATGGCAAGCTCTGAGAAACAGTAAATGATTAAAAGTACACCATGTTTTATTTCGTTAATTAGTTTAATTCAATCTCTAAGGCACGAATAAAAGCATGCAAATGAAGAGGTTCGTGTTAATGCACCTGCTTTAATCAAACAATTCTTATCATGCCACCCTGAGCCCTACACAGTCGCCATCGTTTTTGTCTACACCCAATGAAAGGCAAATGAAATCTTTCTTTTTAAGAGAGAATGGCCTTAACTATAAGAAGTAAAATACCCCAGCTTTCTAACAAAAGAAGCCCGATTCAGTAAACAAATAACTCCAACAAAAAGCCAGCTCAGCAGATTATCTGAGCCACTTAAAAGGATACATCATTAATGCAGGATAATAACTTCACCCCTAGAGTCTAATGCTTCTCAGCATTTCCAGTCAATTTTAAACATTACAGCTTTTCCTCAGCATCACTACTTTCAAAACTATAAAAAAGAGCCCTAGGTTCACAATTTGTCCCCATCTCTTGCCTCTTTTCCTCAGTAAGTATTTTGCTTTTTCTAGACATCATACAATTTTTGAATGAAGAAATGCAAAGGATTGGTACCTACCAACCCCCCACCCCCAAATCTGAAATAATACGTTCTTTTAGCCTCGGAATAGGAAAATGAGATGACATGCCAATTCAAGCCCATTATCATTATATGAGAATTAACGGTCATTTTTACACAGGAATTTGTTGAGTGAGAATGAACACCAAAACAAATCAAGAAGGAAAAATTATAATAATGGTAGCTGCTGTGTATAAAGTGCTTATTAATTTTATTTTAGACACTTCGGGTTACTTATTGTTATGAAGTGGGTGGTTTTATCCAGATTTTACAGGTAAAACTGTGGTTGAGAGGGGAGGTAACTAATCCACAAAAAGCAGGGACAGGGAAATAATTTAAGCTTCACACTCCATGCTTCGGTCTCTATCAAATATCTTTCTTCTCATTTTGAAATTCATGTGTATCTTTCGTTTGCTGAAATATTGGACTGAACGGCTTTTTAAGGTCTTACCCAACTGTTGAGATTTTCTCATTTTATGCCGAAGCTGGTTTGGCTCAGTGGTAGAGCATCGGTCTGCAGACTGAAAGGTCCCAGGTTGGATTCCAGTCAAGGGCATGTACATTGGTTGTGGGCACATCACCGGTAGGGGGTGTGCAAGAGGCAGCTGGCCTATGTTTCTCTCTCATCAACGTTTCTAGCTCTCCGTTTCTCTCCCTTCCTCTCTGTGAAAAATCAATAAAATATATTAAAAAAAAAGATTTTCTCATTTTATGAAATAAGAGGGCCAGTTAGATTAAAACAGAGTAAGATAAAATATGTATTAATTCAGGGCAGGATAATTTAGGAAGAAAAATTCATGACTTTATTTAAAAAATGAATCTTTATCCTAATGAGTAAAGTATTATAAATCTTTAAGTGAAAAACCCACTGAGTAACATATTGTCATTACTTCTAAATGAAAGAAAAAATAAACCTTGTATTTTGATAGCCCTTGTGAAAATATAATGGTAAAAATCCTTTCGCTAAAGACGAAATAAAAAGCAGAAAAAGAAAACTAGTACTTAGAACAAAGCAAAGCTGACATGAGAGAAACTTTCTGTCATACAAAATGACACTGATGGAAGATGGTGACCAAATGATGGGAAATCACTGCTCCTTCAGCAAATCATGCAGCAGCATGATCACAGCCCTGGGCCCCCTTATCGTGTGAAGCAGTGCATTTCTTCTTAAGAAATCAGTTGAGTTATGGTTTTCTGTTACACACATGTGACAGCATGCTAACTGATAAGGCATATGCAAGTGGACAAACCAAGATGTTCTCAGTCAAGAAAAAAAATCCTCTGCCCTGGCCATTGCTGCTCAGTTGGTGGAGCGTTTCCCCTATGCACCAAGAAGTCATCAGTTTGATTCTTGGTTAGGGCACATGACTGGGTTTGGGGCACAGTCTCCAGTAGGAGGCAGCTAATCAATGTTTCTCTCTCTCTCTCTCTCTCTCTCTCTCTCTCTCTCTCTCTATATATATATATATATATATATATATATATACACATATATACACATATATATACATATATACACACATATATATACATATATATACATATATATATGTATGTATATATCTCCCTCCCTTCCTCTCTCTCTAAAATTAATAAAAGCATTCTTTTACAAGGGAAGAATAATAAATCTTCTAAAAGTGTTTTTATCTGGTACCTAAGAGATAACAAAGACAGCCAGTCAAACATTTCAATAAAAATTTATCTTTACCTGTATATTAATATCTCCTTCTTCACATTCTTTCCTGTATTTCCTTGGGAGAGTCTCTACTTCACGGATGGCATCTATGGTGACTTGCTGAGGTAGCACCTCAAACCAAGATATTAAATACATAATTATGGATTTCATTTCAGGAAGCTGAACAGCAACATCTAAAAGGGGAAGGAAATAAAGACCAGCTTAAATTAGATGTTCAAAATATATTGAACAGCTCAGTAGGAGATATAAAATAACTATCCTCAGCACCCATAAACAATACTATTATATAATTTTTGCAGTACCATAGCTCATTAAGTTTATGTTTCATATAATGACAGAAGAGACAAGGCATAGACACTTTCTTAATTTTGTTCAGTATCTTATTTCTTTAAATTCTTCCCTATAAGCTTTTCCCAAATGCTCAAAGATACGCTGACATTTAAGATAATGCCAGATTTTATTAACATTATAAAAGTAAGTCTAGAATTAAATTCCACAACATTTGTAACTAAAGTTTTCACATCATATACAGGTGAGCAGTTAGGAGCCAGCAGTCCCGGATTGTGAGAGTGATGTCTGAATGCTGGTTTAGGCCCGATCCCAACAGTCAGACATCCCCCAAGGGGTCTGCACCAAGATTGGAGAGGGTGCAGGCCGGGCTAAGGGACACCCCTTCCCTTCACCACCCCCCCTCCCTGTGCATGAATTTCTTGTACTGGGCCGCTAGTACTAGTATAAAACTGCATTTCAGTAAAATTAAACCAAATACTGAATTGGTTATCTAATAATTATATTTTCTTAAAACTTTAACTCTTCTGCTGGTAACAAATAACTATTCGTCAATGAGGTAATTAAATTTCCTCCTACAGGATCCTGCAAATTGTTAAGTACAAAAGTTCCAATAACTGCGATAAAATGACTTGCACCATGTTTCAAACAAAAGAACACTGCTCAGTTCTCATAATTCCTCCTAAAAAAAACAAACCACAACAACAAAAAACACTGCTCTTCAAATATCCAAAATTGTGCAGCAAAATCAAGATTAAACTTAAGCAGTGAACAATACCTTCAGGATCTAACAGCTTTTCAATTCGCAAGTACATTTGAGCCTGGCTGAAGGCTTGTTCAAGTCTCTCAGTAGGGGACATCTTAAAAATTCTATCCCAGCTTAAGAGATCAGGTCTGAAAATACCACACAAATAAAATACATTGAAGACAACACATGTGGAAACAAAGTGGTCATTGTTATAATTTAACACATTGCAGTTTTAGATTATTTTGTTTGTGAGTTTAAATTAAAAAGTTTAACTTTATATACCAAAACTTTGTCAAATATATAGTATTTTAAAGTAACTTATAAAAATAAAAACAATGGATAAAATATTCTAAGTTTCCTGTATTGGCTAAACATACCTATTAAATTTTCTAGAGTAATCACTAGAAAATTAAAAATAGTTTATAATACTTTCCAAATAGTTAAATAAAAATAAGAGGAGGATGAACCTATTAATATAAGATAAAAAGAAAAAAGACAGAGAAAAAGAAATAAAAAGCTCAAAATAAATAGGTAAAAAAATGAAAAATTAACCTAAATACATCAATTACCACCATTAATACTAATGAATTAATTTTCTTATTGAAAGTCCACTATTAGCAGAGTGGAAAATCCAGCTTACACAGGATATTCCTAAACCAAACGTCCTGAGAGAATTACCCTCCACTCACCCTCTTCATATTATATTGCTTAGTATTTCATGTCTATCTAGATTTTCTTTTAATCCTAAAAACTGGACATTTTGTGTGCTGACTTACACAAAAGTTGATCATTTTTGTGCACTCCATCTGTTATTGCATCCTACACTCACCTACCTCCTGGGATTGCCTCGCCCACTCCACCCCTGATTCCTTTCAGACTTCCTCTCCTATCACTCTTCCTACTCACACCCTGCACCCACTGGCCTCCCCTCTTGCCAGCTACATTTCTCTTCAGCATGTTTACCACAGCTTTCTGCTACACAACTCACATTTCCTATTCTTTCTTTATTGTCTGCCTCCCTCTAATTGCACATAAACCCCAAGGAGATAGGGGTGTTTCCCTTTTTTCTCTGTTATACAACCTGAGCCTAACACAGGAAAAGTACTACAAACACACTTATTGAACCAATTAGGTAGTTAATGGAAAAAAGTTTAGGCTAAAACTCAAGTTTTCTGACTACACGTCTTATCCAACTAGGAACAGTTAACCTCTCTAAACTGATACAGTGAAAAAGATTGGGTGTGGAGGTTCTCTAACCAAATTTTAATTATATATCTCAAAAAAAGCTACAGCAAATATTATTATTATTGTAAAACATTAAAAACATGCCCTTCATTTTCAAGAACAAAATATTCTTCTCATTATTACCAATTCAAATCAATATTGTATTGAGTGTCAAGGCACAAATGAACAGGGGAAAAAGAGAAGGGGAGGGGAAGAGAGGGAAGAGGAAGAGGGTGGAGGGGAGGGGAGAGGAGAGGACTATTATAGTCTATGGATGGTCTACTAAAAATGCGTTAAGTCTGCAGAAACAAACTTAATTTTGTAAAATTTTAAAAACTTTCTAGATCTAAGATGTAGTGTATCAATGATATTTTTATATATAAGCACAGCATATACAGAAAACAAAACTTGAAACAATAAATTATTTAAAATGGCAATAAAACATATAAGAAATTTCACCTTTCACATTTAAATCCTTGATGCATCTGAAATTTATTTGTGGTTAAGGTGAGGTAAAGATCCAACTCAGTTACTTACATATGGGTAACCAGTTGTCCCATACCATCTAGTTTAATAGCAATCAGTTCAGTTATATATCAGGATGGAGCTATTTCTGAGTCTTTTATTCTGTTAGGTTGAGTATAGAAACTGCCATTGTTACATGTCAAAATAACAGTCAAGCACTGGCAATTTCATATGGTTCAGCCTGTAGTTAAATTAGCATACTTATTTATAGCACCATAGTTTTAATTAATGTAGCTTCATCATTACTTTTGGTTTCTGTTTGAGAAGTACTTCAGCCTATTTCTGTTTCACAATTGTACTGGCTCTTCATGGGCTTTTGGTCTTTCATATATTTAGAATCTGTTTATAAATTTCATGAAAAAAAATAATTTTGTATAATAAGCCGGGATTGCACTGAATTATAGAACATTCCCTTTCGTATAAGAATGGACACTAGCACAATTCTTTGCATATATTTCTGATTAGTGCTGAATGAGTGGAACTGAACTATGTGAATTATTTTACATGTTTTAACTTATGAATACGTAGAAGCAGCTGTGGCTGTGCTGTGCCATTTAAGTCCACAGAATAAAGACTTGGTGGTTAGATTTTTTCCATGATTTCACTTTTCTTAATATTTTGGTAGGTCGTGTTCTGAGAGGACAGCAGGGCTAGTGGGGAGGGGCTTTAGGGAGGAGCAGTGAGGGAGGGAGGGAGGAGATACACATCTGGAAAGCCCTCAACTAAGGAGAGTCATTCTCACTTATGTCGGTGGAGCAGGGCGTTAAAGGCGCGCCCGTCTGTCCAGATGGTGGTGAGGTTGAGGACATTGACTTGGCTGTATGGCCTGGTGGACAGGCGCACCCAGCTCAGCAGGATCTTCTCCTTGTTTGTCTGCTGCAAGGCTGACATGATGTCCTTCATGACATCTTTCACCTGCCAGAGAAACCATATCCGCCTATGACGTAAAGCAGCTACTGGGATCGAGTCCTTGAATGGGAACTATTTCATTACTTAACCATAGGGATCAGGTCACTGGTGATTCAATTTATTTCAAATTTCCCTTTAAACAGCAATTATTTTGAAGTACTAGAATTTAGAAGGTGATTTTTTACTTCACCATTATACATTACCATAGTGCTTTCTATATCTTAACAATACTCATATTAGATTCACTTACAATAAACGTTACTTTCATAATCCCTAAAAGAGTAATATTTTAATACTATACATTTACAAAGAACTTTTAATAGAAAAGCAACTGTTTTGATTTTCTACAAAATATAAGGATGCAAGGAAGACTTTTTTGACTGAATGCAAAATCAAAGAATGAAGTAACTTTCCCGATTATAATCAAGAACTAATATTGCACACTATTATTCTAAAGAAATACATGTGTTTTAAGGAAGTGCTCAAAGAATGATGTGGATATGTCAAAAGGACACAGATCTGATTTAAGGTGTGGTCAATCACATGGGCCAAATTTAGTATAATTTAAGCGTCAAAATCTATTTTCATAAAATGGTAATACTGTATGCTAATTAGAGTGGATAGACAGATGTCTTCTGGATGTCCTTCCAGACGTATGTCCGGACAAAGCAGAGAGGTGCGATAAAAGCGCTGAGGGCAGTCAGCAGCTGCAGCAGCTGCAAGGGCTAAGGGCAGGTGGCTGTGGCCAGCAGTGACAGCAACAACGTGGTGATGGGGGCAGCACCTCCCCCTGATTGGCCTGATTGCCTCTCACAGAGGAAGGCCAGGCTGCAGCTTTGGCCCCTGGGGAACAGGCCTAAGCGATCAGTAGGACATCCCCTTAGGGCTCCCAGACCATGAGAGGAGGCAGGTCGGGCTGAGAGACCCCCCTCCTCCACCCATAGTGCACGAATTTTTATGCACCAGGCCTCTAGTAAACAATAATAGAAAAAATTACAGCCTATTAAATACGTAAAAATCCTTGAGTGTACACTGTGTGTACATTGAATGAATAAAAAAGTGGATGGACAGACAGATAAACAAGAGACAAGGGAAAGCCCTTCCTTACAATGTAAAAGGAACAATGACATTAGAAATTTACTATTGGCCAAGCATCATAATAATAACTGATCAGCTAAGAATTATGAATGGATCTTAAAACTAATGGGGAAGATTTGATAAGTAGCTGATATTTACACAGTCTCAAGTATATCTCACAAGACATTTTTTAATAACATAGGGCAGTCACGTTTGGTGGAGGCATAGGCAGATACCACATTACCCAAACAATGAACGTTGACTGCCAGAACAAGCCTAACGGACAGTGTGTGCTTCCAGGTGAGTGCACTGAGAACAAATCAATGTCACTTTTGCGGCATGCCTGCCCCAAATGAATAACCTGAATCTAATCATGAGAAAATATCAGCCAAACCCACAGAACGGGAGATTCTACAAAATAACTGTCCAGCGCTTCTCAAAAATGACAATATCATAAAACACGAATACTCAGAAACTATTCCGGATTAAAGAGATAAAAGAGACATGATAAGTAAGTTAGAACTATTAATGTTATCATACACATTTTATATTATGTTAATATATAGTAGTTATGTAAGAGAACTCCCTGATTTTAAGAGAACAGTTTGTTTTCAGAAAATACACACTGAAGTATTTAGGCAAAGAGAATAAGAGAAAACACAAATATAGACAATTGTTAACCTTTGGGGAATCTGAGTAACAGTACCTGGAAATTCTTTAAGCTATTTTAGCAAGGTTTTAATGTCTAAAATTTTTAAATTCAATATTTTAAAAAGGCATCTTCTTTTTGTCGAGGCTAGGAAAATAGAGCAGTTTGTCAGTTTCTTTCATTCCAAACGGTTAGGCAGTTAGGCATTGAATTGTGCCCTCCACAAAATTCTATGTTGAAGTCCTATCCCCGATTACCTTGCAATGTGATTTTATTTAGAGAGTCTTGAAAGAGGTAATTAATGCAAGTGGAGATCAAATGGAGGGGAGAGGTCTCATCCAATATGACTGGTTTCTTGGCATCAGAAGCAAAGTTTAGGATATGACATACACAGAAGGAAGACCATGTGGATTCAGAGGGGAAAAGGACCCACAAGCCCAGGAAAGAGGCTGCAGGAAAAAAAAAAATCATTGTTGACACGTTGATCTCAGATTTGTAGCCTCCACAATTGGGAGAAAATAACTTCTGTTGTTGAAGCCACCCGGTTTGTGGTGCTCTGTGATGCAGAGCTAAGAAACGAATACACAAAGGACACATTTCCAATGACCAGTAATAAGTGACTGAAATTCCCCCATCTGCCAATGCAAAATGGTGCTTCACGGCAAACCCAGTGTCAGCTTCTGGTTTCCATCTACAATGTCAGTTCCTCCGATATTCACCAAATCCACGTGACATAATAAGAGAGAATAAAGGTTAGATAAAGAAAATAAGACAAGTTCTCCACGGAAGCTGAGGGTTTTGGTTGAGCACATCTGGACAGCCATACATGTGAATTATCAGAGAAATCAGGTAAACTTAAATCTCAAAAAATAAAAAATATGTTCCTATACTCAAACTCATTAATCAGAAAAAGAGTGACTACTCCTTTACTCATAGGAAAATGTTTCCATAAAGGAGCCGAGGTCCATGCACAGAGCAGGTGGCTGGTTTCAACAGTAAACAATCCCGATGGCACCCACGTGGCCCCATCACCTGACCAACTTACATTGTTCTGATGTAAAGCCTGCAGCACTCTGTTGACTTGAGTTAAAGCATGCACCCTTGTGGAGCCACATTCCTTCTGCTGGAAAACAAAACACAACATCAAGTGAGACAGTCCCTCCACAGCCTGACCAAAAACAACACTGAGACGGACAGAGCACAGCAGCTCGGCATGGAGACCCCTCTATGCCTGAAGCTCTGGCTGCTTGTCAGGCCATGTGGGGGCTGGTGCTGACTGTGAAAACTTCCCCACTCTAGCACCTTAAGGCAGTCATTCCCTAGCTTGCCTGGACACTGAACCCTCCCCGGGAGCTTCCAAAGATACCAGTGCCTCTCTAACCTAGTGAGTCAGATGCAGTGCAGGTTGGGAATTGTTAGAATTCCCCAGTGATTCTAAGGCACAGACCAACTTGGGAGACAGAGCTTCTTTTTTCTAAATCGGTCTGGGTGAAGGAAGTTCAGAAATCGCATTACATCCACATTTCACAAATGCAGACAGAGCAGGGGGACTCAGGGGCACTATCCCAGGCTCCAGCCAGCATTGCAAGGGCCACTGGGAAGGCAGGAATTGCCACTGGGGAAAGGTGATCTGGGAGGCCTCTTCCTGCCTCACTGGCCAGGGAATCTTGTCTGAGAGAGGGATCAGCCTATTCAACAGGCCTACCCACCATCGGGAAGGCAAAAGGGAGAGTGTAGCACCCCACACTTTGGTAAGAAAGGAATTCATCTTTGGGAGTGCATCTCTCTATACCTCTTATAGTAATTCTACCTCTGGTGTTCAAGTCTGTATTCATAAAACTGCATCATCTTAATTAGCAGAGCTATTTCTGTGAAAGTGTACAATGCCTTGCACAATAAGTAATAAAGTGGTATTTGATGGGGAAAAGAAATAATAGTGAAAATTTGAATAAAAATAAATCTCATTGCAAAAACTGGTTTGGAGTGCAGAGGGCCATGTGCGATTGGTGGATTTAGGCACCTGAGAGGGCTCCCAGAGGTGGGGGCTTTTCTGTGTCTGAGGAGCAGGGCAGCTCAGGTGCTGTTCGCTCATTCGTCCAATGAACCATGGGGCGGGGCTTCTGGAACTAGGAGGCGGGCCCAGGCCCACAGGTGAACCAGGTCTAGTCATCAAGGGGGCGAGGCCAGGTGAACAGGTGGAGGAGGTCCTGAGAACAAGGGGGCTGGGCCAGGTGAACAGCAAGAAGTGGTGAGGTCAGCAGGAGAAAGGCTGGTGGGCAGGGACAGGGTTACCCGCAGGGCGGCCTGGGTACAGCAGAGACCTAGGGAGGGGTTGGGGGCTTGGCGGGGAGGCCAGGAGGTCTGGGTTAGCTGTCAAGGGAAGAGTGGGTTGGGGCGAGGGGCAACAGCTGCAAGAGTTCCATGTGGGTAGGGCCCTGGCGCCCTGTGAATGTGGACCTGGGTCACCAGTGGACGCAAAAGCCCCACCGCCCTTAGCTCCAGACTGGAAGCCAGCGAGAGGTTCCCTTGTCGTCAGGGCAGGGCGTTCCCCGTGAATGGGGCAGAAAGCCGGCCCTCGGGCCCGACAACCAGACCAGTAAGTACCTCTGGAGGGGCCCGGGCAGTGCTCCCAGAGTGGAAGGTGATTTTCTCCGACTTGACAATGCTCTCTCCCCAATGTCTAAACCCAACCCTACCCCTCAACCTAACCCTAAGCCTAATTCTAACCCTAACCAGAGCGTAAGGCCATGGGGCCCTGTGAATGGGGACGAGGGTCCCACGTTGCCACAAAAGCCCCACCTTCCTGAGCTCACTGTCCTGAGCTCCAGGCTGGAAGCCAGCTAGAGGTTCCCTTGTCCTCAGGGCAGGGTGTTTCCTGTGAATGTTGCAGAAAGCAGGCCCTCCTGGCCAGGCTACCCAACCAGTGAGTACCTCTGGAGGTGCCCGGGCAGTGCCCCCAGACTGTCAAGTGATTTTCTCGGACTTGACACAGCTCTCTCCCCGATGTCGAAGGCCACAGACAGGGCTGTGGGCGACCCAGAACACTCTGTTGTGAGCTGCCCCTTGGTGGGAGCTATGGGTTTGGGGAAGCCCCTGAGGCTCAGGAGGCCCATGGCTGTCCTGAAGTGGGGGGCTGGCTGGTCTGCCCAAGCCTGGGGACCCGTGAGTCACCCTATGAGCAGAAGGCCATGTGCGTTGGGTGGATTTAGGCACCTGGCAGGACTCCCAGATGTGGGGGCTGTTCTGTGTCTGAGGAGCAGGGCAGCCTGGCAGGTGCTGTTCGCTCATTGTTCCAATGAACCATGGGGCAGGGCTTCCGGAACAAGGAGGCGGGCCCAGGCCCACACCTGAAACTGATCAAATCAAGGAGGGTGTAGGGCAGTGTTTCCCAAACTTCTCTCATGATGAGAATCACCTGGTGGAGTTGTTAAAACACAGATTCCTGAATCCCAACTAAGAAGTGCTAAACTAGAATTTTTGGGAACATATAGGTAAAATTGTATACTTAACTAGTGCTCTAAGACAGATTTTATATACAGAGCACTAAGTTGCAATTTTACCTATATGTTCTCAAAAATTCTAGTTTAGCACTTCTTAGTTGGGATTCAGGAATCTGTGTTTTAACAACTCCACCAGGTGATTCTCATCATGAGAGAAGTTTGGGAAACACTGGTGTAGGGCCAGGTGAGCAGCTGCAGGTAGTCCGGAGAACAAGGGGGCGGGGCTAGGTGAGCAGCAAGAAGTGGTGAAGTCAGGAGGAGAAAGGCTGGTGGGCAGGGACACGATGACCCACAGGCTGGCCTGCAGACAGCTGGGACATAGGGAGGGGTTGGGGGCTCGTCAGGGAGGCCAGGAGGTCTGCGGGTAGCTGTCAAGGGTAGAGTGGGTTGGGGCGAGAGGCAACAGCTGGAAGAGTTCCAGTGGGTAGGGCCCTGGGGCCCTGTGAATGTGGACCTGGGTCACCAGTGGACGCAAAAGCCCCACCGTCCTTAGCTCCAGACTGGAAGCCAGTGAGATGTTCCCTTGTCCTCAGGGGAGGGCGTTCCCCGTGAATGTGGCAGAAAGCCGGCCCTCGGGCCCTGCAACCACACCAGTAAGTACCTCTGGAGGGGCCTGGGCAGTGCCCCCAGAGTGGAAGGTGATTTTCTCCGACTTGACACAGCTCTCTCCCTGATTTCAAAGCCCAACCCTACCCCTCAACCTAACCCTAAGCCTAATCCTAACCCTAACCAGTGCATAAGGCCCTGGGGCCCTGTGAATGGGGAAGAGGGTACCACCTGGCCACAAATGCCCCATCTTTCTGAGCTCACTGTCCTGAGCTCCCTGTCCTGAGCTCCAAGCTCGAAGCCAGCAAGAGGTTCCCCTGTCCTCAGGGCAGGGCCTTCCCTGCAAATGGGGCAGAAAGCCGGCCCTCGGGGCCAGGCAACCAGACTAGTAAGTACTTGTGTTGGGCCCTGGGCAGTGCCCCCAAAGTGGAAGGTGATTTTCTCTGACTTGTCACAGCTGTCTCCCTGATGTCAAAGCCCAACCCTACCCCTCAACCTCACCCTAAGACTACTCCTAACCCTAACCAGGCCAAGCCCTGGACTGGGGAGCTGAGGTCTCTCTCCCTGAGCAGCTCTGCTGGGCAGGGGAGAGGGTTGGGTAAGGGAGAGCTGCCAGGTGCCGCCACTGAGGCCTTGGGGGCCCTTGCTCCCAGAGGCTCTGGGCAGCAGAGTTCTGCATGATTATGTTTTCTTCACGTTATTCCCGCTGACAGGATTTTCTACAACAAACATATAGTTTTACAGTTTTTTAAAAAAGCAACCCAGACTTTATTTTCTTGCCTTCCCTCCCCCACCACCCCCTCACCCAGGGATATGTTTCCATTGATTTTTAGGGCCAGTGGAAGAGAGAGGGAGAGACAGAGAGAAACATCCATGTGGGAGAGACCCTCCGTTTGGTGGCCTCCTGCAGGAACCTCAACAAGGGCCAGGGCCGGGGCGGAGCCTGCCACCCAGGTCCCTGCCTTTGACAGGAATCCAACCCGGGACTCTTCGATCTACAGTCCAGGGCTAGACTTCATCTTCAACAGCTGATGGCGAGTCCTGGAGGGAGGGGTCAGGCCCTCTCTTCACACAGGGGTCTGGAGTGGCCGGGACCCACAGCGCCCGGGGGCTGGGCTCTGTCATGTGCTTGGAGGTCTGGGACCGGCTGCTCTCACCCCGGCTGATTCAGGACCCGAGGCTTCTATAAAACCGCTGGCATTTATGGAATTTTTTTTCTTTCCATTTCACAGGGAAAGGCTTCTCTATGTTACTTAAAAAGGAGAGGGTGTGCCTCAGTGGATAGAGCATTGGCCTGAGTACTGAATGGTCCTGGGTTTGGTTCTGGTCAAGGGCACACACCCGGGTTGCAGGATCAGCCCCCCCCCCCCGCCCCACCCCGTAGCGGGTGTGCAAGAGGCAGCTGATCAATGATTCTCTCTAGTCATCCATGTTTCTCTCTATCTCTATCCCTTCCTCTCTGAAATCAATAAAACATATTAAAAATAAATAGATAAAGGGAGAGAAAGACTTTGTGCCACTGGAGTCTGCAGAGCGAGGGCTGGGACTGGCTGCATGCACACTCCCACTGGAGGACATGCCACCCCAGAGGACAGGGCCACACTGAGCACAGGGCCATGCCGAGGACAGGGCCATGCTAGTGGACAGGGCCATGCCGGGGGTAGGGCCACGCCAGGGGACAGGGCCACACTGAGGACAGGACCATGCTGAGGAAGGCCATGCTGGAGGACAGGGCCACACAGGTCGAAAGGCAGTGTGTTGAACTGGTTGTGGTGCCTCTGGGGGTTCTGGGCGGCTGGAGCAGCCCCCTGAAAGGTTCTTTTCAATGACAAGAACATGGTCAGAATGTAGTGAGCGCTAGCATGTATGTGCTCACTGGTATGTACGTGATCACCCATCCATCAGCTCCAGCCTTGGCGTCACACTGCTACTGACACCGTCACCCGCCCCCACGTGTGTTCACGGTCAGGACTGTGCATGAAAGTAGCTTAGCCACAGTCACAGAAGCCTCACGTCCGCTGTGCTGCCCGCTCCCCAGCTCCAGAAGGAGATGTTCGCACACGGAGGCCCTGAGGCTGACAGGGTGCCCATGGCCTCGGCCAGATGGAGGCTCTGCACCCTCCGCCCAGAGAACAGCACTGGCACCAGAGCCGCAGGTGCTCACACAGGCGGAAGCCACCCTGCGGCTGCTGGCCCGGCCGGAGCCTGAGATTCTGTCAGGGGGGCCGGGAAAGGAAAGCCCAAAGGCATGTTTTATCCACAGGCTCCTCAGCCGTGACCTCCTCACGTGGCTGTGAAAGTGTATGAGTGAGTGTGAGTGTGTGAGTGTGAGGAAGAAATCCAGACCGCTCTGAGGCCAGGGCCCAGTGAGTGACAGACCTCCTGAAGCTGATCTCAGCCTGCAGTTCTGTGCTCTTCCAGGAGCAGCCCTGTTGCCTGGCTCAGTGGTTAGGGCGTTGGCCACAGACCCAAGTGTCAGGTATGACTCCCTGGTCCAATCTGGAGCGGAGGTAAATAGTCCATGTTTGTTTCTCACATCGATGTTCTCTCTCTCTCTCTCTCTCTCTCTCTCTCTCTCTCTCTCTCTCTCTCTCTCTCTCCTCCCTTCCTTCCACTCACTCTCTTTAAAGGTCAATAGAAAAAATATCCCTGGGTGAGGATTAAAGAAAATTAAAAAAGAGCAGCCTCAAGTACACCCAAGCTCAGGCACGGGTAGAATTTGTGGGGCCTGCATCTTATTCAGTTCTGGGGGGGGGGGGGGGGGAGGGGGGGAGTGCAGTTATTTAAGAAAAACGATAGAAAATTATGCAGAACATGTAATGCTTATTCAGAATAACAAGTAAAGCCACAATGAATCACAAATGTTAAATAAAATGACTAGTAAGACAACATTCAAAAGACAGTAGTAACAACAACTATTACTGTGTGACTTACATGTCTCTTTATTTCTCTTTCTACATTGTTAGGGCTGCATACTCCTTGGTCTCCATATAATACCAGTTTCATAATTTGTTTTCTGCGGAGAGAATGGTAAGAAGTCCGGGCTCTCCTCTAGTGCGGTTAATTGAATTTTGGTCTTAATAACCATCATTTAGAAAAGTTCCATCATCTGCAGTGTCTTCCTGGGACAGACCTACCCAGAATTCCAGCCTCTGTTCTGGTGCCCAGGGCGGAGCCCCCTCCCTCATGGCTGCCAGGAGGTGGCACAGAGCCTGGGGGGGGAGGGGAGGGGGGGAGGGCAGTCCCAGGAGCACCTGGTGGAGAGGAAGCCCACGGGCCTGCGTTACCGCCTCCGGCCAGCTGGTGGCGACAGAGGCCCTGAAGCTAAAGCTCCCTCTGAGCTTTTCCTTTTCCTTTTTCTTCTTTTCTGTCAGAACTTCTGTTGAACCAGCCCTTTCCCAAACCTTTCACCCCTTCTGACTGTAAGTGGAGGATAATAATAATTCAATATTATTATTCTTATTTTCAGTATTAACAATAATTATTCGTTTGTTATTACATGAGTATTAGCGTTTGTAAGACATGCAAGAATGTACCTCACATTGCCAATGTTGGGGAAAGCTCAGCAAGGTGATTATGGAAGACTATTTTATTTTTAAAAATAACGAATTTTATTAAAATAAAAATGTTGTTGTCTTCAAACAGACACCATGAATCTGGCTGGCGTGGCTCAGTGGTTGAGTGTTGACCTATGAACCAGGAGGTCACAGTTCGATTCCCAGTCAGGGCACATGCCCGGGTTGTGGGCTCCACCCCCAGTAGGGGGCATGCAGGAGGCAGCCAAAAAATGATTTTCTCTCATCATTGATGTTTCTATCTCTCTCTCCCTCTTCCTTCCTTTCTGAAATTAATAAAAATATATTTTTATTATTTTTTGTTATTCCTCATCTGAGGATATTTTTCCATTGAATTTTTAGGGAGAGTGGAAGAGAGAGGGAAAGACAGAGAGAAACATCAATGTGAGAGAAATACATTGATTGGTTGCCTCCTGCATGAACCCTGACCAGGGAAGGAGCTTGCAACCAAGGTTGACCAGCCCTTGATCAGAACTGAACCTGAGACCTTTTGGTCTATAGCCACGGAGCCAATCTATACATACACACACACACACACACACACACACACACACATATATCAGTTTCCCTATGAGCATTGTTTTTATTATTTAAAGTATTACATATGTCTCCTTTTTCCCCATCAACCCCTCAGTAAAAATGTTTTAAAGACACTAAAAAAAGACACTATGGATCTTGTGAGTTTTTTTAAAATATATTTTACTGATTTTTTACAGAGTGGAAGAGAGAGGGATAAAGAGTAAGAAACATTGATCAGCTGCCTCCTGCACGTTCTCTAATGAGGATGTGCCCACAACCAAGGAACATGCTGGTGACCGGAATTGAACCTGGGACCCCTCAGTCTGCAGGTCGAGGCTCTCTCCCACCACTGAGCTAAACCAGTCAAGGCGAGTCTTGTGTTTTTTTAAATATACCTTTCCATGTCTTTGATTTCTTTTATTAGACTAATTTTTGCTTGTGAATCTGAAAAAAAATACACAACTTTCACTGATGTAAAGGCTAGGAAGGATTGGTAATAGCAGTCATACAAGTCCTGACTTTTTTTCTCCATGTTTTTATTGGTTTTAGAGACAGAGAAAGGGGGAGGGGGAGAGAGGGATAGAGAATCGCCAATGGGCTGACTTCTGACCACAGTGGGGACCCAGCACTGAGCCTGACCAGGCATCGGACAGGGACCATGGGACTTGGGTGACGCCACCCACAGAGGACAGAGAGGATAGAGAGGAAGACAGAGAAGAGGACAGGGAGGAGGACAGAGAGGAGGACAGAGAGGAGGATAGAGAGGAGGATAGAGAAGACAGGACAAAGATGACAGGATAGAGGGAACAGATAGGAGGACAGAGGGGAGGACAGAGAGGAGGAGAGAGAGGTGGAAAAAGAGGACAGGGTGGAGGACATACAGGAGGACAGGGAGGAGAACAGAGACGAGGACAGGGAAGAGGACAGAGAGGAGAACAGAGAGGAGGACAGGGATGAGAACAGGGAGGACAGGGAAGAGGACAGAGAGGAAGACGGAGGAGGACAGAGAGGAGGACAGGGAGGAGGATAGAAAGGACAGAGAGGAAGACAGAAAGGAGAACCGGGAGAGGTCAGGGAGGAGGACAGAGAGGTGTACAGAGAGGAGGAGAGGTAGGAGGACAGGGAGGAGGACATGGAGGACGACAAGGAGGACAGGATAGAGACGACAGGACAGAGAGAGGAGAACCGGGAGGAGGACAGGGAGGAGGACAGAGAGGAGGACAGGGAGGAAGACAGAGAGGATAACAGGGAGTAGGACATAGAGGAGGACAGAGGAGGACAGAGATGATAACAGAGAGGAGGAGAGGTAGGAGGACAGGGAGGAGGACATGGAGGACGACAAGGAGGACAGGACAGAGACGACAGGACAGAGAGAGGAGAACCGGGAGGAGAACCGGGAGGAGGACAGGGAGGAGGGCAGAGAGGACAGAGAGGAGGACAGGGAGGAAGACAGAGAAGATAACAGGGAGTAGGACAGAGAGGAGGACAGAGGAGGAAAGAGATGAGAACAGAGAGGACAGGGAAGAGGACAGAGAGGAAGACAGGGAGGAGTATAGAGAGGAGGACAGGGAGGAGGGCTGGGAGGAGGCCAGAGAGGAGGACAAGGAGGAGGACAGAGAGGAGAACAAGGAGGAGGACAGAGAGGAGGACAGAGAGAAGGATAGAGAGGAGGATAGAGACTGGACAGAGATGACAGGACAGAGGGGGCAGATAAGAGGACAGAGTGGAGGACAGAGAGGAGGAGAGAGGGGAGGAAAAGAGGAGGACAGGGAGGAGGACATAGAGGAGTACAGGGAGGAGAACAGAGAGGAGGACAGGGAAGAGGACAGAGAGGAGAACAGAGAGGAGGACAGGGATGAGAACAGGGAGGAGGACAGAGAGGACAGAGAGGAGGACAGGGAGGAAGACAGAGAAAATAACAGGGAGTAGGACAGAGAGGAGGACAAAGGAGGACAGAGATGAGAACAGAGAGGACAGGGAAGGGGACAGAGAGGAAGACAGGGAGGAGGACAGATAGGACAACAAGGAGGAGGACAGAGAGGAGGACAGAGAGGAGGAGAGGTAGGAGGAGAGCGAGGAGGACATGGAGGACGACAAAGAGGGCAGTACAGAGACGACAGGAAAGAGCTAAGAGAACCGGGAGGAGGACAGAGAGGATAACAGGGAGTAGGACAGAGAGGCGGAGAGAGGAGGACAGAGATGAGAACAGAGAGGACAGGGAAGAGGACAGAGAGGAAGACAGGGAGGAGTATAGAGAGGAGGACAGAGAGGAGGACAGGGAGGAGGCCTGCGAGGAGGCCAGAGAGGAGGACAAGGAGGAGGACAGAGAGGAGAACAGGGAGGAGGACAGAGAGGAGGACAGAGAGGACGATAGAGAGGAGGATAGAGAAGACAGGACAGAGATGCCAGGACAGAGGGGGCAGATAAGAGGACAGAGTGGAGGACAGAGAGGAGGAGAGAGGGGAGGAAAAGAGGAGGACAGGGAGGAGGACATAGAGGAGGACAGGGAGGAGAACAGAGAGGAGGACAGGGAAGAGGACAGAGAGGAGAACAGAGAGGAGGGCAGGGATGAGAACAGGGAGGAGGACAGGGAGGAGGACAGAGAGGACAGAGAGGAGGACAGGGAGGAAGACAGAGAAAATAACAGAGTAGGACAGAGAGGAGGACAAAGGAGGACAGAGATGAGAACAGAGAGGACAGGGAAGGGGACAGAGAGGAAGACAGGGAGGGGGGCAGATAGGACAACAAGGAGGAGGACAGAGAGGCGGACAGAGAGGAGGACAGAGAGGAGGACAGAGAGGAGGAGAGGTAGGAGGACAACAAGGAGGACATGGAGGACGACAAGGAGGGCAGGACAGAGACGACAGGAAAGAGAGAGGAGAACCGGGAGGAGGACAGGGTGGAGGACAGGGATAAGGACAGGGAGGAGGACAGGGATTAGGACATAGAGGAAGACAGATTGGAGAATAGAGGAGTTCAGGGAGGAGTAATGGGAGTAGGACAGATAGGAGGATAGAGAGGAGAACATGGAGGAGGACAGAGAGGAGGACAGGGAGGGGGACAGAGTGGAGGACACAGACGAGAACAGAGTGGAGGACAGGGAGGAGGACAGGGATGAGGACAGGCTGGAGGACAGAGGAGTACAGGGAGGAGGACATGGATGAGGACATGGAGGAAAGGAGAGAGATGACAGGACTGAGATGATTAGAGAAGAGAACAGAGAGGAGGACAGGGATAAGGAAAGGGAGGAGGACAGGGATGAGGACAAAGAGGAAGACAGAGAGGATGATAGAGAGGAGGACTGGGAGGAGGATATAGAGGAGGACAGAGATGAGAACAGAGTGGAGGACAGGGAGGAGGACAGATTTGAGAACAGAGAGGACAGGGTGGAGGACAGAGAGGAAGACAACGAGGAGTAGAGAGAGCAGGATAGAGAAGAGGACAGGGAGGAGATCAGGGAGGAGGAGAGAGAGGAGGAGAGAGAGGAGAACAGAGAGTAGGACAGAGAGGAGTACAGAGAGGAGGACAGAGGAGGATAGGGAAGAAGAGAGTGAGGAGGACAAAGTGGAGGTCACAGAGGAGGACAGAGAGGACAGAGGGGAGGACAGGGAGGACACGGAGGAGTACAGAGAGGAAGACAGGGAGGAGTGGAGAGATGAGGACAGGGAGGAGGACAGGGAGGAGAAGAGGGAGGAGGACAGAGAGGAGGACAGGGAGGAAGACAGAGAGGATAACAGGGAGTAGGGCAGAGAGGAGGACAGAGTTGAGAACAGAGAGTACAGGGAAGAGGACAGAGAGGAAGACAGGGAGGAGGACAGAGAAGTGGACTGATAGGACGACAGAGAGGAGGACAGAGAGGAGAACCAGGAGAGGACAGGGAGGAGGACAGAGAGGAGGACAGGGGGGAGGACAGAGAGGAGGACAGATAGGAGACCCCGGAGGAGAACAGGGAGGAGGACAGCAAGAAGGAAAGAGAGGAGGACAGAGAGGAAGACAGGTAGGAGGACAGGGAGCAGGACATGGATGAGGACAAGGAGGACAGGAGAGAGATGACAGGACAGATAGAATGGAGAGGAGAACAGAGAGGAGGACAGGGATAAGGACAGGGAGGAGGACAGGGATGAGGACATAGAGGAAGACAGATTGGAGAACAGAGGAGTTCAGGGAGGAGGAATGGGAGTAGGACAGATGGGAGGATAGAGAGGAGGACATGGAGGAGGACAGAGAGGAGGACAGGGAGGGGGACAGAGTGGAGGACAGAGACAAGAACAGAGTGGAGGACAGGGAGGAGGACAGAGATGAGAACAGAGAGGACAGGGTGGAGGACAGAGAGGAAGACAACGAGGAGTAGAGAGAGCAGGATAGAGTACAGGAGAGGGCGGAGATCAGGGAGGAGGAGAAAGAGGAGGAGAGAGAGGAAGTCATAGAGGAGGATAGGGAGGAGGACAGAGAGGAGAACAGATAGTAGGACAGAGAGGAGGACAGGGAGGAAGAGAGTGAGGAGGACAAAGAGAAGGTCAGAGAGGAGGACAGAGAGGACAGAGGGGAGGATAGGGAGGATACGGAGTAGTATAGAGAGGAAGACCGGGAGCAGTAGAGAGAGGAGGACAGGGAGGAAGACAGGGAGGAGCACAGGGAGGAGAAGAGGGAGGAGGACAGAGAGGAGGACAGTGAGTAGGACATGGAGGAGGAGAGTGATGAAGACATGGAGGAGTATAGAGAGCAGGACAGAGAAGAGGACAGAGAGGAGGACAGGGAGGATCACAGAGATGAATTCAGGGAGAGGACAGGGAGGAGGACCGAGAGGAGGATAGAGAGGACAGGACAGAAAGGCTAGGATAGAGTGGACAGAGAGGAGGACAGAGTGGAGGACAGAGAGGAGTTCAGACAGGAGGACAGGGATGAGGACAGGGAGGAGGACATGGAGGAGGACAGAGAGGAGGACATGGAGGAGGACTAAAGGGAGTAAAGGTTGGAGGACAGGGAGTAAGACAGGGAGGAGGAGATAGAGGAGGATAGAGAAGACGACAGGAAGGAGGAGAGGGAGGAATACTGGGAGGAGAACAGGGATGAGGATAGATAGGAGGACAGAGAGGAATACAGAGAGCAGGACAGAGATGAGAACAGAGAGGAGGACAGGGAAGAGGACAGAGAAGACAGGGAGGAGAAGAGAGAGTAGGACAGAGAATAGGTCAGGGAGGAGGACAGGGAGGAGGACAGGGAGGACAACGAGGAAAAAAGAGGAGGACCGGGAGGAGAACATGGATGAGGATATAGAGGAGGACAGAGAGGACCAAGAAGAGAACAGAGAGGAGGACAAGGAAGAGGATAGAGAGGAAGACAGGGAGGAGGACAGGGAGGAATGGAGAGAGGAGGTCAGAGAGGAGGTCAGAGAGGAGGACAGAGGGGAGGACCGAGAGAATGACAGAGAGAAGGAGAGATGAGAACAGAGAGGAGGAAAGAGAAGAGGACAGAGAGGAAGACAGGGAGGAGAGAGAGGAGGACAGAGAAGAGGACAGGGAGGAGAACATGTATGAGGATAGAGAGGAGTACAGAGAGGATGACAAAGATGAGGACAGAGGAGAGGACAGAGATGAGAACAGAGAGGAGGACAGGGAAGAGGACAGAGAGGAAGACAAGGTTGAGGAGTAAGAGGACAGAGAAGAGGACAGTGAAGAGGACAGGGAGGAGGACTGGGAGGAGTAGAGAGAGCAGAACAGAGAAGAGGACAGGTAGTAGGACAGAGAGGAGGACAGCGAAGAGGATTGGGAGGAAGACAGAGTGGAGGACAGGGAGGACAAGGAGGAAGAAAGGAGGAGGACAGGGAGGAGAACATGGATGAGGATAGAGAGGAGGACAGAGAGGACCCAGATGAGAACAGAGAGGAGGACAAGGAAGAGGATAGAGAAGAAGACAGGGAGGAGGAGAAAGAGGAGGACAGAGAAGAGGACGGGGAGGAGGACAGGGAGGAGGACATTGCGGAGAACAGGGATGAGGACAGAGAGGAGGACAGGGATCAGAAGAGTGAAGAGGACAGGGAGCAGGACAGGGAGGAGGACAGAGAGGAGCACAGAGAGGAGGACAGGGAGGAGGACAGAGATAAGTACAGAGAGGAGGACAGGGAAGAGGACAGGGAGGAGGACAAGGAGTTGGACAGATAGGAGAACAGGGAGGAGAAAAGGGAGGAGGACAGAGAGTAGGACAGGGAGGAGGAGAATGAGGAGAACAGAGAGAAGGAAAAAGAGGACAGGGCGGAGGACAGAGAATAGGACAGAGAGGAGGACAGGGAGGGGGAGCGTGAGGAGGACAGATTAGAGGACACAGAGGAGGACAGGGAGGAGGTCAGAGGAGAATCGAGAGAGGACAGGGAGGAGGACAGAGATGAGGGCAGAGTGGAGAACAGATAGGACAGAGTGGAGGACAGATAGGAGAACAGGGAATAGGACAGGGAGGAGGACATGGAGGAGGACAATTAAGAGGAGAGAGAGGAGGACAGATAGGACAAGACAGAGAAGACAGAGAGTAGGACAGAGAGGATAACCGGGAGAAGGACATGGAGGATGACAGAGAGGACAGAGAAGAGGACACGGAGGAAGACAGAGAGAAAGACAGTGAGGAGGACATAGAAGAGGACAGAGAGGAGGACAGGGAGGAGTACATGGAGGATGACAGAGAGCAGGACAGGGAGGAGGACAGATGGAGGACAGGCACGACAGAAAAGATGATAGCGAGGAAGAGAGAGAGGAGTTCAGAAAGGATTATAGAGAGGAGGACAGGAAGGAGGACAGGAAGGAGGACAGAGTGGAAGACAAGGAGGAGGACAGAGAGGTAGGACTGAGATGAGAACAGATAGGAGGACTGGGAGGAGGATAGAGATTAGAACTGAGAGGAGGAAAGGGAGAAGAGTGAGGAGGATAGATAGGACAGAGAAGAGGAAAGGGAGGACAGAGAGGAGAACAGAGAGGAGGACAAGGATGAGGACAGGGAGAAGGACAGAGAGTAGAACAGAGAGGAGAACAGGGAGGAGAAGAGTGAGGAGGACAGAGAGGAGGACCTAGAGGACAGAGATGAGGCCAGAGAGGAGTACATGGAGGAGGAGCATGAGGAGGACAGAGAGGAGGCCAGTGAGGCGGACAGAGAGGAGAGAGAGGAGACCAGAGAGGAGGACAGAGATGAGAACAGGGAGGGGGACAGGGAAGAGGACAGAGATGAGAACAGAGAGTGGGACAGGGAAGAGGACCGAGATGAGAACAGAGAGGAGGAAAAGAGGAGGACAGAGAGGAAGACTGGGAGGAGGAGAGAGAGGAGTAGATATAGGAGGACGGAGAGGAAGACAGGGATGAGGACAGAGAGGAGGAAAGGGAACAGGACAGAGATGAGGACAGAGAGGAGGAAACAGAGGATGACAGAGAGGAAGACAGGGAGGAGGAGAGAGGAGGACAGGGAGGAGGACTGGGAGGAGGACAGAGATTAGAACAGAGAGGAGGAAAGATAGGAAGACAGAGAGGAAGACAGGGAGGAGGAGAGAGAGGAGTAGATAGAGGAGGACTGAGAGGAGGACAGGGATGAGGACAGAGAGGAGGACAGGGAAAAGGACAGAGATGAGAACAGTGAGGAGGAAAGGGAACAGGACAGAGATGAGAACAGAGAGGAGGAAAGATCGGAAGACAGAGAGGAAGACAGGGAGGAGGAGAGAGAGGAGGACACAGATGAGAACAGAGAGGAGGAAGGAGAGGAGGACAGAGAGGAATACAGGGAAGAGGAGAGAGAGGAGGACATAGAGGACAGGGATGAGGACAGAGAGGAGGACAGGGAAGAGGACAGAGAGGAGGATAGGGAAGAATACAGAGAGGACAGAGATGAGAACAGAGATGAGGATAGGGAGTGGGACAGAGATTATAGAGGAGAGGAGGAATCGGAGGAGGACATAGAGGAAGTCAGGGAGGAGGAGTGAGTGTTGGATAGAGAGGATGACAGAGAGGTGGACAGGGATGAGGACAGGGAGTAGGACAGGTAGGAGTACAGGGAGGAGGCCAGAATGGAGGGTATGGAGGAGGACAGGGAGGATAACCAGAGGAAGTCACAGTGGAGGACAGAGAGGTCAGAGAGGAGGACCCAGAGGAGGACAGAGAGGAGGACAGAGATGAGAACAGAGGAGGACAGGGAGGACAGAGATGAGAACTGAAAGGACAAGGAGGAGGATAGAGAGGAAAACAAGGGGGAGTAGAGAGAGCAGGACAGAGAAGATGCCAGGGAGGAGAAAAGGGAGGAGGACAGAGAGGACAGAGAGGAGGACAAGGATGAGGACATGGAGGAGGACAGGGAGGAGAACAGAGATTAGAACAGAGTGGCGGACAGGGAGGAGGACAGGGAGGAGGACAGGAAGAAAGACAGGGAGGAAGACAGGAGGATAGCCCTGACACAGGCTGGACAAAGGCCGTACAAAGAGGACGACAGGACAGAAAGTATATCGGGCCTGCATTGCCCAAGCATCCCTGCCCAGTGTCATCAATGTCTTAACTTTTTTTTTTATTTTTTATTTTAATCAACCTTAATTGTTCATATTATTACAAAGGTTCCTCATTTCTTTCCTCCTCCACCAGGTTCCCATCCCACCCTCTGTCCCCTCCCCACAGTCCATTGTCCTCATCCATAGGTGCACAGTTTTTGTTCAGTTTCTTCCTGCATCCACCACTCCCCCTTTCCCCAATGACTGTCAGTCCACTTCCCTCCTGTATCTCAGACTCTACTACAATCAACAGCTAATATTGTTCATCAGGTTTTTCAATCTCCCTTTTTTATTGTTTTTTTTTTTTTTTTTTTTTTTTGTTAATAAACTTTTACACTTCTAAGAATAAATTTTAAAATCTAATCATTTTAAACCTTGTTTTTTCTGCCCTGGGAATTGAGAAGCAAACTTGTTTATATGTAAACTTGCCCTTAGTCTATCAAAAGGTGTAGCAATTCAAATGTAAATGAACACATTGTTTAAAGATAGCTGCTGGTTGGAATTGGATTACCTGTTCTGGGTGGGAAGGGCTTGCCCTCTCATTTCTCCATTAAAATTTAGGTGTTAGCTTTAAAACCTCTTTTTTGCAAGAGACCTTAAACTTTCAGAATTTTAAATGTTTCAGATAGTAAATCAGTTACTTAGCATTTTCTCAAATCAATAATACCTCCACATGCCCAAGGATACATTTCACACAAAAGACATTTCCAAATAGATCAACCAACCTCATCCAGACCCCACACAAGGCACTCACAGATCAACACCCCAGTGCTATAACTCAACACATCCAGATCTAAGTCTTCATCACTTGATTCAGCAGGCCCTCAAGTTCCCCCAAAGTTTCCAGCCATGTCTGAGAGGCAACCCTGGGGCGTGGGCAGGCGAGGAGCGAGCTGTTCCAGGCCCAGCTGCTTCGGGTCTGGCCTCTGCTCTGGTTGCTCTGGTTCGTTCCACAACCTGCTGCCCGGCTCTGGCCACTGCCGCTCTAAGCCTGGCTGCTGCTGTTCTGGGCCTGGCTGCTCCTTACCCGGCTGTTCTGGGCCCAGCTTCTCTGGGCCCGTCCGCTCCTGGCCTGGCCACTCCCGGCCTGGATGCTGCTGCTCCAGGCCTGGCTGCTCCCGACCCGGCTGTTCTGGGTCCGGCTGCTCTGGGCCATGCCGCTCTGGACCCAGCCACTCTGGGCCTGGCCACTCCCGACCTGGCTGCTCCAGGCTTGTTGGCTGCTGCTCTGGGCCTGGATGCTCCCGACCCGGCTGTTCTGGGCCTGGCTGCTTTGGGCCTGGCTGCTGCTGCTCCGGGCCTGGTGCTACCGACCCGGCTGCTCTGGGCCTGGCTGCTCTGGGCCTGCTGCTGCTGCTCCAGGCTTGGCTGCTCCAGTCCCAGCCACTCTGGGCCTGGCCTCTCTGAGCCTGGATGCTGCTGCTCTGGGCCTGGCTGCTCCCACCCGGCTGCTCCTGGCCTGGCCTCTACCGGCCTGGATGCTGCTGCTCCAGGCCTGGCTGCTCCCGACCCGGCTGTTCTGGGCCTGGCTGCTTAGGGCCCTGCTGCTCTGGACCCAGGCCCTCTGGGCCTGGCCACTCCCGACCTGGCTGCTCCAGGCTTGGTGGCTGCTGCTCTGGGCCTGGCTGCTCCCGGCCCGGCCGCTCCGGGCCTGAGTGCTCAGGGCCTGGCCACCCTGGGCTTGGCTGCCTCCGCCCCAGGCCTGGCTGCCACTGCCCCAGGTCTGGCTGCTCTGGGCCTGGCTGCTATTGCTCTGGTTCTGGTTGCTGCTGCTCTAGGGCCTTGCTTTTGCTTCTCTGGGCCCAGCTGCCACTGCCTTGGGCCTGCCCATCTGGGCCTGGCTACTGCCGCTCCAACATTCTATCCTTTTTTTTTTTTTTTAAAGCATTTATGTTGCATTGTTGGCTGCTGAGTTGAGTTCTGTCTTAGTCTTCGATTTTTTAATATCTTCTTTGTATTCTTTCTTAAGTAATTTTATTATCTTTTGCTATAACTTGATTTCTTCACTTTGAAAACTTCTTCAGTTTCTTCCTCCTCGTCCTGGAAGCTCAGCAGGCTGGCCTGCAGCACACCTTTGTTCTCCTGCGAGGCTTCAGCCTGTTGCCAGGGTCGGCGCCACCCAGAAAGCAGCCCCAGGCCTCAGCTCCATGGCCCACGATCAGCGGTTCAGGGCCCAGCGGCACCCCCCCCCCGGGGGCCCTGTCGCCAGGCTTCTTGCCAGCGCCCGGCTGGACGGTATCCGGAAGTGGCTCCTGCTCCTCATCGCGTTCCTCCCTGTCTGGAGATTTTTTCTCCTTCCCATTCAGAGAGTCTAGCATCAGAGTCAACAGACTGTCCTCTGCGTGCAATGTGCGCGACTCCAGGGGCTCTGCCCCTCTCCGCTCCTCTTGGACTCCGCCTCACAGCCCTGTCTCCCTCCGTTTGAGCCTGGGTCTCCAGGGTCTGGCCTAGAACTGGGGTTCAGAGAAGTCGGAACTGGGGCCCAGCACGGCCGGAGCTCTTGTTTCCTTGCCGCCAGGGCAATCTAGCATCAGAGTCAACACTCCTTCCTTTGCACGCAATGTGCATGACTCTGGGGTCTCTGCCTTTCACCGCTCCCCCGGGATTCCTCCTCACAGCCCTGTCTCCCCCTTCCTGAGCCTCAGTCCCCAGGGTCTGGCCCAGAACTGGGGCACAGCGCTGGCAGTTATGGGGTTCAGCCCAGTCGGGAGCTTTTATTTCCTTCCTGCTAGGGAACGCCAGGCAGGCACCCAGCCTTCTCCTCCTCTTCGGCTCTGTCCTCTCTGTGCGCATGCAGCATGCCTCCTTACCTTAGGCTTTTTCAGCTCCTCTGATTTTCCTTCTGGTTTTCTCTTTCCTTCTTGTAGAATTTTCAGTCAGTCGACTACCTGTAACTCTGGACAATGTCCATTTTATATTTTAGTTGTATTCCATTGAAATTGTTGTGTGCGGCTGCAGTTAGGTGTTTACCTGTGCAGCCATCTTGGATCCATCCTCAATGTCTTAACTTTTAAGGGCAGTTAGAAATCTGGATGGTTTTATACTAAAAATATAGTTTTTAAAATGTTAGCAACAGATTCAGATTTAAAGCACTGTAGGGCCAGCATTTTTTTTTTCCAGTTTGCATGTATTTATTTAAGTAAGAGATCAGAAAATACATTTTTATAATTCATATAAGAAAAACATATTTAAATGAATAAAAGATAAAGTGACCAGCTGGGTAGCTCAGTTTGTTAGATCATCATCCAGATACTATGATGTTGTGAGTTCCATCCCGGGTCAGGGCACATATATATACAAGAATCAACCAATGAATACATAAACAAGTGGAATAACATACGGATTTTTCTCTCTCTCAAATCATTCAATCAATAAAAAACTTTAAAATGACCAATGGTGACAGAATTTAGTGTTTATAATGAGATGACCAATAATGCTAATAATGCAGAGAAGAAACTGAAAGTGTATTTAAAAGTTTGAGACCATGATTTACAATATTTTATAACAAAAATAAAGTATTAAGCTTTTAAAGATATACATTACTTAATAGTTTTTCAAATGATTTCAAGATGTTCTCTTATATGGACATGAAATGTAAAACAGAAACTTGGGTCAACAAGTATTAGTCCACAGAAGCTTGTGAAGTTTACTTTTTTATTCTTATTGATTTCAGACAGGAAGGGAGAGAGAGAGAGAGAGAGAGAGAGAGAGAGAGAAAGAGAAACATCAGTGATGAGAGAATCATGGATCAGCTGCCTCCTGCACACCCCACACTGGGGATCTAGTCCACAACCTGGGCATGTGCCCTGATTCGGAATTGAACCGTGACCTCCTGGTTCATAGGTCGATGCTCAACCACTGAGCTATGCCAGCTGGGCTAAAGTTTACTTTTTTATATAAAAATTCTTCAATTTATACTTGTTCTTGTTATAGGAGCAGAAAGAAACTAGCATGACAAATATATTTGAGGAGTCTGTCAATTACAGAGCAAAAACAATTACTTTAAAAAAAACTATGAAAATGTGTACCAGGCAACATCTATAGTAAGCTACCAAATGGAAATCCTATACAATAAAGAGCTAATAGGCAAATGATCATCATGCCCTCACGCCCTCACGCCCTCACACCCTGTGCCAGGTCTGGGGAACCTGAGGCTGCACTGGGGGACCTGGGGCCATGCATTCCCCTCCCCCCCCCCCGTGGGGCTCGATGGAGGACCTGAGGCTGTTGCCCCCTCCCAACTGGCACTAGCAGGGGGGACTTGAGGCTGTACCTCCTGCCCTGCAGGGCTTTATGGGGGGGTGAGGCTGGCTGTGTCTAGGTTTCCCTTGATTTCAAGGTGCGTGTGTGTGGGGTGGCAACTTGACTTAGTCCTGTGGCATGCCCAAGACTTTGACAGGAGGGATAATTTCATATAAATTTTACTAATTTTCTTTCATCTCTGACACTTCTATCATAGAGAAAGGGCAAATAGCAATATTAAAATATTTTCTCTAATTCCCTTTTACTGTGCACAAATTTTGTGCACTGGGCCACTAGTATGATTAGTAACTGTTCTAGAAAACACACCATTTAATTTTTTTTATTATTATTTTTTAATTTTAACAAATCTTTATTGTTCAGATTATTACAATTGTTTCTCTTCCCCCCCTCCCCCCGATAGCTCACCTCCACCCAATCCCCACCCCATCCTCTGCCCTTACATCTCTCTTTCCCCGCTGTCCTCATCCATAGGTATATGATTTTTGTCCAGTCTCTTCCTGTACCCCCCCCCCCACAGGCACCGCTTTCCCCCTGAGAATTATCAATCCCCTTCCATTCTATGCCCCTGATTCTATAATATTCACCAGTTAATTCTGTTCCTCAGATTTATTAATTCACTTGACTTTTAGATTCACTTGTTGATAGATACCTATTTGTTGTTCATAAATTTTGTCTTTACTTTTTCTTCTTTTGCCTCTTTTAAAGAACACCTTTTAGCATTTCATATAATACTGGTTTGGTGGTGATGTACTCCTTTAGCTATTTCTTATCTGCGAAGCTCTTTATCTGCCCTTCAATTCTGAATGATAACTTTGCTGGGTAGAATAATCTTGGTTGTAGGTTGTCGCTATTCATCCCTTTGAATATTTCTTGCCACTCTCCTCTGGTCTGCATGGTTTCTGTTGAGAAATCAGTTGATAATCGTATGGGTGCTCCCTTGTAGATAACAAACTGTTTTTTCTCTTGCTGCTTGTAAGATTCTCTCTTTGTCTTTTGCTCTTGGCATTTTAATTATGATGTGTCTTGGTGTGGTCCTCTTTGGATTCCTTTTGTTTGGGGTTCTCTGCACTTCCTGGACTTGTAAGTCTATTTCTTTAAAGGGGGGAGGGAGGAGTTTTCTGACATTATTTCTTTAAATAGGTTTTGAGTGTCCTGCTCTCTCTCTTCTTCTGGCACCCCCATAATTCTGATATTGGTATACTTGAAGTTTTCCCAGAGGCTTCTTACACTATCTTCAAGTTTCTGGATTCTCTCATTTTCTTGCTTCTCCAGAGGAGTGTCCTTTGCCTCTTTGTATTCCAAATCTTTGACTTGTTTCTTGTGTTCCTCTTGTCTGCTGTTGGGTCTCTGTATATATTTTTTTTTATTTCAGTCAGTGTATGTTTAATTTCTAGTAGGTCCTTTTTCATATCAAAGGTCTCATTAAATTTACCGGCCTTCTCTAGAAAATTCTTGAAAAACCTCATAACTGTGTTTTTGAACTCTATATCCAGTCTTTTGTTCTCCTCCATTTCTTTTGTTTTAGATCTGTTTTCTTTTCGTGGCATTTTTGCTGTTTCCCTGAGTTGGTAGGGTCCATTTGTGGGCCTGGGTGTACTATATGGTTCAATGTTTCAGCCTCCCAGTTGCCTGATGTGGACACTCTTGGTGGACCCATTTGTGGACTATGTGTATAGCCTTGTTTTAGTTAAGTCTTGATTGTTGTTGGTGTCACTGAGAGGAATTGACCTCCCAGCCAATTGGCTGTGGGGACCCACTGTGTGTATAACGGAAGAATTGCTATGCTGGAGACACGTTTATGGGGGAGGACTTGTTCCCGTAGGGCTTTGGTGCTCACTGAGTCTGTCTCTTGAACGTGTCCCTTATGAGAGTAGTTGAAATGTGGTGTCGTTTCACACTGACCACTAGATACACTAGTTTCCAGATCTCCAGTGGGGTGCAGTTCAGCTACTGTCTGAGGCCACCCAGCAGGAGCTACCACAAGAACTACAGTTTTGTACTCTTGGCTTGGGACTTGGTGGTTTTGTTACTGGAGCTGCAATTTCTTTTTTTAAACTGCCACAATACAGGCCATTTCTATGCAAAAGCAGCTGTGTGGTGCCTGGGCAGGTCTGTAGAATGTGCGTGGCAGGGTCTCTAGGCGGGTTCTCAGGGCAGGGTGGGGTCTCAGGACCTCACTAGGCTGGGGCGTGGCAAACAACGATGGCTGCTGTCAGCCTTCTCTGCCCTTCTATGGTTCCAAGTCCCCGTGTTTCCAAGTTCCTGCGTCCCTGCAATCCAGCGCAGTAAACAATGATTGCTACCCGCACCTCTGCAAGAGAGTCAACCTCACTTTTGGACCCGATGGCCGACAGACCAGCTTCTCCCCATAGGTATCTGGATCCCCTGCATGACCCCAGAAACTGGATTTCAAAGTGATCAGGAGCTTGTTTCCCTTCTGGTTGAAAGAAAGCCACATGCCCAGCTACCTGCCACCAACCCGATTCGCGTGCCTCCATACCTACGCTCCTCAGATTTTCAGCACTTGGGCTCCTTTCTCTTTCAGCCAGCTGTCCCGTGTTTTTGGGTGATAGACGCTTTGTCTTTTAGTTATAGTTTTAACTTGTAGTGCGAGGTGGCAGACCAGTTGTTTACCTATGCCGCCATCTTGGTTTCTCCTCATTTTACATCTTATCCAATCATTCCTCTCCCCCACTTTCCCTACCCCTTGCTTTCTCCCATCTCCATCATCTATTACCAGGGGATCTCATGGAACCCACTGGCTGGTCAACATCAGGGAGCATTATTTGAAACCACTTACGTCTCTTCCTGTACGGCAATTTATAAAAATAGGTCAAACACAGACATGCTTGCTTGTGGACTTTGGGCTTTGCTGTGCTGTGTATTTATGGAGAGGCAGGTTGCTCTTAAACTCCTCTATGGTTGAGTTAAGCTTACCCTTCACCCCTGGCCTGGCCCAGCCTGGCCTGGCCTACAGGCTTTGTTATCTAGGGTTTCGAAATGCCTCCTCCCTTGAACAGAAGAGATTTTAATTCCTTGAGACTCTGCTTCCCAGCAATTGCCGACAGTCTGGTTCAAATAAACTCATCATAGCCCAGACCGGTTTGGCTGGGTGGATAGAGCATGAGCCTTCAGACTGAAGGGTCCTGGGTTCGATTCCAGTTAAGGGCATGTGCCTTGGTTGCAGACACATACACAGAAGGAATGTGACCTGGAAGCTAAGCATGGCTAGCAGGTTTAATGCTTGGGTGGGAGACCGCCTGGGAGTCCCGGGTGCTGCAGGCTGTTTTCCCCAATAGATGACCCCACACCCACAGGCACATGAGCTACACGCCTGGTGCCTTGTGGCCAGCGCCAAGATGCCTGTTGGCTGATCCAGGGTGCCTGTGTCTTTTGTTCCCAAGGAATCTTTTCATGCCTCCTACCACCCTCTCCACCCCCCAGCCCATTGGGGCTTCCCTCGGGAGCTGTGGCACCCTGTAGCAGGCCACCATTCCCACCCTCTTCCTGCCATTCTGTGAAAATCCCTCCACCTCACACACTGGTGGTTGGCCCATCTCTTCCCTCCTCCCTTGGAGGGTGGAGGGAACCCCAAGGCTACTCTGATCATCAGGCCCCAGGGGGGACTTCCCACTGATCTCAGTCCCTAAATAGGAAAAGGTGTTAACCACCTTACAGAGGGAACCCGCGATTAGAGGGTAGTCTCTTACCCAGGCACACCCAGGTAGAAGCCCACAGCGTTTCAGTGGGGACCTGGTTCCATGACAGGAGTTACTAAAAGAACTCCTGATGCTATGGACAGAGGCAGTCCCCAACCTGACATAGGAACCCCCAACCCCTGGCCAAAGGCTCATGCCGTCCCTCACCCTCTGCCATCCCTAGGGGGTTCTGTCCTGCTCAGTTGGGGAGGGTAAACCCTACTGCACCACCCAGGGAATTCCATCCCGCAAAGAGGTGCCCTCCTGCACCCTCTGGAAGCTCATAATTCGGGCCGGGGGCAGCCAAAAGTTCAGCTAGAGATCTGGTCTCAGCATGGTCAGGGGTGGGGGTTACCAGCTCTGCCTGAGGCCAAGCGCCCAGAGTCTTGAGGACAGGTGTGGGCACTTGGGGCTCCTAGAGTCCACTGCCACCATCTTGGGCCAGAACCCCCTGACTATCCCCTGTCTCCTCTGATTTAGGAAGTTAAGCAGGGTCAGGCCTGGTTCATGCTTGGAAGGGAGACTGCCTGGGAACATTGGGTGCTGTTGGCTGTTTGCCCCCAGATGCTCACCCTCCCACCACAGACACACAAGCTAATATGCTAGGGCCTCATCCAGAGCGCTGGTGTCTCTTTTTATGAGGGATTATGCCACGCCAGCCCCACTCTGTGAGGACCCCTCGGGAACTGTAACTAACTGCCACTGGCCACCATACCTGCCCCCTTGCTGTAATTCTGAGAAATGCCCACTGGCCCCCAACCTCCTGCCCTGCTCAGGGAACAGCTGTGTCTCCCCTCTTCCCCTTGGCCTTGTGGAGAGGATCCCGGGCTACTTTGGAAGCCAGCACAGCTGGGCGCCCCTCTGAGGGCCACTGCCTATCAGGGAAGATGTCTCCTGGCTTATAAAGACACCCGTCCATTAGAGGGGGGTCTCCTACCACCCTGCACCCGAAAGGAAGCCTGAAGCTCTCCTCTGGGGACCTGAAACCCCTAAACAGGGGGGAACTGAATGAACCATGGTGCTATGGAGGGAGGTAGCCCCCAAGATGCTAAGAGAACCCAACACACATGATAGATGGCAGGTGCCACCCCTCACCTTGCACCATGGCCAGTTGAGGTGGGCACTTTTTTTCTGCACCACCCAGCATATCCCACCTCCTCAGGTGGGAGTTTCTCCACACCTGTGACCCACGGCTCAGGGGCCTTCCTCTGGAACTGTCCTGCCTTGTTGGAAGCCACCATGCTTGCCCCTTTCCTGCCACTCTGTGAAGCACCCTACTCCTGTCCCCAACCAGCACCCAGAGGAGCAAGTGCACCTCTCCCCGCCTACTCTTGTAACTGAGACCAGCTGGGCCACCCCCCAACCACCGCCCTCAAACACAGAAATGCATTGCCCGGCTTACGAGGGCACCACTCCATGAGAGGGATGGTCTTTTACCACGCTGTGCCCGGGTGGGAGCCCCAGAGCTCCTCTAGGGACTCAGCACCTCAAAGCAACCATACGGAATGAACATTTGCTGATGTGGAGGGAGGTAATCCCAAAACTGCTAAGGCCATGCACCCGATTCAAGTTCAGTGCTGTCCTTCACCGTCTGCCAGCCCTCAGGGGCTCTGTCCTATTCAGACGGGAAGGGCACCCCATCCTGAACTATCCATAGAATCCCACCACCCAATGAGGTGCCCTCCTCCTCAGCTGGGAAGCTCAGAAGGTGGGTAGGGGGAGTTAAGTTGCTCAGCTACAAATCTGGTCTTGGGAGTGGGTGAGGGGCAGGGAGACACCAGCTCAGCACGGTGGCCAAGGGCTGAGGGGCCTGGAGGCGAGGCATCGCTCTTGGGGCTCCTGGAGGCCGCCTCACGTGTCCTGGGCCGCAGCACCCTGAAAACCCCCGATTGCCTCTTAGCCAGGCATGCTGTTGTGGGGTCAAACCCTGGGTTCAAAATAAGACCACCAGAGGCTGATAATTTATTAAAAAAGCAAACAAGAATTTATTGAACTGGCCAGGGCAGCCGCAAGAGCACCACAGGCAGGCAGACCCTACATGACTGCGAGGCTTTAGGGGGAGGTAGTTATTTTTAAAGGTTCTGAGAAGGAAAACCCCCAGTCTACAACAAACTGTTGTTTGGAATTTTCTGCTGCTCTTCCTAAATAAAATGTTGCTTTCTAGTTTGCTTTAGCCTGTTTGAAGAATTGTGAAGATAAACTTAGCTGTCTGGCCTTGCAGGCCAGAGTCCAGATATACCCACAGTCTCAATACCATGCCAGGTGCATTTCTTTTAATTGGATAGAACAGCATTGTTTTCGAGGCCAGCATTGAGATAACCACTAAGTGTACATAGGGCTGGCTCTTTAATGAAAATGAAAGTTCTGCCTGTAACCTTGCCCAGAACTTGAACTCATCCTACCTAAGCCCATTGCGCGATGAACAAAGCAAGTAAGTGAAGGTCACAGTCAGAATAGTAGGGTTTAAATTCATACAGTAGTTTTTACCCAAGTATGATTGCTACCATATTTCATTCCCTACCGGTCTTTTGGGAATGAATCTAAACCTTAGATTCATTACTAGTATCTACTAGTGGAGAATACTGAGTATGTATGACCATTAGTTTCATTGCCTGTATTCTATCCTGTACAAAATTAACCAAGCATTTTATGAGACATGGCCCAAAGATTAAGCCTATAAGTAACAGTGATAGTGGGCCTGCTATGGCAGTCAGTACGTGGTGAGCCAAGGGGACCACGAGTACAACTTCTCATACCAGCTTCCTGCAGTCTTCCGAGCTTCCTCTCTGTCAGCTAGCCTCTTTCTCAGTTGATTTAGGCTTTCCCTTATGACCCCGGAATGATTGGTGTAGAAACAGCAGGTTTCTCCTAGAGCTGGGCAAAGTCTCCCTTGCTTTAGGAACAACAGATTTAAGCTCTTCTGTTCTGCAAAAATTATTTCTGCTAGGGACCTGACCGATTCTTCTAATTTTTCTATAGATTTATCTAGGTTATTTAACTCCTGGTCTATTTGTTGATCTACTTTCTGCTCGTACATTTAGCTTTACTTAGCCTCCAACTTTCTCACTGGCTAGAAGAAAAAAAAAAGTTCTTACAGTTACCAAAACCCCTAGTACCACAGTTCCCATCAGTACTGTCCTCACTGAAGTCCAATTCCCCTTCTGTAGGCATCAAGTCTCCTCCTGGCCTGTGTGGAACCTAGGCTAGGGATCTCACTGGTGAGGCCGCTGGTTGCCAGGATTCAGGCCGTTTTCTGTGCAGGAACTGGGACTACTATAGAGGCAGTTTCTGTCCTATGCTTCAACCTAACCTGAGAAGGTGTCTATAAAAACTAGCATGTACTTGTACCTCAATGCTGGTGGCTTAATCTCTGCGAAATCTACCTCCCAATGCTCCCCTGGGGAATTTTTCTGGGGCCCGAATTCCCAGGGAGACCCTCCTACCTCAGCATTTACTTGTATATAGACAGTACTTCTAGCAATCAGGCTTTTAATTATCTTATCTAAGCTTGGTAGTATCTGCCTTACAGAAGTTCAGAAGTGCATAACCTGATGTAACTGGGCTACTAACGACTGACCTAGGGCCTCTGGGACCAACAGTCTGTCATCTGGTAGGGTCCACCAACCATCTGGTCCTTTGATGGCTTGCTTCTGTTCAGCCAATTCCTCCTCTAGTTTGGTAGACGTGGGGGTCCGGCAGGGTTACTAAGACTTGTAAAGGCCCCACTGGTTTTTGGGCATCTTCCTTAGCAGTTTGGTCTGCGTCTCTATTTCCTCTGGCTTCAATTGTCTCCCCTTCCTGATGTCTTTTGCAGTGCACTATTGCAACTGCCTTTGGGAGTCAGATGGCCTCAAATAAGGCTAAAGTAATGTCCTTTCTGGCTGGAGTTGGTAACCTTCTTTCCCAGGGGATGGCACTGTGTCCCCATCAAAGGGCCTGGATTAAGGCCAAAAGCTCAGGAACTGTGCCCAAATGGTGTGGTCCAGGGTGACTACTGCTGCCCCTGTATAACTGCTCCCATCAGTGTACAGTACCTCATCTGGTGATGATGGCAGGACATCTGTCAGTGTTGTGTCTGTTACCTCTATGCAGTCATGAATGGGTTCCTTTGGATCATTTGGAAGCAGGCTGGCAGGGCTGATGGCCAGTGTCTTATGGAACTGGACTCAGGGCTGGTCCAGGAGAAGAGGTTGGCACTGGGTGATTCTGGTGTTTGACATCCATCTCTCTGGAGCACTTCGAAGGAGGGCCTCAATGGCATGGGGTGTTGTCAGGACTAGCTCCTTGCCCAGAGTCTGCTTATTTGCCTCCTTCACCAGTAGTGCTGTGGTGGCCACTGCCCAGAGACACACTGGCCACCCTGCTGTCACAGGGTCTAGTCTAGGGGTGTCGAACTCAATCAGAGAAGGGGCCAAAATCTAAAATCCAGCCTAAATCGCTGGCCGAATGGTTTACTGAACAGTCATAAACTGACAATGTTATAAACTGACAGCGGAGTGCAGTGATGACAGCGCGGTGTGGGCCACATTGCAAGGCCTGGCGGGCTGGATTTGGCCCGCGGGCCTTGTGTTTGACACTTGTGGTCTAGTCTCTTAGATATATAGGTAATAGGTCTCTTCTAGGGACCTAGAGTCTGAGTGAGAACCCCTTTGGCAATGCCCCTTACCTCACTCACGTAGAGATGGAAGAGCTTTGTGATATCTGGTAAGGGTAGGGCAGGTGCTGAGATGAGAGCCTTCTTTAGCTCCTCAAAGGCCTGTTGTTCTACTTTGGTCCAGTTTAGCAGCTGTGTTCCCCTAATACATGTTCCTTCCTAGGTCCATAGTCCTTCATGATGTCCAAGGAAAATCGGCAGTTTGTCTGGTGGCTCCCTGGACTGATATCTTCTTAGAGGTCCCATCGGCTCTGTCAAGACTGAATAGACTGCCTCCATATCTACCAGGAAACCATTAATAATAGGTTTGCCCTCCACTTGTAAGGTTACCCTTGGGGCTTAATGGAAAGGAGCCCCAGTCCTGTCAGTCTTCTTCCTCTAAGTTAAAAAACCCTTGGAGTCTAAGTCTCCCTTTCTTTCAGACCGTCTTTGTCTGTTCAGGCCTCACCTCCTGTCTCTCTCCCTCTCTATTCTCTGTCCCTTCTCGTCTCTTGCTCATGTCTCTCTCCCTCCTTTTCTCACATACACACTCACACTTATACTCCTATATCACTTTCTCTCCCAATTTTTGTTTCTGTTTCTGTCTAAATCCTTTCCTCTTGGACTCCCAGAGTCTCTTTCTTAAGTCTCTCTCTCATTCTTTCCCTCTCTCCCTCTCTTTCTCTCTAGACCTCTACTTTTGCTGTTACCTTCTCATGACATGTACAACCTTCATAAAAACTTTCACTCTTTTACATTAGCCTTTAAACCTTCTTTCTATGTCCTTCAAAAATGCATAACCATGCCTCAAACTTCCCATTATTTTAAAATATTTAGAAAAGGCGGAGGGAGGAGAGAGCAGGCACAGCACCCTGTTCACAGGCCTCCAGATGCTTTAAATTTAAAGTGACACATTTTTCCTATAGATAAAGATCTCAGATTCTGATAGGGCTGAAAAGGGGAACAGCAGAATTTCTAACTGCGCCTTTAAGCCCCCTAACAGAACACGGTGAAAAGTGTCCAAGTAGTCACACAGGGTTTTGGTGTTTCATTAGGGTGCAGGGGGTCACAAAGGAATTTCTCTCCTCGAAGCAGCTGCCACCTTCAGCTACTCTAAACAACCCCTGGAGGGAACAGACACCAGGTGGGCGGAGGCAGGGAGCGCAGGGGTCCCAGGTGGTGAAGGAGGAGCTCCCACCCAGGCCAGGCATTTTCATCTGGCGGTCCACTCTGCTCCCCCTGGAAAAAACGCTTGCCTCCTGTTAGAAAAGGTGCCGTGGGGGAACCGGTGACCCCTATACTGTAATCAGACTCCCTGAACTTTTTGAAAAGCTCCTCTGCGTGTGTTTCCATTAATATTACTGATTTTAAAACTTAAGAGTTGACACACATATATAAGGACTAAATTGCCCTCAAAATATTTTCCTTTTCTTTTAAAGATTTTTACAATGTACTGTAATCATTAATCACATTAAACTTAGATGGCCAATTAAAACAAATAGTTCTGAGACCTTTCCTCCACCACTGATCAAGACTGGGTGGCAGCAGAAATAAGATTCATTTAGTTTTTTGACTTTGCTGGGCAGACTTGGCGACTTTGCCAGCTCAAGCTTCCTTCTTGCAAATAGTTAACTTTATTATTTGGTCTCTGCTTTTATTTTTTTGTACCACAATTGTTACAGTTTCATACCTTCAAATTAATAAACATATAAATCCTGTTAGGTGGGCCAATTCCCCTCTGACAGAAAGCAAAGCACCCCTGGGAAAAAGGAATCCCAGTGGCCACTCGGGGCGTTTTGCTAGCGGTCAGAGCACTCAGCTTTAAACAAATTAAAGGTTTCTTTCTTTCTCTTTTTTTTAATATATCTTCACACTTACATGAACAAATAATTATACCCAAGTGGACAAACAAAACATCAAACAAAGGTCAGTACTTATACCCTTTCAGTAAACAAGTACAATACTATTACAATGTTTCAGCAAAACAGAAATGGCACTCATGTTGGACAAAGGAAATAAGACTAATACTCTAGGACCTGTGAGGGGAAATTTATCCTACAGACCGGCATTGACCTGGGAAAAAGAGAGGTTAAATCAAAAGCATTAACACCAGAGCCGTAGTCATCCGCCCGTTTCTTGAAGTCTTGGAAATTTTCCAAAAAACACTGTAGGAGGGGACACAGAGACACTGACAGACCTTGACCCATTTTGACGGAGACCAAAACACAAAACACAAAACAAATAGGCCTGACACAAACATGACAAAACACAAGACAATCAGTCCGGACACCTGGGGCCGAAGACACACACCATAGTGTCCTCCCGGGCAGAGGACACCATCGTGTCCTCCGGCCAGAGTCTGGAGGTTAAGCCGCGTCCAGCCCTCCAAGGACTCTTACACTTTTGAGATCTCAACCTGGGCGCCTTACCTCCTGAGACCAGTCTTCCTGATTTCAATAAATCCTTGTGGCTTCTGTCTCCAGCTAAGGTCCCCGAGAGGAGGGAAAGTCTCCTGCCCCTTCTGGGGGGTCCCTCTCTCCTCTGGAGGTAGGGAGAGCCTCCTGCCCCTTCTGGGGGGTCCCTCTCTCCTCTCTTTTGGGTATCTCACTGGGAGCCTCCAAATGTTGTGGGGTCAAACCCTGGGTTCGAAATAAGACCACTGGAGGCTGATAATTTATTTAAAAAAGCAAAGAAGAATTTATTAAACTGGCCAGAGCAGCCGCAAGAGCACCACACGCAGGCGGACCCTACACGACTGCAAGACTTTTGGGGCAGGTAGTTCTTTTTATTTATTTATTTATTTATTTATTTATTTTTTTTTTTTGAGGATTTTTTTTTAAATAAATTTTTATTGTTCATATTATTACAAGTGTTCCTTCCCCCCCAATTCCCACCCCACCCTCTGCCCTTTCCCCACTCCCCATTGTCCTCATCCATAGGTGCACAGTTTATGTTCAGTCTCTTCCCACATTCCCCTGTCCCCTTTTCCCCAAGAATCATTAGTTCACTCCCCTTCCATACCTCTGATTCTATTATATTCAACAGTTAATATTGTTCATCTGATTTTTTTTTTTAATTTCCTTGGTTTTTAGATTCACTTGTTGATAGTTACGTATTTGTTGTTCATAATTTTTATCTTTATTTACTTTCTCTTCTGAAAGAACCCCCTTCAGCAATTCATATAATTCTGGTTTGGTGGTGATGAACTCCCTTAGCTTTTTTTTATTAGTGAAGCTCTTTATCTGACCTTGGATTCTGAGTGATAGCTTTGCTGGGTAGAGTATTTTTGGCTGTAGGTTCTTGCTATTCATCACCTTGAATATTTCTTGCCATTCCCGTCTGGCCTGCATGGTTTCTGTTGAGAAATCAGCTGACAATCGTATAGGAGCTCCTTTATAGGTAACCACCTGCTTAGCTCTTGCTGCTTTTAATATTCTCTCTTTGTCCTTTGCTCTTGGAATCTTAATTATGATTTGTCTTGGTGTGGTCCTCTTTGGATTCCTCTTATTTGGAGTTCTGTGTGCTTCCTGGACTTGTAAGTCCAATTCTTTCCCCAGGTGGGGGAAGTTTTCTGTCACTATTTCTTTCAGTATGTTTTCGATATCTTGCTCTCTCTCATCTTCTGGGACCCCCATGATTCTGATGTTGGATCGTTTGAAGTTGTCCCAGAGGTTTCTTACATTATCTTCAATTTTCTGGATTCTCTTGCCTTCTAGCTTCTGCAGAGGAGTGTCTTCTGGCTCTTTATGTTCCAAATCTTTGACTTGATTCTTGCGATCTTCTATTCTGTTTTTAGGACTCTGTATAATATTTTTTATTTCAGACAATGTATTCTTTATTTCTTGTTGATCCCTTTTCATATCCTCATAGGTCTCATTTATTTTATCGGCCTTTTCTAGGATACTCTTGAAAAACCTTATAAGTGTGGTTTTGAACTCTATATCCAGTCGCTTTTTGTCCTCCATTTCTTTCATTTGTGATCTATTTGGTTTAGGCATTTTCGCAGGCAGCTTTTCTGATGGGGCGGGGTTTCAGGGTGGAGCCTACAGCCTTGGCTTCCGTCAGCCCCGCCCCATGCGACTCCTGAGACTCAGGGTCCTTCAGTACTTGTTGCAAGCACCTCTGAGAGAAAGGTGCCCTCGATTTTCGCCTGCTACCAAACTGTATAGGCTCTCCCGCAATGGGCCTGAAACTGGGGTTCAGTTCAGTTGGAAGTGGAATTGGAGGTGGCGTTCAGAGCAGTCTGGAGCCTGTCTCCTTCCCGCCAGGGCAGTCTTACGGCACAGCCGGCCGGCCCTTCTCTGCGCGCCGTGTGCGCACCTCTGGGACCTCCTTTCGCTGCTTCCCCGGGTTCCGCCTTACAGCCCAGCTCCCTCTGGATGAGCCTGGGTCCCCGGGGTCTGGCCTAGAACGGGGGTTCAGAGCAGTTGGGGGCCCAGCACAGTCGGAGTGTTTATCTCCTTCCCGCTAGGGAACGCCAGCCAGGCACTCGGCCGCCCTCCTCTCCTGCTCCGTCCTCTCCGCGCGCACCGCGTGTCTCCGTACCTTGGGCTTTTACAGCTCCTCCGCGCTTCCTTCTGGTTTTCTCCTTGCTTCTCGTTGTAGAATTTCCAGTCAGTCGACTTTCCTGTAGTTCTGGGTAATGTCCATTTTATATTTTAGTTGTATTTTATTGAAATTGTTGCTTGCGGCTGCGGCTAGGTGCCTACCCGAGCAGCCATCTTGGATTCTCCCAGGTAGTTCTTTTTAAAGGTTCTGAGAAGGAAAACCCCCATTCTGCAACAAACTGTTGTTTGGAATTTTCTGCTGTCCTTCCTAGATAAAATGTTGCTTTCTAGTTTGCTTTACCCTGTTTGAAGAATGATGAAGATAAACTTAACTGTCTGGCCTTGCAGGCCAGAGACCAGATATGCCCACAGTCTCAATCCCATGACAGGTGCATTTTTTTTAATTAGATAGAACAGCATTGTTTTTCAAGGCCAGCATCAAGATAACCACTAAATGCATATAGGGCTTGCTCTTTAATAAAAATAAAAAAGGAAGTTCTGCCTGTAACCTTGCTTAGAATGTTAATTCATCCTATTTCAAAATCGATCCAATTTTTAACGAAAGTAGTTAGATAGTGTGAACATAGTTTAAAGAAGCAAAACTATAATAAAAATATAATAGCGATCTGGGGGAGATAATAGATCAACCGAAGGACTTGCATACATGCGTATAAGTACAACCAATGGACATAAAACTCTGGGGAGGGAGGGTATGTATGTGAGGGAGGGGGGCAAAAAAATCAATAAAATATATTAAAAAAATAAAAAAATAAAAATAAATAAAAAATACTGGCACTCAATCAGTGACTTACGTTTTGGATGATGTGATATTTGAAATTTGCAACTGTGAAACAAGTTGCCTCTTACAAGTGTAGTCAATCTATCTGTCCAAATAAAACTAAGTGAAATTTAAGTGACACTATAATAGAGGAAGATTCACGAATATGGGGGATACGATATGATGAGAGTAAGTCAAATAGTTTTGATGATGTGCTTTAATTTTTCAAATCGGAAAAACAATAATAATTAGCTATAAAGAAAAGCACAGTTCTTAAGTAACCTCTGAAAGTTTATTCTAAACTCTTCTTTTAAGTTTACCAAAATTTCCATAAGGATAAAGTGCCACTCAATATTTAGATACAGCAAAATATCACAGAGGCAACAGGTCTTAATAAATGTAGTTTGGCTCTATTTTCTTCAAACAGTTCACTAGCCTCCTCAGAAGATTTTGTCAGGAGCATGGTCCCGCTGAGACACATCAGTAAGCACATCAGTTAGGTTTCTGCTTGTTGTAGCCACTTTAGGAAATTCTCCAGGTCCATGCGAGAGGCCTGCACTGCCCCTCAGTTCAGCCTCCATGGAATTCTGTCTGTCAGCAATGCTGCAAGGAATAAGATGGGCAAGTCTCCATTACTTACAGTGTAACACGCCCCATCATGACACACTAAAGAAAAAAATCAGCAGATAACCTCAAAGGACCTCAATTTCTACAAGCACCTAATGGAATTGGGGGATTTATTCATATGTGTCTTGACTAATCCATAATGGGCGGATAATGTGAATTGTGAGAAGAAGAAGAGGGAGAGAGGCATAACTCGACAAAAATCACATCCATATTACAAAATAATTATGACTATATTTTTATAGCTCATAATTATATGTTATCCCCCATATGATTTATTTTAATACCTTAGTATAATGCATGACACAAAAGGCAATACCAATAAATATGTACACAATGGGTGACTAAATGAATTCTACAAGAAATAGCATCTGAAGAAACTTAAGATAAAATAAAAATAACTTAGAACCAGTGTTATATTATCAATACAAATTGGCTCTTTAAGTTGATTTAATATTATTCTTGAAAGACATTGGATATCAAGCTTTTATATGCCATTCATTTAATCTACAAAGAACTATTCTAGAGTTTCATGATTTAAGAGATACATAATATTAATCTTTAAAACTTTATAGACATCAAAGCTCCATAATAAGAAAACAAACAATCTAATTTTTAAGTGGATACAAATAATTTTACTTCCAGGTATCAATATTTAATCTCAAGAGATCTAAAAACATATGTCCACTCAAAACTTGTATGCAAATATTTGTAACAGCATTATTTATAATAGCCAAATGGTACAATCAACCCAAATATCTATCAGTTGAGGGGGGAATTGATAAACAAAACATATTAATACAGAAAATATTATTCAGCCATAAAAAGAAATGAAGTATCAATAAATGCTACAACATGGATGAACCTTGAAAACATTATGCCAAGTGAAAGAAGACAGATACAAAATGCCCCATATTGTGCAATTTCATTTATATGAAATATTGCCAGAATGATAAATCCATAGGGAGAGAAAGCCAATTATCTGTTGACTTGGACGGGAGGTGGAAGCAGTGCAGACTGACTGCTGATAAGTGGTAGGTTTAATTTAGTGGTGATAAAATGTACAAAAATTAAGAGTATGGTGATGTCTTTACAACATGGTAAATATACTAAAGTCCACTTAATTGTATACTTTACCAGGGGTGGGGAACATTTTTCTGCCAAGGGTCATTTGGATATTTATAACATCATTCACACGCCACACAAAATTATCAACTAAAATTTAGCCTGCTATATTTGGTCAAACATTTAATTAACTCAGCCCTAATTCCTTGGCAGGGCTAGACCAAAAGATTCTGTGGGCCTTACAAGGCCCATGGGCCAGATGTTCCCCACCCTGCTTTAAATGGTGAATTGAATGGTATATAAAATATATCTTTTTTTTTTAAATTAGCACCTGTGACAGACTTTGCCAAACTATCTTAAGCCACAGCTAGAGAAGAGATTAAAAATGGCAGTGGAGTAAGTAGGAGCTACACTGACACTCTCCCAGGAAACACAACTATAGTACAGAAAAACCACTTTGAAAACTCAACTGAGGACTAGCTGAGAAATAACCGAATTGGAAACTGGAGACTGCATAGAGACTGCTAGGAAGTGCAGAGGCACAAAAGGGCTGGCCTGGCTTCCACAGTCAGCAGCCGAAGTGCCAGAGGGATATCTCAGCTGTGGGGATTTCCCACTGAAGACTATGGGATCAAAACCGCAAGCTGGACTCCCCACCCAGAGCACCAGAACTCAGAACAGTGCCCACATAACATCTGGCTGAGAAAAGAAGGAGGGCTGCTGTCAGTCAGGCAGAGACTACTGGAAATGCAGGCACCCTCTAAAAGGGCCAATACACACAATTTTGTGTGCAGCCACTCACCTTGGGCTCTGACAGAAGGAAGGCAGAGTGAACTGGAACTCAGTGAGGAAATTCCAGGATTGGGGGCTCTGAGTTTGGAGCTCAGAGGGCAATCACCCTGGTTTCCTAGGCTGAGTCATTCCCTCATCCTGTGAGGACATCTTTCTCTGGCAGACCTTGCTATTCAGGTGGCTGTTGCCTGGGAAAAAGGCAATTGCCACACCCTCCTGGAAGATCTCTCACCCAACCCTGTGGTCAATAGCTGATGCAAATCAAAGCTGATAACACTCAGACTATAGGTAAAGGAAGATTTCAAGAGGATTGGAGTCTGCCACCTGGAGCTGAGCCTAGAAAAGCAGACCTCGGTGAACAACTTGGTCCTTCCCAAAGGCACCTAGACCCAACAAAGGGAGCACAAATTGTGGATTACTAATAGCTCCAATTAGGAGACTCAGGGACAGTCAGAAATATTATTTGACATTGTCCTGCACTAGAGATTGGGAGTAACAGGAGATCTGCCTAATACATAGAAATGCAAACAGGCAGCCAAAATGGGGAGAAAAACAAAACAAATAAAAGAACAGAAGAATTCTCCAGAAGAAGAGATAAACAAAATGGAGATAAGAAATTTGTCATATGTAGAGTTTAGAATAATGATGTCAGAGAAGCTCAACAGCATGAGAAAAGATAGAGGAACTATAAAAGAACAGTTGGAAATAATGAATGGCATAGCACTAATAAAGAACACATTTGAGGATTACACAACAGAGTAGGGGAAGCTGCAGATTTGATCAGTGAATAAGTAGATAGGGTAAAAAATAAAATCACTCAATCAGAGAACCAAAAGCAAAAATAATTAAAAACAAAAGGACAGCTGAACACATTGGGGACCAATAGTTTTTTTTTTTTTGTTTGTTTGTTTGTTTTTTTTGTTAACTTTATCCAGTGGCCAGATAAGTTTCAATTGAATGAGTACAAAAAAAATGTTTTACCTAATTGTTAAAGGCACACTTTAAAATTAAATACCCATTACATTTTGAAGTTATTTATTACATGTTCTTACAAGCTAATATCTTTTTAAAATATGATACTTTGCAGAACACTGTGTAATATAAAGTGAGAATTGTTGTGATCCATCGCAATGTGTTAAGGGGGCAGTAGAACAGCCTGAAAGATAACAAGATTTGCATAATAGTTGGACAGAAGGAGAAGAAAATGAACAAGGAATAGAGAACATGTTTGAAGAAATAATGGCAGAAAACTTCCCTAACTTGGTGAAAGAAAAGGTCACACAAGTTCAGAAATCACAGAGAGTCCCAAGCAAGAAGAACCCAAACAGGCCCATGCCCACATACATCATAATTAAAATGTAAAAAATTAAAGACAAAGAGAGAATCTCAAAGGCAGCAGAAGTAAAGCAATTTGTTACCTACATAGGAGCTCCCATAAGCCTGTAAGCTGATTTCTCATCAGAAACTCTACGAGCCAGAGGGAATGGCCTTTCAAGGTAATGAAAAACCAGGATCTAAAACTAATATTACTATATCCAGCAAGACTATCATTCAAAATAGATGGTGAGATAAAGGGCTTCCTAGGACAAAAGGAAAAGGAAAAGGAGATTGTCACCACCAAATAAGCACTGCAAAAAATGCTAAAGGTACTGGTATAATGAAAAGAAAAAATAGAGAAAGATAAAAATGTAAGTACACAGAATTAAAATGGCAATAAACAATAAAAACCTTAAATGTAAGTGGATTAAAAACTCCAGTCAAAATGCATAGGGTAGCTGAATTGATACAAAAACATGACCCACTTTTATGTTGTCTCCAGGAGACCCTCCTCAGAATAAGACACACAGGATGAAAGTCTGGGTGTGGAAGAATATTGTCCATGCAAATGGAAATAGAAAAACAAATCTGGGGTAGCAATACTCATATGTGACAAAATAGACTTCAAAACGAAGGCCATCACAAGAGATGACAAAGGTCACCACATAATATTAAAGGGATTGATTCAACATATATAGCCCTGGTAAACATATGTGCAGCAATAAAAAGAGCACAAAAATATATTTATTAAAAATCTTCTAAAGGACTTTAAGGGGGAGATCAACAACAATATAGTCATAGTAGGGGACTTTGACAACCTGCTGACTTCACTGGATAGATCTTCCAAAAAAAATTTAACAAGGAAAAGGTGACTCTAAAGGACACACTGGATCAGACTGATTTAACTGACATTTATAGAACATTTCAGCCCAATGAAGCATAATATACATTCTTCTCAAGTGCACAAGTAGTGGCCAGATTATACATTCTGAGATCATAATAATCTGGCCACTCAGTGTATATGCCAACAAACTGGACAATGTGGATGAAATGGACATATTCCTAGAAAAATACAACCTCCCAAAACTGAATCAGGAAGAATCAGAATACCTGAATAGACTAGTAATAGATGAAATAGCAGTAATCAAAAAAACTCCAAGAAAACAAAAGCCCAGGTATGGATGGCTTCAAAGGGGAGTTTTATCAATTATTCAAAGAAGAACTAACACTTAAATTCCCTCAAACTATTCCAAAAAATCCAAAAGCAGGAATACTTTCAAGCTCTTTTGATGAGGCCAGCATTATCCAATTCCAAAACCAGATAAAGACACTACAAAGAAAGAGAATTACAGGCCAATGTAATGATGATCATAGATGCTAAAATTCTCAACCTAATATTAGCAAACTGGATCCATAATATATTAAAAAGATTATAAATCATGACCAAGTGGAATTTATTCCAGGAATGCAAGGCTGGTTCAATATTTGCAAATCGATAAACATGACATATCACATAAACAAATTGAAAGACAATCAAATGATAACATTAATCGATACAGAAAAAGCACTTGACAAAATCCAACAACCCATTTTTGATAAAAACTTTCAGCAAAGTGAGAATAGAGTGATCATATCCCAACATAATATAGGGCATATATGACAAACTTATGGCCAACATTATACTCAGTGGGAAAAAACTACAAGCATTTCCCTTAAGAACAGGAATAAGACAGGTATGTACACTTTTGCCACTCTTATTTAACATAGTACTGGAAGTCTTAACCACAGTGATCAGACAAGAAGAAAAAATTCAAGACATCCAAATTGGAAAGGAGAAAGTATACCAAAGATGACATAATGTTGTACATAGAAACTCTAAAGACTCCACCAGAAATCTACTAGATTTAATATAGGAATTCAGCAATGTAGCAGGATACAAAATTAACACCTAAAAATTGATGATTTTTTATACACCAATAATGAATTCTCAGAAACAGAAACAAACAATTAATCCCATTTACCATTGCAACAAAATAATTAAGATACTTAGGAATAAACTTAAATAAGGTTAAAGACTCCTACTCAGACAACTACAGGACATTAAAAGGAGAGATAGAGAATGATATAAACAAGTGGAAGAATATACCACATTCATGGATTGGTAGAATTGCCATCATTAAAATGTCCACACTAACTAAATCAATCTACATATTCAATGCAAACCCTATTAAAATACCAATAGCATAGTTCACAGATCTAGAATAAATATTCCAAAAATGTATATGGAATAATAATAATAATAAAAGATCCTGAATAGCTATAGGAATCTTTAGAAAGAAGAGCAAAGTTGCAGGGATACAATACCAGATATCAATTATACTACAAAGCCACTGTATTCAAAACAGCCTGGTACTGGCACAAGAACTGGCATATGGATCAATGGAACAGAACAGAGAGCTCAGAAACTGACTCAAGCCATTATGATTAATTAATATTTGACAAAAGGCAAGAGCATGCAATGGAATAAGACAGTCTCTTCAATGAGTGGTATTGGGAAAATTGGACCAATGCATGCAAAAAAAAAAAAAAAAAAAAAAAAAAAAAGAAAGGAAAAAAAAAAAGAAAAACTAGACCACCAACTTCCACCATATGCAAGAATAAACTCAAAATGGATAAAAAAATTTAAATGGAAGTTGTAAAACCATAAAAATCCTGAAAGAAACCATAGGCAGCAAAATCTGAGACATTTGTTGTAACCATATTTTTGTAGATATATCTCCTAGGGCAAAGGAAACTAAGGAGAAAATAAACAAATGGGACAAAAATCAAAATAAAGAGCTTCTGCTCAGCAAAAGAACCCATCATTAAAATGAAAAGGGAGCTGACTGTGTGGGAGAACATATCTGGCAATGATATATCTCATAAAAGGTTAATATTCAAAATATATAAGGAACTCATACAACTTAACAAAAGGAAGACAAACAACCCAATTTAAAAATGGGCAAAAGAGATATATAGACACTTCTCCAAAGCCGACATACAGATGATCAAGAAACATGAAAAAATGCTCAGTCACTGATCAGACAGATGCAAATTAAAATGACAATGAGGTATCACCTCACACCTGTCAGAAAGGCTACCATAAATCAATCAACCAATGACAAGTTCTAGAGAGGATGTTGAGAAAAGGAAACCCTAGTATACTGCTGGTGGGAATGCAGACTGGTACAACCATTATGGAAAACAGTATGGAGTTTTCTCAAAAAATTAAATATGGATCTGCCATTTGACCCAGTGATTCTTACTTTTAGGAATATATCCTAATAAACTAGAAATACCAACCAGAAAGGGCATGTACCCCTATGTTCATAGCAATTTACAATAGCTAAGATTTGGAAACAGCTCAAGTGCCCATCAGTAGATGAGGGGATTAGAAAATGGTGGTATATCTACACAATGAAATACTATGCAGCAGTTAAAAATGTTATCTTACCCTTTGAGATAACATGGAGGGACCTGGAGAATAATATGTCAAGCAAAATAAGCCAATAAAAAAAAAGACAAATCTCACTCATATGTAGAATCTAATGAACAAAATAAACTAATGAGCAAAATGGATCTAGAGACATAAAAGCATGGAAAAAGGTAGAATCTCAGAGGGGATGTTGGAGAGGGTGAGTTGGTGATAAGAAATCAACCAAACAACTTGTATGCATATATGCATAATCCATGGACACAGATAATAGGATGGTGAGGGCCTAGAACAGAGGGCGGGGGCAAGCTAGAAGGGGTCAATGGGAGTTTGGGGATGTATGTAATACTTTTAACAAGAAACACAATTTTTTTCAAAAAGCAGAAGATGGAGTCAGTGTGTCCCTGCAAAAAAATTTAGCAACATATGACAACTCATTTATGTATGTTTTCTAATTGTACATACACACATCCATCCATTCATCATCATCCACCCACCTGTCCTTCTTAGTTGCATGTTAACACAGTATTAAAATGGTTATTTTAATATTCAATTTAAGGTGGTTTACTTGCTTACTTGTACTTTTCCTCATTCTCTAAATTTATAATGAACAGTTATCTTTTATACATCAATAAACACATTCTTTTAAAAAAATAGGTAAAAGATTTAAGCAGGCAGATCATAACAGAAGATATATGGATAGTAAATAAGCATATAAAAAGATATTAAGCATCATTAATCATCAGAGAAACATAAATTCAGACCACAATGGGATATCACTACTTATTAGAATGGATTTTAAAACAACTACACTACATCAAATGCTGGTGAAAATGTAGAGTAACTGCAACTCTCACACAATGTAAGCAGGGGTGGAAAATGGTACAGCCACTTTAAAAAAAAGTTTGGCAATTTTTAACATTAACTGTGCACTTAAGATACAATCCAGCAATCATTTTACCAGAGAAAAATGGAAATTTTGTGTCCACACAAAACCCAAATGCAACTGTTTATAGCAGCTTCATTCATAACGCTCAAAAACTGATAATAACCCAAAAGTCATCCTGTGCTAAATGCTGAATCGTGGGTACATGCATATGATGGAATACTGAGTAATGGAAATAAACTACTCATAGATGAAACAACATGGGTGAAATCCCCGGTGAGTTCTGCTAAGTTAGTGGTTGGCAAACCGCAGCTCATGAGCCACATGCGGCTCTTTGGCCCCTTGAGTGTGGCTCTTCCACAAAATACCATGGCCTGGGCGAGTCTATTTTGAAGAAGTGGTATTAGAAGAAGTTTGAAAAATTTGGCTCTCAAAAGACATTTCAATTGTACTGTTGATGTTTGGCTCTATTGACTAATGAGTTTGCGAACCACTGTGCTAAGTGAAAGAAGCTAGACACAAAAGCTGCATACCATGATCCCATTTATATGACATTCTGGAATGTCAGCGACCTCGTCTCAGCAACTACATCCTAAAAACCTCCCGTAGTGTTCAGTTGCCCGCAGAACACATCTACATTGCTTCTCCTGGGACACGGTGCCCTCCACACACTGTCACTAATTCACTTTACCAGCTTTCTTAAGTCTGTTTTTTTAATTCACCTTCTTCCCAGCCTTGGATTCGAATCCTTTCTATACTCAAATACCTTGTTATAAGAAAACAGTTGTATAAAAGACTAAAAAGATAAATATTATAGCTATGTTCTGCTTTAACCACTTATGAAGTTTTGTTTTTGCAACCCCAGTCTTATTTCCTCCAGAATCCTAGGGTTTTCATGCTCATATAATGCCCTCATAATTCTCTCTGAATTTTCCAAAATTCCACTTTAGAAATTATAACTAAAAATGGCATTCTGAAATTGTATAAAACACCTTCATGTCAAACTGTTATTAAATGCTTGACCATATTTATTACCAGTAATATATATTATAAAGTGTTCTAATATTATCCATTTTATTCACAGAAAAACAAATGTGTTAGGATATCTTTGAAGCTTTCAGGCAGCTGTATCTGCATATGTACAGATGTGTGTGAAACCGAATTACCTTAGGCAAGGTGCTCCCTGCAGGGTGCTGAAGGTAAACACATCTTGACTGATGGTGAAAATAAATATGCAATCTTAAACAGATGCTAACCCCTCTTTATAGGTCCTCAAGTCCTAGGTCTTCAAGTGACAGGAAAATCTCTCTCTTATGAACACATATGCTATTTTAAGACTGTTTAAATAAACTGACTAGACAGAGTAATAAAAAGAATATATACATCAAGTAAGCCCTGACTACACACAGAATAGTTTAGGAGTCTAGAGTTGGATCCATGTGTTCTCAGCCTCAACTGAGGCAATCTGACCAAACATTCCACTATTTTAATGACCCTTAGGATTACCATCACCCTAATGCAGCTGCCCATACCTGAGTGTTCCTTAGCATCACGGAGCTACAAGATTTACTCTAGGTAGCACCAAGAGACCAAATAAGAAAAAAGAAAAATCAGAACATATAAATAATCACTGGCAAAGTTTAGACGTATTTAAGGAAAATCTCCATTGTATAAAATCAAGTAGATATTGTATAAATATACACTCTGTATGATAACACTCAGAATAGCAGAAAAATTTTTTAATCACACTAAAATGTGCTTCCAGTAGTCTCACTTTTTGGCATGTTTCCATGAGAAAGCCAAAGCCACCAAATTCTCAACCTGACAACACACGGTTACCTGGCAGGGCCTTAGCGTTTACCTTTGTTTGAGATTGATCCAGGATGTTTTTAGGTATTCTGTCGCTTTCTTCACATTCCTCATGTCATCGCTCCCGTATTCCCTCAGCAGCTTCTGAAGGATGTTATCGAACGCCATCACGATCCTTTCTCCAGGACCCAGTTCTTGAAGCAGTATCTAAGGTGCAATTTCAGGCGCTATTGTTAGACTTGGTCACTCAGTAACCAGTATTGCCAAAACTTTGGTCCTCCCAGTAGGTTTTAACATGTTTTAGACACAGATATCAAAAGTAGAAAACAAATTATTGGACAAACTCTTGCATGTAAGTTGAAATCAAAATAATTACAGACGTGAAAAGAAAAACAACTAAGGAAGTCATCAGGTCCATAGCAGATGACATTAAACAAATGCTTGTCTTTTCCTCTTTTAGATATTTTACTTCCTGGAAACAATGTCTTTTTTCATTCCTTCTGCTATACATCTGATCCTTATAGGAACATGCACTGTATAGGAATGAATTGATTATAGAGTTCCCGTCTATGTACTTAGAGCAATGGTAAGGGCCAACAATATAGAAGTCTTCGGTCTCCTGCCCCTCTCAATCACCGTGTATAGGTAACTGCTTGAGTGGATCAAGCAGCCATGCAAGGTTCACTGGGAATTGCTGGAATAGCTACACCGAGGCTATGTCCATTGGTGTATTAGTTCCTTTTCAATCTCTGAGAGTGCCTGGGACCAAGATACACCTCATGAAATCTAAAGGACAAAAGGAAGTTCCTACAGTTCTTTGTAGCTATTGACAAAAAAAAAAGAAAAAAAAAAAGAAAAAAAAGGTTAACCCTAAAGTTTCCGGAGAAAATGACCATACTGCGAATTAGAAAAGAATATGGTACATCTGATGATTGAAGCATTGATACCACTTTGAATTGTATTCCTTTACTGAAGGGTCAGAGGCTCTGCTGATATAACTTTTGATCCACTTGGCAAAAACACTTGGGAGATATCATAAACATAGGGAGTAATCCAGGAAATCAGGACACCTGGCCACTTTTTTTTATATTGTAACCACAGAAAAGTCCAGGTGTGTAAAGAATGAAAATATACTTTCATCATTGAGACTTAGCTTCCATTATTATATTCTTCACAAATGTACACTTTTATATTAGGCTATCTGAAGGGAAATAAATGTTACACTAAAATATAAACTGACAGCCATAAACAGTAATTCGAGAATATTTTCTGTGATTATGGAGAAAATTTAAAATAGTGCCATACATGTTCAATGTCATCAACTCTATTAACCAAACTGATCACAGAAGTTCGATGCTCTGATGACATTGATAAACCAGGTTGTTAAAAAGGTATTAAAAGAAACTAAACTTACTTATTACCTGATTTGTTCCCTACAGTAGCCCTCAAAGGAAAGTCCCAAGAAATTTCCTAAATAGAAATAACCTTCAGGGTAGACATGCAGGGAACAAAGGAAGGTTCTTGGTATCCCGAAAATGTTCTCTTTCTAGTGGCTGGTTTGTGGATGTGTTCCAATTGCAAGGAGTCAGTGAGCTGTAAATCTAAGATACATGTACATTTCGATTTGTTATGGCTCCAGGAATTTTTCAGAATTCTTCCTGGTCAAATGCTTTATATTAATTTCACTGCATATTCTAAGAACTTGGGAAAGCATCACAAGAATCCTTAAAACTACAGAACCAAAAACCCCCACACATCCAACAAATCAATATCGCCAAAAGGTATCTATTGAGTCTTACTTGATTTTCAGCAATTTGTTTGATAAGTGGATCCCTTCGGGCTTGCTGAAGACTATAGAGTCGAGCCTCATATTTTCTCATAAGTTCCTCAGTCGCTTTCTTGTGATCATCCCACTGTAGGCTGTCAATCACCATGTCCTCCAGCTGCTTCAGCCGCAACTCCACGCTATGCTGAGTGCTGTTCCAATGGTTCCTCACCTCTTCCACTAAAGGAAGCAATACAAAAAAAGAATTCCTGAAAGTGACTCTCAGGAAAGGGGAAAAGTGCCTGAAACCAAACTTATTACAAATGAAGCTAGCAAAAGAAAGGAGAAAAGAGGCAAGTTGACACATAGTCACACTATACAGTTGATATATTTCAGAAACCTTTTTTAAAGAAAAATTCTTCTATTAAACTCCACTAAATTTTATTATTTACTGTTCCAATTGCTGACCTCCATTTGTTTTTACAATTTTAAAAATTAAATTATTGTCTGTGAACATATTTTAACATTGCCCCCCCTCCCATATATACCCTCCCTCCCCAGAATTTTGTGTCCATTTCTTGTATTTATATGCATGCATACAAGTCCTTCGGTTGATCTATTATCTCCTCCAGATCTTCCCATCATCCCCGCTGTAAATTCGACAGTCTGCTTGTTGTTTTACTGTCTCTATATCTATCTTTTGGTTCATCAGTCTATAATGCTCTTTATTATCCATAAATGAGTGAGGTCATGTGGTGTTTCTCCTTCATTGACTGGCTCATTTCACTCAGCATGATGTTCTCCAATTCCATCCAGGTTGCTGCAAATGATGAGAATTCCCTCTTTCTTATGGCAGCATAGTATTCCATGGTGTAGATGTACCATAGTTTTTGGATCCAATCATCTGCTGATGGGCACCTAGGCTGTTTCCAAATTCTAGCTATTGTATTGTAGATTGTGCTGCTATGAACATAGGGGTGCATATATCCTTTCTGATTGGTGTTTCTAATTTCTTGGGATATATTCCTAGGAGTGGGATTATTGGGTCAAGTGGGAGTTGCATTTTCAGTTTTTTGAGGAAACTCCACACTGTTCTCCACAGTGGTTGCACTAGTCTGCATTCCCACCAGCAGTACATGAGGGTTCCTTTTTCTCCGCAACCTCACCAACACTTGTCTTTGTTGATTTGTTGATGTTGGCCATTCTGACAGGTGTGAGATGGTATGACGTTGTTTTGATTTGCATCTCTCAGATAATTAGTGACTTTGAGCATGTTTTCATGTGCCCCTTGGCCTTCTTTCTGTCCTCTTTTTTTTTTTTTAAATCAATATTGTTCATATTATTACAAAGGTTACTCATTTCTTCCCCCCTCCACCAGGTTCCCACCCCACCCTCTGCCCTTTCTGCACCCCCCCCATTGTTCTCATCCAAAGGTGCACTGTTTATGTTCAGTCTCTTCCTGCAAACACCACTCCCCCTTCCCCCCACCCCATAGTTGTCAGTCCACTCCCCTCCCATATCTCTGATTCTATTATAATCAACAGTTAATATTGTTCATCAGATTTTTTAATTTCCTTTTTTTTAATTAATAAACTTTTATATTTTTAAGAATAAATTTTAAAATCTAATCATTTTAAACCTTATTTTTTCTGCCCTGGGAACTGAAAAGCAAACTTGTTTACATGTTAACTTGCCCCTGGCTATCAAAAGGCATAGCCACTCAAATGTAAATGGACACATTTTTTAAAGATTGCTGCTGGCTGGAATTGGATTACCTGTTCTGGGTGGGAAGGGCTTGTCCTCCCCTTTCTCCATTGAAATGAAGGTGTTAGCTTTAAAACCTCTTTTTAGCAAGAGACCTTAAACTTTCAGAACTTTAAATTTTTCATGTTCAAGGATACACTTCACGCAAAAGAGACTTCCAAATAGATCAACCAACCTCATCCAGACCCCACAGAAGGCACTCACAGATCAACAACCCAGTTCTATAATAACTCAACACATCCAAATCTAAGCCTTCATCACTTGATACAGCAGATCCTGAAGTTCCCCCAAATTTTCCAGCCATGTCTGAGAAGCAGCCCTGGGGCACCGGCAGGCGAGGAGAGAGCTGTTCCGGGCCCAGCTGCTTTGGGCCTGGCCTTTGTTGCTCTTGTCCGCTCCACAACCAGCTGCTCCAGGTCTGGCTGCTGCCTCTCCAGGCCTGGATGCTGCTGCTCCGGGCCTGGCTGCTCCCGAAATGTCTGTTCCCTGCCCGGCTGCTCCCGACCCGACTGCTCCTGGCCTGGCCACTCCCGGCCTGGCTGCTGTAGTCCTGGCAGCTGCTGCTCCGGGGCCGGCTGCTCCGGGCCCAGCTGTTGCCACTCTAGGCCTGGCTGCTCCCGGCCTGGCTGCTCTGGGCCCAGCTGCTCCGGGCCTGGCCGCTACGGTCATGGCCGCTCCCAGCCTGGCTGCTCCGGGCTTGGCTGCTGCTGCTAATGGCCTGGCTGCTCCTGATCCGGCTGCTCTGGGCCCGGCTGCTCTGTGCCCGGCTGCTCTGGGCCTGGCTGCGCCAGGCCTGGTGGTTCGGGCTTGTCTGCTGCTTCTCTGGGCCCAGCTGCTGCAGGTCTGGCTGCTCTGGTCCTGGCTGCCCTGGGCTTGGTCGGGTCCACCCCAGGCCTGTCTGCACTGCCCCAGGCCTGGCTGCTCCGGGCCTGGCTGCTGCTGCTCTGGTTCTGGCTGCTGCTGCTCTGGGGCCTGGCTTCTGCTGCTCCGGGTCCGGCTGCCACTGCCCTTGGCATGGCCACTCTGGGCCTGCCCGCAGCTGTTCCACATTGTCATCTTTTAAAAAAATGCATTTATGTTGCAATGTTGGCTGCTGAGTTGATTTCTGTCTTAATCTTCGATTTTTCAAGATCTTCTTCGTATTCTTTCTTAAGTAACTTTACTATCTTTTGCTATAACTAGATTTATTCACATTGAAAACTTCTTCGGTTTCTTCCTCCTCGTCCTGGAAGGTCAGCAGTCTGGCCTGCTGCGCCCCTTTGTTCTCCGCGGCCTCCTGTGCGGCTTTGGCCTGCTGCTGGGGTCGGCGCTGCCCAGGAAGCAGCTCCCGGCCTCAGCTCCATGGCCCGTGATCAGCGGTCGAGGGCCCAGTGGCACCTCCCCCCCAGGGGCCCTGTCTCTTGGCTCCTTGCTGGTGCCCAGCTTGCTGGTGCCCGGCAGCAGCTCCCGTTCCTCATCGCGTTCTTCCCAGACTGGAGCTTTTGTCTCATTCCCGCTAGGGCAGTCTAGCATCAGATTCAACAAACCATCCTCTGCGCGCAATGTGCACGACACCGGCGACTCTGCCTTTCGCCGCTCCCCTGGGATTGCTCCTCATAGCCTCGTCTCCCTCTGTTTGAGGTTGGGTCCCCTGGGACTGCCCTAGAACTGGGGTTCAGAGCTTTCGGAACTGGGGCTCAGCACAGCCAGAGCTTTTGTTTCCTTCCCGCTAGGGCAATCTCTGCTGGCCTCTTTTGTTTATTTTCTTTTTTGATATGAGCAGTTTTTTATATTTTAATTTATCTTTATTGTTGAGCATATTAAAGATGTCTCCCATTTCCCCCCCTATTACCCCATTCCACCAGGCTTCTGCCCCATCCCAGGCCTTCACCACACTATTGCCTGTGGCCATGGGTTATGCATATATGCATACAAGTCATGCAAGTTCTTTGGTTAATATATATTCTAAATGCACTAAAATGCCTACCAATAAAAAATATCTACTACTGTGAACTGGTAAAGTAAAAAGTTCTAAGAAAAATAATTTTCTATTTTATTTTATATTTATAAGACCTGGTTTAAGAAAGGTATTAATAGTACTTTAAGCAGACACAGACAGCCAAAACCGGGTTGGCTCAGTAGATAGAGCATCGATCTGCAGATTGAAAGGTTCAGGGTTCAATTCCAGTCAACGGCATGTACCTTGGTTGCGGGCGCATCCCCAGTAGGGGCGGGGGTGCAAGAAGCAGTGATCTAAATTTCTCTCTCATTGATGTTTATAACTCTCTATCCCTCTCTCTCTTCCTCTCTGAAAAAAATCAATAATAATATATATACATATACATATACATATATATATATATACATACATACATACATACATACATGTATATATATGTGTGTGTGTGTGTGTGTGTGTGTGTGTGTGTGTGTGTGTATGACAGACGCAGACAGAATCACTTGTCATCCTCAAAGGAGATGCTCTAAGGTAGTCTTGATTTGAAAAGAAAACTCCTTAAGAATACTTTCACCTTTGTCTTACTATAGCATAAAATCCCTCTAAAAGGAAATATTTTTCTATGTTCAAGAGACACTAAAAATAAAAGTAAATTCAAGTTTTATGTACCCAGCAGCCCTTCATTATGATAATAATAATAATAATAATAATAATAAAAAACACCCACAGTCTCTTTCTCTCCTCACCTCCCTTCTTTCCTCTTCTCATTTTTAAGATGAAATTAAGAAAGAAAGATCTAAGGAAATAAACTTCTAATTAATAAGTTCAAGGGCAGTTCATGATCTTGAACTGAAGTACCCATAAGCAATAGCTTTCAATATCTTCAACAACCCATGGAATAACAGGTAGAAAGTTAAAAACAAACTTCTAGAAGATATTGTGAATGTGATGGAAAATTGAAGGGCTATAGGTATGTAGCAGGCCAAGAAGAACTTAATTACAATATAACATTTCTTCTGGTAAAATTCTTGGGACAATACAGGCTATCATAAAACATTAAAGTTATCACTCCAATATTGTTCAGAAACCTGAAAATTATACTCACATATATTAATTCTACAGAGAGGAAGGGAGAGAGATAGAGAGCTAGAAACGTCGATGAGAGAGAAACATCGACTAGCTGCCTCCTGCACACCCCTCACCGGGGATGTGCCCACAACCAATGTACATGCCCTTGACTGGAATCGAACCCAGGACCTTTCAGTCGGCAGACCGATGCTCTACCACTGAGCCAAACTGGTTTCGGCTAATTCTAAAAAAAAAAATTGTGTCAATGAGATGATTGGTTTTATACTGTCTGAATAAAAGCTTAAATAATTTGCTTAAGATTGTATCTTGAGAAGACAAATCTATCATAATGTTCTACTTGTCTATGACCAATTCAACTAGAACCCTGAAAATTGAATAAATAAAACTAAAAACATCAAGTGTCTGCAAGTATCACTGGTGTATCATAAAAAGAAGCATATTATCCTACTATTTGTGATTAAGAGCAAAAAGAGCAAAAAACTTCTACTATTGATAGTAGAAGCTGAGGATGGTTTTTCATATAATAAATCGTGACAAAGACTGTGCAGTCTCTATATAAGAAAATGGAGAGAAAACAAAGAGAGAGGTAAATTGGAATGGGAAGATATTTGGGAGAAGGAAAGAAACTGGACAAATACAAAGGTGGTCGGGAAAATGGGGGGAGGGAACATACATCTCTTGCAACAACCTTGCTGCCACACATTTATTTTGAAACCCAAGCACCTTTTTTATAGGAGAAACAGTCAAATTTCTCCACTTGAGAAATAGTACACAAGGTAATAAAATACATTCCAGTTTATATTCTGCCACAGATTAAGTCCACAGCTTGCATGAAGCATGGTGGGAGGCCCTAGAAAGGGGACTATTCGAAATCTGTGGAGGAAATTTCAGTGACTGTGAGATTCACAATGAAGTTCTGGGAGCAAAGATCATGGCAGGGACTAAAGATAGAAAACATGAGGGACCAGAACAGAATGGGAAAGACTTTATTGAGTGGGTGACATTTTATTAGCTGAGGGGAATTTCACCTGGGGAGAAAAGGGTGAGGGGAAAAAAAATATGCGAATAAAGGTAAGGAGAATGAGAACTGAGAACTGTCCGGAAGTTTTAAAGGACATATACAGTACGGAGCAATACAGATGAGGCTGAGAGCTGAAATGGAAGAGAGGGTGATAAAAGCAGACAGTGACCGCCCTTAAAAGTCCCTAAAGTATGTTTTGATTTCAAAATAAATGTGATAACAAGGTTTATTATAACACAGGAGTTAGCAGAACACTTTTAGTGTCTCACAAAATAGGGTTATTTTTCCTGAATTCGCCATTTTACTTCTTTCTCCCTCCTTTTATTATTAGATTGTTTTTTCCTTCCCATTCTTGAGAATTTGGACTTTGTTTGATATGACATACAGGTGCTTTTAAGCCAGATATTAAACTCGAAGCAAAAAATCGTGGCTGTGATTGCTTTATTTGCTTATTATTTATTTTGCTTTATTTTCTCTTTAGCTAAGGTGTTCCCAGATTACTGCCAGCTACAGAGGTACAGGGTAGTTGCTCAATAAATATCTTTGGACTGAATTTTGAGAAGATGAGTTAAACGACATGCTAAGATTTCGTTTTAGTGAATGAATTACAATGAAAGAATGGGTTTGCATTCCTGTGGGTTTCTCTAATTTTTCTTTTCTTACCTTAAGAGCAAATAATCCAATGAATCAGTAACTACTTAAATGTAATAATATTAATACTTTGATGAGTTCAAAAGGGAATTCTGACTGTACACAAAAGATTTAAAAAACCAAGTGAAAACTGTATTTATTCATAGATAAAGAGTATTAAATAATATTAATTTCTGGTGGAATAATCTTTGAAAAGGTGTATATGTGTGTAAGTGAAAGTAGATGATGACATATAATTTTTGGACTTACATTTTTCTGTGATTGCTGTTCTCACATCTGAACTGGAAGCTTTATTTTTCAAATTCTGAGCCAGTGTAAAAGCATGGTCAAGGTGAGGATGGCGCTGTTCCATGTCCGCCTTTGTGATCTGTTTAAGTAGAAATGATTTTTAAGATCTGTTAATAGGCTGCTCGCCAAGAACACTAAGGAGTAAAACCGGTGGACTGACATCAAAGTTGTCTGTCTCCTGAACAGGACAGTGAGGCATCTGCGATTGTGGCACAGTCAGTCCTAGGTTCAAATCTCAGCTCTACCACTTACCATCTAGATTACTTCACCTGTCTGTGTTTTTGTTTTCAAAAGAAGAAATGGTAAGATACTGACAGCTAAGCTGTATCAGTTCTGAGGAGATTAAATGAAGAAGTCCCTTCAGAAACTAAGAACTTCTCTGAAAAGATTAGCAGGGATGCCTATCAGGCCTGCATTGGGTATGAACACAAACCACTGTCACCTTCAGGGATGGCAGTGAAGTATTAGAAAAATGCTAATTGAATAATTGTAAATTAAATAATTTTAGACACGGAAAACTGTTGCTATACACGTATCTCTTGATAACGATGGGAGAAAAGTTAATGTCAGGAAATGGTGTGTTTCAACTATGGAACTAATAGCCCTAAAGACTATTTCCAATAGGTGCAAATGGCATGGCAAAGATTCTCTCCCAGCGCTTCCTCTTTCGGAATTCACTAATTTCGCAGACTCCAATTACTCCTGCAGTGTCAAATGTTATTTCTAAATGGATTTTTCACAACTTCCAATCCGGGGCCCAGAGAGACATTGCAATGAATGCTGATCATTTCTTTCTAAATGGCCTAAGAACCTCTCAACACAACACACTCGAAACTGAATCAATCAAACCCTTATCTACATTTCACGTCTACTATTCCGAATCTCTGCTAATTGTGACAGCATGGTCTTAGCAGCCCAGAAAGGCTGTTTTCTTTGTATTAAGCATCTCTTGCACTATTCCCATTGTTCCTGCTTGAGAGATCATTGTTATCCTCAGTCTCCAGCCACAATGTAAAAAAGAAAAGGAGTAAAAACACGTGCCCATGGCTTGCAGATGAAAAGTCCAAAGGGCTCCGCGTGGCCTGCAAGCTCCATCAGCGTGAACTCAAGCCGCCCTTGCTATCTCACTTCCTACTGCATTTCTTTGCCGCACAAATGATGATCCCCATATCCCTCACCCTCCATGCTCCCCCACCTCATGTCTTTATTCTCTCTGCTCCCCAGACCAGCGATGCCATTTACTTGTTCCTACATGTGAAAATCCTACATTGTCTGCCTTCCATCGCTGTGGCAGTAACTCTCTCCTTCACCCAGGCTCCCCTATCCCGTCATATGCACCTGCCTATGCCTGTTATTACACTCTGTTCTGTGCAGAGACCATCTACTTGCACACATTAAGTGCCTCCATCATAGCCGGGCATATATGTAATCTGGGATACATGTGGGAACTATCTCAAAAGGTAGTTAAGGAAGTAAACATGTAGATTACTTACAAAAGTGCCCAACACACATTAAGCACTTAATAACAGTTAGCAATCACTGTCATTACTTAATGATTCATTCCAAATTTGTCAATTTGTATTTAGTATATTCTGTGCCTTATCTCCATTCTCTATACAGCACACAAGCCCAGAAGGCAGCACACATTGAATATGGAAAAATAAAACCTTACAAATTAACATGGCATAATATATATATATATATATATATATATATATATATATATATATATATAAAATGTTATATATATATAACATTAACATGGCATAATATATATATATATATATATATATATATATATATATATATATATAAAATGATGGTCAGGCATTCTCACTTCTAATGTCAGCAATTAAACAAATTATCTCATTATAAAGCAGAAGTTGAAAAGGCACTTCAGGAAATTATCATACATCATACTAGGCATTAACTGTAACACTAGTTTACATTGTACTGATGGGACTAGATTTACAATCTCAGTTTCAGATGTGAAAATATACACTGAGTCTACAACTCACGTGGTAAAGGTGATCTTACCAAAACAGCACAAATGCAAGAAAATCTGGACTCTTACCAGCTAGTCTGGGATGGCTGTTTGGCAGATAAAGAAGTTCTTAAAGCTCAATCTCCCAGAGTTCAGGACAAACAAAAGGGAGCCAGACAGATCATGTCTACCCGTGTGCGGAGGTGTTGCCATGACAAACCTCTACCCTGTGAACCTACTTTCATTCTGGAAATCGTCTTATTGATCTCTCCCACATCCCCAACAGTGACAATGTTGGACTCCAGCATCTGGTTGATCAATATCAGCCAGTCAGCTAGTTCTGTTGTCATTTTATCCAGATCATCAGGTACTGAAATTTCCGAAGTAGGAGGAGCCTGAGCAGGAGGCTCTGAAGCAGAGGATGCTAGCACCACCTTTAGGGGAGCAGGGTGAGCTGAAATAAAAAATGTAGCAAAGTACACAGTCAACAGGATATTCTGACTGTAGTGGGGCAATGTTAACATGCATCTGTGTGCTTATATAAAATTTAGATTAGGTTAAAAAATGGTGAGAGTTTTTTATTTCTTCATATGGAAGTGGCAATGGTATTTCCAACAGTATCTTTGGTAGCTGTAAAGCCAATTAAACACCCAGTTATACAATATTCTAGGGCAGCAATAACTCAAAAGTAACTAACACTGACACCAAAAGAAGATATAGTAAGAAATACACCAACTGTGAGAAAATTAGCTCTGCTATTTTATTTTGTCAAGCGGTTTGCCTTAATTATGAAGCCAACTTATTCATAGTTTTCTGTTTTCTAGAGAGCTTGTAAAGCACTTAACTTTATAATATGAACATTACCAATTCTTCATCCACATCATTGTGAATACCTAAGTAAGAATATCTATACTAATAAATGGGTAATATACTAATTAGACTGGGCATCTTCTAGACATCCTTCTGGACAAAGCCAAGGTGGCTGCACTGAGGCAGAGGTGCTTAGGGTCAATCAGGCTGGCAGGGAAGGGAGAGTGGTTATGGGCAATCAGGCTGTCAGGGAAGAGAGAGTGGTTGGGGCAATCAGGCAGGCAGGCAGAGGCAGTTAGGGTGATCAAGCAGGCAGGCAGGTGAGCGGTTACGAGCCAGCAGTCCCGGATTGTGAGAGAACTGTCTGACCGCGGGTTTAGGTCCAATCCCACAGGGACATCCCCTGAGGGGTCCCGGATTGGAAAGGGTGCAGGCAGGGCTGAGGGACACTCTCCCACCACGCACAAATTTCATGCACCAGACCTCTAATATGTATATATATTCACTACCTGTTACTTAACTCTTTCCCTATAGCTAGATACTTAGTTGGCTCCTTCCATTTGTATAGAGTACTTAACTTATTTCTGATGAACACTTTGGTATCAATTTGATAAAGCAGAATGACTAGATTAGAAAACATGAAAATAAAAGTAATGTATTTAATATTTATTAGCAAAATAAAATAGCAGTGCTAATTTTCCTTAAAAGTTAAAAACTTAGATTTGCAACAGCAACATGTAGACTCCGCATCCAGGATATACACCAATGATACTCTGTCTCAATGGATGAACACACAGTGCTCACCACTGTGCTCATTTACTTGTTTTTTATTATCAGTGAGAGCAAACTTTTTTTGTTTGTATACCAAATATAGTATAATTTATAACTGTGGTCTTTATCTGCTTCCTTTTCTATTTGCAAGAACTCATTTTTTTATAGGAACGGTGAATCTTGCCATATTGGTGAAAACACTGTTTCTACTTTAGGATTTTTAATGTGTGTTTTGTTTTTAACATATAGATGTTATCAAATTTGGGTGATCAGATCCATAAATCTGTCCTGGGAGATTGTTTTTCCAGAACTTTCAGTTAGAGATTCTTGTGTTCTTCAAAACTTGGATATATATTATTCTCTCTTAGTTGTTTGTGCTTGTCTTCTGTTTTAATGATGGAAGGTTGATTGTTTGTCTTTAGTTTTACACAAGGTAGCTGAATTATTAGAGCCATCTGGAGCCCACTTTAACATACAGTATATTAGATAAGGCGTCAATCCATAAATTCAGCACAATTTAAATTAAAAGCCCCAACAGGTTTGCATATATCTTGACAAAATCATCTACTGAAATTTCCAATTCCAAAATTAAAGGGCCAGTAAGAGTCAAGAGAGAGAGCAGGGCACGGTGTTTCAGAGAGCTTGCAAGGTACGGTGTTATAGCTATGGTGCCATAACCCGTACTCTGATGGGGACAAGGAGAGAAGGAAATAGTGAGAAAACTTTTCCCTCCACACAGAAGTGATCATTGGCATCTATCAGTAAATAGCTTCCCTGGGATGGAGAACTCTTCTAAAACCCCATCTCCCACCTGGTTCCGGGATACCTAATCCTTTGTTCTCAGTCATGATCTGCATGCAGTTACACCCCTCCCAGGGCATGTTGGGTAATGGTTATAGCTGACTTTCTGAAAAAGCGCATGTCCTCAGTTTCCCACCTTGCCTCCTCCCTTCCCTTCCCAGGCTCTCTTGGGGACCAGGTCCCGCTGTTTTTCCAAGAAAGGCAAAAAGCTTATCTCTCATGAGTGCCTTGCAGGCAAGTATGTGTTGGGTTTAAAGAAGACATTCCTTTCAAGTAATTGAAAATAGAGTAACAGATCACAACTGTGTTGTGTTTTTCAGTTTAAAGTTTTCTCTAATTCATATATGATGGTCATAGTTATAATGTCTTGCTATATTTATAAAAAATGGTTAAGGAATAAACTGTATCTTACCAGCAGTTCTTGTCTGAGAAACAGAGCAGGGCTCCTGGCCGCGTTCCTTCAGTGCAGTGGGCACATCTCTGCATACCTATAGCATCCGGCCAAGTGGAAAGAGAAGAGTACCATATAAATAAAGGTGATCTTGTTTCCCAAAGAGAAAGTGTTACCCTACATGACAGCTTTGCTATCCACCGCAGTCTTGCTTAAGCCCCTACTCCACCAACATTACTATCAAAATTCCATCCAGCCCAACCGTGTGGCTCAGTGATTGAGCATCATCCTATGAACCAGATCATGGTTCCTTTCCCAGCCAGGGCACATTTCCTGGTCTCAGGGGGCATGCAGGAGTCAGTCATCCAATCAATGGTTCTCTCTCATTACTGATGCTTCTCTCTCCCTCCCTCTCCCATCACCTCTGAAATCAATTAAAAAAAAAATAAGAAGGCCATCCATTCCTTAGCTGACCTGGCCCTCTGTAACTTTTATTGCTGTCACACACCCTCCCTTGAACTCTGAACAGTCTGTATTCCTGACTTTCCTCCCACCTGTCTCTGACCTTCTAAGTGTCCTTTACCAGCTCATTCTCATCTGCCCATCCATCAAATGCTAACATTCTAAAGGGTAGGAGTTTTGGTTTCTACCATTGACTCAGGCTTCTCTCCCTGGGTCCTGGTTTCTAATGGTTACATATACCACACAGAGTTTAAAGATGCCAAGGACTCTCAAAAATATACTTTCAGCATGGCAATTAGATATTCAGACATGTCCAAATCTAAGTCATCATCTGTCTCCCTGAAACCCCCTTTACAAAGTTAATAACTAATTGATTTTTCCAGATCAGCTATCCAGCATCATCCATAGAAAGTAAAAACTTGTTAATCTCAACCAAATAATCTGCAGGGGGAAGTGATGCTTTAATTCCAGAAGCTAGTTGAATAGGAATTGCCTGTAAAATCATTAACAATAACAATGTATATCTCTTAAAATATCCCCACAATTAACTGAAAAAACCACAAGATTATTTTGTGGAAAAGTACAATACTTGGAATCAAATTTTTTAAAACTATGTTTTGAATTTTTATATTTTTGCCCTGCTTTGCTATGCAAACCCTTAACAATCTCTATTCTAATTTTCGTCTGCAGCCTGCTCTTAAACAGAAATGTTTCACTTTATGACCAATGCCACTGAAACTCATTTAGCAAACAGGAAAGCATAACAGGTTCCTTCCTGAGTTACTGAGGACAGGAGAACATGCTGCAAATCATAACCTTCCATATGAAATGAAACATTTTAATATTATTATTATTTCACCCATTTTTAAATCTCACAATTACATTTAAGAGCTCAGGGCCTCACTGTTAAAAATGTAACTAAGTTAAATAAGAATTGATAACATAACAAGAAATGTAATTGGATTTTTGATTAAAATAGCATACAGGTAATCCAATATACAATCTTAAAGCTGGAGAACAATATTATAGAAGATGAATATCCTACATAAGACAATAAAAGGTCCTAAGACCCAAACTTCAGAGGAAACTAAGCTAAACTGAGTGGACTACTTATCTGCCCTAATAATTCTATTTTCTGTGTCCTCTAATCAGAACTTTCAAAATAACTAAGGTGATGGGCCACACACTTGTCCTTAAGGAGTTGAATTCTTTTACTTGTAGATTGCTACAATTTAATAAATGCTGGCTACTATTTGCAAATAACCACAGTTCATCTACTCAGGAATTAAGGTAGCTTCTTTCATAGTTTCACAGTGTCTCTACATTGAGCTTCTGAAAAATGATATTCCTCTGTAAGTTCAAAAGTATAGTAAAATGATCACAAATATCATGTTCATTGAGTTAGTGACTCTGAAAATGGTTATAATTCCTAAATGAACCCGAAATTTAAGACTAAAATCATCTAGTTAATAACAAGATGTTTACTCTAGAGTTCTGCATTTATGTGTTACAATACCAGAACTTGGGGGAACAGCAGCTCATTTATAATGTGGCTGGGATTATGGCCATTGAAAAGGGAGCTGGTAGTGAAGCTTTTCTAGAATATAAATCATAGTTTATCAACTTCCCAAATTTGGTTATTTGTAAACTAAACATTTTTTTTGACATGGTCAGGCAACTCCATATATACTAAAGATCCAAAGTAGGAATCTACTCAAAAAAAAGGAAGGTTTCTCTTAAGATTTAGTACATTATCAGAAATCCAACAGAGATGCCCAATAATAAGATTTTATGCTCCCTATTTTCTTTGACTCTTGTCCCACCTAAAAGTAAAAAAATGTTCAGCGATGCACACCAAAATGGAGGATACAATATTCCAAATGGTGTGTTTAGAGTGTAATATCAAACATCTAATGACAAGGGCTGAGTTATTTAGTGGCACAGACACTCCACATCACAATACCTTAGCTTTGTCATATCTTGTTCTCAAAATCAGTAACTGGAACCAGAGCTGTTGTTTTTTGCTCTTCTCCATAGGTTGATTTAAAATTTGTTCTCCTCTCCGGAGAACTTCCTCAACCTTGGCTCTCTCCTCATCCATCTGAAAGTTTAGAAAGAATATTTACTCAAAAGGAAAATGCATATAGGGTCACTTGCCATCAGTTCCCAAGGAGGAAAACTAACCTACAAAATATGACTCAAGATATGTTCATCTAAATTATACACAACAAAATAAGTCAGGTTTTTCTTAAAATATTTCACTCTTGATGTTAAAACATACAGAATGCTAGCTGGTTTAGCATTCAGATAACACTGTTTTTAGTCAGAAAGTGCAATGTCTATTTTTTAAGCATTACTAAATCAATTACATCAACACTCATCAGAAAATCATGTTTGCACATCAGAAAATCATGTCTGGCAGATGTTTGGGTAAACAATATTGATGTAAAGCTATAATTAACAGAGAATAAACTTAAGAACATCATAGTTTGAAAAACTCTGAACCAACCTTTTCATCATCATAGCAGGATTCAAAATGCTTTTCCACAACTTTTAGCCAATAGTCAAGTTCATTTTCGAATTTTTCCAAGTCAGAGTAAGGAACATCAGCCTCAAGGGTTTCTTCTGTAGTGACCAGAGATTCAGGTGACAATGGTTCCTGGCCAATCAGCAGCTGGGGAAGGAAAATCATCCTTTAAAAGGATATTCTTCACTAGACCTTCTGTCATTAATCAGAGGAATGGAGTGTCAGAAAAGAAGTGAGCATTTACTTGAGCTCACTTTAATTTCACTCATTTACAGCAATGGTTTTACCAATTTGAGCGTCTCTGAATTACCCCATTTTCACCAACCTCATAGCAACATCATGACAATACCTTAGTTCTCTCATATCTTGTTCTCAAAAGCAGTAACTGGAACCAGAGCTGTTGTTTTTTGCTCTTCTCCATAGGTTGATTTAAAATTTGTTCTCCTCTCCAGAGAACTTCCTCAACCTTGGCTCTCTCTGAATTACCCCATTTTTGCCAACCTCATAGCAACCTCATGACAATACCTTAGTTCTCTCATATCTTGTTCTCAAAATCAGTAACTGGAACCAGAGCTGTTGTTTTTTGCTCTTCTCCATAGGTTGATTTAAAATTTGTTCTCCTCTCCGGAGAACTTCCTCAACCTTGGCTCTCTCCTCATCCATCTGAAAGTTTAGAAAGAATATTTACTCAAAAGGAAAATGCATATAGGGTCACTTGCCATCAGTTCCCAAGGAGGAAAACTAACCTACAAAATATGACTCAAGATATGTTCATCTAAATTATACACAACAAAATAAGTCAGGTTTTTCTTAAAATATTTCACTCTTGATGTTAAAACATACAGAATGCTAGCTGGTTTAGCATTCAGATAACACTGTTTTTAGTCAGAAAGTGCAATGTCTATTTTTTAAGCATTACTAAATCAATTACATCAACACTCATCAGAAAATCATGTTTGCACATCAGAAAATCATGTCTGGCAGATGTTTGGGTAAACAATATTGATGTAAAGCTATAATTAACAGAGAATAAACTTAAGAACATCATAGTTTGAAAAACTCTGAACCAACCTTTTCATCATCATCGCAGGATTCAAAATGCTTTTCCACAACTTTTAGCCAATAGTCAAGTTCATTTTCGAATTTTTCCAAGTCAGAGTAAGGAACATCAGCCTCAAGGGTTTCTTCTGTAGTGACCAGAGATTCAGGTGACAATGGTTCCTGGCCAATCAGCAGCTGGGGAAGGAAAATCATCCTTTAAAAGGATATTCTTCACTAGACCTTCTGTCATTAATCAGAGGAATGGAGTGTCAGAAAAGAAGTGAGCATTTACTTGAGCTCACTTTAATTTCACTCATTTACAGCAATGGTTTTACCAATTTGAGCGTCTCTGAATTACCCCATTTTCGCCAACCTCATAGCAACATCATGACAATACCTTAGTTCTCTCATATCTTGTTCTCAAAAGCAGTAACTGGAACCAGAGCTGTTGTTTTTTGCTCTTCTCCATAGGTTGATTTAAAATTTGTTCTCCTCTCCAGAGAACTTCCTCAACCTTGGCTCTCTCTGAATTACCCCATTTTCGCCAACCTCATAGCAACCTCATGACAATACCTTAGTTCTCTCATATCTTGTTCTCAACAGCAGTAACTGGAACCAGAGCTGTTGTTTTTTGCTCTTCTCCATAGGTTGATTTAAAATTTGCTCTCCTCTCCGGAGAACTTCCTCAACCTTGGCTCTCTCCTCATCCATCTGAAAGTTTAGAAAGAATACATTTACTCAAAAGGAAAATGCATATAGGGTCACTTGCCATCAGTTCCCAAGGAGGAAAACTAACCTACAAAATATGACTCAAGATATGTTCATCTAAATTATACACAACAAAATAAGTCAGGTTTTTCTTAAAATATTTCACTCTTGATGTTAAAACATAAAGAATGCTAGCTGGTTTAGCATTCAGATAACACTGTTTTTAGTCAGAAAGTGCAATGTCTATTTTTTAAGCATTACTAAATCAATTACATCGAAACTCATCAGAAAATCATGTTTGCACATCAGAAAATCATGTCTGGCAGATGTTTGGTTAAACAATATTGATGTAAAGCTATAATTAACAGAGAATAAACTTAAGAATATCATAGTTTGAAAAACTTTGAACCAACCTTTTCATCATCATCGTAGGATTCAAAATGCTTTTCCACAACTTTTAGCCAATAGTCAAGTTCATTTTCGAATTTTTCCAAGTCAGAGTAAGGAACATCAGCCTCAAGGGTTTCTTCTGTAGTGACCAGAGATTCAGGTGACAATGGTTCCTGGCCAATCAGCAGCTGGGGAAGGAAAATCATCCTTTAAAAGGATATTCTTCACTAGACCTTCTGTCATTAATCAGAGGAATGGAGTGTCAGAAAAGAAGTGAGCATTTACTTGAGCTCACTTTAATTTCACTCATTTACAGCAATGGTTTTACCAATTTGATCGTCTCTGAATTACCCCATTTTCGCCAACCTCATAGCAACATCATGACAATACCTTAGTTCTCTCATATCTTGTTCTCAAAAGCAGTAACTGGAACCAGAGCTGTTGTTTTTTGCTCTTCTCCATAGGTTGATTTAAAATTTGTTCTCCTCTCCAGAGAACTTCCTCAACCTTGGCTCTCTCTGAATTACCCCATTTTCGCCAACCTCATAGCAACCTCATGACAATACCTTAGTTCTCTCATATCTTGTTCTCAACAGCAGTAACTGGAACCAGAGCTGTTGTTTTTTGCTCTTCTCCATAGGTTGATTTAAAATTTGCTCTCCTCTCCGGAGAACTTCCTCAACCTTGGCTCTCTCCTCATCCATCTGAAAGTTTAGAAAGAATACATTTACTCAAAAGGAAAATGCATATAGGGTCACTTGCCATCAGTTCCCAAGGAGGAAAACTAACCTACAAAATATGACTCAAGATATGTTCATCTAAATTATACACAACAAAATAAGTCAGGTTTTTCTTAAAATATTTCACTCTTGATGTTAAAACATAAAGAATGCTAGCTGGTTTAGCATTCAGATAACACTGTTTTTAGTCAGAAAGTGCAATGTCTATTTTTTAAGCATTACTAAATCAATTACATCGACACTCATCAGAAAATCATGTTTGCACATCAGAAAATCATGTTTGGCAGATGTTAGGGTAAACAATATTGATGTAAAGCTATAATTAACAGAGAATAAACTTAAGAACATCATAGTTTGAAAAACTCTGAACCAACCTTTTCATCATCATCGCAGGATTCAAAATGCTTTTCCACAACTTTTAGCCAATAGTCAAGTTCATTTTTGAATTTTTCCAAGTCAGAGTAAGGAACGTCAGCCTCAAGGGTTTCTTCCTTAGTGACCAGAGATTCAGGTGACAATGGTTCCTGGCCAACCAGCAGCTGGGGAAAGAAAATCATCCTTTAAAAGGATATTCTTCACTAGACCTTCTGTCATTAATCAGAGGAATGGAGTGTCAGAAAAGAAGTGAGCATTTACTTGAGCTCACTTTAATTTCACTCATTTACAGCAATGGTTTTACCAATTTGAGCGTCTCTGAATTACCCCATTTTCGCCAACCTCATAGCAACATCATGACAATACCTTAGTTCTCTCATATCTTGTTCTCAAAAGCAGTAACTGGAACCAGAGCTGTTGTTTTTTGCTCTTCTCCATAGGTTGATTTAAAATTTGTTCTCCTCTCCAGAGAACTTCCTCAACCTTGGCTCTCTCTGAATTACCCCATTTTCGCCAACCTCATAGCAACCTCATGACAATACCTTAGTTCTGTCATATCTTGTTCTCAAAAGCAGTAACTGGAACCTTATCTCTTGTTTTTTGTTCTCCTTCATAGGTTGATTTAACATTTGTTCTCCTCTCCGGAGAACTTCCTCAACCTGGGCTCTCTCCTCATCCATCTGAATGTTTAGGAAGAATACATTTACTCAAAAGGAAAATGCATATAGGGTCACTTGCCATTAGTTCCCAAGGAGGAAAACTAACCTACAAAATATGACTCAAGATATGTTCATCTAAATTATACACAACAAAATAAGTCAGGTTTTTCTTAAATTATTTCACACTTGATGTTAAAACATAAAGAATGCTAGCTGGTTTAGCATTCAGATAACACTGTTTTAGTCAGAAAGTGCAATGTCTATTTTTTAAGCATTACTAAATCAATTACATCGACACTCATCAGAAAATCATGTTTGCACATCAGAAAGTCATGTTTGGCAGATTTTTGGGTAAACAATATTGATGTAAAGCTATAGGTAACAGAGAATAAACTTAAGAACATCATAGTTTGAAAAACTTTGAACCAACCTTTTCATCATCATCGCAGGATTCCAAATGCTTTTCCACAACTTTTTGCATATATCCAATGTTGGTTTCTAATTTTTCCACGTCAGAGTATGGCACATCAGCCTCAAGGGCTTCTTCCGTGGTGACCAGAGATTCAGGTGACAATGGTTCCTGGCCAATCAGCAGCTGGGGAAGGAAAATCATCTTTTAAAAAGATATTCTTACCTGGACTTTCTGTCATTAATCAGAGCAATGGAGTGTCAGAAAAGAAGTGAGCATTTACTTGAGCTCACTTTAATTTCACTCATTTACAGCAATGGTTTTACCAATTTGAGCTTCTCTGAATTGCCCCCATTTTCGCCAACCTCATAGCATTATTATTTCATCCATTTTTAAAATCTCACAATTATATTTAAGAACTAGGGGGTGTGAAATAGTGTGCAAATTGCTGTGGCTGTCTCAAATGTTGTTTGGAGGATTCTGAGACCACCTATAATAGCTTATGTCAAATTCTGCCCTCCCTAGTATTTTTAGGACAATGTGAATTATTCTTACATACATCATGTAATTCAAAGGAAATGAGATAGTTCATAAATAGAAACCATCTCAAAGATAGATTTTTTCTTTTTAATCATCAAGTTTTGCCTCCATAGATTTGGGTTCACTCTTCCTCAGGTAGTATTTCAAAGCCCGCAACATCCCCGTTCATGTTGGTTACGAGCTTTTCCCCTTGGCACAAGTTCTTGAAGTCAGCTTCGTCTCACAAACAACTAATCTACTCTCATGCACGTCCCAGTTCTTACCAGGCTACGCAGTTCTTCATATTGACTGTTGAAAGCCTCCAGTTTCTTACTTATCAACTCATCCATTACTCCACCATCAATGAGAGTCTGGCCAAGTTCCTGGATCTCGGTGCGATTATCGGCTGGATGTTGCAAAAGGCATTCTAGAGACTGGAGTCAGGAAGGGGAAAATAATGCACTTAACTGAGGCAAAATGTATCAAGGATCCAAAAGTGTCCATTTTTTTAAACAAGTAATTCCATTTTCTACCCAAGAAACAAGACGAGGAATAATTAATTTTAAAAAATATCCATAATGGTATTAAAAATACATAGAATCGAGAACTCAGCATAAAAGATGATATATGACAATACAACTTCATAGATAATTTTAGTAATTATTAATTACATGGGAAAATGTCCATGGTGTGATGCAAAGTTTGAAAGCAGAAAACAATACTATAAAGCAAAACTATTTCAAACTGTTGATTATATTTTGAAAAATAGGTACTCAGTTTTCTGTAACACATACAGAAAGCTAGGTGCTATTTTGTATACACACTTTATGTGTACATAAACCTAAGTAACCTTGGAGTTAAATAATATTTAGTATTACAGATGGGAAAACTGAAGTTCAGAGAGCTTAAGTACATAGCCTACATACTGGTACATACGGTGAAAAGAAGAGCTAAGATTCCAACTTGACTCATGATTTCAAAGTGTTTGATCCAGTTATTATAACGTACTACCTTCCAGTGCGTGCGTTAAAAATAACAATAATTAGGAAGAGCCCTGTCAGGTGCTTCTCAGTGGTTACAGGTCAGTTTGGGAACCTAAGAGCCGAGGTTCAATTCCTGGTCAGGGCACCTAGTTGGGTTGCAGGTTCACTCCTCACCCACCCTGCTTGGGGCTTGTGCAACAGGCAACTAATCAGTGTGTCTCTCACACACTGATGTTTCTTTCTCTCTCTTTCTTTCTCTCCCTCAACTCCCTCTCTCCTTCCATTTTCCCTGAAAAGCAATGAAAAAAAAATATCCTCAGGTGAGGATTAATAATAATAATAATAATAATAATAATAAGGAAGAAATTTGCCAAAATGTCTAAAAGTACTTACCTTAGAGTTTGTTTTATACTTTTCTCCATTTTCCGTATTTCTAGAATGCACATGTTTTAATTCTCATGTTAAGAAAATATTCATTTTTAAACTAAGCTTTTCATTGTTTTCATGCTTTTCACCTCTCACTCTGCTCCTTTATCTGAGAAGTGACATCTTTTCTCCAGCAGAGCATCCAGCTCCCGGGATTCAGGTACCACCTTTGACTTACTTCTGACCTTCAATCCAGGCATCCACTTAATTACCATGTGTCCCTATAATTTCAAAAGCATATCTATCCTCTTCCTAGCCTCTTCCTCTTTTTTTTAAGCAGCTCTACTGTCTTCATAATTTATTTCATTTAAGAAACAAATATTAAGTCATCGTGAAAGAAAAATCAGATGCATTTCTTGGCCTCAAGGAATTCAAATGGGCCTTGAGACAAGTTCCTGGGACAGGATCCCGTACTTCTCACTCTTCCCTCCCTACCCTGTCCTCCAACTTGTCACATCTGAAGATAACATGGAAGGAGCCACTGTGAACACAGTCACTGCCGTGTCTTAGGAGCAAAAATAATTTTATGAAGAAACAAGAGAACAATCCTTCTAATGCCTTAAGGCAGAGTTCCTTCCGTCCAGGGACTGGTAAAACGAGGCAGGAAAATCACTGCGGTGCTTTCCTGACGTCTACAATACACTAATTAACAAGTACCCACCTCGGGGACTGAGTTAGTGGGTCAATCATTAATCTAAACATAAAGGATGGTACAAACACTTCAAGCAATGGAAGGCAACACTGAAAGCTGCTGAGGGATTAAATGCTTTGCTGGCATAAGGCAGAAGATTCCTCATTTTAATACTCATTTGGCTTCCCTGCAACAAGAAATAGCAGGGAGAACGCAGTTGCCCACCTTCTTGGCCTCGAGGATAGCATCTTCCTTCTCTGGCTGGGTCTTCAGGCTTCTCACCTTCTTCTCAAGGGTGTTCAACCAGCTGGTCTCAAGGTCCAAATAATGCAGAAATTGCAGCCAGCACGACCACACTTCCTAGAATAGGCAAGGAGGAAGGGGCATTAGACAAGCAGCTATTTAGAGATGAGTGCATCTCCAACGCTACATATTCTCTCCACTCAACAGCCACTGCATTTAGATAGAGGAGCATAGGTGAAGACCCAGAAACTGATAGAATTGAAATTTCAAATAAATGGAATAAAACCTCATTCTTTAGTAAATCACACTGGACCAATTCGAGGGAAGACGGGAGGCAAAGACGAGCTAGCTGCCTCACAATTTACAGGAAAATAAATTCCAAAGATCTGGTTAAAAGTCAAAAATAAATTACTTAACTAGTAACAAAAAAGGAATATTTTATTAGTTTGCTTTTAAACTAGAAAGGTAAAAGCACTCATAATCGCAACACCTTTTAACAATTATATAGAAAACTGGAATTCTATGGGCCCATCCTATTACAACTCTTAGTTAATGGACGTACCAATTTGCTGTATACTCTTTCCAACTGTTTTCTAAACTCATAGGAACATGTCTATATGTGCAAAGAACCATATTTTGCCCAAAATGGAGCTATACTAACTGTATTAATGGCAATCGCTACCTCCCAATTCCTGTGAGGAGTTTCAGGGGGATAAATTTATACCCCCCACTTCCTAGGAGAAAGTTATGGGAGGCACAGCCCCTTCCTCACAGAAGAGGAGCCAATTTGACGGATAAATGTAGGAAAGAGAATTCCACGTGGAGCCCCCCGGTTGCTTTTCTTTGAGGTCCACTGACTGAGAGGAGGCACGTTCCAGCCTGCACTGCGAATGAGTTGTGTTGCCAGGGTCAGGGGGCAGCAACCTTTTCTATTAAAGGCCAGACAGGTAATATTTTAAGTTTCACAAGCCACATCTGGTCCCTGCCACAGATTCTTCTGTTTATTTTGTGTGTGTTTTGGTTTGTAGTTAATAACCCTTTAAAAATGAAAACCATACACACCATTGTTAGCTCACAGGCCACTGTGGAAGAGACACAAACCAGATTTGACCCTCAGGTTGCCATGTGCCAGCCCCTGAATGAGACTGAACGAGAAAAGGTGTGTCTGGTCCCCCAAATTTCTACAGGTGGAGAGGAGCAGAGACATCTACTTGGCTGCAACAGCAAGCAGAGCCCATGTTCTGATGGGGAAGGAAAAATGAGCAGCATTCCCAGGAAACAGAACTGGTCCTTAACAGAGCACCAGTCCCGCCCCGGGTGTAGGGGCCCTGGCCAGATTTCAGAAGGACTCGTATTACAATTCAGAGTCACTATGAATAGTGACTGCCATGTACCTTCCACTGCCTCCACTTTTTTGAATGGAGTGCCTATGCCTAGCTCACCTTTGAATGTGTGTGTATGGGGTGCGATAAACTTCTCTTTCTAATGGGCAAGTCACGAGATTGCACGGTGCCACACCTGCACCTAAAGAAACTGTCCTGAGAGTCACATCTGTTTAGGCTTCAGGCAGGGTTTCGAACTGGATGCTGTATTGGATAAGCCTTAGGGAGTCCCTGGGACAGTGTAAGTGCATTTTGCATGTGAGAGGACTGTCACTAACGTATGACCAGAGGATGAACTATGGTGGATTAATGATGGCCATGGTTTTTTGCCATTACTCCCATTAAGTGGTGAAATTCTTTTCTCCTGCCCTGGAATGGGGGTTGGCCTTGTGACTTGCTTAGACCAAAAGAATGTTACAGATGTGACACTGTGTCAAATTGGAGGCCAAGCCTTGAAGAGGACTGGGAGCTCCCGCTTTCTGCCTCTGAAAAGCCAGCTGCCTTGTGGTAGAGAAGCTGTGAGACTGGGAGGCCCTGTGGAGAGAGGCCAATGTGAATGTCCCTGCTGAGCCCCCAGTCGAATGCAGCCACCTGAGTGAGCTAGTCATAGACAGCATGGAGCAGGAAGCCACCCCACTGAGACACCTCAAACACAGAACCATGAGAAATAATAAGTAGCTTTAAACGTTTTAAAAGTCACTATGTCCGAAAGTGGTTTGGCTCAGTGGATAGAGCGTCGGCCTGTGTACTGAAAGGTCCTGGGTTCGATTACGGTCAGGGACATGTACCTTGGTTGCGGGCACATCCCCAGTAGGGGGTGTGCAAGAGGCAGCTGATCGATGATTCTCTCTCATCGATGTTTCTAACTCTCTATCCCTCTCTTCCTCTCTGTAAAAAATCAATAAAATATATTTTAAAAGTCACTACGTTTTGGGGAGATTGTGGTATAGAAATAGATAACTGAGACATAAGTGGGTGTATATATATTACCAATATAAAAACATGGTTGGGAAGAATATACACCAACTTCTGGATGATGATTACTTCAAGAGAGAAATGACATGGGATGGAAAAGAAGAAATCGGATTCTACAATACTAATGTACCCAATACTCAAATGGGATCTGAGAAAATATGGCAAAAAGTTAACATTAGTTATAGTGAAAAGATGTTTTAATAGTATTACCTCTATTCATCTGTAAGTCTGAACTAGTTCCTGATTTCATATCTTTTTCAGGAGACTAAAAATAAGCAAGGTGATACATTTGGATTCCTCTAAGAAGGGCATTCTCACTCTAAGTTAGAAATTTGGTCAATTTCTGCCCAATATTCCTTGGTAATCGCTGACATAATTTTAAAATCATTTTTACGTTTAAACCCTTTTTTCATTCTTTTTCATTTACCATCTTAAAAATATCAAGCCCTTATCTTTTCTCTTTTACCTTTATCTTTTTTTTTTTTTTTTTTTTTTTGCATTTTTCCTTCTCTTCTCTCAAACTAATTTCAAAGTAAGTATAAGATTAATTCTCAAAGCAATTCCAAACCCTCATTCCTTATTTTAAAACTAGAGGCCTGGTGCACAAAATTTGTCCAGGAGGTGGAGGGCGTCCCTCAGCCCATCCTGCACCCTCTCCCATCTGGAACCCCTTGAGGGATGTCCGACAGCCTGTTAGTGGGATCGGGCCTAAATGGGTGGTCAGACATCCCTCAATAATCCAGGACTGCTGGCTCCCACTGCCCTCCCCTGCTGGCCTGGACCCCCAACAGCCCTCTCTTGCAGGCTTGGGTCCCTCCCAACTGTTCTCCATTGCAGGCCTGGTACACCCCTCCAATGCCTTCCACTGCAGGCCCAGCCCCTCCCAACTGCTCTCCCCTGAAGGCCTGGGTTCCTCCCCCAACTACCTTCCCTTGTTGGCCTGGTCTCCCCCAACTGCCCTCCTCTGCTGGCCTGGTCACCCTTAACTGCCAACAACTGCACTCCCCTGCAGGCTATCTTATAGTGGTCATTATGTGGCAGCCATCTTGTATCCACATGAGGGCAGCCATCTTTGACCATATGAGGGCAGCCATCTTGTCTTGGTGTGAGGGTCAATTTGTATATTACTCTTTTCTTAGATAGGATGTTACCTCTGGAATAAAGACAGCTTGAAGAAATGACACAATATATGTGGTCTTTGTTAGACTGAGATAATTTTGGGACTCCATTCATTATGTAACCTAGGCGGTATGGCTCAGTGTTTGAACATCAACCTATGAATCAGGAAGTTACCATTTCATTGCAGGTAAGGGCATTGTGGGCTCAGTCCCCAGTGTGAGGCATACAGGAGGCAGCAATTGATGATTCTCATCACTGATGTTTCTCTCTCTCTCCCTTCTGCTCTGAAATCAATAAAAAGAAAATTAATTTAAAAATATATATAATGAGTTGTTATTTTGGCTAGAAATAAAAGGAAAAGAAAAAAAGAGCAAAATCAAGGGTGGTTATGACAGAGAAGAAAACATGTATAAAACTGTGGTAAAGTCCAATTCCAATATCATTCACTAGGACTTAAGGTTAAGCATGCATAACACTACATGTTCTGTTTATAGAATTTTAATTTCTCAAATAAGTAACCTCCTGTATTTTACATTAAATAATATATTAATATTAAAGAGTGAGGTTTTGAGTTGTAGTTATCTTATTAACTTGTCTTAATTATCCATGATTATATTTACCACAAAATAGTTTCAGAACAAGCAAGTAATGGAAGAGTTCAGTATAAATATAGTTGTGCTGTTTACCATTTAGGATATACTTCAACATGGTCATTTATTTAGGTTGAGCTGAATTTAAATTGAAGTGCTCCTAAACTATTTTAATGACATAAAAGTCACACTAATATAGAAACAAATAACAACTCAATTTTATTTTAAATAAAAAACTAAACTCATAGAATCATCTGCATCTTAAACCCATCGCCCAGTCAATTACCAGCATATTCAAGTTCTACTTCCTCTACTGCCTTTTAGGTGATTCTAACTGTAGATGCCACTCTAAACAAAACATTTTAAAAATCTTCATTTCTGTCTGTGCACTAACCAGGAAAAACAAAAGAGATGTTCACAGTACACTGTTCTAGAATCTATATAATCTGCCTATAGATCACCTGTGATATAAAAACCTTGATTTCAAATATGAAAAATGTAAAGTCGAAAGATGTTAAATGACTTTCCCATGAACCTTAATTGAGGGCAGATCTTGATCCCCTATATTTTGTTATCCCTGCTTCATTTTATTAACCTATTAACCAAGAACTATTTTCCTTTATGATGCAGTGTTTGGGGGGAAAAAAATCAAGTTTTTTTCCCAAGAAATGGAAATGGTCAGTACATTACAAAGTTTTAATCTCAGAAACATATCGATATCACTGAGAAAAAAAAAAACAGCATACCTCAAGTGCTTGGCACTTTCCTCGAATTCTTTTGCAAAGAAGTTGATAATTCTCCAGCTCAACCTTCAGCTTCATAGTCAATTCCTGGCCACTAGAGGGCACCTTTTTAGCTATTAACTTGATGTTTTTTTTCAGTATTTTTACTCGGACTTCCTTTTGCAGCACATCCTCTTTTGCTCTCTGTTCCAGGGAAGGATAGAAATGAAAATTGTCCCCCTTTCTCACTAACCAATGTCTTTCTTTTTCCTAAAGTAGCTAAACCAAAATTAAAGCCTCTATGTGATTTCAACTACCTAATTTAGAACACTATTTAGGTAAGCACTAGAGAGACTTATTTTGAAAAAATAATATAATAAAGTTAAATTAAATTAAATACTAGCTATAAATCCTCACTCATTATATGCCCCAATGAAAACAGTCCCACATAAACATTTTTAGTAAATAACAGGCAGGCAACTTTAACACCTAAGTCATCCTTAACTTACGTTTACTGACATTAAATATTTTCAAAGTCTGGGCCCATGATAAAAATATCTGCATCTTAATGTAGTAGGCTACCTATAAAATACCTTATATACTGAATAATTTTTAAGCAAAAAAAAAAAATCTACCCTAGCCCAGCTGGCATGGCTCAGTGGATTCAGTGCTGACCAATGAACCAGGAGATCAAGGTTCGATTCTCAGTCAAGTCACATGCCTGGGTTGTGGGTTCAATCCTCAGTGTGGGGCCTGCATGAGGTAGCCCACAAATGGTTCTCTCTCATCACTGATGTTTCTTTCTCTCTTTCTCTCTCCCTTCCTCTCTGAAATCAATATATATATATATATATATATATATATATATATATATATAGTCACACACACACACACACACATATATATATTTAAAAACTACACTAAAAATTATTCTTCTGTGAAAATTTAAGTATAATAAAAGTCCTTTGCATATATAGTAATGCATGGATTACATCTAATCCATTCTAAAATATATTTTTATTGATTTCAGAGAGGGAGGGAGGGAGAGAAATATCAATAATGTCAGAAAATTGCCGAAACCGGTTTGGCTCAGTGGATAGAGCGTCAGCCTGTGGACTGAAAGGTCCCAGGTTTGATTCCAGTCAAGGGCATGTACCTTGGTTGCGGGCACATCTCAGTGGGGGGTGTGCAGGAGGCAGCTGATTGATGTTTCTCTCTCATCAATGTTTCTAATTCTCTATCCCTCTCTCTTCCTCTCTGTAGAAAATCAATGAAATATATTTAAAAATAAATAAATAATGAGAGAGAATATTGATTCACTGCCTCCTGCAAGCCCTCTATGGGGGATCAAGCCTGCAATCCGGGTATGTGCTCTCACCTGGAACTGAACTGTGACCTCCTGATTCACAGGTTGACACTCAGCCACTGAGTCACACAAGCTGGGTAAAATCTAATACTTTTTAAAGAACATCTGCAGAGAGATTTTTGCTTTTAGGCTAGTTAACTTTGGCGTAAAACATTCAATGTGTTGCTTAATCTTATTTTTTAAACATAGCCTTTAATCACTATCTCTTTTAGTTTGGACACTGAAGGAGACTTGAAGTAAGGTTAGAAATTTGGGAATGACGCCCAGTTCTTTTATCATATTAAAAAAAAAAAAGAGGGTTCAAGACTATTGCCATAGGAATATAAGTGCACCGGAAGTATATCCTGTGGCCCCAAGTGATATTAAATCCCTTAACGATGGATTACTGCAACTCTACCTGTTCTAACAAACCACATATATACATGCAGCATATGCCCCATGTAGTAACTGGCAGAAATAAGAATAAACCCCAAGCAAACTGGAAAGTCCTTCTTGGTCCGAATGGAAAAAAAAATTATCCCTGAAAATTTTTGGAAATAGTTGTGATGATTGCACAATATTGTGAATGTGATTGATGTCACTGAATTTTTTAAATTCGGTCTTTGTGGTTCCCCAGGTTCTAAAATAAAAAAAAAGTCACAGGGCCCCACATGGATTCAACTCATGAGCCATGTTGAACATCCTTCCTTACTAGAATCACAGCAGTTCCCCTTCCTTTTTTTTTTTTTTTTAATTTGAAATCCTCCTATGAAGGATTATGTACCATTGACCTTTGAACAACACAATGGATCAACATTCATAAGTAGCTTTTGATTCCCCCAAAACTAACTACTGCGCCTCCTGTTGACCAATAACTTAAACAGCCTTACCAATAACATAAACAGTCAATTAACACATATTTTGTAGGTTATATGTAAGCTAGAGGGGGGGAAAGTTACAAAGAAAACCATAGGAAAGAGAAAATACATTTACAGTATTTATTTTTTAAAATCTGTGTATGAATGGATCCCTACAGTTCAAACCTGTGTTGTTCAAGGGTCAATTGCACAATCATGATTTACAGACAGATGGATGGTCATTTGTATGATTGATTGAGAGATAAAGCCTGCTGATACTGACTATCCCAGCCTCACCTGCATCTCCTCTACATCTTTCAAAAGTTCTTCTGGTGACTTGTATTCAAAACTCTTATCTAGGTATTCTTCTTCCACCTCCATCATCCATTCTTGCATTTCCCTTAAGTCTTTTTTCAGGTTCTTCACTTTTCCTTGACGTTCAGACCATTTATCTTTGTGACTATAAATCTAGAAAAGAAAGGCCATTTAGCCAAATAAATAAGTGTTAATACAGGAAATGATAGGTTTCTAATAGCTAACTGTACAGTGGTAACTTCCCACAAAGACTTTTAGGGTTAAAATTCAGATAAAAGCTTTTACACACTTTCTGCTGATGCTGTGAAAATATAAGCAATAATGAAAACAATAATGAAAACTGTGATTCTAGTTCACATTTTGGATATTAATCTAATCTGGACATATCTATAATAATCAAAACACAATATGCTAATGAGACCAGACATCCTTCCAGACAAAGCCAGGTTGTGAGAGAAACAACCTGCTGGCCATGGCTGGAGGGAAGCCTGGGTCCCGGGTGCCAGAGGGAAGCTGATGCCAGCAGCCAGGGGAAGCAAGACCTACTCTTGCACGAATTTCGTGCATCAGGCCTCTAGTCCATTATAATTTTTAAAATGCATAACTTCCCAAATTAAGGAATCTCACCTAAAAGCACATGTTATAGCAATAAAAGCACATGTCATAAGAAATTTTACTGTAGCATTGTTTATTGTAGAAAAAAAAAAAAAATATATATATATATATATACAGTAAAGCAACAATCAGACTGTCAAATTACAGCAGGTAGGGTAGGGAGATCTGGGGGAGATAATAGATCAACCGAAGGACTTGTATACATGCATATAAGAACAACCAATGAACATAAAACTCTAGGAAGGGAGGGTATGCATGGGAGGGAGGGGGGCAAAAATATCAATAAAATATATTTTAAGAAAATGCAACCAAAATACCCACTTTCTCCCTTTTAACAGGATTCGCTGTAACAATTTTAATTTTAAAAGCATAGAAGAGGAAGCTGTTACTAACGATGTTCATAAAATACTGTTCTACACACTTTTTATTTTGATAATTTACTATACTTTCATATTCCACAGAGACACAAAAATGTTATGAGAAAATAGGTGTTTTTCTCAACTTGGTTCAATAACTTAAAAATTTCAGAGAAACCTAAAATATTTCCCAAGAGCTCCTCCCTCTAACTGCAAACTCATTCTTACTAGGGGAGAGATGCCGGCCACAGAGACCATCCTCACTCAAGTTCAACCTCACTCAAGGCAGCGTCACCTGCCAGGGCTGCTTGGTTGCACAGCTGATAGTCACCAACGGCCAGGACAGGAATAGATGGCTCTCACGAGAGTTAGGGGCACAGTTTAGCAGCTTTCCTGTCCCGACCCTCCATCAGGATCACAGCATAAACATAGAAAGGGGTTAAACAGGAGCTTTGATCTCAGGCCAGTGTGGTACGCTAAGATCCTGCTGCCAGCAATACAAACAGCCCTGGCCCAAGCCTGGCTGATCAGCAGTTTAATCTGATCAGCTTCACACACTCACACAAACACACACACACACACACACACACACACACCACAGTTCTTGGGCCCCCCTTCCAGAACATTCTCTTTGCTAGTTTCTGGACACTAGTTAGTTATATAATTTTCATGGATCCATAGAGAAATGTAAAAATAAAAATAAATAAAGATACTAACAAACTTTTCAGAAAGAGCAAAGCTCAAAATTGTAATTAACTCCCTGAAATTACCAATTTTCTATTTTCTGGCATTATAGTGTTCTTTCTTTCATGAGATCCTGGCTAGGTAGAATAGATGACATAGACTGGTTTTTGCTTGTTGGTTGATTTCATATGCCTGTCCCTTCTTAGCAAAATAAAAGTTTGGCAGCATTTATGCTTATCTCAAAGTTCTTCAACCTTTTTAGGACTCAGTGAAATGCAATAGTCTGGAGAAATGCCTGCTGCTTAGGATACTTAAAAATGTCCCATACATTAAGTTTCATGTTTTAAATGAGTAATAATTCACAACTAATTCTATACTGTCATATGTGTGGTACAATAAGTGGATAGGGAGATAGAGACAGACATAGAACTGAAGGTCTATGTCTGTATGTCTGTATGTATCCATCACCTTCCTGGCTCCTCACTGCCACTTACAAACCATTTTCCCTATTTCCTTCCCCGAAAAACCCATTCAAGCATATAGCATCAGATTATACACATTTAGAGAAATCTAAATTTGGCTAAATTATTAGATAACTAATGACATGTCGAATAAAATCTCAGGAAATTGAGGACCCCACCAGAGCCGTGGGATGGCCTCAAGTCCCAAAGTCCCCCCGTGAAGGGCCAGCATGAGCAGGATGGCCCTGAGTCCTGGAGTGCCGCCAGGCCCCGCCCCCCACTGTGCGAACAGCCATCTTGTGACTGCGAGATAATGTGAGGACCACCTAGCCTTTTATTAGAAAGACTAGTGTCCTGGTGCACAAATTCGTGCACCTTGAAAGGGAATTAGAAGAAATATTTCAGTATCACTATTTGCCAAGTCCTCGGTGGAGGTATCTGGCTCCCTCTCCATCCTGTCAGAGTCTGTGAGGGCACCCATGGGGTTGCAGTGTCAAAGCCGGTGCCCCATGGGGCTTCAGAACACTCCTGAGTTCCGCTGGAGTCCCATAGCCCTGCAGGGCCAACGCCCAGTGGTTATGGGGCTGGTGAGGAGGATGAGAGTGGTGGCCTGGCTCTACGAAAACCAAACCGCCCTGGGTTCCCTCTAAGCCCAATCGGTTCCCAGTGGGGCTGCAGGACTTCCCCGAGTCCCGGACCCCAGCAGGCCAGTGCCCCAGCGGACATGGGGCTGCTGAGGGGGTGAGGGTGGTGGCCTGGCTCTAGGGACACCGCCCTGGGCTCCCCTGGGTTCCCTCTAACCCTAAGCTGGTGCCCCGGGTCAGGGGGCTGGTGAGGGGATGAGAGTGATGGCCTGGCTGTAAGGACACCAAGCCGCCCTGAACCGCCCCGGGTTACCTCTCTGTTGTTGGATCTAGAAAAGGGCCAAAGGCGCCGGGACCGCTTGCGGAGGCAGCGGCAGCAGCGGCGGAAAGTGCTGCCAAGGCCGCCCTCTTGCAGGTCGCAGCAGGGGGACTGCCGAAAACAACAAAACATGTCTTCGCGATAGGGACAACTCCATCCACGACTGCTCCAGCAGGAGCGGGTTGGGGTTTGTGGTGGGGGAGAGGTTGCCTGGCTACCAGGGTTCCACGCCCTGTCTCCGTCATCGGGGCGCGAGGTCACTGCTCCATTGTGGGGTGCAGCTCAGGGTGGGGCACCAGGCAGTGACCCGGGGGGTTTGTGACATGCCCCTACCCCAGGTCAAGGCTGGGGGGTGGACGTGGCGTGTGGTGGCTCCCTGCGCCAGGTGTATCCCCACAGGGGAGCTGAATCTCATTTCCCCCGGGGGGAGGTGGAGGTGGAGATGGAAGTGGAGGTGGAGATGGAGTAGGGGGTGCCCTTTGCCCTGATGTTTAGCCCTGGGGACGCAGCCCCATGGGGTGACTCCCTGATGTGCCTCCCGTCCACCCCCCTCTGGCACCCTCGCGCTCAGTGGCCAGCCCGGCCCCGCTCACCTGAGCGCCCATGGTGCACACGACCATCCCTGACAGCCAGAGCGCCACCCAGGCTTTTAGTAGGAATATCCTATTAACTGCCTTTTAAGTGTGGTCATGGTGTGGTGGTTTTGTGTAATAGAGTCCTCACTGAGGGGTGAAGTGTGAGGATATATTCAAATCCTTGTCCAAAGTACATTTGTAACCAAAAACAAAAGAAATATACATGTATGCATGTATGCATGTGTGCATTTAGATAGATCAGGGGAGAAAATGAGAAAGCAAGCATGGTAAAACACTAAACATGGGCAAATTCAGACATGGCGATGAGGCTGCTCCCTGTATCATTATTTCAACTTTCCTTTCAGTTTAAACTTATGCAAAATAAGCAATTTGGGGGAGCAACCACCATTGCTCCCCTCAGTCTCCCATTGGTTAAACATCCCCAATCCCTTCCAGGGTGGCTCTAGGATAGGGGTGTCGAACTCAATCAGAGAAGGGGCCAACGTCTAAAATCCAGCCTAAATCGCGGGCCGAATGGTTTACTGAACAGTCATAAACTGACAATGTCATAAACTGACAGTGGAGTGCAGTGATGACAGCGCGGTGCGGGCCACATTGCAAGGCCTGGCAGGCTGGATTTGGCCCGCGGGCCTTGTGTTTGACACATGTGCTCTAGGACATGATATCCAAGTATTGCACTCCCCACTCAGATCAACATGTTCTGGAAACTACAACTTTTCAATGTCCTTACAGTAGGTATGCCACACGGAACTGAGTATTCTTATAATGTTGGGTTGAATGACAACAAAGGGACCTAACTGGTATGTGACCGCAGATAATTCCATTCATGAAATGCCATCTAAAATTCTTTGTTTTATTTTTCCTACTGTAGGGTTGTTTTTTTTCTTTCCTCTTTTATCTGATTGTTTATAACTATATTGTTCACAAGAATATGGTTAACTGAAACTTCAAAATTCCTGTAACTTCCACAAAATTACATTTCCCCTATTTCATATTGCTTACAATTAGGAGTTGATGTTTACAAACAATAACCTTTGCCTTCTTAGCTCACAAAATTATTTGAATTTTTAGTTCCTCTATTTATTAAAAGATATTTTTTATTGATTTCAGAGACTAAAGGAGAGGGAGAGAGAGAAACACCAATGATGAAAGAGAATCACGCCCCACACTGATTCATAAGTTAATAAGTGAAAGCTCAACTACAGAACCACACCAGCTGGGCTAGTCTATCTACTTTCATATCAGCTAACCCTCCCAGCTCTTTCTTATCTGCAAATCTGAGATTGAAGTATTCCTTTTCTGTTGACTTCATTGAGGGTAATTGGGCTTTCTCAGGTAAAAAAATAAAGACAATGGCAGTGCCTATCTGAGCATTCCCCTGTGAAGACACCATGTCATTCATTATTCAACAAATTTCAAGCTTATTTTTCAAAATATAATAGTCAACCTAATACTAGCATCCAATTAATTTTCCATCTCCATCTGATAAGGTTATAAGAGATTTTCTCAAATACTTTACTGAAATCTAGGCTTGCCAAAAAATGATGGTTTGTAGCATTATTTGAACTAAATGAGCTAACATGAAATGTGGCTCTATGAGTCTGTGATTCAAATAATTGAATATCCATTTTCCCAAAACAATAATTTTAAAGGAAAATCAGTCCTTAAAGGAAATGAGTCTGGACAAGGCTTATTAGTGGTGTCCATGTTGATTCCTGACAACCACACAGCCTTTTCCAGCACGTATAAGACCTCTGGTTGGTCATTTATCTATTGCCAAGAACCAATATCCATCTTACTTCAGGTCTTTCACTTCTAAAAAATGCTCCCCTTTAATTAGGACTTACTTCAGGTCTTTCACTTCTAAACAATGCTCCCCTTTAATTAGGACTCCATTTTTCTGGTAATTTCTCACAAAATACATGATGTGACCTTGAGACAATGGTGAAAATCCCAGGTGAATTGGGATGCAGATTTAGGCTTCTGAAGGATCCGTGTGGTTTTTCCATCTAACTCAGAATTCAGGCTCTAATACACTCTCAGTAATGACTATTCCACACTTTCTGGTTTTCAGGGCCATTCTCTGATAAAGATGGAAAGTAACACGTGCCGATATGCTGAGGCCTTTCTGGCTCTATTAATATTATACCACCTGCACAACAACCTCCTCCCTTTCCATCCACGGCGTTGAAAGCTTTTTTCATCCCACTGTGCACCTTCCACATTTCTCTTTCCCTCTGTTCTTTCACCAGCCTGCCCCTGTTCCATAGGCCCATGCTACTCTTACTCTTTGCTATACTTGCTTTGGTGATATAACTCTTCGGTTATTGACTCCAGCATCTGAGGATCTTACTACAGAAGACATGGTCAGGACAAGTAGCGGTGGGGTGTGCAAGAAGACAAAAGTGCAAGAAGAGAGAGTCCAGCCAGCATGACTCAGTGGTTGAGAATCAAATTATGAACCAGAAGGTCAGGGTTGGATTCCAGGTCAGGACATATGCCTGGGTTATATGCTCGATCCCCAGGGTAGGGTGTGTAGGAGGCAGCCGATGATATTCCCAACTCTCTCCCTTTCCCTTTTTCTCTGAAATACATTTTTAAAAATCTAAAAAATAAGAAGAGAGAAGAGTATGAAACTCTTATAAAGTACATGAAGAATTCGACCTGCCCACTTAAGTACCTGCCATTTCTGGCCCTGTCAATCTCCATTTTGAACTTTTTAAGAGTTAGCAGCAGCTTTACTCCATATAACTGACAACTCAATAAATCAAGTTTTGAATAAGGAAACTGACAGTCTCCTGGGCCAAGGCTTTTTGACATTTGCATGGAAGCATCATGCTGCAAGGAAGTTTTAGTCACAGTCAGCCTTGACTGGAGCAAGTGGCCCCCATGATACCCATTTTGGCATAAGAGAAGTTTTATGGCATCAACCCTTACCCTTCCTCCCTCTCTCACACACAGACCATGTGAAGACACCCAATTCACACACGCCTGATCTTGCTTACCCTTCACTATGAGGGAAAAGAAATAGGGGAGGAACAGACACCAGCCATGCAGACCAACTGATCACAGATAGGCATCTGAAAAGCTGTTTTTACAACCAAGAGCCCCACAAGTCCCCCCACCATGCTGAGCCCTAGGAAAAAGCGTGCCCCCAGGAAGAGGAAGGCTAGGGTCTGAACACCAACTTTCTAATTTCTCTTCTTTGAGCCTCAGAAGCCTCTGGGGAAAATAACAAATACGTTGCCTGAAAATTTCCTGGAAAACATAACGTTTGCACAGGTACAGAGCTGGGATGCAGTAAATGGCACCTATTATTAATAAGATCTACAAAACTAAGTGCTTTAGGACCAAGATTAGCCCCATAAGAGTTACCACGTCCAAACTCTGGTGTTGATTCCCAGTGGACACTCCACAGGAATAAGCAAGGGTGAGTACATGTTTCCTTAAGGGTGTTTAATGGTTTAAAATTGTTGAGGACATGAATGCTTGTTCTGCCATATAACTGTTGAAAAGTAACTGTTCAAAAATAACAGTTTGAAGAACAGAATCCAGTTCAGCAGAAGGAAGCCAGATAAATGAGGACAGGTCCAATGTTATAAATGCCTAGAGTAGCGTCCCTTAACTGCCCCTGCCAGCCATACCAGGGGGAGGGTCACTAAGACCAGGTGCTAATACCAGAGAGGAAGCTCTGCTCAGCCCTCCATCTGCTCCTCTTTCCTTGGAAGAAAAACATTGTCTCACTTCACTTGTAATAACGTCAATTCAGAGTGTTTTATATTAATTTTTTCTCCCAAAGTTGCACTAGGTCTTATTTTCAGGGGATGTCTTATCTTTTCATGTGCTAGGTCATATTTTTGGGGAAATATGGTACCTGCTACAGCATGGCTTAACAGGATAGCTGGTATTCATAAAAGCTCTATCTATGCCAGGGATAATTAATTCTCTTAAGAAAACCCAAGTTTATTTTGAATCTGTATGATGAAAAGATAGCATATGCTAAAGATGAATCTTCAAGCCAGACACAAAGAATCTGTTAATGAATCTAGAAAAAAGAATTAACAAAGGAAGAAAGAAAACATGAAAAAAGAATGAAAGGTGAAAAAAAAAGAAAAAGAAAAAAGGAGACTAATTCCCTAAATTAAGTATTTTTCTACTTGAGAGAAGAGAAAGCAGATTCACAAACAATAAAAAGATGTAACTAAAGCAAGACAGTCAGAATCATGAGAGTGAAAGAATGGAGAAATGAAGGGTCAGGGACAATCCTATCCTCCCAGGTAAAAGAAAGGAAAGGAAGAAGAAAGGGTATCAGCACACAGTTCAGGATGAGCACAAGATAAATAAAACCATTTGAAAGACAACAGATACTTAGCCAGTGGGGAGTAGAATATTCAGAACCCTCAGGGGTAGTGAGTGGTTCATAACAATAATTATATCTACATTTGCATTTCCTTAGTGATTAGTATGACATAAGTACTGAGTACAAAATGCATAGGGTGGGGACTTGGGTTTGGAAAATTCCTGTCTGCTCTCACTTTTTCTTAGCTTCCATATCCACAGGAATCTGTCTCTTCTTTGGCGGAGGAGGAGGAGGCAGATCTTGCTTAGACCTTTTGGTGGTTACTTGTTCTCTTGTGTGAACAATCCCCAAAAGGTCCTTCTGAAGAATTTGGGACATTCCCAGCTTTCCTACAGCCTGAGTCACCTGAAATAAAATCAGCCAAGGTTTTAAGGTTTTGTTACAGCTTTATTGAGGTATAATCCATATGCCAGAAAGTTATTTCTTTGACGAAGTAAAACCAATGGTTATTAGTGTATAGACTTATGCAACCATGCCAACTTTCTATTCCCAGAATAATTGTGTTATTTCATAAAGAAACCCAGTACCCATTAGCAGTCACTTTCCATCCTCTCTCCCCCTTGGCTCCAGGCACCCAGTAATCTACTTTCTGTCTCTATGAGTTTATCTATTCTATGTAGTTCATATAGATATAATCATGGTGCCTATAAACTTGGTACTGGCTCATTTTACTTGTATGTTTTCAAGGTTCATCCATGTCATAGAATATCAGTACTTCATTTTTTTTATTGCCAAAAAATATTTCATTGTATGGCTATACCATATTTTGTTTATCAATCCACTCTTGTATATTTGAGTCATTTCATTTTTTGTCTATTATGAATAATGTTGTTTTGAACATTCACGTACATACCAAAGTTTTGAGGTTTTTAAAGCTTTCAAACAAATAAAATTTAGCCGAAACAGGTTTGGCTCAGTGGATAGAGCATCGGCCTGCAGACTGAAAGGTCCCAGGTTTGATTCCAGTCAAGGGCATGTACCTTGGTTGCAGGCACAACCCCAGTGGGTGTGCAAGAGGCAGCTGATCGATGATTCTCTCTCATCGATGTTTCTAGCTCTCTATCCCTCTCTGTTCCTCTCCCTAAAAAATCAATAAAATATGTTTTAAAAATTTAAAGATGATTTAATTGACTTATGTCTGTTATCAGTTAGCAAGCGTTAAATCACTGGATATTAATGTTTTTAAGATTCATTAAAATTTAGACAACTAAAGAACATTTTCATGTCAATTTTCAATTTTATAGTAAACCAGATATAAGGAATCAATTTTTAGTTTACCTACTACTTTTTTAGTTCATAAAAACTAAAACTAACCTGAAATTTAATTTCTTCTTAATAGCACAACATACTACCTGGATCAAACAATACCTGGTTGGAGGAATCTTCTAGTCTCTGAACCAGAGAATCCCATCTCTGAGTCAGTTCCTCAGAATCACTGTTGATCTTCTTGGATGCCTTAGGGTTATCAAGTAGTTGAAACACATCCTGGCCAATCTCACTCAGCTGGTCCAATGCTTGATGCTTCATTTCCATGTCTTCCTTCAAAATCTAGTATTTCAGATATTTGTTAGACGACTCCCTTTTAACAGGACTTTATCTTCCTGTTCCCCGGTCAGGGCATGTTAAAACATGTATATATTTTATAGTAGAATGTACCCTTGTAATTATCTGATGCTAAAACATAAGAGTCCTGGTTCCAGACCATTCCATGGCAGCATTCGTGTGTTAGGTAATGATCTGGATTTTGTAAATGGTTTTAACCATTGATGTAAAAAACTAAAAGATCATGGGCTTACAGGACAGATGCTGACAATGACATCACTTACAACCAGGCACTGAACACTGATGATTAGCTCCTTTTGGGTTCTGAAGTTCCTCATCTGGACGTTATTTAACGCCTCTTCTTTTTCGGTGAGCCAAGCTGTCAGCAAGCACTAAAAATAATAACAAAATTAGATATACACTTGGGGAATTACTTGGTAATGTGATTCAATCAAGTTCCCAAATCTCTAACATTTATATTCTTAGAAGCTTTATCCTTATCTTGAAAAAGAAGGACTTCCAAAACCTAATCAGGAAGCATGAGTGACACAGAAAAGATATTATCCTTATTAAATTTGCAACAGATCAACCTGAAATTAGCCCCAAACATGAGTAAGTAAACCTAATTCTCAGAGAGGTTGGGGATCTAAAAGGCTATTGAAGTCTCCAAAGAATCACATTGTAACTCTCCGGAGACATGGGGAGTCTGGGAGATCACCTTGTTTCAATCCCTTGTTTCAGGGAGGAGAGAGAGGAGAGCCAAGTTATACATCCAAGGTCCCTTGGCGAGTTCACAGAAGAGCCATATCAAAGACCCACACTGCAAAGCTAATGGTTTTTCCAGAGCATCATTCAAGAAAACCACACCATCCTTCAGGTTCAAGAGCAATTATGGTCAGAGGAAGAAGTCTGAGGATAGTCCAAAGAATAAAGACAGTTAAACTTCATTGGCAAACAGTACATGTTGTTTTAGGCAGAAGTAGGAAGATCAATTTGAAGCAGGATGGAAAACAACATAGTTACATGGGGATAATTCTTCCCAAAATGTGGCATCTACCACACCAACCCTTTTCTGTAGGATGGGTGTGTATGTTTGGGGAGGAGGGGGTTCTTGGTTCTATGTTTACAATAGAATCAATTCTTTCTCTAACTGTGTTTTTTTAATCAGTGAATTTTACAACTATTCCTTTCCTCTACATTACACAAACAAAAAGATGAAGATGAAGGACATAAAGCGCAAAAGCGGATCCTGCCCTCAGTAATAGTAAGGGTAATAAGATATGAGCAGGAGTAACTATGGCACAAGATACAAAGTGCAGACACCACTTAAGAGACGGCTTTCAGTTTAGAGATAGGGAGAGCGGGGGATTTATACATGACTTCATGGTTCTTGATGGCTGCAGAGAACTTAAAAATGAGGAGATGGGTCTAAGGACGTCCCATGGCCGATGCCAATCCTTAATCAAAAACACAAAGGCTAGAAAATAAATGAAATACAGCCGCTCTTTCAAAAAACAAAGACAACAAAACAACAACCCAAACCAATGGCACCTACAGGGCCCCATGCATTGGAATTGACAGTAAAGAAGGACCAGCACTATTCCTGTGGCACAGGCAGCCTCGCCATGGGCTAGGGACTGGGAATTCAGGGTTTGAGCACTGGGCACATGGAAGGGCAGAGGGAACACTGAGGTTGGAAAGGTAGGTTGGAGTTCTTTACAGAATAGGCCCCTTGCCACACTTGACACTGGCTGGTGCTGCAGAAGTTTGGAACCAATTTCTCAGAGCCCATTTGTTGACGCTCGAAGTCTTGGCAGCTGAGTTAGAAATAATCCCATGAAGGAGGTTCTAACTGGGATATGGCTGACTTGGGGTCATTCCTACGATTGCAGATTTCTCTACATTAAGTACCCATGCTGGATTCAACTCTCCATTTTCAGATGATCCCTCCTTCTCCGTCACTAGCAGAAAGCCATTCAAAGGTGAGATGTAAACCGAAAATACGGGCCAGAATATCAGCTATGCCTGACTTGTAATTATTTTATTTTCCAAATTAAAATTCTTTCCAAATTTTAAATTATTTTACTTAGCAGAAAAGTAACACAATAGTTTTCTCTGGCAATGTCGCCCTCCTAGTGTCATTATTAAATTAAACTTTTAACTGCTCAATGTTACAGTTTGGAGTGAGAACAAGGGTCTAAGTAAATGTAAGTACTTTGTAAAGTGAACTGCAAATATTCCAGAAATCATAATCTGGTCCATTATGAGATTCTTAACAGGAAGGCTGTGGCCAATGATTGGGGGTGTGGAGAAGTGATTAACAATTTATACTGGGACAAATTTTGTACCCCACTTTTGAAGAGGTTCTAGCTGCACCATATTTATTAAACCACAAAGCATCACATACTTGTTTTTATTGCCTGAAAAGCATCCAGTTCTTCTTTTGTAGATAGAAATGAGATTCATTTAAAAGAATTGAAATGGACCCTGAGATGAGGGAATAGAGTATCTGCTTATTTTCTAAACCACAACAGTTTGGTGTTTCCAGAGAAATGTTTGCTTATTTGCATTCTGTTTTGATGCCTGCTTTTCTGGAAGGATGTAGGAGGTAAAGGGCCACCGCTCTGACTGAAAATCATTTTCTATGGTAATACTTAGTAGGAAAAAAACATACTATTATCCAAATGTTAAATCAATGGTGTTACTAAATAATGTTTCCTAATTAATTCCAGTAGTTATTCTGTTTTAAAACCATTAAAAATTCTTGTGATTTAAAGGGCACAAAATATTAAGTGGATTCCTTATTTATGTAGCACAAACCATATGCTAGGCGCTGTGTTGGTACAAGTTCAAATACATTGCCCAGTACAATGCGATGAAACTATAATGTCAAGCAAACCATAAAAGTAGCATGTCTAAGTACTAACATTCTTAAAAATATCACAGATCAAATTGTTATTACAATGAGCAGTACAGTACAATCTCTATGAATACTCTTCATTTAAAATGGATAAAAATCTGACTTTAAAAGTAACAAATAATTAAAATTAGAAGAAAGGTAAACTTTGTTCTAATGCCATAATTGAAGATGAGTTACCTTCCACCTCTATGGATAACAGTTTCATACCTGTTCTTCCAATAATCCCTGCCACAAGATATTGATTTCGTGTAACCTATTCCAGCGTTCTTCAGTCCATCGGCATACTGTGTCCAACATTCACCAAGTTTCTAGTAAAGGGAGAGACCATCCTTTGTCAGCACAGCTTTCAGAGAGTTATCACAATCCTCAAAGAAATTCTTGACATCAATTATTCTCTATTACAAAGCTTTAGAAATTGCTTTAAAAATAATACAGATGAATGCTCTATATTTATAGATGAGAAAAACTAATTTCCATAGGATGTAATATTTTATACTACATAGCTAAAAAGTAGCACAACTAGAACTCTATCATATAACTGTCTACACCAAATTCCTGCCCTTTCCATTTTATTGTGGTTTTTATTTGAAAATTTAGCATTTTAAAGTACTAATGCATAGTACTTAGTATTATACTATAGATTGTGATAACTGTCTCTGAAAGCTTTAAAGTATTGATACATAAAAAATGCTAAACCCCTTGCAAAGGCTTGATACCATAACCTTTGTGAGAAAAAAAAAGCAATTTGCTGGGGTCCCTAAAACTGCTATTGAAATTCACACATTGCTCCACCAAAGAAACAGGGATAGGAAATCCTACATAGCTGAAATTCTCAAATTTTAATATGCATGGACATTTTTTTTTAAGTGCATATCCAAGGAGCTCCAGTCCCAGGAATTCAGTTCTGCCTGAAGCCCGGGAATCTACATTTCAGCAAATTCCTTAAGTGATTCTGAGCAAGAAGCCTGAGGGCCACTTGTTGAGATTGATTCCTGTGCTTCCCAACCTAGCTACTATTGCACATAAAGCATCCTGCCCACTCACCCCAAGGGCAGATGGAAAGGAATGGTACCGAGGTCCTCCTGTCACCATACGCTGTGGAACCCCAGCTGGGAAGGACAGCCTAAAGTAGGTTCTTCTACTCTTCTACAGTGTGATGAGACGTAAAGAATAAGGGTACATGTACTCGGGTCTCAGACCAGAGGCCCCTTGTGTTCCACCTTCTTCTCAGGGTCCTTACCTGTAGCTGATCTTCCAGAACAGCTGTGGCACTCTCACCGCTGTTTTCATCAACAATCACCACCATGTGAGTTAATGAATTTACCTTCACCTGTTCAGCATCAAGATCATTTTGCAAGCTCTAAGAAAGAAAAAAAAATTAAGATATACCATTATCTCTACTCTCTCACATTTACCTATTTAAAATCCACTTGGTTGTCAACAGTAATTAAGGACATTTAATGAGGCATCATGTTTAAATTTCCAATCATTACCCTAAGTGTTCTATTAATGAAACAAGTCCGTTATACATCTTTACATTTCAGTATGAACCAAAGCAGTTTGAAAATGCAGTGTCATAACAGATGGCAAGTGGGATGTCTTTATTTTCAGTCCAAATTGTGGCCAAAATAATAATAATAATAATAATGATAATAATGTAGCATAAATGAGTTGAATGCCTATACTAGGAATTAAGGTAAGATTGTAGAGTTGGTAAATTTAAAAATTCCTGAATTTAACTAAACAAAGATCATTTTCTCTAGTGCAGCATGGCATAAAGTGAGAGATGAGGAGATAATATTTGATAGTCAGAAGCTATTCTGAATAGCTATCCAGGAAAGCAGATAGAGATAAAGATGACTTTCATTCTCACTCCTTACAAAGGAAGAGCATGGCAGGTGCTAAGATGTATGTATACAGGTAATTTATTTAAACACTACCAACAGTGTTGTCAAATGCCTTTGAGTTGCATTTAAAGTATCCCTAAAGCTTTATTTATCAGTAAATATATGTATGTATCAGTTATCCAGATATTTCAATGAAAAATAAGATTATTCAGACAACTTGCAGAGGGGCTAATTGCTATCTTGCCTTGATTGTGAAAAGTTTTCTCCTTAATTTGTGATGAAATTAAATGATCCACTAAATTTTGATTCTTCATTTAGTGCCAAATACTTTTCCAGATTGGAGAAGAAGCAAAAGATTTTCTTAAAGGGTAATACAGATAAATCTGAGAGTTTGCTTCTTTGCACGGCATTGATGCTAACACACTAGAGTTCTTAACCACTTACAGGTCCAAAACAACCCCTGAGAATCTTAGGGAAGCTCTGTGCTTTCTTAAGAGCACTATACATACCCACATAAAATGTTAGTAAAGCCACGTCCTCATGGACTCCGGCCTCTAAGCTGCTGATTAGCACGGGACACTGAAAAGTGTCCCATCCCTGCAGTAAGGACAGAAGCCCGTGAGAAGGCTAGGTGCTGCTGTTTCATAGTTGATGAGGTAGAAAAGAAAAAACGAGCCAGATTTACTTTATGATCTTCTAGCAGCTTTTGCAAGGATTGTAAATCTCCATCCAGGGGACAAGTCTCCATCTTCTGAATGCGTCCTTCCTGTGAGTGTCAACCAGGCGGAGAGATACTGCAGCTGCTGCTTCTGCAACTCCATCAGCACCTCATGCAGCCTATGGGGAGGGACACAGCATCAGCCCCACTTGCTTTTCCCCTTTGCAAAGGCAAATGCACACAATACACACTCCTGGCAGCTAACAGTCTGGGTAGCGTGGGGGGTACGGGGTGTCGGGCAAGGAAACTCACTCCTGTCTAACCATTTAAAGCAGCACTTAGTCTTTAAATATAGAAAGAAAACACACACACACACACACACACACACACACACACACACACAAACTTTCATTTTCCTCCTAAATGGAATCAATTAAATGCAGTACAATAATGCAAATAACAGCAGCCACCATTCCTATCAGAATCATTATTTCTTCAATCAGGAATTCCTGCATATTAAATATGTGGAAATTGCAATGGAATGTAGTTAGCTCCTTAATACACAATGCAGAGAGGGGGGAAAGAACCATGGGAGCCTGGGGGAGTGGGAGGGGGGGCAGGACTGCTTTGGAAAATGTAATAAATTGTAAATAAATACTACATAGTCCTGTCTTCACATTGAGTTAATGGTTAGCCAATTTGATACCGCACATCAGTATCTATCCATATAAAATATCCTTTCCTATACATGATGCCTGTACTCTAACTTCTACCTTTTAATTTGGTTATCACATCAAGATCATACAAAAATTCCTGCACCATCACACATTTTACAAGGCAAGCTCTGTAATTATCTTGCATTCACAGACCTTTATTTCAACTCAACTGGACAACACACATAGTGCAATAAAGTGTTCATTTCTTTGTTTCCACTCACCGGGACTGTCTGTCCATACTCTCCACCCTGAGGGCCTCCCACCTAGCATTCAGCAGGGTCATCTGTTCCTGGATTTCAAACTCCTCTTCATCGGACAGAGTCCCCTGTGTTATCAGCTGGTTTCCTGCCTGCAGGAAGCTCCCCACACTGCTCTACTGCGCAGTCAGCTCCATCATAAAAGCCTAGAAGAGTACATCACTGTGACTTGTGAGCAGCTCATTGGAAAAAAAAAGTAAATAAATTATTGTTTCAATATCAGAGATGCAGAAAAAGGCAGCCATGAAGAGTGCAAATAAAGTAGACTTTGGCCCAACTTTGAATATAGGAAAGAGGCACTGGCCTAACTAAAAAAGGGGAATCTATCAAAGAAAACAATATTACATCTGCTAATAGTAACTATTTTTAAGTAAATGCTGATGATGATACTGAGAGACCATGACATGGAATTATGGGAAAACAGAATAAATAAAACAGCGTGCTCACCCAAGAGAAACTGCTTAAAGAACCAGACAATTGCTATTATTTTCAAACCAAAACAGCACATAAGACCTGTCAACTCACATACTGGCCCCAAAACAAATCTACTTCATCAAAAAGAAATCTCCATACAAGCTAATCACTATCACTACAGTGCAATATACTATACTCTCAAAATATTAGGAAATGTTCATTGTAGAAAAGTATACATGAATACTGGCTACGACATTTGCTTAATCGTACAATAAATAAAAATAACCGCTTCCTGGGGAACATTCCAAGTCCAAAGACTGAGTGCATTGTATTAATTAGCCACTTGGTGTTTTAAGGATGACCATGCACTTCAGAAACCAGCAGTGCTGTGCACTGCTTTGTGTCCGTGGCTCCACAAAAGTTACATGTTACAATAAGATTAAAATCTGAGACCTAATTCCAATGCACAGTGAGAATCGCCCGCGCCGACTTTAAACAAAGCCCTTATTTAAATGTCACGAGTCCTAAAATGTGCCATGACCTTCCCGCAGGGCAGAATGCTGGAAGCGCACACATCAGGGCAGAGCCAGAGGAGGCACAGGCACCGTGGCGGGCATGGCCCCCTCACGGGCCACAGATGACTTACCTCGTGGGTGGCAAACTGCTCTTTGACTTCCTCCACGTCCTCTGAGATGTCGTCCTGCTCCTGGAACGTGTCCTCGGCAGAAAGCAGCCAGGTCAGCACCCTCCTCCAGGGCTGTCTGGTAGCTGTCCAGGTCCATGTCCACCTCAGTGATGGTGCTAGGGGTGTCAGCCCGCGGGCTCCCGTGCTCCTCTTCCAGCGCTGAGCTCTAGGAAAACAAAGCCGAGAGGAAACCCCCAGGCAGCGTGACCATGAGGTGTTTGTTCAACAGGGACACGCTGCATGGAGAGCAGCGGACAGGAAGAGCCCGCTGTGTCTCAGACATGCAGCCAGTTCGCAGGCGCTGGGGAAGCCAGGCTGGAGCTACTCAGAAAGCATGTATTGGTACCTCAAGAACACAGAACAGCCCGCTCTCCTGGATCCTGTGCTCAGGGGGATGCTCACATACGTGGGAAGTGACAAGTAACCCACTTGAATCACTTCTGAATAAAAGTAAAATGGCTCTTAGTGAAGCTGGAATCTCCGTGGTCCCAGTAAGAGATGCTGTTTGAGTTCAGCCAGGGCTAAAATAGGAAAGGTGCATGCAGGATGGTGTTGGGCCCTAAAGGATAAATCTCAGTTAAAGAAAAGGACATGAAGATTAGAACTCTGCTCTGACACTAGCAAAACTGCTTTTACTGAAATGCATGTTAGCATTTTATTTTTGATCCTGAAAGGCAGGCACACATACAGGCTGCCGATGGTGATTTTGGCAGGCTGCTACCTCTAGTTCACTTGCTGGTATGGGTTTATTGTTGTTGTTGTTTTTGTTTTAAACCCATGGGAATAAATTCATCCCAAACCATGGAATATTTTTATTTACTTTCTGTTACACACATGTGACAGCATGCTAACTGATAAATTGAATCTTATAACCAAATGAACTCTTTTTTGTTCATTGGTTCCCTTTTAGAGCAAAACTTCTTTAAAATCTGCTGACAGCCCATCTTCACTTAATCACTTCCCATCCACAATGTTTATGTGGTTCAAACATACAGCAATGTAGAGGGGAAAATAAGAAATTCTCATGGATTCGACAGCTCCGATTTGTTAACAGTCCCATTCAGTTTTGGTGTTGGTCCCCCCCACCCAACTGAAAAGGCTTTTGCCAATGTCAGCAAACACCTTCCCAATGACAAATCCACTTTTCTAGCACCGCCTTTATGGTGACCATGTTATTAGCCAACAAACTAGGACATTTTTATAAAAACGATGCTAGGACAACCCGCATAAACCAAACTGTCCCAAGCTAACCTAGAGATCTGGTCACCCTCTCTCTTAACTTATACTCTCAGCCACACTGCATGGCTGACTGCCCACCCTCCTGAAACCCTCCTTTCTCTCCCTGGGGAACCCCACACTGGTTTTCCTCCCGACTCTGCAGCCAATCTGTAAGTCATGGATCTCCTCAAAATTAAGCCTGGGACCTGTTTTCTTTACTCAGTGTACTTGGTCTGAGTGATTTCACTTATTCCTGTGGGGTTTCAAGAAACATCTATATCCCACAGACATTAAATATGTATTAATTCAGGACAGGATAATTCAGGAAAAAAATTCATGACTTTATTTTAAAAAAATGAATCTTTATCCTAATGAGTAAAAGTATTATAAATCTTTAAGTGAAAAATCCACTGAGTAACATATTGTCATTCTTTCTAAATGAAAGAAAAAATAAACCATGTATTTTGATAGCCCTTTGAAAATATAATGGTAAAAATCCTTTTGCTAAAGACGAAATGAAAAGCAGAAAAAGAAAACTAGTACTTAGAACAAAGCAAAGCTGACATGAGAGAAACCATCTGTCATACAAAATGACACTGATGGAAGATGGTGACCAAAGGATGGGAAATCACTGCTCCTTCAGCAAATCATGCAGCAGTATGATCACAGCCCTGGGCCCCCTTATTGTGTGAAGCAGTGCATTTCTTCTTAAGAAATCAGTTGAGTTATGGTTTTCTGTTACACACATGTGACAGCATGCTAACTGATAAATTGAACTTCCAAGGCATATGCAAGTGGACAAGCCAAGATGTTCTCAGTCAAGAAAAAAATCCTCTGCCCTGGCCATTGCTGCTCAGTTGCTGGAGCGTTTCCCCTATGCACCAAGAGGTCATCAGTTTGATTCTTGGTTAGGGCACATGACTGGGTTTGGGGCACAGTCTCCAGTAGGAGGCAGCCAATCAATGTTTCTCTCTCTCTCTCCCTCCCTTCCTCTCTCTCTCAAATTAATAAAAACATTCTTTTACAAGGGAAGAAAAATAAATCTTCTAAAAGTGTTTTTATCTGGTACCTAAGAGATAACAAAGACAGCCAGTCAAACATTTCAATAAAAATTTATCTTTACCTGTATATTAATATCTCCTTCTTCACATTCTTTTTTGTATTTCCTTGGGAGAGTCTCTACTTCACGGATGGCATCTATGGTGACTTGCTGAGGTAGCACCTCAAACAAAGATGTTAAATACATAATTATGGATTTCTTTTCAGGAAGCTGAACAGCAACATCTAAAAGGGGAAGGAAATAAAGACCAGCTTAAATTAGAAGTTCAAAATATGTGAACAGCTCAGTAGGAGATATAAAATAACTATCCTCAGCACCCATAAACAATACTATTATATAATTTTGCAGTACCATAGCTCATTAAGTTTATGTTTCATATAATGACAGAAGAGACAAGGCATAGACACTTTCTTAATTTTGTTCAGTATTATATTTCTTTAAATTCTTCCCTATAAGCTTTTCCCAAATGCTCAGAGAAATGCTGACATTTAAGATTATGCCAGATTTTATTAACATTATAAAAGTAAGTCTAGAATTAAATTCCACAACATTTGTAACTAAAGTTTTCACATCATATACAGGTGAGCAGTTAGGAGCCAGCAGTCCTGGGTTGTGAGAGAGATGTCTGAATGCTGGTTTAGGCCTGATCCCAACAGTCAGACATCCCCCAAGGGGTCCCAGATTGGAGAGGGTGCAGGCCGGGCTAAGGGACACCCCTTCCCCTCACCACCCCCCCTCCCTGTGCATGAATTTCTTGTACCGGGCCGCTAGTACTAGGATAAAACTGCATTTCAGTAAAATTAAACCAAATACTGAATTGGTTATCTAATAATTATATTTTCTTAAAACTTTAACTCTTCTGCTGGTAACAAATAACTATTCCTCAATGAGGTAATTAAATTTCCTCCTACAGGATCCTACAAATTGTTAAGTACAAAAGTTCCAATAACTGCGATAAAATGACTTGCACCATGTTTCAAACAAAAGAACACTGCTCAGTTCTCATAATTCCTCCTAAAAAAAAACAAACCACAACAACAAAAAACACTGCTCTTCGAATATCCAAAATGAGCAGCAAAATCAAGATTAAACTTAAGCACTGAACAATAACTTCAGGATCTAACAGCTTTTCAATTCCCAAGTACATTTGAGCCTGGCTGAAGGCATGTTCAAGTCTCTCAGTAGGGGACATCTTGACAACTCTATCCCAGCTGAAGAGATCAGGTCTGAAAATACCACACAAATAAAATACATTGAAGACAACACATGTGGAAACGAAGTGGTCATTGTTATAATCTAACACATTGCAGTTTTAGATTATTTTGTTTGTGAGTTTAAATTAAAAAGTTTAACTTTATATACCAAAACTTTGTCAAATATATAGTATTATAAAGTAACTTATAAAAATAAAAACAATGGATAAAATATTCTAAGTTTCCTGTATTGGCTAAGCATACCTATTAAATTTTCTAGAGTAATCACTAGAATATTAAAAATAGTTTATAATACTTTCCAAATAGTTAAAGAAAAATAAGAGGAGTATGAACCTATTAATATAAGATAAAAAGAAAAAAGACAGAGAAAAAGAAATAAAAAGCTCAAAATAAATAGGTAAAAAAAATGAAAAATTAACAGAAATACATCAATTACCACCATTAATACTAATGAATTAATTCTCTTATTGAAAGACCACTATTAGGAGGGTGGAAAATCCAGCTTACACAGGATATTCCTAAACCAAACGTCCTGAGAGAATTACTCTCCACTCACCCTCTCCATATTATATTGCTTAGTATTTCATGTCTATCTAGATTTTCTTTTAATCCTAAAAACTGGACATTTTGTGTGCTGACTTACACAAAAGTTGATCATTTTTGTGCACTCCATCTGTTATTGCATCCTACACTCACCTACCTCCTGGGATTGCCTCGCCCACTCCAGCCCTGACTCCTTTCAGACTTCCTCTCCTATTACTCCTCCCACTCACACCCTGCACCCACTGGCCTCCCCTCTTGCCAGCTACATTTCTCTTCAGCATCTTTACCACAGCTTTCTGCTACACAACTCACATTTCCTATTCTTTCTTTATTGTCTGCCTCCCTCTAATTGCACATAAACCCCAAGGAGATGGGGGTGTTTACCTTTTTTCTCTGTTATACAACCTGAGCCTAACACAGGAAAAGTACTACAAACACACTTATTGAACCAATTAAGTAGTTAATGGAAAAAAGTTTAGGCTAAAACTCAAGTTTTCTGACTACATGTCTTATCCAACTAGGAACAGTTAAGCTCTCCAAACTGATACAGTGAAAAAGATTGGGTGTGGAGGTTCTCTAACCAAATTTTAATTATATATCTCTAAAAAAGCTATAGCAAATATCATTATTATTGTAAAACATTAAAAACATGCCCTTCATTTTCAAGAACAAAATATTCTTCTCATTATTACCAATTCAAATCAATATTGTATTGAAAGGCAAGGCACAAATGAACAGGCGAAAAAGAGAAGGGGAGGGGAAGAAAGGGAAGAGAAAGAGGGAGGAGGGGAGGGGAGAGGAGGGGACTATTATAATCTATGGATGGTCTACCAAAACTGCATTAATTCTGCAGAAACAAACTTAATTTTGTAAAATTTTAACAAGTTTCTAGATCTAAGATGTAGTGGTATCAATTATATTTTTATATATAAGCACAGCATATACAGGAAACAAAACTTGAAACAATAAATTATTTAAAATGGCAATAAAACATAAAAGAAGTTTCACCTTTCACATTTAAATTCTTGATGCATCTCAAATTTATTTGTGGGTAAGGTGAGGTAAAGATCCAACTCAGGTACTTACATATGGGTAACCAGTTGTCCCATACCATCTATTTTAATAGCAATCAGTTCAGTTATATATCAGGATGGTGCTATTTCTGAGTCCTTTATTCTGTTAGGTTGAGTATAGAAACTGCCATTGTTGTACGTCAAAATAACAGTGAAGCACTGGCAATTTCATATGGTTCAGCCTGTAATTAAATTAGCGTACTTATTTATAGCACCATAGTTTTAATTAATGTAGCTTCATCATTACTTTTGGTTTCTGTTTGAGAAGTACTTCAGCCTAGTTCTGTTTCACAATTGTTTTTTTTATTTTATTTATTTTTTTTTACATATTTTATTGATTTTTTTTATTGCCCCCCTTCCTCCCTCCCACACATCCCCTCCCTCCCCATAGTTTTATGTCCATTGGTTGTACTTATATGCATTTATACAAGTCCTTCGGTTGATCTATTATCTCCCCCTCTGTTTCACAATTGTACTGGCTCTTCATGGGCTTTTGGTCTTTCATATATTTAGAATCTGTTTATAAATTTCATGAAAAAAAATAATTTTTTAGAATAAGTCGGGACTGCACTGAATTATAGAACTTTCCTTTTGGTATAAGAATGGACACTAGCACAATTCTTTGCATATATTTCTGATTAGTGCTGAATGAGTGGGACTGAACTATATGAATCATTTTAAATGTTTTAACTTATGAATATGTAGAAGCAGCTGTGGCTGTGCTGTGTCATTTAAGTCCACAGAATAAAGACTTGGTGGTAAGATTTTTTCCATGATTTCACTTTTCTTAATATTTTGATAGGACGTTTACCTGGAGGAGAGCAGGGCTAGTGGAAAGGGGCTTTACGGAGGAGCAGTGAGGGAGGGAGCAGATACACATCTGGAAAGCCCACAACTAAGGAGAGTCATTCTCACTTATGTCAGTGAAGCAGGGCGTTAAAGGCGAGCCCGTCTTTCCAGATGGTGGTGAGGTTGAGGACACTGACTTGGCTGTATGGCCTGGTGGACAGGAGCACCCAGCTCAGCAGGATCTTCTCCTGGTTTTTCTGCTGAACGGCTGACATGATGTCCTTCATGACATCTTTCACCTGCCAGAGAAACCATGTCCGCCTATGACGTAAAGCAACTACTGGGATTGAGTCCTTGAATGAGAACTATTTCATTACTTAACCATAGGGATCAGGTCACTGGTGATTCAATTTATTTCAAATTTCCCTTTAAACAGCGATTATTTTGAAGTACTATAATTTAGAAGGTGAGTTTTTACTTCACCATTATACATTACCATAGTACTTTCTATATCTTAACAATACTCAGATTCAGTTACAATAAACATTACTTTCATAATCCCTAAAAGAGTAATATTTTAATACTATACATTTACAAAGAACTTTTGATAGAAAATCAACTGTTTTGATTTTCTACAAAATATAAGGATGCAAGGAAGACATTTTGACTGAATGCAAAATCAAAGAATGAAGTAACTTTCCCGATTATAATCAAGAACTAATATTGCACAGTATTATTCTAAAGAAATACATGTGTTTTAAGAAAGTGCTCAAAGAATGATGTGGATATGTCAAAAGGACACAGATCTGATTTAAGGTGTGGTCAATCACATGGGCCAAATTTAGTATAATTTAAGCGTCAAAATCTATTTTCATAAAAGGGTAATATGCTAATTAGAGTGGATAGACAGATGTCTTCTGGATGTCCTTCCAGACGTATGTCTGGACAAAGCAGAGAGGTGCGATGAAAGCGCTGAGGGCAGTCAGCAGCTGCAGCAGCTGCAAGGGCTAAGGGCAGGTGGCTGTGGCCAGCAGTGACAGCAACAACGTGGTGATGGGGGCAGCACCTCCCCCTGATTGGCCTGATTGCCTCTCACAGAGGAAGGCCAGGCTGCAGCTTTTGCCCCTGGGGAACAGGGAGGAGAAGAGTGAGGAGGGCAGAGAGGAGGACAGAGAGGAGGCCAGAGAGGAGGACCCAGAGGACAGAGATGAGGCCAGAGAGGAGTACATGGAGGAGGAGCGTGAGGACAGAGAGGAGGCTAGGTAGGCGGACAGAGAGGAGAGAGAGGAGACCAGAGAGGAGGACAGAGATGAGAACAGAGAGGGGGACAGGGAAGAGTACAGAGATGAGAACAGAGTGGAGAACAGGGAGGCGCACAGGGAGGAAGACAGAGGAGGACAAAGAGGACAGGACAGAGAGGCCAGGACAGAGAGGTTAGAGAGGAGAACAGAGAGGAGGACAATGATGAGGACAGAGAGGAGGACAGAGAGGTTAGAGAGGAGAACAGAGAGGAGGACAATGATGAGGACAGAGAGGAGGACAGAGAGGAGGACAGGGAGTACAGGGAAGAGGACAGAGAGGAAGACAGGGAGGATGACAGAGAAGTGGACTGATAGGATGGCAGAGAGGAGGACAGGGAGGAGGACAGAGAGGAGAACCAGGAGAGGACAGGGAGGAGGACAGAGAGGAGGACAGGAAGGACAACAGAGAGGAGAACCGGGAGTAGGACTGGGAGGAAGATGGGGAAGAGGACAGAGAAGACAGAGAAGAGGACAAGAAGGAGGAAGAAAGGAGAACAGGGATGAGGACAGGGATGAGGACATAGAGGAGGACAGAGAGGAGGACAGAGATTAGAATAGAGAGGATCACAGGGAGGAGGACAGGGAGGAAGACAGGGAGAAGGACCGAGGAGAACCTGGAGGAGGACAGAAAGGAGGATAGAGAGGAGAACAGAGAGGAGTACTGGGAGGAGGACAGGGATGAAAACGGAGAGGTGAACAGGGAGGAGGTCAGAGATGAGAACAGAGAGCAGGACGTGGAGGAGGACAGAGAGGAAGACAGAGAGGAGAAGAGAAAGGAGGACAGAGAAGAGGACAAGGAGGAGGACAGGGATGAGGACAGGGAGGAGGACAGAGGAGTACAGAGGGAGGAAATGGAGGAGGGCAGATAGTAGGACAGGGAGGAGGACAGAGTGGAGGACAGAGATGAGAACAGAGTGGAGGACAGGGAGAAGGACAGAGAGGAGGAAAGAAAGGAGGACAGGGATGAGGACATGGATGAGGACAAGGAGGACAGGAGAGAGATGACAGGACTGAGATGATTAGAGAAGAGAACAAAGAGGAGGACAGGGATAGGACAGGGAGGAGGACAAAGAGGAAGGCAGAGAGGAGGATAGAGAGGAGGACTGGGAGGAGGATATAGAGGAGGACAGAGATGAGAACAGAGTGGAGGACAGGGAGGAGGACAGATTTGAGAACAGAGAGGACAGGGTGGAGGACAGAGAGGAAGACAACGAGGAGTAGAGAGAGCAGGATAGAGAAGAGGACAGGGAGGAGATCAGGGAGGAGGAGAGAGAGGAGGAGAGAGAGGAGAACAGAGAGTAGGACAGAGAAGAGTACAGAGAGGAGGACAGAGAGGAGGATAGGGAAGAAGAGAGTGAGGAGGACAAAGTGGAGTTCACAGAGGAGGACGGAGAAGACAGAGGGGAGGACAGATAGAAGACCTGGGAGGAGAACAGGGAGGAGGACATCGAGGAGGAAAGAGAGGAGGACAGAGAGGAGGACAGGTAGGAGGACAGGGAGGATGACAGAGAGAAGGAGAGATGAGAACAGAGAGGAGGAAAGAATAGGACAGAGAGGAAGACAGGGAGGAGAGAGAGGAGGACAAAGATGAGGACAGAGAAGAGGACAGAGATGAGAACAGAGAGGAGGACAGGGAAGAGGACAGAGAGGAAGACTAGGTCGAGGAGTAAGAGGACAGAGAAGAGGACAGTGAAGAGGACAGGGAGGAGGACTGGGAGGAGTAGAGAGAGCAGGACAGAGAAGAGGACAGGTAGGAGGACAGAGAGGAGGACAGGGAAGACGATAGGGAAGAAGACAGAGTGGAGGACAGGGAGGACAAGGAGGAAGAAAGGGAGGATGACAGGGAGGAGAACATGGATGAGGATAGAGAGGAGGACAGAGAGGACCAAGATGAGAACAGAGAGGAGGACATGGAAGAGGACAGAGAGGAAGACAGGGAGGAGTACAGAGAGCAGGACAGAGAAGAGGACAGTGAGGAGAACAGGGAGGACAGAGAAGAGGACAGAGATGAGGAAAGGGAGGAGGACAGAGGGGAGGTCAGGGAGGAGGACACGGAGGAGGACAGCGAGGAAGACAGAGATGAGGACACAGAGGACTGGACAGAGGGGACAGACAGAGAGGATGGAGAGGAGGATAGAGAGAAGACAGAGAGGAGGACAGGGAGGAGTACAGGGAGGGGGATAGAGAGTAGGCCAGGGATGAGAACAGAGAGGAGGATAGTTAAGAGTTCAGAGAGGAAGACAGGGTGGAGGAGAGAGAGGAGGACACGGATGAGGACAGGGAGGAGGTCAGGGAAGATGACATGTATGAGGCCAGAGAGGAGGACATTGAGGAGGCCAGAGAGGATAACCGGGAGAAGGACTTGGAGGAGGACAGAGAGGACAGAGAGGAGGAATAGGAGGAGGACAGAGAGAAAGACATGGAGAAGGACATAGACGAGGAAAGAGAGAAGTACAGAGAGGAGGACAGAGAGGAGTACAGGGTGGAGAACAGAGATGAGAAAAGAGAGGAGGAAAGAGAGGAGGACAGAGAGGAAGACAGGGAGGAGGAGAGAGAGGAGGAAAGAGAGGAGGACCGAGAAGAGGACAGGGAGGAGGACAGGGAGGAGGACTCGGAGGAGGACAGAAATGAGAACAGAGAGGAGGACATGGAGGAGGACAGAGATGAGAACAGAGAGGAGGAAAAAGAGGAGGACAGAGAGGAGGACAGGGAGGAGGAGAGAGAGGAGGACAGAGAGGATAGGGATGAGGACAGAGAGGAGGAGAGGAAAGAGGATAGAGAGGAGGATAGGGAAGAAGACAGAGAGGACATAGATGAGAACAGAGATGAGGACAGGGAGTGGTACAGAGACGATAGAGGAAAGGAAGAATCGGAGTAGGACAGAGAGGAAGACAGGGAGGAGGAGTGAGTGTTGGATAGAAAGGATGACAGAGAGGTGGACAGTGATGAGGACAGGGAGTATGACAGGTAGGAGAACAGGGAGGAGGTCAGAATGGAGGATATCGAGGACAGAGAGGATAACTGGAGGAAGGCTGGCCTGCAGCACCCCTTTGTTCTCCTGCGAGGCTTCAGCCTGTTGCCAGGGTCGGCGCCTCCCCGGAAGCAGCCCCAGGCCTCAGCTCTGTGGCCCGAGATCAGCGGTTGAGGGCCCAGCGGCACCCCACCCTCCCAGGGGCCCTGTCGCCAGGCTTCTTGCCAGCTCCCGGCTGGCCAGTGTCTGGCAGTGGCTCTTGCTCCTCATCGTGTTCCTCCTTGTCTAGAGCTTTTTTCTCCTTTCCGTTCAGAGAGTCTAGCATCAGAGTCAACAGACTGTCCTCTGCGTGCAATGTGCGCGACTCCGGGGGCTCTGCCCCTCTCTGCTCCCCTGGGACTCCGCCTCACAGCCCTGTCTCCTCCGTTTGAGCCTGGGTCTCCAGGGTCTGGCCTAGAACTGGGGTTCAGAGCAGTCAGAACTGGGGCCCAGCACAGCTGGAGCTCTTGTTTCCTTCCCGCCAGGGCAATCTAGCTTCAGAGTCAACATTCCTTCCTTTCCATGCAATGTGCGTGACTCCGGGGGCTCTGCCTTTCACCGCTCACAGCCCTGTCTCCTGCCTTAGCCTGGGTCTCCAGGGTCTGGCTCAGAACTGGGGCTCAGCGCTGCTGTTCCTTGGGTTCAGCCCAGTCTGAAGCTTTTATTTCCTTCCTCCTAGGGAACGCCAGGCAGACACCCAGCCTTCTCCTCCTCTTAGGCTCCGTCCTCTCTGTGTGCGGTCAGCATGCCTCCGTACCTTAGGCTTTTTCAGCTCCTCTGATTTTCCTTCTGGTTTCCTCTTTCCTTCTTGTAGAATTTTCAGTCAGTCGACTACCTGTAGCTCTGGGCAATGTCCATTTTATATTTTAGTTGTATTCCATTGAAATTGTTGTGTGCGGCTGCAGTTAGGTGTTTACCTGTGCAGCCACCTTGGATCCATCCTCAATGTCTTAACTTTTAAAGGCAGTTAGAAATCTGGATGGTTTTATTCTAGAAATATAGTTTTTTAAATGTTAGCAACAGATTCAGATTTAAAGCACTGTAGGGCCAGCATTTTTTCCCCATTTGCATGTATTTATTTAAGTAAGAGATCAGAAAATACATTTTTATAATACACATAAGAAAAACTTATTTAAATGAATAAAAGATAAAATGACCAGCTGGGTAGCTCAGTTTGTTAGAGCATCATCCAGATACTCTGAGCTTGTGAGTTCCATTCCTGGTCAGGGCACATATATATACAAGAATCAACCAATGAATACATAAATAAGTGGAATAACATACGGATGTTTCTTTCTCTCAAATCAATCAATCAATAAAAAACTTTAAAATGACCAATGGTGACAGAATTTAGTGTTTATAATGAGATGATCAATAATGCTAATAATGCAGAGAAGAAATTAAAAGTGTATTTAAAAGTTTGAGACCATGCTTTACAATATTTTATAACAAAAATAAACTATTAATCTTTTAAAGACATACATTACTTAATAGTTTTTCAAATGATTTCAAGATGTTCTCTTATATGGACATGACGCATAAAACAGAAACTTGGGTCAACAAGTATTAGTCCACAGAAGCTTGTGAAGTTTACTTTTTTAATTCTTATTGATTTCAGAGAGGAAGGGAGAGAGAGAGAGAAACATCAGTGATGAGAGAGAATCATGGATCAGCTGCCTCCTGCACACCCCACACTGGGGATCTAGCCCACAACCCGGGCATGTGCCCTGATTCGGAATTGAACCGTGACCTCCTGGTTCATAGGTCGATGCTCAACCACTGAGCTATGCCAGCTGGGCTAAAGTTTACTTTTTTATATAAAAATTCTTCAATTTATACTTGTTCTTGTTATAGGAGCAGAAAGAAACTAGCATGACAAATATATTTGAGGAGTCTGTCAATTACACAGCAAAAACAATTACTTTAAAAAAAACTTTGAAAATGTGCACCAGGCAACATCTATAGTAACCTAGCAAATGTAAACAATCATATATAATAAAGAGCTAATAGGCAAATGGTCATCATGCCCTCACGCCCTCACGCCCTCACACCCTTTGCCAGGTCTGGGGAACCTGAGGCTGCACCGGGGGACCTGGGGCCATGCATCCGCCCCCAATGGGGCTTGATGGAGGACCTGAGGCTGTTGCCCCATCCCCCACCTGGCACTAGCAGGGGGGACTTGAGGCTGTACCTCCTGCCCTGCAGGGCTTTATGGGAGGTGAGGCTGGCTGTATCTAGGTTTCCCTTGATTTCAAGGTGCATGTGGGTGGGGTGGCAACTTGACTTAGTTCCGTGGCATGCCCAAGACTTTGACAGGAGGGATATTTTCATATAAATTGTACTAATTTTCTTTCATCTCTGACACTTCTATCATAGAGAAAGGGCAAATAGCAATATTAAAATATTTTCTCTAATTCCCTTTTACTGAGCACAAATTTTGTGCACTGGGCCACTAATATGATTAGTAACTCTTCTGGAAAACACACCATTTTATTTTATTTATTTATTATTATTTTTTAAATTTTAACAAATCTTTATTGTTCAGATTATTACGATTGTTTCTCCTCCCCCATCCCGATAGCTCACCTCCACCCAATCCCCACCCAACCCTCTGCCCTTACCTCCCTCCTCCCCCGCTGTCCTCATCCATAGGTATATGATTTTTGTCCAGTCTCTTCCCGTACCCCCCACACAGACACCCCTTTCCCCCTGAGAATTATCAATCCCCTTCCATTCTATGCCCCTGATTCTATAAAATTCACCAGTTTATTCTGTTCCTCAGATTTATTAATTCACTTGACTTTTAGATTCACTTGTTGATAGATACCTATTTGTTATTCATAAATTTTGTCTTTACTTTTTCTTGTTTTGCCTCTTTTAAAGAACACCTTTTAGCATTTCATATAATACTGGTTTGGTGGTGATGTACTCCTTTAGCTTTTTCTTATCTGTGAAGCTCTTTATCTGCCCTTCAATTCTGAATGATAACTTTACTGGGTAGAGTAATCTTGGTTGTAGGTTCTCACTATTCATCCCTTTGAATATTTCTTGCCACTCCCCTCTGGTCTGCATTGTTTCTGTTGAGAAATCAGTTGATAATAGTATGGGTGCTCCCTTGTAGATAACTAACTGTTTTTCTCTTGCTGCTTGTAAGATTATCTCTTTGTCTTTTGCTTTTGGCATTTTAATTGTGATGTGTCTTGGTGTGGTCCTCTTTGGATTCCTTTTGTTTGGGGTTCTCTGCACTTCTGGACTTGTAAGTCTATTTCTTTAAAGGGGGGGCGGGGGGAAGAGGAGTTTTCTGACATTATTTCTTTCAATAGGTTTTGAGTGTCCTGCTCTCTCTTTTCTTCTGGCACCCCCATAATTCTGATGTTGGTATACTTGAAATTTTCCCAGAGGCTTCTTACACTATCTTCAAGTTTCTGGATTCTCTCATTTTCTTGCTTCTCCAGAGGAGTGTCCTTTGCCTCTTTGTATTCCAAATCTGTGACTTGTTTCTTGTGTTCCTCTAGTCTGCTGTTGGGTTTCTGTATAATATATATATTTTTTTAATTTCAGTCAGTGTATGTTTAATTTCTTGTAGGTCCTTTTTCATATTGAAGGTCTTGTTAAATTTACTGACCTTCTCTAGGAAATTCTTGAAAAACCTTATAACTGTGTTTTTGAACTCTATATCCAGTCTTTTGTTCTCCTCCATTTCTTTTGTTTTAGATCTGTTTTCTTTTCGTGGCATTTTCGCTGTTTCCCTGAGTTGGTAGGGTCCCTTTGTGGGCCTGGGTGTACTCTACGGTTCAATGGGTCAACCTCCCAGTTACCTGATGTGGACACTCTTGGTGCACCCATTTGTGGACTGTGTGTACAGCCTTGTTGTAGTTAAGTCTTGATTGTTGTTGGTGTCACTGAGAGGAATTGACCTCCCTGCCAATTGGCCGTGGGGACCCACTGTGTGTATAATGGAAGAATTGCTGTGCTGGAGACACGTTTATGGGGGAGGACTTGTTCCCGTAGGGCTTTGGTGCTCACTGAGTCTGTCTCTTGAATGTGTCCCTTATGAGAGTAGTTGAAATGTGGTGTCGTTTCACACTGACCACTAGATACACTAGTTTCCAGATCTCCAATGGGGTGCAGTTCAGCTACTGTCTGAGGCCACCCAGCAGGAGCTACCACAAGAACTACAGTTTTGTCCTCTTGGCTTGGGACTTGGTGGTTTTGTTATTGGAGCTGCAATTTCTTTTGTTAAGCTGCCACAATACAGGTCATTTCTATGCAAAAGCAGCTGTGTGGTACCTAGGCAGGTCTGTAGAATGTGCAGGGCAGGGTCTCTAGGCGGGTCCTCAGGGCAGGGTGGGGTCTCAGGATTTCACTAGGCTGGGGAGTGGCAAACAGCAATTGCTGCCTTCAGCCTTCTCTGCCCTTCTGTGTTTCCAAGTCCCCGTGTTTCCAAGTCCCTGCATCCCTGCAATCCAGCTCAGTAAACAATGATTGCTACCCGCACCTCTGCAAGAGAGTCACCCTCACTTTTGGACCCGATGGCCAACAGACCAGCTTCTCCCCATAGGCGTCTGGGTCCCCTGCATGACCCCAGAAACTGGATTTCAATGTGATCGGGAGCTTGTTTTCCTTCGGGTTGATAGAAAGCCACATGCCCAGCTGCCTACCACCAGTCCGATTCACATGCCTCCGTACTTAGGCTTCTCAGCTTTTCAGCACTTGGGATCTTTTCTCTTTCAGCCAGCTGTCCCGTGTTTTTGTGTGATAAACGCTTTGTCTTTTAGTTGTAGTTTTGAACTTGTACTGCGAGGTGGAAGACCAGTTGTTTACCTACGCCGCCATCTTGGTTCTTCTCATTTTACATCGTATCCAATCATTCCTCTCCCCCACTTTCGATACCCCTTGATTTCTCCCATCTCCATCATCTATCACCAGGGGATCTCATGGAACCCATTGGCTGGTCAACATCAGGGAAGAGTGTAGAACATTTTTTGAAACCACTTACCTCTCTTCCTGTATGGTGATTTATAAAAATAGGTCAAACACAGACATGCTTGCTTGTGGACTTTGGGCTTTGCTGTGCTGTATATTTATGCAGAGGCAGGTCGCTCTTAAACTCCTATGTGGTTGAGTTAGGCTTACCCTTCACCTGTGGCCTGGCCCAGCCTGGCCTGGCCTGCAGGCTTTGTTATCTAGGGTTTCGAAAGCCTCCTCCCTGCCTTGAACAGAAGAGATTTTAATTCCTTGAGACTCTGCTTCCCAGCAATTGCCGACAGTCTGGTTCAAATAAACTCATCATAGCCCAGACCAGTTTGGCTGGGTGGATAGAGCATGAGCCTTCAGACTGAAGGGTCCTATATTCTAATCCAGTCAAGGGCATGTGCCTTGGTTGCGGACACATACCCAGAAGGAATGTGACGTGAAAGCTAAGCATGGCTAGCAGGTTTAGTGCTTGGGTGGGAGACCGCCTGGGAGTCCCGGGCGTTGAAGGCTGTTTTCCCCAAGTGATGGCCTCACCACCACAGGCATATGAGCTACACGCCTGGTGCCTGGTGGCCAGCGCCAGGATGCCTGGTGGCTGATCCAGGGTGTCTGTGTCTCTGGTTCCTAAGGAATCTTTTCATGCCTCCTACCACCCTCTTCACCCCCCAGCCCATTGGGGCTTCCCTCGGGAGCTGTGGCGCCCTGTAGCAGGCCACCATTCCCACCCTCTTCCTGCCATTCTGTGAAAATCCCTCCACCTCACACCCTGGTGGTTGGCCCATCCTCTTCCCTCCTCCCTTGGAGTGTGGAGGGAGCTCCAAGGCTATTCTGATCATCAGGCCCCAGGGGGTACTTTCCACTGACCTCAGCCCCTAAATAGGAAAAGTTGTTAACCACCTTACAGAGGGAACCCGCGATTAGAGGGTAGTCTCTTACCCAGGCACACCCAGGTAGAAGCCCACAGAGTTTCAATGGGGACCTGGTGCCATGACAGGGGTTAATGAACTAACCCCTGATGCTATGGACAGAGGCAGTCCCCAACCTGACATAGGAACCCCGAACCCCTTGCCAAAGACTCATGCCGCCCCTCACCCTCTGCCATCCATAGGGGGCTTTGTCCTGTTTAGTTGGGGAGGGTAAACCCTACTGCACCACCCAGGGAATTCCACCCCGCAAAGAGATACCCTCCTGCACCCTCTGGAAGCTCATAATTCGGGCCGGGGGTAGCCAAAAGCTCAGCTAGAGATCTGGACCCAGAATGGTCAGGGGTGGGGGTATCCAGCTCTGCCAGGGGCCAAGCGACCAGAGTCCTGAGGACAGGTGTGGGCACTTGGGGCTCCTGGAGTCCACTGCCACCATCTTGGGCCAGAACACCCTGACTATCCCCTGTCTCCTCTGATTTAGGAAGTTAAGCAGGGTCAGGCCTAGTTCATGCTTGGAAGGGAGACCGCCTGGGAACACAGGGTGCTGTTTGCCCCCAGATGCTCGACCTCCCACCACAGACACACAAGCTAATATGCTAGGGCCCCATCCAGAGTGCCAGTGTCTCTTTTTCTGAGGGATTATGCCACACCAGCCCCTCTCAGTGAGGACCCCTCAGGAACTGTAACTAACTGCAATTGGCCACCATACCTGCCCCCTTGCTGTAATTCTGAGAAATGCCCACTGGCCCCCAACCTCCTGCCCTGCTCAGGGAACAGCTGCGTCTCCCCTCTTCCCCTTAGCCTTGTGGAGAGGACCCTGGGCTACGTTGGAAGCCAGCACAGCTGGGAGCCCCTCTGAGGGCCACCGCCAATCAGGAAAGATGTCTCCTGGCTTATAAAGACACCCGTCCATTAGAGGGGGGGGCTCCTACCACCCTGTGCACCCAAAAGGAAGCCTGAAGCTCTCCTCTGGGGACCTGAAAATCCTAAACAGGGGGGAACTGAATGAACCATGGTGCTATGGAGGGAGGTAGCCCCCAAGATGCTAAGATAACCCAACACACATGATAGATGGCAGGTGCCACCCCTCACCTTGCACCATGGCCAGTTGAGGTGGGCACTTTTTTTCTGCACCACCCAGCATATCCCACCTCCTCAGGTGGGAGTTTCTCCACACCTGTGACCCACGGCTCAGGGGCCTTCCTCTGGAACTGTCCTGCCTTGTTGGAAGCCACCATGCTTGCCCCTTTCCTGCCACTCTGTGAAACACCCTAGTCCTGTCCCCAACCAGCACCCGGAGGAGCGAGTGCACCTCTCCCCGCCTACTCTTGTAACTGAGACCAGCTGGGCCACCCCCCAACCACCGCCCTCAAACACAGAAATGCATTGCCCGGCTTACGAGGGCACCACTCCATTAGAGGGATGGTCTTTTACCACGCTGTGCCCAGGTGGGAGCCCCAGAGCTCCTCTAGGGACTCAGCACCTCAAAGCAACCATAACGGAATGAACATTTGCTGATGTGGAGGGAGGTAATCCCAAAACTGCTAAGGGCATGCACCTGATTCAAGTTCAGTGCTGCCCTTCACTATCTTCCAGCCCTCAGGGGCTCTGTCCTACTCAGATGGGAAGGGCACCCCATCCTGAACTACCCATAGAATCCCACCACCCACTGAGTTGCCCTCCTCCTCAGCTGGGAAGCTCAAAAGGTGGGTGGGTGGGGGAGCTAAGGTGCTCAGCTAGAAATCTGGTCTTGGGAGTGGGTGAGGGGCAGGGAGACAGCAGCTCAGCACGGTGGCCAAGGGCTGAGGGGCCTGGAGGCGAGGCATTGCTCTTGGGGCTCCTGGAGGCCGCCTCACGTGTCCTGGGCCGCAGCACCCTGAAAACGCCCGATTGCCTCTTAGCCAGGCATGCTGTTGTGGGGTTGAATCCTGGGTTCAAAATAAGACCACCAGAGGATGATAATTTATTAAAAAAGCAAGCAAGAATTTATTGAAAGGCCAGGGCAGCCACAAGAGCACCACACGCAGGCAGACCCTACATGACTGCGAGGCTTTAAGGGCAGGTAGTTATTTTTAAAGGTTCTGAAAAGGAAAACCCCCATTCTGCAACAAACTGTTGTTTGGAATTTTCTGCTGCTCTTCCTAAATAAAATGTTGCTTTCTAGTTTGCTTTAGCCTGTTTGAAGAATTGTGAAGATAAACTTAGCTGTCTGGCCTTGCAGGCCAGAGTCCAGATATACCCACAGTCTCAATACCATGCCAGGTACATTTTTTTTTTAAATTGTATAGAACAGCATTGTTTTTGAGGCCAGCATTGAGATAGCCACTAAGTGTACATAGGGCTGGCTCTTTAATGAAAATGAAATTTCTGCCTGTAACCTTGCCCAGAACTTGAACTCATCCTCCCTAAGCCCATTGCGCGATGAACAAAGCAAGTAAGTGAAGGTCGAAGTCAGAATAGTAGGGTGAAAATTCAAACAGTAGTTTTTACCCCAGTATGATTGCTACCACATTTCATTCCCTATTGTTCTTTTGGGAATGAATCTAAACCTTAGATTCATTACTAGTATCTACTAGTGTAGAATACTGAGTATGTAAGACTATTAGTTTCACTGCCTGTATTCTATCCTGTACAAAATTAACCAAGCATTTTATGAGACATGGCCCAAAGATTAAGCCTATAAGTAACAGTAATAGTGGGCCTGCTATGGCAGTCAGTAGGGTGGTGAGCCAAGGGGACCAGGAGTACAACTTTTCATACCAGTTTCCTGCAGTCTTCCGAGCTTCCTCTCTGTCAGCTAGCCTCTTTCTCAGTTGATTTAGGCTTTCCCTTATGACCCCGGAATGATTGGTGTAGAAACAGCAGGTTTCTCCTAGAGCTGGGCAAAGTCTCCCTTGCTTTAGGAACAACAGATTTAAGCTCTTCTGTTCTGCAAAAATTATTTCTGGTAGGGACCTGACCGATTCTTCTAATTTTTCTATAGATTTATCTAGGTTATTTAACTCCTGGTCTATTTGTTGATCTACTTTCTGCTCGTACATTTAGCTTTACTTAGCCTCCAACTTTCTCACTGGCTAGAAAAAAAAAAAAAGTTCTTACAGTTACCAAAACCCCTAGTACCACAGTTCCCATCAGTACTGTCCTCACTGAAGTCCAATTCCCCTTCTGTAGGCATCAAGTCGCCTCCTGGCCTGTGTGGAACTAGGCTAGGGATCTCACTGGTGAGGCCGCTGGTTGCCAGAATTCAGGCCATTTTCTGTGCAGGAACTGGGACTACTATAGAGGCAGTTTCTGTCCTATGCTTCAACCTAACCTGAGAAGGTGTCTATAAAAACTAGCATGTACTTGTACCTCAATGCTGGTGGCTTAATCTCTGCGAAATCTACCTCCCAATGCTCCCCTAGGAATTTTTCTGTGGCCCGAATTCCCAGGGAGACCCTCCTACCTCAGCATTTACTTGTATATAGACAGTACTTCTAGCAATCAGGCTTTTAATTATCTTATCTAAGCTTGGTAGAATCGGCCTTACAGAAGTTCAGAAGTGGGTAACCTGATGTAACTGGGCAACTAATGTCTGACCTAGAGCCTCTGGGACCAACAGTCTGTCATCTGGTAGGGTCCACCAACCATCTGGTCCTTTGATGGCTTGCTTATGTTCAGCCAATTCCTCCTAGTTTGTTAGAGGTGGGGGTCCGGCAGGGTTACTAAGACTTGTAAAGGCCCCACTGGTTTTGGGGCATCTTCCTTAGCAGTTTGGTCTGCGTCTCTATTTCCTCTGGCTTCAATTGTCTCCCCTTCCTGATGTCTTTTGCAGTGCACTATTGCAACTGCCTTTGGGAGTCAGATGGCCTCAAATAAGGCTAAAATAATGTCCTTTCTGGCCGGAGTTGGTAACCTTCTTTCCCAGGGGATGGCACTGTGTCTCCATCAAAGGGCCTGGATTAAGGCCAAAAGCTCAGAAACTGTGCCCAAATGGTGTGGTCCAGGGTGACTACTGCTGCCCCTGTATAACTGCTCCCATCAGTGTACAGTACCTCATCTGGTGATGATGGCAGGACATCTGTCAGTGTTGTGTCTGTTACCTCTGTGCAGTCATGAATGGGTTCCTTTGGATCATTTGGAAGCAGGCTGGCAGGGCTGATGGCCAGTGTCTTATGGAACCGGACACAGGGCTGGTCCAGGAGAAGAGGTTGGCACTGGGTGATTCTGGTGTTTGACATCCATCTCTCTGGAGCACTTCGAAGGAGGGCCTCAATGGCATGGGGTGTTGTCAGGACTAGCTCCTGGCCCAGAGTCTGCTTATTTGCCTCCTTCACCAGTAGTGCTGTGGTGGCCACTGCCCAGAGACACACTGGTCACCCTGCTGTCACAGGGTCTAGTCTTTTAGATAGATAGGTAATAGGTCTCTTCCAGGGACCTAGAGTCTGAGTGAGAACCCTGTTGGCAATGCCCCTTACCTCACTCACGTAGAGATGGAAGAGCTTTGTGATATCTGGTAAGGCTAGGGCAGGTGCTGAGACGAGAGCCTTCTTTAGCTCCTCAAAGGCCTGTTGTTCTACTTTGGTCCAGTTCAGCGGCTGCATTCCCCTAGTACGTGTTCCTTCCTAGGTCCATAGTCCTTCATGATGTCCAAGGAAAATCAGCAGTTTGTCTGGTGGCTCACTGGACTGATATCTTCTTAGAGGTCCCATCGGCTCTGTCAAGACTAAATAGACTGCCTCAGTATCTACCAGGAAATTAATAGGTTTGCCCTCCACTTGTAAGGTTACCCTTGGGGCTTAATGGAAAGGAGCCCCAGTCCTGTCAGTCTTCTTCCTCTAAGTTAAAAAACCCTTGGAGTCTAAGTCTCCCTTTCTTTCAGACTGTCTTTGTCTCTTCTGGCCTCACCTTCTGTCTCTCTCCCTCTCTAATCTCTGTCCCTTCTTGTCTCTTGCTCATGTCTCTCTCCCTCCCTTTCTCACATACACACTCACACTTATACACCCATATCACTTTCTCTCCCAATCTTTGTTTCTGTTTCTGTCTAAATCCTTTCCTCTTGGACTCCCAGAGTCTCTTTCTTAAGTCTCTCTCTCATCTTTCCCTCTCTCCCTCTCTTTCTCTCTAGACCTCTACTTTTGCTGTTACCTTCTCATGACATGTACAACCTTCACAAAAACTTTCACTCTTTTACATTAGCCTTTAAACCTTCTTTCTATGTCCTTCAAAAATGCATAACCATGCCTCAAACTTCCCATTATTTTAAAATATTTAGAAAAGGCAGAAGGAGGAGAGAACAGGCCCAGCACCCTGTTCACAGGCCTCCAGCTGCTTTAAATTTAAAGTGACACATTTTTCTTATAGATAAAGATCTCAGATTCTGATAGGGCTGAAAAGGGGAACGGGAGAATTTCTAACTGCGCCTTTAAGCCCCCTAACAGGACATGGTGAAAAGTGTCCGAGCAGTCACCGGGGGTTTTGGTGTTTCATTAGGGTGCAGGAGGTCACAAAGGAATTTCTCTCCTCTAAGCAGTTGCCACCTCCAGCTAAACAACTCCTGGAGGGAACAGACACCAGGTGGGTGGAGGCAGGGAGCGCAGGGGTCCCAGGTGGTGAAGGAGGAGCTCCCACCCAGGCCAGGCATTTTCATCTGGCGGTCCACTCTGCTCCCCCTGGGAAAAAACGCTTGTCTCCTGTCAGCAAAGGTGCCCTGGGGGAACCGGTGACCCCTACACTGTAATCAGACTCCCTGAACTTTTTGAAAAGCTCCTCTGCGTGTGTTTCCATTAATATTACTGATTTTAAAACTTAAGAGTTGACACACATATATAAGGACTAAATTGCCCTCAAAATATTTTCCTTTTCTTTTAAAGATTTTTACAATGTACTGTAATCATTTATCACATTAAACTTAGATGGACAATTAAAACAAATAGTTCTGAGACCTTTCCTCCACCACTGATCAAGACTGGGTGGCGGCAGAAATAAGATTCATTTAGTTTTCTGAGTTTGCTGGGCAGACTTGGCAACTTTGCCAGCTCAAGCTTTCTTCTTGTAAATAGTTAACTTTAGAATTTGGTCTCTGCTTTTATTTTTTTGTACCACAATTCTTACAATTTCATTCCTTCAAATTAATAAACATATAAATCCTGTTAGGTGGGCCGATTCCCCTCTGACAGAAAACAAAGCACCCCTGGGAAAAAGGAATCCCAGTGGCTACTCGGGGCGGTTTATTAGCCGTCAGAGCACTCAGCTTTAAACAATTTAAAGGTTTCTTTCTTTCTTCTTTTTATTGATTTTCACACTTACATGAACAAATAATTATACCCAAGTAGACAAACAAAACATCAAACAAAGGTCAGTACTTATACCCTTTCAGTAAACAAGTACTATTACAATGTTTCAGCAAAACAGAAATGGCACTCATGTTGGACAAAGGAAATAAGACTAATACTTAGGACATGTGAGGGGAAAGTTATCCTACAGACCCGCATTGACCTGGGAAAAAGAGTGGTTAAATCAAAAGCATTAACACCAGAGCCGTAGTCATCCGCCCATTTCTTGAAGTCTTGGAAATTTTCCAAAAAACACTGTAGGAGAGGACACAGAGACACTGACAGACCTTGACCCATTTTGACGGAGACCAAAACACAAAACACAAAACAAATAGGCCTGACACAAACATGACAAAACACAAGACAACCAGTCCGGACACCTGGGGCCGAAGACACACACCATTGTGTCCTCCAGCCAGAGCCTGGAGGTTAAGCCGCGTCCAGCCCTCCAAGGACTCTTACCTTTTTGAGATCTCAACCTGGGCGCCTTACCTCCTGAGACCGGTCTTCCTGATTTCAATAAATCCTTGTGGCTTCTGTCTCCAGCTAAGGTCCCCGAGAGGAGGGAAAGTCTCCTGCCCCTTCTGGGGGGTCCCTCTCTCTTCTCGAGGTAGGGAGAGCCTCCTGCCCCTTCTGGGGGGTCCCTCTCTCCACTCTTTTTGGTATCTCGCTGGGGGCCTCCAAATGTTGTGGGGTCAAACCCTGGGTTCAAAATAAGACCACTGGAGGCTGATAATTTATTTAAAAAAAGCAAATAAGAATTTATTAAACTGGCCAGGGCAGCCACAAGAGCACCCTACACAGGCCCTACACGACTGCGAGGCTTTAGTGGCAGGTAGTTCTTTTTAATGGTTCTGAGAAGGAAAACCCCCATTCTGCAACAAACTGTTGTTTGGAATTTTCTGCTGTTCTTCCTATATAAAATGTTGCGTTCTAGTTTGCTTTAGCCTGTTTGAAGAATGATGAAGATAAACTTAGCTGTCTCATCTTGCAGGCCAGAGACCAGATATGCCCACAGTCTCAATACCATGCCAGATACATTTTTTTTAATTAGATAGAACAGCATTGTTTTTCAATGCCAGCATCAAGATAACCACTGAATGCATATAGGGCTGGCTCTTAAATAAAAAAAAAAAAAAAAAAAAAAGTTCTGCCTGTAACCTTGCTTAGAATTTTAATTCATCCTATTTCAAAATCGATCCAATTTTTAATGAAAGTAGTGAGATAGTGTGAACATAGTTTAAAGAAGCAAAACTATAATCAAAAATATAATAGCGATCTGGGGGAGATAATAGAGCAACCGAAGGACTTGCATACATGCATATAAGTACAACCAATGGACATAAAACTCTGGGGAGGGAGGGTATGTATGTGAGGGAGGAAGGGGGTAAAAAAATCAATAAAATATATTAAAAAAATTAAAAAATAAAAATAAATAAAAAATACTGGCACTCAATCAGTGACTTACGTTTTGGATGATGTGGTATTTGAAATTTGCAACTGTGAAACACGTTGCCTCTTACAAGTGTAGTAATCTATCTGTCCAAATAAAACTAAGTGAAATTTAAGCGACACTATAATAGAGGAAGACTCACGAATATGGGGGATACCATATGATGAGAGTAAGTCAAATAGTTTTGATGATGTGCTTTAATTTTTCATATCATTAAAACAACAACAATTAGCTATAAAGAGAAGCACAGTTTTTAAGTAACCTCTGAAAGATTATTCTAAACTCTTCTTTTAAATTTACCAAAATTTCCATAAGGCTAAAGTGCCACTCCATATTAAGATACAGCAAAATATCACAGAGGCAACAGGTCTTAATAAATGTAGTTTGGCTCTATTTTCTTCAAACAGTTCACTAGCCTCCTCAGAAGATTTTGTCAGGAGCATGCTCCCGCTGAGACACATCAGTAAGCACATCAGTTAGGTTTCTGCTTGTTGTAGCCACTTTAGGAAATTCTCCAGGTCCATGAGAGAGGCCTGCACAGCCCCTCAGTTCAGCCTCCATGGAATTCTGTCTGTCAGCAATGCTGCAAGGAATAAGATGGGCAAGTCTCCATTAGTTACAGCGTAACATGCCCCATCATGACACATTAAAGAAAAAAAATCAGCAGATAGCCTCAAAGGACCTCAATTTCTTCAAGCACCTAATGGAATTAGGGGATTTATTCATATGTGTCTTGACTAATCCATAATGGGCGGATAATGTGAATTGTGAGAAGAAGAGGGAGAGAGGCATAACTCAACAAAAATCACATCCATATTACAAAATAATTATGACTATATTTTTATAACTCATAATTATATGTTATTCCCTATATGATTTATTTTAATACCTTAGTATAATGCATGACACAAAAGGCAATACCAATAAATACATACACAATGGGTGACTAAATGAATTCTACAAGAAATAGCATCTGAAGAAACTTAAGATAAAATAAAAATAACTTAGAATTAATTTTATATTATCAATACAAATTGGTTCTTTAAGTTGATTTAATATTATTCTTGAAAGACATTGGATATCAAGCTTTTATATGCCATTCATTTAATCTACAAAGAACTATTCTAGAGTTTCATGATTTAAGAGATACATAATATCAACCTTTAAAACTTTATAGACATCAAAGCTCCATAATAAGAAAACAAACAATCTAATTTTTAAGTGGATACAAATAATTTTACTTCCAGGTATTTAATCTCAAGAGATCTAAAAACATATGTCCATTCAAACCTTGTACGCAAATATTTGTAGCAGCATTATTTATAATAGCCAAATGGTACAATCAACCCAAATATCTATTAGTTGAGGGGGGAATTGATAAACAAAACATATTAATACAGAAAATATTATTCAGCCATAAAAAGAAATGAAGTATCAATAAATGCTACAACATGGATGAACCTTGAAAACATTATGCCAAGTGAAAGAAGACAGATACGAAATGCCCCATATTGTGCAATTTCATTTATATGAAATATTGCCAGAAAGATAAATCCATAGGGAGAGAAAGCCAATTATCTGTTGACTAGGACTGGAGGTGGAAGCAGTGCAGACTGACTGCTGATAACTGGTAGGTTTCATTTCGTGGTGATAAAATGTACAAAAATTAAGAGTATGGTGATGTCTTTACAATATGGTAAATATACTAAAGTCCACTTAATTGTATACTTGACCAGGGGTGGGGAAACTTTTTCTGCCAAGGGTCATTTGGATATTATAACATCATTCACAGGCCACACAAAATTATCAACTTAAAATTTAGCCTGTTATATTTGGTCAAACATTTAATTAACTCAGCCCTAATTCCTTGGCAGGGCTAGACCAAAAGATTCTGTGGGTCTTACAAGGCCCATGGGCCAGATGTTCCCCACCCTGCTTTAAATGGTGAATTGAATGGTATATAAAATATATCTTTTTTAAAATTAGCACCTGTGACAGACTTTGCCAAACTATCTTAAGCTACAGCTAGAGAAGAGACTAAAAATGGCAGTGGAGTAAGTGGGAGCTACACTGACACTCTCCTAGGAAACACAACTATAGTACAGAAAAACCACTTTGAAAACTCAACTGAGGACTAGCTGAGAAATAACCGAGTTGGAAACTGGAGACTGCATAGAGACTGCTAGGAAGTGCAGAGGCACAAAAGGGCTGGCCTGGCTTCCACAGTCAGCAGCTGAAGTGCCAGAGGGATATCTCAGCTGTGGGGATTTCCCACTGAAGACTATTGGATCAAAACCCCAAGCTGGACTCCCCACCCAGAGCACCAGAACTCAGAACAGTGCCCACATAACATCTGGCTGAGAAAAGAAGGAGGTCTGCTGTCAGTCAGGCAGAGACTACTGGAAATGCAGGCACCCTCTAAAAGGGCCAATACATGCAATTTTGTGTGCAGCCACTCACCTTGGGCTCTGACAGAAGGAAGGCAGAGTGAACTGGAACTCAGTGAGGAAATTCCAGGATTGGGGGCTCTGGGTTTGGAGCTCAGAGGGCAACCACCCCGGTTTCCTAGGCTGAGTCATTCCCTCATCCTGTGAGGACATCTTTCTCTGGCAGACCTTGCTATTCAGGTGGCTGTTGCCTGGGAAAAAGGCAATTGCCACACCCTCCTGGAAGATCTCTCACCCAACCCTGTGGTCAATATCTTGATGCAAATCAAAGCTGATAACAATCAGACTACAGGCAAAGGAAGATTTCAAGAGGTTTGGAGTGTGCCACCTGGAGCTGAGCCTAGGAAAAGCAGACCTCCCTGAACAACTTGGTCCTTCCCAAAGGCACCTAGACCCAACAAAGGGAGCACAAACTGTGGATTACTAATAGCTCCAATTAGGAGACTTGGGGCCAGTCAGAAATATTATTTGACATTGTCCTGCACTAGAGATTGGGAGTAACAGGAGATCTGCCTAATACATAGAAAGGCAAACAGGCAGCCAAAATGGGGAGAAAAACAAAACAAATAAAAGAACGGAAGAATTCTCCAGAAGAAGAGATAAATAAAATGGAGATAAGAAATTTATCATATGTAGAGTTTAGAATAATGATGTCAGAGAAGCTCAACAGCATGAGAAAAGATAGAGCCACTATAAAAGAACAGTTGGAAATAAAGAATGGCATAGCAGGAATAAAGAACACATTTGAGGATTACACAACAGAGTAGGGGAAGCTGCAGATTTGATCAGTGAATAAGTAGATAGGATAAAAAATAAAATTACTCAATCAGAGAACCAAAAGGAAAAACAATTAAAAACAAAAGGACAGCTGAACACATTGGGGACAAATAGTTTTTTTTTTTTTTTTTTTTTTTTTTTTTTTTTTTTTTTTTTTTGTTAACTTTATCCAGTGGCCAGATAAGTTTCAATTGAATGAATACAAAAAATATGTTTTACATAATTGTTAAAGGCACACTTTAAAATTAAATACCCATTACATTTTGAAGTTATTTATTACATGTTCTTACAAGCTAATGTCTTTTTAAAATATGATACTTTGTAGAACACTGTGTAATATAAAGTGAGAATTGTTGTGATTCATCCGCAATGTGTTAAGGGGGCAGTAGAACAGCCTGAAAGATAACAAGATTTGCATAACAGTTGGACACAAGAAGAAGAAAGTGAACAAGGAATAGAGAACATGTTTGAAGAAATAATGGCAGAAAACTTCCCTAACTTGGTGAAAGAAAAGGTCACACAAGTTCAGAAATCACAGAGAGTGCCAAGCAAGAAGAACCCAAACAGGCCCATGTCCACATACATCATAATTAAAATGTCAAAAATTAAAGACAAAGAGAGAATCTCAAAGGCAGCAGAAGAAAAGCAATTTGTTACCTACATAGGAGCTCCCATAAGCCTGTAAGCTGCTTTCTCATCAGAAACTCTACAAGCCAGAGGGAATGGCCTTTCAAGGTAATGAAAAACCAGGATCTAAAACTAATATTACTATATCCAGCAAGACTATCATTCAAAATAGGTGGTGAGATAAAGGGCTTCCTAGGACAAAAGGAAAAGGAAAAGGAGATTGTCACCACCAAATAAGCACTGCAAGAAATGCTAAAGGTACTGGTATAATGAAAAGAAAAAATAGAGAAAGATAAAAATGTAAGTACACAGAATTAAAATGGCAATAAACAATAAAAACCTTAAATGTAAGTGGATTAAAAACTCCAGTCAAAATACATAGGGTAGCTGAGTTGATACAAAAACATGACCCACTTTTATGTTGTCTCCAGGAGACCCTCCTCAGAACAAGACACACAGGATGAAAGTCTGGGTGTGGAAGAATATTGTCCATGCAAATGGAAATAGAAAAAAAAATCTGGGGTAGCAATACTCATATCTGACAAAATAGACTTCAAAATGAAGGCCATTACAAGAGATGACAAAGGTCACCACATAATATTAAAGGGATTGATTCAACAAGAGTATATAGCCCTGGTAAACATATGTGCAGCAATAAAAAGAGCACAAAAATATATTTATTAAAAATCTTCTAAAGGACATTAAGGGGGAGATCAACAACAATATAGTCATAGTAGGGGACTTTGACAACCTGCTGACTTCACTGGATAGATCCTCCAAAAACAATTTAACAAGGAAAGGGTGACTCTAAAGGACACACTGGATCAGACTGATTTAACTGACATTTATAGAACATTTCAGCCCAATGAAGCATAATATACATTCTTCTCAAGTGCACAAGTAGTGGCCAGATTATGCATTCAGAGATCATAATAATCTGGCCACTCAGTGTATATGCAACAACTGGACAATGTGGATGAAATGGACATATTCCTAGAAAAATACAACCTCCCAAAACTGAATCAGGAAGAATCAGAAAACCTGAATAGACTAGTAATAGATGAAATAGCAGTAATCAAAAAAACTCCAAGAAAACAAAAGCCCAGGTATGGATGGCTTCAAAGGGGAGTTTTATCAATTATTCAAAGAAGAACTAACACTTACATTCCCTCAAACTATTCTAAAAAATTCAAAAGAAGGAATACTTTCAAGCTCTTTTGATGAGGCCAGCATTATCCAATTCCAAAACCAGATAAAGACACTACAAAGAAAGAGAATTATAGGCCAATGTAATGATGATCATAGATGCTAAAATCCTCAACCTAATATTAGCAAACTGGATCCATAATATACAATATTAAAGAGATTATAAATCATTACCAAGTGGAATTTATTCCAGGAATGCAAGGCTGGTTCAATATTTGCAAATCAATAAACATGACATATCACATAAACAAATTGAAAGACAATCAAATGATAACATTAATAGATACAGAAAAAGCATTTGACAAAATCCAATAACCCATTTTTGATAAAAACTCTCAGCAAAGTGAGAATAGAGTGATCATATTTCAACATAATAAAGGGCATATATGACAAACTTATGGCCAACATTATACTCAGTGGGAAAAAACTACAAGCATTTCCCTTAAGAACAGGAATAAGACAGGTATATCCACTTTTGCCACTCTTATTCAACATAGTACTGGAAGTCTTAACCACAGTGATCAGACAAGAAGAAAAAATTCAAGACATCCAAATTGGAAAGGAGAAAGTGTACTCAAAGATGACATAATATTGTACATAGAAACTCTAAAGACTCCACCAGAAATCTACTAGATTTAATATAGGAATTCAGCAATGTAGCAGGATACAAAATTAACACCTAGAAATTGATGATTTTTTATACACTAATAATGAATTCTCAGAAACAGAAACAAACAATTAATCCCATTTACCATTGCAACAAAATAATTCAGATACTTAAGAATAAACTTAAATAAGGTTAAAGATTCCTACTCAGAAAACTACAGGACATTAAAAGGAGAGTTAGAGAAAGATATAAACAAGTGGAAGAATATACCACATTCATGGATTGGTAGAATTGCCATCATTAAAATGTCCACACTAACTAAATCAATCTACATATTCAATGCAAACCCTATTAAAATACCAATAGCATAGTTCACAGATCTAGAATAAATATTCCAAAAATGTATATAGAATAATAATAAAAATAAAAGATCCTGAATAGCTACAGGAATCTTTAGAAAGAAGAGCAAAGTTGCAGGGATACAATACCAGATATCAATTATACTACAAAGCCACTGTATTCAAAACAGCCTGGTACTGGCACAAGAACTGGCATATGGATCAATGGAACAGAACAGAGAGCTCAGAAACTGACCCAAGCCATTATGATTAATTGATATTTGACAAAAGGCAAGAGCATGCAATGGAATAAGGACAGTCTCTTCAATAAGTGGTATTGGGAAAATTGGACCAATGCATGCACAAAAAAAAAAAAAAAAAAGAAAAAAAAAAAGAAAAGAAACTACACCACCAACTTACACCATATGCAAGAATAAACTCAAAATGGGTAAAAAATTTAAATGGAAGTTGTAAAACCATAAAAATCCTGGAAGAAACCATAGGCAGCAAAATCTGAGACATTTGTTGTAACCATATTTTTGTAGATATATCTCCTAGGGCAAAGGAAACTAAGGAGAAAATAAACAAATGGGACAAAATCAAAATAAAGAGGTTCTGCTCAGCAAAAGAACCCATCATTAAAATGAAAAGGGAGTTGACTGTGTGGGAGAACATATCTGGCAATGATATATCTCATAAAAGGTTAATATTCAAAATATATAAGGAACTCATACAACTTAACAAAAGGAAGACAAACAATCCAATTTAAAAGTGGGCAAAAGCGATATATAGACACTTCTCCAAAGCCGACATACAGATGACCAAGAAACATGAAAAAAATGCTCAGTCAGTCACTGATCAGACAGATGCAAATTAAAATGACAATGAGGTATCACCTCACACCTGTCAGAAAGGCTACCATAAATAAATCAACCAATGACAAGTTCTAGAGAGGATGTTGAGAAAAGGAAACCCTAGTATACTGCTGGTGGGAATGCAGACTGGTACAACCATTATGGAAAACAGTATGGAGTTTCCTCAAAAAATTAAATATGGATCTGCCATTTGACCCAGTGATTTTTACTTTTAGGAATATATCCTAATAAACTAAAAACACCAATCAGAAAGGATATGCACCCCTATGTTCATAGCAGCACAATTTAAAATAGCTAAGATTTGGAAACAGCTCAAGTGCCCATCAGTAGATGAGGGGATTAGAAAATGGTGGTATATCTACACAATGAAATACTATGCAGCAGTTAAAAATGTTATCTTATACTTTGAGATAATATGGAGGGACCTGGAGAATAATATGTCAAGCAAAATTAGCCAGTAAAAAAAAAAAATAAAAAAAGACAAATCTCACTCATATGTAGAATCTAATGAACAAAATAAACTAATGAGCAAAATGGCTCTAGAGACATAAAAGCATGGAAAAGGCCAGAATCTCAGAGGGGATGTTGGAGAGGATGAGTTGGTGATAAGAGATCAACCAAACAACTTGTATGCATATATGCATAACCTATGGACACAGATAATAGGATGGTGAAGGCCTAGAACAGAGGGAGGGGGCAAGAAAGAAGGGGTCAATGGGAGTTTGGGGACATATGTAATACGTTTAACAATAAATACAATTTTTTTAAAAAGCAGCAGATGGAGTCAGTGTGTCCCTGCAAAAAAATTTAGCAACATATGACAACTCATTTATGTATGTTTTCTAATTGTACATACACACATCCATCATCATCCAACCGCCTGTCCTTCTTAGTTGCATGTTAACACAGTATTAAAATGGTTATTTAATATTCAATTTAAGGTGGTTTACTTGCTTATTTGTACTTTTCCACATTCTCTAAATTTATAAAGAACTGTTATCTTTTTATACCCCAATAAACACATTCTTTTAAAAAAATAGGTAAAAGATTTAAACAGGCAGATCATAACAGAAGATATATGGATGGCAAATAAGCATATAAAAAGATGTTAAGCATCATTAATCATCAGAGAAACATAAATTCAGACCACAATGGGATATCACTACTTATTAGAATGGATTTTAAAATGACTACACTACATCAAATGCTGGTGAAAATGTAGAGTAACTGCAACTCTCACACAATGTAAGCAGGGGTGGAAAATGGTACAGCCATTTTAAAAAACAGTTTGGCAATTTTTAACATTAACCGTGCACTTAAGATACAATCCAGCAATCATTTTACCAGAGAAAAATGGAAATTTTGTGTCCACACAAAACCCAAATGCAACTGTTTATAGCAGCTTCACTCATAACGCTCAAAAACTGATAATAACCCAAAAGTCATCTTGTGCTAAATGCTGAATCGTGGGTACATGCATATGATGGAATACTGAGTAATGGAAATAAACTACTCATAGATGAAACAATATAGGTGAAATCCCTGGTGAGTTCTGCTAAGTTAGTGGTTGGCAAACCCTGGCTCATGAGCCACATGCGGCTCTTTGGCCCCTTGAGTGTGGCTCTTCCACAAAATACCATGGCCTGGGCGAGTCTATTTTGAAGAAGTGGTATTAGAAGAAGTTTGAAAAATTTGGCTCTCAAAAGACATTTCAATTGTACTGTTGATGTTTGGCTCTATTGACTAATGAGTTTGCCAACCACTGTGCTAAGTAAAAGAAGCTAGACACAAAAGCTGCATACCATGATCCCATTTATATGACATTCTGGAATGTCAGCGACCTCGTCTCAGCAATTACATCCTAAAAACCTCCCGTAGTGTTCAGTTGCCCGCAGAACACATCTACATTGCTTCTCCTGGGACACGGTGCCCTCCACACACTGTCACTAATTCACTTTACCAGCTTTCTTAAGTCTGTTTTTTTAATTCACCTTCTTCCCAGCCTTGGATTCGAATCCTTTCTATACTCAAATACCTTGTTATAAGAAAACAGTTGTATAAAAGACTAAAAAGATAAATATTATAGCTATGTTCTGCTTTAACCACTTATGAAGTTTTGTTTTTGCAACCCCAGTCTTATTTCCTCCAGAATCCTAGGGTTTTCATGCTCATATAATGCCCTCATAATTCTCTCTGAATTTTCCAAAATTCCACTTTAGAAATTATAACTAAAAATGGCATTCTGAAATTGTATAAAACACCTTCATGTCAAACTGTTATTAAATGCTTGACCATATTTATTACCAGTAATATATATTATAAAGTGTTCTAATATTATCCATTTTATTCACAGAAAAACAAATGTGTTAGGATATCTTTGAAGCTTTCAGGCAGCTGTATCTGCATATGTACAGATGTGTGTGAAACCGAATTACCTTAGGCAAGGTGCTCCCTGCAGGGTGCTGAAGGTAAACACATCTTGACTGATGGTGAAAATAAATATGCAATCTTAAACAGATGCTAACCCCTCTTTATAGGTCCTCAAGTCCTAGGTCTTCAAGTGACAGGAAAATCTCTCTCTTATGAACACATATGCTATTTTAAGACTGTTTAAATAAACTGACTAGACAGAGTAATAAAAAGAATATATACATCAAGTAAGCCCTGACTACACACAGAATAGTTTAGGAGTCTAGAGTTGGATCCATGTGTTCTCAGCCTCAACTGAGGCAATCTGACCAAACATTCCACTATTTTAATGACCCTTAGGATTACCATCACCCTAATGCAGCTGCCCATACCTGAGTGTTCCTTAGCATCACGGAGCTACAAGATTTACTCTAGGTAGCACCAAGAGACCAAATAAGAAAAAAGAAAAATCAGAACATATAAATAATCACTGGCAAAGTTTAGACGTATTTAAGGAAAATCTCCATTGTATAAAATCAAGTAGATATTGTATAAATATACACTCTGTATGATAACACTCAGAATAGCAGAAAAATTTTTTAATCACACTAAAATGTGCTTCCAGTAGTCTCACTTTTTGGCATGTTTCCATGAGAAAGCCAAAGCCACCAAATTCTCAACCTGACAACACACGGTTACCTGGCAGGGCCTTAGCGTTTACCTTTGTTTGAGATTGATCCAGGATGTTTTTAGGTATTCTGTCGCTTTCTTCACATTCCTCATGTCATCGCTCCCGTATTCCCTCAGCAGCTTCTGAAGGATGTTATCGAACGCCATCACGATCCTTTCTCCAGGACCCAGTTCTTGAAGCAGTATCTAAGGTGCAATTTCAGGCGCTATTGTTAGACTTGGTCACTCAGTAACCAGTATTGCCAAAACTTTGGTCCTCCCAGTAGGTTTTAACATGTTTTAGACACAGATATCAAAAGTAGAAAACAAATTATTGGACAAACTCTTGCATGTAAGTTGAAATCAAAATAATTACAGACGTGAAAAGAAAAACAACTAAGGAAGTCATCAGGTCCATAGCAGATGACATTAAACAAATGCTTGTCTTTTCCTCTTTTAGATATTTTACTTCCTGGAAACAATGTCTTTTTTCATTCCTTCTGCTATACATCTGATCCTTATAGGAACATGCACTGTGTAGGAATGAATTGATTATAGAGTTCCCGTCTATGTACTTAGAGCAATGGTAAGGGCCAACAATATAGAAGTCTTCGGTCTCCTGCCCCTCTCAATCACCGTGTATAGGTAACTGCTTGAGTGGATCAAGCAGCCATGCAAGGTTCACTGGGAATTGCTGGAATAGCTACACCGAGGCTATGTCCATTGGTGTATTAGTTCCTTTTCAATCTCTGAGAGTGCCTGGGACCAAGATACACCTCATGAAATCTAAAGGACAAAAGGAAGTTCCTACAGTTCTTTGTAGCTATTGACAAAAAAAAAAAGAAAAAAAAAAAAGAAAAAAAAGGTTAACCCTAAAGTTTCCGGAGAAAATGACCATACTGCGAATTAGAAAAGAATATGGTACATCTGATGATTGAAGCATTGATACCACTTTGAATTGTATTCCTTTACTGAAGGGTCAGAGGCTCTGCTGATATAACTTTTGATCCACTTGGCAAAAACACTTGGGAGATATCATAAACATAGGGAGTAATCCAGGAAATCAGGACACCTGGCCACTTTTTTTTATATTGTAACCACAGAAAAGTCCAGGTGTGTGAAGAATGAAAATATACTTTCATCATTGAGACTTAGCTTCCATTATTATATTCTTCACAAATGTACACTTTTATATTAGGCTATCTGAAGGGAAATAAATGTTACACTAAAATATAAACTGACAGCCATAAACAGTAATTCGAGAATATTTTCTGTGATTATGGAGAAAATTTAAAATAGTGCCATACATGTTCAATGTCATCAACTCTATTAACCAAACTGATCACAGAAGTTCGATGCTCTGATGACATTGATAAACCAGGTTGTTAAAAAGGTATTAAAAGAAACTAAACTTACTTATTACCTGATTTGTTCCCTACAGTAGCCCTCAAAGGAAAGTCCCAAGAAATTTCCTAAATAGAAATAACCTTCAGGGTAGACATGCAGGGAACAAAGGAAGGTTCTTGGTATCCCGAAAATGTTCTCTTTCTAGTGGCTGGTTTGTGGATGTGTTCCAATTGCAAGGAGTCAGTGAGCTGTAAATCTAAGATACATGTACATTTCGATTTGTTATGGCTCCAGGAATTTTTCAGAATTCTTCCTGGTCAAATGCTTTATATTAATTTCACTGCATATTCTAAGAACTTGGGAAAGCATCACAAGAATCCTTAAAACTACAGAACCAAAAACCCCCACACATCCAACAAATCAATATCGCCAAAAGGTATCTATTGAGTCTTACTTGATTTTCAGCAATTTGTTTGATAAGTGGATCCCTTCGGGCTTGCTGAAGACTATAGAGTCGAGCCTCATATTTTCTCATAAGTTCCTCAGTCGCTTTCTTGTGATCATCCCACTGTAGGCTGTCAATCACCATGTCCTCCAGCTGCTTCAGCCGCAACTCCACGCTATGCTGAGTGCTGTTCCAATGGTTCCTCACCTCTTCCACTAAAGGAAGCAATACAAAAAAAGAATTCCTGAAAGTGACTCTCAGGAAAGGGGAAAAGTGCCTGAAACCAAACTTATTACAAATGAAGCTAGCAAAAGAAAGGAGAAAAGAGGCAAGTTGACACATAGTCACACTATACAGTTGATATATTTCAGAAACCTTTTTTAAAGAAAAATTCTTCTATTAAACTCCACTAAATTTTATTATTTACTGTTCCAATTGCTGACCTCCATTTGTTTTTACAATTTTAAAAATTAAATTATTGTCTGTGAACATATTTTAACATTGCCCCCCCTCCCATATATACCCTCCCTCCCCAGAATTTTGTGTCCATTTCTTGTATTTATATGCATGCATACAAGTCCTTCGGTTGATCTATTATCTCCTCCAGATCTTCCCATCATCCCCGCTGTAAATTCGACAGTCTGCTTGTTGTTTTACTGTCTCTATATCTATCTTTTGGTTCATCAGTCTATAATGCTCTTTATTATCCATAAATGAGTGAGGTCATGTGGTGTTTCTCCTTCATTGACTGGCTCATTTCACTCAGCATGATGTTCTCCAATTCCATCCAGGTTGCTGCAAATGATGAGAATTCCCTCTTTCTTATGGCAGCATAGTATTCCATTGTGTAGATGTACCATAGTTTTTGGATCCAATCATCTGCTGATGGGCACCTAGGCTGTTTCCAAATTCTAGCTATTGTATTGTAGATTGTGCTGCTATGAACATAGGGGTGCATATATCCTTTCTGATTGGTGTTTCTAATTTCTTGGGATATATTCCTAGGAGTGGGATTATTGGGTCAAGTGGGAGTTGCATTTTCAGTTTTTTGAGGAAACTCCACACTGTTCTCCACAGTGGTTGCACTAGTCTGCATTCCCACCAGCAGTACATGAGGGTTCCTTTTTCTCCGCAACCTCACCAACACTTGTCTTTGTTGATTTGTTGATGTTGGCCATTCTGACAGGTGTGAGATGGTATGACGTTGTTTTGATTTGCATCTCTCAGATAATTAGTGACTTTGAGCATGTTTTCATGTGCCCCTTGGCCTTCTTTCTGTCCTCTTTTTTTTTTTTTAAATCAATATTGTTCATATTATTACAAAGGTTACTCATTTCTTCCCCCCTCCACCAGGTTCCCACCCCACCCTCTGCCCTTTCTGCACCCCCCCCCATTGTTCTAATCCAAAAGTGCACTGTTTATGTTCAGTCTCTTCCTGCAAACACCACTCCCCCTTCCCCCCACCCCATAGTTGTCAGTCCACTCCCCTCCCATATCTCTGATTCTATTATAATCAACAGTTAATATTGTTCATCAGATTTTTTAATTTCCTTTTTTTTAATTAATAAACTTTTATATTTTTAAGAATAAATTTTAAAATCTAATCATTTTAAACCTTATTTTTTCTGCCCTGGGAACTGAAAAGCAAACTTGTTTACATGTAAACTTGCCCCTGGCTATCAAAAGGCATAGCCACTTAAATGTAAATGGACACATTTTTTAAAGATTGCTGCTGGCTGGAATTGGATTACCTGTTCTGGGTGGGAAGGGCTTGTCCTCCCCTTTATCCATTGAAATTAAGGTGTTAGCTTTAAAACTTCTTTTTGGCAAGAGACCTTAAACTTTCAGAACTTTAAATTTTTCATGTCCAAGGATACACTTCACGCAAAAGAGACTTCCAAATAGATCAACCAACCTCATCCAGACCCCACACAAGGCACTCACAGATCAACAACCCAGTGCTATAATAACTCAACACATCCAAATCTAAGCCTTCATCACTTGATACAGCAGACCCTGACGTTCCCCCAAAAGTTTCCAGCCATGTCTGAGAAGCAGCCCTGGGGCACCGGCAGGCGAGGAGAGAGCTGTTCCGGGCCCAACCGCTTTGGGCCTGGCCTCTGTTGCTCTTGTCTGCTCCACAACCAGCTGCTCCAGGTCTGGCTGCTGCCTCTCCAGGCCTGGATGCTGCTGCTCCGGGCCTGGCTGCTCCCAACCTGGCTGTTCCGTGCCCGGATGCTCCCGACCCGACTGCTCCTGGCCTGGCCACTCCCGGCCTGGCTGCTGTAGTCCTGGCCGCTGCTGCTCCGAGGCCGGCTGCTCCCGGCCCAGCTGTTGCCGCTCTAGCCTGGCTGCTCCCGACCTGGCTGCTCTGGGCCCAGCTGCTCCGGGTCTGGCCGCTACGGTCATGGCCGCTCCCAGCCTGGCTGCTCCGGGCTTGGCTGCTGCTGCTAATGGCCTGGCTGCTCCTGACCCGGCTGCTCTGGGCCCGGCTGCTATGTGCCTGGCTGCTCTGGGCCTGGCTGCGCCGGGCCTGGTGGTTCGGGCTTGTCTACTGCTTCTCTTGGACCAGCTGCTCCTGGTCTGGCTGCTCTGGTCCTGGCCGCCCTGGGCTTGGTCGGGTCCACCCCAGGCCTGTCTGCCACTGCCCCAGGCCTGGCTGCTCCGGGCCTGGCTGCTGCTGCTCTGGTTCTGGCTGCTGCTGCTCTGGGGCCTGGCTTCTGCTGCTCCGGGTCCGGTTGCCACTGCCCTTGGCGTGGCTACTCTGGGCCTGGCCGCCGCTGCTCCACATTGTCATTTTTTAAAAAAATGCATTTATGTTGCAATGTTGGCTGCTGAGTTGAGTTCTGTCTTAATCTTCGATTTTTCAAGATCTTCGTATTCTTTCTTAAGTAATTTTACTATCTTTTGCTATAACTAGATTTATTCACATTGAAAACTTCTTCGGTTTCTTCCTCCTCGTCCTGGAAGGTCAGCAGGCTGGCCTGCTGCGCCCCTTTGTTCTCCGCGGCCTCCTGTGCGGCTTTGGCCTGCTGTTGGGGTCGGCGCTGCCCAGGAAGTAGCTCCCGGCCTCAGCTCCATGGCCAGCGATCAGCGGTAGAGGACCCAGTGGCACCTCCCCCCCAGGGACCATCGCTCGATCCTTGCTGGTGCCCAGCTTGCCGGTGCCCGCCAGCAGCTCCTGTTCCTCATCACGTTCTTCCCAGACTGGAGCTTTTGTCTCATTCCCACTAGGGCAGTCTAGCATCAGAGTCAACAGACCATCCTCTGCTCAAAATGTGCACGACACCGGGGACTCTGCCTTTCGCAGCTCCCCTGGGATTCCGCCTCATAGCCTCCTCTCCCTCTGTTTGAGGTTGGGTCCCCTGGGACTGGCATAGAACTGGGGTTCAGAGCTTTCGGAACTGGGGCTCAGCACAGCCAGAGCTTTTGTTTCCTTCCCGCTAGGGCAATCTCTTCTGGCCTCTTTTGTTTATTTTCTTTTTTAATATGAGCAGTTTTTTATATTTTAATTTATCTGTATTGTTGAGCGAATTAAAGATGTCTCCCACTTACCCCCCTATTACCCCATTCCACCAGGCTTCTGCCCCATCCCAGGCCTTCACCACACTATTGCCTGTGGCCATGGGTTATGCATATATGCATACTTGTCATGCAAGTTCTTTGGTTAATATATATTCTAAATGCACTAAAATGCCTACCAATAAAAAATATCTACTACTGTGAACTGGTAAAGCAAAAAGTTCTAAGAAAAATAATTTTCTTTTTTATTTTATATTTATAAGACCTGGTTTAAGAAAGGTATTAATAGTACTTTAAGCAGACACAGACAGCCAAAACCGGGTTGGCTCAGTAGATAGAGCATCGATCTGCAGATTGAAAGGTTCCGGGTTCAATTCCAGTCAACGGCATGTACCTTGGTTGCGGGCGCATCCCCAGTAGGGGGGGTGTGTGCAAGAAGCAGTGATCTATATTTCTCTCTCATTGATGTTTATAACTCTCTATCCCTCTCTCTCTTCCTCTCTGAAAAAAATCAATAATAATATATATACATATACATATACATACATATATATACACACATACATACATACATACATACATGTATATATATATATGTGTGTGTGTGTGTGTGTGTGTATGACAGACGCAGACAGAATCACTTGTCATCCTCAAAGGAGATGCTCTAAGGTAGTCTTGATTTGAAAAGTAAACTCCTTAAGAATACTTTCACCTTTGTCTTACTATAGCATAAAATCCCTCTAAAAGGAAATATTTTTCTATGTTCAAGAGACACTAAAAATAAAAGTAAATTCAAGTTTTATGTACCCAGCAGCCCTTCATTACAATAATAATAATAATAATAATAATAATAAAAATAAAAAACACCCACAGTCTCTTTCTCTCCTCACCTCCCTTCTTTCCTCTTCTCATTTTTAAGATGAAATTAAGAAAGAAAGATCTAAGGAAATAAACTTCTAATTAATAACTTCAAGGGCAGTTCATGATCTTGAACTGAAGTACCCATAAGCAATAGCTTTCAATATCTTCAACAACCCATGGAATAACAGGTAGAAAGTTAAAAACAAACTTCTAGAAGATATTGTGAATGTGATGGAAAATTGAAGGGCTATAGGTATGTAGCAGGCCAAGAACTTAATTACAATATAACATTTCTTCTGGTAAAATTCTTGGGATAATACAGGCTATCATAAAACATTAAAGTTATCACTCCAATATTGTTCAGAAACATGAAAATTATACTCACATATATTAATTCTACAGAGAGGAAGGGAGAGAGATAGAGAGCTAGAAACGTCGATGAGAGAGAAACATCGACTAGCTGCCTCCTGCACACCCCTCACCGGGGATGTGCCCACAACCAATGTACATGCCCTTGACCGGAATCGAACCCGGGACCTTTCAGTCAGCAGACCGACGCTCTACCACTGAGCCAAACTGGTTTCGGCTAATTCTAAAAAAAAAATTGTGTCAATTAGATGATTGGTTTTATACTGTCTGAATAAAAGCTTAAATAAATTGCTTAAGATTGTATCTTGAGAAGGCAAATCTATCATAATGTTCTACTTGTCTTTGACCAATTCAACTAGAACCCTGAAAATTGAATAAATATCGATAAAACTAAAAACATCAAGCGTCTGCAAGTATCACTGGTGTATCATAAAAAGAAGCATATTATCCTACTATTTGTGATTAAGAGCAAAAAGAGCAAAAAACTTCTACTACTATTGATAGTAGAAGCTGAGGATGGTTTTTCATATAATAAATCGTGACAAAGACTGTGCAGTCTCTATATAAGAAAACGGAGAGAAAACAAAGAGAGAGGTAAATTGGAATGGGAAGATATTTGGGAGAAGGTAAGAAACTGGACAAATACAAAGGTGGTCGGGAAAATGGGGGGAGGGAACATACATCTCTTGCAACAACCTTGCTGCCACACATTTATTTTGAAACCCAAGCACCTTTTTTATAGGAGAAACAGTCAAATCTCTCCACTTGAGAAATAGTAAACAAGATAATAAAATACATTCCAGTTTATATTCTGCCACAGATTAAGTCCACAGCTTGCATGAAGCATGGTGGGAGGCCCTAGAAAGGGGACTATTCAAAATCTGTGGAGGAAATTTCAGTGACTGTGAGATTCACAATGAAGTTCTGGGAGCAAAGATCATGGCAGGGACTAAAGATAGAAAACATGAGGGACCAGAACAGAATGGGAAAGACTTTATTGAGTGGGTGACATTTTATTAGCTGAGGGGAATTTCACCTGGGGAGAAAAGGGTGAGGGGAAAAAAATATGTAAATAAAGGTAAGGAGAATGAGAACTGAGAACTGTCCGGAAGTTTTAAAGGACATATACAGTATGGAGCTATACAGATGAGGCTGAGAGCTGAAATGGAAGAGAGGGTGATAAAAGCAGACAGTGACCGCCCTTAAAAGTCCCTAAAGTATGTTTTGATTTCAAAATAAATGTGACAACAAGGTTTATTATAACAGAGCCGTTTGCAGAACACTTTTAGTGTCTCACAAAATAGGGTTATTTTTCCTGATTTCGCCATTTTACTTCTTTCTCCCTCCTTTTATTATTAGATTGTTTTTTCCTTCCCATTCTTGAGAATTTGGACTTTGTTTGATATGACATACAGGTGCTTTTAAGCCAGATATTAAACTCGAAGCAAAAATCATGGCTGTGATTGCTTTGTTTGCTTATTATTTATTTTGCTTTATTTTCTCTTTAGCTAAGGTGTTCCCAGATTACTGCCAGCTACAGAGGTACAGGGTAGTTGCTCAATAAATATCTTTGGACTGAATTTTGAGAAGATGAGTTAAACGACATGCTAAGATTTCGTTTTAGTGAATGAATTACAATGAAAGAATGGGTTTGCATTCCTGTGGGTTTCTCTAATTTTTCTTTTCTTACCTTAAGAGCAAATAATCCAATGAATCAGTAACTACTTAAATGTAATAATATTAATACTTTGATGAGTTCAAAAGGAAATTCTGACTGTACACAAAAGATTAAAAAAACCAAGTGAAAACTGTATTTATTCATAGATAAAGAGTATTAAATAATATTAATTTCTGGTTGAATAATCTTTGAAAAGGTGTATATGTGTGTAAGTGAAAGTAGATGATGACATATAATTTTTTGGACTTACATTTTTCTGTGATTGCTGTTCTCACATCTGAACTGGAAGCTTTATTTTTCAAATTCTGAGCCAGTGTAAAAGCATGGTCAAGGTGAGGATGGTGCTGTTCCATGTCCGCCTTTGTGATCTGTTTAAGTAGAAATGATTTTTAAGATCTGTTAATAGGCTGCTCGCCAAGAACACTAAGGAGCAAAACCGGTGGACTGACATCAAAGTTGTCTGTCTCCTGAACAGGACAGTGAGGCATCTGCGATTGTGGCACAGTCAGTCCTAGGTTCAAATCTCAGCTGTACCACTTACCATCTAGATTACTTCACCTGTCTGTGTTTTTGTTTTCACAAGAAGAAATGGTAAGATACTGACAGCTAAGCTGTATCAGGTCTGAGGAGATTAAATGAAGAAGTCCCTTCAAAAACTAAGAACTTCTCTGAAAAGATTAGCAGCGATGCCTATCAGGCCTGCATTGGGTATGAACACAAACCACTGTCACCTTCAGGGATGGCAGTGAAGTATTAGAAAAATGCTAATTGAATAATTGTAAATTAAATAATTTTAGACACAGAAAACTGTTGCTATACACATATCTCTTGATAAGGATGGGAGAAAAGTTAATGTCAGGAAATGGTGTGTTTCAACTATGGAACTAATAGCCCTAAAGACTATTTCCAATAGGTGCAAATGGCATGGCAAAGATTCTCTCCCAGCGCTTCCTCTTTCGGAATTCACTAATTTCGCAAACTCCAATTACTCCTGCAGTGTCAAATGTTATTTCTAAATGGATTATTCACAACTTCCAATCCGGGATCCAGAGAGACATTGCAATGAATGCTGGTCATTTCTTTCTAAATGGCCTAAGAACCTCTCAACACAACACACTTGAAACTGAATCAATCAAACCCTCATCTTCACTTCACGTCTACTATTCCGAATCTCTGCTAATTGCGACAGCATGGTCTTAGCAGCCCAGAAAGGCTCTTTTCTTTGTATTAAGCATCTCTTGCACTATTCCCATTGTTCCTGCTTAAGAGAGATCATTGTTATCCTCAGTCTCCAGCCACAATGTAAAAAAGAAAAGGAGTAAAAACACGTGCCCATGGCTTGCAGATGAAAAGTCCAAAGGGCTCCGCATGGCCTTCAAGCTCCATCAGCGTGAACTCAAGCTGCCCTTGCTATCTCACTTCCTACTGCATTTCTTTGCTGCAGAAATGATGACCCCCATATCCCTCACCCGCCATGCTCCCCCACCTCATGTCTTTATTCTCTCTGCTCCCCAGACCAGCGATGCCATTTACTTGTTCCTACATGTGAAAATCCTACATGGTCTGCCTTCCATCACTGTGGCAGTAACGCTCTCCTTCACCCAGGCTCCCCTATCCCGTCATATGCACCTGCCTATGCCTGTTATTACACTCTGTTCTGTGCAGAGACCATCTACTTGCACACATTAAGTGCCTCCATCATAGCCGGGCATATATGTAATCTGGGATACATGTGGTAACTATCTCAAAAGGTAGTTAAGGAAGTAAACATGTAGATTACTTACAAAAGTGCCCAACACACATTAAGCACTTAATAACAGTTAGCAATCACTGTCATTACTTAATGATTCATTCGAAATATGTCAATTTATATTTAGTATATTCTGTGCCGTATCTCTATTCTCTATACAGCACACAAGCCCAGAAGCCAGCACACACTGAATATGGAAAAATAACCTTACAAATTAGCATGGCATAGTGTGCTAATATATATATATATATATATATATATATATATATATATATATATATATATATATATATATATATATAATATGATGGTCAGGCATTCTCACTTTTAATGTCAGCAATTAAACAAATTATCACATTATAAAGCAAAAGTTGAAAATGCACTTCAGGAAATTATCATACATCATACGAGGCATTAACTGTAACATTAGTTTACATTGTACTGATGGGACTAGATTTACAATCTCAGTTTCAGATGTGAAAATATACACTGAGTCTACAACTCACGTGGTAAAGGTGATCTTACCAAAACAGCACAAATGCAAGAAAATCTGGACTCTTCCCAGCTAGTCTGGGATGGCTGTTTGGCAGATAAAGAAGTTCTTAAAGCTCACTCCCCCAGAGTTCAGGACAAACAAAAGGGCGCCAGACAGATCATGTCTACCCGTGTGCGGAGGTGTTGCCATGACAAACCTCTATGCTGTGAACCTACTTTCATTCTGGAAATCGTCTTATTGATCTCTCCCACATCCCCGACAGTGACAATGTTGGACTTCAGCATCTGGTCGATCAATATCAGCCAGTCAGCTAGTTCTGTTGTCATTTTATCCAGATCATCAGGTACTGAAATTTCCGAAGTAGGAGGAGCCTGAGCAGGAGGCTCTGAAGCAGAGGACTCTAGCACCACCTTTAGGGGAGCAGGATGAGCTGAAATAAAAAATGTAGCAAAGTACACAGTCAACAGGATATTTTGACTGTAGTGGGGCAATGTTGACATGCATCTGTGTGCTTATATAAAATTTAGATTAGGTTAAAAAATGGTGAGAGTTTTTTATTTCTTCATATGGAAGTGGCAATGGTATTTCCGACAGTATCTTTGGTAGCTGTAAAGCCAATTAAACACCCAGTTATACAATATTCTAGGGCAGCAATAACTCAAAAGTAACTAACACTGACACCAAGAGAAGATATAGTAAGAAATACACCAACTGTGAGAAAATTAGCACTGCTATTTTATTTTGTCAAGCGGTTTGCTTAATTATGAAGCCAACTTATTCATAGTTTTCTGTTTTTTAGAGAGCTTGTAAAGCACTTAACTTTATGATATGAACATTAGCAATTCTTCATCAACATCATTGTGAATACCTAAGTAAGAATATCTATACTAATAAAAGGGTAATATGCTAATTAGAATGGACGTCTTCTAGACATCCTTCTGGACAAAGCCAGGGTGGCTGCACTGAGGCAGAGGTGCTTAGGGGCAATCAGGCTGTCAGGGAAGGGAGAGTGGTTAGGGGCAATCAGGCAGGCAGGCAGAGGCAGTTAGGGGTGATCAAGCAGGCAGGCAGGTGAGCGGTTATGAGCCAGCAGTCCCGGATTGTGAGAGAAATGTCTGACTGCGGGTTTAGGTCCAATCCCACAGGGACATCCCCTGAGGGGTCCCGGATTGGAAAGGGTGCAGGCAGGGCTGAGGGACACTCTCCCACCATGCACAAATTTCATGCACCAGACCTCTAATATGTATATATATTCACTACCTGTTACTTAACTCTTTCCCTATAGCTAGATACTTAGTTGGCTCCTTCCATTTGTATAGAGTACTTAACATTTTTCTGATGAACACTTTGGTATCGATTTGCTAAAGCAGAATGACTAGATCAGAAAACATGAAAATAAAAGTAATGTATTTAATATTTATTAGCAAAATAAAATAGCAGTGCTAATTTTCCTTAAAAGTTAAAAACTGAGATTTGCAACAGCAACATGTGGACTCCGCATCCATGATATACACCAATGATACTCTGTCTCAATGGATGAACACAAAGTGCTCACCACTGTGCTCATTTACTTGTTTTTTATTATCAGTGAGAGCAAACTTTTTTTGTTTGTTAACCAAATATAGTATAATTTATAACTGTGGTCTTTATCTGCTTCCTTTTCTATAATATTTGCAAGGACTCATTTTTTATAGGAACGGTGAATCTTGCCATATTGATGAAAACATTGTTTCTACTTTAGGATTTTTAATGTGTGTTTTGTTTTTAACATATAGATGTTATCAAATTTGGGTGATCAGATCCATAAATCTGTCCTGGAAGATTGTTTTTCCAGAACTTTCAGTTAGAGATTCTTGTCTTCTTCAAAATATATATATTGGATATATATTATTCTCTCTCAGTTGTTTGTTCTTATCTTCTGTTTTTAATGATGGAAGGTTGATTGTTTGTCTTTAGTTTTTCACAAGGTAGCTGAATTATTAGAGCCATCTGGAGCCTACTTTAACATACAGTATATTAGATAAGGCGTCAATCCATAAATTCAGCACAACTTAAATTAAAAGCCCCAACAGGTTTGCATATATCTTGACAAAATCATCTACTGAAATTTCCAATTCCAAAATTAAAGGGCCAGTAAGAGTCAAGAGAGAGAGCAGGGCACGGTGTTTCAGAGAGTTTGCAAGGTACGGTGTTACAGCTATGGTGCCATAACCCGTACTCTGATGGGGACAAGGAGAGAAGGAAATAGTGAGAAAACTTTTCCCTCCACACAGAAATGATCATTGGCATCTATCAGTAAATAGCTTCCCTGGGATGGAGAACTCTTCTAAAACCCCATCTCCCACCTGGTTCCGGGATACCTAATCCTTTGTTCTCAGTCATGATCTGCATGCAATTACACCCCTCCCAGGGCATGTTGGGTAATGGTTATAGCTGACTTTCTGAAAACCCGCATGTCCTCAGTTTCCCACCTTGCCTCCTCCCTTCCCTTCCCAGGCTCTCTTGGGGACCAGGTTCCGCTCTTTTTCCAAGAAAGGCAAAAAGCTTATCTCTCATGAGTGCCTTGCAGGCAATTATGTGTTGGGTTTAAAGAAGACATTCCTTTCAAGTAATTGAAAGTAGAGTAACAGATCACAACTGTGTTGTGTTTTTCAGTTTAAAGTTTTCTCTAATTCATATATGATGGTCATAGTTATAATGTCTTGCTATATTTATAAAAAATGGTTAAGGAATAAACTGTATCTTACCAGCAGTTCTTGTCTGAGAAACAGAGCAGGGCTCCTGGCTGCGTTCCTTCAGTGCAGTTGGCACATCTCTGCATACCTATAGCATCCGGCCAAGTGGAAAGAGAAGAGTACCATATAAATAAAGGTGATCTTGTTTCCCAAAGAGAAAGTGTTACCCTACATGACAGCTTTGCTATCCACCGCAGTCTTGCTTAAGCCCCTACTCCACCAACATTACTATCAAAATACCATCCAGCCCAACCGTGTGGCTCAGTGGTTGAGCATCATCCTATGAACCAGATCATGGTTCCTTTCCCATCCAGGGCACATTCCCTGGTCTCAGGGGGCATGCAGGAGTCAGTCATCCAATCAATGGTTCTCTCTCATTACTGATGCTTCTCTCTCCCTCCCTCTCCCATCACCTCTGAAATCAATTAAAAAAAAAAAAAAAAAAAAAGAACGCCATCCATTCCTTAGCTGCCCTGGCCCTTTGTAACATTTAATGCTGTCACACACCCTCCCTTGAACTCTGAACAGTCTGTATTCCTGACTTTCCTCCCACCTCTCTCTGACCTTCTAAGTGTCCTTTACCAGCTCATTCTCATCTGCCCATCCATCAAATGCTAACATTCTAAAGGGTAGGAGTTTTGGTTTCTACCATTGACTCAGGCTTCTCTCCCTGGGTCCTGGTTTCTAATGGTTACATCTACCTCACAGAGTTTAAAGATGCCAAGGACTCTCAAAAATATACTTTCAGTCTGTCAATTAGATATTCAGACATGTCCAAATCTAAGTCATCATCTGTCTCCCTGAAACCCCCTTTACAAAGTTAATAACTAATTGATCTTTCCAGATCAGCTATCCAGCATCATCCATAGAAAGTAAAAACTTGTTAATCTCAACCAAATAATCTGCAGGGGGAAGTGATGCTTTAATTCCAGAAGCTAGTTGGCCTGTTCTCCTCTGTTGAATAGGAATTGCCTGTAAAATCATTAACAATAACAATGTATATCTCTTAAAATATCCCCACAATTAACTGAAAAAAGCACAAGATTATTTTGTGGAAAAGTACAATACTTGGAATCAAATTTTTTAAAACTATGTTTTGAATTTTTATATTTTTGCCCTGCTTTGCTATGCAAACCCTTAACAATCTCTATTCTACTTTTCGTCTGCAGCCTGCTCTTAAACAGAAATGTTTCACTTTATGACCAATGCCACTGAAACTCATTTATCAAACAGGAAAGCATAACAGGTTCCTTCCTGAGTTACTGAGGACAGGAGAACATGCGGCAAATCATAACCTTCCATATGAAATGAAACATTTTAATATTATTATTATTTCACCCATTTTTTAAATCTCACAATTATATTTAAGACCTCATGGCCTCACTGTTAAAAATGTAACTAAGTTAAATAAGAATTGATAACATAACAAGAAATGTAATTGGATTTTTAATTAAAATAGCATACAGGTAATCCAATATCCAATCTTAATGCTGGAGAACAATATTATAGAAGATGAATCTTCTACATAAGACAATAAAAGGTCCTAAAACCCTAACTTCAGAGAAAACTAAGCTAAACCGAGTAGACTACTTATCTTCCCTAATTACTCTATTTTCTGTGTCCTCTAATCAGAACTTTCAAAATAACAAAAGTGATGGGCCACACACTTGTCCTTAAGGAGTTGAATTCTTTTACTTGTATATGGCTACAATTTAATAAATGCTGGCTACTATTTGCAAATAACCACAGTTCATCTACTCATGAATTAAGGTAGCTTCTTTCATAGTTTCACTGTGTCTCTACATTGAGCTTCCGAAAAATGATATTCCCCTGTAAGTTCAAAAGTATAGTAAAATGATCACAAATATCATGTTCATTGAGTTAGTGACCCTGAAAATGGTTATAATTCCTAAATGAACCCGAAACTCAAGACTAAAATCATCGAGTTAATAAAAAGATGTTTAATCTAGAGTTCTGCATTTATGTGTTACAAGAACAGACCTTGGGGGAACAGCAGTTCATTTATAATGTGGCTGGGATTATGGCCATTGAAAAGGGAGCTGGTAGTGAAGCTTTTCTAGAATATAAATCATAGTTTATCAACTTCCCAAATTTGGTTATTTGTAAACTAATCATTTTTAAAAAAATATATTTTATTGAGTTTTTACAGAGAGGAAGGGAGAGATATAGAGAGCTAGAAACATCGATGAGAGAGAAACATCGACCGGCTGCCTCTTGCATACCCCCTACTGGGGATGTGCCTGCAACTCAGGTACATGCCCTTGACCGAAATCGAACCAGGGACCTTTCAGTCCGCAGACCGATGCTCTACCACTGAGCCAAACCGGTTTCGGCTAGACATTTTTTTTGACACGGTCAGGCAACTCTATATAAATTAAAGATCCAAAGTAGGAATCTATTCTAAGAAAAAGGAAGGTTCCTTTTAAGATTTAGTACATTATCAGAAATCCAACAGAGATGCCCATAATAAGATTTTATGCTCCCTATTTTCTTTGACTCTTTTCCCTCCTAAAAGTAAAAAAATGTTCATCGATGCACACCAAAAAGGAGGAGACAATATTCCAAATGGTGTGTTTTGAATGCAATATCAAACATCAACTGACAAGGGCTGAGTTATTCAGTGGCACAGACACTCCCCATTACAAAACCTTAGTTTTGTTGTATCTTGTGCACAAAAGCAGTAACTGGAACCAAAGCTGTTGTTTTTTGTTCTTCTCCATAGGTTGATGTAACATTTTTTCTCCTCTCCGGAGAACTTCCTCAACCTGGGCTCTCTCCTCATCCATCTGAACTTTTAGAAAGAATACATTTACTCAGAAGGAAAATGCATATAGGGTCACTTGCCATCAGTTCCCAAGGAGGAAAACTAACCTACAAAATATGACTCGAGATATGTTCATCTAAATTATACACAACAAAATAAGTCAGGTTTTTCTTAAAATATTTCACATTTGATGTTAAAACATAAAGAACACTAGCTGGTTTAGCATTCAGATAACTCTGTTTTTAGTCAGAAAGTGCAATGTCTATCTTTTAAGCATTACTAAATCAATTACATCGACACTCATCAGAAAATCGTATTTGCACATCAGAAAATCATGTTTGGCAGATGTTTGGGTAAACAATATTGATGTAAAACCATACTTAACAGAGAATAAACCTAAGAGCAGCATAGTTTGAAAAACTCTGAACCAACCTTTACTTCCTCATCTTTGGATTCCAAATGCTTTTCCACAACTTTTTGCATATATCCAATGTTGGTTTCTAATTTTTCCACATCAGAGTAAGGCACGTCAGCCTCAAGGGCTTCTTCCGTGGTGAGCAGAGATTCAGGTGACAATGGTTCCTGGCCAATCAGCAGCTGGGGAAGGAAAATCATCCTTTAAAAAGATATTCTTACCTGGACCTTCTGTCATTAAACAGAGGAATGGAGTGTCAGAAAAGAAGTGAGCATTTACTTGAACTGACTTTAATTTCACTCATTTACAGCAATGGTTTTACCAATTTGAGCGTCTCTGAATTACCCCATTTTCTCCAACCTCATAGCAACCTCATGACAATACCTTAGTTATATTGTATTTTGTGCTCAAAAGCAGTATCTTGAACCTTATCTCCTGTTTTTTGTTCTCCTCTATAGGTTGATTTAACATTTGTTCTCCTCTCTGGAGAACTTCCTCAACCTGGGCTCTCTCCTCATCCATCTGAAAGTTTAGAAAGAAAACATTTACTCAAAAGGAAAATGCATATAGGGTCACTTGCAGTCAGTTCCCAAGGAGGAAAACTAACCTACAAAATATAACTCAAGATATGTTCATCTAAATTATACACAACAAAATAAGTCAGGTTTTTCTTAAAATATTTCACATTTGATGTTAAAACATAAAGAATGCTATCTGGTTTAGCATTCAGATAACACTGTTTTTTGTCAGAAAGTGCAATGTCTATCTTTTAAGCATTACTAAATCAATTACATCGACACTCATCAGAAAATCATATTTGCACATCAGAAAATCCTATTTGGCAGATGTTTCGGTAAACAATATTGATGTAAAACTATAACGGAGAATAAACATAAGAACAGCATAGTTTGAAAAACTCTGAACCAACCATTTCATCGTCATCGCTGGAATCCAAATGCTTTTCCACAACTTTTAGCATATATCCAATGTTGGTTTCAAATTTTTCCATGTCAGAGTAAGGCACGTCAGCGTCAAGGGCTTCTTCAGTGGTGACCAGAGATTCAGGTGACAGTGGTTCCTGGCCAATCAGCAGCTGGGGAAGGAAAATCATCCTTTAAAAAGATATTCTTACCTGGACCTCTGTCATTAATCAGAGAAATGGAATGTCAGAAAAGAAGTGAGCATTTACTTGAACTGCCTTTAATTTCACTCATTTACAGCAATGGTTTTACCAATTTGAGCATCTCTGAATTACCCTATTTTCGCCAACCTCATAGCAACCTCATGACAATACCTTAGTTATATTGTATTTTGTATTTTGTGCTCAAAAGCACTATCTTGAACCTTATCTCTTGTGTTTTGTTCTTCTCTATAGGTTGATTTAACATTTGTTCTCCTCTCTGGAGAACTTCCTCAACCTGGGCTCTCTCCTCATCCATCTGCATGTTTAGAAAGAATACATTTACTCAGAAGGAAAATGCATATAGGGTCACTTGCCATCAGTTCCCAAGGAGGAAAACTTACCTACAAAATATAACTCAAGATATGTTCATCGAAATTATACACAGCAAAATAAGTCAGGTTTTTCTTAAAATATGTCACATTCGATGTTAAAACATAAAGAATGCTAGCTGGTTTAGCATTCAGATAACTCTGTTTTTAGTCAGAAAGTGCAATGTCTATTTTTTAAGCATTACTAAATCAATTACATCGACACTCATCAGAAAATCATATTTGCACATCAGAAAATCATGTTTGGCAGATGTTTGGGTAAACAATATTGATGTAAAACTATACTTAACAGAAAATAAACATAAGAACGGCATAGTTTGAAAATCTCTGAACCAACCTTTTCACCTTTATGGTTGGATTCCAAATGCTTTTCCACAACTTTTTGCATATATCCAATGTTGGTTTCAAATTTTTCCACGTCAGAGTAAGGCACATCAGCCTCAAGGGCTTCTTCCGTGGTGACCCGAGATTCAGGTGACAATGGTTCCTGGCCAATCAGCAGCTGGGGAAGGAAAATCATCCTTTAAAAAGATATTCTTACCTGGACCTTCTGTCATTAATCAGAGGAATGGAGTATCAGAAAAGAAGTGAGCATTTACTTGAGCTGACTTTAATTTCACTCATTTACAGCAATGGTTTTACCAATTTGAGTGTCTCTGAATTGCCCCCATTTTCGCCAACCTCATAGCATTATTATTTCACCCATTTTTAAAATCTCACAATTATATTTAAGAACTAGGTGGTGTGAAATAGTGTGCAAATGGCTGTGGCTGCCTCAAATGTTGTTTCAGGTTGTTTGGAGGATTCTGAGACCACTTATAACAGCTTATTTCAAATTCTGCCCTCCCTAGTATTTCTAGTACAATGTGAATTATTCTTACATACAGCTATAATGTAATTGAAAGGAAATGAAATAGTTCATAAATAGAAACCATCTCAAAGATAGATTTTTTCTTTTTAATCATCGAGTTTTGCCTCCATAGAGTTGGATTTACTCTTTCTCAGCAAGTATTTCAAAGCCTGCAACATCCCCGTTCATGTTGGTTACAAGCTTTTCCCCTTGGCACAAGTTCTTGAGGTCAGCTTCGTCTCACAAACAACTAATCTACTCTCATGCGCGTCCCAGTTCTTACCAGGCTACGCAGTGCTTCATATCGACTGTTGAAAGCCTCCAGTTTCTCACTTATCAACTCATCCATTACTCCACCATCAATGAGAGTCTGGCCAAGTTCCTGGATCTCGGTGCGATTATCTGCTGGATGTTGCAAAAGGGATTCTAGAGACTGGACAGGGACAGGAAGGGGAAAATAATGCACTTAATTGAGGCAAAATGTATCAAGGATCCAAAAGTGTCCATTTTTTTAAACAAGTAATTCCATTTTCTACCCAAGAAACAAGACGAGGAATAATTAATTTTAAAAAATATCCATAATGGTATTAAAAATACATAGAATCGAGAACTCAGCATAAAAGATGATATATGACAATACAACTTCATAGATAATTTTAGTAATTACTAATTACATGGGAAAATTTCCATGGTGTGATGCAAAGTTTGAAAGCAGAAAACAATAGTATAAAGCAAAACTATTTCAAACTGTTGATTATATTTTGAAAAATACGTACTCAATTTTCTGTAACACATACAGAAAGCTAGGTGCTATTTTGTATACACACTTTATGTGTACATAAACCTAAGTAACTTTGGAGTTAAATATTATTTCGTATTACAGATGGGAAAACTGAAGTTCAGAGAGCTTAAGTACATAGCCTACATACTGGTACATACGGTAAAAAGAAGAGCTAAGATTCCAACTTGACTCATGATTTCAAAGTCTTTGATCCAGTTATTATAACTTACTACCTTCCAGTGCGTACGTTAAAAATAACAATAATTAGGAAGAGCCCTGCCAGGTGCTTCTCAGTGGTTACAGGTCAGTTTGGGAACCTAAGAGCCGAGGTTCAATTCCTGGTCAGGGCACCTAGTTGGGTTGCAGGTTCATTCCTCACCCGCCCTGCTTGGGGCTTGTGCAACAGGCAACTAGTCAGTGTGTCTCTCACACACTGATGTTTCTTTCTCTCTCTTTCTTTCTCTCCCTCAACCCCCTCTCTCCTTCCATTTTCTCTGAAAAGCAATGAAAAAAAATATCCTCAGGTGAGGATTAATAATAATAATAATAATAATAATAATAATAATGATGATGATGAGGAGGAAGAAATTTGCCAAAATATCTAAAAGTACTTACCTTAGATTTTGTTTTATACTTTTCTGCATTTTCCGTATTTCTAGAGTGCACATATTTTGATTCTCATGTTAAGAAAATATTCATTTTTAAACTAAGCTTTTCATTGTTTTCATGCTCTTCACCTCTCACTCTGCTCCTTTATCTGAGAAGTGACATCTTTTCTCCAGCAGAGCATCCAGCTCCTGGGATTCAGGTACCACCTTTGACTTATTTCTGACCTTTAATCCAGGCATCCGCTAAATTACCATGTGTCCCTATAATTTCAAAAGCATATCTATCTTCTTCCTAGCCTCTTCCTCTTTTTTTAAGCAGCTCTACTGTCTTCATAATAAATTTCATTTAATAAACAGATATGAAGTCATCGTGAAAGAAAAATCAGATGCATTTCTTGGCCACAAGGAATTCAAATGGGCCTTGAGACAAGCTCCTGGGACAGAATCCCACACTTCTCACTCTTCCCTCCCTACCCTGTCCTCCAACTTGTCACATCTGAAGATAACATGGAAGGAGCCACTGTGAACACAGTCATTGCCGTGTCTTAGGAGCGAAAATAATTTTATGAAGAAACAAGAGAACAATCGTTCTAATGCCTTAAGGCAGAGTTCCCTCTGTCCAGGGACTGGTAAAAAGAGGCAGGAAAATCACTGCAGTGCTTTCCTGACGTCTACAATACACTAATTATCAAGTACCCACCTCGGGGACTGAGTTAGTGGGTCAATCATTAATCTAAACATAAAGGATGGCACAAACACTTCAAGCAATGGAAGGCAACACTGAAAGCTGCTGAGGGATTAAATGCCTTGCTGGCATAAGGCAGAAGATTCCTCATTTTAACACTCATTTGGCTTCCCTACAACAAGAAATAGCAGGGAGAACGCAGATGCCCACCTTCTTGGCCTCGAGGATAGCATCTTCCTTCTCTGGCTGGGTCTTCAGGCTTCTCACCTTCTTCTCAAGGGTGTTCAACCAGCTGGTCTCAAGGTCCAAATAATGCAGAAATTGCAGCCAGCACGACCACACTTCCTAGAATAGGCAAGGAGGAAGGGGCATTAGACAAGCAGCTATTTAGAGATGAGTGCATCTTCATCGCTACATATTATCTCCACTCAACAGCCACTGCATTTAGATAGAGGAGCATAGCTGAAGACCCAGAAACTGATAGAATTGAAATTTCAAATAAATGAAAGAAAACCTCATTCTTTAGTAAATCACACTGGACCAATTGGAGGGAAGACGGGAGGCAAAGACGGGCGAGCTGCCTCACACTTTACAGGAAAATAAATTCCAAGGACCTGGTTAAAAGTCAAAAATAAATTACTTAACTAGTAACAAAAAAGGAATATTTTATTAGTTTGCTTTTAAACTAGAAAGGTAAAAGCACTCATAATCGCAACACTTTTTAACAATTATATAGAAAACTGGAATTCTATGGGCCCATCCTATTCCAACTCAGAGCTAATGGATGTAACAATTTGCTGTATACTCTTTCCAACTGTTTTCTAAATTCATAGGAACATGTCTATATGTGCAAAGAACCATATTTTGCCCCAAATGGAGCTATACTAACTGTATTAATGGCAATCGCTAACTCCCAATTTCTGTGAGGAGTTTCAGGGGGATAAATTTATACCCCCCACTTCCTAGGAGAAAGTTATGGGAGGCACAGCCCCTTCCTCACAGAAGAGGAGCCCATTTACAGATAAATGTAGGAAAGAGAATTTCATGTGGAGCCCCCCGGTTGCTTTTCTTTGAGGTCCACTGACTGAGAGGAGGCACGTTCCAGCCTGCACTGCGAATGAGTTGTGTTGCCAGGGTCAGGGGGCAGCAACCTTTTCTATTAAAGGCCAGTCAGGTAATATTTTAAGTTTCACAAGCCACATCTGGTCCCTGCCACAGATTCTTCTGTTTATTTTGTGTGTGTTTTGGTTTGTTGTTAATAACCCTTTAAAAATTGAAACCATACACACCATTGTTAGCTCACAGGCCACTGTGGAAGAGACACAAACCAGATTTGACCCTCAGGTTGCCATGTGCCAGCCCCTGAATGAGACTGAACGAGAAAAGGTGTGTCTGGTCCCCCAAATTTCTACAGGTGGAGAGGAGCAGAGACATCTACTCGGCTGCAACAGCAAGCAGAGCCCATGTTCTGATGGGGAAGGAAAAATGAGCAGCATTCCCAGGAAACAGAACTGGGCCCTAACCGAGCACCAGTCCCGCCCCGGGTGTAGGGGCCCTGGCCAGATTTCAGAAGGACTAGTATTACAATTCTGAGTCACTATGAATAGTGACTGCCATGTACCTTCCACTGCCTCCACTTTTTTGAATGGAGTGCCTATGCCTAGCTCACCTTTGAATGTGTGTGTATGGGGTCCGATAAACTTCTCTTTCTAATGGGCAAGTCACGAGATTGCACGGTGCCACACCTGCACCTAAAGAAACTGTCCTGAGAGTCACATCTGTTTAGGCTTAAGGCAGGGTTTCGAACTGGATGCTGTATTGGATAAGCCTTAGGGAGTCCCTGGGACAGTGTAAGTGCATTTTGCATGTGAGAGGACTGTCACTAACGTATGACCAGAGGATGAACTATGGTGGATTAATGATGGCCATGGTTTTTTGCCATTACTCCCATTAAGTGGTGAAATTCTTTTCTCCTGCCCTGGAATGGGGGTTGGCCTTGTGACTTGCTTAGACCAAAAGAATGTTACAGATGTGACACTGTCAAATTGGAGGCCAAGCCTTGAAGAGGACTGGGAGCTCCCGCTTTCTGCCTCTGAAAAGCCAGCTGCCTTGTGGTAGAGAAGCTGTGAGACTGGGAGGCCCTGTGGAGAGAGGCCAATGTGAATGTCCCTGCTGAGCCCCCAGTCGAATGCAGCCACCTGAGTGAGCTAGTCATAGACAGCATGGAGCAGGAAGCCACCCCACTGAGACACCTCAAACACAGAACCATGAGAAATAATCAGTAGCTTTAAACGTTTTAAAAGTCACTATGGCCGAAACCGGTTTGGCTCAGTGGATAGAGCGTCGGCCTGTGGACTGAAAGGTCCTGGGTTCGATTATGGTCAGGGACATGTACCTTGGTTGCGGGCACATCCCCAGTAGGGGGTGTGCAAGAGGCAGCTGATCGATGATTCTCTCTCATCGATGTTTCTAACTCTCTATTCCTCTCTTCCTCTCTGTAAAAAGTCAATAAAATATATTTTAAAAGTCACTACGTTTTGGGGAGATTGTTGTATAGAAATAGATAACTGAGACATAAGTGGGTGTATATATATTACCAATATAAAAACATAGTTGGGAAGAATATACACCAACTTCTGGATGATGATTACTTCAAGAGAGAAATGACATGGGATGGAAAAGAAGAAATCAGATTTTACAATACTAATGTACCCAATACTCAAATGGGATCTGAGAAACTATGGCAAAAAGTTAACATTAGTTATAGTGAAAAGATGTTTTAATAGTATTACCTCTATTCTTCTGTAAGTCTGAACTAGTTCCTGATTTCATATCTTTTTCAGGAGTCTAAAAATAATCAAGGTGATACATTTGGATTCCTCTAAGAAGGGCATTCTCACTCTAAGTTAGAAATTTGGTCTATTTCTGCCCAATATTCCTGGGAAATCGCTGACATATTTTAAAATAGTTTTTACTTTTAAACCCTTTTTTCGTCCTTTTTCATTTACCATCTTATAAATATCAAGCCCTTATCTTTTCTCTTCTACCTTTACCTTTATCTTTTTTTTTTTTTTTTTTTTTTTTTGCATTTTTCCTTCTCTTCTCTCAAACTAATTTCAAAGTAAGTATAATATTAATTCTCAAAGCAATTCCAAACCCTCATTCCTTATTTTAAAACTAGAGGCCCGGTGCACAAAATTTGTGTATGAGGTGTAGGGTGTCCCTCAGCCCATCCTGCACCCTCTCCCATCTGGAACCCCTTGAGGGATGTCCGACAGCCTGTTAGTGGGATCGGGCCTAAATGCGTGGTCAGACATCCCTCAATAATCCAGGACTGCTGGCTCCCACTGCCCTCCCCTGCTGGCCTGGACCCCCAACAGCCCTCTCTTGCAGGCTTGGGTCCCTCGCAACTGTTCTCCATTGCAGGCCTGGTACACCCCTCCAATGCCTTCCACTGCAGTCCCAGCCCCTCCCAACTGCTCTCCCCTGAAGGCCTGGGTTTCTCCCACAACTGCCTTCCCTTGGTGGCCTGGTCTCCCCCAACTGCCCTCCTCTGCTGGCCTGGTCACCCTTAACTGCCAACAACTGCCCTCCCCTGCAGGCTATCTTATAGTGGTCATTATGTGGCTGCCATCTTGTATCCACATGAGGGCAGCCATCTTTGACCATATGAGGGCAGCCATTTTGTCTTGGTGTGAGGGTCAATTTGCATATTACTCTTTTCTTAGATAGGATGTTACTTCTGGAATAAAGACAGCTTGAAGAAATGACACAATATATGTGGTCTTTGTTAGAGTGGGATAATTTTGGGACTCCATTCATTATGTAACCTAGGCGGTATGGCTCAGTGTTTGAGCATCATCCTATGATCCAGGAAGTTACCATTTCATTGCAGGAAAGGGCATTGTGGGCTCAGTCCCCAGTGTGAGGCATACAGGAGGCAGCAATTGATGATTCTCATCACTGATGTTTCTCTCTCTCTCCCTTCTGCTCTGAAATCAATAAAAAGAAAATTAATTTAAAAATATATATAATGAGTTGTTATTTTGGCTAGAAATAAAAGGAAAAGAAAAAAGAGCAAAATCAAGGGTGGTTATGACAGAGAAGAAAACATATATAAAACTGTAGTAAAGTCCAATTCCAATATCATTCAATAGGACTTAAGGTTAAGCATGCATAACACCACATGTTCTGTTTATAGAATTTTAATTTCTCAAATAAGTAACCTCCTGTATTTTACATTAAATAATATATTAATATTAAAGAGTGAGGTTTTGAGTTGTAGTTATCTTATTAACTAGTCTTAATTATCCATGATTATGTTTACCACAAAATAGTTTCAGAACAAGCAAGTAACGGTAGAGTTCAGTTTAAATATTATAGTTGCGCTGTTTACCATTTAGGATATACTTCAACATGGTCATTTATTTGAGGTTGAGCTGAATTTAAATTGAAGTGCTCCTAAACTATTTTAATGACATAAAAGTCACACTAATATAGAAACAAATAAGAACTCAATTTTATTTTAAATAAAAAACAAAACTCATAGAATCATCTGCATCTTAATCCCATTGCCCTGTCAATTACCAGCATATTCAAGTTCTACTTCCTCTACTGCCTTTCAGGTGATTCTAACTGTAGATGCCACTCTAAACAAAACATTTTAAAAATCTTCATTTCTGTCTGTGCACTAACCAGGAAAAACAAAAGAGATGTTCACAGTACACTGTTCTAGAATCTATAGAATCTGCCTATAGATCACCTGTGATATAAAAACCTTGATTTCAAATATGAAAAATGTAAAGTCGAAAGATGTTAAATGACTTTCCCATGAACCTTAATTGAGGGCAGATCTTGATCCCCTATATGTTGTTATCCCTGCTTCATTTTATTAACCTATTAACCAAGAACTATTTTCCTTTATGATGCAGTGTTTGGGGAAAAAAATCAAGTTTTTTCCCCAAGAAATGGAAATGGTCAGTACATTACAAAGTTTTAATCTCAGAAACATATCGATATCACTGAGAAAAAAAAAAAAATAGCATACCTCAAGTGCTTGGCACTTTCCTCGAATTCTTTTGCAAAGAAGTTGATAATTCTCCAGCTCAACCTTCAGCTTCTTAGTCAATTCCTGGCCACTAGAGGGCACCTTTTTAGCTATTAACTTGATGTTTTTTTTCAGTATTTTTACTCGGACTTCCTTTTGCAGCACATCCTCTTTTGCTCTCTGTTCCAGGGATGGATAGAAATGAAAATTGTCCCTCTTTCTTACTAACCAATGTCTTTCTTTTTCCTAAAGTAGCTAAACCAAAATTAAAGCCTCTATGTGATTTCAACTACCTAATTTAGAACACTATTTAGGTAAGCACTAGAGAGACTTATTTTGAAAAAATAATATAATAAAGTTAAATTAAATTAAATACTAGCTATAAATCCTCACTCATTATATGCCCCAATGAAAACAGTCCCACATAAACATTTTCAGTTAATAACAGGCAGGCAACTTTAACACCTAAGTCATCCTTAACTTATGTTTACTGACATTAAATATTTTCAAAGTCTGGGCCCATGATAAAAATATCAGCATGTTAATGTAGTAGGCTACCTTTAAAATACCTTATATACTGAATAATTTTTAAGCAAAAAAAAAAAAAAAAAAATCTACCCTGCCCAGCTGGCATGGCTCAGTGGATTCAGTGCTGACCAATGAACCAGGAGATCAAGTTTGATTCTCAGTCAAGTCACATGCCTGGGTTGTGGGCTCAATCCTCAGTGTGGGGCCTGCATGAGGTAGCCCACAAATGGTTCTCTCTCATCACTGATGTTTCTTTCTCTCTTTCTCTCTCCCTTCCTCTCTGAAATCAATATATATATATATATATATATATATATATATATATATATATATACATATATACATATATACATATATGTATATATTTTTTTAAAAGTTACACTAAAAATTATTCTTCTGTGAAAATATAAGTATAATAAAAGACCTTTGTCATATATAATAATGCATGGATTACATCTAATCCATTCTAAAATATATTTTTATTGATTTCAAAGAGAGGGAGAGAGGGATAGAAATATCAATAATGACAGAAAATTGCCTAAACCAGTTTGGCTCAGTGGATAGAGCCTCAGCCTGTAGACTGAAAGGTCCCAGGTTCGATTCCAGTCAAGGGCATGTACCTTGGTTGCGGGCACATCCCCAGTGAGGGGCATGCAGGAGGCAGCTGATTGATGTTTCTCTCTCATCGATGTTTCTAATTCTCTATCCCTCTCTTTTCCTCTCTGTAGAAAATCAATTAAATATATTTAAAAAATAAATAAATAATGAGAGAGAATTATTGATTCACTGCCTCCTGCAAGCCCTCTACGGGGGATCCAGCCTGCAATCCGGGTATGTGCTCTGACCTGGAACTGAACTGTGACCTCCTGGTTCACAGGTTGACACTTAGCCACTGAGTCACACAAGCTGGGCAAAATCTAACACTTTTTAAAGAACATCTGCAGAGAGATTTTTGCTTTTAGGCAAGTTAACTTTGGCGTAAAACATTCAATGTGTTGCTTAATCTTATTTTTTAAAAATAGCCTTTAATCACTATCTCTTTTAGTTTGGACACTGAAGGAGACTTGAAGTAAGGTTAGAAATTTGGAAATGACGCCCAGTTCTTTAATATATTAAAAAAAAAAAGAGGGTTCAAGACTATTGCCATAGGAATATAAGTGCACGGGAAGTAATATATCCTGTGGCCCCAAGTGATATTAAATCCCTTGACAATGGATTACTGCAACTCTACCTGTTCTAACAAACCACTTATATACATGCGGCATATGCCCCATGTAGTAACTGGCAGAACACATCTGATGAAATAAGAATAAACCCCAAGCAAACTAGAAAGTCTTTTTTGGTCCGAATGGAAAAAAAAATTATCCCTGAAAATTTTTGGAAATAGTTGTGATGATTGCACAATATTGTGAATGTGATTGATGTCACTGAATTTTTTTAATTCGGTCTTTGTGGTTCCCCAGGTTCTAAAATAAAAAAAAGTCACAGGGCCCCACATGGATTCAACTCATGAATCCATGTTGAACTTCCTTCCTTACTAGAATCACAGCAGTTCCCCTTCCTTTTTTTTTTTTTTTTTAATTTGAAATCCTCCTATGAAGGATTATGTACCATTGACCTTTGAACAACACAATGGATCAAAATTCATAAGTACCTTTTAATTCCCCAGAAACTAACTACTAAGCCTCCTGTTGACCAATAACTTAAACAGTTTTACGAATAAATAAACAGTCAATTAACACATATTTTGTATGTTATATGTAAGTTAGAGGGGGGGGAAGTTACAAAGAAAACCATAAGAAAGAGAAAATACATTTACAGTATCTATTTTTTAAAATGTGTGTATGAATGGACCCGTACAATTCAAACCTATGTTGTTCAAGAGTCAATTGCACAATCATGATTTACAGACAGATGGATGGTCTTTTGTATGATTGATTGACTTTAAAGGGAGAGATAAAGCCTGCTGATACTGACTATCCCAGCCTCACCTGCATCTCCTTTACATCTTTCAAAAGTTCATCTGGTAACTTGTATTCAAAACTCTTATCTAGGTATTCTTCTTCCACCTCGATCATCCATTCTTGCATTTCCTTTAAGTCTTTTTTCAGGTTCTTCACTTTTTCTTGACGTTCAGACCATTTATCTTTGTGACTAGAAATCTAGAAAAGAAAGGACATTTAGCCAAATAAATAAGTGTTAATACAATAAATGACAGGTTTCTAATAGCTAACTGTACAGTGGTAACTTCCCACAAAGACTTTTAGGGTTCAAATTCAGATAAAAGCTTTTATACACTTTCTGCTGATGCTGTGAAAATATAAGCAATAATGAAAACAATAATGATAACTCTGATTGTAGTTCACATTTTGGATATTAATCTAATCTGGACATATCTATAATAATCAAAGCACAATATGCTAATGAGACCAGACATCCTTCCGGACAAAGCCAGGTTGTGAAAGAAACAACCTGCTTGCCATGGCTGGAGGGAAGCCTGGGTCCTGGATGCCAGAGGGAAGCTGATGCCAGCAGCCAGGGGAAGCAAGACCTACTCTTGCACGAATTTCGTGCATCAGGCTTCTAGTCCATTATAATTTTTAAAATTCATAACTTCCCAAATTAAGGAATGTAACCTAAAAGCACATGTTATAAGCAATAAAAGCACATGTCATAAGGAATTTTACTGTAGCATTGTTTATTGTAGAAAAAAATATATATATACAGTAAAGCAACAATCAGACTGTCAAATTACAGCAGGTAGGGTAGGGAGATCTGGGGGAGATGATAGATCAACCGAAGGACTTGTATACATGCATATAAGTACAACCAAGGAACATAAAACTCTAGGAAGGGAGGGTATGCATGGGAGGGAGGGGGGCAAAAAAATCAATAAAATATATTTTAAGAAAATGCAACCAAAATACCCACTTTCTCCTTTTTAACAGGATTCGCTGTAACAATTTTAATTTTAAAAGCATAGAAGAGGAAGCTGTTACTAACAATGTTCATAAAATACTGTTCTACACACTTTTTATTTTGATAATTTACTATACTTTCATATTCCACAGAGACACAAAAATGTTATGAGAAAATAGGTGTTTTTCTCAACTTGGTTCAATAACTTAAAAATTTCAGAGAAACCTAAAATATTTCCCAAGAGCTCCTCCCTCTAACTGCCAACTCATTCTTACTAGGGGAGTGATGCCGGCCACAGAGACCATGCTCACTCAAGTTCAACCTCACGGCAGCGTCACCTGCCAGGGCTGGTTGGCTGAGCAGCTGATAGTCACCAACGGCCAGGACAGGAATAGATGGCTCTCACGAGAGTAAGGGGCACAGCTTAGTGGCTTTCCTGTCCCCACTCTCCATCGGGATCACAGTCATAAACATAGAAAGGGGTCAAACAGGAGCTTTGATCTCAGGCCAGTGTGGTACGCTAAGATCCTGCTGCCAGCAATACACACAGCCCTGGCCCAAGCCTGGCTGATCAGCAGTTTAATCTGATCAGCTTCACACACACACACACACACACACACACATACACACACACACCACAGTTCTTGGGCTCCCCTTCCAGAACATTCTCTTTGCTAGATTCTGGACACTAGTTAGTTATATAATTTTCATGGATCCATAGAGAAATGCAAAAATAAAAATAAATAAAGACACTAGCAAACTTTTCAGAAAGAGCAAAGCTCAAAATTGTAATTAACTCCCTGAAATTATCAATTTTCTATTTTCTGGCATTATAGTGTTCTTTCTTTCATGAGATCCTGGCTAGGTACAATAGATGACATAGACTGGTTTTTGCTTGTTGGTTGATTTCATATGCCTGTCCCTTCTTAGCAAAATAAAAGTTTGGCAGCATTATGCTTATCTCAAAGTTCTTCAACCTTTTTAGGACTCAGTGAAATGCAGTAGTCTGGAGAAATGCCTGCTGCTTAGGATACTTAAAAATGTCCCATACATTCAGTTTCATGTTTTAAACAAGTAATAATTCACAACTAATTCTATACTGTCATATGTGTGGTATAATAAGTGGATAGGGAGATAGAGACAGACATAGAACTGAAGGTCTATGTCAGTATGTCTGTATGTATCCATCACCTTCCTGGCTCCTCACTGCCACTTACAAACCATTTTCCCTATTTCCTAACCCGAAAAACCCATTCAAGCATATAGCATCAGATTATACACATTTAGAGAAATCTAAATTTGGCTAAATTATTAGATAACTAATGACATGTCGAATAAAATCTCAGGAAACTGAGGACCCCACCAGAGCCGTGGGATGGCCTCAAGTCCCAAAGTCCCCCCCTGAAGGGCCAGCATGAGCAGGATGGCCCTGAGCCCTGGAGTGCCGCCAGGCCCCGCCCCCCACTGTGCGAACAGCCATCTTGTGACTGCGAGATAACGGGAGGACCACCTAGCCTTTTATTAGAAAGACTAGTGTCCTGGTGCACAAATTCGTGCACATTGAAAGGGAATTAGAAGAAATATTTCAGTATCACTATTTGCCAAGTCCTCGGTGGAGGTATCTGGCTCCCTCTCCATCCTGTCAGAGTCTGTGAGGGCACCCATGGGGTTGCAGTGTCAAAGCCGGTGCCCCATGGGGCTTCAGAACACCCCTGAGTTCCGCTGGAGTCCCATAGCCCTGCAGGGCCAACGCCCAGTGGTTATGGGGCTGGTGAGGAGGATGAGAGTGGTGGTCTGGCTCTACGAAAACCAAACCGCCCTGGGTTCCCTCTAAGCCCAATCGGTTCCCAGTGGGGCTGCAGGACTTCCCCGAGTCCCGGACACCAGCAGGGCCAGTGCCCCAGCGGACATGGGGCTGCTGAGGGGGTGAGGGTGGTGGCCTGGCTCTAGGGACACCGCCCTGGGCTCCCCTGGGTTACCTCTAACCCTAAGCTGGTGCCCAGGGCCAGTGGGTTGGTGAGGGGATGAGAGTGATGGCCTGGCTGTAAGGACACCAAGCCGCCCTGGGCCGCCCCGGGTTACCTCTCTGTTGTTGGATCTAGAAGAGGGCCAAAGGCGCCGGGACCGCTTGCGGAGGCAGCGGCAGCAGCGGCGGAAAGCGCTGCCAAGGCCGCCCTCTCGCAGGTCGCAGCAGGGGGACTGCCGAAAACAACAAAACATGTCTTCGCGATAGGGACAACTCCATCCACGACTGCTCCAGCAGGAGCGGGTTGGGGTTTGTGGTGGGGGAGAGGTTGCCTGGCTACCAGGGTTCCACGCCCTGTCTCCGTCATCGGGGCGCGAGGTCACTGCTCCATTGTGGGGTGCAGCTCAGGGTGGGGCACCAGGCAGTGACCCGGGGGGTTTGTGACATGCCCCTACCCCAGGTCAAGGCTGGGGGGTGGACTTGGCATGTGGGTGGCTCCCTGTCCCAGGTGTATCCCAACAGGGGAGCTGAATCTCATTTCCCCCGGGGGGAGGTGGAGGTGATGATGGAAGTGGAGGTGGAGATGGAGTAGGGGGTGCCCTTTGCCCTGATGTTTAGCCCTGGGGACACAGCCCCATGGGGTGACTCCCCGATGTGCCTCCCGTCCACCCCCCTCTGGCGCCCTTGCGCTCAGTGGCCAGCCCGCCCCGCTCACCTGCGCGCCCATGGTGCACACGGCCATCCCTGACAGCCAGAGCGCCACCCAGGCTTTTAGTAGGAATATCCTATTAACTGCCTTTTAAGTGTGTCATGGTGTGGTGGTTTTGTGTAATAGCGTCCTCACTGAGGGGTGAAGTGTGAGGATATATTCAAATCCTTGTCCAAAGTACATTTGTAACCAAAAACAAAAGAATTATACATGTATGTACATATGTATGCATGTGTGCATTTAGAGAGATCAGGGGACAAAATGAGAAAGCAAGCATGGTAAAACACTAAACATGGGCAAATTCAGACATGGCCATGAGGCTGCTCCCTGTATCATTATTTCAACTTTCCTTTCAGTTAAAACTTATGCAAAATAAGCAATTTGGGGGGAGAGAGGGGGAACATGAAAAAAATACTCAATGATGCAATATAAAATTTTTATATAAACACTAACCAAAAAAAAAAAAAAAAAAACAACAAAAAAAACAACACTGTATTAAGAGATATCCTACCCACAAGACTGTCTGTGAAATATTCCTGTATTTCACATTTTCTCCCCTTTCCTCACTCCACTGCTGTTTCACTAACAAAAAAGAAGCAACAGTATAGTCCCTTTCCCTTCCATTACCAGGGAGAGGCACTGCATCAGCAATTCTTTCGCTTAGAGAGTAAATTTCATTCCTTCTCACACATAATCACAGACTTCACTTCAGACATGATGTTCCCTCAATCTCTTCTGCATCATTATTTCTCCTCCTAGGTGAGGTCCTTCTTTCCAGCATGCAAATATCCTGTAGTATCTCTAAATTTTACAAATTACAAAAGCATCCCTTTGGATGCCCATGCCCCTCGCCCACCCCGTTTCTCTGGGTCTTTAAAAGCCTCCATTTGACAACTCTAGAGCTTGTTTTTCAGTTCCCATCGGCCTCAGCAATCCCCAGCACCAGGCTCTGTGGGAAGCTTTCTCCACCCGCCTCCAGGACCTCACACTCTCCTGGCATTTCTCCTCTTGCCGACCTTCCCTTCTCAGCATCCTTGGACTCTGCCCCTTCCTCTTTCCACAGGTTAGTGCCAAGGAACTCCACCTGCATGTCTAATATGGATCTGGACTTGAACCCTTCCAGATGGAAATCTTCATGACACATACTCCAACAAAAGCTTCTGCTCCTTGAGTCTTCACCATTTCAGTAAATGGCGCCACCATTCACACAAAGTGAACATTTTTGCAAAATTCCTAGCCTGACCTTGACTGTTCACTTTTTCATATATCGCACTTCCAGGTCATTACCAGACTCTCATCTCTACTTACAAACCACAGTCCACACCAAACATTTCTCATGGCCTTCACCACCATCTCCCCAATCCAGGAGCCATGCTCTCTTAAGGCTGCAATGGCATCTTGCCTGTCCAGATGTATCCAGAGTGATCTGTCACATGTCACTTCCCTGTTCAAAACTCTATAAGTTCCCTTCTGTGTGGCGAGATCCTTGACACAGAATCCCCCGCCTTTGTCTCCAAGGCCATAAACAGCCCCTCCCAACACCCTTCTCCACCCCACTACTCACTCAATCTCCCCGTTCACTCAGTCCCAGCTGCAGTGCCTTTCTTGCTCTTTGCTAAGCACGACAAGCTCATTCCCCCTGAGGAGCCAAACTGGACAATCAGTATGCTCTCTGGTTTTCAGACTGTATGAGCCACAGCAATCACTGTTGTCAATGGCATCTACTTCTTGAAAAACACAGGCAGGAAAGCTGAAAAACTGACCTCCTTGCTATATTTCTCCAGTTGGGTTTGGTAGTCAACTAGTTTGGTCTGCACCCAGGTTTTGATTCCAGCAACTGGACAACTTGGAAGGTGTGTCTCTACTTCCTTCATGTTTTTCAGTGATGATTCAACTGCATCTATTTCCTTAACAAAAGCCTGAACATATAAATTAAGACATTATTGAGTTCATTTCCATAGAAGTGTATGCCATAATTATAGTTGCTTTTATCCCTGCAAGTAGTGTAAGAACAGAATGTTTGGGACTCAAAAGTTTAACTGCTTCAGAAATATTGTGCATAAAAAAGTTCATTTCACCTGGGCGCTTCATGTAGACACCTGCCAAATTAGATTGGAAATATTTGACTCTCAGGAGAATATAGCACTTTTTTTAAATAAAAAATTATTTTATTGATTTTTTACAGAGAGGAAGGGAGAGAGACAGAGTCAGAAATATCAATGAGAGAGAAACATCAATCAGCTGCCTCTTGTACACCCCCCATCGGATGTGCCCACAAACAAGGTATATGCCCTTGACCAGAATCGAACTTGGGACCTTTGAGTCAGCAGGTTGATGCTCTATCCACTGAGCCAAATCAGTTTCAACAGGATATAGCTCTGTTAATGAATTTAGAGAAGCCTAATGATTTCACCAAATATAAGCTGTATGCAGCATTACTGGGAAATTTCGACTATTAAGTATGTTTTTCTTAATGCTTCACCATGTGGCACAATAAGAGCAATATGCAATTGGTAATCATGACACTAAGATTGTCATCATGGCACAAAATGGCAGCTCTTGTTCTCTCTATCCAAATTTCTATAATCATGGCCAAAAATAAAATATAAATAATCCGTCGCTTTTTATTAACTCTAAAACAAAGAAAGCTTTATAATGAAAGATATTTTATCTCAGTGTGCTGGCATATCATATTCTAACCATGTTAATAATAGCCGCAAACAATAAAGGAAAAGAACATGTTATTTATAAGGGAAGGTCCCCTAGGTCAGCAGGACTCACCGAGCATTGGTCAAGCTGCCTTTCTAGCCCTTCATCATTTCCTGGGACAGCCTGCTCTTCCATTAAGAAGTCTTAGCACCCTCCATCCACTTCTCAATGACTTTTGAATCAGCCTTTGGAACACAATAACAAAGGGGGATATTACTCAGTGACATCCAACCTACTGCATCTCAAAATCTATTGCTACTGGGGGAAAAAGACAATCGTTCAAAACTTTGATAGCATCATTTTCATTAACTCACTACTTTTTTTAATATTCCAATTTTAAAAATAATGATTTCTCTTCATGAATAACTTGATCCCCCATGATTTCACAGTTTCCTGACCATTCTAAAAATTTCAAAACATTCCCCAATGAACCAAGCTATTTTGCCTCAATGTCAGCAGTATCTAGGATTAAAACTTCAAATTAAGGGGAGGGGGGATGCTTTTCTCGGTTTAAACAGAGAAATATCTTTTGTTCTCACTCAATTTAGAACAAAGTTTCTTCTACGGTTAGCTACTCAAAGCAGAAATAAATAAAGAGAATAGTGGAGGGAATGAAACAGGTTATTCTTAGTTCTGCTGGATGCTATTATCTGAGAGCCCAGGACTGTCCACTGGCCGGCTCCATGCTTTCATCCACAATGTACTAACACCCACAATAGCCCGATGCCGTGTATGGTGCTGGGAGGTCTAAAACAGATAAGAAAGGAAATGTTTTGCAGAGGGAAAGAGACTTCAGAGACAGCAACATTGGGAGTGGCCCTTAAAGAATGCAAGTCCGTAGGTTCAACTTGATCTCTACCACTGGAGAGAAGCAATGGTCATTTCCTTCCAAGGCCTCCCTCAACACCATCCATCAGTCTGACTTCTTAATTGCCTTTGTATTAAGCTGGCTTTATTTCCTTGCACCTTCTCTAATTCTCTGCTTCTCGCCCAAACCTTGGAATAAATATGTTTTCTATCCTGTTCAAAAAATACTTTCAGATTTGAAGGCAACCACCATTGCTCCCCTTAGTCTCCCATTGGTTAAACATCCCCAATCCCTTCCAGGGTGGCTCTAGGACATGATATCCAAGTATTGCACTCCCCACTCAGAACAACATGTTCTGGAAACTACAACTTTTCAATGTCCTTACAGTAGGTATGCCACATGGAACTGAGTATTCTTATAATGTTGGGTTGAATGACAACAAATGAGCTAACTGGTATGTGACCGCAGATAATTCCATTCATGAAATGCCATCTAAAATTCTTTAAGTTTTATTTTTCCTACTGTAGGGTTGTTTTGTTTCTTTCCTATTTTATTTGATTCTTTATAACTATATTGTTCACAAGAATATGGTTAACTGAAACTCCAAAATTCCTGTAACTTCCACAAAATTACATTTCCCCTATCTCATATTGCTTAGAATTAGGAGTTGATGTTTACAAACAATAAACTTTGCCTCCTTAGCTCACAAAATTATTTGAATTTTTAGTTCCTCTATTTTTTAAAAGATATTTTTTATTGATTTCAGAGACGAAAGTAGAGGGAGAGAGAGAGAGAAACACCAATGATGAAAGAGAATCACGCCCCACACTGATTCATAAGTTCATAAGTGAAAGCTCAACTACAGAACCACACCAGCTGGGTAGCCTATCTACTTTCATATCAGCTAACCCTCCCAGCTCTTTCTTATCTGCAAATCTGAAATTGAAGTATTCCTTTTCTGTTGACTTCTTTGAGGGTAATTGGGCTTTCTCAGATAAAAAATGAAGACAATGGCAGTGCCTATCTGAGCACTCCCCTGTGAAGACACCACGTCATTCATTATTCAACAAATTTCCAGCTTATTTTTCAAAATATAATAGTCAACATAATACTAGCATCCAATTAATTTTCCATCTCCCTTTCATAAGGCTATAAGAGATTTTCTCAAATACTTTACTGAAATCTAGGCTTGCCAAAAAATGATGGTTTGTAGCATTATTTGAACTAAATGAGCTAACATGAAATGTGGCTCTATGAGTCTGTGATTCAAATAATCGAATATCCCTTTTCCAAAAACAATAATTTTAAAGGAAAATCGGTCCTTAAAGGAAATGATTCTGGACAAGGCTTATTAGTGGTGTCCATGTTGATTCCTGACAACCACACAGCCTTTGCCACCACGTATGAGACCTCTGGTTGGTCATTCATCTATTGCCAAGAACCAATATCCATCTTACTTCAGGTCTTTCACTTCTAAACAATGCTCCCCTTTAATTAGGACTCCATTTTTCTGGTAATTTCTCACAAAATACATGATGTGACCTTGAGACCATGGTAAAAATCCCAGGTGACTTGGGATGCAGATTTAGGCTTCTGAAGGATCCGTGTGGTTTTTCCATCTAACTCAGAAATCAGGCTCTAATACACTCTCAGTAATGACTATTCCACACTTTGTAGTTTGCAGGGCCATTCTCTGATGAAGATGGAAAGTAATATCTGCCGATATGCTGAGGCCTTTCTGGCTCTATTAGTATTATACCACCTGAACAACCACCTCCTCCCTTTCCATCCACGGATTTGAAAGCTTTTTTCATCCCACTGTGCACCTTCCACAGTTCCCTTTACCTCTGTTCTTTCGCCAGCCTGCCCCTGTTCCATAGGCCCATGCTACTCTTACTTTTTGCTATTACTTGCTTTGGTGATGTAACTCTTGTTTTATTGACTCCAGCATCTGAGGTTCTTACCACAGAAGACATGGTCAGGACAAGTAGCGGTGGGGTGTGCAAGAAGACAAAAGTGCAAGAACGGAGAGTCCAGCCAGCATGACTCAGTGGTTGAGAATCAACTTATGAACCAGGAGGTCAGGGATGGATGCCAGGTCAGGACATATGCCTGGGTTGTAGGCTCGATCCCCAGGGTGGGGTGTGTAGGAGGCAGCCGATGATATTTCCAACTCTCTCCCTTTCCCTTTCTCTCTGAAATACATTTTTAAAAATTTAAAAAATAAGAAGAGAGACAAGTATGAAACTCTTATAAAGTGCATGAAGAATTCGACCTGCCCACTTAACTAGCTGCCATTTCTGGCCCTGCCAATCTCCATTTCGAACTTTTTAAGAGTTAGCAGTAGCTCTACTGCCATATAGCTGACAACTCAATAAATCAAGTTTTGAATAAGGAAACTGACAGTATCCTGGGCCAAGGCTTTTTGACATTTGCTTGGAAGCATCATGCTGCAAGAAAGTTTTAGTCACTGTCAGCCTTGACTGGAGCAAGTGGCCCCCACGATACCCATTTTGGCATAAGAGAAGTTTTATGGCGTCAACCCTTACCCTTCCTCCCTCTCTCTCACACACAGACCATGTGAAGACACCCAATTTACACACGCCTGTCCTTGCTTACCCTTCACTATGAGGGAAAAGAAATAGGGGAGGAACAGACACCAGCCATGCAGACCAACTGATCACAGATAGGCATCTGAAAAGCTCTTTTCACAACCAAGAGCCCCACAAGTACCCCTCCATGCTGAGTCCTAGGAAAAAGCATGCCCCCAGGAAGAGGAAGGCTAAGGTCTGAACACCAACTTTCTAATTTCTCTTCTTTGAGCCTCAGAAGCCTCTGGGGAAAATAACGAATACCTTGCCTGAAAATTTCCTGGAAAACATAATGTTTGCACAGGTACAGAGCTGGGATGCAGTAAACGGCACCTATTATTACTAAGATCTACAAAACTAAGTGCTTTAGGACCAAGATTAGCCCCATAAGAGTTACCACATCCAAACTCTGGTGTTGATTCCCAGTGGGCACTCCACAGGAATAAGCAAGGGTGAGTACATGTTTCCTCAAGGGTGTTCTGCCATATAACTGTTGAAAAGTAACTGTTCAAAAATAACAGTTTGAAGAACAGAATCCAGTTTAGCAGAAGGAAGCTAGATAAATGAGGAAAGGCCCAACATTATAAATGCCTAGAGCAGCGTCCTGTAACTGCCCCTGTCAGCCACACCAGGGGGAGGGTCACTAAGACCAACTGCTAACACCAGAGAGGAAGCTCTGCTCAGCCCTCCATCGGCTCCTCTTTCCTTGGAAGAAAAACATTGTCTCACTTCACTTGTAATAACGTCAATTCAGTGTGTCTTATATTAATTTTTTTCCCCCAAAGTTGCACTAGGTCTTATTTTCAGGGGATGTCTTATCTTTTCATGTGCTAGGTCTTACTTTTGGGGAAACATGGTAGCTGCTACAGCATGGCTTAACAGGATTGCTGGTATTCATAAAAGCTCTATCTATGCCAGGGGTAATTAATTCTCTTATAAAAAACCCAAGTTTATTTTGAATCTCTAAGATGAAAAGATAGCATATGCTAAAGATGAATCTTCAAGCCAGACACAAAGAATCTGTCAATGAATCTAGAAAAAAGAATTAACAAATGAAGAAAGAAAACATGAAAAAAGAATGAAAGGTGAAAAAAAAAGAAAAAGAAAAAAGGAGACTAATTCCCTAAATTAAATATTTTTTTACTTGAGAGAAGAGAAAGCAGATTCACGAACAATAAAAAGATGTGACTAAAGCAAGACTGTCAGAATCATGAGAGTGAAAGAATGGAGAAATGAAGGGTCAGGGGCAATCCTATCCTCCCAGGTAAATGAAAGGAAAGGAAGAAGAAAGGGTTTCAGCACACAGTTCAGGATGAGCACAAGATAAATAAAACCATTTGAGAGACAACAGATACTTAGCCAGTGGGGAGTAGAATATTCAGAACACTCAGGGGTAGTGAGTGGTTCATAACAATAATTATGTCTACATTTGCATTTCCTTAGTGATTAGTATGACATAAGTACTGAGTATAAAATACATAGTTTGGGGTCTTGGGTTTGGAAAATTCCTATCTGCTCTCACTTTTTCTTAGCTTCCATATCCACGGGGATCTGTCTCTTCTTTGGCGGCGGAGGAGGAGGCAGTTCTTGCTTAGACCTTTTGGTGGTTACTTGTTCTCTTATGTGAACAGTCCCCAAAAGGTCCTTCTGTAGAATTTGGGACATTCCCAGCTTTCCTACAGCCTGAGTCACCTGAAATAAAATCAGCCAAGGTTTTAAGGTTCTGTTACAGCTTTATTGAGGTATAATTCATATGCCAGAAAGTTATTTCTTTGATGAAGTAAAACCAATGGTTATTAGTATACAGACTTATGCAACCAAGCCAACTTTCTATTCCCAGAATAATTGTGTTATTACATAAAGAAACCCAGTACCCATTAGCAGTCACTTTCCATCCTCTCTCCCCCTTGGCTCCTGGCACCCACTAATCTACTTTCTATCTCTATGAGTTTATCTATTCTATGTAGTTCATATAGATAGAATCATGGTGCCTATAAACTTGGTACTGGCTCATTTTACTTGTATGTTTTCAAGGTTCATCTATGTCATAGAATATCAGTACTTCATTTTTTTTATTGCCAAAAAATATTCCATTGTATGGCTATACCATATTTTGTTTATCAATCCACTATTGTATATTTGAGTCATTTCATTTTTTGTCTATTATGAATAATGTTGTTATGAACATTCACATACATACCAAAGTTTTGGGATTTTTATCAAAGCTTTCGAATGAATAAAATTTAGCCGAAACAGGTTTGGATCAGTGGATAGAGCATTGGCCTGCAGACTGAAAGGTCCCAGGTTCGATTCTGGTCAAGGGCATGTACCTTGGTTGCGGGCACAACCCCAGTGGGGGTGCAAGAGGCAGCTGATCAATTATTCTCTCTCATCGATGTTTCTAGCTCTCTATCCTCCTCTCTTCCTCTCTCTAAAAAATCAATAAAATATGTTAAAAAATTTAAAGATTATTTAATGGGTTTATGTCTGTTATCAGTTAGCAAGTGTTAAATCACTGGATATTAATGTTTTTAAGATTCATTAAAATTTACTTCAGACAACTAAAGAACATTTTCATGTCAATTTTCAATTTTATAGTAAACCAGATATAAGGAACCAACTTTTTAGTTTAGCTACTACTTCTTTAGTTCATAAAAACTAAAACTAACCTGAAATTTAATTTCTTCTTAATAGCACAACTAATTGAAGCAAACAATACTACCTGGAGCAAACAATACCTGGTTGGAGGAATCTTCTAGTCTCTGAACCAGAGAAACCCATCTCTGAGTCAGTTCCTCAGAATCACTGTTGATCTTCTTGGATGCCTTAGGGCAGTGTTTCCCAACCTTCTCATGATGAGAATCACCTGGTGGAGTTGTTAAAACACAGATTCCTGAATCCCAACTAAGAAGTGCTAAACTTGAATTTTTGGGAACATATAGGTAAAATTGTATACTTAACTAGTGCTCTAACACAGATTTTATATACAGAGCACTAAGTTAGGTATGCAATTTTACCTATATGTTCCCAAAAATCCTAGTTTAGCACTTCTTAGTTGGGATTCAGGAATCTGTGTTTTAACAACTCCACCAGGTGATTCTCATCATGAGAGAAGGTTGGGAAACACTGCCTTAGGGTTATCAAGTAGTTGACCCACATCCTGGCCAATCTCACTCAGCTGGTCCAATGCTTGATGCTTCATTTCCATGTCTTCCTTCAAAATCTAGTATTTCAGATATTTGTTAGATGACTCCCTTTTAACAGGACTTTATCTTCCTGTTCCCCAGTCAGGGCATGTAAAAACATGTATATATTTTATACTTGAATGTACCCTTGTAATTATCTGATGCTAAAACATAAGAGTCCTGGTTCTAGACCATTCCATGGCAGCATTCCTGTGTTAGGTAATGTGTCCTGATCTGGATTTTCTAAATGGTTTTAACCATTGATGTAAAACACTAAAAGATCACGGGCTTACAGGACAGATGCTGACAATGACATCACTTACAGCCAGGCACTGAACACTGATGATTATCTCCTTTTGGGCTCTGAAGTTCCTTGTCTGGACGTTATTTAACACCTCTTCTTTTTCGGTGAGCCAAGCTTTCAGCAAGCACTATAAATAATAACAAAAGTTAGATATACACTTGGGGAATCACTTGGTAATGCGATTCAATCAAGTTCCCAAATCTCTAACATTTATATTCTTAGAAGCTTTATCCTTATCTTGAAAAAGAAGGACTTCCAAAACCTAAGCACGAGGCAGGAGTGACACAGAAAAGATATTATCCTTATTAAATTTGCAACAGATCAACCTGAAATTAGCCCCAAACCTGAGTAAGTAAACCTAATTCTCAGAGAGGCTGGGCATCTAAAAGGCTATTGGAGTTTCCAAAGAATCGCATTGTAACTCTCTGGAGACATGGGGAGTCTGAGAGATTGCCTTGTTTCAGTCCCGTGTTTTAGGGAGGAGAGAGAGGAGAGCCAAGTTATACATTCAAGGTCCCTTGGCGAGTTCACAGAAGAGCCAGATCAAAGACCCACACTGCAAAGCTAATGGTTTTTCCAGAGCATCATTCCAGAAAACCACACCAACCCTCAGGTTCAACAGCAATTATGGTCAGAGGAAGAAGTCTGAGGATCGTCCAAAGAATAAAGACAGTTAAACTTCATTGGCCAACAATACATGTTGTTTTAGGCAGAAGTAGGTAGATCAATTTGAAGCAGGATGGAAAACAACATAGTTACATGCGGATAATTCTTCCCAAAATGTGGCATCTACCGCACCAACCCTTTTCCGTAGGCCGGGTGTGTATGTTTGGGGAGGAAGGAGTTCTTGGTTCTATGTTTGCAATAGAATCAATTCTTTCTCTAACTGTGTTTTTTTAATCAGTGAATTTTACAACTATTCCTTTCCTCTATGTTACACAAACAAAAAGATGAAGATGAAAGACATAAAGCGCAAAAGCGGATCCCGCCCTCAGCAATAGTAAGGGTAATAAGATATGAGCAGGAGTAACTATGGCACAAGATACAAAGTGCAGCCACCACATAAGAGATGGCTTCCAGTTTAGAGATAGGGATAGCGGGGGATTTATACATGACTTCACGGTTCTTGATGGCTGCAGAGAACTTAAAAATGAGGAGATGGGTCTAAGGAGATTCCATGGCCGATGCCAATCCTTAATCAAAAACACAAAGGCTAGAAAATAAATGAAATTCAGCCACTCTTTCAAAAAACAAAGAAAACAAAACAACAACCCAAACCAAAGGCACCTACAGTGCCCCAATGCATTGGAATTGACAGTAAAGACAGACCAGCACTGTTCCTGTGGCACAGGCAGCCTCGCCATGGGCTAGGGACTGGGAATTCAGGGTTTGAGCACTGGGCACATGGAAGGGCAGAGGGAACACTGAGGTTGGAAAGGTAGGTTGGAGTTCTTTACAGAATAGGCCACCTGCCACACTTGACACTGGCTGGTGCTGCAGAAGTTTGGAACCAATTTCTCAGAGCCCATTTGCTCATGCTCGAGGCCTTGGCAGCTGAGTTAGAAATAATCCCATGAAGGAGGTTCTAACTGGGATACGGCTCACTTGGGGTCATTCCTAGGATCACAGATTTCTCTAGATTAAGTACCCATGATGGATTCAACTCTCCATTTTCAGATGATCCCTCCTTCTACGTCACTAGCAGAAAGCCATTCAAAGGTGAGATGTAAACCTAAAGTACTGGCCAGAATATCAGCTATGCCTGACTTGTAATTATTTTATTTTCCAAATTAAATTTATTTCCAAATTTTAAATTATTTTACTTAGCAGAAAAGTAACACAATAGTTTTCTCTGGCAATCAATGTTGCCCTCCTAGTGTCATTATTAAATTAAACTTTTAACTGCTCAATGTTACACTTTGGAGTGAAAACAAGGGTCTAAGTAAATGTAAGTATTATGTAAAGTGAACTATAAATATTCCAGAAACCAGAATCTGGTCCATTATGAGATTCTTAACAGGAAGGCTGTGGCCAATGATTGGGGGTGGGGAGAAGTGATTAACAATTTATACTGGGACAAATTTTGTACCCCACTTTTGAAGAGGTTCTAGCTGCACCATATTTATTAAACCACAAAGCGTCACATACTTGTTTTTATTGCCTGAAAAGCATCCAGTTCTTCTTTTGTAGATAGAAATGAGATGCATTTAAAAGAATTGAAATGGACACTGAGATGAGGGAATAGAGTATCTGCTTATTTTCTAAACCACAACAGTTTGGTGTTTCCAGAGAAATGTTTGCTTATTTGCATTCTGTTTTGATGGCTGCTTTTCTGGAAGGATGTAGGAGGCAAAGGGCCACCACTCTGACTGAAAACCTAAAGGTTCATTTTCTATGGTAATACTTAGTATGAAAAAGACATACTATTATCCAAATGTTAAATCAATGGTGTTGCTAAATAATGTTTCCTAATTAATTGCAGTAGTAATTCTGTTTTAAAACCATTAAAAATTCTTGTGATTTAAAAGCCACAAAACATTAAGTGGATTCCTTATTTATGTAGCACAAACCATATGCTAGGCATTGTGTTGGTACATGTTCAAATACATTGCCCAGTACAATGCAATGAAACTATAATGTCAAGCAAACCATGAAAGTAGCATGTCTAAGTACTAACATTCTTAAAAATAACACAGATCAAATTGTTGTTACAATGAACAGTACAGTACAATCTCTAAGAATACTCTTCATGTAAAATGGATACAAATCTGACTTTAAAAATAACAAATAATTAAAATTAGAAGAAAAGTAAACTTTGTTCTAATGCCATAATTAAAGATGAGTTACCTTCCACCTCTATGGATAACAGTTTCATACCTGTTCTTCCAATATTTCCTGCCACAAGATATTGATTTCGTGTAACCTATTCCAGCGTCTTCAGTCCATCGGCACACTGTGTCCAACGTTAACCAAGTTTCTAGGTAAGGGAGAGACCATCCTTTGTCAGCACAGCTTTCAGAGACAGTTATAAAAATCCTCAAATAAATTCTTGACATCAATTGTTCTCTATTACCAAGCTTTAGAAGTTGCTTTAAAATAATAGAGATGAATCCTCTATATTTATAGATGAGAAAAACTAATTTCCATAGGATGTAACTATTTTATACTACATAGCTAAAAAGTAGCACAACAAGAACTCTATCCTATAACTGTCTACTCCAAATTCCTGCCCTTTCCATTATATTGTGGTTTTTATTTGAGAATTTAGCATTTTTATAGACATCTTCAAAATAGAGCAAACATTCACTTTTTGTGCTGAAATTGTATTCAGGCTATAATTGTCTTTAAAACAAAATACAATACACCAGTAATTTTTTAACCATCTTTACATGCCAAGAAAATTTTCATCTGTAATACACAAAAGTTAGGGAAAAACTTTTAACCTAATAAAAACTATGTGTTAAATGAGAGTATTCCTGTTAAATATACTTAATTGACTTTTTTTCTCTTCACATCTCATGATCCATAGAAAATCCCACAAAATTTAAACACAGGATATGTATAAGTACTAGCAAAACTAAATAAATAATTTTGATTACTTTTTTAAAAAGTATCCTTCATAATAAGTTTCCCAATAAATTATTTTGTTACCAGTATATAGATAATAACTAACAAGTGTTCAACTTATTTCTATTTTACTTAAATATGAGCAAAGAATTATTTAATTCATGTTATCTTATTTTGATATGTAATACCAGAGAAAACTTTATACAGGGCAACGGGTTGAAGACAGCGCCAGAAACCAGGCCTCATCCTGAAAACTCGCTGTCTAAACAGGCTAGACACGAATGCCTACCTCTCAGGTTACTGTAATAACTATGAACTTCTGCACAAAGTCTCACAACCACTAACCAACTTAAAATGAAGACACATGTCCAAAAGTTTCTGAAAATCATAAGCTGGCAACATCATAGCAGATGATTCCAGTATTAAGTCAAATGAAATACCAAACAACCTCTTGGTAAAGACTTGATACCATAACCTTTGTGAGAAAAAAAAAAAAAAAAAGCAAGTCCCTAAAACTGCTATTGAAATTCACACATTGCTCCACCAAAGAAAAAGGGATAGGAAATCCTACATAGCTGAAATTCTCAAATTTTAATATGCATGGACTTGTTTTTAAGTGCAGATCCAAGGAGCTCCAGTCCCAGGAATTCAGGTCTGCCTGAAGCCCAGGAATCTACATTTCAGCAAATTCCTTAAGTGATTCTGAGCAAGAAGCCTGTGGGCCACTTGTTGAGATTGATTCCTGTGCCTCCCAACCTAGCTACTATTGCACATAAAGCATCCTGCCCACTCACCCCAAGGGCGGATGGAAAGGAATGGTACCGAGGTCCTCCTGTCACCATACGCTGTGAACCCCAGCTGGGAAGGACAGCCTAAAGTAGGTTCTTCTACTCTTCTACAGTGTGATGAGACGTAAAGATTAAGGGTACATGTACTGGGGTCTCAGACCACAGGCCCCTAGGGTTCCACCTTCTTCTCAGGGTCCTTACCTGTAGCTAATCTTCCAGAACAGCTGTGGCACTCTCACTGCTGTTTTCATCAACAATCACCACCAGTGAGTTAATGAATTTACCTTCACCTGTTCAGCCTCAAGATCATTTTGCAAGCTGGCTAGACTCTGCTAGAGCTCTATACATCTTTACATTTCAGTATGAACCAAAGCAGTTTGAAAATGCAATGTCATAACAGATGGCAAGTGGGATGTCTTTACTTTCAGTCCAAATTGTGGCCAAAATAATAATAATAATAATAATAATAATAATAATAATAATAATGGAGCATAAATGAGTTGAATGCGTATACTAGAAATTAAGGTAAGAATGTAGAGTTGGTAAATTTAAAAAGTCCTGAATTTAACTATACAAAGATCATTTTCTCTAGTGCAGCATGGCATAAAGTGAGAGATGAGTATATAATAATTGATAGTCGGAAGCTATTCTGAATAGCTATCCAGGAAAGCAGATAAAGATAAAGATGACTTTCATTCTCACTCCTTACACAGGAAGAGCATGGCAGGTGCTAAGATGTATGTATACAGGTAATTTATTTAAACACTACCAACAGTGTTGTCAAATGCCTTTGAGTTGCATTTAAAGTATCCCTAAAACTTTATTTATCAGTAAATATATGTATGTATCAGTTATCCAGATATTTGAATGAAAAATAAGATTATTCAGACAACTTGCAGAGGGGCTAGTTGTTACCTTGCCTTGACTATGAAAAGTTTTCTCCTTAATTTGTGATGAAATTAAATTATCCACTAAATTTTGATTCTTCATTTAGTGCCAGATACTTTTGCAGATTGGAGAAGAAGCAATAGATTTCCTTAAAGGGTAATACAGATAAATCTGAGGGTTTGCTTCTTTGCACGGCATTGATGCTCACACACTAGTTATTAACCACTTACAGGCCCAAAACAACCCCTGAGAATCTTAGGGAAGATCTGTGCTTTCTTAGGAGCACTATACATACCGACATAAAATGTTAGTAAAGCCACGTCCTCAGGGACTCCGGCCTCTAAGCAGGGGACACTGAAAAGTGTCCCATCCCTGCAATAAGGACAGAAGCCCGTGAGAAGGCTAGGTGCTGCTGTTTCATAGTTGATGAGGTAGAAAAGAAAAAAAATGAGCCAGATTTACTTTATGATCTTCTAGCAGCTTTTGCAAGGATTGTAAATCATCATCCAGGGGACAAGTCTCCATCTTCTGAATGCGTTCTTCCGTGTGTGTCAACCAGGCGGAGAGCTGCTGCAGCTGCTGCTTCTGCAACTCCATCAGCACATCATGCAGCCTGTGGGGAGGGACACAGCATCAGCCCCACTTGCTTTTCCCCTTTGCAAAGGCAAATGCACACAATACACACTCCTGGCAGCTAACAATCTGGGTAGAGTGGGGGGTATGGGGTGTCGGGCAAGGAAACTCACTCCTGTCTAACCATTTAAAGCAGCACTTAGTCTTTAAATATAGAAACAACACACACACACACACACACACACACACACACACTTTCATTTTCCTCCTAAATGGAATCAATTAAATGCAGTACAAGAATGCAAATAACAGCAGCCACCATTCCTATCAGAATCATTGTTTCTTCAATCAGGAATTCCTGCACATTAAATAGGTGGAAAGTGCAATGGAATGTAGTTTGCTCCTTAATACACAATGCAGAGTGGGGAAAGAACCATGGGAGCCTGGGGGAGTGGGAGGGGGCAGGACTGCTTCGGAAAATGTAATAAATTGTAAATAAATACTACACAGTCCTGTCTTCACATTGAGTTAATGGTTAGCCAATTTGATACCGCACATCAATATCTATCCATATAAAATATCCTTTCCTATACCTGATATCTGTACTCCAACTTTTACCTTTTAATTTGGTTATCACATCAAGATCATATAAAACTCCAGCAACATCACACATTTTACAAGGCAAGCTCTGTAATTATCTTGCATTCACAGACCTTTATTTCAACACACATAATGGAATAAAGTGTTCATTTCTTTGTTTCCACTCACCGGGACTGTCTGTCAATACTCTCCACCCTGAGGGCCTCCCACCTAGCATTCAGCAGGGTCATCTGTTCCTGGATTTCAAACTCCTCTTCATCGGACAGAGTCCCCTGTGTTATCAGCTGGTTTCCTGCCTGCAGGAAGCTCCCCACACTGCTCTGCTGCGCAGTCAGCTCCATCATAAAAGCCTGGAAGAGGACATCACTGTGACTTGTGAGCAGCTCATTGAAGAAAAAAAGTAAATAAATTAATGTTTAAATATCAGGGATGCAGAAAAAGGCAGCCATGAAGAGTGCAAGTAAAGTAGACTTTGGCCCAATTTTGAATATAGGAAAGAGGCACTGGCCTAACTAAAAAAGGGGAATCTATCAAAGAAAACAATATTACATCTGCTAATAGTAACTATTTTTAAGTAAATGCTGATGATGATACTGAGAGATCATGATATGGTATTATGAGAAAACAGAATAAATAAAACACCGTGCTCACCCAAGAGAAACTGCTTAAAGCAATTGCTATTATTTTCAAACCAGAACAGCACATAAGGCCTGTCGACTCACATACTGGCCCAAAAACAAACCTACTTCACCAAAAAGAAATCTCTATACATGCTAATCGCTACAGTGCAATATACTATACTCTCAAAATAGTAGGAAATATACATTGTATAAAAGTATACATGAACACTGGCTACGGCATTTGCTTAATCGTACAATAAATAAAAATAACCGCTTCCTGGGGAACATTCCCACTCCAAAGACTGAGTGCATTGTATTAATTAGCCACTTGGTGTTTTAAGGATGACCATGCACTTCAGAAACCAGCAGTGCTGTACACTGCTTTGTGTCCGTGGCTCCAGAGAAGTTACATGTTACAATAAGATTAAAATCTGAGACCTAATTCCAATGCACAGTGAGATTCGCCCGCGCTGACTTTAAACAAAGCCCTTATTTAAATGTCACGAGTCCTAAAATGTGCCACGACCTTCCCGCGGGGCAGAATGCTGGAAGCGCACACATCAGGGCAGAGCCCGAGGAGGCACAGGCACCGTGGCGGGCATGGCCCCCTCACGGGCCACAGATGACTTACCTCGTGGGTGGCAAACTGCTCATGGACTTCCTCCACGTCCGCTGAGATGTCGTCCTGCTCCTGGAACGTGTCCTCGGCAGAAAGCAGCCAGGTCAGCACCTCCTCCAGGGCTGTCTAGTAGCTGTCCAGGTCCATGTGCACCTCGGTGATGGTGCTGGGGGTGTCAGCCCGCGGGCTCAGTGCTCCTCCTCCGGCGCTGAGCTCTAGGAAAACAAAGCCGAGAGGAAACCCACAGGCAGCGTGACGATGAGGTGTTTGTTCAACAGGGACATGCTGCATGGAGAGCAGCCCACAGGAAGAGCCCACTTTGTCTCAGACATGCAGCCAGTTCCCAGGCGCTGGGAAAGCCAGGCTGGAGCTACTCAAAGGGCATTATTGGTACCTCAAGAACACAGAACAGCCTGCTCTCCTGGATCCTGTGCTCACGGGGATGCTCACATAGGTGGGAAGTGACAAGTACCCAATTGAATCACTTCTGAATAAAAGTAAAATGGCTCTTAGTGAAGCTGGAAACTCCGTGGTCCCAGTAAGAGATGCTGTTTGAGTTCAGCCAGGGCTAAAATAGGAAAGGTGCGTGCAGGATGGTGTGGGCCTTAAAGGATAAATCTCAGTTAAAGAAAAGGACATGAAGATTAGAACTCTGCTCTGACACTAGCGAAACTGCTTTTACTGAAATGCATGTTAGCATTTTATTTTCGACCCTAAAAGGCAGGCACACATACAGGCTGCCGATGGTGATTTTTGGAGGCTGCTACCTCTAGTTCACTTGCTGGTCTGGGTTTATTGTTGTTGTTGTTGTTGTTTTAAACCCATGGGAATAAATTCATCCCAAACCATGGAATATTTTTATTTACTTTAGAATCTTATAAACAAATGAACTCTTTTTTGTTCATTGGTTCCCTTTTAGAGCAAAACTTCTTTAAAATTTGCTGACAGCCCATCTTCACTTAACCACTTCCCATCCACAATGTTTATATGTTTCAAACATACAGCAATGTAGAGGGGAAACATAAAAAATTCTCATGGATTGGACAGCTCCTATTTGTTAACAGTCCCTTTCAGTTTTGGTGTTGGTCCCCCACCACCCAACTGAAAAGGCTTTTGCCAATGTCACCAAACACCTTCCCACTGAGAAATCCACTTTTCTAGCACCGCCGTTAGGTTGACCATGTGATTAGCCAACAAACTAGGACATTTTTATAAAAACGATGCTAGGACAACACGCATAAACCAAACTGTCCCAAGCAAACCTAGAGAGCTGGTCACCCTCTCTATTAACTTAAACTCTCAGCCCCACTGCATGGCTGACTGCCCACCCTCCTGAAACCCTCCTTTCTCTGCCTCAGGAACCCCACGCTGGTTTTCCTCCCGACTCTGCAGCCAATCTGTAAGTCACGAATCTCCTCAAAATTAAGCCTGGGCCCTGTTTTCTTCACTCAGTGTACTTGGTCTGAGTGATTTCATTTATTCCTGTTGGGTTTAAAGAAACATCTATATCCCACAGACATTAAATATGTATTAATTCAGGGCAGGATAATTCAGGAAAAAATTCATAACTTTATTTTAAAAAATGAATCTTTATCCGAATGAGTAAAAGTATTATAAATCTTTAAGTGAAAAATCCACTGAGTAACATATTGTCATTCTTTCTAAATGAAAGAAAAAATAAACCTTGTATTTTGATAGCCCTTGTGAAAATATAATGGTAAAAATCCTTTTGCTAAAGACGAAATGAAAAGCAGAAAAAGAAAACTAGTACTTAGAACAAAGCAAAGCTGACATGAGAGAAACCATCTGTCAAAGAAAATGACACTGATGGAAGATGGTGACCAAATGATGGAAAATCACTGTTTCTTCAGCAAATCATGCAGCAGCATGATCACAGCCCTGGGCCCCCTTATTGTGTGAAGCAGTGCATTTCTTCTTAAGAAATCAGTTGAGTTATGGTTTTCTATTACACACATGTGACAGCAGGCTAACTGATAAATTGAACTTCCAAGGCATATGCAAGTGGACAAGCCAAGATGTTCTCAGTCAAGAAAAAAAATCCTCTGCCCTGGCCATTGCTGCTCAGTTGCTGGAGCATTTCCCCTATGCACCAAGAGGTCATCAGTTTGATTTTTGGTTAGGGCACATGACTGGGTTTGGGGCACAGTCTCCAGTAGGAGGCAGCCAATCAATGTTTCTCTCTCTCTCTCTCTCTCTCTCTCTCTCTCTCTCTCTCTCTCTATATATATATATATATATATATATATATATATATATATATCTTCCTCCCTTCCTCTCTCTCTAAAATTAATGAAAACATTCTTTTACAAGGGAAGAAAAATAAATCTTCTAAAAGTGTTTTTATCTGGTACCTAAGAGATAACAAAGACAGCCAGTCAAACATTTCAATAAAAATTTATCTTTACCTGTATATTAATATCTCCTTCTTCACATTCTTTCCTGTATTTCCTTGGGAGAGTCTCTACTTCACAGATGGCGTCTATGGTGACTTGCTGAGGTAGCACCTCAAACAAAGATGTTAAATACATAATTATGGATTTCTTTTCAGGAAGCTGAACAGCAACATCTAAAAGGGGAAGGAAATAAAGACCAGCTTAAATTAGATGTACAAAATATGTGAACAGCTCAGTAGGAGATATAAAATAACTATCCTCAGCACCCATAAACAATACTATTATATAATTTTTGCAGTACCATAGCTCATTAAGTTCATGTTTCATATAATGACAGAAGAGACAAGGCATAGACACTTTCTTAATTTTGTTCAGTATCTTAATTCTTTAAATTCTTCCCTATAAGCTTTTCCCAAATGCTCAAAGATAATGCTGACATTTAAGATAATGCCAGATTTTATTAACATTATAAAAGTAAGTCTAGAATTAAATTCCACAACATTTGTAACTAAAGTTTTCACATCATATACAGGTGAGCAGTTAGGAGCCAGCAGTCCTGGATTGTGAGAGAGATGTCTGAATGCTGGTTTAGGCCCGATCCCAGCAGTCAGACATCCCCCAAGGGGTCCCAGATTGGAGAGGGTGCAGGCGGGGCTAAGGGACACCCCTTCCCCTCACCACCCCCCGTCCCTGTGCATGAATTTCTTGTACCGGGCCGCTAGTACTAGTATAAAACTGCATTTCAGTAAAATTAAACCAAATACTGAAATGGTTATCTAATAATTATATTTTCTTAAAACTTTAACTCTTCTGCTGGTAACAAATAACTATTCGTCAATGAGGTAATTAAATTTCCTCCTACAGGATCCTACAAATTGTTAAGTACAAAAGTTCCAATAACTGCGATAAAATGACTTGCACCATGTTTCAAACGAAAGAACACTGCTCAGTTCTCATAATTCCCCCTAAAAGTAACAAACCACAACAACAAAAAACACAGCTCTTCGAATATCCAAAATTGTGCAGCAAAATCAAGATTAAACTTAAGCACTGCACAATACCTTCAGGATCTAACAGCTTTTCAATTCCCAACTACATTTGAGCCTGGCTGAAGGCATGTTCAAGTCTCTCAGTAGGGGACATCTTGACAACTCTATCCCAGCTGAAGAGATCAGGTCTGAAAATACCACACAAATAAAATACATTGAAGACAACACATGTGGTAACAAAGTGGTCATTCTTATAATCTAACACATTGCAGTTTTAGATTATTTTGTTTGTGAGTTTAAATTAAAAAGTTTAACTTTATATACCAAAACTTTGTCAAATATGTAGTATTTTAAAGTAACTTATAAAAATAAAAACAATGGATAAAATATTCTAAGTTTCCTGTATTGGCTAAACATACCTATTAAATTTTCTAGAGTAATCACTAGAAGATTAAAAATAGTTTATAATATTTTCCAAATAGTTAAAGAAAAATAAGAGGAGGATGAACCTATTAATATAAGATATAAAAAAAAAGACAGAGAAAAAGAAATAAAAAGCTCAAAATAAATAGGTAAAAAAATGAAAAATTAACCTAAATACATCAATTACCACCATTAATACTAATGAATTAATTCTCTTATTGAAAGTCCACTATTAGCAGAGTGGAAAATCCAGCTTACACAGGATATTCCTAAACCAAACGTCCTGAGAGAATTACCCTCCACTCACTCTCTCCATATTATATTGCTTAGTATTTCATGTCTATCTAGATTTTCTTTTAATCCTAAAAACTGGACATTTTGTGTGCTGACTTACACAAAAGTTGATCATTTTTGTGCACTCCATCTGTTATTGCATCCTACACTCACCTACCTCCTGGGATTGCCTCGCCCACTCCACCCCTGATTCCTTTCAGACTTCCTCTCCTATCACTCTTCCTACTCACACCCTGCACCCACTGGCCTCCCCTCTTGCCAGCTACATTTCTCTTCAGCATGTTTACCACAGCTTTTTGCTACACAACTCACATTTCCTATTCTTTCTTTATTGTCTGCCTCCCTCTAATTGCACATAAACCCCAAGGAGATAGGGGTGTTTTTCTCTGTTATACAACCTTAGCCTAACACAGGAAAAGTACTACAAACACACTTATTGAACCAATTAGGTAGTTAATGGAAAAAAGTTTAGGCTAAAACTCAAGTTTTCTGACTACATGTCTTATCCAACTAGGAACAGTTAACCTCTCTAAACTGATACAGTGAAAAAGATTGGGTGTGGAGGTTCTCTAACCAAATTTTAATTATATATCTCAAAAAAAGCTACAGCAAGTATCATTATTATTGTAAAACATTAAAAACATGCCCTTCATTTTCAAGAACAAAATATTCTTCTCATTATTACCAATTCAAATCAATATTGTATTGAAAGGCAAGGCACAAATGAACAGGGGAAAAAGAGAAGGGGAGGGGAAGAGAGGGAAGAGGAAGAGGGAGGAGGGGAGGGGAGAGGAGGGGACTATTATAATCTATGGATGGTCTACCAAAAATGCATTAATTCTGCAGAAACAAACTTAATTTTGTAAAATTTTAACAAGTTTCTTGATCTAAGATGTAGTGGTATCAATTATATTTTTATATATAAGCACAGCATACTATACAGGAAACAAAACTTGAAACAATAAATTATTTAAAATGGCAATAAAACATATAAGAAATTTCACCTTTCACATTTAAATCCTTGATGCATCTGAAATTTATTTGTGGGTAAGGTGAGGTAAAGATCCAACTCAGTTACTTACATATGGGTAACCAGTTGTCCCATACCATCTATTTTAATAGCATTCAGTTCAGTTATATATCAGGATGGTGCTATTTCTGAGAACTTTATTCTGTTAGGTTGAGTATAGAAACTGCCATTGTTGTACGTCAAAATAACAGTCAAGCACTGGCAATTTCATATGGTTCAGCCTGTAATTAAATTAGCGTACTTATTTATAGCACCATAGTTTTAATTAATGTAGCTTCATCAATACTTTTGCTTTCTGTTTGAGAAGTACTTCAGCCTAGATCTGTTTCACAATTGTACTGGCTCTTCATGGGCTTTTGGTCTTTCATATATTTAGAATCTGTTTATAAATTTCATGAAAAAAATAATTTTGTATAATAAGTCGGGACTGCACTGAATTATAGAACTTTCCTTTTGGTATAAGAATGGACACTAGCACAATTCTTTGCATATATTTCTGATTAATGCTGAATGAGTGGGACTGAACTATATGAATCATTTTAAATGTTTTAACTTATGAATATGTAGAAGCAGCTGTGGCTGTGCTGTGTCATTTAAGTCCACAGAATAAAGACTTGGTGGTTAGATTTTTTCCATGATTTTACTTTTCTTAATGTTTTGGTAGGACCTGTACTGAGAGGACAGCAGGGCTAGTGGGGAGGGGCTTTAGGGAGGAGCAGTGAAGGAGGGAGGGAGGAGATACACATCTGGAAAGCCCACAACTAAGGAGAGTCATTCTCACTTATGTCAGTGAAGCAGGGCATTAAAGGCGAGCTAGTCTGTCCAGATGGTGGTGAGGTTGAGGACATTGACTTGGCTGTATGGCCTGGTGGACAGGCGCACCCAGCTCAGCAGGATCTTCTCCTTGTTTGTCTGCTGCAAGGCTGACATGATGTCCTTCATGACATCTTTCACTTGCCAGAGAGACCATGTCCGCCTATGACGTAAAGCAGCTACTGGGATCGAGTCCTTGCATGAGAACTATTTCATTACTTAACCATAGGGATCAGGTCACTGGTGATTCAATTTATTTCAAATTTCACTTTAAACAGCGATTATTTTGAAGTACTAGAATTTTGAAGGTGATTTTTTACTTCACCATTATACATTACCATAGTACTTTCTATATCTTAACAATACTCATATTAGATTCACTTACAATAAACATTACTTTCATAATCCCTAAAAGAGTAATATTTTAATACTATACATTTACAAAAAACTTTTGATAGAAAAGCAACTGTTTTGATTTTCTACAAAAGATAAGGATGCAAGGAAGACTTTTTTGACTGAATGCAAAATCAAAGAATGAAGTTACTTTCCCGATTATAATCAAGAACTAATATTGCACAGTATTACTCTAAAGAAATACATGTGTTTTAAGGAAGTGCTCAAAGAATGATGTGGATATGTCAAAAGGACACAGAGCTGATTTAAGGGGGGGGGGTCAATCACATGAGCCAAATTTAGTATAATTTAAGAGTCAAAATCTATTTTCATAAAAGGGTAATATGTTAATTAGACTGGATAGACAGATGTCTTCTGGATGTCCTTCCAGACCTATTTCCAGACAAAGCAGGGAGGGGCGGCTGCAAGCGCTGAGGGCAGTCAGCAGCTGCAGCAGCTGCAAGGGCTAAGGGAAGGTTGCTGTCGCCAGCAGTGACAGCAACAACGTGGTGATGGGGGCAGCACCTCCCCCTGATTGGCCCGATTGCCTCTCACAGAGGAAGGCCAGGCTGCAGCTTTGGCCCATGGGGAACAGGCCTAAGCCGTCAGTAGGACATCTCCTTAGGGCTCCCAGACCATGAGAGGAGGCAGGTCGGGCTGAGAGACCCCTGTTCCCCCCTGCATTGCACAAATTTTCATGCACCAGGCCTCTAGTAGACAATAATAGCAAAAAATTACAGCCTATTAAATACGTAAAAATCCTTGAGTGTACACTGTGTGTACATTGAATGAATTAAAAAGTGGATGGACAGACAGATAAACAAGAGACAAGGGAAAGCCCTTCCTTACAATATAAATGGAACAATGACATTAGAAATTTACTATTGGCCAAGCATCATAATAATAACTGATCAGCTAAGAATTATGAATGGATCTTAAAACTAATGGGGAGGATTTGATAAATAGCTGAATATTTACACAGTCTCAAGTATATCTCACAAGACATTTTTTAATAACATAGGGCAGTCACGTTTGGTGGAGGCATAGGCAGATACCACATTACCCAAACAATGAACGTTGACTCTGCCAGAACAAGCCTAACGGACAGTGTGTGCTTCCAGGTGAGTGCACTGAGAACAAATCAATGTCACTTTTGCGGCATGCCTGCCCAAAATGAAAAACCTGAATCTAATCATGAGAAAATATCAGCCAAACCCACAGAACGGGAGATTCTACAAAATAACTGTCCAGCGCTTCTCAAAAATGACAATATCATAAAACACGAATACTCAGAAACTATTCCGGATTAAAGAGATAAAAGAGACATGATAAGTAAGTTAGAACTATTAATCTTATCGTACACATTTTATATTATGTTAATATATAGTAGTTATGTAAGAGAACTCCCTGATTTTAAGAGAACAGTTTGTTTTCAGAAAATACACACTGAAGTATTTAGGCAAAGAGAAAAAGAGAAAACACAAATATAGACAATTGTTAACCTTTGGGGAATCTGAGTAACAGTACCTGGAAATTCTTTAAGCTATTTTAGCAAGGTTTTGATGTCTAAAATTTTTAAATTCAATATTTTAAAAAGGCATCTTCTTTTTGTTGAGGCTAGGAAAATAAAGCAGTTTGTCAGTTTCTTTCATTCCAAACAGTTAGGCAGTTAGGCATTGAATTGTGCCCTCCACAAAATTCTATGTTGAAGTCCTATCCCCCAGTACCTTGTAATGTGACTTTATTTAGAGAGTCCTGAAAGAGGTAATTAAGGCAAGTGGAGATCAAATGGAGGGGAGAGGTCTCATCCAATATGACAAGTTTCTTGACATCAGAAGCAAAGATTAGGATATGACATACACAGAGGGAAGACCATGTGGATTCAGAGGGATAAAGGACCCACAAGCCCAGGAAAGAGGCTGCAGGGAAAAAAAAAATCATTGCTGACACGTTGATCTCAGATTTGTAGCCTCCAGAATTGGGAGAAAATAACTTCTGTTGTTGAAGCCACCCGGTTTGTGGTGCTCTGTGATGCAGAGCTAAGAAACGAATACACAAAGGACACATTTCCAATGACCAGTAATAAGTGACTGAAAATCCCCCATCTGCCAGTGCAAAATGGTGCTTCACGGCAAACCCAGTGTCAGCTTGTGGTTTCCATCTACAATGTCAGTTCCTCCGATATTCACCAAATCCACCTGACACAATAAGAGAGAATAAAGGTTAGATAAAGAAAATAAGACAAGTTCTCCATGGAAGCTGAGGGTTTTGGTTGAGCACATCTGGACAGCCATACATGTGAATGATCAGAGAAATCAGGTAAACTTAAATCTCAAAAAATAAAAAAATATGTTCCTATACTCTAACTCATTAATCAGAAAAAGAGTGACTACTCCTTTACTCATAGGAAAATGTTTCCATAAAGGAGCCGAGGTCCATGCACAGAGCAGGTGGCTGGTTTCAACAGTAAACAATCCGGATGGCACCCACGCGGCCCCATCACCTGACCAACTTACATTGTTCTGATGTAAACCCTGCAGCACTCTGTTGACTTGATTTAAAGCATGCACCCTTGTGGAGCCACATTCCTTCGGCTGGAAAACAAAACACAACATCAAGTGAGACAGTCCCTCCACAGGCTGACCAAAAACAACACTGAGACTGACAGAGCACAGCAGCTCGGCATGGAGACCCCTCTATGCCTGAAGCTCTGGCTGCTTGTCAGGCTGTGTGGGGGCTGGTGCTGATGGTGAAAACTTCCCAACTCTAGCACCTTAAGGCAGTCATTCCCAAGCTTGCCTGGACACTGAACCCTCCCCGGGAGCTTCCAAAAATACCAGTGCCTCTCTAACCTAGTGAGTCGGATGCAGTGCAGGTTTGAAATTGTTAGAATTCCCTAGTGATTCTAAGGCACAGACCAATTTGGGGGACAGAGCTTCTTTTCTCTAAATCGGTCTGGGTGAAGGAAGTTCAGAAATCGCATTACATCCACACTTCACAAATGCAGACAGAGCAGGGGGACTCAGGGGCACTATCCCAGGTTCCAGCCAGCATTGCAAGGGCCCACTGGGAAGGCAGGAATTGCCACTGGGGAAAGGTGTCTGGGAGGCCTCTTCCTGCCTCACTGGCCAGGAAATCTTGTCTGAGAGAGGGATCAGCCAATTCAACAGGCCTACCCACCATTGGGAAGGCAAAAGGGAGAGTGTAGCACCCCACACTTTGGTAAGAAAGGAATTCATCTTTGTAATGCATCAATCTATACCGCTTATAGTAATTCTACCTCTGGTGTTCAAGTCTGTATTCATAAAACTGCATCCTATTAATTAGCAGAGCTATTTCTGTGAAAGTGTACAGTGCCTTGCACATAAAGTAATAGAGTGGGATTTGATGGGGAAATAAAATAATACTGAAAATTTGAATAAAAATAAATCTCATTGCCAAAACTGGTTTGTTGAGCAGAGGGTCATGTGCAGTTTGTGCATTTAGGCACTTGACAGGGCTCCCAGAGGTGGGTGATATTCTGTGTCTGAGGAGCAGGCAGCCCAGCAGGTGCTACTCGCTCATTGGTCCAATGAACAAGGGGACAAGGAGACGGGGCTTCCAGAACAAAGAGGCGGGCCCAGGCCCACAGCTGATCCAGGTCAAGTCAAAAAGGGGCGGGGCCAGGTGAGCAGCAGGAAGTGGTGAGGTCAGCAGGAGAAAGGCTGGTGGGCAGGGACACAGTGACCCACAGGCAGGCCAGCTGACAGCAGGGACCTAGGGAGGGGTTGGGGGCTCGGCTGGGAGGTCAGGTGGTCTGCGGGTAGTGGTCAAGGGAATAGTGGGTTGGGGCGAGAGAAAACAGCTGGAAGAGTTCTGGTGGGTAGGGCCCTGGGGCCCTGTGAACATGGATCTGTGTTGCAGGTGGATGCAAACGCCCCATGGCCCTTAGCTCCAGACTGGAAGCCAGCGACAGGTATCCCTTGTCCTCAGGGCGGGGCGTTCCCCGCGAATGGGGCAGAAAGCCGGCCCTTGGGGCCTGGCAACCAGACCAGTAAGTACCTCTGGAGGGGCCCTGGCAGTGCCCCCAGAGTGGAAGGTGATTTTCTCCCACTTGACACAGCTCTCTCCCAGATGTCAAACCCAAGCCTACCCCTCAACCTCACCCTAAGCCTAATCCTAACCCTAACCAGGCCAAGCCCAGGACTGGGGAGCTGAGGTCCCTCACCTTGAGCAGCTCTGCTGGGCAGGGGAGGGGGTTGGGGAAAGGACAGCCGCCAGGAGCCGCCACTGAGACCTCGGGAGCCTTTTCTCCCGGCGGCTCCGGGCAGCAGATTTCTGCGTGATTATGTTTTCTTCACGTTATTCCCGCTGACAGGATTTTCTAGAACAAACATATATTTTTACAGTTTTTTAAAAAAGCATCCTAGACTTTATTTTCTTGCCTTCCCCTCCCCCCACCCCTCACCCAGGGATATGTTTCTATTGATTTTTAGGGCCAGTGGAAGAGAGAGGGAGAAACAGAGAGAAACATCCATGTGGGAGAGACCCTTCGTTTGGTGGCCTCCTGCAGGTACCTCAACTAGGGCCTGGGCCGGGGCTGAGCCTGCCACCCAGGTCCCTGCCCTTGACTGGAATCGAACCCAGGACTCTTCGATCTACAGGCCAGGGCTAGACTTCATCTTCAACAGCTGATGGCGAGTCCTGGAGGGAGGGGTCAGGCCCTCCCTTCACACAGGGGTCTGGAGTGGCTGGGACCCACAGAGCTGGGGGCTGGGCTCTGTTATGTGCTTGGAGGTCTGGGACTGGCCGCTCTCACCCCAGCTGATTCAGGACCTGAGGCTTCTATAAAACCGCTGGCGTTTATGGAATTTTTTTTCTTTCCATTTCACAGGGAAAGGCTTCTCTTTACGTTACTTAAAAAGGAGAGGGTGTGGCTCAGTGGATAGAGCATCGGCCTGAGGACGGAATGGTCCTGGGTTTGGTACTGGTCAAGGGCACACACCCGGGTTGGGGGATCAAACCCCCCCCCCCTCCGTAGGGGGTGTGCAAGAGGCAGCTGATCAATGATTCTCTCTAGTCATCCATGTTTCTCTCTATCTCTATCCCTTCCTCTCTGAAATCAAGAAAACATATTAAAAATAAATAGATAAAGGGGAGAGGAAGACTTTGTGCCACTGGAGTCTGCAGAGTTAGGGCCAGGACCGGCTGCATGCACACTCCCACTGGAGGACAGGCCAGCCCAGAGGACAGGGCCACACTGAGCACAGGGCCATGCCGAGGACAGGTTACGCTGGAGGACAGGGCCACGCTGGGGGACAGGCCATGCCGGAGGACAGGGCCACGCTAGTGGACAGGGCCATGCCGGGGGTAGGGCCACGCCAGGGGACAGGGTCACACTGAGGACAGGACCACACTGAGGACAGGCCATGCTGGAGGACAGGGCCACACAGGTCGAAGGGCAGTGTGTTGAACTGGCTGTGGTGCCTCTGGGGGTCCTGGGCGGCTGGAGCAGCCCCCTGGAATGTTCTTTTCAATGACAAGAACACGGTCAGAATGTAGTGAGCGCTAGCATGTATGTGCTCACCTGTATGTACGTGATCACCCATCCATCAGCTCCAGCCTTGGCGTCACACTGCTGCTGACACCGTCACCCGCCCCCACGTGTGTTCACGGTCAGGACTGTGCATGGAAGTAGCTCAGCCACAGTCACAGAAGCCTCACGTCTGCTGTGCTGCCCGCTCCCCAGCTCCAGAAGGAGATGTCCGCACACGGAGGCCCTGAGGCTGACAGGGTGCCCATGGCCTCGGCCAGATGGAGGCTCCGCACCCTCCGCCCAGAGAACAGCACTGGCACCAGAGCCGCAGGTGCTCACACAGGCGGAAGCCACCCTGCGGCTGCTGGCAGGGCCGGAGCCTGAGATTCTGTCAGGGGGGCAGGGAAAGGAAAGCCCAAAGGCATGTTTTATCCACAGGCCTCCTCAGCCGTGACCTCTTCAGGTGGCTGTGAGAGTGTATGAGTGTGTGTGAGTGTGAGTGTGTGAGTGTGAGGAAGGAAGCCAGGCCGCGCTGAGGCCAGGGCCCAGTGAGTGACAGACCTCCGGAAGCTGATCTCAGCCTGCAGTTCTGTGCTCTTCCAAGAAGAGCCCTGTCGCCTGCCTGGTTGCTCAGTGGTTAGAGCGTTGGCCACAGACCCAAGTGTCAGGTTTGACTCCCTGGTCCAATCTGGAGTGGAGGTAAAGAGTCCATGTGTTTTTCTCACATCGATGTCTCTCTCTCTCTCTCTCTCTCTCTCTCTCTCTCTCTCTCTCTCTCTCTCTCCTCCTCCTCCTCCTCCCTTCCTTCCACTCTCTCTTTAAAGGTCAATAGAAAAAATATCCCAGGTGAGGATTAAAGAAAATTAAAAAAGAGCAGCCTCAAGTACACCCAAGCTCAGGCACGGGCAGAATTTGTGGGGCCTGCATCATATTCAGTTCTGGGCGAGAAGGGGAGTGCAGTTATTTAAGAAAAACAATAGAAAATTATGCACAACACGTAATGCTTATTCAGAATAACAAGTAAAGCCACAATGAATCACAAACGTTAAATGAAATGACTAGTAAGACAACATCCAAAAGACAGTAGTAACAACAACTACTATTACTGTGTGACTTACATGTCTCTTTATTTCTCTTTCTACATTGTTAGGGCTGCATACTCCTTGGTCTCCATATAATACCAGTTTCATAATTTGTTTTCTGTGGAGAGAATGGAAAGAAGTCCAGGCTCTCCTCTAGTGTGGTTAATTGAATGTTGGTCTTAATAACCATCACTTAGAAAAGTTCCATCATCCTCAGTGTCTTCCTGGGACAGACCTACCCAGAATTCCAGCCTCTGTTCTGGTTCCCTGGGCAGAGTCCCCCTCCCTCATGGCGGCCTGGAGGTGGCACAGAGCCTGGGGGGGGGCTGTCCCAGGAGCCCCTGGTGGAGAGGGAGCCCATGGGCCCGCGTTACCGCCTCCGGCCAGCTGGTGGCGACAGAGGCCCTGAAGCTGAAGCTCCCTCTGAGCTTTTCCTTTTCCTTTTCCTTCTTTTCTGTCAGAACTTCTGTTGAATGGGCCCTTTCCACTGAGCCAATCTATACACACACACACACACACACACACACACACACACACACACATACACATATCAGTTTCCCTATGAGCACTGTTTTCATTATTTAAAGTATTACATATGCCTCCTATTTCCCCATCAACCCCTCAGTAAAAATGTTTTAAAGAAACTAAAAAAGACACTATGAGTCTTGTGGGTTTTTTTTTTTTTTAAATATATTTTGCTGATATTTTACAGAGTGGAAGAGAGAGGGATAGAGAGTAAGAAACATTGATCAGCTGCCTCTTGCACATTCTCTGCGGAGGATGGGCCCACAACCAAGGAACATGCTGGTGACCGTAATTGAACCTGGGACCCTCAGTCTGCAGATCGAAGTTCTCTCCCCCCACTGAGCTAAACCAGTCAAGGCCAGTCTTGTGTTTTTAAAAATGTACCTTTCCTTGTCTTTGATTTCTTTTATTAGACTAATTTTTGCTTGTGAATCTGAAAATAAAAATACACAACTTTCACAGATGTAAAGGCTAGGAAGGAATGGTAATAGCAGCCATACAAGTCCTGACTTTCTTTTCCATGTTTTTATTGGTTTTAGAGACAGAGAGAAGGGAAGGGGGAGAGAGGGACAGAAAATCGCCAATGGGCTGCCTTCTGACCCCCAGTGGGGACCCAGCACTGAGCCTGACCGGTCATTGGACACGGACCATGGGACTGGGGTGAAGCCACGCACAGAGGACAGAGAGGATAAATGGGAGGACAGAGAGGAGGACAGGGAGGAGGACAGAGAGGAGAACCAGGAGAGGATAGGGAGGAGGCCAGGGAGGAGGCCAAAGTGGAGGACAGGGAGGAGGACAGAAAGGAGGACAGAGAAGAGAACCAGGAGAGAACAGGGAGGAGGACAGAGAGGAGGACAGGTAGGAGGACAGGGAATTAGGACATGGATAAGGACAGGTAGGACAGGAGAGAGATGACAGGACAGAGAGGATAGAGAGGAGAACAGAGAGGAGGACAGGGATGAGGACAGGGAGCAGGACAGGGTGGAGGACAGAGAGGAGAACAGGGAGGAAGACAGAGTGGTCGACAGGGAGGAGGACAGAGAGGACAAGGAGGACAGGACAGAGAGGACAGGACAGAGAAGATAGAGAGGAGGACACACAGGAGAACAGAAAGTAGGATAGGGATGAGGACAGGGAGGAAGACAGGGAGGAGGACAGAGAGGAGAACCGGGAGTAGGACTGGGAGGAGGACAGAAAGGAGGGCAGAGAGGAGAACAAAGAGGAGGACAGGGAGGAGGATGGGGAAGAGGACAAAGAAGACAGAGAGGAGGTCAAGGAGGAGGAAGAGAGGAGAACAGGGATGAGGACAGAGAGGAGGACAGAGAGGAGGACAGAGATGAGAACAGGGAGAAGGACAGGGAGGAGGAAAGGGAGGAAGACAGGGAGGAGGACAGGGAGGAGGACAGAAAGGAGGACAGAGAGGAGAACAGAGAGGAGTACATGGAGGAGGAGAGAGAGGAGGAAAAGGAGGAGGACAAGGAGGAGGACAGAGAGGACAGACAGGTGAGGACAGAGAGGAGAACAGAGAGGAGTACAGAGAGGAGGAGAGAGAGGAGGAAAAGGAGGAGGACAAGGAGGACGACAGAGAGGACAGACAGAGAGGTGAGGACAGAGAGGAGGACAGAGAGGAGAAAAGACAGGAGGACAGGCATGAGAACAGAGAAGACGACAGGGAGGAGGTCAGAGATGAGAACAGACAGCAGGACGGGGAGGAGGACAGAGAGGACAGACAGAGAGGAGAAGAGATAGGAGGACAGAGAAGAGACAAGGAGGATGACAGGGATGAGGACAGGGAGGAGAACAGGGAGGAGGACAGAGAAGAGGACAGAGGGGAGGACAGAGAGGCCATGATAGAGAGGCCGGGACCGAGAGGACATGGAGGAGGACAGAGAAGAGGACAGAACGGAGGATATAGAGGACAGGGAAGAGGACAGAGAGGAAGACAGGGAGGACGACAAAGACGAGGACAGATAGGAGGACAGAAAGGAGGACAGGGAGGAAGACAGATAGGAGACCCTAGAGGAGAACAGGGATGAGGACAGAGAGGAAGACAGAGAGGAGGACAGGAAGGAGGAGAGTGAGGAGTACAGAGAGGAGGATAGAGAGGAGGACAGGGAGGAGGAGAGTAAGGAGTACAGAGAGGAGGATGGAGACGAGGACTTGGAGGAGGACATAGAGGAGACAGGGAGGAGGAGAGAGAGGAGGACAGAGATGAGAACAGATTGGAGGACAAGGAGGAGGACAGAGATGAGAACAGAGAGGACAGGGTGGAGGACAGAGAGGAAGACAATGAGGAGTAGAGAGAGCAGGAAAGAGAAGAGGACAGGGAGGAGATCAGGGAGGAGGACAGAGAGGAGGAGAGAGAGGAGGAGAGAGAGGAAGACATAGAGGAGGATAGGAGGACAGAGAGGAGGACAGAGAGGAGAACAGAGTGTAGGACAGAGAGGAGGAAAGAGAGGAAGACAGGAGGACAAATAGGAGGTCAGAGAGGAGGACAGAGATGACAGAGGGGAGGACAGGGAAGACACGGAGGAATACAGAGAGGAAGACAGTGAGGAGTAGAGAGAGCAGGACAGAGAAGAGATCAAGGAGGAGAAAAGGGAGGAGGACAGAGAGGAGGACAATGAGTCGGATAGGGAGGAGTATAGTGAGGAGGACAGAGAGGAGGACACAGAGGAGGACAGGGAGGAAGACAGAGATGAGTTCTGCCAGAGGACAGAGAGGACAGAGAGGAGGACAGAGAGGTGGACAGAGTGGAGTACAGACAGGAGGACAGGGATGAGGACAGGGAGGACGACATGGAGGAGGACAGGTAGGAGGACAGAGAGCAGGACAGGGAGGACAGGGAGGAAGATAGGGAGGAGGAGAGAAGAGGTCAGAGAGGAGTCAGAGAGGAGGACAGAGGGGAGGACAGAGAGGAGGACAGAGAGGAAGACAGGGAGGAGGAGAGAGAGGAGGACCGGGAAGAGGACAGAGATGAAGAAATGGATGAGGAGTAGGAGGAGGACAGAGAAGAGGACAGTGAAGAGGACAGGGAGGAGGACAGGAGAAGTAGAGAGACCAGGACAGGGAAGAGGACAGGGAGGAGAACAGGGAAGAGGACAGAGAGGAGGCCAGAGTGGAGGCCAGGGAGGAGGCCAGAGAGGAGGCCAGAGAGGAGGACATGGAGTACAGGGAGGAAGATAGGGAGGAGAATAGGGAGGAGAACATGGATGAGGATAGAGAGGAGGACAGAGAGGAAGAGAGAGGAGAGAACAGAGAGAGGACAGGTAGGAGGAAAGGGAGGAAAACAGGGAGGAGGACAGAGAGGAGACCCTGCAGGAGGACAGATAGGAGGAAAGAGAGGAGAATAGAGAGGAATACAGGGAGGAGGAGAGACAGGAGGAAAAAGAGGAGGACAAGGAGGAGGACAGAGAGGACAATAGGGAGGAGGACAGAGAGGAGGAGAGAGGACAGATAGAGAGGTCAGGACAGAGAGGACAGAGAGGTGGACAGAGAGGAGGACAGAGAGGAGGACAGGGAGCAGGACAGAGATGAGGACAGAGAGGAGGACATGGAGGAGCACAGGAAGGAGGACATGGAGGATGACAGGGAGCAGAACAGGGAGGAGGACAGAGAGGAGGACAGAGAGGAGGATAGGGAGTAAGATAGGGAGGAGGACAGAGAGGAGGACACAGAGGAGGATAGGGAGGAAGAGAGTGAGGAGGACAGGGAGGAGAACCGAGAGCAGGACAGGGAGGAGGAAAGGGAGGAGGACAGAGAGAAGGACAGAGATGAGGATAGGGAATAGGAGAGTGAGGAGGACAGAGAGGAGGCCAGAGAGGAGGACATGGAGGAGGACAGAGAGAATAACCCGGAGAAGGACATGGAGGATGACAGAGAGGACAGAGAGGAGTACACGGAGGAGGATCGAGAGAAAGACAGGGAGCAGGACATAGGACATAGAAGAGGACAGAGAGGAGGACAGAGAGGAGGACATAGAGAAGAACAGAGATGAGAACAGAGAGCAGGACAGGGAGGAGGACAAATGGAGGACAGGCACGGCAGAAAGGATGATAGGGAGGAGGACAGAAAGGATTACAGAGAGTATGACAGAGAGGAGGACAGGGATGAGGACAGGGAGGAGGACAGAGAGCAGAACCAGGAGAAGGACTGGGAGGAGGAAAGAAAGGAGGACAGAGAGGAGGACAGAGATGAAAACAGAGAGGAGGACAGGGAGTAGGAAAGAGAGGACAGGGAGGAGTATAGGGAGGAAGACAGAGAGGATAACATGGAGTAGGGCATAGAGGAGGACAGAGATGAGAACAGAGAGGACAGGGAAGATTAGAGTGAGGAGGACAGAGAGGAGGATAGTGAGGAGTACAGAGAGGAGGATAGAGAGGAGGACAAGGAAGAGGACAGAGATAACAGAGAGGACAGGGTGGAGGACAGAGAGGAAGACAACGAGGAGTAGAGAGAGCAGGATAGAGAAGATGACAGGGAGGAAAACAGGGAGGAGGACAGCGAGGAGGACAGGGATGAGGACATGGAGGAGGACAGGAAGGACAGGGAGGAAGATAGGGAGGAGGAAAGAGAGGAGGTCAGAGAGGAGGTCAGAAAGGATGACTGAGAGGAGGGCAGAGAGGAGAGCTGAGAGGAAAACACAGAGTAGGACAGAGAGGAGTACAGGGAGGAGGACAGAGATGAGAACAGAGAGGAGGAAAGGGAGAAGGACAGAGAGGAAGATAGGGAGGAGGAGAGAGAGAAGGATAGGGAAGAAGACAGAGAAGAGGACAGAGATGAGAACAGAGATGAGGACAGGGAGTAGGACAGAGATGAGAACAGAGAGGAGGAATGGTAGGAGGACAGAGAGGAAGACAGGTAGGAGGAGAGAGAGGTGGATAGAGAGGAGGACAGAGTGGAGGACAGGCATTAGGACAGGGAGTAGGACAGGTAGGATGACAGGGAGGAGGCTAGAATGGAGGATATTGAGGAGGACAGAGAGGATAACTGGAGGAAGACAAGGTGGAGGACAGAGAGGACAGAGAGGAGGACAGGGAGGAGGACAGAGAGGACAAGGAGGAGGATAGAGAGGAAGACAGAGAGGAGTAGAGAGAGCAGGACAGAGAAGATGACAGGGAGGAGAACAGGAAGGAGGACAGAGAGGAGGACAGGGATGAGGACAGGGAGGAAGATAGGGAGGAAGAAAGAGAGGAGGTCAGAGAGGAGGTTAGAAAGAAGGACCGAGAGGAGGACAGAGAAGAGAGCTGAGAGGAAGACGGAGAGTAGGACAGAGAGGAGGATAGGGAGGAGGACAGAGATGAGAACAGAGAGGAGGAAAGAGAGGAGGACAGAGAGGAAGACAGGGAGGAGGAGAGAGAGGAGGTGAGAGAGGAGGAGATAGAGGAGGACAGGTATGAGGGCAGAGAGGAAGACAGGGAAGAGGACAGAGAGGAGGATAGGGAAGAAGACAGAGAGGACATAGATGAAAACGGTGAGGAGGACAGAGATGAAAACAGAGAGGAGGACAGGGAGGAGGACAGCGAGGAAGACAGGGAGGAGGACATAGAAGAGGACAGAGAGGAAGACAGAGAGGAGGACAGAGAGGAGGACAGGGAGGAGGACAGAGATGAGAACAGAGAGGCGGACAGTGAGGAGGACAGGGAGGAGGAGAGAGAGGAGGTGAGAGAGGAGTACAGAGAGGAGGACAGAGAGGAAGACAGGGAGAACAGAGATGAGAACAGAGATGAGAACAGAGAGGTGGACAGGGAGGAGGACAGAGAGGAGAATAGAGAGGAGGACAGGGTGGAGTTTAGGGAGGAAGACAGGGAGGAGGATAGCCCTGACACAGGCTGGACAAAGGCCTTACAGAGAGGACGACAGGACAGGAAGAATATCGGGCCTGCATTGCCCAAGCAAGCCTTCCCAGTGTCATCAATGTTTTAACTTTTTTTATTTAAATCAATCTTAATTGTTCATATTATTACAAAGGTTCCTCATTTATACCCTCCTCTACCAGGTTCCCATCCCACTCTCTGCCCCCTCCCCACACCCATTGTCCTCATCCATAGGTGCACAGTTTCTGTTCAGTCTCTTCCTGCATTCACCACTCCCCCTTTCCCCAATGACTGTCAGTCCACTCCCCTCCCGTATCTCAGACTCTACTACAATCAACAGCTAATATTGTTCATCAGGTTTTTCAATCTCCTTTTTTTATTGTTGTTTTTTTTTTCTTTTAGTTAATAAACTTTTACACTTCTAAGAATAAATTTTAAAATCTAATCATTTTAAACCTTGTTTTTTCTGCCCTGGGAATTGAGAAGCAAACTTGTTTACATGTAAACTTGCCCTTAGTCTATCAAAAGGTGTAGCAATTCAAATGTAAATGAACACATTGTTTAAAGATAGCTGCTGGTTGGAATTGGATTACCTGTTCTGGGTGGGAAGGGCTTGTCCTCTCATTTCTCCATTAAAATTTAGGTGTTAGCTTTAAAACCTCTTTTTGGCAAGAGACCTTAAACTTTCAGAATTTTATATTTTTCAGATAGTAAATCAGTTACTTAGCATTTTCTCAAATCAATAATACCTCCACATGCCCAAGGATACACTTCACACAAAAGACATTTCCAAATACATCAACCAACCTCATCCAGACCGCACACAAGGCACTCACAGATCAACACCCCAGCGCTATAATATCTCAACACATCCAGATCTAAGTCTTCATCACTTGATTCAGCAGGCCCTCAAGTTCCCCCAAAAGTTTCCAGCCATGTCTGAGAGGCAGCCCTGGGGCGTGGGCAAGTGAGGAGTGAGCTGTTCCAGTCCCAGCTGCTTCTGGTCTAGACTCTGTTGCTCGGGTCTGTTCCACAACCTGCTGCCTGGCTCTGGCCACTGCCTCTCCTGGCCTGGCTGCTTCTGACCCGGCTGCTCTGGGCCCAGCCACTCTGGGCCTGGCCGCTCCCAGCCTGGATGGTGCTACTCTGGGCCCGGCTGCTCCCGACCCGGCTGTTCTGGGCCCGGCTGCTACAGGCTTGGCAGCTCTGGGCCCAGCCACTCCGGGCCTGGCCACTCCCAACCAGGCTGCTCTGGCTTGGTTGCTGCTGCTCTGCGCCTGTCTGCTCCCGACCCGGCTGTTCTGGGCCCGGCTGCTGCTGCTCCGGGCCTGGTGCTCCCAACCCAGCTGCTCTGGGCCTGGCTGCTGCTGCTCCGGGCATGGCAACTCCCGACCTGGATGCTCCGGCCTTGGATGCTGCTGCTCTGGGCCTGGCTGCTCCAGACCTGACTGCTCCCAGCCCGGCTGCTCCGGGACTGAGTGCTCAGGGCCTGGCCACCCTGGGCTTGGCTGCCTCTGCCCCAGGCCTGGCTGCCACTGCCCCAGGTTTGGCTGCTCTGGGCCTGGCTGCTGTTCCTCAGGTTCTGGCTGCTGCTGCTCTGGGGCCTGGCTTCTGCTGCTCTGGGCCCGGCTGCCACAGCCTTGGGACTGGCCATCTGGGCCTGGCCGCCGCTGCTCCAACATTCTGTCCTTTTTTTTTTCTTTTTTTTTTTTTTTTTAATGCATTTATGTTGCAATGTTGCCTGCTGAGTTGAGTTCTGTCTTAGTCTTCAATTTTTTAAGATCTTCTTTGTATTCTTTCTTAAGTAATTTTACTATCTTTTGCTATAACTTGATTTCTTCACATTGAAAACTTCTTCGGTTTCTTCCTACTCGTCCTGGAAGGTCAGCAGGCTGGCCTGCAGCACCCCTTTGTTCTCCTGCGAGACTTCAGCCTGTTGCCAGGGTCGGCGCCACCCAGGAAGCAGCCCCAGGCCTCAGCTCCCTGGCCCGCGATCAGCGGTTGAGGGCCCAGCGGCACCTCCACCCCCTCCGGGGGCCCTGTCACCAGGCTTCTTGCCAGCACCCGGCTGGCCAGTGTCCGGCAGGGGATCCTGCTCCTCATCAAGTTCCTCCCTATCTGGAGCTTTTTTCTCCTTCCCATTCAGAGAGTCTAGCATCAGAGTCAACAGACTGTCCTCTGTGTGCAATGTGCGCGACTCCGGGGGCTCTGCCCCTCTCCGCTCCCCTGGGACTCCACCTCACAGCCCTGTCTCCCTCCGTTTGAGCCTGGGTCTGCAGGGTCTGGCCTAGAACTGGGGTTCAGAGCAGTCAGAACTGGGGCCCAGCATGGCCAGAGCTCTTGTTTCCTTGCCGCCAGGGCAATCTAGCATCAGAGTCAACATTCCTTCCTTTGCACACAATGTGCGTGACTCCGGGGGCTCCGCCTTTCACCACTCCCCCGGGATTCCGCCTCACAGCCCTGTCTCCCCCTGCCTTAGCCTGGGTCCCCAGGGTCTGGCCCAGAACTGGGGCTCAGCGCTGCCGGTTCTGGGGTTGAGCCCAGTCCGAAGCTTTTATTTCCTTCCTGCTAGGGAGCGCCAGGCAGACACCCAGCCTTCTCCTCCTCTTCGGCTCTGTCCTCTCTGTGGGCGTGCGCAGCATGCCTCCGTACCTTAGGCTTTTTCAGCTCCTCTGATTTTCCTTCTGGTTTTCTCTTTCCTTCTTGTAGAATTTTCAGTCAGTCGAATACCTGTAGCTCTGGGCAATGTCCATTTTATATTTTAGTTGTATTCCATTGAAATTGTTGTGTGCGGCTGCGGTTAGGTGTTTACCTGTGCAGCCATCTTGGATCCATCTTCAATGTCTTAACTTTTAAAGGCAGTTAGAAATCTGGATGGTTTTATACTAGAAATATAGTTTTTTAAAATTTTAGCGCAGATTCAGATTTAAAGCACTGTAGGGCCAGCATTTTCCCCCCCGTTTGCATGTAATTATTTAAGTAAGAGATCAGAAAATACATTTTTATAATACACATAAGAAAAACATATTTAAATGAATAAAAGATAAAGTGACCAGCTGGGTAGCTCAGTTTGTTAGAGCATTATCCAGATACTATGAGGTTGTGAGTTCCATCCCTGGTCAGGGCACATATATATACAAGAATCAACCAATGAATACATAAATAAGTGCAATAACATACGGATGTTTCTCTCTCTCAAATCAATCAATCAATAAAAAACTTTAAAATGACCAATGGTGACAGAATTTAGTGTTTATAATGAGATGATCAATAATGCTAATAATGCAGAGAAGAAATTAAAAGTGTATTTAAAACTTTGAGACCATGCTTTACAATATTTTATAACAAAAATAAACTATTAAACTTTTAAAGACATACATTACTTAATAGTTTTCAAATGATTTCAAGATGTTCTCTTATATGGACATGAAACATAAAACAAAAACTTGGGTCAACATGTATTAGTCCACAGAAGCTTGTGAAGTTTACTTTTTTATTCTTATTGATTTCAGAGAGGAAGGGAGAGAGAGAGAGAGAGAGAGAGAGAAACATTAGTGATGAGAGAGAATCATAGATCAGCTGCCTCCTGCACACCCGACACTGGGGATCTAGCCCACAACCCTGGCATGTGCCCTAATTCGGAATTGAACCGTGACCTCCTGGTTCATAGGTCGATGCTCAACCACTGAGCTATGCCAGCTGGGCTAAAGTTTACTCTTATATAAAAATTCTTCAATTTATACTTGTTCTTGTTATAGGAGCAGAAAGAAACTAGCATGACAAATATATTTGAGGAGTCTGTCAATTACATAGCAAAAACAATTACTTTAAAAAAAACTTTGAAAATGTGCACCAGGCAACATCTATAGTTACCGACCAAATGGAAAGAATCCTATACAATAAAGAGCTGATAGGCAAATGGTCATCATGCCCTCATGCCCTCACGCCCTGTGCCAGGTCTCGGGAACCTGAGGCTGCACCATGGGACCTGAGGCCACGCATTCCCCGCCTCCCCCCGCCCCAGTGGGGCTTGATGGAGGACCTGAGGCTGTTGCCCCCTCCCCCACCTGGCACTAGCAGAGGGGACTTGAGGCTGTACCTCCTGCCCTGCAGGGCTTTATGGGGGGTGAGGCTGGCTGTATCTAGGTTTCCCTTGATTTCAAGGTGCATGTGGGTGGGGTGGCAACTTGACTTAGTCCCGTTGCATGCCCGAGACTTTGACAGGAGGGATATTTTCATATAAATTTTCTTTCATCTCTGACACTTCTATCATAGAGAAAGGGCAAATAGCAATATTAAAATATTTTCTCTAATTCCCTTTTACTGTGCACAAATTTTGTGCACTGGGCCACTAGTATGATTAGTAACTCTTCTAGAAAACACACCATTTTATTTTATTTATTTATTATTATTTTTTAATTTTAACAAATCTTTACTGTTCAGATTATTATGATTGTTTCTCCTCCCCCCCGCCCCCGATAGCTCACCTCCACCCAATACCCACCCCATCCTCTGCCCTTACATCTCTCCTCCTCCGCTGTCCTCATCCATAGGTATATGATTTTTGTCTAGTCTCTTCCCGTACCCCCCACACAGACAGCCCTTTCCCCTGAGAATTATCAATCCCCTTCCATTCTATGCCCCTGATTCTATAATATTCACCAGTTTATTCTGTTCCTCAGATTTATTAATTCACTTGACTTTTAGATTCACTTGTTGATAGATACCTATTTGTTGTTCATAAATTTTGTCTTTACTTTTTCTTCTTTTGCCTCTTTTAAAGAACACCTTTTAGCATTTCATATAATACTTGTTTGGTGGTGATGTACTCCTTTAGCTTTTTCTTATTTGTGAAGCTCTTTATCTGCCCTTCAATTCTGAATGATAACTTTGCTGGGTAGAGTAATCTTGGTTGTACGTTCTCACTATTCAGCCCTTTGAATATTTCTTGCCACTCCCCTCTGGTCTGCATGGTTTCTGTTGAGAAATCAGTTGATAATCGTATGGGTGCCCCCTTGTAGATAACTAACTGTTTTTCTCTTGCTGCTTGTAAGATTCTCTCTTTGTCTTTTGCTCTTGGCATTTTAATTATGATGTGTCTTGGTGTGGTCCTCTTTGGATTCCTTTTGATTGGGGTTCTCTGCACTTCCTGGACTTGTAAGTCTATTTCTTTAAAGGGGGGGAGGGAGGAGTTTTCTAACATTATTTCTTTAAATAGGTTTTCAGTGTCCTGCTCTCTCTCTTCTTCTGGCACCCTCATAATTCTGATGTTGGTATACTTGAAGTTTTCCCAGAGTCTTCTTACACTATCTTCAAGTTTCTGGATTCTCTCATTTTCTTGCTTCTCCAGAGAAGTGTCCTTTGCCTCTTTGTATTCCAAATCTTTGACTTGTTTCTTGTGTTCCTCTAGTCTTCTGTTGGGTTTCTGTATAATACTTTTTTTTTTATTTCAGTCAGTGTATGTTTAATTTCTAGTAGGTCCTTTTTCATATCGAAGGTCTCCTTAAATTTACCGGCCTACTCCAGGAAATTCTTAAAAAACCTTATAACTGTGTTTTTGAACTCTATATCCAGTCTTTTGTTCTCCTCCATTTCTTTTGTTTTAGATCTGTTATATTTTCGTGGCATTCTCGCTGTTTCCCTGAGTTGGTAGGGTCCCTTTGTGGGCCTGGGCGTACTATATGGTTCAATGGGTCAACCTCCCAGTTGCCTGATGTGGACACTCTTGGTGCACCCATTTGTGGACTGTGTGTACAGCCTTGTTGTAGTTGTCTTGATTGTTGTTGGTGTCACTGAGAGGAATTGACCTCCCGGCCAATTGGCTGTGGGAACCCACTGTGTGTATAACGGAAGAATTGCTGTGCTGGAGACACGTTTATGGGGGAGGACTTGTTCCCATAGGGCTTTGGTGCTCACTGATTCTGTCTCTTGAACGTGTCCCTTATGAGAGTAGTTGAAATGTGGTGTCATTTCACACTGACCACTAGATACACGAGTTTCCAGATCTCCAATGGGGTGCAGTTCAGCTACTGTCTGAGGCCTCCCAGCAGGAGCTACCACAAGAACTACAGTTTTGTCCTCTTGGCTTGGGACTCGGTGATTTTGTTACTGGAGCTGCAATTTCTTTTTTTAAGCTGCCACAATACAGGCCATTTCTATGGAAAAGCAGCTGTGTGGTGCCTGGGCAGGTCTGTAGAATGTGCAGGGCAGGGTATCTAGGCGGGTTCTCAGGGCAGGGTGGGGTCTCAGGATGTCACTAGGCTGGGGCTCGGCAAACAGCGATGGCTGCCGTCAGCCTTCTCTGCCCTTCTGTGTTTCCAAGTCCCCGCGTTCTCAAGTTCCTGCATCCCTGCAATCCAGCTCAGTAAACAATGATTGCTACCCGCACCTCTGCAAGAGAGTCAACCTCACTTTTGGACCCAATGGCCGACAGACCAGCTTCTCCCCATAGGCATCTGGGTTCCCTGCATGACCCCAGAAACTGGATTTCAAAGTGATCAGGAGCTTGTTTCCCTTTGGGTTGAGAGAAAGCCACATGCTCAGCTGCCTGCCACCAGCCACATTCGCATGCCTCTGTACCTAGGCTCCTCAGATTTTCAGCACTTGGGCTCCTTTCTCTTTCAGCCAGCTGTCCAGTGTTTTTGGGTGATAGATGCTTTGTCTTTTAGTTGTAGTTTTGAACTTGTAGTGCGAGGTGGCAGACCAGTTGTTTACCTATGCCGCCATCTTGGTTTCTCCTCATTTTACATCTTCTCCAATCATTCCTCTCCCCCACTTTCCCTACCCCTTGCTTTCTCCCATCTCCATCATCTATCACCAGGGGATCTCATGGAAACCACTGGCTGGTCAACATCAGGGAGCATTATTTGAAACCACTTACGTCTCTTCCTGTACGGCGATTTATAAAAATAGGTCAAACACAGACATGCTTCCTTGTGGACTTTGGGCTTTGCTATGCTGTGTATTTATGCAAAGGCAGGTTTCTCTTAAACTCCTATGTGGTTGAGTTAAGCTAACCCTTCACCCCTGGCCTGGCCTGGCATGGCCTGGCCTGCGGGCTTTGTTATCTAGGGTTTCAAAAAGCCTCCTCCCTGCCTTGAACAGAAGAGATTTTAATTCCTTGAGACTCGGCTTCCCAGCAATTGCCGACAGTCTGGTTCAAATAAACTCATCATAGCCTAGATCGGTTTGGCTGGGTGGATAGAGCATGAGCCTTCAGACTGAAGGGTCCTGGGTTGGATTCCAGTCAAGGGCATGTGCCTTGGTTGCGGACACATACCCAGAAGGAATGTGACCTGGAAGCTAAGCATGGCTAGCAGGTTTAATGCTTGGGTGGGAGACCGCCTGGGAGTCCCGGGCGCTGCAGGCTGTTTTCCCCAATAGATGACCCCACACCCATAGGCACATGAGCTACACACCTGGTGCCTGGTGGCCACGTCCAAGATGCCTGTTGACTGATCCAGGGTGCCCGTGTCTCTTGTTCCCAAGGGATCTTTTCATGCCTCCTACCACCCTCTGCAACCCCTCCCCCCCCCCCCGCCCAAGCCCATTGAGGCTTCCCTCGGGAGCTGTGGCACCTATTAGCAGGCCACCATTCCCACCCTCTTCCTGCCATTCTGTGAAAATCCCTCCACCTCACACACTGGTGGTTGGCCCATCTCTTCCCTCCTCCCTTGGAGGGTGGAGGGAACCCCAAGGCTACTCTGATCATCAGGCCCCAGGGAGGACTTCCCACTGATCTCAGCCCCTAAATAGGAAAAGGTGTTAACCACCTTACAGAGGGAACCCGAGATTAGAGGACAGTCTCTTTCCCAGGCACACCCAGGTAGAAGCCCACAGAGTTTCAATGGGGACAAGGTGCCATGACAGGAGTTACTGGAAGAACCCCTGATGCTATGGACGGAGGCAGTCCCCAACCTGACATAGGAACCCCCAACCCCTGGCCAAAGGCTCATGCCGCCCCTCACCCTCTGCCATCCCTAGGGGAGGCTAAACCCTACTGCACCACCCAGGGAATTCCATCCCGCAAAGAGGTGCTCTCCTCCATCCTCTGGAAGCTCATAATTTGGGCCAGGGGCAGCCAAAAGCTCAGCTAGAGGTCTGGGGTGGGGGTAACCAGCTTTGCCTGGGCCCAAGCGCCCAGGGTCTTGAGGACAGGTGTTGGCACTTGGGGCTCCTGGAGTCCACTGCCAGAATCTTGGGCCAGAACCCCCTGACTAGCCCCTGTCTCCTCTGATTTAGGAAGTTAAGCAGGGTCAGGCCTGGTTCATGCTTGGAAGGGAGACCACCTGGGAACACAGGGTGTTGTTTACTGTTTGCCCCCAGATTCTCGCCCTCCCACCACAGACACACAAGCTAATATGCTAGGGCCCCATCCAGAGCGCTGGTGTCTCATTTTCCGAGGGATTATGCCACGCCAGCACCACTCCGTGAGGGCCCCCTCAGGACTGTAGCTAACTGCAACTGGCCACCATACCTGCCCCCTTGCTGTAATTCTGAGAAATGCCCACTGGCCCCCAACCTCCTGCCCTGCTCAGGGAACAGCTGCGTCTCCCCTCTTCCCCTTGTCCTTGTGGAGAGGACCCCTGGCTACTTTGGAAGCCAGCACAGCTGGGTGCCCCTCTGAGGGCCACCGCCTGTCAGGGAAGATGTCTCCTGGCTTATAAAGACACCGGTCCATTAGAGGGGGGTCTCCTACACCCCTGCACCCGAAAGGAAGCCTGAAGCTCTCCTCTGGGGACCTGAAACCCCTAAACTGGGGGAACTGAATGAACCATGGTGCTATGGAGGGAGGTAGCCCCCAAGATGCTAAGAGAACCCAACACACATGATAGATGGCAGGTGCCACCCCTCACCTTGCACCATGGCCAGTTGAGGTGGGCACTTTTTTTCTGCACCACCCAGCATATCCCACCTCCTCAGGTGGGAGTTTCTCCACACCTGTGACCCACGGCTCAGGGGCCTTCCTCTGGAACTGTCCTGCCTTGTTGGAAGCCACCATGCTTGCCCCTTTCCTGCCACTCTATGAAACACCCTAGTCCTGTCCCCAACCAGCACCCGGAGGAGCGAGTGCACCTCTCCCCGCCTACTCTTGTAACTGAGACCAGCTGGGCCACCCCCCAACCACCGCCCTCAAACACAGAAATGCATTGCCCGGCTTACGAGGGCACCACTCCATTAGAGGGATGGTCTTTTACCACGCTGTGCCTGGGTGGGAGCCCCAGAGCTCCTCTAGGGACTCAGCACCTCAAAGCAACCATAACGGAATGAACATTTGCTGATGTGGAGGGAGGTAATCCCAAAACTGCTAAGGGCATGGCACCCGATCCAAGTTCAGTGCTGTCCTTCACCGTCTGCCAGCACTCAGGGGCTCTGTCCTACTCAGACGGGAAGGGCACCCCATCCTGAACTACCCATAGAATCCCACCACCCACTGAGGTGCCCCCCTCCTCAGCTGGGAAGCTCAGAGGGTGGGTAGGGGGAGTTAAGGTGCTCAGCTAGAAATCTGGTATTGGGAGTGGGTGAGGAGCAGGGAGACACCAGCTCAGCACGGTGGCCAAGGGCTGAGGGGCCTGGAGGCGAGGCATCGCTCTTGGGGCTCCTGGAGGCCGCCTCACGTGTCCTGGGCCGCAGCACCCTGAAAAGCCCCGATTGCCTCTTAGCCAGGCATGCTGTTGTGGGGTCGAACCCTAGGTTCAAAATAAAACCACCAGAGGCTGATAATTTATTAAAAAAGCAAACAAGAATTTATTGAACTGGCCAGGGCAGCCACAAGAGTACCACACTCAGGTGGACCCTACACGATTGTGAGGCTTTAGGGGGAGGTAGTTATTTTTAAAGGTTCTGAAAAGGAAAACGCCCATTCTACAACAAACTGTAGTTTGGAATTATCTGCTGTTCTTCCAAGATAAAATGTTGCTTTCTAGTTTGCTTTAGCCTGTTTGAAGAATGGTGAAGATAAACTTAGCTGTCTGGCCTTGCAAGCCAGAATCCAGATATACCCACAGTCTCAATACCATGCCAGGTGCATTTCTTTTAATTGGATAGAACAGCATTGTTTTCGAGGCCAGCATTGAGATAACCACTAAGTGTACATAGGGCTGGCTCTTTAATGAAAATGAAAGTTCTGCCTGTAACCTTGCCCAGAACTTGAACTCATCCTACCTAAGCCCATTGCGCGATGAACAAAGCAAGTAAGTGAAGGTCACAGTCAGAATAGTAGGGTTAAAATTCATACAGTAGTTTTTACCCAAGTATGATTGCTACCATATTTCATTCCCTACCGGTCTTTTGGGAATGAATCTAAACCTTAGATTCATTACTAGTATCTACTAGTGGAGAATACTGAGTATGTATGACCATTAGTTTCATTGCCTGTATTCTATCCTGTACAAAATTAACCAAGCATTTTATGAGACATGGCCCAAAGGTTAAGCCTATAAGTAACAGTGATAGTGGGCCTGCTATGGCAGTCAGTAGGTGGTGAGCCAAGGGGACCACGAGTACAACTTCTCATACCAGTTTCCTGCAGTCTTCCGAGCTTCCTCTCTGTCAGCTAGCCTCTTTCTCAGTTGATTTAGGCTTTCCCTTATGACCCCGGAATGATTGGTGTAGAAACAGCAGGTTTCTCCTAGAGCTGGGCAAAGTCTCCCTTGCTTTAGGAACAACAGATTTAAGCTCTTCTGTTCTGCAAAAATTATTTCTGCTAGGGACCTGACCGATTCTTCTAATTTTTCTATAGATTTATCTAGGTTATTTAACTCCTGGTCTATTTGTTGATCTACTTTCTGCTTGTACATTTAGCTTTACTTAGCCTCCAACTTTCTCACTGGCTAGAAGAAAAAAAAAAGTTCTTACAGTTACCAAAACCCCTAGTACCACAGTTCCCATCAGTACTGTCCTCACTGAAGTCCAATTCCCCTTCTGTAGGCATCAAGTCTCCTCCTGGCCTGTGTGGAACCTAGGCTAGGGATCTCACTGGTGAGGCCGCTGGTTGCCAGGATTCAGGCTGTTTTCTGTGCAGGAACTGGGACTACTATAGAGGCAGTTTCTGTCCTATGCTTCAACCTAACCTGAGAAGGTGTCTATAGAAACTAGCATGTACTTGTACCTCAATGCTGGTGGCTTAATCTCTGCGAAATCTACCTCCCAATGCTCCCCTGGGGAATTTTTCTGGGGCCCGAATTCCCAGGGACACACTCCTACCTCAGCATTTACTTGTATATAGACAGTACTTCTAGCAATCAGGCTTTTAATTATCTTATCTAAGCTTGGTAGTATCTGCCTTTCAGAAGTTCAGAAGTGCATAACCTGATGTAACTGGGCTACTAACGACTGACCTAGGGCCTCTGGGACCAACAGTCTGTCATCTGGTAGGGTCCACCAACCATCTGGTCCTTTGATGGCTTGCTTCTGTTCAGCCAATTCCTCCTCTAGTTTGGTAGACGTGGGGGTCCGGCAGGGTTACTAAGACTTGTAAAGGCCCCACTGGTTTTTGGGCATCTTCCTTAGCAGTTTGGTCTGCGTCTCTATTTCCTCTGGCTTCAATTGTCTCCCCTTCCTGATGTCTTTTGCAGTGCACTATTGCAACTGCCTTTGGGAGTCAGATGGCCTCAAATAAGGCTAAAGTAATGTCCTTTCTGGCTGGAGTTGGTAACCTTCTTTCCCAGGGGATGGCACTGTGTCCCCATCAAAGGGCCTGGATTAAGGCCAAAAGCTCAGGAACTGTGCCCAAATGGTGTGGTCCAGGGTGACTACTGCTGCCCCTGTATAACTGCTCCCATCAGTGTACAGTACCTCATCTGGTGATGATGGCAGGACATCTGTCAGTGTTGTGTCTGTTACCTCTATGCAGTCATGAATGGGTTCCTTTGGATCATTTGGAAGCAGGCTGGCAGGGCTGATGGCCAGTGTCTTATGGAACTGGACTCAGGGCTGGTCCAGGAGAAGAGGTTGGCACTGGGTGATTCTGGTGTTTGACATCCATCTCTCTGGAGCACTTCGAAGGAGGGCCTCAATGGCATGGGGTGTTGTCAGGACTAGCTCCTTGCCCAGAGTCTGCTTATTTGCCTCCTTCACCAGTAGTGCTGTGGTGGCCACTGCCCAGAGACACACTGGCCACCCTGCTGTCACAGGGTCTAGTCTAGGGGTGTCGAACTCAATCAGAGAAGGGGCCAAAATCTAAAATCCAGCCTAAATCGCTGGCCGAATGGTTTACTGAACAGTCATAAACTGACAATGTTATAAACTGACAGCGGAGTGCAGTGATGACAGCGCGGTGCGGGCCACATTGCAAGGCCTGGCGGGCTGGATTTGGCCCGCGGGCCTTGTGTTTGACACATGTGGTCTAGTCTCTTAGATATATAGGTAATAGGTCTCTTCTAGGGACCTAGAGTCTGAGTGAGAACCCCTTTGGCAATGCCCCTTACCTCACTCACGTAGAGATGGAAGAGCTTTGTGATATCTGGTAAGGGTAGGGCAGGTGCTGAGATGAGAGCCTTCTTTAGCTCCTCAAAGGCCTGTTGTTCTACTTTGGTCCAGTTTAGCAGCTGTGTTCCCCTAGTACATGTTCCTTCCTAGGTCCATAGTCCTTCATGATGTCCAAGGAAAATCGGCAGTTTGTCTGGTGGCTCCCTGGACTGATATCTTCTTAGAGGTCCCATCGGCTCTGTCAAGACTGAATAGACTGCCTCCATATCTACCAGGAAACCATTAATAATAGGTTTGCCCTCTACTTGTAAGGTTACCCTTGGGGCTTAATGGAAAGGAGCCCCAGTCCTGTCAGTCTTCTTCCTCTAAATTAAAAAACCCTTGGAGTCTAAGTCTCCCTTTCTTTCAGACCGTCTTTGTCTGTTCAGGCCTCACCTCCTGTCTCTCTCCCTCTCTATTCTCTGTCCCTTCTCGTCTCTTGCTCATGTCTCTCTCCCTCCCTTTCTCACATACACACTCACACTTATACTCCTATATCACTTTCTCTCCCAATTTTTGTTTCTGTTTCTGTCTAAATCCTTTCCTCTTGGACTCCCAGAGTCTCTTTCTTAAGTCTCTCTCTCATTCTTTCCCTCTCTCCCTCTCTTTCTCTCTAGACCTCTACTTTTGCTGTAACCTTCTCATGACATGTACAACCTTCATAAAAACTTTCACTCTTTTACATTAGCCTTTAAACCTTCTTTCTATGTCCTTCAAAAATGCATAACCATGCCTCAAACTTCCCATTATTTTAAAATATTTAGAAAAGGCGGAGGGAGGAGAGAGCAGGCACAGCACCCTGTTCACAGGCCTCCACATGCTTTAAATTTAAAGTGACACATTTTTCCTATAGATAAAGATCTCAGATTCTGATAGGGCTGAAAAGGGGAACAGCAGAATTTCTAACTGCGCCTTTAAGCCCCCTAACAGAACACGGTGAAAAGTGTGCAAGTAGTCACACAGGGTTTTGGTGTTTCATTAGGGTGCAGGGGGTCACAAAGGAATTTCTCTCCTCGAAGCAGCTGCCACCTTCAGCTACTCTAAACAACCCCTGGAGGGAACAGACACCAGGTGGGCGGAGGCAGGGAGCGCAGGGGTCCCAGGTGGTGAAGGAGGAGCTCCCACCCAGGCCAGGCATTTTCATCTGGCGGTCCACTCTGCTCCCCCTGGAAAAAATGCTTGCCTCCTGTTAGAAAAGGTGCCGTGGGGGAACCGGTGACCCCTATACTGTAATCAGACTCCCTGAACTTTTTGAAAAGCTCCTCTGCGTGTGTTTCCATTAATATTACTGATTTTAAAACTTAAGAGTTGACACACATATATAAGGACTAAATTGCCCTCAAAATATTTTCCTTTTCTTTTAAAGATTTTTACAATGAACTGTAATCATTAATCACATTAAACTTAGATGGCCAATTAAAACAAATAGTTCTGAGACCTTTCCTCCACCACTGATCAAGAGTGGGTGGCAGCAGAAATAAGATTCATTTAGTTTTTTGAGTTTGCTGGGCAGACTTGGCGACTTTGCCAGCTCAAGCTTCCTTCTTGTAAATAGTTAACTTTATTATTTGGTCTCTGCTTTTATTTTTTTGTACCACAATTGTTACAGTTTCATACCTTCAAATTAATTAACATATAAATCCTGTTAGGTGGGCCAATTCCCCTCTGACAGAAAGCAAAGCACCCCTGGGAAAAAGGAATCCCAGTGGCCACTCGGGGCGTTTTGCTAGCGGTCAGAGCACTCAGCTTTAAACAAATTAAAGGTTTCTTTCTTTCTCTTTTTTTTATATATCTTCACACTTACATGAACAAATAATTATACCCAAGTGGACAAACAAAACATCAAACAAAGGTCAGTACTTATACCCTTTCAGTAAACAAGTACAATACTATTACAATGTTTCAGCAAAACAGAAATGGCACTCATGTTGGACAAAGGAAATAAGACTAATACTCTAGGACCTGTGAGGGGAAATTTATCCTACAGACCGGCATTGACCTGGGAAAAAGAGAGGTTAAATCAAAAGCATTAACACCAGAGCCGTAGTCATCCGCCCGTTTCTTGAAGTCTTGGAAATTTTCCAAAAAACACTGTAGGAGGGGACACAGAGACACTGACAGACCTTGACCCATTTTGACGGAGACCAAAACACAAAACACAAAACAAATAGGCCTGACACAAACATGACAAAACACAAGACAATCAGTCCGGACACCTGGGGCCGAAGACACACACCATAGTGTCCTCCCGGGCAGAGGACACCATCGTGTCCTCCGGCCAGAGCCTGGAGGTTAAGCCGCGTCCAGCCCTCCAAGGACTCTTACACTTTTGAGATCTCAACCTGGGCGCCTTACCTCCTGAGACCAGTCTTCCTGATTTCAATAAATCCTTGTGGCTTCTGTCTCCAGCTAAGGTCCCCGAGAGGAGGGAAAGTCTCCTGCCCCTTCTGGGGGGTCCCTCTCTCCTCTGGAGGTAGGGAGAGCCTCCTGCCCCTTCTGGGGGGTCCCTCTCTCCTCTCTTTTGGGTATCTCACTGGGAGCCTCCAAATGTTGTGGGGTCAAACCCTGGGTTCGAAATAAGACCACTGGAGGCTGATAATTTATTAAAAAAAGCAAAGAAGAATTTATTAAACTGGCCAGAGCAGCCGCAAGAGCACCACACGCAGGCGGACCCTACACGACTGCAAGACTTTTGGGGCAGGTAGTTCTTTTTATTTTTTATTTATTTATTTATTTATTTATTTATTTATTTATTTTTTGAGGATTTTTTTTTTAATAAATTTTTATTGTTCATATTATTACAAGTGTTCCTTCCCCCCCATTCCCACCCCACCCTCTGCCCTTTCCCCACTCCCCATTGTCCTCATCCATAGGTGCACAGTTTATGTTCAGTCTCTTCCCACATTCCCCTGTCCCCTTTTCCCCAAGAATCATTAGTTCACTCCCCTTCCATACCTCTGATTCTATTATATTCAACAGTTAATATTGTTCATCAGATTTTTTTTTTAATTTCCTTGGTTTTTAGATTCACTTGTTGATAGTTACGTATTTGTTGTTCATAATTTTTATCTTTATTTACTTTCTCTTCTGAAAGAACCCCCTTCAGCAATTCATATAATTCTGGTTTGGTGGTGATGAACTCCCTTAGCTTTTTTTTATTAGTGAAGCTCTTTATCTGACCTTCGATTCTGAGTGATAGCTTTGCTGGGTAGAGTATTTTTGGCTGTAGGTTCTTGCTATTCATCACCTTGAATATTTCTTGCCATTCCCGTCTGGCCTGCATGGTTTCTGTTGAGAAATCAGCTGACAATCATATAGGAGCTCCTTTATAGGTAACCACCTGCTTAGCTCTTGCTGCTTTTAATATTCTCTCTTTGTCCTTTGCTCTTGGAATCTTAATTATGATTTGTCTTGGTGTGGTCCTCTTTGGATTCCTCTTATTTGGAGTTCTGTGTGCTTCCTGGACTTGTAAGTCCAATTCTTTCCCCAGGTGGGGGAAGTTTTCTGTCACTATTTCTTTCAGTATGTTTTCGATATCTCGCTCTCTCTCATCTTCTGGGTCCCCCATGATTCTGATGTTGGATCGTTTGAAGTTGTCCCAGAGGTTTCTTACGTTATCTTCAATTTTCTGGATTCTCTTGCCTTCTAGCTTCTGCAGAGGAGTGTCTTCTGGCTCTTTATGTTCCAAATCTTTGACTTGATTCTTGCGATCTTCTATTCTGTTTTTAGGACTCTGTATAATATTTTTTATTTCAGACAATGTATTCTTTATTTCTTGTTGATCCCTTTTCATATCCTCATAGGTCTCATTTATTTTATCGGCCTTTTCTAGGATACTCTTGAAAAACCTTATAAGTGTGGTTTTGAACTCTATATCCAGTCGCTTTTTGTCCTCCATTTCTTTCATTTGTGATCTATTTGGTTTAGGCATTTTCGCAGGCAGCTTTTCTGATGGGGCGGGGTTTCAGGGTGGAGCCTACAGCCTTGGCTTCCGTCAGCCCTGCCCTATGCGACTCCTGAGACTCAGGGTCCTTCAGTACTTGTTGCAAGCACCTCTGAGAGAAAGGTGCCCTCGATTTTCGCCTGCTACCAAACTGTGTAGGCTCTCCCGCAATGGGCCTGAAACTGGGGTTCAGTTCAGTTGGAAGTGGAATTGGAGGTGGCGTTCAGAGCAGTCTGGAGCCTGTCTCCTTCCTGCCAGGGCAGTCCTACGGCACAGCTGGCCGGCCCTTCTCTGCGTGCTGTGTGCGCACCTCTGGGACCTCCTTTCGCTGCTTCCCCGCGTTCCGCCTTACAGCCCAGCTCCCTCTGGATGAGCCTGGGTCCCCGGGGTCTGGCCTAGAACGGGGGTTCAGAGCAGTTGGGGGCCCAGCACAGTCGGAGTGTTTATCTCCTTCCCGCTAGGGAACGCCAGCCAGGCACTCCTCGCGCACCGCGTGTCTCCGTACCTTGGGCTTTTACAGCTCCTCCGCGCTTCCTTCTGGTTTTCTCCTTGCTTCTCGTTGTAGAATTTCCAGTCAGTCGACTTTCCTGTAGTTCTGGGTAATGTCCATTTTATATTTTAGTTGTATTTTATTGAAATTGTTGCTTGCGGCTGCCTGCGGCTAGGTGCCTACCCGAGCAGCCATCTTGGATTCTCCCAGGTAGTTCTTTTTAAAGGTTCTGAGAAGGAAAACCCCCATTCTGCAACAAACTGTTGTTTGGAATTTTCTGCTGTCCTTCCTAGATAAAATGTTGCTTTCTAGTTTGCTTTACCCTGTTTGAAGAATGATGAAGATAAACTTAACTGTCTGGCCTTGCAGGCCACAGACCAGATATGCCCACAGTCTCAATACCATGACAGGTGCATTTTTTTTAATTAGATAGAACAGCATTGTTTTTCAAGGCCAGCATCAAGATAACCACTAAATGCATATAGGGCTTGCTCTTTAATAAAAATAAAAAAGGAAGTTCTGCCTGTAACCTTGCTTAGAATTTTAATTCATCCTATTTCAAAATCGATCCAATTTTTAACGAAAGTAGTTAGATAGTGTGAACATAGTTTAAAGAAGCAAAACTATAATAAAAATATAATAGCGATCTGGGGGAGATAATAGATCAACCGAAGGACTTGCATACATGCGTATAAGTACAACCAATGGACATAAAACTCTGGGGAGGGAGGGTATGTATGTGAGGGAGGGGGGCAAAAAAATCAATAAAATATATTAAAAAAATAAAAAAATAAAAATAAATAAAAAATACTGGCACTCAATCAGTGACTTACGTTTTGGATGATGTGATATTTGAAATTTGCAACTGTGAAACAAGTTGCCTCTTACAAGTGTAGTCAATCTATCTGTCCAAATAAAACTAAGTGAAATTTAAGTGACACTATAATAGAGGAAGACTCATGAATATGGGGGATACGATATGATGAGAGTAAGTCAAATAGTTTTGATGATGTGCTTTAATTTTTCAAATTGGAAAAACAATAATAATTAGCTATAAAGAGAAGCACAGTTCTTAAGTAACCTCTGAAAGTTTATTCTAAACTCTTCTTTTAAGTTTACCAAAATTTCCATAAGGCTAAAGTGCCACTCAATATTTAGATACAGCAAAATATCACAGAGGCAACAGGTCTTAATAAATGTAGTTTGGCTCTATTTTCTTCAAACAGTTCACTAGCCTCCTCAGAAGATTTTGTCAGGAGCATGGTCCCGCTGAGACACATCAGTAAGCACATCAGTTAGGTTTCTGCTTGTTGTAGCCACTTTAGGAAATTCTCCAGGTCCATGCGAGAGGCCTGCACTGCCCCTCAGTTCAGCCTCCATGGAATTCTGTCTGTCAGCAATGCTGCAAGGAATAAGATGGGCAAGTCTCCATTACTAACAGTGTAACACGCCCCATCATGACACACTAAAGAAAAAATCAGCAGATAACCTCAAAGGACCTCAATTTCTACAAGCACCTAATGGAATTGGGGGATTTATTCATATGTGTCTTGACTAATCCATACCGGGGGATAATGTGAATTGTGAGAAGAAGAAGAGGGAGAGAGGCATAACTCAACAAAAATCACATCCATATTACAAAATAATTATGACTATATTTTTATAGCTCATAATTATATGTTATCCCCCATATGATTTATTTTAATACCTTAGTATAATGCATGACACAAAAGGCAATACCAATAAATATGTACACAATGGGTGACTAAATGAATTCTACAAGAAATAGCATCTGAAGAAACTTAAGATAAAATAAAAATAACTTAGAACCAGTGTTATATTATCAATACAAATTGGCTCTTTAAGTTGATTTAATATTATTCTTGAAAGACATTGGATATCAAGCTTTTATATGCCATTCATTTAATCTACAAAGAACTATTCTAGAGTTTCATGATTTTAGAGATACATAATATTAATCTTTAAAACTTTATAGACATCAAAGCTCCATAATAAGAAAACAAACAATCTAATTTTTAAGTGGATACAAATAATTTTACTTCCAGGTATCAATATTTAATCTCAAGAGACCTAAAAACATATGTCCACTCAAAACTTGTATGCAAATATTTGTAACAGCATTATTTATAATAGCCAAATGGTACAATCAACCCAAATATCTATCAGTTGAGGGGGGAATTGATAAACAAAACATATTAATACAGAAAATATTATTCAGCCATAAAAAGAAATGAAGTATCAATAAATGCTACAACATGGATGAACCTTGAAAACATTATGCCAAGTGAAAGAAGACAGATACAAAATGCCCCATATTGTGCAATTTCATTTATATGAAATATTGCCAGAAAGATAAATCCATAGGGAGAGAAAGCCAATTATCTGTTGACTAGGACTGGAGGTGGAAGCAGTGCAGACTGACTGCTGATAAGTGGTAGGTTTAATATAGTGGTGATAAAATGTACAAAAATTAAGAGTATGGTGATGTCTTTACAACATGGTAAATATACTAAAGTCCATTTAATTCTATACTTTACCAGGGGTGGGGAACCTTTTTCTGCCAAGGGTCATTTGGATATTTATAACATCATTCACACGCCACACAAAATTATCAACTAAAATTTAGCCTGCTATATTTGGTCAAACATTTAATTAACTCAGCCCTAATTCCTTGGCAGGGCTAGACCAAAAGATTCTGTGGGCCTTACAAGGCCCATGGGCCAGATGTTCCCCACCCTGCTTTAAATGGTGAATTGAATGGTATATAAAATATATCTTTTTTTTAAATTAGCACCTGTGACAGACTTTGCCAAACTATCTTAAGCCACAGCTAGAGAAGAGATTAAAAATGGCAGTGGAGTAAGTGGGAGCTACACTGACACTCTCCCAGGAAACACAACTATAGTACAGAAAAACCACTTTGAAAACTCAACTGAGGACTAGCTGAGAAATAACCGAATTGGAAACTGGAGACTGCATAGAGACTGCTAGGAAGTGCAGAGGCACAAAAGGGCTGGCCTGGCTTCCACAGTCAGCAGCTGAAGTGCCAGAGGGATATCTCAGCTGTGGGGATTTCCCACTGAAGACTATGGGATCAAAACCGCAAGCTGGACTCCCCACCCAGAGCACCAGAACTCAGAACAGTGCCCACATAACATCTGGCTGAGAAAAGAAGGAGGGCTGCTGTCAGTCAGGCAGAGACTACTGGAAATGCAGGCACCCTCTAAAAGGGCCAATACACACAATTTTGTGTGCAGCCACTCACCTTGGGCTCTGACAGAAGGAAGGCAGAGTGAACTGGAACTCAGTGAGGAAATTCCAGGATTGGGGGCTCTGAGTTTGGAGCTCAGAGGGCAACCACCCTGGTTTCCTAGGCTGAGTCATTCCCTCATCCTGTGAGGACATCTTTCTCTGGCAGACCTTGCTATTCAGGTGGCTGTTGCCTGGGAAAAAGGCAATTGCCACACTCTCCTGGAAGATCTCTCACCCAACCCTGTGGTCAATAGCTGATGCAAATCAAAGCTGATAACACTCAGACTATAGGTAAAGGAAGATTTCAAGAGGATTGGAGTCTGCCACCTGGAGCTGAGCCTACAAAAAGCAGACCTCCCTGAACAACTTGGTCCTTCCCAAAGGCACCTAGACCCAACAAAGGGAGCACAAATTGTGGATTACTAATAGCTCCAATTAGGAGACTCAGGGCCAGTCAGAAATATTATTTGACATTGTCCTGCACTAGAGATTGGGAGTAACAGGAGATCTGCCTAATACATAGAAATGCAAACAGGCAGCCAAAATGGGGAGAAAAACAAAACAAATAAAAGAACGGAAGAATTCTCCAGAAGAAGAGATAAATAAAATGGAGATAAGAAATTTATCATATGTAGAGTTTAGAATAATGATGTCAGAGAAGCTCAACAGCATGAGAAAAGATAGAGCAACTATAAAAGAACAGTTGGAAATAAAGAATGGCATAGCACTAATAAAGAACACATTTGAGGATTACACAACAGAGTAGGGGAAGCTGCAGATTAGATCAGTGAATAAGTAGATAGGGTAAAAAATAAAATCACTCAATCAGAGAACCAAAAGCAAAAATAATTAAAAACAAAAGGACAGCTGAACACATTGGGGACCAATAGTTTTTTTTGTTGTTGTTTGTTTGTTTTTTTTTTTTTTTTGTTAACTTTATCCAGTGGCCAGATAAGTTTCAATTGAATGAGTACAAAAAAAATGTTTTACCTAATTGTTAAAGGCACACTTTAAAATTAAATACCCATTACATTTTGAAGTTATTTATTACATGTTCTTACAAGCTAATATCTTTTTAAAATATGATACTTTGCAGAACACTGTGTAATATAAAGTGAGAATTGTTGTGATCCATCGCAATGTGTTAAGGGGGCAGTAGAACAGCCTGAAAGATAACAAGATTTGCATAATAGTTGGACAGAAGGAGAAGAAAATGAACAAGGAATAGAGAACATGTTTGAAGAAATAATGGCAGAAAACTTCCCTAACTTGGTGAAAGAAAAGGTCACACAAGTTCAGAAATCACAGAGAGTCCCAAGCAAGAAGAACCCAAACAGGCCCATGCCCACATACATCATAATTAAAATGTAAAAAATTAAAGACAAAGAGAGAATCTCAAAGGCAGCAGAAGTAAAGCAATTTGTTACCTACATAGGAGCTCCCATAAGCCTGTAAGCTGATTTCTCATCAGAAACTCTACGAGCCAGAGGGAATGGCCTTTCAAGGTAATGAAAAACCAGGATCTAAAACTAATATTACTATATCCAGCAAGACTATCATTCAAAATAGATGGTGAGATAAAGGGCTTCCTAGGACAAAAGGAAAAGGAAAAGGAGATTGTCACCACCAAATAAGCACTGCGAAAAATGCTAAAGGTACTGGTATAATGAAAAGAAAAAATAGAGAAAGAGAAAAATTTAAGTACACAGAATTAAAATGGCAATAAACAATAAAAACCTTAAATGTAAGTGGATTAAAAACTCCAGTCAAAATGCATAGGGTAGCTGAATTGATACAAAAACATGACCCACTTTTATGTTGTCTCCAGGAGACCCTCCTCAGAATAAGACACACAGGATGAAAGTCTGGGTGTGGAAGAATATTGTTCATGCAAATGGAAATAGAAAAACAAATCTGGGGTAGCAATAGTCATATGTGACAAAATAGACTTCAAAACGAAGGCCATCACAAGAGATGACAAAGGTCACCACATAATATTAAAGGGATTGATTCAACATATATAGCCCTGGTAAACATATGTGCAGCAATAAAAAGAGCACAAAAATATATTTATTAAAAATCTTCTAAAGGACTTTAAGGGGGAGATCAACAACAATATAGTCATAGTAGGGGACTTTGACAACCTGCTGACTTCACTGGATAGATCTTCCAAAAAAAATTTAACAAGGAAAGGGTGACTCTAAAGGACACACTGGATCAGACTGATTTAACTGACATTTATAGAACATTTCAGCCCAATGAAGCATAATATACATTCTTCTCAAGTGCACAAGTAGTGGCCAGATTATACATTCTGAGATCATAATAATCTGGCCACTCAGTGTATATGCCAACAAACTGGACAATGTGGATGAAATGGACATATTCCTAGAAAAATACAACCTCCCAAAACTGAATCAGGAAGAATCAGAATACCTGAATAGACTAGTAATAGATGAAATAGCAGTAATCAAAAAAAACTCCAAGAAAACAAAAGCCCAGGTATGGATGGCTTCAAAGGGGAGTTTTATCAATTATTCAAAGAAGAACTAACACTTAAATTCCCTCAAACTATTCCAAAAAATCCAAAAGAAGGAATACTTTCAAGCTCTTTTGATGAGGCCAGCATTATCCAATTCCAAAACCAGATAAAGACACTACAAAGAAAGAGAATTACAGGCCAATGTAATGATGATCATAGATGCTAAAATTCTCAACCTAATATTAGCAAACTGGATCCATAATATATTAAAAAGATTATAAATCATGACCAAGTGGAATTTATTCCAAGAATGCAAGGCTGGTTCAATATTTGCAAATCAATAAACATGACATATCACATAAACAAATTGAAAGACAATCAAATGATAACATTAATCGATACAGAAAAAGCACTTGACAAAATCCAACAACCCATTTTTGATAAAAACTTTCAGCAAAGTGAGAATAGAGTGATCATATCCCAACATAATATAGGGCATATATGACAAACTTATGGCCAACATTATACTCAGTGGGAAAAAACTACAAGCATTTCCCTTAAGAACAGGAATAAGACAGGTATGTCCACTTTTGCCACTCTTATTTAACATAGTACTGGAAGTCTTAACCACAGTGATCAGACAAGAAGAAAAAATTCAAGACATCCAAATTGGAAAGGAGAAAGTATACCAAAGATGACATAATGTTGTACATAGAAACTCTAAAGACTCCACCAGAAATCTACTAGATTTAATATAGGAATTCAGCAATGTAGCAGGATACAAAATTAACACCTAAAAATTGATGATTTTTTATACACCAATAATGAATTCTCAGAAACAGAAACAAACAATTAATCCCATTTACCATTGCAACAAAATAATTAAGATACTTAGGAATAAACTTAAATAAGGTTAAAGACTCCTACTCAGAAATCTACAGGACATTAAAAGGAGAAATAGAGAATGATATACACAAGTGGAAGAATATACCACATTCATGGATTGGTAGAATTGCCATCATTAAAATGTCCACACTAACTAAATCAATCTACATATTCAATGCAAACCCTATTAAAATACCAATAGCATAGTTCACAGATCTAGAATAAATATTCCAAAAATGTATATGGAATAATAATAATAATAAAAGATCCTGAAAAGCTATAGGAATCTTTAGAAAGAAGAGCAAAGTTGCAGGGATACAATACCAGATATCAATTATACTACAAAGCCACTGTATTCAAAAAAGCCTGGTACTGGCACAAGAACTGGCATATGGATCAATGGAACAGAACAGAGAGCTCAGAAACTGACCCAAGCCATTATGATTAATTAATATTTGACAAAAGGCAAGAGCATGCAATGGAATAAGACAGTCTCTTCAATGAGTGGTATTGGGAAAATTGGACCAATGCATGCAAAAAAGAAAGGAAAAAAAAAAGAAAAACTAGACCACCAACTTCCACCATATGCAAGAATAAACTCAAAATGGATAAAAAAAATTTAAATGGAAGTTGTAAAACCATAAAAATCCTGAAAGAAACCATAGGCAGCAAAATCTGAGACATTTGTTGTAACCATATTTTTGTAGATATATCTCCTAGGGCAAAGGAAACTAAGGAGAAAAAAAACAAATGGGACAAAAATCAAAATAAAGAGCTTCTGCTCAGCAAAAGAACCCATCATTAAAATGAAAAGGGAGCTGACTGTGTGGGAGAACATATCTGGCAATGATATATCTCATAAAAGGTTAATATTCAAAATATATAAGGAACTCATACAACTTAACAAAAGGAAGACAAACAACCCAATTTAAAAATGGGCAAAAGCGATATATAGACACTTCTCCAAAGCCGACATACAGATGATCAAGAAACATGAAAAAATGCTCAGTCACTGATCAGACAGATGCAAATTAAAATGACAATGAGGTATCACCTCACACCTGTCAGAAAGGCTACCATAAATCAATCAACCAATGACAAGTTCTAGAGAGGATGTTGAGAAAAGGAAACCCTAGTATACTGCTGGTGGGAATGCAGACTGGTACAACCATTATGGAAAACAGTATGGAGTTTTCTCAAAAAATTAAATATGGGTCTGCCATTTGACCCAGTGATTCTTACTTTTAGGAATATATCCTAATAAACTAGAAATACCAACCAGAAAGGGCATGTACCCCTATGTTCATAGCAATTTACAATATCTAAGATTTGGAAACAGCTCAAGTGCCCATCAGTAGATGAGGGGATTAGAAAATGGTGGTATATCTACACAATGAAATACTATACAGCAGTTAAAAATGTTATCTTACCCTTTGAGATAACATGGAGGGACCTGGAGAATAATATGTCAAGCAAAATAAGCCAATAAAAAAAAAAGACAAATCTCACTCATATGTAGAATCTAATGAACAAAATAAACTAATGAGCAAAATGGATCTAGAGACATAAAAGCATGGAAAAAGGTAGAATCTCAGAGGGGATGTTGGAGAGGGTGAGTTGGTGATAAGAAATCAACCAAACAACTTGTATGCATATATGCATAATCCATGGACACAGATAATAGGATGGTGAGGGCCTAGAACAGAGGGCGGGGGCAAGCTAGAAGGGGTCAATGGGAGTTTGGGGATGTATGTAATACTTTTAACAAGAAACACAATTTTTTTCAAAAAGCAGAAGATGGAGTCAGTGTGTCCCTGCAAAAAAATTTAGCAACATATGACAACTCATTTATGTATGTTTTCTAATTGTACATACACACATCCATCCATTCATCATCATCCACCCACCTGTCCTTCTTAGTTGCATGTTAACACAGTATTAAAATGGTTATTTTAATATTCAATTTAAGGTGCTTTACTTGCTTACTTGTACTTTTCCTCATTCTCTAAATTTATAATGAACAGTTATCTTTTATACATCAATAAACACATTCTTTTAAAAAAAATAGGTAAAAGATTTAAGCAGGCAGATCATAACAGAAGATATATGGATGGTAAATAAGCATATAAAAAGATATTAAGCATCATTAATCATCAGAGAAACATAAATTCAGACCACAATGGGATATCACTACTTATTAGAATGGATTTTAAAACAACTACACTACATCAAATGCTGGTGAAAATGTAGAGTAACTGCAACTCTCACACAATGTAAGCAGGGGTGGAAAATGGTACAGCCATTTTAAAAAACAGTTTGGCAATTTTTAACATTAACTGTGCACTTAAGATACAATCCAGCAATCATTTTACCAGAGAAAAATGGAAATTTTGTGTCCACACAAAACCCAAATGCAACTGTTTATAGCAGCTTCATTCATAACGCTCAAAAACTGATAATAACCCAAAAGTCATCCTGTGCTAAATGCTGAATCGTGGGTACATGCATATGATGGAATACTGAGTAATGGAAATAAACTACTCATAATGAAACAACATGGGTGAAATCCCCGGTGAGTTCTGCTAAGTTAGTGGTTGGCAAACCGCAGCTCATGAGCCACATGCGGCTCTTTGGCCCCTTGAGTGTGGCTCTTCCACAAAATACCATGGCCTGGGCGAGTCTATTTTGAAGAAGTGGTATTGGAAGAAGTTTGAAAAATTTGGCTCTCAAAAGACATTTCAATTGTACTGTTGATGTTTGGCTCTATTGACTAATGAGTTTGCCAACCACTGTGCTAAGTGAAAGAAGCTAGACACAAAAGCTGCATACCATGATCCCATTTATATGACATTCTGGAATGTCAGCTACTTCCTCTCAGCACTTACGTCCTAAAAACCTCCCGTAGTGTTCAGTTGCCCGCAGAACACATCTACATTGTTTCTCCTGGGACAAGGTGCTCTCCACACTCTGTCACTAATTCACTTTACCAGCTTTCTTAAGTCTGTTTTTTTAATTCACCTGCTTCCCAGCCTTGGATTCGAATACTTTCTATACTCAAATACCTTGTTACAACAAAACAGTTGTATAAAACACTAAAAAGATCGATATTATAGCTATGTTCTGCTTTAACCACTTATGAAGTTTTGTATTTGCAACCCCAGTCTTATTGCCTCCAGAATCCTAGGGTTTTCATGCTCATATAATGCCCTCATAATTCTCTCTGAGTTTTCCAAAATTCCACTTTAGAAATTATAACTAAAAATGGCATTCTGAAATTGTATAAAACACCTTCATGTCAAACTGTTATTAAATGCTTGACCATACTTTGTTACCAGTAATATATATGGTAAAGTGTTCTAATATTATCCATTTTATTCACAGAAAAACAAATGTGTTAGGATATCTTTGAAGCTTTCAGGCAGCTGTATTTGCATATGTACAGATGTGTGTGAAACCGAATTACCTTAGGCAAGGTGCTCCCTGCAGGTGCTGAAGGTAAACACATCTTGACTGATGGTGAATATAAATATGCAATCTTAAACAGATGCTAATCCCTCTTTATAGGTCCTCAAGTCCTAGGTCTTCAAGTGACAGGAAAATCTCTCTCTTATGAACACATATACTATTTTAAGACTGTTTAAATAAACTGACTAGACAGAGTAATAAAAAAGAATATATACATCAAGTAAGTCCTGACTACACAGAGAATAGTTTGGGAGTCTAGAGTTGGATCCATGTGTTCTCAGCCTCAACTGAGGCAATCTGACCAAACATTCCACTATTTTAATGACCCTTAGGATTACCATCACCCTAATGCAGCTGCCCATACCTGAGTGTTCCTTAGCATCACGGAGCTACAAGATTTACTCTAGGTAGCACCAGGAGACCAAATAAGAAAAAAGAAAAATCAGAACACATAAATAATCACTGGCAAATTTTAGACGTATTTAAGGAAAATCTCCATTGTATAAAATCAAGTAGATATTGTATAAATATACACTCTGTATGATAACACTCAGAATAGCATAAAAATTTTTTATCACACTAAAATGTACTTCCAGTAGTCTCAGTTTCTGGCATGTTTCCATGAGAAAGCCAAAGCCACCAAATTGTCAACCTGACAACACACGGTTACCTGGCAGGGCCTTAGCGTTTACCTTTGTTTGAGATTGATCCAGGATGTTTTTAGGTATTCTGTCGCTTTCTTCACGTTCCTCATGTCATCGCTCCCGTATTCCCTCAGCAGCTTCTGAAGGATGTTATCGAACGCCATCACGATCCCGTCTCCAGGACCCAGTTCTTGAAGCAGTAGCTAAGGTGCAATTTCAGGCGCCATTGTTAGACTTGGTCACTCAGTAACCAGTATTGCCAAAACTTTGGTCCTCCCAGTAGGTTTTAACATGTTTTAGACACAGATATCAAAAGTAGAAAACAAATTATTGGACAAACTCTTGCATGTAAGTTGAAATCAAAATAATTACAGACGTGAAAAGAAAAACAACCAAGGAAGTCATCAGATCCATAGCAGATGACATTAAACAAATGCTTGTCTTTTCCTCTTTTAGATATTTTACTTCCTGAACACAATGTCTTTTTTCATTCCTTCTGCTATACATCTGATCCTTATAGGAACATGCACTGTATAGGAATGAATTGATTATAGAGTTCCCGTCTATGTACTTAGAGCTATGGAAAGGGCCAACAATATAGAAGTCTTCGGTCTCCTGCCCCTCTCGATCACCGTGTATAAGTAACTGCTTGAGTGGATCAAGCAGCCATGCAAGGTTCACTGGGAATTGCTGGAATAGCTACACCGAGGCTATGTCCATTGGTGTATCAGTTCCTTTTCAATCTCTGAGAGCGCCTGGGACCAAGATACACCTCATGAAATCTAAAGGACAAATGGAAGTTCCTACAGTTCTTTGTAGCTATTGACAAAAAAAAAAAAAGTTAACCCTGAAGTTTCGGGAGAAAATGACCATACTGCGAATTAGAAAAGAATATGCTACATCTGATGATTAAAGCATTGATACCACATTGAATTGTATTCCTTTACTGAAGTGTCAGAGGCTCTGCTGATATAACTTTTGATCCACTTGGCAAAAACACTTGGGAGATATCATAAACATAGGGAGTAATCCAGGAAATCAGGACACTTTTTTTTTTATATTGTAACCACAGAAAAGTCCATGTGTGTGAAGAATGAAAATATACTTTCATCATTGAGACTTAGCTTCCATTATTATATTCTTCACAAATGTACACTTTTATATTAGGCTATCTGAAGGGAAATAAATGTTACACTAAAATATAAACCGACAGCCATAAACAGTAATTCAAGAATATTTTCTGTGATTATGGAGAAATTTAAAATAGTGCCATACATGTTCAATGTCATCAACTCTATTAACCAAACTGATCACAGAAGGTCGATGCTCTGATGACATTGATAAACCAGTTTGTTAAAAAGGTATTAAAAGAAACTAAACTTACTTATTACCTGATTTGTTCCCTACAGTAGCCCTCAAAGGAAAGTCCCAAGAAATTTCCTAAATAGAAATAACCTTCAGGGTAGACATGAAGGGAACAAAAGAAGGTTCTTTGTATCCTGAAAATGTTCTCTTTTTAGTGGCTGGTTTGTGGATGTGTTCCAATTAAGGAGTCAGTGAGCTGTAAATCTAAGATACATGTACATTTCGATTTGTTATGGCTCCAGGAATTTTTCAGAATTCTTCCTGGTCAAATGCTTTATATTAATTTCACTGCATATTCTAAGAACTTGGGAAAGCATCACAAGAATCCTTAAAACTACAGAACCAAAAAACCCCCACACATCCAACAAATCAATATCGCCAAAAGGTATCTATTGAGTCTTACTTGATTTTCAGCAATTTGTTTGATAAGTGGATCTCTTCGGGCTTGTTGAAGACTATAGAGTCGAGCCTCATATTTTTTCATAAGTTCTTCAGTCTCTTTCTTGTGATCATCCCACTGTAGGCTGTCAATCACCATGTCCTCCAGCTGCTTCAGCCGCAACTCCACGCTCTGCTGAGTGCTCTTCCAATGGTTCCTCACCTCCTCCACTAAAGGAAGCAATACAAAAAAAGAATTCCTAAAAGTGACTCTCAGGAAAGGGGGAAAGTGCCTGAAACCAAACTTATTACAAATGAAGCTAGCAAAAGAAAAGAGAAAAGAGGCAAGTCGACACATAGTCACACTATACAGTTGATATATTTCAGAAACCTTTTTTAAAGAAAAATTCTTCTATTAAACTCCACTAAATTTTATTATTTACTGTTCCAATTGCTGACCTCCATTTGTTTTTTTACAATTTTTTAAATTAAATTATTGTCTGTGAACATATTTTAACATTGCCCCCCCTCCCATATATACCCTCCCTCCCCAGAATTTTGTGTCCATTTCTTGTATTTATATGCATGCATACAAGTCCTTCGGTTGATCTATTATCTCCTCCAGATCTCCCTACCCTCCCCGCTATAAATTCAACAGTCTGCTTGTTGTTTTACTGTCTCTATATCTATCTTTTGGTTCATCAGTCTATAATGCTCTTTATTATCCATAAATGAGTGAGGTCATGTGGTGTTTCTCCTTCATTGACTGGCTCATTTCACTCAGCATGATGTTCTCCAATTCCATCCAGGTTGCTGCAAATGATGAGAATTCCCTCTTTCTTATGGCAGCATAGTATTCCATTGTGTAGATGTACCATGGTTTTTGGATCCAATCATCTGCTGATGGGCACCTAGGCTGTTTCCAAATTCTAGCTATTGAAGATTGTGGTGCTATGAACATAGGGGTGCATATATCCTTTCTGATTGGTGTTTCTAGTTTCTTGGGATATATTCCTAGGAGTGGGATTACTGGGTCAAATGGGAGTTCCATTTTCAGTTTTTTGAGGAAACTCCACACTGTTCTCCACAGTGGTTGCACTAGTCTGCATTCCCACCAGCAGTACATGAGGGTTCCTTTTTCTCCGCAACCTCACCAACACTTGTCTTTGTTGACTTGTTGATGTTGGCCATTCTGACAGGTGTGAGATAATATGTCATTGTTGATTTGATTTGCATCTCTCAGATAATTAGTGACTTTGAACATGTTTTCATGTGACTCTTGGCCTTCTTTCTGTCCTCTTTTTTTTTTAAATCAATATTGTTCATATTATTACAAAGATTACTCATTTCTTCCCCCCTCCACCAGGTTCCCACCCCACCCTCTGCCCTTTCTGCACCCCCCCCCATTGTTCTCAACCACAGGTGCACTGTTTATGTTCAGTCTCTTCCTGCAACCACCACTCCCCCTTCCCCCAACCCCAGAGTTGTCAGCCCACTCCCCTCACATATTTCTGATTCTACTATAATCAACAGTTAATATTGTTCATCAGGTTTTTTTAATTTCCTTGTTTTTTTTTAATTAATAAACTTTTATATTTTTAAGAAAAAATTTTAAAATCTAATCATTTTAAACCTTATTTTTTCTGCCCTGGGAACTGAAAAGCAAACTTGTTTACATGTTAACTTGCCCCTGGCTATCAAAAGGCATAGCCACTCAAATGTAAATGGACACATTTTTTAAAGATTGCTGCTGGCTGGAATTGGATTAACTGTTCTGGGTGGGAAGGGCTTGTCCTCCCCTTTCTCCATTGAAATGAAGGTGTTAGCTTTAAAACCTCTTTTTAGCAAGAGACCTTAAACTTTCAGAACTTTAAATTTTTCATGTCCAAGGATACACTTCACGCAAAAGAGACTTCCAAATAGATCAACCAACCTCATCCAGACCCCACAGAAGGCACTCACAGATCAACAACCCAGTTCTATAATAACTCAACACATCCAAATCTAAGCCTTCATCACTTGATACAGCTGACCCTGAAGTTCCCCCAAATTTTCCAGCCATGTCTGAGAAGCAGCACTGGGGCACCGGCAGGCGAGGAGAGAGCTGTTCCGGGCCCAGCTGCTTTGGGCCTGGCCTTTGTTGCTCTTGTCCGCTCCACAACCAGCTGCTCCAGGTCTGGCTGCTGCCTCTCCAGGCCTGGATGCTGCTGCTCCGGGCCTGGCTGCTCCCGACATGTCTGTTCCATGCCCGGCTGCTCCCGACCCGACTGCTCCTGGCCTGGCCACTCCTGGCCTGGATGCTGTAGTCCTGGCAGCTGCTGCTCCAGGGCCGGCTGCTCCCGGCCCAGCTGTTGCCGCTCTAGGCCTGGCTGCTCCCGGCCTGGCTGCTCTGGGCCCAGCTGCTCCAGGCCTGGCCGCTACGGTCATGGCCGCTCCCAGCCTGGCTGCTCCGGGCTTGGCTGCTGCTGCTAATGGCCTGGCTGCTCCTGATCCGGCTGCTCTGGGCCCGGCTGCTCTGTGCCCGGCTGCTCTGGGCCTGGCTGTGCCAGGCCTGGTGGTTCGGGCTTGTCTGCTGCTTCTCTGGGCCCAGCTGCTGCAGGTCTGGCTGCTCTGGTCCTGGCTGCCCTGGGCTTGGTCGGGTCCACCCCAGGCCTGTCTGCACTGCCCCAGGCCTGGCTGCTCTGGGCCTGGCTGCTGCTGCTCTGGTTCTGGCTGCTGCTGCTCTGGGGCCTGGCTTCTGCTGCTCCGGGTCCGGCTGCCACTGCCCTTCGCATGGCCACTCTGGGCCTGCCCGCAGCTGCTCCACATTGTCATCTTTTTAAAAAATGCATTTATGTTGCAATGTTGGCTGCTGAGTTGATTTCTGTCTTAATCTTCGATTTTTCAAGATCTTCTTCGTATTCTTTCTTAAGTAACTTTACTATCTTTTGCTATAACTAGATTTATTCACATTGAAAACTTCTTCGGTTTCTTCCTCCTCGTCCTGGAAGGTCAGCAGGCTGGCCTGCTGCACCCCTTTGTTCTCCGAGGCCTCCTGTGCGGCTTTGGCCTGCTGCTGGGGTCGGCGCTGCCCAGGAAGCAGCTCCCGGCCTCAGCTCCATGGCCCGTGATCAGCGGTCGAGGGCCCAGTGGCACCTCCCCCCCAGGGGCCCTGTCTCTTGGCTCCTTGCTGGTGCCCAGCTTGCTGGTGCCCGGCAGCAGCTCCCATTCCTCATCGCGTTCTTCCCAGACTGGAGCTTTTGTCTCATTCCCGCTAGGGCAGTCTAGCATCAGATTCAACAAACCATCCTCTGCGCGCAATGTGCACGACACCGGGGACTCTGCCTTTCGCCGCTCCCCTGGGATTGCTCCTCATAGCCTCATCTCCCTCTGTTTGAGGTTGGGTCCCCTGGGACTGGCCTAGAACTGGGGTTCAGAGCTTTCGGAACTGGGGCTCAGCACAGCCAGAGCTTTTGTTTCCTTCCCGCTAGGGCAATCTCTGCTGGCCTCTTTTGTTTATTTTCTTTTTTGATATGAGCAGTTTTTTATATTTTAATTTATCTTTATTGTTGAGCGTATTAAAGATGTCTCCCATTTCCCCCCCTATTACCCCATTCCACCAGGCTTCTGCCCCATCCCAGGCCTTCACCACACTATTGCCTGTGGCCATGGGTTATGCATATATGCATACAAGTCATGCAAGTTCTTTGGTTAATATATATTCTAAATGCACTAAAATGCCTACCAATAAAAAATATCTACTACTGTGAACTGGTAAAGCAAAAAGTTCTAAGAAAAATAATTTTCTATTTTATTTTATATTTATAAGACCTGGTTTAAGAAAGGTATTAATAGTACTTTAAGCAGACACAGACAGCCAAAACCGGGTTGGCTCAGTAGATAGAGCATCGATCTGCAGATTGAAAGGTTCCGGGTTCAATTCCAGTCAACGGCATGTACCTTGGTTGCGGGCGCATCCCCAGTAGGGGCGGGGGGTGCAAGAAGCAGTGATCTATATTTCTCTCTCATTGATGTTTATAACTCTCTATCCCTCTCTCTCTTCCTCTCTGAAAAAAATCAATAATAATATATATACATATACATATATATATACATACATACATACATACGTACATATATATATATGTGTGTGTGTGTGTGTGTGTGTGTGTGTGTATGACAGACGCAGACAGAATCACTTGTCATCCTCAAAGGAGATGCTCTAAGGTAGTCTTGATTTGAAAAGAAAACTCCTTAAGAATACTTTCACCTTTGTCTTACTATAGCATAAAATCCCTCTAAAAGGAAATATTTTTCTATGTTCAAGAGACACTAAAAATAAAAGTAAATTCAAGTTTTATGTACCCAGCAGCCCTTCATTATGATAATAATAATAATAATAATAATAATAATAAAAAACACCCACAGTCTCTTTCTCTCCTCACCTCCCTTCTTTCCTCTTCTCATTTTTAAGATGAAATTAAGAAAGAAAGATCTAAGGAAATGAACTTCTAATTAATAAGTTCAAGGGCAGTTCATGATCTTGAACTGAAGTACCCATAAGCAATAGCTTTCAATATCTTCAACAACCCATGGAATAACAGGTAGAAAGTTAAAAACAAACTTCTAGAAGATATTGTGAATGTGATGGAAAATTGAAGGGCTATAGGTATGTAGCAGGCCAAGAAGAACTTAATTACAATATAACATTTCTTCTGGTAAAATTCTTGGGACAATACAGGCTATCATAAAACATTAAAGTTATCACTCCAATATTGTTCAGAAACCTGAAAATTATACTCACATATATTAATTCTACAGAGAGGAAGGGAGAGAGATAGAGAGCTAGAAACGTCGATGAGAGAGAAACATCGACTAGCTGCCTCCTGCACACCCCTCACCGGGGATGTGCCCACAACCAATGTACATGCCCTTGACTGGAATCGAACCCAGGACCTTTCAGACGGCAGACCGATGCTCTACCACTGAGCCAAACTGGTTTCGGCTAATTCTAAAAAAAAAAATTGTGTCAATGAGATGATTGGTTTTATACTGTCTGAATAAAAGCTTAAATAAATTGCTTAAGATTGTATCTTGAGAAGACAAATCTATCATAATGTTCTACTTGTCTATGACCAATTCAAGTAGAACCCTGAAAATTGAATAAATAAAACTAAAAACATCAAGTGTCTGCAAGTATCACTGGTGTATCATAAAAAGAAGCATATTATCCTACTATTTGTGATTAAGAGCAAAAAGAGCAAAAAACTTCTACTACTATTGATAGTAGAAGCTGAGGATGGTTTTTCATATAATAAATCGTGACAAAGACTGTGCAATCTCTATATAAGAAAATGGAGAGAAAACAAAGAGCGAGGTAAATTGGAATGGGAAGATATTTGGGAGAAGGAAAGAAACTGGACAAATACAAAGGTGGTCGGGAAAATGGGGGGAGGGAACATATATCTCTTGCAACAACCTTGCTGCCACACATTTATTTTGAAACCCAAGCACCTTTTTTATAGGAGAAACAGTCAAATTTCTCCACTTGAGAAATAGTAAACAAGGTAATAAAATACATTCCAGTTTATATTCTGCCACAGATTAAGTCCACAGCTTGCATGAAGCATGGTGGGAGGCCCTAGAAAGGGGACTATTCGAAATCTGTGGAGGAAATTTCAGTGACTGTGAGATTCACAATGAAGTTCTGGGAGCAAAGATCATGGCAGGGACTAAAGATAGAAAACATGAGGGACCAGAACAGAATGGGAAAGACTTTATTGAGTGGGTGACATTTTATTAGCTGAGGGGAATTTCACCTGGGGAGAAAAGGGTGAGGGGAAAAAAAATATGCGAATAAAGGTAAGGAGAATGAGAACTGAGAACTGTCCGGAAGTTTTAAAGGACATATACAGTACGGAGCAATACAGATGAGGCTGAGAGCTGAAATGGAAGAGAGGGTGATAAAAGCAGACAGTGACCGCCCTTAAAAGTCCCTAAAGTATGTTTTGATTTCAAAATAAATGTGATAACAAGGTTTATTATAACACAGGAGTTAGCAGAACACTTTTAGTGTCTCACAAAATAGGGTTATTTTTCCTGATTTCGCCATTTTACTTCTTTCTCCCTCCTTTTATTATTAGATTGTTTTTTCCTTCCCATTCTTGAGAATTTGGACTTTGTTTGATATGACATACAGGTGCTTTTAAGCCAGATATTAAACTCGAAGCAAAAATCGTGGCTGTGATTGCTTTGTTTGCTTATTATTTATTTTGCTTTATTTTGTCTTTAGCTAAGGTGTTCCCAGATTACTGCCAGCTACAGAGGTACAGGGTAGTTGCTCAATAAATATCTTTGGACTGAATTTTGAGAAGATGAGTTAAACGACATGCTAAGATTTCGTTTTAGTGAATGAATTACAATGAAGGAATGGGTTTGCATTCCTGTGGGTTTCTCTAATTTTTCTTTTCTTACCTTAAGAGCAAATAATCCAATGAATCAGTAACTACTTAAATGTAATAATATTAATACTTTGATGAGTTCAAAAGGGAATTCTGACTGTACACAAAAGATTTAAAAAACCAAGTGAAAACTGTATTTATTCATAGATAAAGAGTATTAAATAATATTAATTTCTGGTGGAATAATCTTTGAAAAGGTGTATATGTGTGTAAGTGAAAGTAGATGATGACATATAATTTTTTGGACTTACATTTTTCTGTGATTGCTGTTCTCACATCTGAACTGGAAACTTTATTTTTCAAATTCTGAGCCAGTGTAAAAGCATGGTCAAGGTGAGGATGGCACTGTTCCATGTCCGCCTTTGTGATCTGTTTAAGTAGAAATGATTTTTAAGATCTGTTAATAGGCTGCTCGCCAAGAACACTAAGGAGTAAAACTGGTGGACTGACATCAAAGTTGTCTGTCTCCTGAACAGGACAGTGAGGCATCTGCGATTGTGGCACAGTCAGTCCTAGGTTCAAATCTCAGCTCTACCACTTACCATCTAGATTACTTCACCTGTCTGTGTTTTTGTTTTCAAAAGAAGAAATGGTAAGATACTGACAGCTAAGCTGTATCAGTTCTGAGGAGATTAAATGAAGAAGTCCCTTCAGAAACTAAGAACTTCTCTGAAAAGATTAGCAGGGATGCCTATCAGGCCTGCATTGGGTATGAACACAAACCACTGTCACCTTCAGGGATGGCAGTGAAGTATTAGAAAAATGCTAATTGAATAATTGTAAATTAAATAATTTTAGACACGGAAAACTGTTGCTATACACGTATCTCTTGATAAGGATGGGAGAAAAGTTAATGTCAGGAAATGGTGTGTTTCAACTATGGAACTAATAGCCCTAAAGACTATTTCCAATAGGTGCAAATGGCATGGCAAAGATTCTCTCCCAGCGCTTCCTCTTTCGGAATTCACTAATTTCGCAGACTCCAATTACTCCTGCAGTGTCAAATGTTATTTCTAAATGGATTATTCACAACTTCCAATCCGGGGCCCAGAGAGACATTGCAATGAATGCTGATCATTTCTTTCTAAATGGCCTAAGCACCTCTCAACACAACACACTCGAAACTGAATCAATCAAACCCTCATCTACATTTCACGTCTACTATTCTGAATCTTTGCTAATTGGAACAGCATGGTCTTAGCAGCCCAGAAAGGCTGTTTTCTTTGTATTAAGCATCTCTTGCACTATTCCCATTGTTCCTGCTTAAGAGAGATCATTGTTATCATCAGTCTCCAGCCACAATGTAAAAAAGAAAAGGAGTAAAAACAGGTGCCCATGGCTTGCAGATGAAAAGTCCAAAGGGCTCCGCATGGCCTGCAAGCTCCATCAGCGTGAACTCAAGCTGCCCTTGCTATCTCACTTCCTACTGCATTTCTTTGCCGCACAAATGATGACCCCCATATCCCTCACCCTCCATGCTCCCCCACCTCATGTCTTTATTCTCTCTGCTCCCCAGACCAGCGATGCCATTTACTTGTTCCTACATGTGAAAATCCTACATTGTCTGCCTTCCATCGCTGTGGCAGTAACTCTCTCCTTCACCCAGGCTCCCCTATCCCGTCATATGCACCTGCCTATGCCTGTTATTACACTCTGTTCTGTGCAGAGACCATCTACTTGCACACATTAAGTGCCTCCATCATAGCCGGGCATATATGTAATCTGGGATACATGTGGTAACTATCTCAAAAGGTAGTTAAGGAAGTAAACATGTAGATTACTTACAAAAGTGCCCAACACACATTAAGCACTTAATAACAGTTAGCAATCACTGTCATTACTTAATGATTCATTCCAAATTTGTCAATTTGTATTTAGTATATTCTGTGCCATATCTCCATTCTCTATATAGCACACAAGCCCAGAAGGCAGCACACATTGAAAATGGAAAAATAAAACCTTACAAATTAACATGGCATAATATATATATATATATATATATATATATATATATATATATATATATAATGATGGTCAGGCATTCTCACTTCTAATGTCAGCAATTAAACAAATTATCTCATTATAAAGCAGAAGTTGAAAAGGCACTTCAGGAAATTATCATACATCATACTAGGCATTAACTGTAACACTAGTTTACATTGTACTGATGGGACTAGATTTACAATCTCAGTTTCAGATGTGAAAATATACACTGAGTCTACAACTCACGTGGTAAAGGTGATCTTACCAAAACAGCACAAATGCAAGAAAATCTGGACTCTTACCAGCTAGTCTGGGATGGCTGTTTGGCAGATAAAGAAGTTCTTAAAGCTCACTCTCCCAGAGTTCAGGACAAACAAAAGGGAGCCAGACAGATCATGTCTACCCGTGTGCGGAGGTGTTGCCATGACAAACCTCTACCCTGTGAACCTACTTTCATTCTGGAAATCGTCTTATTGATCTCTCCCACATCCCCGACAGTGACAATGTTGGACTTCAGCATCTGGTTGATCAATATCAGCCAGTCAGCTAGTTCTGTTGTCATTTTATCCAGATCATCAGGTACTGAAATTTCCGAAGTAGGAGGAGCCTGAGCAGGAGGCTCTGAAGCAGAGGATGCTAGCACCACCTTTAGGGGAGCAGGGTGAGCTGAAATAAAAAATGTAGCAAAGTACACAGTCAACAGGATATTCTGACTGTAGTGGGGCAATGTTGACATGCATCTGTGTGCTGATATAAAATTTAGATTAGGTTAAAAAATGGTGAGAGTTTTTTATTTCTTCATATGGAAGTGGCAATGGTATTTCCAACAGTATCTTTGGTAGCTGTAAAGCCAATTAAACACCCAGTTATACAATATTCTAGGGCAGCAATAACTCAAAAGTAACTAACACTGACACCAAAAGAAGATATAGTAAGAAATACACCAACTGTGAGAAAATTAGCTCTGCTATTTTATTTTGTCAAGCGGTTTGCCTTAATTATGAAGCCAACTTATTCATAGTTTTCTGTTTTCTAGAGAGCTTGTAAAGCACTTAACTTTATAATATGAACATTACCAATTCTTCATCCACATCATTGTGAATACCTAAGTAAGAATATCTATACTAATAAATGGGTAATATACTAATTAGACTGGGTGTCTTCTAGACATCCTTCTGGACAAAGCCAAGGTGGCTGCACTGAGGCAGAGGTGCTTAGGGTCAATCAGGCTGGCAGGGAAGGGAGAGTGGTTATGGGCAATCAGGCTGTCAGGGAAGAGAGAGTGGTTGGGGCAATCAGGCAGGCAGGCAGAGGCAGTTAGGGGTGATCAAGCAGGCAGGCAGGTGAGCGGTTACGAGCCAGCAGTCCCGGATTGTGAGAGAAATGTCTGACCGCAGGTTTAGGTCCAATCCCACAGGGACATCCCCTGAGGGGTCCCGGATTGGAAAGGGTGCAGGCAGGGCTGAGGGACACTCTCCCACCACGCACAAATTTCATGCACCAGACCTCTAATATGTATATATATTCACTACCTGTTACTTAACTCTTTCCCTATAGCTAGATACTTAGTTGGCTCCTTCCATTTGTATAGAGTACTTAACTTATTTCTGATGAACACTTTGGTATCAATTTTCTAAAGCAGAATGACTAGATCAGAAAACATGAAAATAAAAGTAATGTATTTAATATTTATTAGCAAAATAAAATAGCAGTGCTAATTTTCCTTAAAAGTTAAAAACTTAGATTTGCAACAGCAACATGTAGACTCCGCATCCAGGATATACACCAATGATACTCTGTCTCAATGGATGAACACACAGTGCTCACCACTGTGCTCATTTACTTGTTTTTTATTATCAGTGAGAGCAAACTTTTTTTGTTTGTATACCAAATATAGTATAATTTATAACTGTGGTCTTTATCTGCTTCCTTTTCTATTTGCAAGAACTCATTTTTTTATAGGAACGGTGAATCTTGCCATATTGGTGAAAACACTGTTTCTACTTTAGGATTTTTAATGTGTGTTTTGTTTTTAACATATAGATGTTATCAAATTTGGGTGATCAGATCCATAAATCTGTCCTGGGAGATTGTTTTTCCAGAACTTTCAGTTAGAGATTTTTGTGTTCTTCAAAACTTGGATATATATTATTCTCTCTCAGTTGTTTGTGCTTGTCTTCTGTTTTAATGATGGAAGGTTGATTGTTTGTCTTTAGTTTTACACAAGGTAGCTGAATTATTAGAGCCATCTGGAGCCCACTTTAACATACAGTATATTAGATAAGGCGTCAATCCATAAATTCAGCACAATTTAAATTAAAAGCCCCAACAGGTTTGCATATATCTTGACAAAATCATCTACTGAAATTTCCAATTCCAAAATTAAAGGGCCAGTAAGAGTCAAGAGAGAGAGCAGGGCACGGTGTTTCAGAGAGCTTGCAAGGTACGGTGTTATAGCTATGGTGCCATAACCCATACTCTGATGGGGACAAGGAGAGAAGGAAATAGTGAGAAAACTTTTCCCTCCACACAGAAGTGATCATTGGCATCTATCAGTAAATAGCTTCCCTGGGATGGAGAACTCTTCTAAAACCCCATCTCCCACCTGGTTCCAGGATACCTAATCCTTTGTTCTCAGTCATGATCTACATGCAGTTACACCCCTCCCAGGGCATGTTGGGTAATGGTTATACCTGACTTTCTGAAAAACCACATGTCCTCAGTTTCCCACCTTGCCTCCTCCCTTCCCTTCCCAGGCTCTCTTGGGGACCAGGTCCCGCTGTTTTTCCAAGAAAGGCAAAAAGCTTATCTCTCATGAGTGCCTTGCAGGCAAGTATGTGTTGGGTTTAAAGAAGACATTCCTTTCAAGTAATTGAAAATAGAGTAACAGATCACAACTGTGTTGTGTTTTTCAGTTTAAAGTTTTCTCTAATTCATATATGATGGTCATAGTTATAATGTCTTGCTATATTTATAAAAAATGGTTAAGGAATAAACTGTATCTTACCAGCAGTTCTTGTCTGAGAAACAGAGCAGGGCTCCTGGCCGCGTTCCTTCAGTGCAGTGGGCACATCTCTGTATACCTATAGCATCCGGCCAAGTGGAAAGAGAAGAGTACCATATAAATAAAGGTGATCTTGTTTCCCAAAGAGAAAGTGTTACCCTACATGACAGCTTTGCTATCCACCGCAGTCTTGCTTAAGCCCCTACTCCACCAACATTACTATCAAAATTCCATCCAGCCCAACCGTGTGGCTCAGTGGTTGAGCATCATCCTATGAACCAGATCATGGTTCCTTTCCCAGCCAGGGCACATTTCCTGGTCTCAGGGGGCATGCAGGAGTCAGTCATCCAATCAATGGTTCTCTCTCATTACTGATGCTTCTCTCTCCCTCCCTCTCCCATCACCTCTGAAATCAATTAAAAAAAAAAATAAGAAGGCCATCCATTCCTTAGCTGACCTGGCCCTCTGTAACTTTTATTGCTGTCACACACCCTCCCTTGAACTCTGAACAGTCTGTATTCCTGACTTTCCTCCCACCTGTCTCTGACCTTCTAAGTGTCCTTTACCAGCTCATTCTCATCTGCCCATCCATCAAATGCTAACATTCTAAAGGGTAGGAGTTTTGGTTTCTACCATTGACTCAGGCTTCTCTCCCTGGGTCCTGGTTTCTAATGGTTACATATACCACACAGAGTTTAAAGATGCCAAGGACTCTCAAAAATATACTTTCAGCATGGCAATTAGATATTCAGACATGTCCAAATCTAAGTCATCATCTGTCTCCCTGAAACCCCCTTTACAAAGTTAATAACTAATTGATCTTTCCAGATCAGCTATCCAGCATCATCCATAGAAAGTAAAAACTTGTTAATCTCAACCAAATAATCTGCAGGGGGAAGTGATGCTTTAATTCCAGAAGCTAGTTGAATAGGAATTGCCTGTAAAATCATTAACAATAACAATGTATATCTCTTAAAATATCCCCACAATTAACTGAAAAAACCACAAGATTATTTTGTGGAAAAGTACAATACTTGGAATCAAATTTTTTAAAACTATGTTTTGAATTTTTATATTTTGCCCTGCTTTGCTATGCAAACCCTTAACAATCTCTATTCTAATTTTCGTCTGCAGCCTGCTCTTAAACAGAAATGTTTCACTTTATGACCAATGCCACTGAAACTCATTTAGCAAACAGGAAAGCATAACAGGTTCCTTCCTGAGTTACTGAGGACAGGAGAACATGCTGCAAATCATAACCTTCCATATGAAATGAAACATTTTAATATTATTATTATTTCACCCATTTTTAAATCTCACAATTACATTTAAGACCTCAGGGCCTCACTGTTAAAAATGTAACTAAGTTAAATAAGAATTGATAACATAACAAGAAATGTAAATGTATTTTTGATTAAAATAGCATACAGGTAATCCAATATACAATCTTAAAGCTGGAGAACAATATTATAGAAGATGAATATCCTACGTAAGACAATAAAAGGTCCTAAGACCCAAACTTCAGAGGAAACTAAGCTAAACTGAGTGGACTACTTATCTGCCCTAATAATTCTATTTTCTGTGTCCTCTAATCAGAACTTTCAAAATAACTAAGGTGATGGGCCACACACTTGTCCTTAAGGAGTTGAATTCTTTTACTTGTAGATTGCTACAATTTAATAAATGCTGGCTACTATTTGCAAATAACCACAGTTCATCTACTCATGAATTAAGGTAGTTTCTTTCATAGTTTCACTGTGTCTCTACATTGAGCTTCTGAAAAATGATATTCCTCTGTAAGTTCAAAAGTATAGTAAAATGATCACAAATATCATGTTCATTGAGTTAGTGACTCTGAAAATGGTTATAATTCCTAAATGAACCCGAAATTCAAGACTAAAATCATCTAGTTAATAACAAGATGTTTACTCTAGAGTTCTGCATTTATGTGTTACAATACCAGAACTTGGGGGAACAGCAGCTCATTTATAATGTGGCTGGGTTTATGGCCATTGAAAAGGGAGCTGGTAGTGAAGCTTTTCTAGAATATAAATCATAGTATATCAACTTACCAAATTTGGTTATTTGTAAACTAAACATTTTTTTTGACATGGTCAGGCAACTCCATATATACTGAAGATCCAAAGTAGGAATCTACTCAAAAAAAAAAGGAAGGTTTCTCTTAAGATTTAGTACATTATCAGAAATCCAACAGAGATGCCCAATAATAAGATTTTATGCTCCCTATTTTCTTTGACTCTTGTCCCACCTAAAAGTAAAAAAATGTTCAGCGATGCACACCAAAATGGAGGATACAATATTCCAAATGGTGTGTTTAGAGTGTAATATCAAACATCTAATGACAAGGGCTGAGTTATTTAGTGGCACAGACACTCCACATCACAATACCTTAGCTTTGTCATATCTTGTTCTCAAAATCAGTAACTGGAACCAGAGCTGTTGTTTTTTGCTCTTCTCCATAGGTTGATTTAAAATTTGCTCTCCTCTCCGGAGAACTTCCTCAACCTTGGCTCTCTCCTCATCCATCTGAAAGTTTAGAAAGAATACATTTACTCAAAAGGAAAATGCATATAGGGTCACTTGCCATCAGTTCCCAAGGAGGAAAACTAACCTACAAAATATGACTCAAGATATGTTCATCTAAATTATACACAACAAAATAAGTCAGGTTTTTCTTAAAATATTTCACTCTTGATGTTAAAACATAAAGAATGCTAGCTGGTTTAGCATTCAGATAACACTGTTTTTAGTCAGAAAGTGCAATGTCTATTTTTTAAGCATTACTAAATCAATTACATCGAAACTCATCAGAAAATCATGTTTGCACATCAGAAAATCATGTCTGGCAGATGTTTGGGTAAACAATATTGATGTAAAGCTATAATTAACAGAGAATAAACTTAAGAACATCATAGTTTGAAAAACTCTGAACCAACCTTTTCATCATCATCGCAGGATTCAAAATGCTTTTCCACAACTTTTAGCCAATAGTCAAGTTCATTTTCGAATTTTTCCAAGTCAGAGTAAGGAACATCAGCCTCAAGGGTTTCTTCTGTAGTGACCAGAGATTCAGGTGACAATGGTTCCTGGCCAACCAGCAGCTGGGGAAGGAAAATCATCCTTTAAAAGGATATTCTTCACTAGACCTTCTGTCATTAATCAGAGGAATGGAGTGTCATAAAAGAAGTGAGCATTTACTTGAACTCACTTTAATTTCACTCATTTACAGCAATGGTTTTACCAATTTGAGAGTCTCCGAATTACCCCATTTTTGCCAACCTCATAGCAACCTCATGACAATACCTTAGTTCTCTCATATCTTGTTCTCAACAGAAGTAACTGGAACCAGAGCTGTTGTTTTTTGCTCTTCTCCATAGGTTGATTTAAAATTTGCTCTCCTCTCCGGAGAACTTCCTCAACCTTGGCTCTCTCCTCATCCATCTGAAAGTTTAGAAAGAATACATTTACTCAAAAGGAAAATGCATATAGGGTCACTTGCCATCAGTAACCAAGGAGGAAAACTAACCTACAAAATATGACTCAAGATATGTTCATCTAAATTATACACAACAAAATAAGTCAGGTTTTTCTTAAAATATTTCACTCTTGATGTTAAAACATAAAGAATGCTAGCTGGTTTAGCATTCAGATAACACTGTTTTTAGTCAGAAAGTGCAATGTCTATTTTTTAAGCATTACTAAATCAATTACATCGAAACTCATCAGAAAATCATGTTTGCACATCAGAAAATCATGTCTGGCAGATGTTTGGGTAAACAATATTGATGTAAAGCTATAATTAACAGAGAATAAACTTAAGAACATCATAGTTTGAAAAACTCTGAACCAACCTTTTCATCATCATCGCAGGATTCAAAATGCTTTTCCACAACTTTTAGCCAATAGTCAAGTTCATTTTCGAATTTTTCCAAGTCAGAGTAAGGAACATCAGCCTCAAGGGTTTCTTCTGTAGTGACCAGATATTCAGGTGACAATGGTTCCTGGCCAACCAGCAGCTGGGGAAGGAAAATCATCCTTTAAAAGGATATTCTTCACTAGACCTTCTGTCATTAATCAGAGGAATGGAGTGTCAGAAAAGAAGTGAGCATTTACTTGAACTCACTTTAATTTCACTCATTTACAGCAATGGTTTTACCAATTTGAGAGTCTCCGAATTACCCCATTTTCGCCAACCTCATAGCAACCTCATGACAATACCTTAGTTCTCTCATATCTTGTTCTCAACAGAAGTAACTGGAACCAGAGCTGTTGTTTTTTGCTCTTCTCCATAGGTTGATTTAAAATTTGCTCTCCTCTCCGGAGAACTTCCTCAACCTTGGCTCTCTCCTCATCCATCTGAAAGTTTAGAAAGAATACATTTACTCAAAAGGAAAATGCATATAGGGTCACTTGCCATCAGTAACCAAGGAGGAAAACTAACCTACAAAATATGACTCAAGATATGTTCATCTAAATTATACACAACAAAATAAGTCAGGTTTTTCTTAAAATATTTCACTCTTGATGTTAAAACATAAAGAATGCTAGCTGGTTTAGCATTCAGATAACACTGTTTTTAGTCAGAAAGTGCAATGTCTATTTTTTAAGCATTACTAAATCAATTACATCGAAACTCATCAGAAAATCATGTTTGCACATCAGAAAATCATGTCTGGCAGATGTTTGGGTAAACAATATTGATGTAAAGCTATAATTAACAGAGAATAAACTTAAGAACATCATAGTTTGAAAAACTCTGAACCAACCTTTTCATCATCATCGCAGGATTCAAAATGCTTTTCCACAACTTTTAGCCAATAGTCAAGTTCATTTTCGAATTTTTCCAAGTCAGAGTAAGGAACATCAGCCTCAAGGGTTTCTTCTGTAGTGACCAGAGATTCAGGTGACAATGGTTCCTGGCCAACCAGCAGCTGGGGAAGGAAAATCATCCTTTAAAAGGATATTCTTCACTAGACCTTCTGTCATTAATCAGAGGAATGGAGTGTCAGAAAAGAAGTGAGCATTTACTTGAACTCACTTTAATTTCACTCATTTACAGCAATGGTTTTACCAATTTGAGAGTCTCCGAATTACCCCATTTTCGCCAACCTCATAGCAACCTCATGACAATACCTTAGTTCTCTCATATCTTGTTCTCAACAGAAGTAACTGGAACCAGAGCTGTTGTTTTTTGCTCTTCTCCATAGGTTGATTTAAAATTTGCTCTCCTCTCCGGAGAACTTCCTCAACCTTGGCTCTCTCTGAATTACCCCATTTTCGCCAACCTCATAGCAACCTCATGACAATACCTTAGTTTTCTCATATCTTGTTCTCAAAAGCAGTAACTGGAACCTTATCTCTTGTTTTTTGTTCTCCTTCATAGGTTGATTTAACATTTGTTCTCCTCTCTGGAGAACTTCCTCAACCTGGGCTCTCTCCTCATCCATCTGAATGTTTAGGAAGAATACATTTACTCAAAAGGAAAATGCATATAGGGTCACTTGCCATCAGTTCCCAAGGAGGAAAACTAACCTACAAAATATGACTCAAGATATGTTCATCTAAATTATACACTACAAAATAAGTCAGGTTTTTCTTAAAATATTTCACACTTGATGTTAAAACATAAAGAATGCTAGCTGGTTTAGCATTCAGATAACACTGTTTTAGTCAGAAAGTGCAATGTCTATTTTTTAAGCATTACTAAATCAATTACATCGTCACTCATCAGAAAATCATGTTTGCACATCAGAAAGTCATGTTTGGCAGATGTTTGGGTAAACAATATTGATGTAAAGCTATAGGTAACAGAGAATAAACTTAAGAACATCATAGTTTGAAAAACTTTGAACCAACCTTTTCATCATCATCGCAGGATTCCAAATGCTTTTCCACAACTTTTTGCATATATCCAATGTTGGTTTCTAATTTTTCCACGTCAGAGTATGGCACATCAGCCTCAAGGGCTTCTTCCGTGGTGACCAGAGATTCAGGTGACAATGGTTCCTGGCCAATCAGCAGCTGGGGAAGGAAAATCATCCTTTAAAAAGATATTCTTACCTGGACTTTCTGTCATTAATCAGAGCAATGGAGTGTCAGAAAAGAAGTGAGCATTTACTTGAACTGCCTTTAATTTCACTCATTTACAGCAATGGTTTTACCAATTTGAGCTTCTCTGAATTGCCCCCATTTTCGCCAACCTCATAGCATTATTATTTCATCCATTTTTAAAATCTCACAATTATATTTAAGAACTAGGGGGTGTGAAATAGTGTGCAAATGGCTGTGGCTGTCTCAAATGTTGTTTGGAGGATTCTGAGACCACCTATAATAGCTTTTGTCAAATTCTGCCCTCCCTAGTATTTTTAGGACAATGTGAATTATTCTTACATACATCATGTAATTCAAAGGAAATGAGATAGTTCATAAATAGAAACCATCTCAAAGATAGATTTTTTCTTTTTAATCATCAAGTTTTGCCTCCATAGAGTTGGGTTCACTCTTCCTCAGGTAGTATTTCAAATCCCGCAACATCCCCGTTCATGTTGGTTACGAGCTTTTCCCCTTGGCACAAGTTCTTGAAGTCAGCTTCGTCTCACAAACAACTAATCTACTCTCATGCACGTCCCAGTTCTTACCAGGCTACGCAGTTCTTCATATTGACTGTTGAAAGCCTCCAGTTTCTTACTTATCAACTCATCCATTACTCCACCATCAATGAGAGTCTGGCCAAGTTCCTGGATCTCGGTGCGATTATCGGCTGGATGTTGCAAAAGGCATTCTAGAGACTGGAGTCAGGAAGGGGAAAATAATACACTTAACTGAGGCAAAATGTATCAAGGATCCAAAAGTGTCCATTTTTTTAAACAAGTAATTCCATTTTCTACCCAAGAAACAAGACGAGGAATAATTAATTTTAAAAAATATCCATAATGGTATTAAAAATACATAGAATCGAGAACTCAGCATAAAATATGATATATGACAATACAACTTCATAGATAATTTTAGTAATTATTAATTACATGGGAAAATGTCCATGGTGTGATGCAAAGTTTGAAAGCAGAAAACAATACTATAAAGCAAAACTATTTCAAACTGTTGATTATATTTTGAAAAATAGGTACTCAGTTTTCTGTAACACATACAGAAAGCTAGGTGCTATTTTGTATACACACTTTATGTGTACATAAACCTAAGTAACCTTGGAGTTAAATAATATTTAGTATTACAGATGGGAAAACTGAAGTTCAGAGAGCTTAAGTACATAGCCTACATACTGGTACATACGGTGAAAAGAAGAGCTAAGATTCCAACTTGACTCATGATTTCAAAGTGTTTGATCCAGTTATTATAACGTACTACCTTCCAGTGCGTGCGTTAAAAATAACAATAATTAGGAAGAGCCCTGTGAGGTGCTTCTCAGTGGTTACAGGTCAGTTTGGGAACCTAAGAGCCGAGGTTCAATTCCTGGTCAGGGCACCTAGTTGGGTTGCAGGTTCACTCCTCACCCACCCTGCTTGGGGCTTGTGCAACAGGCAACTAATCAGTGTGTCTCTCACACACTGATGTTTCTTTCTCTCTCTTTCTTTCTCTCCCTCAACTCCCTCTCTCCTTCCATTTTCTCTGAAAAGCAATGAAAAAAAAAATATCCTCAGGTGAGGATTAATAATAATAATAATAATAATAATAAGGAAGAAATTTGCCAAAATGTCTAAAAGTACTTACCTTAGAGTTTGTTTTATACTTTTCTCCATTTTCCGTATTTCTAGAATGCACATGTTTTAATTCTCATGTTAAGAAAATATTCATTTTTAAACTAAGCTTTTCATTGTTTTCATGCTTTTCACCTCTCACTCTGCTCCTTTATCTGAGAAGTGACATCTTTTCTCCAGCAGAGCATCCAGCTCCCGGGATTCAGGTACCACCTTTGACTTACTTCTGACCTTCAATCCAGGCATCCACTTAATTACCATGTGTCCCTATAATTTCAAAAGCATATCTATCCTCTTCCTAACCTCTTCCTCTTTTTTTTTTAAGCAGCTCTACTGTCTTCATAATTTATTTCATTTAAGAAACAAATATTAAATCATCGTGAAAGAAAAATCAGATGCATTTCTTGGCCTCAAGGAATTCAAATGGGCCTTGAGACAAGTTCCTGGGACAGGATCCCGTACTTCTCACTCTTCCCTCCCTACCCTGTCCTCCAACTTGTCACATCTGAAGATAACATGGAAGGAGCCACTGTGAACACAGTCACTGCCGTGTCTTAGGAGCAAAAATAATTTTATGAAGAAACAAGAGAACAATCCTTCTAATGCCTTAAGGCAGAGTTCCTTCCGTCCAGGGACTGGTAAAAAGAGGCAGGAAAATCACTGCGGTGCTTTCCTGACGTCTACAATACACTAATTAACAAGTACCCACCTCGGAGACTGAGTTAGTGGGTCAATCATTAATCTAAACATAAAGGATGGTACAAACACTTCAAGCAATGGAAGGCAACACTGAAAGCTGCTGAGGGATTAAATGCCTTGCTGGCATAAGGCAGAAGATTCCTCATTTTAACACTCATTTGGCTTCCCTACAACCAGAAATAGCAGGGAGAACGCAGATGCCCACCTTCTTGGCCTCGAGGATAGCATCTTCCTTCTCTGGCTGGGTCTTCAGGCTTCTCACCTTCTTCTCAAGGGTGTTCAACCAGCTGGTCTCAAGGTCCAAATAATGCAGAAATTGAAGCCAGCCCGACCACACTTCCTAGAATAGGCAAGGAGGAAGGGGCATTAGACAAGCAGCTATTTAGAGATGAGTGCATCTCCAACGCTACATATTCTCTCCACTCAACAGCCACTGCATTTAGATAGAGGAGCATAGGTGAAGACCCACAAACTGATAGAATTGAAATTTCAAATAAATGGAATAAAACCTCATTCTTTAGTAAATCACACTGGACCAATTCGAGGGAAGACGGGAGGCAAAGACGAGCTAGCTGCCTCACAATTTACAGGAAAATAAATTCCAAAGATCTGGTTAAAAGTCAAAAATAAATTACTTAACTAGTAACAAAGAAAGGAATATTTTATTAGTTTGCTTTTAAACTAGAAAGGTAAAAGCACTCATAATCGCAACACTTTTTAACAATTATATAGAAAACTGGAATTCTATGGGCCCATCCTATTCCAACTCTTAGTTAATGGACGTACCAATTTGCTGTATACTCTTTCCAACTGTTTTCTAAACTCATAGAAACATGTCTATATGTGCAAAGAACCATATTTTGCCCAAAATGGAGCTTTACTAACTGTATTAATGGCAATCGCTAACTCCCAATTCCTGTGAGGAGTTTCAGGGGGATAAAATTATACCCCCCACTTCCTAGGAGAAAGTTATGGGAGGCACAGCCCCTTCCTCTCAGAAGAGGAGCCCATTTGACGGATAAATGTAGGAAAGAGAATTCCATGTGGAGCCCCCGGTTGCTTTTCTTTGAGGTCCACTGACTGAGAGGAGGCACTTTCCAGCCTGCACTGCGAATGAGTTGTGTTGACAGGGTCAGGGGGCAGCAACCTTTTCTATTAAAGGCCAGACAGGTAATATTTTAAGTTTCACAAGCCACATCTGGTCCCTGCCACAGATTCTTCTGTTTATTTTGTGTGTGTTTTGGTTTGTTGTTAATAACCCTTTAAAAATGGAAACCATACACACCATTGTTAGCTCACAGGCCACTGTGGAAGAGACACAAACCAGATTTGACCCTCAGGTTGCCATGTGCCAGCCCCTGAATGAGACTGAACGAGAAAAGGTGTGTCTGGTCCCCCAGATTTCTACAGGTGGAGAGGAGCAGAGACATCTACTCGGCTGCAACAGCAAGCAGAGCCCACGTTCTGATGCGGAAGGAAAAATGAGCAGCATTCCCAGGAAACAGAACTGGGCCCTAACCAAGTACCAGTCCCGCCCCGGGTGTAGGGGCCCTGGCCAGATTTCAGAAGGACTAGTATTACAATTCAGAGTCACTATGAATAGTGACTGCCATGTGCCTTCCACTGACTCCACTTTTTTGAATGGAGTGCCTATGCCTAGCTCACCTTTGAATGTGTGTGTATGGGGTCCGATAAACTTATCTTTCTAATGGGCAAGTCACGAGATTGCACGGTGCCACACCTGCACCTAAACAAACTGTCCTGAGAGTCACATCTGTTTAGGCTTAAGGCAGGGTTTCGAACTGGATGCTGTATTGGATAAGCCTTAGGGAGTCCTTGGGACAGTGTAAGTGCATTTTGCATGTGAGAGGACTGTCACTAACGTATGACCAGAGGATGAACTATGGTGGATTAATGATGGCCATGGTTTTTTGCCATTACTCCCATTAAGTGGTGAAATTCTTTTCTCCTGCCCTGGAATGGGGGTTGGCCTTGTGACTTGCTTAGACCAAAAGAATTTTACAGATGTGACACTGTGTCAAATTGGAGGCCAAGCCTTGAAGAGGACTGGGAGCTCCCTCTTTCTGCCTCTGAAAAGCCAGCTGCCTTGTGGTAGAGAAGCTGTGAGACTGGGAGGCCCTGTGGAGAGAGGCCAATGTGAATGTCTCTGCTGAGCCCCCAGTCGAATGCAGCCACCTGAGTGAGCTAGTCATAGACAGCATGGAGCAGGAAGCCACCCAACTGAGACACCTCAAACACAGAACCATGAGAAATAATAAGTAGCTTTAAACGTTTTAAAAGTCACTATGGCCGAAACTGGTTTGGCTCAGTGGATAGAGCGTCGGCCTGTGGACTGAAAGGTCCTGGGTTCAATTACGGTTAGGGACATGTACCTTGGTTGCGGGCACATCCCCAGTAGGGGGTGTGCAAGAGGCAGCTGATAGATGATTCTCTCTCATCGATGTTTCTAACTCTCTATCCCCCTCTTCCTCTCTGTAAAAAAATCAATAAAATATATTTTAAAAGTCACTACATTTTGGGGAGATTGTTGTATAGAAATAGATAACTGAGACATAAGTGGGTGTATATATATTACCAATATAAAAACATGGTTGGGAAGAATATACACCAACTTCTGGATGATGATTACTTCAAGAGAGAAATGACATGGGATGGAAAAGCAGAAATCGGATTCTACAATACTAATGTACCCAATACTCAAATGGGATCTGAGAAAATATGGCAAAAAGTTAACATTAGTTATAGTGAAAAGATGTTTTAATAGTATTACCTCTATTCTTCTGTGAGTCTGAACTAGTTCCTGATTTCATATCTTTTTCAGGAGTCTAAAAATTATCAAGGTGTTACATTTGGATTCCTCTAAGAAGGGCATTCTCACTCTAAGTTAGAAATTTGGTCTATTTCTGCCAATATTCCTTGGTAATCGCTGACATATTTTAAAATAGCTTTTACTTTTAAACTCTTTTTTCATTCTTTTTCATTTACCGTCTTAAAAATATCAAGCCCTTATCTTTTCTCTTTTCTCTTTTACCTTTATCTTTTTTTTTTTTTTTGCATTTTTCCTTCTCTTCTCTCAAACTAATTTCAAAGTAAGTATAAGATTAATTCTTAAAGCAATTCCAAACCCTCATTCCTTATTTTAAAACTAGAGGCCTGGTGCATAAAATTTGTGCACGAGGTGGAGGGTGTCCCTCAGCCCATCCTGCACCCTCTCCCATCTGGAACCCCTTGAGGGATATCCGAAAGCCTGTTAGTGGGATCCGGCCTAAATGTGTGGTCAGACATCCCTCAATAAACCAGGACTGCTGGCTCCCACTGCCCGCCCCTGCTGGCCTGGACCCCCAACAGCCCTCTCTTGCAGGCTTGGGTCCCTCCCAACTGTTCTCCATTGCAGGCCTGGTACACCCCTCCAATGCCTTCCACTGCAGGCCCAGCCCCTCCCAACTGCTCTCCCCTGAAGGCCTGGGTTCCTCCCCCAACTGCCTTCCCTTGCTGGCCTGGTCTCCCCCAACTGCCCTCCTCTGCTGGCCCGGTCACCCTTAACTGCCAATAACTGCCCTCCCCTGCAGGCTATCTTATAATGGTCATTATGTGGCAGCCATCTTGTATCCACATGAGGGCAGCCATGTTTGACCATATGAGGGCAGCCATCTTGTCTTGGTGTGAGGGTCAATTTGCATATTACTTTTTTCTTAGATAGGATGTTACCTCTGGAATAAAGACAGCTTGAAGAAATGACACAATATATGTGGTCTTTGTTAGAGTGGGATAATTTTGGGACTCCATTCATTATGTAATCTAGGCGGTATGGCTCAGTGTTTGAGCATCAACCTATGAACCAGGAAGTTACCATTTCATTGCAGGTAAGGGCATTGTGGGCTCAGTCCCCAGTGTGAGGCATACAGGAGGCAGCAATTGATGATTCTCATCACTGATGTTTCTCTCTCTCTCCCTTCTGCTCTGAAATCAATAAAAAGAAAATTAATTTAAAAATATATATAATGAGCTGTTGTTTTGGCTAGAAATGAAAGGAAAAGAAAAAAGAGCAAAATCAAGGGTGATTATGACAGAGAAGAAAACATGTATAAAACTGTAGTAAAGTCCAATTCCAATATCATTCACTAGGACTTAAGGTTAAGCATGCATAACGCTACATGTTCTGTTTATAGAATTTTAATTTCTCAAATAAGTAACTTCCTGTATTTTACATTAAATAATATATTAATATTAAAGAGTGAGGTTTTGAGTTGTAGTTATCTTATTAACTAGTCTTAATTATCCATGATTATATTTACCACAAAATAGTTTCAGAACAAGCAAGTAACGGTAGAGTTCAGTTTAAATATTATAGTTGCGCTGTTTACCATTTAGGATATAGTTCAACATGGTCATTTATTTGAGGTTGAGCTGAATTTAAATTGAAGTGCTCCTAAACTATTTTAATGACATAAAAGTCACACTAATATAGAAACAAATAAGAATTCAATTTTATTTTAAATAAAAAACAAAACTCATAGAATCATCTGCATCTTAATCCCATTGCCCAGTCAATTACCATTATATTCAAGTTCTACTTCCTCTACTGCCTTTCAGGTGATTCTAACTGTAGATGCCACTCTAAACAAAACATTTTTAAAATCTTCATTTCTGTCTGTGCACTAACCAGGAAAAAGAAAAGAGATGTTCACAGTACACTGTTCTAGAATCTATAGTATCTGCCTAGATATAAAAACCTGTGATATAAAAACCTTGATTTCAAATATGAAAAATGTAAAGTCGAAAGATGTTAAATGACTTTCCCATGAACCTTAATTGAGGGCAGATCTTGATCCCCTATATTTTGTTATCCCTGCTTCATTTTATTAACCTATTAACCAAGAACTATTTTCCTTTATGATGTTTGGGGAAAAAAAAATCAAATTTTTTCCCAAGAAATGGAAATGGTCAGTACATTACAAAGTTTTAATCTCAGAAACATATCACTGAAAAAAAAAAAATAGCATACCTCAAGTGCTTGGCACTTTCCTCGAATTCTTTTGCAAAGAAGTTGATAATTCTCCAGCTCAACCTTCAGCTTCATAGTCAATTCCTGGCCACTAGAGGGCACCTTTTTAGCTATTAACTTGATGTTTTTTTTCAGTATTTTTACTTGGACTTCCTTTTGCAGCACATCCTCTTTTGCTCTCTGTTCCAGGGAAGGATAGAAATGAAAATTGTCCCCCTTTCTCACTAGCCAATGTCTTTCTTTTTTCTAAAGTAGCTAAACCAAAATTAAAGCCTCTATGTGATTTCAACTACCTAATTTAGAAAACTATTTAGGTAAGCACTAGAGAGACTTATTTTGAAAAAATAATATAATAAAGTTAAATTAAATTAAATACTAGCTATAAATCCTCACTCATTATATGCCCCAATGAAAACAGTCCCACATAAACATTTTTAGTTAATAACAGGCAGGCAACTTTAATACCTAAGTCATCCTTAACTTATGTTTACTGACATTAAATATTTTCTTTTTTTTTTTTTAATATATTTTCTTGATTTTTTACAGAGAGGAAGGGAGAGAGATAGAGAGCTAGAAACGTCGATGAGAGAGAAACATCGACCAGCTGCCTCTTGCACACCCCCTACCGGGGATGTGCCTGCAACCAATGTACATGCCCTTGACCGTAATCGAACCCGGGACCTTTCAGTCCGCAGACGGACACTCCACCACTGAGCCAAACCGGTTTTGGCTGACATTAAATATTTTCAAAGTCTGGGCCCATGATAAAAATATCAGCATCTTAATGTAGTAGGCTATCTTTAAAATACCTTATATACTGAATAATTTTTAAGCAAAAAAAAAAAAAAAAAAAAAAAAATCTACCCTAGCACAGCTGGCATGGCTCAGTGGATTCAGTGCTGACCAATGAACCAGGAGATCAAGGTTCGATTCTCAGTCAAGTCACATGCCTGGGTTGTGGGCTCAATCCTCAGTGTGGAGCCTGCATGAGGTAGCCCACAAATGATTCTCTCTCATCACTGATGTTTCTTTCTCTCTTTCTCTCTCCCTTCCTCTCTGAAATCAATATATATATATATGTATATATATATATACATATACATACATACATACATACATATATATATATTTAAAAGCTACACTAAAAATTATTCTTCTGTGAAAATATAAGTATAATAAAAGACCTTTGTCATATATAGTAATGCATGGATTACATCTATTCCATTCTAAAATATATTTTTATTGATTTCAGAGAGGGAGAGAGGGAGATAAATATCAATAATGACAGAAAATTGCCGAAACCGGGTTGGCTCAGTGGATAGAGCCTCAGCCTGTGAACTGAAAGGTCCCAGGTTTGATTCCAGTCAAGGGCATGTACCTTGGTTGCGGGCACATCCCCAGTGAGGGATGTGCAGGAGGCAGCTGATTAATGTTTCTCTCTCAATGATGTTTCTAATTCTCTATGCCTCTCTCTTCCTCTCTGTAGAAAATCAATTAAATATATTTAAAAATAAATAAATAATGAGAGAGAATTATTGATTCACTGCCTCCTGCAAGCCCTCTACAGGGGATCAAGCCTGCAATCCGGGTATGTGCTCTGACCTGGAACTGAACTGTGACCTCCTGGTTCACAGGTTGACACTCAGCCACTGAGTCACACAAGCTGGGCAAAATCTAATACTTTTTAAAGAACATCTGTAGAGAGATTTTTGCTTTTAGGCAAGTTAACTTTGGCGTAAAACATTCAATGTGTTTCTTAACCTTATTTTTTAAAAATAGCCTTTAATCACTATCTCTTTTAGTTTGGACAGTGAAGGAGACTTGAAGTAAGGTTAGAAATTTGGGAATGACGCCCAGTTCTTTAATATATTAAAAAAAAAAGAGGGTTCAATCCTATTGCCATAGGAATATAAGTGCAGGGGAAGTATATCCTGTGGACCCAAGTGATATTAAATCCCTTGACAATGGATTACTGCAACTCTACGTGTTCTAACAAACCACTTATATACATGTGGCATATGCCCCATGTAGTAACTGGCAGAACACATCTGATGATATAAGAATATACCCCAAGAAAACTGGAAAGTCTTTCTTGGTCCGAATGGAAAAAAAAAATTATCCCTGAAAATTTTTGGAAATAATTGTGATGATTGCACAATATTGTGAATGTGATTGATGTCACTGAATTTTTTTAATTCGGTCTTTGTGGTTCCACAGGTTCTAAAATTAAAAAAAAGTCACAGGGCCCCACATGGATTCAACTCATGAGCCATGTTGAACTTCCTTCCTTACTAGAATCACAGCAGTTCCCCTTCCTTTTTTTATTTTAATTTGAAATCCTCCTATGAAGGATTATGTACCATTGACCTTTGAACAACACAATGGATCAAAATTCATAAATAGCTTTTGATTCCCCCAAAACTAACTACTAAGCCTAGTGTTGACCAATAACTTAAACAGCCTTATGAATAACATAAACAGTCAATTAACACATATTTTGTATGTTATATGTAAGCTAGAGGGGGGGAATTTTACAAAGAAAACATAAGAAAGAGAAAATACATTTACAGTATTTATTTTTTAAAATCTGTGTATGAATGGACCCCTACAGTTCAAACCTGTGTTGTTCAAGAGTCAATTGCACAATCATGATTTACAGACAGATCGATGGTCTTTTGTATGATAGATTGACTTTAAAGGGAGAGATAAAGCCTGCTGATACTGACTCTCCCAGCCTCACCTGCATCTCCTCTACATCTTTCAAAAGTTCTTCTGGTGACTTGTATTCAAAACTCTTATATAGGCATTCTTCTTCCATCTCCATCATCCATTCTTGCATTTCCTTTAAGTCTTTTTTCAGGTTCTTCACTTTTTCTTGACGTTCAGACCATTTATCTTTGTGACTAGAAATCTAGAAAAGAAAGGCCATTTAGCCAAATAAATAAGTGTTAATACAGTAAAGGACAGGTTTCTAATAGCTAATTGTACAGTGGTAACTTCCCTCAAAGACTGTTAGGGTTAAAATTCAGATAAAAGCTTTTACACACTTTCTGCTGATGCTGTGAAAATATAAGCAATAATGAAAACAATAATGATAACTGTGATTCTAGTTCACATTTTGGATATTAATCTAATCTGGACATATCTATAATAATCAAAGCACAATATGCTAATGAGACCAGACATCCTTCCGGACAAAGCCAGGTTGTGAGGGAAACAACCTGCTTGCCATGGCTGGAGGGAAGCCTGGGTCCTGGGTGCCAGAGGGAAGCTGATGCCAGCAGCCAGGGGAAGCAAGACCTACTCTTGCACGAATTTTGTGCATCAGGTCTCTAGTCCATTATAATTTTTAAAATGCATAACTTCCAAAATTAAGGAATCTAACCTAAAAGCACATGTTATAAGCAATAAAAGCACATGTCATAAGGAATTTTCCTGTAACATTGTTTATTGTAGAAAAAATATATATTGTATATACAGTAAAACAACAATCAGACTGTCAAATTACAGCAGGTAGGGTAGGGAGAACAGGGGGAGATAATAGATCAACCGAAGGACTTGTATACATGCATATAAGTACAACCAATGAACATAAAACTCTAGGAAGGGAGGGTATGTATTGGAGGGAGGGGGGCAAAAAAATCAATGAAATATATTTTAAGAAAATGCAACCAAAATACCCACTTTCTCCTTTTTAACAGGATTCGCTGTAACAATTTTAATTTTAAAAGCATAGAAGAGGAAGCTGTTACTAACGATGTTCATAAAATACTGTTCTACACACTTTTTATTTTGATAATTTACTATACTTTCACATTCCACAGAGATACAAAAATGTTATGAGAAAATAGGTGTTTTTCTCAACTTGGTTCAATAACTTAAAAATTTCAGAGAAACCTAAAATATTTCCCAAGAGCTCCTCGCTCTAACTGCAAACTCATTCTTACTAGGGGAGAGATGCCTGCCACAGAGACCATGCTCACTCAAGTTCAACCTCACTCAAGGCAGCGTAACCTGCCAGGGCTGCTTGGCTGCGCAGCTGATAGTCACCAAGGGCCAGGACAGGAATAGATGGCTCTCACGAGAGTAAGGGGCACAGCTTAGCGGCTTTCCTGTCCCCACTCTCCATCAGGATCACAGTCATAAACATAGAAAGGGGTCAAACAGGAGCTTTGATCTCAGGCCAGTGTGGTACGCTTAGGTCCTGCTGCCAGCAATACACACACCCCTGGCCCAAGCCTGGCTGATCAGCAGTTTAATCTGATCAGCTTCACACACACACACACACACACACACACGCACACACACACACACACACACACACACCACAGTTCTTGGGCCCCCCTTCCAGAACATTCTCTTTGCTAGTTTCTGGACACTAGTTAGTTATATAATTTTCATGGATCCATAGAGAAATGCAAAAATAAAAATAAATAAAGACACTAGCAAACTTTTCAGAAAGAGCAAAGCTCAAAATTGTAATTAACTCCCTGAAATTATCAATTTTCTATTTTCTGGCATTATAGTGTTCTTTTTTTCATGAGATCCTGGCTAGGTAGAATAGATGACATAGACTGGTTTTTGCTTGTTGGTTAATTTCATATGCCTGTCCCTTCTTAGCAAAATAGAAGTTTGGCAGCATTTATGCTTATCTCAAAGTTCTTCAACCTTTTTAGGACTCAGTGAAATGCAATAGTCTGGAGAAATGCCTGCTGCTTAGGATACTTAAAAATGTCCCATACATTCAGTTTCATGTTTTAAACGAGTAATAATTCACAACTAATTCTATACTGTCATATGTGTGGTATAATGGGTGGATAGGGAGATAGAGACAGACATAGAACTGAAGGTCTATGTCTGTATGTCTGTATGTATCCATCACCTTCCTGGCTCCTCACTGCCACTTACAAACCATTTTCCCTATTTCCTTCCCCGAAAAACCCATTGAAGCATATAGCATCAGATTATACACATTTAGAGAAATCTAAATTTGGCTAAATTATTAGATGACTAATGACATGTCGAATAAAATCTCAGGAAACTGAGGACCCCACCAGAGCCGTGGGATGGCCTCAAGTCCCAAAGTACCCCCCTGAAGGGCCAGCATGAGCAGGATGGCCCTGAGTCCTGGAGTGCCGCCAGGCCCCGCCACCCACTGTGCGAACAGCCATCTTGTGACTGCGAGATAACGGGAGAACCACCTAGCCTCTTATTAGTAAGACTAGTGTCCTGGTGCACAAATTCGTGCACCTTGAAAGGGAATTAGAAGAAATATTTCAGTATCACTATTTGCCAAGTCCTCGGTGGAGGTATCTGGCTCCCTCTCCATCCTGTCAGAGTCTGTGAGGGCACCCATGGGGTTGCAGTGTCAAAGCCGGTGCCCCATGGGGCTTCAGAACACTCCTGAGTTCCGCTGGAGTCCCATAGCCCTGCAGGGCCAAAGCCCAGTGGTTATGGGGCTGGTGAGGAGGATGAGAGTGGTGGCCTGGCTCTACGAAAACCAAACCGCCCTGGGTTCCCTCTAAGCCCAATCGGTTCCCAGTGGGGCTGCAGGACTTCCCCGAGTCCCGGACCCCAGCAGGCCAGTGCCCCAGCGGACATGGGGCTGCTGAGGGGGTGAGGTTGGTGGCCTGGTTCTAGGGAAACTGCCCTGGGCTCCCCTGGATTCCCTCTAACCCTAAGCTGGTGCCCGGGTCAGGGGGCTGGTGAGGGGATGAGAGTGATGGCCTGGCTGTGAGGACACCAAGCTCCCTGGGCCGCCCCGGGTTACCTCTCTGTTGTTGGATCTAGAAAAGGGCCAAAGGCGCTGGGACCACTTGCGGAGGCAGCGGCAGCAGCGGCGGAAAGCGCTGCCAAGGCCGCCCTCTCGCAGGTCGCAGCAGGGGGACTGCCGAAAACAACAAAACATGTCTTCGCGATAGGGACAACTCCATCCACGACTGCTCCAGCAGGAGCGGGTTGGGGTTTGTGGTGGGGGAGAGGTTGCCTGGCTACCAGGGTTCCACGCCCTGTCTCCGTCATCGGGGCGCGAGGTCACTGCTCCATTGTGGGGTGCAGCTCAGGGTGGGGCACCAGGCAGTGATCCGAGGGGTTTTGTGACATGCCCCTACCCCAGGTCAAGGCTGGGGGGTGGACGTGGCGTGTGGTTGCTCCCTGCCCCAGGTATATCCCAACAGGGGAGCTGAATCTCATTTACCCCGGGGGGAGGTGGATGTGGTGATGGAAGTGGAGGTGGAGATGGAGTAGGGGGTGCCCTTTGCCCTGATGTTTAGCCCTGGGGACGCAGCCCCATGGGGTGACTCCCCGATGTGCCTCCCGTCCACCCCCCTCTGGCGCCCTTGCGCTCAGTGGCCAGCCGGGCCCCGCTCACCTGCGGGCCCATGGTGCACACGACCATCCCTGACAGCCAGAGGGCCACCCAGGCTTTTAGTAGGAACATCCTATTAACTGCCTTTTAAGTGTGGTCATGGTGTGGTGGTTTTGTGTAATAGTGTCCTCACTGAGGGGTGAAGTGTGAGGATATATTCAAATCCTTGTCCAAAGTACATTTGTAACCAAAAACAAAATAATTATACATGTATGTATACATGTATGCATGTGTGCATTTAGAGAGATCAGGGGAGAAAATGACAAAGCAAGCATGGTAAAACACTAAACATGGGCAAATTCAGACATGGGGATGAGGCTGCTCCCTGTATCATTATTTCAACTTTCCTTTCAGTTTAAACTTATGCAAAATAAGCAATTTGGGGAAAAGGGGGTGAAAAACATTAAAAAATACTCAATGATGCAATATAAAATTTTTATATAAACACTAACCAAAGTAAAACAAAACACTGTATTAAGAGATATCCTACCCACAGGACTTTCTGTGAAATATTCCTGTATTTCACATTTTCTCCCCTTTCCTCACTCCACTGCTGTTTCACTAACAAAAGAGAAGCAACATTATAGTCCCTTTCCCTTCCATTACCAGGGTGAAGCACTGCATCAGCAATTCTTTTGCTTAGAGAGTAAATTTCGTTCCTTCTCACACTTAATCACAGACTTCACTTCAAACATGATGTTCCCTCAATCTCTTCTGCATCATTATTTCTCCTCCTAGGTGAGGTCCTTCTTTCCAGCATGCAAATATCCTGTAGTATCTCTTACTTTTACAAATTACAAAAGCATCCCTTTGGATGCCATGCCCCTCGCCCACCCCGTTTCTTTGGGTTTTTAAAAGCCTCCATTTTAAAACTCTAGAGCTTGTTTTTCAGTTCCCATCGGCCTAGGCAGTCCCCAGCACCAGGCACTGTGGGCAGCTTTCTCCACCCGCCTCCAGGACCTCATACTCTCCTGGCATTTCTCCTCTGGCCAACCTTCCCTTCTCAGCATCCTTGGCTTCTGCCTCTTCCTCTTTCCACAGGTAAGTGCCAAGGAACTCCACCTGCATGTCTAATATGGATCTGGACTTGAACCCTTCCAGATGGAAATCATCATGACACGTGCTCCAACAAAAGCTTCTGCTCCTTGAGTCTTCACCATTTCAGTATAAGGCGCCACCATTCACACAAAGTGAACATTTTTGCAAAATCCCTAGCCTGTCCTTGACTGTTCACTTTTTCATATATCACACTTCCAGGTCATTACCAGACTCTCATCTCTACTTACAAACCACAGTCCACACCAAACATTTCTCATGGCCTCCACCACCATCTCCCCAATCCAGGAGCCATGCTCTCTTAAGGCTGCAATGGCATCTTGCCTGTCCAGATGAATCCAGAGTGATCTGTCACATGTTACTTCCCTGTTCAAAACTCTATAAGTTCCCTTCTGTATGGCGTGATCCTTGAAACAGAATCCCCCGCCTTTGTCTCCAAGGCCATAAACAGCCCCTCCCAACACCCTTCTCCACCCCACTACTCACTCAATCTCCCCCGTTCACTCAATCCCAGCTGCAGTGCCTTTCTTACTCTTTGCTAAGCAATACAAGCTCATTCCCCCTGAGGAGCCAAACTGGACAATCAGTATGCTGTCTGGTTTTCAGACTGTATGAGCCACAACAATCACTGTTGTCAATGGCACCTACTTCTTGAAAAACACAGACAGGAAAGCTGAAAAACTTACCTTCTTGTTATAATATATTTCTCCAGTTGGGTTTGGTAGTCAACTAGATTGGTCTGCACCCAGGTTTTGATTCCAGCAACTGGACAACTTGGAAGGTGTGTCTCTACTTCCTTCATGTTTTTCAGCGATGATTCAACTGTATCTATTTCCTTAACAAAAGCCTGAATATATAAATTAAGACATTATTGAGTTCATTTCCATAGAAATGTATGCCATAATTATAGTTTGCTTTTATCCCTGCAAATAATGTAAGAACAGAATGTTTGGGACTCAAAAGTTTAACTGCTTCAGAAATATTGTGCCTAAAAGAAGTTCATTTCACCTGGGCGCTTCATATAGTCACCTGCCAAATTAGATAGGAAATATTTGACTCTCAGCAGGATATAGCACTTTAAAAAAAAATATGTTTTATTGATTTTTTTACAGAGAGGAAGGAGAGAGACAGAGAGTCAGAAACATCGATGAGAGAGAAACATCAATCACCTGCCTCTTGCACACCCCATGGGGATGTGCCCACAACCAAGGTATATGCCCTTGACCAGAATCGAATTTGGGACCCTTGAGTCATCAGGTTGACACTCTATCCACTGAGCCAAATCAGTTTCGACAGGATATAGATCTGTTAATGAATTTAGAGAAGCCTAATGATTTCACCAAATATAAGCTGTATGCAGTATTACTGGGAAATTTCGACTATTAAGTATGTTTTTCTTAATGCTTCACCATGTAGCACAATAAGAGCAATATGCAATTGGTAATCATGACACTAAGATTGTCATCGTGGCACAAAATGGCAGCTCTTGTTCTCTCTATCCAAATTTCTATAATCATGGCCAAAAATAAAATATAAATAATCAGTCGCTTTTTATTAACTCTAAAGCAAAGAAAGCTTTATAATGAAAGGTATTTTATCTCAGTGTGCTGGCATGTCATATTCTAACCATGTTAATAATAGCCACAAACAATAAAGGAAAAGAACATGTTATTTATAAGGGCAGGTCCCCTAGGTCAGCAGGACTCACTGAGCATTGGTCAAGCTGCCTTTCTAGCCCTTCATCATTTCCTGGGACAGCCTGCTCTTCCACTAAGAAGTCTTTAGCACCCTCCATCAACTTCTCAATGACTTTCGAATCAGCCTATGGAACACAATAACAAAGGGGGATATTACTCAGTGACATCCAACCTATTGCATCGCAAAATCTATTGCTACTGGGGGAAAAAGACAATCGTTCAAAACTTTGATAGCATCATTTTCATTAACTCACTTCTTTTTTTAATATTCCAATTTTAAAAATAATGATTTTTCTTCATGAATAACTTGATCCCCCATGATTTGACAGTTTCCTGACCATTCTAAAAATTTCAAAACATCCCCCAATGAACCAAGCTATTTTGCCTCAATGTCAGCAGTATCTAGGATTAAAACTTCAAATTTCGGGGAGGGGGGATGCTTTTCTCGGTATAAACAGCGAAATATCTTTTGTTCTTACACAATTTAGAACAAATTTTCTTCTATGGTTAGTTACTCAAAGCAGAAATAAATAAAGAGCATAGTGGAGGGAATGAAACAGGTTATTCTTAGTTCTGCTGGACGCTATTATCTGAGAGCCCAGGACAGTCTGCTGCCCGGCTCCATGCTTTCATCCACAACGTACTAACACCCACAATAGCCCGATGCCGCGTATGGTGCTGGGAGGTCTAAAACAGATATGAAAGGAAATGTTTTGCAGAGGGAAAGAGACTTCAGAGACAGCAACATTGGGAGTGGCCCTTAAAGAATGAAGTCCGTAGGTTCAACTTGATCTCTACCATTGGAGAGAAGCAATGGTCATTTCCTTCCAAGGCCTCCCTCAACACCATCCATCAGTCTGACTTCTTAATTGCCTTTGTAATAAGCTGGCTTTGTTTCCTTGCACCTTCTCTAATTCTTTGCTTCTTGCCCAAACCTTGGAATAAATATGTATTCTATCCTGTTCAAAAAATACTTTCAGATTTGAAGGCAACCACCATTGCTCCCCTTAGTCTCCCATTGGTTAAACATCCCCAATCCCTTCCAGGATGGCTCTAGGACATGATATCCTAGTATTGCACTCCCCACTCAGAACAACATGTTCTGGAAAGTACAACTTTTCAATGTCCTTACAGTAGGTATGCCACATGGAACTGAGTATTCTTATAATGTTGGGTTGAATGACAACAAAGGGAGCTAACTGGTATGTGACCGCAGATAATTCCATTCATGAAATGCCATCTAAAATTTTTTAAGTTTTATTTTTCCTACTGTAGGGTTGTTTTGTTTCTTTCCTCTTTTATTTGATTCTTTATAACCATATTGTTCACAAGAATATGGTTAACTGAAACTCCAAAATTCCTGTAACTTCCACAAAATTACATTTCCCCTATCTCATATTGCTTACAATTAGGAGTTGATGTTAACAAACAATAAACTTTGCCTCCTTAGCTCACAAAATTATTTGAATTTTTAGTTCCTCTATTTTTTAAAAGATTTTTTTTATTGATTTCAGAGACGAAAGGAGAGGGAGAGGGAGAGAAACACCAATGATGAAAGAGAATCACGCCCCACACTGATTCATAAGTTCATAAGTGAAAGCTGAACTACAGAACCACAACACCTGGGCTAGTCTATCTACTTTCATATCAGCTAACCCTCCCAGCTCTTTCTTATCTGCAAATCTGAGATTGAAGTCATCCTTTTCTGTTGACTTCTTTGAGGGTAATTGGGCTTTCTCAGGTAAAAAATAAAGACAATGGCAGTGCCTATCTGAGCATTCCCCTGTGAAGACACCATGTCATTCATTATTCAACAAATTTCCAGCTTATTTTTCAAAACATAAGAGTCAACCTAATACTAGCATCCAATTAATTTTCCATCTCCCTCTGATAAGGTTATAAGAGATTTTCTCAAATGCTTTACTGAAATCTAGGCTTGCCAAAAAATGATGGTTTGTAGCATTATTTGAACTAAATGAGCTAGCATGAAATGTGGCTCTATGAGTCTGTGATTCAAATAATCAAATATCCCTTTTCCAAAAACAATAATTTTAAAGGAAAATCGGTCCTTAAAGGAAATGAGTCTGGACAAGGCTTATTAGTGGTGTCCATGTTGATTCCTGACAACCACACAGCCTTTGCCACCACGTATGAGACCTCTGGTTGGTCATTTATCTATTGCCAAGAACCAATATCCATCATACTTCAGGTCTTTCACTTCTAAACAATGCTCCCCTTTAATTAGGACTCCATTTTTCTGGTAATTTCTCACAAAATACATGATGTGACCTTGAGACCATGTTAAAAATACCAGCTGACTTGGGATGCAGATTTAGGCTTCTGAAGGATCCGTGTGGTTTTTCCATCTAACGCAGAATTCAGGCTCTAATACACTCTCAGTAATGACTATTCCACACTTTGTAGTTTGCAGGGCCATTCTCTGATGAAGATGGAAAGTAACATGTGCCGATATGCTGAGGCCTTTCTGGCTCTATTAGTATTATACCACCTGCACAACCACCTCCTCCCTTTCCATCCACGGCTTTGAAAACTTTTTTCATCCCACTGTGCACCTTCCACAGTTCTCTTTCCCTATGTTCTTTCGCCAACCTGCCCCTGTTCCATAGGCCCATGCTACTCTTACTCTTTGCTATTACTTGCTTTGGTGATGTAACTCTTCTTTTATTGACTCCAGCATCTGAGGATCTTACCACAGAAGACATGGTCAGGACAAGTAGCGGTGGGGTGTGCAAGAAGACAAAAGTGCAAGAACAGAGAGTCCAGCCAGCATGACTCAGTAGTTGAGAATCAACTTATGAACCAGGAGGTCAGGGATGGATTCCAGGTCAGGACATATGCCTGGGTTGTAGGCTCGATCCCCAGGGTGGGGTGTGTAGGAGGCAGCCGATGATATTTCCAACTCTCTCTCCCTTTTCCTTTCTCTCTGAAATACATTTTTAAAAATCTAAAAAATAAGAAGAGAGAAAAGTATGAAACTCTTATAAAGTGCATGAAGAATTCGACCTGCCCACTTAAGTAGCTGCCATTTCTGGCCCTGCCAATCTCCATTTCGAACTTTTTAAGAGTTAGCAGCAGCTCTACTGCCATGTAACTGACAACTCAATAAATCAAGATTTGAATAAGGAAACTGACAGTCTCCTGGGCCAAGGCTTTTTGACATTTGCATGGAAGCATCATGCTGCAAGGAAGTTTTAGTCACTGTCAGCCTTGACTGGAGCAAGTGGCCCCCAGGATACCCATTTTGGCATAAGAGAAGTTTTATGGCATCAGCCCTTACCCTTCTTCCCTCTCTCTCACACACAGACCATGTGAAGACACCCAATTCACACACGCCTGTCCTTGCTTACCCTTTACTATGAGGGAAAAGAAATAGGGGAGGAACAGACACCAGCCATGCAGACCAACTGATCACAGATAGGCATCTGAAAAGCTCTTTTCACAACCAAGGGCCCCACAAGTACCCCTCCATGCTGAATCCTAGGAAAAAGCGTGCCCCCAGAAAGAGGAAGGCTAAATTCTGAACACCAACTTTCTAATTTCTCTTCTTTGAGCCTCAGAAGCCTCTGGGGAAAATAACAAATACCTTGCCTGAAAATTTCCTGGAAAACATAACATTTGCACAGGTACAGAGCTGAGATGCAGTAAACGGCACCTATTATTAGTAAGATCTACAAAACTAAGTGCTTTAGGACCAAGATTAGCCCCATAAGAGTTATCACGTACAAACTCTGGTGTTCATTCCCAGTGGACACTCCACAGGAATAAGCAAGGGTGAGTACATGTTTCCTTAAGGGTGTTCTGCCATATAACTGTTGAAAAGTAACTGTTCAAAAATAACAGTTTGAAGAACAGAATCCAGTTCAGCAGAAGGAAGCCAGATAAATGAGGAAAGGCCCAACATTAAAAATGCCTAGAGCAGCGTCCTGTAACTGCCCCTGCCAGCCACACCAGGGGGAGGGTCACTAAGGCCAACTGCTAACACCAGAGAGGAACTGCTCTGCCCTCCATCGGTTCCTCTTTCCTTGGAAGAAAAAATTTGTCTCACTTCACTTGTAAAAACATCAATTCAGAGTGTCTTATATTAATTTTTTTCTCCCAAATTTGCACTAGGTCTTATTTTCAGGGGATGTCTTATCTTTTCATGTGCTAGGTCTTATTTTTGGGGAAATATGGTAGCTGCTACAGCATGGCTTAACAGGATAGCTGGTATTCATAAAAGTTCTGTCTATGCCAGGGGTAATTAATTCTTTCATAAAAAACCCAAGTTTATTTTGAATCTCTAAGATGAAAAGATAGCATATCCTAAAGATGAATCTTTAAGCCCGACACAAAGAATCTCTTAATGAATCTAGAAAAAAAGAATTAACAAAGGAAGAAAGAAAACATGAAAAAAGAATGAAAGGTGGAAAAAAAAAAGAAAAAGAAAAAAGGAGACTAATTCCCTAAATTAAGTATTTTTCTACTTGAGAGAAGAGAAAGCAGATTCACAAACAATAAAAAGATGTAACTAAAGCAAGACAGTCAGAATCATGAGAGTGAAAGAATGGAGAAATGAAGGGTCAGGGGCAATCCTATCCTCCCAGGTAAACAAAAGGAAAGAAAGAAGAAAGGGTATCAGCACACAGTTCAGGATGAGCACAAGATAAATAAAACCATTTGAGAGACAACAGATACTTAGCCAGTGGGGAGTAGAATATTCAGAATACTCAGGGGTAGTGAGTGGTTCATAACAATAATTATGTCTACATTTGCATTTCATTAGTGATTAGTATGACATAAGTACTGAGTACAAAATGCATAGTTTGGGGTCTTGGGTTTGGAAAATTCCTGTCTGCTCTCACTTTTTCTTAGCTTCCATATCCACGGGGATCTGTCTCTTCTTTGGCGGAGGAGGAGGAGGCAGTTCTTGCTTAGACCTTTTGGTGGTTACTTGTTCTCTTATGTGAACAGTCCCCAAAAGGTCCTTCTGAAGAATTTGGGACATTCCCAGCTTTCCTACAGTCTGAGTCACCTGAAATAAAATCAGCCAAGGTTTTAAGGTTCTGTTACAGCTTTATTGAGGTATAATTCATATGCCAGAAAGTTATTTCTTTGATGAAGTAAAACCAATGGTTATTAGTGTACAGATTTATGCAACCATGCCAACTTTCTATTCCCAGAATAACTGTGTTATTTCATAAAGAAACCCAGTACCCATTAGCAGTCACTTTCCATCCTCTCTCCCCCTTGGCTCCTGGCACCCACTAATCTACTTTCTGTCTCTATGATTTTATCTATTCTATGTAGTTCATATAGATAGAATCATGGTGCCTATAAACTTGGTACTGGCTCATTTTACTTGTATGTTTTCAAGGTTCATCTATATCACAGAATATCAGTACTTCATTTTTTTTATTGCCAAAAAATATTCCATTGTATGGCTATACCATATTTTGTTTATCAATCCACTCTTGTATATTTGAGTCATTTCATTTTTTGTCTATTATGAATAATGTTGTTTTGAACATTCACGTACATACCAAAGTTTTGAGGTTTTTAAAGCTTTCAAACAAATAAAATTTAGCTGAAACAGGTTTGGCTCAGTGGATAGAGCATCGGCCTGCAGACTGAAATGTCCCAGGTTTGATTCCGGTCAAGGGCATGTACCTTGGTTGCAGGCACAACCCCAGTGGGTGTGCAAGAGGCAGCTGATCGATGATTCTCTCTCATCGATGTTTCTAGCTCTCTATCCCTCTCTGTTCCTCTCCCTAAAAAATCAATAAAATATGTTTTAAAAATTTAAAGGTGATTTAATTGATTTATGTCTGTTATCAGTTAGCAAGCGTTAAATCACTGGATATTAATGTTTTTAAGATTCATTAAAATTTAGACAACATAAGAACATTTTCATGTCAATTTTCAATTTTATAGTAAACCAGATATAAGGAACCAATTTTTAGTTTAGCTACTACTTTTTTAGTTCATAAAAACTAAAACTAACCTGAAATTTAATTTCTTCTTAATAGCACAACATACTACCTGGATCAAACAATACCTGGTTGGAGGAATCTTCTAGTCTCTGAACCAGAGAATCCCATCTCTGAGTCAGTTCCTCAGAATCACTGTTGATCTTCTTGGATGCCTTAGGGTTATCAAGTAGTTGACCCACATCCTGGCCAATCTCACTCAGCTGGTCCAATGCTTGATGCTTCATTTCCATGTCTTCCTTCAAAATCTAGAATTTCAGATATTTGTTAGATGACTCCCTTTTAACAGGACTTTATCTTCCTGTTGCCTGGTCAGGGCATGTAAAAACATGTATATATTTTATAGCAGAATGTACCCTTGTAATTATCTGATGCTAAAACATAAGAGTCCTGGTTCTAGACCATTCCATGGCAGCATTCCTGTGTTAGGTAATGTGTCCTGATCTGGATTTTCTAAATGGTTTTAACCATTGATGTAAAACACTAAAAGATCACGGGCTTACAGGGCAGATGCTGACAATGACATCACTTACAGCCAGGCACTGAACACTGATGATTAGCTCCTTTTGGGCTCTGAAGTTCCTCGTCTGGACGTTATTTAACGCCTCTTCTTTTTCGGTGAGCCAAGCTGTCAGCAAGCACTAAAAATAATAACAAAATTAGATATACACTTGGGGAATTACTTGGTAATGCGATTCAATCAAGTTCCCAAATCTCTAACATTTATATTCTTAGAAGCTTTATCCTTATCTTGAAAAAGAAGGACTTCCAAAACCTAATCAGGAATCATGAGTGACACAGAAAAGATATTATCCTTATTAAATTTGCAACAAATCAACCCGAAAATAGCCCCAAACCTGAGTAAGTAAACCTAATTCTCAGAGAGGTTGGGGATCTAAAAGGCTATTGAAGTCTCCAAAGAATCACATTGTAACTCTCCGGAGACATGGTGAGTCTGGGAGATCACCTTGTTTCAATCCCTTGTTTCAGGGAGGAAAGAGAGGAGAGCCAAGTTATACATCCAAGGTCCCTTGGCGAGTTCACAGAAGAGCCATATCAAAGACCCACACTGCAAAGCTAATGGTTTTTCCAGAGCATCATTCAAGAAAACCACACCAACCCTCAGGTTCAACAGCAATTATGGTCAGAGGAAGAAGTCTGAGGATAGTCCAAAGAATAAAGACAGTTAAACTTCATTGGCCAACAATACATGTTGTTTTAGGCAAAGTAGGAAGATCAATTTGAAGCAGGATGGAAAACAACATAGTTACATGGGGATAATTCTTCCCAAAATGTGGCATCTACCACACCAACCCTTTTCTGTAGGATGGGTGTGTATGTTTGGGGAGGAGGGGGTTCTTGGTTCTATGTTTGCAATAGAATCAATTCTTTCTCTAACTGTGTTTTTTTAATCAGTGAATTTTACAACTATTCCTTTCCTCTCTATTACACAAACAAAAAGATGAAGATGAAGGACATAAAGCGCAAAAGCGGATCCTGCCCTCAGTAATAGAAAGGGTAATAAGATATGAGCAGGAGTAACTATGGCACAAGATACAGAGTGCAGACACCACTTAAGAGACGGCTTTCAGTTTAGAGATAGGGAGAGCAGGGGATTTAAACATGACTTCACGGTTCTTGATGGCTCAGAGAACTTAAAAATGAGGAGATGGGTCTAAGGACATTCCATGGCCGATGGCAATCCTTAATCAAAAACACAAAGGCTAGAAAATAAATGAAATACAGCCGCTCTTTCAAAAAACAAAGACAACAAAACAACAACCCAATCCAAAGGCACCTACAGGGCCCCATGCATTGGAATTGACAGTAAAGAAGGACCAGCACTATTCCTATGGCACAGGCAGCCTCGCCATGGGCTAGGGACTGGGAATTCAGGGTTTGAGCACTGGGCACATGGAAGGGCAGAGGGAACACTGAGGTTGGAAAGGTAGGTTGGAGTTCTTTACAGAATAGGCCCCCTGCCACACTTGACACTGGCCGGGGCTGCAGAAGTTTGGAACCAATTTCTCAGAGCCCATTTGCTGATGCTCAAGGCCTTGGCAGCTGAGTTAGAAATAATCCCATGAAGGAGGTTCTAACTGGGATACAGCTCACTTGGGGTCATTCCTAGGATCGCAGATTTCTCTACATTAAGTACCCATGCTGGATTCAACTCTCCATTTTCAGACGATCCCTCCTTCTACGTCACTAGCAGAAAGCCATTCCAAGGTGAGATGTAAACCTAAAATACTGGCCAGAATATCAGCTACACCTGACTTGTAATTATTTTATTTTTCAAATTAAAATTCTATCCAAATTTTAAATTATTTTACTCAGCAGAAGTAACACAATAGTTTTCTCTGGCAATCAATGTCGCCCTCCTAGTGTCATTATTAAATTAAACTTTTAACTGCTCAATGTTACACTTTGGAGTGAAAACAAGGGTCTAAGTAAATGTAAGTATTACGTAAAGTGAACTGTAAATATTTCAGAAATCAGAATCTGGTCCATTATGAAATTCTTAACAGGAAGGCTGTGGCCAATGATTGGGGGTGTGGAGTAGTGGTTAACAATTTATACTGGGACAAATTTTGTACCCCACTTTTGAAGAGGTTCTAGCTGCACCATATTTATTAAACCACAAAGCGTCACATACTTGTTTTTATTGCCCAAAAAGCATCCAGTTCTTCTTTTGTAGATAGAAATGAGATGCTTTTAAAATAATTGAAATGGACACTGAGATGAGGAAATAGAGTATCTGCTTATTTTCTAAACCACAACGGTTTGGTGTTTCCAGAGAAATGTTTGCTTATTTGCATTCTGTTTTGATGGCTGCTTTTCTGGAAGGATGTAGGAGGCAAAGGGCCACTGCTCTGACTGAAAACCTAAAGTTTCATTTTCTATGGTAATACTTAGTAGGAAAAAGACAAACTATTATCCAAATGTTAAATCAATGGTGTTGCTAAATAATGTTTTCTAATTAATTGCAGTAGTTATTCTGTTTTAAAACCATTAAAAATTCTTGTGATTTAAAAGCCACAATACATTAAGTGGATTCCTTATTTATGTAGCACAAACCATTTGCTAGGCACTGTGTTGGTACAAGTTCAAATACATTGCCCAGTACAATGCAATGAAACTATAATGTCAAGCAAACCATGAAAGTAGCATGTCTAAGTACTAACATTCTTAAAAATAACACAGATCAAATTGTTGTTACAATGAACAGTACAGTACAATCTCTATGAATACTCTTCATGTAAAATGGATACAAATCTGACTTTAAAAATAACAAATAATTAAAATTAGAAGAAAAGTAAACTTTGTTCTAATGCCATAATTAAAGATGAGTTACCTTCCACCTCTATGGATAACAGTTTCATACCTGTTCTTCCAATAAGCCCTGCCACAAGATATTGATTTCGTGTAACCTATTCCAGCGTCTTCAGTCCATCGGCACACTGTGTCCAACGTTCAAGTTTCTAGTAAAGGGAGAGACCATCCTTTGTCAGCACAGCTTTCAGAGACAGTTATCAAAATCCTCAAAAAATTCTTGACATCAATTGTTCTCTTTTACAAAGCCTTAGAAGTTGCTTTAAAATAATACAGATGAATCCTCTATATTTATAGATGAGAAAAACTAATTTCCATAGGATATAACTATTTTATACTACATAGCTAAAAAGTAGCACAACTAGAACTCTGTCCTATAACTGTCTACTCCAAATTCCTGCCCTTTCCATTATATTGTGGTTTTTATTTGAGAATATAGCATTTTTTATAGACATCTTCAAAATAGAGCAAACATTCACTTTTTGTGCTAAAATTGTATGCAGGCTATAATTGTCTTTAAAACAAAATATAATACACCAGTAATTTTTTAACCACCTTTACATGCCAAGAAAATTTTCATCTGTAATACACAAAAGTTAGGGAAAAACTTTTAACCTTTTTAAAACTATGTGTTAAATGAGAGTATTCCTCTTAAATATACTTAATTGACTTTTTCTCTCTTCACATCTCATGATCCATAGAAAATCCCACAAAATTTAAACACAGGATATGTACAAGTACTAGCAAAACTAAATAAATAATTTTGATTACTTTTTTTAAAAGTATCCTTCATAATAAGTTTCCCAATAAATTATTTTGTTACCAGTATATAGATAATAACTAACAAGTGTTCAACTTATTTCTATTTTACTTAAATATGAGCAAAGAATTATATAATTCCTGTTATCTTATTCTGATATGTAATACCAGAGAAAGCTTTGTACAGGGCAAGGCGTTGAAGACAGAGCCAGAAAACAGGCCTCATCCTGAAAACTCGCTGTCTAAACAGGCTAGACACGAATGCCTACCTCTCAGGTTACTGTAATAACTATGAACTTCTGCACAAAGTCTCACAACCACTAGCCAACTTTAAATGAAGACACATGTCCAAAAGTTTCTGAAAATCATAAGCTGCCAACATCATAGCAGATGATTCCAGTATTAAGTCAAATGAAATACCAAACAACCTCTTTGTAAAGACTTGATAACATAACATTTGTGAGAGAAAAAAAAAAAGCAAGTCCCTAAAACTGCTATTGAAATTCACACATTGCTCCACCAAAGAAAAAGGGATAGGAAATCCTACATAGCTGAAATTCTCAAATTTTAATATGCATGGACTTTTTTTTAAGTGCAGAGCCAAGGAGCTCCAGTCCCAGGAATTCAGTTCTGCCTGAAGCCCGGGGATCTACATTTCAGCAAATTCCTTACGTGATTCTGAGCAAGAAGCCTGTGGGCCACTTGTTGAGATTGATTCCTGTGCCTCCCAACCTAGCTACTATTGCACATAAAGCATCCTGCCCACTCACCCCAAGGGTGGATGGAAAGGAATGGTACCGAGGTCCTCCTGTCACCATACGCTGTGAACCCCAGCTGGAAAGGACAGCCTAAAGTAGGTTCTTCTACTCTGCTACAGTGTGATGAGACGTAAAGATTAAGGGTACATGTACTGGGGTCTCAGACCACGTGCCCCTTGGGTTCCACCTTCTTCTCAGGGTCCTTACCTGTAGCTGATCTTCCAGAAGAGCTGTGGCACTCTCACCGCTGTTTTCATCAACAATCACCACCATGTGAGTTAATGAATTTACATTCACCTGTTCAGCCTCAAGATCATTTTGCAAGCTCTAGAGTAGGGGTGTCGAACTCAATCAGAGAAGGGGCCAAAATCTAAAATCCAGCCTAAATCACGGGCCGAATGGTTTACTGAACAGTCATAAACTGACAATGTCATAAACTGACAGCGGAGTGCAGTGATGACAGCGCGGTGCGGGCCACATTGCAAGGCCTGGCGGGCTGGATTTGGCCCTCGGGCCTTGTGTTTGACACATGTGCTCTAGAGCAGTGTTTCCCAACCTTCTCTCATGATGAGAATCACCTGGTGGAGTTGTTAAAACACAGATTCCTGAATCCCAACTAAGAAGTGCTAAACTAGAATTTTTGGGAACATATAGGTAAAATTGTATTCTTAACTAGTGCTCTAAGACAGATTTTATATACAGAGCACTAAGTTAGGTATGCAATTTTACCTATATGTTCCCAAAAATTCTAGTTTAGCACTTCTTAGTTGGGATTCAGGAATCTGTGTTTTAACAACTCCACCAGGTGATTCGCATCATGAGAGAAGGTTGGGAAACACTGCTCTAGAGTAGGGGTGTCGAACTCAATCAGAGAAGGGGCCAAAATCTAAAATTCAGCCTAAATCGCGGGCCGAATGGTTTACTGAACAGTCATAAACTGACAATGTCATAAACTGACAGCGGAGTGCAGTGATGACAGCGCGGTGCGGGCCACATTGCAAGGCCTGGCGGGTTGGATTTGGCCCGCGGGCCTTGTGTTTGACACATGTGCTCTAGAGAAAGAAAAAAAATTAAGATATACCATTATCTCTACTCTCTCACACTTACCTATTTAAAATCCACTTGGTTGTCAATAGTAATTAAGGACATTTAATGAGGCATCGTGTTTAAATTGCCAATCATTACCCTAAGTGTTCTACTAATGAAACAAGCCCGTTATACATCTTTACATTTCAGTATGAACCAAAGCAGTTTGAAAACGCAGTGTCATAACAGATGGCAAGTGGGATGTCTTTACTTTCAGTCCAAATTGTGGCAAAAAAAAATAATAATAATGTAGCATAAGTGAGTTGAATGTCTATACTAGGAATTAAGGTAATAATATAGAGTTGGTAAATTTAAAAGTCCTGAATTTAACTATACAAAGATCATTTTCTCTAGTGCAGCATGGCATAAAGTGAGAGATGAGTAGATAATATTTGATAGTCAGAAGCTATTCTGAATAGCTATCCAGGAAAGCAGATAAAGATTAAGATGACTTTCATTCTCACTCCTTACACAGGAAGAGCATGGCAGGTGCTAAGATGTATGTATACAGGTAATTTATCTAAACACTACCAACAGTGTTGTCAAATGCCTTTGAGTTGCATTTAAAGTATCCCTAAAGCTTTATTTATCAGTAAATATATGTATGTATCAGTTATCCAGATATTTCAATGAAAAATAAGATCATTCAGACAACTTGCAGAGGGGCTAGTTGCTACCTTGCCTTTACTGTGAAAAGTTTTCTCCTTAATTTGTGATGAAATTAAATGATCCACTAAATTTTGATTCTTCATTTAGTGCCAGATACTTTTCCAGATTGGAGAAGAAGCAAAAGATTTCCTTAAAGGGTAATACAGATAAATCTGAGAGTTTGCTTCTTTGCACGGCATTGATGCTCACACACTAGAGTTCTTAACCACTTACAGGTCCAAAACAACCCCTGAGAATCTTAGGGAAGCATTGTGCTTTCTTAAGAGCACTTTACATACCCACATAAAATGTTAGTAAAGCCACGTCCTCATGGACTCTGGCCTCTAAGCTGCTGATTAGCAGGGGACACTGAAAAGTGTCCCATCCCTGCAGTAAGGACAGAAGCCCGTGAGAAGGCTAGGTGCTGCTGTTTCATAGTTGATGAGGTAGAAAAGAAAAAATGAGCCAGATTTAATTTATGATCTTCTAGCAGCTTTTGCAAGGATTGTAAATTGTCATCCAGGGGACAAGTCTCCATTTTCTGAATGCGTTCTTCCCTGAGAGTCAACCAGGCGGAGAGCTGCTGCAGCTGCTGCTTCTGCAACTCCATCAGCAAGTCCTGCAGCCTATGTGGAGGGACACAGCATCAGCCCCACTTGCTTTTCCCCTTTGCAAAGGCAAATGCACACAATACACACTCCTGGCAGCTAACAATCTGGGTAGAGTGGGGGGTAAGGGGTGTCGGGCAAGGAAACTCACTTCTGTCTAACCATTTAAAGCAGCATTTAGTCTTTAAATATAGAAACAAAACACACACACACACACACACACACACACACACACACTCACACACACACACACACTTTCATTTTCCTCCTAAATGGAATCAATTAAATGCAGTACAAGAATGCAAATAAGAGCAGCCACCATTCCTATCAGAATCATTGTTTCTTCAATCAAGAATTCCTGCATATTAAATAGGTGGAAATTGCAATGGAATGTAGTTTGCTCCTTAATACACAATGCAGAGAGGGGGGAAAGAATCATGGGAGCCTGGGGGAGTGTGAGGGGGGCAGGATTGCTTTGGAAAATGTAACAAATTGTAAATAAATACTATTGTACATAGTCCTGTCTTCACATTGAGTTAATGGTTAGCCAATTTGATACCGCACATCAATATCTATCCATATAAAATATCCTTTCCTATACCTGATGTCTGCACTCCAACTTCTCCGCTTAAATTTGGTTATCACATCATGATCACATAAAACTCCAGCAACATCACACATTTTACAAGGCAAGCTCTGTAATTATCTTGCATTCACAGACCTTTATTTCAACTCAACTGGACAACACACATAGTGGAATAAAATGTTCATTTCTTTGCTTCCACTCACCAGGACTGTCTGTCCATACTCTCTACCCTGAGGGCCTCCCACCTAGCATTCAGCGTGGTCATCTGTTCCTGGATTTCAAACTCCTCTTCATCTCACAGAGTCCCCTGTGTTATCAGCTGGTTTCCTGCCTGCAGGACGCTCCCCACACTGCTCAGCTGAACAGTTAGCTCCATCATAAAAGCCTAGAAGAGGACATCACTGTGACTTGTGAGCAGCTCATTGAAAAAAATAAATAAATAAATTATTGTTTCAATATCAGGGATGCAGAAAAAGGCAGCCATGAAGAGTGCAAATAAAGTAGACTTTGGCCCAACTTTGAATATAGGAAAGAGGCACTGGCTTAACTAAAAATGGGGAATCTATCAAAGAAAAGAATATTACATCTGCTAATAGTAACTATTTTTAAGTAAATGCTGATGATGATACTGAGAGACCATGACATGGAATTCTGAGAAAACAGAATAAATAAAACACCGTGCTCACCCAAGAGAAACTGCTTAAAGCACCCGACAATTGCTATTATTTTCAAACCAGAACAGCACATAAGACCTGTCGACTCACATACTGGCCCAAAAGTAAACTTACTTCACTAAAAGGAAATCTCCATACAAGCTAATCACTACAGTGCAATATACTATACTCTCAAAATAGTAGGAAATGTTCATTGTAAAAAGTGTACATGAACACTGGCTACGGCATTTGCTTAATCGTACAATAAATAAAAATAACGGCTTCCTGGGGAACATTCCAAGTCCAAAGACTGAGTGCATTGTATTAATTAGCCACTTGGTGTTTTAAGGATAGCCGTGCACTTCAGAAACCAGCAGTGCTGTGCACTGCTTTGTGTCCGTGGCTCCACAGAAGTTACACGTTACAATAAGATTAAAATCTGAGACCTAATTCCAATGCACAGTGACAATCGCCCCTGCCGACTTTAAACAAAGCCCTTATTTAAATGTCATGAGTCCTAAAATGTGCCATGACCTTCCCGTGGGGCAGAATACTGGAAGCGCACACATCAGGGCAGAGCCAGAGGAGGCACAGGCACCATGGCGGGCATGGCCCCCTCACAGGCCACAGATGACTTACCTCGTGGGTGGCAAACTGCTCTTTGACTTCCTCCAGGTCCTCCTAGAAGTCGTCCTGCTCCTGGAACGTGTCCTCGGCAGAAAGCAGCCAGGTCAGCACCTCCTCCAGGGCTGTCTGGTAGCTGTCCAGGTCCATGTCCACCTCGGTGATGGTGCTGGGGGTGTCAGCCCGCGGGCTCAGTGCTCCTCCTCCGGCGCTGAGCTCTAGGAAAACAAAGCCGAGAGGAAACCCACAGGCAGCGTGACGATGAGGTGTTTGTTCAACAGGGACATGCTGCATGGAGAGCAGCGGACAGGAAGAGCCCGCTTTGTCTCAGACATGCAGCCAGTTCGCAGGCGCTGGGAAAGCCAGACTGGAGCTACTCAGAGGGCATTATTGGTACCTCAAGAACACAGAACAGCCTGCTCTCCTGGATCCTGTGCTCAGGGGGATGCTCACATAGGTGGGAAGTGACAAGTACCCACTTGAATCACTTCTGAATAAAAGTAAAATGGCTCTTAGTGAAGCTGGAAACTCCGTGGTCCCAGTAAGAGATGCTGTTTGAGTTCAGCCAGGGCTAAAATAGGAAAGGTGTGTGCAGGATGGTGTTGGGCCTTAAAGGATAAATCTCAGTTAAAGAAAAGGACATGAAGATTAGAACTCTGCTCTGACACTAGCGAAACTGCTTTTACTGAAATGCATGTTAGCATTTTATTTTTGACCCTGAAAGGCAGGCACACATACAGGCTGCCGATGGTGATTTTGGGAGGCTGCTACCTCTAGTTCACTTGCTGGTCTGGGTTTATTGTTGTTGTTGTTGTTGTTGTTTTTAACCCATGGGAATAAATTCATCCCAAACCATGGAATATTTTTTTTTACTTTAGAATCTTATAACCAAATGAACTCTTTTTTGTTCATTGGTTCCCTTTTAGAGCAAAACTTCTTTAAAATCTGCTGAAAGCCCATCTTCACTTAATCACTTCCCATCCACAATGTTTATATGTTTCAAACATACAGCAATGTAGAGGGGAAACATAAAAAATTCTCATGGATTCGACAGCTCCGATTTGTTAACAGTCCCATTCAGTTTTGGTGTTGGTCCCCCCCACCCAACTGAAAAGGCTTTTGCCAATGTCACCAAACACCTTCCCACTGACAAATCCACTTTTCTAGCACCGCCGTTAGGGTGACCATGTTATTAGCCAACAAACTAGGACATTTTTATAAAAACGATGCTACGACAACCCGCAAAACCAAACTGTCCCAAGCAAACCTAGAGATCTGGTCACCCTCTCTATTAACTTAAACTCTCAGCCCCACTGCATGGCTGACTGCCCACCCTCCTGAAACCCTCCTTTCTCTGCCTCAGGAACCCCACACTGGTTTTCCTCCCGACTCTGCAGCCAATCTGTAAGTCATGGATCTCCTAAAAATTAAGCCTCGGCCCTGTATTCTTCACTCAGTGTACTTGGTCTGAGTGATTTCATTTATTCCTGTTGGGTTTAAAGAAACATCTATATCCCACAGTCATTAAATATGTATTAATTCAGGGCAGGATAATTCAGGAAAAAAATTCATGACTTTATTTAAAAAAATGAATCTTTATCCTAATGAGTAAAAGTATTATAAATCTTTAAGTGAAAAACCCACTGAGTAACATATTGTCATTCCTTCTAAATGAAAGAAAAAATAAACCTTGTATTTTTGATAGCCCTTGTGAAAAGATAATGGTAAAAATCCTTTTGCTAAAGATGAAATGAAAACAGAAAAAGAAAACTAGTACTTAGAACAAAGCAAAGCTGACATGAGAGAAACCATCTGTCATACAAAATGACACTGATGGAAGATGGTGACCAAATGATGGGAAATCACTGCTTCTTCAGCATATCATGCAGAAGCATGATCACAGCCCTGGGCCCCCTTATCGTGTGAAGCAGTGCATTTCTTCTTAAGAAATCAGTTGAGTTTTGGTTTTCTGTTACACACATGTGACAGCATGCTAACTGATAAATTGAACTTCCAAGGCATATGCAAGTGGACAAGCCAAGATGTTCTCAGTCAAGAAAAAAATCCTCTGCCCTGGCCATTGCTACTCAGTTGCTGGAGCGTTTCCCCTATGCACCAAGAGGTCATCAGTTTGATTTTTGGTTAGGGCACATGACTGGGTTTGGGGCACAGTCTCCAGTAGGAGGCAGCCAATCAATGTTTCTCTCTCTTTCTCTCCCTCCCTTCCTCTCTCTCTAAAATTAATAAAAACATTCTTTTACAAGGAAAGAAAAAAATCTTCTAAAAGTGTTTTTATCTGATAGCTAAGAGATAACAAAGACAGCCAGTCAAACATTTCAATAAAAATTTATCTTTACCTGTATATTAATATCTCCTTCTTCACATTCTTTCCTGTATTTCCTTGGGAGAGTCTCTACTTCACGGATAGCATCTATGGTGACTTGCTGAGGTAGCACCTCAAACAAAGATGTTAAATACATAATTATGGATTTCTGTTTAGGATGCTGAACAGCAACATCTAAAAGGGGAAGGAAATAAAGACCAGCTTAAATTAGATGTTCAAAATATGTGAACAGCTCAGTAGGAGATATAAAATAACTATCCTCAGCACCCATAAGCAATACTATTATATAATTTTTGCAGTACCATAGCTCATTAAGTTTATGTTTCATATAATGACAGAAGAGACAAGGCATAGACACTTTCTTAATTTTGTTCAGTATCTTATTTCTTTAAATTCTTCCCAATAAGCTTTTCCCAAATGCTCAAAGATATGCTGACATTTAAGATAATGCCAGATTTTATTAACATTATAAAAGTTAAGTCTAGAATTAAATTCCACAACATTTGTAACTAAAGTTTTCACATCATATACAGGTGAGCAGTTAGGAGCCAGCAGTCCTGGATTGTGAGAGAGACGTCTGAATGCTGGTTTAGGCCCGATCCCATCAGTCAGACATCCCCCAAGGGGTCCCAGATTGGAGAGGGTGCAGGCCTGGCTAAGGGACACCCTTTCCCCTTACCCCCCCTTCCCCGTGCATGAATTTCTTGTACCAGGCCTCTAGTACTAGTACAAAACTGCATTTCAGTAAAATTAAACCAAATGCTGAATTGGTTATCTAATAATTATATTTTCTTAAAACTTTAACTCTTCTGCTGGTATCAAATAACAATTTTCCAATGAGGTAATTAAATTTCCTCCTACAGGATCCTACAAATTGTTAAGTACAAAAGTCCAAATAACTGCAATAAAATGACTTCACCATGTTTCAAATGAAAGAACACTGCTCAGTTCTCATAATTCCTCCTAAAAAAAAAACAAACCACAAGAACAAAAAACACTGCTCTTCAAATATCCAAAATTGTGCAGCAAAATCAAGACTAAACTTAAGCACTGAACAATACCTTCAGGATCTAACAGCTTTTCAATTCCCAAGTACATTTGAGCCTGGCTGAAGGCATGTTCAAGTCTCTCAGGAGGGGACATCTTGACAACTCTATCCCAGCTGAAGAGATCAGGTCTGAGAATACCACACAAATAAAATACATTGAAGACAACACATGTGGAAACGAAGTGGTCATTGTTATAATCTAACACATTGCAGTTTTAGATTATTTTGTTTGTGAGTTTAAATTTAAAAGTTTAACTTTATATACCAAAACTTTGTCAAATATATAGTATTTTAAAGTAACTTATAAAAATAAAAACAATGGATAAAATATTCTAAGTTTCCTGTATTGGCTAAACATACCTATTAAATTTTCTAGAGTAATCACTAGGAGATTAAAAATAGTATATAATACTTTCCAAATAGTTAAAGAAAAATAAGAGGAGGATGAACCTATTAATATAAGATAAAAAGAAAAAAGACAGAGAAAAAGAAATAAAAAGCTCAAAATAAATAGGTAAAAAAATGAAAAATTAACCTAAATACATCAATTACCACCATTAATATTAATGAATTAATTCTCTAATTGAAAGACCACTATTAGCAGAGTGGAAAATCCAGCTTACACAGGATATTCCTAAACCAAATGTCCTGAGAGAATTATCCTCCACTCAACCTCTCCATATTATATTGCTTAGTATTTCATGTCTATCTAGATTTTCTTTTAATCCTAAAAACTGGACATTTTGTGTGCTGACTTACACAAAAGTTGATCATTTTTGTGCACTCCATCTGTTATTGCATCCTACACTCACCTACCTCCTGGGATTGCCTGGCCCACTCCACCCCTGATTCCTTTCAGACTTCCTCTCCTATTACTCCTCCCACTCACACCCTGCACCCACTGGCCTCCCCTCTTGCAGCTACATTTCTCTTCAGCATGTTTACCACAGCTTTTTGCTACACAACTCACATTTCCTATTCTTTCTTTATTGCCTGCCTCCCTCTAATTGCACATAAACCCCAAGGAGATAGGGGTGTTTACCTTTTTTCTCTGTTATACAACGTGAGCCTAACACAGGAAAAGTACTACAAACACACTTATTGAACCAATTAGGTAGTTAATGGAAAAAAGTTTAGGCTAAAACTCAATTTTTCTGACTACATGTCTTATCCAACTAGGAACAGTTAACCTCTCTAAACTGATACAGTGAAAAAGATTGGGTGTGGAGGTTCTCTAACCAAATTTTAATTATATATCTCAAAAAAAAGCTATAGCAAATATCATTATTATTGTAAAACATTAAAAACATGTCCTTCATTTTCAAGAACAAAATATTCTTCTCATTATTACCAATTCAAATCAATATTGTATTGAAAGACAAGGCACAAATGAACAGGGGAAAAAGAGAAGGGGAGGGGAAGAGAGGGAAGAGGAAGAGGGAGGAGGGGAGGGGAGAGGAGGGGACTATTATAATCTATGGATGGTCTACCAAAAATGCATTAATTCTGCAGAAACAAACTTAATTTTATAAAATTTTAACAAGTTTCTTGATCTAAGATGTAGTGGTATCAATTATATTTTTATATATAAGCACAGCATATACAGGAAACAAAACTTGAACCAATAAATTATTTAAAATGGCAATAAAACATATAAGAAATTTCACCTTTCACATTTAAATCCTTGATGCATCTGAAATTTATTTGTGGGTAAGGTGAGGTAAAGATCCAACTTAGTTACTTACATATGGGTAACCAGTTGTCCCATACCATCTATTTTAATAGCAATCAGTTCAGTTATATATCAGGATGGTGCTATTTCTGAGTTCTTTATTCTGTTAGGTTGAGTATAGAAACTGCCATTGTAGACTGGTGCAACCACTGTGGAGAACAGTATGGAGTTTCCTCAAAAAACTGAAAATGGAACTCCCATTTGACCCAGTAATCCCACTCCTAGGAATATATCCCAAGAAACTAGAAACACCAATAAGAAAGGATATATGCACCCCTATGTTCATAGCAGCACAGTCTACAATAGCTAGAATCTGGAAACAGCCTAGGTGCCCGTCAGCAGATGAATGGATCAAAAAACTTTGGTACATCTACACAATGGAATACTATGCTGCCATAAAAAAGAAGGAATTCTCATCATTTGCAGCAACCTGGATAGAACTAGAGAACATCATGCTGAGTGAAATAAGCCTGTCAATGAAAGAGAAATACCACATGGCCTCACTCATTTATGGATATTAGAAACTGCCATTGTTGTACGTCAAAATAACAGTCAAGCACTGGCAATTTCATATGGTTCAGCCTGTAGTTAAATTAGCGTACTTATTTATAGCACCATAGTTTTAATTAATGTAGCTTCATCATTACTTTTGGTTTCTGTTTGAGAAGTACTTCAGCCTAGTTCTGTTTCACAATTGTACTGGCTCTTCATGGGCTTTTGGTCTTTCATATATTTAGAAGCTGTTTATAAATTTCATGAAAAAAATAATTTTGTAGAATAAGTGGGGACTGCACTGAATTATAGAACTTTCCTTTTGGTATAAGAATGGACACTAGCACAATTCTTTGCATATATTTCTGATTAGTGCTGAATGAGTGGGACTGAACTATATGAATCATTTTAAATGTTTTAACTTATGAATATGTAGAAGCAGCTGTGGCTGTGCTGTGCCATTTAAGTCCACAGAATAAAGACTTGGTGGTAAGATTTTTTCCATGATTTCACTTTTCTTAATATTTTGGTAGGATGTGTACTGAGAGGACAGCAGTGCTAGTGGGGAGGGGCTTTAGGGAGGAGCAGTGAGGGAGGGAGGGAGGAGATACACATCGGAAAGCCCACAACTAAGGAGAGTCATTCTCATTTATGTCGGTGAAGCAGGGCGTTAAAGGCGAGCCCGTCTGTCCAGATGGTGGTGAGGTTGAGGACATTGACTTGGCTGTATGGCCTGGTGGACAGGCGCACCCAGCTCAGCAGGATCTTCTCCTTGTTTGTCTGCTGCAAGACTGACATGATGTCCTTCATGACATCTTTCACCTGCCAGAGAGACCATGTCCGCCTATGACGTAAAGCAACTACTGGGATCGAGTCCTTGAATGAGAACTATTTCATTACTTAACCATAGGGATCAGGTCACTAGTGATTCAATTTATTTCAAATTTCCCTTTAAACAGCGATTATTTTGAAGTACTATAATTTAGAAGGTGAGTTTTTACTTCACCATTATACATTACCATAGTAATTTCTATATCTTAACAATACTCATATTAGATTCAGTTACAATAAACATTACTTTCATAATCCCTAAAAGAGTAATATTTTAATACTATACATTTACAAAGAACTTTTGATAGAAAATCAACTGTTTTGATTTTCTACAAAATATAAGGATGCAAGGAAGACTTTTTTGACTGAATGCAAAATCAAAGAATGAAGTAACTTTCCCGATTATAATCAAGAACTAATATTGCACAGTATTATTCTAAAGAAATACATGTGTTTTAAGAAAGTGCTCAAAGAATGATGTGGATATGTCAAAAGGACACAGATCTGATTTAAGGTATGGTCAATCACATGGGCCAAATTTAGTATAATTTAAGCGTCAAAATCTATTTTCATAAAAGGGTAATATGCTAATTAGAGTGGATAGACAGATGTCTTCTGGATGTCCTTCCAGACGTATGTCCGGACAAAGCAGAGAGGTGCGATGAAAGTGCTGAGGGCAGTCAGCAGCTGCAGCAGCTGCAAGGGCTAAGGGCAGGTGGCTGTGGCCAGCAGTGACAGCAACAACGTGGTGATGGGGGCAGCACCTCCCCCTGATTGGCCTGATTGCCTCTCACAGAGGAAGGCCAGGCTGCAGCTTTTGCCCCTGGGGAACAGGCCTAAGTGATCAGTAGGACATCCCCTTAGGGCTCCCAGACCATGAGAGGAGGCAGGCTGGGCTGAGAGACACCCCTCCTCCACCCATAGTGCATGAATTTTCATGCACCAAGCCTCTAGTAAACAATAACAGCAAAAAATTTCAGCCTATTAAATACGTAAAAATCCTTGAGTGTACACTGTGTGTACATTGAATGAATAAAAAAGTGGATGGACAGACAGATAAAGAAGAGACAAGGGAAAGCCCTTCCTTACAATGTAAAAGGAACAATGACATTAGAAATTTACTTTTGGCCAAGCATCATAATAATAACTGATCAGCTAAGAATTCTGAATGGATCTTAAAACTAATTGGGAAGATTTGATAAGTAGCTGAATATTTACAGAGTCTCCAAGTATATCTCACAAGACATTTTTTAATAACATAGGGCAGTCACGTTTGGTGGAGGCATAGGCAGATACCACATTACCCAAACAATGAACGTTGACTCTGCCAGAACAAGCCTAACGGACAGTGTGTGCTTCCAGTTGAGTGCACTGAGAACAAATCAACATCACTTTTGTGGCATGCCTGCCCAAAATGAATAACCTGAATCTAATCATGATAAAATATTAGCCAAACCCACAGAAAGGGAGATTCTACAAAATAACTGTCCAGCGCTCCTCAAAAATGCCAATATAATAAAACACAAACACTCAGAAACTATTCTGGATTAAAGAAGATAAAAGAGACATGATAAGTAAGTGAGAACTATTAATGTTATCATACACATTTTATATTATGTTAATATATAGTAGTTATGTAAGAGAACTCCTTTATTTTAGGAGAACAATATGTTTTCAGAAAATACACACTGAAGTATTTAGGCAAAGAGAAAAAGAGAAAACACAAATATAGACAATTGTTAACCTTTGGGGAATCTGAGTAACAGTACCTGGAAATTCTTTAAGCTATTTTAGCAAGGTTTTGATGTCTGAAATTTTCAAATTCAATATTTTAAAAAGGCATCTTCTTTTTGTCTAGGCTAGGAAAATAGAGCAGTTTGTCAGTTTCTTTCATTCCAAACGGTTAGGCAGTTAGGCATTGAATTGTGCCCTCCACAAAATTCTATGTTGAAGTCCTATCCCCGGTACCTTGTAATGTGACTTTATTTAGAGAGTCCTGAAAGAGGTAATTAATGCAAGTGGAGATCATATGGAGGGGAGAGCTCTCATCAAATATGACTAGTTTCTTGGCATCAGAAGCAAAGATTAGGATATGACATACACAGAGGGAAGACCATGTGGATTCAGAGGGAAAAAGGACCCATAAGCCCAGGAAAGAGGCTGCAGGAAAAAAAAATCATTGCTGACACCTTGATCTCAGATTTGTAGCCTCCAGAATTGGGAGAAAATAATTTTGGTTGTTAAAGCCACCCGGTTTGTGGTGCTCTGTGATGCAGAGCTAAGAAACGAATACACAAAGGACACATTTCCAATGCCCAGTAATAAGTGACTGAAAATCCCCCATCTGCCAGTGCAAAATGATGCTTCACAGCAAACCCAGTGTCAGCTTGTGCTTTCCATCTACAATGTCAGTTCCTCCGATATTCACCAAATCCACCTGACACAATAAGAGAGAATAAAGGTTAGATAAAGAAAATAAGACAAGTTCTCCATGGAAGCTGAGGGTTTTGGTTGAGCACATCTGGACAGCCATACATGTGAATGATCAGAGAAATCAGGTAAACTTAAATCTCAAAAAATAAAAAATATGTTCTTATACTAACTCATTAATCAGAAAAAGAGCGACTACTCCTTTACTCATAGGAAAATGTTTCCATAAAGGAGCCGAGGTCCAGGCACAGAGCAGGTGGCTGGTTTCAACAGTAAACAATCCTGATGGCACCCATGCGGCCCCATTACCTGACTAACTTACATTGTTCTGATGTAAACCCTGCAGCACTCTGTTGACTTTATTTAAAGCATGCACCCTTGTGGAGCCACGTTCCTTCGGTTGGAAAACAAAACACAACATCAAGTGAGACAGTCCCTCCACAGCCTGACCAAGAACAACACTGAGACGGACAGAGCACAGCAGCTCGGCATGGAGACCCCTCTATGCCTGAAGCTCTGGCTGCTTGTCAGGCCGTGTGGGGGCTGGTGCTGATGGTGAAAACTTCCCAACTCTAGCACCTTAAGGCAGTCATTACCTAGCTTGCCAGGACACTGAACCCTCCCCGGGAGCTTCCAAAAATACCAGTGCCTCTCTAACCTAGTGAGTCGGATGCAGTGCAGGTTTGGAATTGTTAGAATTCCCTGCTGATTCTAAGGCAAAGACCAATTTGGGAGACAGAGCTTCTTTTCTCTAAATCGGTCTGGGTGAAGGAAGTTCAGAAATCGCATTACATCCACACTTCACAAATGCCGACAGAGCAGGGGGACTCAGGGGCACTATCCCAGGCTCCAGCCAGCATTGCAAGGGCCCACTGGGAAGGCGGGAATTGCCACTGGGGAAAGGTGATCTAGGAGGCCTCTTCCTGCCTCACTGGCCAGGGAATCTTGTCTGAGAGAGGGATCAGCCAATTCAACAGGCCTACCCACCATCGGGAAGGCAAAAGGGAGAGTGTAGCACCCCACACTTTGGTAAGAAAGGAATTCATCTTTGGGAGTGCATCTCTCTATACCTCTTATACTAATTCTACCTCTGGTGTTCAAATCTGTATTAATAAAACTGCATCCTCTGCATTAGCAGAGCTATTTCTGTGAAAGTGTATCGATACAATGCCTTGCACAATAAGTAATAGAGTGGGATTTGATGGGGAAATAAAATAATACTGAAAATTTGAATAAAAATAAATCTCATGGCTGAAACTGGTTTGACTCAGTGGATAGAGCGTCAGCCTATGGACTGGGAGGTCCCAGGTTGGATTCCTCAATGGCATGTACCTTGGTTGCAGGCGCATCCCCAGTAGGGGGTATGCAAGAGGCAGCTGATCGATGATTCTCTCTCATTGATGTCCCTCTCTCTTCCTCTTTTTTAAAAAAAATCAACAAAATATATATTTAAAAAAATAAATAAATAAATAAATAAATAAATATCATAATTTGAACAGCCTTGTTTTAATATTTGTTTTTTTTAATAAGTTTTTATTGTTCTTATTATTACAAATGTTCTTTCCCCCCCCCCCCAACCATTGCTCTCCTCCACCAGGTTCCCACCCCACCCTCTGCCCTTTTCCCATTCCCCATTGTCCTCATTCATAGGTGCACAGTTTATGTTCAGTCTCTTCCCACATCCCCCTCTCCCCTTTTCCCCAAGAATAGTCAGTTCACTCCCCTTCCATACCTCTGATTCTATAATATTCAACAGTTAATATTGTTTATCAGATTTTTTTAATTTACTTGGTTTTTAGATTCACTTGTGGATAGTTACATACTTGTTGTTCATAATTTTTATCTTTATTTACTTTCTCTTCTGAAAGAACCCCCTTCAGCAATTCATATAATTCTGGTTTGGTGTTGATAAACTTCTTTAGCTTTTTTTTTATTAGTGAAGCTCTTTATCTGACCTTCGATTCTGAGTGATAGCTTTGCTGGATAGATTATCTTTGGCTGTAGGTTCTTACTATTCATCACCTTGAATATTTCTTGCCATTCCCGTCTGGCCTGCATGGTTTCTGTTGAGAAGTCAGCTGACAATCGTATAGGTGCTCCTTTATAGGTAACTACCTTCTTTGCTCTTGCTGCTTTTTATATTCTCTCTTTGTCTTTTGCTCTTGGCATTTTAATTATGATGTGTCTTGGTGTGGTCCTCTTTGGATTCCTTTTGTTTGGAGTTCTGTGAGCTTCCTGGACTTGTAAGTCCAATTCTTTCAACAGGTGGGGGAAGTTTTCTGTCACTATTTCTTTTAGTATGTTTTCGATATCTTGCTCTCTCTCATCTTCTTGGACCCCCATAATTCTGATGTTGGTTCGCTTGAAGTTGTCCCAGAGGTTTCTTACATTATCTTCAATTTTCTGGATTCTCTTGCCTTCTAGCTTCTGTGGAGGAGTGTCTTCTGGTTCTTTATGTTCCAAATCTTTTACTTGATTCTTGAGATCTTCCATTCTGTTTTTAGGACTCTGTATAATATATATATATATATTTTTATTTCAGACAATGTATTCTTTATTTCTTGTTGATCCCTTATCATTTCTTGTTGATCCCTTATCATTTCTTGTTGACTCCTTATTAATTCTAGTTGATCTCTTTTCATATCCTCATAGGTCTTATCCATCTTTTCTAGGAAATTCTTGAAAAACCTTATAAGCGTAGATTTGAACTCTATATCCAGTCGCTTTTTGTCCGCCATTTCTTTCGTTCGTGATCTATTTCGTTGTCGCATTTCGCAGTTACAGATGGGAAGGGATTTCAGGGTGGAGCCTACAGCCTTGGCTTCCGTCAGCCCCGCCCTATGCGGCTCCTGTGTCTCAGGGTCCTTCAGTACTCGCTGCAAAGCGCCTCTGAGAGAAAGGTACCCTCAATTTTCGCCTGCTGCCAAACAGTCTATGCTCTCCCCCAATGAGCCCGGTATTGGGGTTCAGTTCAGTTGGAAGTGGAGTTGGAGGTGGCGTTCAGAGCAGACTGGAGCCCCAGTCTCCTTCCGGCCAGGGCAATCCCGCAGCTCAGCCGACCGTCCCTTCTCTGCACGCAATGTGCGCGCCGCCCGGACCTCCTTTCGCCACTCCCCCGGGGTTCAGCCTTACAGCCCAGCTCCCTCTGTGTGAGCCTGGGTCCCCGGGGTCTGGCCTAGAACTGGGGTTCAGAGCAGTCAGAACTGGGGCCCAAAACAGTCTGAGTTTTATCTCCTTCCAGCTAGGGAACGCCAGCCAGGCACTCAGCCTCCCTCCTCTCTGCCTCCGTCCTCTCCGCATGCAGCATGTCTCCGTACCTTGGGCCTTTCCAGCTCCTCTGCGCTTCCTTCTGGTTTTCTCCTTGTTTCTCGTTGTAGAATTTCCAGTCAGTCGACTTTCCTGTAGTTCTGGGTAATGTCCATTTTATATTTTAGTTGTATTTTATTGAAATTGTTGTGTGCGGCTGCGGCTAGGTGTTTACCTGGGCGCAGCCATCTTGGATCCTCCACAAATCTGGTAGTTGGTGCTGTTAGCCAGCAGGGAGAGTCTATGTTTTAATATTTGTTAAATAACATTGAACCGTGTCTCTAAATGCTCTGCTATTCAAAACATGACAGCTACACTTTTAAATTCTTTAATATTCTCTACTGGGCTGTCCAAGAACAAATATTTGAGTCATTTTATCTTTGATAAACATATAGCACCCTGCCAGGAAATCTGAATATTGCTCTATCAATAAGTTCATTGGAACACTTTTTTTTTTTTAAAACATCTGTATTTCAGCTTTTACATTTTGAGCAGCCGCACTGGGTCCTCAAGTGCCACTAACGCTGGGCCTGGCTCCCCAGGCTGACGCCTCTTACCAGCGATGCTCCCGTGAGGCCTTCCAGAAGATCCAACAGCTTCCTTCCTTCTGTGAGGTCTGTGAACATATCGCTGATGGGAGGCTTCCCACTCTGCATAAGAAACAGTAAAATACCACTTAAAGCAGCAGCAAAAATTCCATACATGCCTGGCAGGCAAATGAATGGTTTATTTTTTTCTAATGATCAGCTGACTATTCAGCTTTGCCTTGTATAAAAAGAACAAATACAAACACAGAGAACGTTGAAATCTCATCACAAATGTTGTGAGCTGAAGGATTTAAAGTGCATTATTTCCTAGGAAGGGAGCAAATAAAACTGTGGTTGATGTCACTATGCCTCAACAATGGTATGTGGTCCTGAGAAGGAAGAAGAAGATACAGTCAAAATGTAAATGAGCCTCCGGACACCTGGGTGCACAGGCCAATGAAAAGTGTGCGGGTCCTCAGTCCATCACTGCCCTTCCATTCACAGTAGGAGAATGTCTGTTTGCATTTCCATTATGGGAACATGAATTTCAGTTCTTGGGTGCTAGGTCTGTATTTCTAGCCATTTCAGTACTGAATGATTAATATGCTTTGGGCTCTATGTGGAAGCTCAGTATTGGTTCAGTGTTTTCCATAACAAAGCTGATAGAATCCTTAAACTCTCATCCTCTCATCCCTGAGCAGCTTCCCCTGTAAACAGGCTCTGGTGTTTGAAACCAGGAGATGCCGCCGTGTCCCAGGCGCATCCCATCCTGACTGTTGTGCGATCAGACGGGTTGTGTGCAGTGGAGCCATCACCACACAGAAAACCAGGAAGCTCCGCCCTAATCCCAGTTTGACCATTAACTTGCTGGTGAAGCTAAATCAGCTACTGAACCTGTTTGAGTCACAGATCATGGTGAAGATCAAATAACATATACTACAGGAAAATGTCCAGAAAATGATAAAGTCCACTGTAGTTAATAGTATATCATTCTGTCACATCAAATTACTCCCTTCTAATAAAAAATTCTCAGGCATTAATAGTCCTAGATGCTTTCAGTAATAAAGATATTTTATAAGCAATAATTTTTTTCCTTTCTTCCCTTTTCACTTTAAAAAACATATGCATAAAGTCATATGAAGCAAAATTTTCCTCTGAGCTTGAAATGGAGGAGGAAAGGGGGAGCCGTCTGAGGTTTCCAGAAACTTCACATGTATCCTCTTTACCTCTCCTCTTCATTCATTACATTTTTTAATGAAGTGCAACAGTCAGTCAACAAACTATTTCTAACATGCGGCTTTTCCATATGCTCTAAATCACACATGTCAAACACAAGGCCCGCGGGCCAAATCCGGCCCGCCAGGCCTTGCAATGTGGCCCGCACTGCGCTGTCATCACTGCACTCCACTGCGTTCCATCACAATGACGCGCGGTGACATAGGAGGCTTGTGATCTCGCCGGCCGCCTCCCCGGCCGCCTGCCGGCCTCGGTACTTGCTATCTATTGTATCATGCATGCGCATAGATAACAAGTCACGCGAGATTCAGGAGGCGTGACCTATAGTCCGGCATCCAATGTGGTTGTGCGGGTGGCAGAGCAGAGGAGAGAGTGAGTGTGTGGGCATAAAAAATACACAGCAGAAGCTGCCAGTTCCTGGCATAAAGTGCAGGCATAAAAATCGCAACAGAATCTGCTATCTGTACCTAGCCAGGCATTTATTGACTGACTTTTTTTTTCTCCACTCCATCTGCCAAATCAAGCTATCCCTGTGCAGTTTTCAACTTTTTCCTTCTAACGCAGATTTCCAATAAACTACATCTTTTACTGCCAATATTGATCCCAAAATGTCCAGGAAAAGAAAAGTTGATGGTGAAGGCAGACAATTTAATGACAAATGGGAAAATGAATACATGTTTGTGCTTAGAGAGGGCAAACCAGTGTGTATATTGTGTTATGAGACAGTGTCGGTGATGAAAGAGTACAATATACGTCGTCATTTTGACACCAAACATAATGTTAAGTATGGCAAATATACTTTGGAAGAAAAGCATAAAATTGTTAAAGAACTAAAAGGCAAACTGCAATCATAGCAGCAAATGTTTACAAAGGCTACAGCGAAAAATGATGCTGCAGTGAAAGCAAGCTTTATAGTGGCTGAAGAAATTGCCTGTACTTCAAGGTGTTTTTCAGAGGGTGCCTTTTTGAAGCAATGCATGCTAAAAGTGTGTGAGCAAGTATGCCCAGACCAGATACAGAGTTTTCAAAATGTCAGTTTGTCAAGAAACACCATTGCAGATAGAGTTCAAGAACTCTAAGGAAATCTATCATCACAGCTGGCCGAACAGGCATGCAGTTATCTCGCTTTTTCACTTGCTATCGATGAAAGCACAGACAACACTGATACAGCGCAGCTGTCCATCTTTATATGTGCTATGAAGACCGACCTCTCTGTCACTGAGGAACTTTTGGATGTAACTGCCATGCATGGGACGACAACTGGTAGAGATATATTTGAGGCTGTGGAGAAATCTATAAATAATTTTAAATTACCCTGGGAAAAGTTGGTGGGGCTAACTACCGATGGCGCACCTTCAATGTGTGGAGAAAAGAAAGGCTTGGTTGGACTAATGAAGGAAAGAATGCAAAAAAGTCACTGCCACACACCCTTGATTACTTATCATTGCATTATCCACCAAGAGGCTATGTGTGGGAAAGTTCTGGACATGAATGACATAATGACCACAGTCATTAAAACTATTAACTTTATACGGGCACGTGGCCTGAATCATCGCCAGTTCCAGCAGTTTTTACAGGAGGTGGGTGCAGAGCATGGAGACGTGCCATACCACACAGAAGTAAGATGGCTGAGCAAGAGCACAGTCCTCAAAAAATTTTTTGAGCTCAGAGAACAAATTGCTCTTTTCATGGAAAGTAAAGGAAAGCCCTTGCCTGAACTGTCGGATCCCGCCTGGCTATGTTATTTTGCTATGATGTGTGACATATGCGAGCATCTCACCCAACTGAATCTGAAGCTGCAGGGACACAAACAAGTCATCACGAAGATGTCTGACATGATCACAGCATTCCAGCGTAAACTTCAACTATGGAAGTCCCAACTGGAACAGGACAATCTTGCCCACTTTCCCGTTTGTTTGAGTATCTCAACCACTATTTCTGGTACTTTTCCTTGCAGTCGGCTGGCTACCAAAGTTAGCTGTTTACTAAGTAAATTTGAGCGGCGCTTCTCTGACTTTAGAACACAGCACTCAGGCTTTGACATCTTTGCCAATCCTTTTACAGTTGATGTCAACAATGTGCCCCATCACCTTCAGATGGAGATAATCGAGCTTCAGTCTGACAGTGGCCTGAAATCAAGGTTTCAGGATGTTGAAATTGAGGACTTCTACCCTCTACTGCCCCCTGACTCAATGCCAGAGCTCCGACTTCATGCTGCCTGTATTCTATCCATGTTCGGGAGGGCCTATCTTTGTGAACAGATGTTTTCAATAATGAATCTGAACAAAAACAAGCACAGATCACGCATTACCGATGACAACCTCCATGCTGTTTTGCGGGTTGCTACAGCCCAAGAAATAAAACCGAACATTGACTCATTGATCCGGGGAAAACGGTGTCAGACATCTAGCCAGAAAACAAAACAATGAGCATTTTAGGTACATCCCAATATTACTGTTTTGCTTGATACCAATATTACTGTTTTGCTTGATAGCATGTGAGTTAGTTAACAGCACTGTTAAGGAAAAGATTGTTCCACTCATTTTAAATTCACATTTCTGGTTAACATTGTCAGTTTATGACTGTTCAGTAAACCATTCGGCCCGCGATTTAGGCTGGATTTTAGATTTTGGCCCCTTCTCTGATTGAGTTCGACACCCCTACGTAGAGAGTAGGCAGCTGGAACATTTGGTTGGAGAGAGGAGTGTGGGCTTCGGGAGAAGTGGGGTTTCCCAGCACAGAGTGGGTGGCGGGATTCCTCCCATGTCATACAGTGATAAGTGGGATCTCTGCGGTGTCAACATGATTTGGTCGAGGGCCATCCTTGTGTATCACATAGGAGTGTGGGCGCTGGGAGTCCACAGGTCACAGTGCAATGTGTGGAAATCCTCAACTGTCCCGTGCACAGTGTGACGTCTGGGGTGTCACATGTAAAGTGTGTGTTAGGAGCCCAACGTATTCACAGTTGAATGTGTGCCATGGGGCACCCAGTGTGTGTCGTAGGAGACTGGGCAGTGACAGCCCTCAGGTTAAACAGTAGAGAGCGCTGCAGATATACTGGAACTGCCACACTGAAAAAAGAAAAGAACTCAACAGAGTTCGCCAATGGTAGTGACCAAGATGGCCAAGTTTTAACCGGCCCGGAGGCAGGATATGTCCTGCCCCCCAAGCCAGGGGCAGGCACTGTGGGAGCTGCCCAGGCCGTGCCTGAGAGAGGCGACCACGCTGAGGGTGGGTGTGTCAGGCTGGTACCTGGTACCTGTCCCAACGGTGGGTGGGAGGGCAGCGAAGTGGCCCCTTGGACGTCGGTGGCGGGGACTGTCGCTTTGCTCCCCATCCAGACATCGGTGGGAGGCCCTTCACGTGCGTCAGTGCAGGTGCCAGCTGGGGGCGTGTCTTGGGGCGCAGTGACCGTGGCTGCTGCACTTGGTTTCGGACTTTTGGAGAAAAGGGCAGGTCACTCTGATATTTACCAAACAGCCGTAAACTTACCTGTGCACACCTGGGCACAATTCTCATAGTTTATGCACAGATTTAAAAAGTGTCTTTCTTGAGAGTATGTGTGAGTTTATGTGTGTGCACGTATGTGCGTGTGTGCGCGCACGTGTGTGTATAGAAATAGTCTTACAAATGGGAGGTATGGGAGAAGGAAACACATGAATTTGTGCCTTTGAGCAAATAGCAGTGACATTACAGGAGCTGAAATGTCAGTTTTAAAGGCTTCTGCCCCAACTACTTCCTGATTTCTGTGGCTAGACAAGGGGACATTGTAGCTGTTAGATTAGCCCTAGCCAGTTTGCTCAGTGGTTACTGTCAGCCCTTGGACTGGAGGGTCCTGGGGTTGATTGTGGTCAAGGTCATGAACGTCGGCTTCAGGCTTCCTAGCCCCGGTTGGGGCATGTGCAGGAGGCAACTAATCAATGTATCTGTCCAGAATTGATGTTTCTCTCTTCCTCTCCCTTGCACTCACTCTCTCTCTCTTAAAAAAAAAAAAATCCAACTTAAAAATATTATTAGTGAGGATTAACCAATATATATATATAATTATTTTGGGGGAGAGGAGTAATTTTTTCAGTCCTTCCTGGTGACCAAACTTGAATTTTTAAGAAGAATATATTAACTTATTAAATGGGAGCATTCGGAACGTGGGGGATCTTCAGAGGAATGGAATTCTGGGATGCTCACATGTTAAAAGCCTGCCCACCAGTGACGCAGAAGGAGTACCTGTTCTCAGATAGCCATCCTCTTCCATCTCATCATCATTGTCAAGCAACATGACTGGAGAATGCCAGTCTTGTTCCGGGATGTGAAGATCACTTGAAAAAGGACCCTTACAACATTGAAATACAGAATTTTAAAAGGTATTAGGCAATACAAAAGAGCTGAGGCACTGTAATCTGAGAAGTAAAGGTGGAAAAATTCATAAGGAAAAAAAGTTTAGATTTTTGTGTTTGTTTGATTGACATGTGCTACAGAGTCCTCGAAGTTCCTTAAAATATTTCCATTAATTATGTTTATCCTACCTAATAAACCATCACTCTGCTACACGCACAAGCCATGCCCACCAGCCACGTTTATTTGTTTATGCAAATAAACCCAACCAATATGGCTATCAGGAGGGAGGCTTGAGTTTCCCCGGCAACAGAGGAAGCCAAGCTTTCCACACATCCTGGTGGGCCCAGGACTCCACTCAAGGCTACAAAGTTTTGATTATAGAAGGCAAATAAATCTAAACAGAAATGGTGGCAGTCATGGAGCAAGCAGGATGCTTGGCTCTGCTCCAGGCTACAAAGCTTCAAAAGTAGAAGTTAAATAAATTCCAGATACCAGGGCCTCTGTTTGGGTCACCCGGGGGAATGGCCAGCCTGCAAACCACCACAGTCCCCTCACCCAGGCCGCCCCACACCTCAAGGGAAACCCCCCCCATCCAGGACACCCTGAGGGCAAACCAGCTGGCCCCCACCCATGCACCAGGCCTCTATCCTATCTAATAAAAGAGTAATATGCAGACTGACCATCACTCCAACACACAATATGGCTACCCCAAAGTGGACAAAGATCCTGCCTCCATGTGGACACAAGATGGCCAGCAGGGGAGAGCAGTTGGGAGGGACCAGGCCTGCAAGGGAGGGTAGTTGGAGGCAGTCAACCCTGCAGGGGAGGGCAGTTAGGGGTGGCCAAGCCAGCAGAGGAGGCAAGCTGGGGGCAAATAGGCTTGCAGGGGAGCAGTTAGACATCAATCAGGCTGGCATGGGAGTGGTTAGGGGGTGATCAGGCTGGCAGGCAGGCGAGCAGTTGGGAGCCAGCAGTCCTGCATTGTGATAGGGATGTCTGACTGCCCGTTCCACAGGGATTGAGTCTAAACAGGCAGTTTAACATCGCTGGAGGTATCCCAGATTGGAGAGGGTGCAGGCTGGGTTGAGGGACACTTCCCTACCCCGTGCACAAATTTGATGTACCGGGCCTCTAGTATTCTAATAACGGGCCCTAAGTCTCACTGAGGCTCCTCACTCCCACTCCTCTCAGGGGGCTTCCAGCTCTGGTTCCACTATGACGGCCTTGGTCTGCGGAGTCAGATGCTCTGACCTTCACCCTCCCCTGTCCCAGGCCTCCCCCCTCGCCAGGACTGGCCCCAGAGCTGCCTCGGAAGAGGGTCTGGTAGAGGAGAGATGGCAGAACGGGGATGGTGGAGCACAGCCAACAGGGGGCGCCAGAGCCGACTCTGTGGGCCTATCCAGGCGGGGCGGGGCCTCTCCCCAAAGGCCTTCTCCCAGGATCCCCAGCGCCATGGCCTCCAGACCCTGCCGCAAGGGAACCTGGGAGAGGGTGGGGAGTGGATCCCGAATGTCACTCTGTGGGCCATGGGGATGCGCCTTGGGGAGTGCCCCCAACCCCTCAACTGCAATGAGGAACACAGCCCCCTCCTGACCAGGGTGCGGGGCGAGGGCAAGTCCCAGAACTTCCACTGAGAGGGCCCAGCCCTGGGTCCCAGGCTGAACCAGATGCCCCCCGCACGCCCTGCCAATCACCCCAGGTGGTGGTGTCCATGTTGTATGCCTCTCTCCCTGCTCTCTGCCCTTCGCCTTCTGCCCTCTCACCCACCTTCCCTACCCGTCTTCTTCCACTGCCCCACCTGCCCCCCCTGCCCCCAGCCAGAGGACTGGGAAGGGCCTTCTGCCGACCACTTCCTGCGATGCTGCCGACGGCCACACGGGGGCAGCAGAGCCCTGCATGTGCTGGTGCTGGTGCCCAGCTCAGAGCTGCTGTGCTAGGCCTGGGGCCAGGAGTGGGCCAGAGGGAACGCCTGCTGGAGGTCAGCCTGGTCACCTGACCTCTGTCCCAGGTCACTCAAGCCCTCTCCCTACTCACTGACCCTTGTCCATGTCCCAGACCCCCAGCCTTGGTCACCTGGGACCCACACGCCAGGCTGAGCTCACCACAACAGCGCGGCCATGGGGCTGAGCAGCTGGGTCTGTGGTGAGCGTCCACCCTGCGGGCAGTGCTTGGAGACCCCCCCGGGGGGGGGGCCTGTACATGAGGTGAGTGCTGGGACACAGCCCAGGGACCACACTCCCGGTCCCCGGTCCTGTCCGGGCACCTCCACGTGGGGACACAGTGGGGCAGGAGGCGGTGCCGGGGTGTCTGCATGGAGACAGCGGGGCCTGAGGGAGGGCCAGCGGGCGGCGGCCATGCGGGTCCAGGTGAGTAGGTGGCAAACACACTCCAGGGTACAGGGTCTATGGGACCCCCGGGGACTCCCCAGGCGGTGACCCTGCATGTGGGTGGGGTGATGAGCTCCCAGCGGCCCCCTGTGTGAGGTGAGCACTTTGCCATCAGCTTTAGAGCAGAGACAGGGCGTCATCGCCCTCAGCGTCAGGAAGGCGGCTCCTGCTGACCCTCCTGCTGGTTCTGAGCCCGGAGCTGAGGTCTGGGGCGCAGCGGGCTCTGTAGGGTCCCTGGCCCTCGGGGACGGACGGGTCACTGGGAGGAGGCCGCTGTTGGGTGGACGCCTCAGCCCACCTCCTGGTCTCCAGCAGGGAGTACAGCAGCCACAGGGCCCTGGGGGGGAATCTGGAGCTTGTGCAGTGGCAAAGGAGTCCACCAGGGGGCGCCCGATCCTGCTCTGTGGTCCCAGGGGTGGGGGTGGGGGGGTAGGGGGGTGGACAGGTCTGCAGGGGCCGTGACCCTGGGAGGACCTGCCAGTGACCAGAGCCCACGGGGCCCTGGCTGCCTCCCGAGTGGCCTGTCCCTGTCCACCTGTGCCTAGCCGCCTGCCCTTCTGTCTTCTCAACCTGTTCAAGCCTCAAAATGCCAGAATGTGTGTATGATTGTGTGTATGTGACTGTGTGTGTGTGATTGTGTGAGTGTGTGTGATTGCGTGTATGTGATTGTTTGTGTGTGATTGTGTGAGTGTGTGTGTGTGTAAGAGTGAGTGTGTGTGTGTGAATGTGTATGTGATTGTGTGTGTGTGTGATTGTGTGAGTGTGTGTGTGTGAGAGTGAGTGTGTGTGTGTGTGTGTGTGTGTGTGTGTGTGTAGAGCTGGCCGGTGTTCCCCAGTTCATACACTGAAATCCTACCCCCAGGAGGTGGGCCCTGTAAGAGTGAACGAGGGGTCACCTTCCGGCCAGATCACCAAAGAGCCTGACCTTAAAGGAGGAGATTGGGACATGGACACATGCAGGGAGCGGTCCCACAAGGATACCTCTGCCCCTGCTGCTGCTCAGAGGAGCCCTTGTGGGGTGTCCACTCCGGAGCCCAGGCCTCATGTCCGCTGCCAGGCCACGCAGTATCTGCTCCTAGGTCCCAACTCCCCAGTCCCTGCTCCCTGTGACTGTGTGCGCCTCTCAGGCGGGTACCAGGTCCCGTCCATCGCTCTGTCTCCAGCGTCACACATACTTTCCAGGAAGACTTTCCACCTGGGGGTCCATGGAGCACGGCGTGTGTCCTGGAATCTGGAGCATGTGAGTCTCAGCAGGCACCCACCCCTGCAGGCTCCCCACCCCTGTTACACCCAGATTTCGTGATCCCCAAGGACAGGGAGCCGAGTCCGATGCAAAGAACAAAAGAGCCTCTTATCCATGCTAGCATGGGCTCTGTCCCACTCACACCGACAGACAGCATGGTAGAAGAGCACGGGCTTCAACAGATCAAGTGGTTTTATAGGTAGATGTGGTGATGTCACTGCTTTGGCTGACCCAGATTGGTTGGGTGAGGGCTAGGGTCCAGTTACAAAATGGAGGATAGCTCTGCCATGCCTCACAGTACAAAATGGAGTCAGGAGTTAGTCTCAACCTGCCCTGAGCTCTCACCCCCAACCCCCTAACTCCGGCCCTGAGGCTCGCTGAGCCCAAGCTCCCACCCTTCCCAGGGCTTCCAGCTCTGGCTCTGCTGTGACCGCCTTGGTCCGTGGACACAGATCCTCTGATCTCTCCCCCCCCCCCCACTTCCCTCAGGCCTCCCCTACCCCACCAGGACTGGCCCCAGAGCTGCCTGGGAGGAGGGTCTGGTGGAGGAGAGATGGCAGAACGGCAATGGCCAGTGTGGCCACCAGGGGGCGCCCGAGCCAGCTCTGTGGGCCCATCCTGGGGGGCCATGGCCTCACCCTGCAGGTGCCAAAGGCCTTCACCCAGGATCCCCAGCGCCATGGCCTCCAGACCCTGCCGCAAGGGAACCTGGGAGAGGGTGCGGAGTGGATCCGGAATGTAATTCTGTGGGCCATGGGGCTGTGCCTCAGGGAGTGCCTCCCCCCTCCAACCTCCCCCAAACTGCAATGAGGAACACAGCACTCTCCTGACCAGGGTGCAAGTGACCCCTCAGGCCTCCAACCTCAGGCTGGGCTGGGCCTGGAGCCCTTAGGACAGCAGACACGCCTGGTGCCGCACCACATGATCCTCCCTGGGGGTTGTTCTCAGGACTTAGAGGCCACACCCCTGAGAGGGTGGGGGGCGAGGGCAGGTCCCAGAACTGCCCCTGAGTGGGCCCAGCCCTGGGCTCTAGCCTGAACCAGATCCCCCAAACCTAGGTGGTGCTGTCCATGTTTTATGCCTTTCCCCCTGCTTTCTGCCCTTTGGCCTCTGACCTCTGCTCACACCTTCCTATCAGCCCTCTCCCCCTGCCCTTTGCTCCCACCTGCCCCACCTGCCCCACCTGCCCCAGACAGAGGTCCTGATGACCACCTGATGCGATGCTGCTGAAGGCCACACAGGGGCAGCAGAGCCCTGCGTGTGCTGGTGCTGGTGCCAGCTCAGAGCTGCTGTGCTGGGCCTGGGGCCAGGAGTGGGCCAGAGGGGACACCTGCTGGAGGTCAGCCTGGTCACCTGACCCCTGTCCCAGGTCACTCGAGCCCTCTCCCAACTCACTGACCCTTGTCCAGGTCCCAGCCCCCCAGCCTTGGTCACCTGGGACCCACCCGCCAGGCTGAGCTCACCACAACAGCGCGGCCATGGGGCTGAGCAGCTGGGTCTGTGGTGAGCATCCACCCTGCGGGCAGTGCTTGGAGACCCCCCCGGGGGGGGGACCCTGGACACGGAGATGGGTGCTGGGACACAGCCCAGGGACTACACTCCCGGTCCCCGGTCCTGTCCGGGCACCTCCACGTGGGGACACAGTGGGGCAGGAGGCGGTGCCTGGTGCCTGCAAGGAGACAGCGGGGCCTGAGGGAAGGCCAGCGGGCGGCGGCCAGGAGGGTCCGGGTGAGTAGGTGGCAAAGACTCACACTCCAGGGTGTAGGGTCTATGGGACCCCCGGGGACTCCCCAGGCGGTGATCCTGCATGTGGGTGGGGTGAGGAGCTCCCAGCGGCCCCCTGTGTGAGGGTAGCATTTTGCCATCAGCTTTAGAGCAGAGACAGGGCTTCATCGCTTCAGCATCGGGAAGGCAGCTCCTGCTGACCCTCTTGCTGGTTCTGAGCCTGAGAGGAGCCCCTCACCACCTCCGGGGACCCGGAGTTGAGGTCTGGGGCGCCCGCTGGCTCTGCAGGATCCCTGGCCTTTGGGGACAGACGGGTCACTGGGAGGAGGCCACTGGTGGATGGACGTCTGGGCCCACCTCCTGGTCTCCAGCAAGGAGTCCAGCAGCCACAGGGGCCCTGGGTGAGTCTGGAGCGTGTGCAATAGCTCAGGAGGGCCACCAGGGGGCGCCCAAGCCTGATCTGTGGTCACAGGGGGGAAGGGGGACACAGGGGTCTGTAGGAGCAGTGACCCAGGGAGGACCTGCCAGTGACCAGAACCCATGGGGCCCTGGCTGCCCCCAGAGTTGCCTGTCCAGCCCCCCCCCCCTGGTGCCTGGCCGTCTGCCCTGTGACTGGGTCCTTCTCAACCCTGTTCACATCTCAAAATGCCAGGGTGTGTGTCTGTGTGTGTGTGTGTGTGTGTGTGTGTGTGTGTGTGTGTGTAGAGCTGAATAGTGTCCCCAATTGACCCATTGAAATCCCAGCCCCCAGGAGGTGGGCCCTGCAAGAGGTGAAGGAGTAAGACAGGGTCACCTCCTGGCTGCATCCCCTAAGAGTCTGATCTTAAAGGAAGAATTAGGACAATGACAAGTGCAGGGGGGAGGTTACTCGAGGACACCTCCCCGCCCCCTGCTGAACCAGATCCCTCTCACCCCCAGGTTGTGCTCTCCATGTTGTATGCCTCTCCCCCTGCCCTCTGCATTTTGGTTTCTGACCTCTGCTCTCACCTTTCTATCAGCCCTCTCCCACAGCCCTTTGCTCCCACCTGCCCCAGCCAGAGGTCTGGGAAGGGCCTCCTGCTGACCATGTGCTGCGATGCTTCTGAAGGCCACACGGGGGCAGTAGAGCCCTGTGTGTGTTGGTGCTGGTGCCCAGCTCAGAGCTGCTGTGCTGGGCCTGGGGCCAGGAGTGGGCCAGAGGGGACGCCTGCTGGAGGTCAGCCTGGTCACCTGACCCCTGTCCCAGATCACTCGAGCCTTCTCCCAACTCACCGACTCTTGTCCAGGTCCCAGACCCCCAGTCGTGGTCAGCCGGGACCTACCCGCCAGGCAGAGCTCACAACAGCGCAGCCATGGGGCTGAGCAGCTGGGCCTGTGGTGAGCGTCCACCCTGCGGGCAGTGCTTGGAGACCCCATTGGGGGGGGGGGCCTGGGCCCTGTACACTGAGGTGGGTGCTGGGACACAGCCCAGGGACCACACTCCTGATCCCCTGTCCTGTCCAGGCACCTCCATGTGGGGACACAGTGGGGCAGGAAGCGGTGCCTGGTGCCTGCAGGGAGACAGAGGGGCCAGTGGGAGGGTCAGTGGGTGGAGGCCAGGAGGATCTGGGTGAGTAGGTGGCCAAGACTCACACTCCAGGGTGCAGGGTCTATAGGACCCCCAGGAGCTCCTCAGGTGGTTACCCTGCATGTGGGTGGGGTGAGGAGCTTCCAGTGTCCCCCGGTGTGAGGTGAGCACTTTGCCATCAGCTTTAGATCAGAGACAGGGCGTCATAGCCATCAGCTTGGAGAAGGCGGATGCTGCTGTCCCCCTGCTGTTTTGAGCCGGACAGGAGCCCCTCACCGCTTCCGGGGACCTGGAGCTGAGGTCTGGGGCGCAGCGGGCTCTGTAGGATCCCTGGCCCCTCAGGGACGGATGAATCACTTGGAGGTGGCTGCTGGTGGATGGAGGCCTGGGCCCACCTCCTGGTCTCTAGCAGGGAGTCCAGTAGCTACAGGGGCCCTGGGGGAGTCTGAAGCGTGTGCAGTGGCACAGGAGGGCCACCAGGGCCCCCCCCGAAACTGCTCTGTGGTCACAGGGGTGGAAGGGTTTGCCATTGGGCTCTCACAAAATTAACCACCTGCTGTGATCCCACATCAGAGTCTATACTAATAAAAGGAAGATAAGCTAATTAGGCCAGATTCGGAGGGAGGCAGCATGGATCCTGGGTGCCTGAGGGAGGGAAGGCCTATTCTTGCATGAACTTTCATGCACCGGGCCTCTAAGTCTCACTGAGCCTGCTCGCTCGCACTCTTCTCGGGGGCTTCCAGCCGTGGCTCTGCTATGACTTCCTTGGTCCGAGGACTCTGCTGATCTGACCTCCACCTAAAAACAGCCCGTAGCCGCCTCTGAGGCCTGAACCCCAGGACTGGCCTCAGAGCCGCCCATGATGAGGGTCTGGTGGAGGGGAAATGGTAGAAAGCAATGCGCCCAAGCCGATCCAGATGCCCCCACCCCAGGAGGTGCTGTCCATGTGGTATGCCTCTCCTCCTGCTCTCTGCCCTTTGGCCTTTGACCTGTGCTCTCACTTTCCCTATTCACCCTCTCCCACAGCCCTTTGCTCCCACCTTCCCCACCTGCCCCACCTGCCCCAGCCAGAGGTCTGGGAAGGGCCTCCTGCTGACCACATGCTGCGATGCTGCCGATGGTCACACGGGGTCAGCAGAGCCCTGCATGTGCTGGTGCTGATGCCCAGCTCAGGGCTGCTTTGCTGGGCCTGGGCCAGGAGTGGGTCAGAGGTCACCTGACCCCTGTCCCAGGTCACTCGAGCCCTCTCCCAGCTCACCTGACCCTTGTCCAAGTCAGCATACCCCCACCTGTGGTCACCTTGGCCCCACCCCACCAAGCTGAGCTCACCACAACAGCGCAGCCATGGGGCTAAGGGGCTGGGCCAGTGGTGAGCGTCCACCCTGCAGACAGTGCTTGGAGACCCCGTGGAGGGGTGGTGGCTGGGCCCTGTACACTGAGGTGGGTGCTGGGACACAGCCAACAGACCACACTTCTGGTCCCCTATGCTGTCCGGGGCACCTCCACAGTGGGGACCCAGTGGGGTGCCTGGTGCCTGCAGGGAGACAGCTGGGGCCCAGGGCCACTCCAGCCTCCCGCGGAGGTCAGTAAGTGGCGCCAGGAGGGCTCTGGTCTGAGGTGACAGGGGGACTCACGTAATAGGTTGTAGGGTGTGTTAGTTCTTTTTGAGCACTTGTGTGGTGCTGTGTCCACGGTCTACCTGTGTGTACACATGTGGCAGGACATGTTCTAAATCCCTATAGGACTTGTTCAGGTGACCTAGTCCTATGTGTCCCTGGAGTACTCTCTCCTTCTCTGGTCCCTCCCGATGATGACAGAACCTGTCAGCCCTGTGTTTGCTGTTTGCTGGTTTGCTCTCTTCTCTGTGTTGGCTGTGTTTGCTATTTGCTGTGTGTTTGCTGTGTGCTGGCTGTTTCCAGGCTGTTTGCTGTGTGTTTGCTGTTTGGTGTGTGTTGGCTGTGTGTTTGGTGTGTGTTGGCTGTGTGTTTGCTATGTGTTGGCTCTGTGTTTGCTGTGTGTTTGCTGTGTGCTGGCTGTTTGCTGTGTGCTGGATGTTTACTGTGTGCTGTCTGTTTGCTGTGTGCTGACTGTGTGTTGGCTGTTTGTTGTGTGTTGGCTGTGTGTTTGCTGTGTGCTGGCTGTGTGTTGGCTGTTTGCTGTGTGTTGGCTGTGTGTTTGCTGTGTGCTGGCTGTGTGTTGGCTGTTTGCTGTGTGTTGGCTGTGTGTTTGCTGTGTGCTGGCTGTGTGTTTGCTGTGTGCTGGCTGTGTGTTTGCTGTGTGTTTGCTGTGTGTTGGCTGTTTGCTGTTTGCTGTGTGTTGTGTGCTGGCTGTTTGCTCAGCTGCACAGGGTCAGCCACGCCCGGGCCCAAGGCCACCTCCTCTGTAGAAGCAGCTGCAGTGCCATCAGCGAGGAAAGCAGGGAAGCAGGTGGGGTTGTGACCACCGCAGAGCAGAGCGCCTGACCACTGTGCTTGTGGCCGCATAAACACTGGACTTGGAAGCCGTAACGCGACCCCTTGCTTTGGCACGATGACCTGTGAGAGAGGAGAGCCGGAGGGTCCTGGTCGGTGCACAGGGCACGTCCAGGCCACAGAGGACCCAAGGCTCCCTGGGGTGAGGGCGGCCGTGTCCCCAGGTGCAGCACCCAGGCCCCAGGCCCTGCACGTGGGAATTTCTGCGTGGCCTCGAGGGAACTGCAGTTCAGTTAGGATGAGGGCCCAGAGAGTCTAAACACAGGTGACCAATGTGGCCCAGTGGCTGAGTGCCAGCTAGGAACCAGGAGGTCACGGTTCGATTCCCCATCAGGGCACATGCCCAGTTTGTGGGCTCCATCTCCAGTGTGGAGCGTGCAGAAGGAAGCTGATCAGTGACTCTCTCTCATCATGGATGTTTCTATCTCTCTCTTCCTTCCTCTCTGAAATTAATAAAAACATATTAAAAACAAACAAACAAACAAGGTGATGGCCCCGAGGAGAGGCTAGGACGCAGGAGGCCAGCAGGGGATGGAGGTGCAGAGTTTAGGCCCTTTGGCCTGTCCCCTGGAGACTCCCCACTTCTCAGACTCCTTGCCGGTGCCTCCCACTCTCCTGCCCCCATTTCCCCCATTTCCTTGCACCTTCTCCTGTGTGTTCCTCCACGCCCCCCCCCACTTCCTGCTCACTGGCTTTCAGGGTCCCCCTTTCCCATGACCTCACCCCGCCTCTCTCCTGCTTCCAGTTCTCCCCCTGCCCGTCCTTCCTGGCCCTGGGGGTCAGAGCACCGGCTCTGAGCGTGCCACTAGTGTCGAGTGAGGGGGGGGAGGCAGGCTCTTCTCGAGGCCCCATGGACACACCACCCCTCCCCCATCTGCCCAATTGTATTCGCAGGTCACGTGGATGTGCGCAGCCTGATGGAGGGGACCCTGTGGGCCCCATCCTCTGCCCACAGGGACCTCCAGGCTGCCCGCTCTGGCCTCAGGGGCTGGTCCCTCCACTTGAGCTAAAGCCCTTCACCACAGGGGCAGTCTGGCGAGCTGGCCTAGGTGTTTGGCGGGTAGCCCGGGGACTGACCACAAAGCAACCTCCTACCCAGCAGCCGGAGCCTGAGACCGCGGGGACCCTGGCTGTGGGCTCTGATCACACCCAGCCTGGCTGTCTGAGGGCAGGGGCTGCCTGAGGACAGAGAGAAAGTCCCAGGAGGGCAGCCCCCAGGATGACCAGACCCTCCTCCCTAGCCATGCCCCCCCCCTGGGGTCTGGAAGGATGGGGGGAGGGTGCGAGGGGAGGCTAGTCGGCCAGTTGGGCCTCTGCCTGGGGCTGTGGGGAGGGAGGCCAGGAGGGCAAGGCTGTCCCCATTAGCCCTGGGGACCCCGGCCCTTGGAGGCCTGGGCCTGAGGCCTCGGTTCCATGGTGTTGGAGGGGGCTCTGTTCCCCAGCCCCCCACTGGCCAGCCTGTCTCCTCTGCGAGACCCCTCCCAGCCCCTTCTCCTGAGGGGTCTCTTAGAGAAAACCGTTGCTTTTTGGAATGTCACCTCTGACAGAAAAGTGCCCCTAGCCAAGACACACAATCCAAGCCACCATACACCCCCCCCCCCCCAGGATGAGCTGCTCTCCTGGCTCCTCAACCCAAAGGCACCCCTAGTCCCCTGGAGCTTGGGGGTCATGTGCCCAGGGGGGCTCAGCCTCTGCATGGAGTTGCCCGGGGGGTCAGGATGCCCTGGCCACGGCAGCAAGACCAGGTGTAGGGACTAAGCCCGGGCGTTGGCTGTGACGGGGGTTTCCTGGGCTAGGCAGGAGGGGACGGGTGGGGTTCTCGTCACCAGCTGCCCTCTCAGCCTTATGCACGGACTGCCCGCAGCCGCCTCCGCAGCCGGTGGAGCGGGCCCAGGTGCTGGAGGGCTGATGAGGGAGGAGGCAGGGTCTGGCCAGGGTCACCCCGGCACTGAGGCGTGGTGGCCTAGGATCTGGAACCATCCTCAGGGGTCAGAACAGGGTCCAGGGTTTGGAGGCAGCAGGGAGGGGTCAGAGTGGGTCCATGAAAGGGGACAAGACCAGACAGCTGGGCTGTGGGCCCTGGGCTCATACGGAACACATGGGCTCACGTGGTTCACACAGTCCACATGCTCTCACATGCTCTCCCAGTCACAGTCACCCCCCTCGGGATGGGGGAAGGGGAGCCGTGGGGGATCCCTGGGGTTCTCTGAGAAGCAGGGGGCCTCTGCCAGCCCACACCCAGCCTTTTCCAGCTTTGTTGTGGGCACTCAGGACCTAGCACACACGGACACCCCAGAAGGATCTCAGGGTTAGGCTGAGTGGGGGCTGGGTCCCAGACACACAGGGACACGGCGGGGTAGGAGGGCAGCACATGGCCAGGCCGTGAGCACATACCCCGCTCACACTCATCACACACATACACATTCACCCCCTCACATACACCCACATACCTACACACTCACCTCCTCACACACATACACCCCACACACTCACACCTACACACTCACATACACCCACACACATACACTCTCACTCACCCACAGCCACATACACTCAGACCCAACTACACACATACACACTCACACATACCCACACACTCATCCACACTCATACACCGACACACTCATACACACTCACCCACAGCCACCCCACACACACACACACACACTCACCGACGCCACACACACTCACACACTCTCACACACCTACACACTCACTCACCCACAGTCACACACACTCACTCACAAACACATACTCACACCACACACTTTCTCCCTCACACACACCCACACACATACACACCTACACACTCACTCACCCACAGCCACACCCCTCACACACACACCTACACACTCATCCACAGCCACACACACCTACACACACACACACCTACATACTCACCCACAGCCACACCCTCTCACACACACCCACACACTCACACACAGCCAAACTCACACACACCCACACACTCACCCACAGCCACACCCACACACACCCACACACTCACCCACAGCCACACCCACACACACTCACTCACAAACACACATTCACACCACATGCATGCACACTCACACACACCCACTTATTCACACACATGCACATACATCCTCTCACTCATACACACACACACACACACACACACACACACATACTCATATCCTCACACACTCACATACACCCACACTCACACATCCCCACACACTCACTAACGCACATCCACACTCACACTCATCTCTCCACACACTCATTCATACGTGTGGTGAAGAGTGTGCTGTGGCTCCATCTGAGCCTCTGGAGGTGGTGTGCACCTGCATGTGTGAGTGCACAGTGTCCATATGGCTATACTGAGTGTGTGTGTGTGTGTGTGGCTAGAGGATGCCTGGGTACATGTCTGAGTGTGTCTGTGTTTCTGTCTGTTAGTGTGAACACATGTTTATCTGAGAGGCCATATGCAATATGCATACACATATGTGCTTGAGCCCGTGGGGTCTATGGGTACATCTGTGTAGCACCGGTGGGTCTGTGTGTGTCCAGGAATGTGTCTGAAAGCCTGGGTGTGTCCATGTGTCTCTGCCTTGCTGTGTCTCCATGTCTCTGTGTGTCTGCTTGTATCTGTGTCTCTATTTGTGACTGTGTCTCTGTGTGTGTGTGTCTGTCTGTGTTTGTCTCTGTATGACTGTCTGTGTCTCTGTCTCTCTCTATTTCTGTGCCTGTGTTTCTGTATATGTCTGTATCTGTCTTTTTGTATGTTTTTCTCTGTATGGTTATGTCTCAGTGTCTCTATGTCTCTTGTCTGTGTCTCTGTGTGTGTGTCTGTCCCTGTGTCTTTCTGTGAGATTATATCTCTGTGTGGGTCTGTGTATCTGTCTCCCTGTGTCTGTGTGTCTCTGTCTCCCTGTGCTGTCACCCTGTGTCTGTGTGTCTGTCTCCCTGTGACTCTGTCTCCCTGTTCTGTGTGTCTGTCTCCCTGTGTCTCTGTCTCCCTGTGTCTGTCTCCTTGTGTCTGTGTGTGTTTCCCTGTGTCTGTGTCTCTGTCTCCCTGTGTCTGTCTCCTTGTGTCTGTGTGTGTCTCCCTGTGTCTGTGTCTCTGTCTCCTTGTGTCTGTCTCCCTGTGTCTCTGTATCTATCTCCCTGTCTGTGTGTCTGTCTCCCTGTGTCTCTGTCTCCCAATTTCGGTGTATCTGTGTCTGTGTGTGCTCATGGAAGCTGTGCCTCATTTTCCTGCTTGGCTGGCCCCCTCCTCCAGGCAGGCCTCTGGGCCTGGTCACTCAAGGCCTGGCCACCACACAGGCCTGGGCAGCTGGTGGGCACAGTGGGGGAGAATAGTCAGGAATCCTCACAAACAGCTGCTCATGCAAATGTCCATCAGCTCAACTGCTGTGGTCTCAGGGCAAATGCAGGGTGCTTTCCACCCGGCCCACCTGCCTTGATGTTTTTAGAAATATTTGCGTGTGTGTGTTTGTGCCTGTGGAGGGAGCGGGGGTGTGAACCAGCTGGCCCGTGGCTTGTTTTTCAGATGGGGCTTGGGGGAGGGGAGCGGGTCCAGCCTCCCTGGTGGGGGCAAGCTCCTGGACTCCCAGCCCAGCCATGCCCTTGCAGGAGGCCCTGACTGTGGCCCCTTGCCCTGTTCCATAGAAACTTCCAGAACCACAGTCACTGTGCTGAGGGGCAAATGGAAAGTGGGACCTGCTCCATAGTCACACTCGTGGGTGCACACACAACACACACACACACCACACACACACACACACACACACACACACACACACACACGTGCACATGCTGTGGCCCAGCACTGGCTGCCCAGGGCAGGAGCTGGCCCTCCCGTGCTCCGTGCTCCTGCCACAGTGACCTAACGCTCTGCCCTCAGCTCGGGACACAGACATGCCCTGGAGCCGCCTTCCCTGACCCAAGTTGGGAGCTGGGACCCCACATTGCCCGCTGCGCATGTGGGTGTGACCGTGTGTGAGCACGCAAGAGTGCAGGGGCCAGTGGAGGGAACATGGTTCATGGCATGTAGGTGTGTGTACAGATGGGTGCACATGTGTGTGTGTGGTATGTGTAGGTGTGTGCACACATGTGTGCAAACTTGTGTGAGTATGTGGTGTGAGTACTGCTGGTGCATATGTGTGTGTGTGTGGGTGTAGGTGTGTGTCAATGTGTATAGTGATTGTAGGTCCAGGTACAGAGATGTTTGTAGTGTGTATATATGCACACATGCATGCATGCATATGTATGTGGCATGTGCACTGTGTAGCATGTGTGCATGTGTGTGGCATATGTGTGTGTGGAGTGTGTAGGTGTGTGTAGTGGGTATATGTTTGTGTAGAGTGTGTAGTTGTGTGTACAGTTGTGTGCACAGACATGTGTAGTGTGTAGTGAGTGTAGGTGTGTGTACAGATATGTGTAGGTGTGTGTAAAGATGTGTGTAGGTATGTGTGTGGTTGCAGATGTGTGTACAGGTGTGTGCGCAGGCAGTGTATGTGTGTGTACAGGTGTGTGCATAAGAATGTGTAGTGTGTAGTGAGTGTAGTATGTGGTGTGTAGGGGTGTCCCAGGAGACTCCACAACTACTCCCACCCCCAGGCTGGCTGTCATCACCTCAGGACCAGGCTCCATCCACGCCCCCAGCCTCCTGGCTCTGCAGCAGTGACCCAAGTCCCTGGGCAGTGACAGGCCTCGAGGGGCAGCCCTGCTCCCAGCACAGGGGCACCAATGCACACTCAGGACGTGGCAACATGGAGCAGTGTTACTGGGAGGGAGTCCCCAACTGAGGTGGGTGCAGCCCCCTCTCATGTCCGTGTGTGTGTGTGTGTGTGTGCACGCGCATGTAGGTGTATGCACCTCTGAGTGTGTGTACATGTGAGTGAGTGTGCATGTACACAATACCTCTGAGTGTTGTGTACATGCACGTGTGTCTCTGTGTGCATGTATGTGTACATGTCTGTGTGGCTCCACATGTGTCTGCACACAGTCATGTCTGGTGAACATGCAGGGGGCTGAGGGGCCCTGGGGTGGGGCTGGTGTGTGGGGAGGGGCTGGGCGGGATCGGGACTCACCTCAGAGGCAGCCGACCTCAGTGGAACAGGACAGAGAAAGTGGCCCAGACACACAGCTTCACTCCCACTCCCAGCACACCACACTCAGACATGAGAGCAACACACGACCAACACCCCCCCACAGCACAAACACAGCCACACTCGGACATGAGAGCAACACACCACCAACCCCCCCTCACACACAGCACAAACACAGCCACACTGAGACATGAGAGAAACACACCCTCCACACACACAGCACAAACACAGCCACATTCAGACATGAAACACACCACCAACCACTCCCCCCCACACACACACAGCATAAACACAGCCACACAAGTCACCTGGACTCACACACACCGTTCACATGCTCATAACACACCAACATACTCAGAACCACACAGGTAAACATAGAGACCCACACAAATGTTCACTACCATACTCACACACACTCACCCTCTCACAGTCACACATGATCTCACATTCTTATAGTCACACTCACAGAGTCACACCCATACAGTCAAACTCACAGTCACACTCAGTCACACTCATAGCCATGTATGATCTCACATTCTCACACACAAACACACTCTCACAGTCACAGTCACACAGCCACACTCACTCAGTCACAGTCACAGTCACACTCACACAGTCACATTCACACAGTCACACTCACAGTCACACTCACAGTCACACTCACAGTCACACATGATCTCACACTCTCACACAAAAGACACACTCTCATAGTCACAGTCACACACAGCCACACTCACACAGTCACACCCTCTCACAGACATCACTCTCAGTCACTCTCTCTCACACTCCCACAGTCACACACTTTCTCACACTCATACACTCGCAATCACACATTTCACTCACATCCAGAGATGGACAGACACACACTCACGCTCACGCTCACACATTTACTTATGGGCACACATTCACACACTCACCTCATCTATCACACTCTCACTCTCACACACTCACAGTCACACATGACTTTGCACTCTCACACACAAACACAGTCTCACAGTCACAGTCACACTCACACAGTCACACCCCTCATAGACATCACTCTCAGTCACTCTCACACCCCACAGTCACACACTTTCTCACACTCACACACCCACACACTCTTACACACCTACAGGCTCACTCAGAGTCCCTCTCATGCACAGCCTCCCTTTGGGCTAAGGGAGACCATGGAGCTCACTCCGGCCTGGATGCTCCCTATGGGAGACGAACATGCTGAGTGTGGGGGTCCACCCTCCCCACAGCTCACTCCCAAGTGCCCATCCCGCTGGGTCTCCTTTGTAAGGAGAGGAGCTCTCTGCTGGAGGAAGATCCTGGGCACCAGCGCAGTGGGGGAGGTCAGGAGAGCTGGGAGCAGCGGGCGAGGCAGAGTAGGGCTGTGTGGGGTAGGGGGAGAGCAGTTCAGCCCCCCTGCAGCTCCGGGTCTGGAACGCCCGCCAGCCCTCTGCCCTGTGCAGTTGCTGTGCTGGCTAGGCAGCCTCCAGGCCTCGGGGAAAACCCAGGCTACCTGGGCCAAACAAGGCGCTGGGAGGGGGCCTGAGGCCATGGTGCCAGGGGACGCAGGAAATCTGGAACAAGACTCCCGGAGTGCCTGGGCCTGGGCCTGGGGCTGGGGCAGGGCCCCCACAAGGTGCTGGCAGTGGGGGGCTCAGGCCTGGGGCTGGGCAGGAACCCCACAAGGTGCTGGCAGCTGGGGGCTCGGGTGGGCTGCCCTGGGGATGGTGCCCAGGACAGTCTCAGAGCAGGACACCAGCCAGCACCTCTGACAGTGACAGAAACTGCCAGGATTCCAGAGTGGAGGGAGGGCCTGGAGGGCTGCGTGTGAGGCTGGAAGCACTTCGGGGGCCGGAAGGCAGGCTGATCCTAAGGGGCCTGTGAGCAACTGGCTTGGGCAGGCTGGGTGAGGGCAGAGCCATAAGGGGCACCTGGGGGGGGGGGGCATGAGCTTCGCCCTGACTGAGCCCAGATGCCTGTGGTGCAGGTGGAGGTGGGAGCATTGGCCTTCCTCCAGCACAGTCTGCCTCCCATGGCTGGGCTGTCAATGTCACGTGTGTCAGTGTCCCGCTGGCCCTTCTCCGTGTTGGCCAGGCATGGTGAAAGCCCATCTGAAAACACTTGCTGAGGAGGCTGCATGGGAAAGGCCTGGGTGGAGTGCCCAGCGTGCCCGCTGGCCCCACAGCTCAGAGCCCCGAACTCGCCTGCAGCCTACGGCCAGCGACTGAGGCAGGAGCCCGGGCACAGCCATCGTCCTTGTGGCTCTGAGAAGTCACTGCACCCTGTACCCTCCAGTCACACAGACCACCCCTGCTGCCCTCCACCTCACCTGGGTGTGCTCCCTGCCCCCTCCACCTCACCCTGGGTGTGCCCCTTGCTCCCTTCTACCTCGCCCTGGGGTGTACGCCTGCTGCCCACCCTGCCTTGCAGTCCTGGATGGGGAGGTGGGCACTGGGGCAGCCCTGGCTCATGGGCCCCCCTGGACGGCCTCTCTGTGGAGCTCAGGGAGCTGCAGGTGCGGGTATGGGCAGCCGTTGTCCATGGCTGCCCAGTTGTGTCCCCGAGTCACCCATAGGGGGGCTCTGAACGGGGCCGGAGGTGGGTGCACCGGTCGGCCCTGAAGACCCCAGGGTGTCCCAGCGCCAGGACCACTGGCCTCGGACACCTGCCGTGAGGGTCAGGATGGGCCCCATTCCTCTCACTCCTTCCTCACGGGCCGCCGGGAACCTGGTGGTTTGGGGAATGGACCACCCTGGACAGGGCACAGCAGCCTGGTCCTCCCTGATTCTTCAGGTTAAGACAAGGAGAGCCACAGCAGAGAGGACAGAGGGAGAGACAGACAGAGAGAGATAGACAAACAGAGAGGGAGAGACAGACAGACAGAGAAGGAGAGACAGAGACACAGAAGCACACAGAGCTACATAGAGCCAGAGAGACAGATAAACGGGGAGACAGAAAGAGAGATCCAGGGAGCCAGAGAGCCAGAGGGAAGCAGGGACAGAGACAGGGAGAGACAGGACCGGCCAGGGACGGAGAGGAGGAGAGGGTTGGGGAGATGGAACCAGAGGCTCCGATGGGACGAGTGTGTCCAGGGCTGGGACCAGGGCAGGGTGAGGATGGGGCCAGGCCAGGGCAGGCTGGCAGGGGAGGCGACAGGTGACAGGGCTCAGCCTCTGACTGCCGCCTGGGCTCACCGTGCCCATCGAGGGAGATCTCGGACAGCCCTCTGCTGAGCCCACGGCCTGCAGATGGGACAGCCCACGGCCTGCTGCTGGGTGGTCCCAGCAGCTCGACCTCTGACCCCTGCACCCCCGCCAGCAGCACGCGGGCCTGGGTCACAGGGACAAAACCAACTGGAGCCCTGCATTCACTGCAGTCACCATGTCAGTGGGTCGCCCGGCCACTGATGGGTCTAGAGCAGTGTTTTTCAACCTTTTTTGGGCAAAGGCACACTTGTTTCATGAAAAAAATCACGAGGCACACCACCATTAGAAAATGTTAAAAAATTTAACTCTGTGCCTATATTGACTATATATAAAATAATTCTCTTGAATAGGAATCAAATAAACACAAAGAAAGTATTTTATAATTACTTTATTATGAAATATTAAGTAAACAAAATAGTGAAAAATTATAAAATTCTTGTCTTGTCTGCACCTACGGCACACCAGGCAACATCTCGCGGCACACTAGTGTGCCGCGGAACAGCGGTTGAAAAACGCTGGCCTAGAGCACATGTGTCAAACACAAGGCCCGCGGGCCAAATCCAGCCCGCCAGGCCTTGCAATGTGGCCCGCACCGCGCTGTCATCACTGCACTCCGCTGTCAGTTTATAACATTGTCAGTTTATGACTGTTCAGTAAACCATTCGGCCCGCAATTTAGGCTGGATTTTAGATTTTGGCCCCTTCTCTGATTGAGTTCGACACCCCTAGCCTAGAGGATGGGGAGGGGGTGGGGTGGGCTCTGCACTGGGGGGGAAGGTCACTGAGCCCTGAGGCTGGCAGCCTGGCCATGGGGGGTGGAGGGGAGGCAAGGAGGAGGCCTGGGGGTGGGGTGGGGTGGGGGGGGGGCGCTGCAGGTGGGGAACTGGCTGAGCTATTTCTGGAAATAGCCTTTGCGGGTGTGAAAGAAATGTTCAGTTTGGAACAAACACTCATTTGCATGTGCCCTCCAGGGCTGTGTTTGCTCCGAATGAGTCACTGGGGGAGAAACTGAGAGGAGCCCCTCGCACCTGCCTGGGGGGGTGACATGGAGGGGGGGCAGGAGTGGGCCCTGTGGGCCCTATGGGCCCAGAGCCTGACATGCGGCCCAGAGACTCCAACAGTGCAGCCCCCAACCCAGCCCCCAGCCCCCACGGTGCGGCTGAGCAGCAAGCATACCACCGGCCCCCACAGAGCCCCGGGGTCCCCATGCCTTCTGGGCAGGTCCCCCAGGACGTGAACAGGAGCCATGGAGCTGAGGCTGAGGCTGAGCCATGAGGAGCCAGTGCTCAGCCTGCCCCTGGCAGCCAGGATGTGGCCCGAGACCAGACCAGGCTGGGCAGCGGGGGAGTACAGTGAGCCTCCCTCGCCCCAGAGCTCTGGGTGCCGTGGGGGGTGCACACCAGTGACCAGTGAGGGTGCGGGGCAGGGGAAAGGTGTACTGAGCTTGGGCTGGGTAGGCCCCTCCATTGGTGTCATGGATGCCAACCAGGCGGGTGCCCCTGGCAGACGGGGTGTCACTGCCAAAGTTGGGAGGTCCCAAGTGGAGTGGCCCTGGAGGAAGCCTGGGGGGCTGCCCGTGGGGGTGAGATGCCTGGTGGGGGGGTGGCCTGTGGGGTGACAGGACTGGGGGGGGTGGCCTGTGGGGGTGATAGGACTGGGGGGGTGGCCTGTGGGGTGATAGGACTGGGGGGGTGACCTGTGAGGGTGACAGGCCTGGTGGGGGATGGCCTGTGGGATGACAGGACTGGGGGGTGGCCTGTGGGGTGACAGGGCTATGGGGGGGTGGCCTGTGGGGTGACAGGCCGGGGGGCATCCTGTGGGGGTGACAGTCCTGGGGGGATGGCCTGTGGGGGTGACAGGGCTGTGGGGGGGGTGGCCTATGGGATGACAGGACTGGGGGGGTGGCCTGTGGGGTGACAGGACTGGGGGGGTGGCCTATGGGATGACAGGACTGGGGGGGTGGCCTGTGGGGTGACAGGCCAGGGGGCATCCTGTGGGGGTGACAGTCCTGGGGGGGTGGCCTGTGGGGGTGACAGGACTGTGGGGGGGACAGCCTGTGGGGTGACAGGACTGGGGGGTGGCCTGTGGGGTGACAGGCCAGGGGGCATCCTGTGGGGGTGACAGTCCTGGAGGGGTGGCCTGTGGGGGTGACAGGACTGTGGGGGGGACGGCCTGTGGGGTGACAGGACTGGGGGGTGGCCTGTGGGGTGACAGGCCAGGGGGCATCCTATGGGGGTGACAGTCCTGGAGGGGTGGCCTGTGGGGGTGACAGGACTGTGGGGGGGACGGCCTGTGGGGTGACAGGACTGGGGGGTGGCCTGTGGGGTGACAGGCCAGGGGGCATCCTGTGGGGGTGACAGTCCTGGGGGGGTGGCCTGTGGGGGTGACAGGACTGTGGGGGGGACGGCCTGTGGGGTGACAGGACTGGGGGGTGGCCTGTGGGGTGACAGGCCGGGGCGAGGGGGGCGGGGGTCCAGCTGAGCTGAGGGCACCGTGGGCAGGGAGCCATACAAAGCGGCCTATACGCTGGGAAATGCTCGTTACTCTGGTAACAGGAACCTCCAGAGAGGGTCAGGCTCCCCTGCTCTTTCCAGAATGATCCATGTGCTCTAAGCACCAGACACTGATGAGGCCTCTCTCCACAGCTTCCCCTGAGCAGGAGGAAGGAGAGGGCCCACCTGACCCGGTGCAGGATGGCTGCCCGGGCTCCTCCGCCCTCTGCCTCTTGTCTTTGTGGCAGCCAGGGGGCAGTCACTGTGGGGCCACGCCTGGGCCTGGGCCAGTCACCCTCAGGCTGGTCACCTGGCCTTTTGTCCTCTCTGTCCACCAGCCTGCCGGCTGCCACTGCTCACTGACCCCAGGAAAAACCTGCCCCCCTTAACCCCCAGCACCATGGGCATCCCGCCAGCCCTCCCTGCACGCTGGAATCTGGCAGCATTCTCCCTGTCGGGCAGTGCTGGCTGGTGCCCTGCTCTGCGATAGAGCCCCGGCTGCCAGCACCTCGTGGGGGCCCTCCTCAGCCCCAGGCCTGAGTCCTCAGCTGTGAGCACCTCAGGGGGGCAGGGGGAAGCCCCAGGCCCCAGCTGCCAGAACCTTGTGGGGCCCTGTCCCAGTCCCAGACCCAGGCCCAGGCCCTCCGGGAGCCTTGTCCCAGGTCTCTTGCATCCCCTGGCACCGTGGCCTCAGGCCCTCTCCCAACTCCGTGTCCGGCCTAGGTAGCCTGGGTTTTTCCCAAGGCCTGGAGGCTGCCTCGCCAGCACAGCAACTGCACAGGGCAGAGGGCTGGAGGGTGTCCCAGCAACCTCAGGGCCAGACCTGGAGCTGCAGGGTGGGCCTGGCCTGCTCTGCCCTTACCCCACACAGCCCAGCTCTGCCTCACCTGCCGTTCCCAGCTCTGCTGACCTCCCCATGCCCCTACTGCGCTCATGCCCAGTGTCTTTCTTCAGCACAGAGCTCCTGTCACTCACAAAGGAGACCCAGCAGGACCGGCACTTGGGGAGCGAGCTGTGGGGCTGGTGGACCCCACACTCTGCATGTTCTCCCCCACAGGAAGCATCCAGGCCGGAGTGAGTTTCATGGTCTCCCTTAGCCCAAAGGGAAGCTGTGCATGAGAGGGACTCTGAGTGAGCCTGTGGGTGTGCAAGAGTGTGTGAGTGTGTGAGTGTGAGAAAGTGTGTGACTGTGAGTGTGATAGAGTGACTGAGAGTGATGTCTGTGAGGGGGTGTGACTGTGTGACTGTGTGACTGTGACTGTGACTGTGTGAGTGTGTGTGGGTGTGAGAGTGTGAGATCATGTGTGACTGTGAGTGTGTGAGAGTGAGTGTGATAGATGAGGTGAGTGTGTGAATGTGTGCCCATAAGTAAATGTGTTAACATGAGTGTGTGTCTGTCCATCTCTGGATGTGAGTGAAACGTGTGACTGGAGTGTGAAGAGGCCAGGCAGTGCTTGGAGCTGGTAGGTGTTCTGTGTGTGCAGGGTGGAGTGTGGCTGAGTGTGTGTGTGGTGGATGTGCATGTGTGAAAGGCCCACTCCTGGCACCTGGGCCTGCTGCTACTTTCCTGCGCCTTCCTCTGTCTGTATATCACCTGGATCCCCCTGGCCTGGCCTGGCTCTGTGTCTCCCACCTCTGCCTCCCTGTCCCAGGATCTCTCTGTCTCTGTCTCTGTCTCTGTCCCTGTATCTCTCTGTCCCTGTCCATCTCTGTCTGTCTCTCTCTGTTCCTGTCTCTTTCTGTTCCTGTCTCTCTCTGTTTCTGTTTCTTTCTGTCCCTGTTTCTCTCTGTCTCTGTCTTTCATGCTGTCCCTGTGTATGTCTGTCTCTGTTCAACTCTGTCTTTCTCTGTCCCTCTCTCTGTCTGTCCCTGTCTCTGTCTCTCTCCCTGTCCCTGTCCCTGTCACTGTCTCTCTCTGTCTCTGTCACTGTCTCTGTCTCTGACTTTGGTGCAGTGTCCCTGTGTGTGGGCTGTGGGTCCTGCCATGAGCCCGTGGGTCATGCCTGTCTGGGCCTGGGACCCACAGGGATGTCTGCTGGGGTCCCAGGGCTGTGCCCATTCTCTGCCCCCGGCTGTGGGGCCCAACACAGGGAAGCCAGAGGGAGGGTTGCGTGGTGTGTAGGACCTGGCAGTGGGCAGTGCCACCCGGGTCTGGCAGTGTCGTGGCTACAGGCTCAGGAGGGCTGCAGTCCAGTTAGGAGTTAGCTGCCTAAAAACCTGGCCGAACGGTGACGTCAGAACAGCAGGTGTGGGGGCTTCTTGGCTGAGCTCACAGGCTCTGGCTGACCTTTGCTTTACCTCTCTCTCTTAGTTTCTTTTTATTAAACATGTTTTTATTGGTTTTTAGACGGAGAGGAAAGGAGATAAATAGAGAGATAGAAACATTGATGAGAGAGGAACCTAACTAATCGGCTGCCTATGGCATGCCCCCCACTGGGGATCAAACCCACAACCTGGGCTTGGGCCCTGACCGAGAATAGAATGGAGACCTCCTCGTTCCTGGGTCAATGATCAACCATTGAGCCACACCAGCCAGGCCTGGCTGACCTTGGCTTCCGTAAGGCCCAGTCGTGGCTCTACAATCACCAGATGGTGACGAGGAGACTGCTCCTTCCGTAAGGTTCCCAGGAGACGTGAGGAAGGAATGAAGGGAATGGGGCCATCCTGACCCTCATGACACGATGGTCAAGGCCAGTGGGCCTGGTGTTGGGACACCCTGGAGTTTCCCTGGCCAGCTGGTCTATCCACATCTGGGTACCGTTCAGGCTGACCCTAGCTGACCCTGAACCGACCTGCTTGACCCTGGCTGACCCTGACAGACCCTGGCATACCCTGGGTAATGTTGGCCTCTCTGGGGTCTGATCCTGGATGACCTGGCTGATGTAGGCTGACACTGGTTGGTCTGGGTGAGCCTGGCTGAGCCTGTTCTGTGGGAGCTGTTGTGGATGGAGGCATTTTGCCGGCCTTGGGGCCTCCTGCTCTAGGCTCCAGCCCATGGCCCTGGACCAGCACCTGGCCAGCTCTCAGTTCAGGGCGAGACCTCAGCACGGAGAGCTCTGGCTAGGACACCTGGCCGGCGGGCTCACAATGACTCAGCGGCTTGCGGGGTAATTTTGGAAGTTTCAGCAGGTGATATGGCACCGAAGCCTTGAGAAAAACAAGAAAAACAAGAGAACACAAACACCCCTGCCTCCCCCTCCTCCCTGCACCACCCCCCTCCCGCCCCGGGTAACCACTGTGCCCGGAGACCCTCAGGGACAGGTCTGGCTCAGGCCGCCTGGGCCTGGCACCCGCACAGCCCTCGGACACCTGGAGAGGACGAGGCCAGGTGGTGGCCATCTCTTCTTCCTCCATCCAGTGCCCAGACCAAGAGGCTGAAGGATCTCTGAGAGCCTCCCTGTCCCCCATGTGGGTCACTTCCTGCAAAGGATTAGTCCTCAGACCCAGGGCTTGGTGGCCAGACTTAGGATCTGAGATAAAGTGATGCAGGATGACAATAGGGATTCAGAGGCAGAGCAGGTGGAAATGAGACCTGGACACAGCCCAGTGATAAGGACTAGGGACTGGGACCCAGGGACCAGGACCGGGACTCAGGGACCAGGACTGGGGCCCAGGGACCAGGACCGGGGCCCACGGACCAGGACTGGGGCCCAGGGACTGGTACCGGGGCCCAGTGATGAGGACCAGGGCCCAGTGACCAGGACCGGGGCCCAGTGACCGGGGCCCAGTGATGAGGACCGGGGCCCAGAGACCAGGACCAAGGATCAGGGCTCAGGACCGGGGCTCAGTGACCAAGACCGGGGACCAGGGACTAGGACCGGGGCCCAGAGACCAGGAGCGGGGCCCAGAGACCAGGACCGGGGCTCAGTAATGAGGACCAGGACTCAGTGACCAGGACCAGGGCTCAGGGCTCAGTGCTCAGAACCAGGACCCAGTGATCAGGACCAGGGCTCAGGGATCAGGACAAGTGCCCAGGGATCAGGACCAGGGCCCAGGACTAGGACCAGGGCTCAGGGCTCAGGGCTCAGAACTAGGACCCAGGGATCAGGACCAAGGCCCAGTGATCAGGACCAGGGCCCAGGGCTCAGGACCAGGCCCCAGGGCTCAGGACCAGGGCTCAGGGATCAGGACCAGGCTTAGGACCAGGGCTCAGAGATCAGGACCAGGGCTCAGGGATCAGGACCAGGGCCCAGAGACCAGGGCCGGGGCCCAGTAATGAGGACCAGGGCTCAGTGACCAGGACCAGGGCTCAGGGCTCAGGGCTCAGGGATCAGGACCGGGGCTTAGGGATTAGGACTAGGGCTCAGGGATCAGGACCGGGCCCAGTGATCAGACCCAGTGCCCATGACAAGGACCAGGAAGCTGGGCCCACTTCCTGTGAGGGTCTTGTTTACACTCCCCTTGGTGAGACCTGCCTTTGCTCACATCTGTGCCTTATACGGGAACTGGTCTGGAGGCCTTGGCAGGGGGCCCCATCTCCATGTTCACTGTGAACCTGCCTTGGGTCATGAGGATGGTACGCTTATCCCTGAAACCTACCCCAGCCCCTGCACCGTCCCCTCATTCAGAGTCAGAGAGCCTCTGTGCTTATCACAGTTTATTGTGCCAGGAAGGCCGTGTGGGGATGGGCGGGTGCTTCCAGCTGGGCTTGGCTCTGGGGTCTGCTTGGGCTCTGGGAGGCTCTTCCATGCTTCTTCCTGCAAACACAGGAGAGTCAGGCTTGGGGACGCTCCTGAGGGGGCAGGGTCATGGCCAATGCCCCACCCCCACCCCGGGCTGGCTCAGGGCAAACTGGATGGAACCTGCAGTGAATGCACTGGCTGGGAAGCAGATTCCCTGACCCTTTAGGACGGACATCTGCGCTCTGGGCCTGGCCTGCCCATGTCCTCGATGTCCCTTCATGAGGGACTGCCTCCCTCTGATTCCAGACCCCCCATGGCATCTGCTTCCCTGCTAGCCAGGGGCCCCATGCCACATTAGACCACCACACTGTCTCCTTGCCCCCACCTGTACCTGGCTGGCTCCTGCTCAGAACGGGGGGCGCTCCCTGCTGCTGGGCGGGCCCCGGATGCTTGTCACAGTCAGCGCTGTGCTGTAAAAGAGGCTGAGCAGGAAGAGAGTGAGCAGGGTGACCGTGGTGGGCCACAGGCTGGCTCCTGGGGCGTCCTCCTCCCGGTCCTCCTGGGGCTGGTCTATCAGCACACAGGGAAGCCACTCCTGGAAGCCTGCAAGACACTCACAGCGTCAGGCCTGCGCCTGCGAGGCATGCGCCTCCATGGGTGTGGGCAGAGCCATCGCCCTCCCCTCCCCTCCCCGCACCCTTGGGTCAGGGCACAGTAGTGTGGTTCCTAACTCACAGGCAAGGTGGCCTGGGAGAGGAGGTGGCAGGTCCCCGGGGAAGGGGCTGGGGCCATGGTGGCTCTGGAGATACCCACAGGGTCTGTCTGGGAGGGTCTTGGCCCGCCTTAGGGAGTCGGAGCTGGCAGGGCGGGAGGGTGGGCACTGTCTTTGCTCCTCCAAGGAGAGCTCAAGCCCAAGGCCTATCTGTGTCCTTGCCATGTCCCTGCTCTCGGGCTGAGCCGGCCTGGGCCCTGAAGGGGCTGGAGCGGATAGCAGAGCAAGCCCACCTTCCAGCTGCCACACTTGGAGGTGTGGATCTGGGGCTGTGGTTCCTATGCTGAGGGCTGGGTGGGTGTGACTAGGGCCCTCTGTCGCCCTCCCAGGGAGTGTAGCTGATGAGCTACAGGAGCATTAAAGAGGGCCCAGTGAAGGCCAGGCAACTCTGCTGGCTTCAGGATCCTAGGGCATAGGCTGCCATGCTAAATGGAATGTGCACCTTATCATATGCTGATTCATCTAATTATTCAGCCATTCATCTATCCATCCATCCATCCACCCACCCACTCATCCATGGATCATCCTCCATTCATCTGTCCATCCACTCATCAATCCTTCCATCCTGCATCCATCATTCATTCATTCATCCATCCATCCATCCATCCATCCACTCACCCATGGATCATCCATCTACCCACTGATCTACCCATTCATCCATCCATCTATCCTCCATCCATCATCCATCCATTCATCAATCCATCCATCCTGCATCCATCATCCATCCATCTTGCATCCATCATCCATCCATCCATCCATCCATCCACCAATCCTCCATCTATCTGTGCATCCTTTCATCCATCTGATGTTCTATGGTCCATCCACCTATCTGCTGGTTCAGCCCCTCGTCTATTGATGTCTTCTCCTTTCCTGGTCTCCTTAAGAAGCTCCTTCTTCAGTAGGTCCTGGGTCCCTGGTGACTGGGGCACCTTCACTATGGCAGCATTTCCCCTGTCAACACCTTGCTCTCCCCACTGCCCTTGGGTGACTGGACCTTTGAGAGGGGATCAGTGGGCAGGGTCATTAGGAGTTCTCTCCCCACCTTGGCCCTGGGAACAGAGGAAGGAAGCCCAAATGCCAGGTCCCCTGGGGAGGCCCAGAAGGTCTCTAAAACAAGAGCAGGGCTCTTGCTGCCCCCTTTTGGGGCCCTGGTGCCTGGTGTCCCAGGTGGACATAAGACTGCCCTTTCCATTCTGTTTCCCCCAGCCCCTCTCCTCTGCCGGAGGCCCCACACAGAAGCTGAGAGGAGTTCTGGTAGAAGCTATCTGTCTGGTCCCTCCCCACACCTGCCCACGCCCTGTGGTTTGGGCCAAGAGGGACCTGGAACAGTGGGCTGGGCCTGGGGAAAACCCATGGGGGGCTTGGATGGGGACTCCCCTTGTCTTCCTGGAGAGGGGACTAGACCATGAACTTTCTGCAGCTGCAAGGTATAGTGTGTGTGTGAGTGTGTGTGCACCCATGAGAGTGTGAGCATGTGGAGAATATGTGTGTGCACCCATGAGAGTGTGAGCATCTGGAGAAGGTGTGTGTTCATCCATGAGAGTGTGAGCACATGGAGAATGTGTGTATGCATCCATGTGAGAATGTGCATGTGGAGAAGGTGTGTGTTCACCCATGAGAGTGTGAGCACGTGGAGAATGTGTATATGCACCCATGTGAGAATGGGCATGTGAAGAAAGTATGTGTGCACCCATGAGAATGTGGAGAAGGTGTGCGTTCACCCATGAGAGTGTGAGCATGTGGAGAAGGTGTGTGTTCCCCCATGAGTGTGTAAGCATGTGGAGGTGTGTGTGCACCCATGAGAGTGTGAGCATGTGGAGAATGTGTGTGTGCACCCATGTGAATGTGCATGTGGAAAAGGTGTGTGCACACATGTGAGCATGTGCATGTGGAGAATGTGTGTGCACGCAGATGTGAGTGTGAGCACATGGAGAACATGTGTGCACCCCATGTCCACCCCTGGTGTGTGGTTTCTTTTCTTTGTGAGTCAGTGGGCTGGCCTGCATCTCTGTGTGGCACCTACCAGGAGGTGAGGGGCCCTGGAACCCAGCCCCCCTTCCATGCCATTCCCCTCATACCCTGGCCCCACAAGGTGGCGCAGACCCTGCCCTAGGCAGACCCTGCTGGGCCTGGGGAAAACCCATGGGGGGCTTGGATAGGGAGTCCCCTTGACTTCCTGGAGAGGATCCCTTCCACCTCTTTCCCTCCTGCTACTCCTTAAGCTGGCACCCGAGACAAGCAGGGCCGCCCAATGGTGGCCTTGCCCTCAGGACCCCCTGTGCCTCCCACGACTCTGCCAGCCTCAGGCTTCACTCCAGTTTGGCCTCAACCACTGTGCACCATGTGCTCACACTCATGCACTCACACTCACACACACATACAAGTGCACTTGTGTGAGGCCACCTTGAGGTGCTCAACTGAGAGGATCAAGACAGGCGCTGGAGGGATGGTGGCTGCTTCGGGCGAGTGGAGTTTATTCAAGGGTGGAGCAGGCTGGGGGCGGGCATCTCAGTAGCAGATGCCGTCCACCTCGGACATGATCACAGACACATTGACGTGGGTGGGTTTACCCGCCAGGCGGTTGATAGTCTTCTGTGTGAAGCTCAGGGGCAGAGCCTCGTGGCCCACCATGCAGGAGTAGTTGTCCCCGTTCTTCCACGCCTCCGTGTCCACACGCAGCACGCTAGTTGTGATGAACCTGGTGCCACCCTGGCCGGCCTCGGGCAGGGGCCTCCAAGTCTGGTACTTCTCTCGGGGCAGCTCCTGGCTCTCGTGCAGCCACCGCACCAGCACATCTTCGAGGTAGAAGCCCTGAACCACGCACGTCAGCGTTGCCAGCTCGTTGAGGGCCAGCTCTTCCGCGGGTGGCGGCAGCAGGTGGACCTTGGGGGGTAGGGTGCTCCCTGGGGGCAGAGGAGCCAGTCAAAGCCGGGCAGGGAGGAGAGAGCCCCTCTGCCCGCGGGGTACCCTGAGCCCAGTTTCCCTCTGCAGAATGTGAGTGGGTGCCAGGGGTGGGGAAGGCAGGCAGGCTTAGGGGGATGCCTGGCCCACCGTGGGTTGCATGGGTGCCCCTGGGGCGGGGCCCGGCCCACCTGAGGCTCTGGCGATGGTGGCGGTGAGCGGGCTGGTGACCTCTGGGTGGGCGGCGGTGCAGGAGAACCTCTGCCCACGGTTCCACGGCTCGGCGCAGCCCGGCAGGATGCTGGACACGCTGTAGCAGCCGCAGGCATCGCGTTGCGGGGCCTGCTGGATGGCCTCTTTCCCACCCATGGGCTGCCAGGCAAAGCTGGCACCCTGGGGCTCTCTCAGGCCACTCAGCATACATGTCAGGTTGGCATCGGAGCTCAGCAGCAGGTCCTCAAGGGCCGGTGGGCGCAGGGTCAGGCCAGGCTGGCAGCATGAGGATGTCGGCTTCGGGGGAACTGAAGGGAGGCAGAGGACTCAGTGCCCATGGCCCACACCCCTTCCCTCCTCCTGCTCCAGCCTCATCCTCGCCCCCTTCAGTGTGAGGGGAGCCCCAGTGGGTGTGGTGGTTCCACCATAAAAACCTGATGGCCCCCACCCCACCCTGGCCCGACCTCTGACCTTTGCAGGGCACGTCCTTGGTCTGGCTCAGGCTGGAGTTGTACTGCATGTGGCACTTCAGGGACCCGCTCGCCGGGCACTGGCTGGCTGGCAGGGTCAGCTGGCTGACCATGGCATAGAGGCCCCGGGAGGTGAACATGGGGAGGACAGTGCTGATGGAAGTGCCCGGCCCGCTGCTGTCCCAGGTCATGTTCGTGTGCTTTGATGGTACGAAGTCCTGGGCCAGGCAGCCGATGACCACTGGGTCGGCAGGTTTAGTGCTCCGGAGGGTCAGTGGGAAGAGTGTGGGTTGCTTCGCTGCAACACAAGACATGCTGTGAGAGCCCTGGAAGCCCCATGCGAAGGGGATGGAGCCCACCGCCTCTGCCCCAGGCAAACAGGCCCCGGGAGGGTGAATGACAGCCCCAGGTCACTCAGCCTGAAGTCTGGCACCCAGGGCGGGGACTGGCCGCCAAGTCCAGCTGCAGTTTCTGGACACGCTGCTCAGAGCTCCGGCCCGTGGACCAGGACACACTTCTTACACAGGCCTCGTGCAGGTGGAGCCACATTACCCACATGGCTTTCCACAGACCAGCTGGGTCTGTGGGCCCCAATCGGGCCTCCTATCTCTCTGTGCAGTGGGCGTGGCCATGTCTCTCAGAGTTTGGGGATCATGAAAGGTGGGCCCAGAGGGGGACATAGGGGAGCACCAAGGGGTCTGGCCCTGTAACTGGCCTGTCCTGAGGGCCAGCCTGCTATGCTGGAGGGCACACACAGAGGAGAGGGGCTGGGCTTCCGTGGGCTGCTCAGAGTTCCCTTGTCAGAGTCCAGTATAGCCACACCCTCTGCAAACAACTGCAGGCCCAGCAAGCAGAGGTCCATTCCAGGGCCTACGAAACTCAGAGACTCAACCAAACCAGCCATGTGAGTTGTCCCACCCAGACAAGCTGGGCACACAGGCCACCCTTGTCTGTTCCCGATTCCCTCAGGGACATTGGTGGGAGCAGAGAGGGCACAGGCACCTCTGAGACTGCATGGCCTTCACATGCCTGGGAAACACAGAGGCACCTGGGTGGGGAACCGGCTCTGCAAGTGATGCTCAGCTCAGTTCACTCATCCCAGCCCAGCCCAGCCCAGCCCAGCCCAGTTCACCTAGCTCAGCCCAGCTCAGCCCCGCTCATCCCAGCTCAGTCCAGTTAACCCAGCTCAGCCCAGTTCACTCAGCTCAGCCCAGTTCACTCAGCTCAGCTCAGCCCAGCTCAACCCAGTTCAGCTCAGCCCAGTTCAGCCCAGCTCAGCCCAGCTCATCCCAGCTCAACCCAGTTCACCCAGCTCAACCCAGTCCAGCTCAGCTCAGCTCAGCCCAGCTCAACCCAGTTCACCAAACTCAACCCAGTTCACCCAGCTCAGCCCAGTTCACTCAGCTCAGCCCAGCTAAGCCCAGCTCAGCCCAGCTCAGCCCAGTTCACTCAGCTCAGCTCAATTCACTCAGCTCAGCCCAACCCAGCCCAGTTCACTCAGCCCAGCCCAGTTCACCCAGCTCAGCCCAGCCCAGTCCAGCCCACTCAGCCCAGCTCAGCCCAGCTCAACCCAGTTCACCCAGCTCAGCCCGGCTCAGCCCAGTTCATTCAGTCCAGCCCAGCCCAGTTCACCTAGCTCATCCCCGCTCATCCCCACTCATCCCAGTTCAACCCAGTTCACCCAGCTCAACCCAGCCCAGCTCAGCCCAGCTGAGCTCAGCCCAGCTCAGCCCAGTTCACTCAGCTCAGCTCAGCCCAGCTCAACCCAGCTCAACCCAGTTCACCCAGCTCAACCCAGCCCAGCTCAGCTCAGCCCAGCTCAACCCAGTTCACCAAACTCAACCCAGTTCACCCAGCTCAGCCCAGCTCAGCCCAGTTCACTCAGCTCATCCCAGCTCATCCTAGTTCACTCAGCCCAGCCCAGCTCAGCCCAGCCCAGCTCAGCCCAGTTCACTCAGCTCAGCCCAGCTCAGCCCAGCTCAGCCCAGTTCACTCAGCTCAGCTCAATTCACTCAGCTCAGCCCAGCCCAGCCCAGCCCAGTTCACTCAGCCCAGCCCAGCTCAACCCAGTTCACTCAGCCCAGCCCAGCTCAACCCAGTTCACCCAGCTCAGCCCGGCTCAGCCCAGTTCACTCAGCTCATCCCAGCTCATCCTAGTTCACTCAGCCCAGCCCAGCTCAGCCCAGCCCAGCTCAGCCCAGTTCACTCAGCTCAGCCCAGCTCAGCCCAGCTCAGCCCAGTTCACTCAGCTCAGCTCAATTCACTCAGCTCAGCCCAGCCCAGCCCAGCCCAGTTCACTCAGCCCAGCCCAGCTCAACCCAGTTCACTCAGCCCAGCCCAGCTCAGCCCAGTTCACTCAGCTCAGCCCAGTTCACTCAGCTCAGCCCAGCTCAGCCCAGGTCACTCAGCCCAGCCCAGCCCAACACAGTTCACTCAGCTCAACCCAGTTCACCCAGCTCAGCCCAGCTCAGCCTAGCTCAGTACACTCAGCCCAGCTCAGCCCACCCACCTCAGCCCAGTTCACCCAGCTCAGCCCAGTTCACCCAGCTCAGCCCAGCTCAGCCCAATTCACTCAGCTCAGCCCAGCCCAGCTCAGCCCAGTACACTCAGCCCAGCTCAGCCCAGCCAAGCTCAGCCCAGCTCAGCCCAGCTCAACCCAGTTCACCCAGCTCAGCCCAGCTCAGCCCAGTTCACTCAGCTCAGCTCAATTCACTCAGCTCAGCCCAGCCCAGCCCAGCCCAGTTCACTCAGCCCAGCCCAGCTCAACCCAGTTCACTCAGCCCAGCCCAGCTCAGCCCAGTTCACTCAGCTCAGCCCAGTTCACTCAGCTCAGCCCAGCTCAACCCAGTTCACTCAGCCCAGCCCAGCTCAGCCCAGTTCACTCAGCTCAGCCCAGTTCACTCAGCTCAGCCCAGCTCAGCCCAGGTCACTCAGCCCAGCCCAGCCCAACACAGTTCACTCAGCTCAACCCAGTTCACCCAGCTCAGCCCAGCTCAGCCTAGCTCAGTACACTCAGCCCAGCTCAGCCCACCCAGCTCAGCCCAGTTCACCCAGCTCAGCCCAGTTCACCCAGCTCTGCCCAGCTCAGCCCAATTCACTCAGCTCAGCCCAGCCCAGCTCAGCCCAGTACACTCAGCCCAGCTCAGCCCAGCCAAGCTCAGCCCAGCTCAGCCCAGCTCAACCCAGTTCACCCAGCTCAGCCCAGCTCAGCCCAGTTCACTCAGCTCAGCCCAGCCCAGCTCAGCCCAGTACACTCAGCCCAGCTCAGCCCAGCCCAGCCCAGCCCAGGTCAGCCCAGTTCACCCAGACAAGCTCAGCCCAGTTCACTCAGGCCAGCTCAGCCCAGCTCAGCTCAGCTCAGCCTAGGCCACAATACCCCAGCACTTCCCCCTGTCGGGTAGAGCATACTGCCCTGTGGTCCTCTGGCTCTTGGTCCTGCCTGCTGTTTCTCTCTCCTCTGTCTCGGTGTCTGTTTTCCATATCCCTGGTCCCAGGAAGGATCAGAGCGCCTGATGGAGGAGGGGATGGGGCAGCATCCAGGACCCACCTGTTCAAGGCTGCTGGAGGGTTAGAGGCCGAGAGCCCCAGGCCCCCTGACCAGCTGGCCCTGCCTGAATCTGTGTGCTCAGAGACCCCTGCCCTCCCGGCCCTTGCTCGCTCTGCAGAAGGCTGATGCTAAGGGGCAGCCTGGGGAGGGGCTTCAGACTGTGTCATGACCCTAGATGGGGTCACTTGCCACTTCCTGTCCCACCAGTCTCTGCTGCCCGTCTGCACGTCATTGTCTGGTCTGTGGTCTGTCTGTGGCGAGGCCAGGTGCATGTGGCCTGGGCTGTGACCCCCAGGGGCCTGGGCCTGTGGTGGTGGGTCCCAGCTCTGGGTGGCTGCTCATGGGGCTGGGCCGGGGGCCAAGCTGCAGGGACACAGAGGCTGGGGCAGTGCAGTGGGAGCCGAAGGATAGGCTGAGATGGCCCCAGGGGGAGGCTGTGAGGGCCTAGGGGCGGGGGTCCCGGGCACAGGGCTGGCCCTGAGTGACCCCTGGTGAGCAGGCCGCAGGTGGGCAAGGAGCCAGAGCCACTCTGGTCTTGAATGCCTATGAACATCTGAGGCCCTGACGAAAGCCAGAATATATGCGAGGCTCCCCTGAAGTTTGGGGCAGCCACACACTGCCTCACCCCACATCTATCCATCCTCCCTTCCAGGATTTTCCCACAGGCCCCACGGGCTCCTCTGGTAATCCTCCACTCTCAGGATGTGACCCAGCCTGGATGGACACACTGGGGCAGCTGGGCCTGGCTTGTGCCTGTGTTTACCCGACAGTCAATTCTTCACATCCAAAAGGTGTTGACTGTCCCCTCCAGAAAGCGCGCCTGTGAGTCAATGATGCTGGCCCTGGGAGGTCAGCTCCTCACAAGGGACAGGGCCCAGGGCAGCTGGAGCCAGAGGCAGAGGGTGGACAGAGGCGGGGAGCTGGGATGCCTCAGCACCGCTGGGTGTTTCTAGGACCCCAGGACCCAAGGCCTCCTGGGTTTTGACCCGATGCTGCCTGCTCAGCCTCCGGCACCAGCCCTGTTTGCGTGGGGATGAGGATCCAGCAGCTTCACCTTCTTCTTTGTTGTTGTTGTGAACCGTCACCCAGGATATTTTTCCATTGAGTTTTAGGGAGAGTGGAAGAGAGAAAGAGAGGAACACTGATGTGAGAGAAACACATCGCTGGGCCTGGGCTGGGGAGGAGCCTGCAACCCAGGTATGTGTCCTTGACCAGAATTGAACCCAGGACTCTTCGGTCCTCAGGCTGATGCTCTATCCACTGAGCCAAGCCAGCTAGGGCCAGCTCGGCCTTCTTGCCTGCCTGGGAACCCACAGACCATGCCCCTCTAGAGGGTCCAAAACCCTGCTCCAGGGGGAAGGGGGCGCCAGCAAGGGACGCATGATGGGGCCTCATGGCTGGCACAGTGCCTGGCATGGACGAAACCAAGGGGGGCCGTGCGGGCTGTGGGGGGACTAGGCCAGGCTCACATGGGGATAGAACGGCCCCACCTTGGGTGCAGATGGCTGTGACTTGGGGCAGAAGAGGAGGTGTCCATTGGGGTTGTGGATTGGACACCGGGTCGTGAGGGCAATGGCGGCAGCTGGCAGAGGCCTGAGCTGACCTGGCCTCTGCATGTCCCGGGTGTTGGGCTGCTTGAGGGTCCCTCTGGGAGGGGCGAGCTGGGAACCGGTCTCTCAGGGCTTCTTTGGAAGGAGGGGGCTGCTGTGTGACCAAGCCTTGCGGGCTGTGGGGTGCCCATGGCCAAGGAAACAGGCTACATGGCTTTAAACAACAAAGATTCATTCTCAGTCTGGAGGCCAGACACCCACTCCAGTGTGGACAGGGCAGCGTGCCCTCCAGAGGCCCCCGCCCCGCTTCCAGGCTCAGTGTCCCTGGGCCCGGAGACTCAGCGCCTTCTCCTCAGTGTTGGCCTCTCCTCTCTTCTCCTCCCCTTTCCTCCCCATCCCTCTCCTCCCCTCCCCTCCCCTCTCCTCTCCTGTCCTCTCCTCTCCTTTCGGGACAATGCTCGCCAGTGGACTCGGAGCTGAGAGCTGCTCTCATCTGAAAACCCTCAACTTCAGTCTACAAGGATGCTTTTTCCAAATACAGTTCCAGCACAGGTTCCAGGGGAATGTGGAGCAAGCTTTGGGGTTACCCTTCAGGCCACTGTGGGGGGTGGGGGGCCCGGGAAACAGCCTCTTGCTGCTGAGAGGGCTGTGAGGCGGTGGCAGGGCCTGAGGCCCGGGCGTGGTCCTGCCCTCTCCCTGCCTGGCCATGCTGGGGCCCAGGTGGGGTTGCCCAGTGGGGTGGCCTGCAGGTGGAGTGACCCACACTCCTCCCTCCTGGGCTTGGCAGAGACACAGTTCACTGTGTGTGAGCTGTGCCTGGTCCTCGTTCTGGGGTCTGTGGGTTTCTCGTGACCTGGGCTGCACGTCAGAGAGCGGACGCTGAGCTGAGGGCAACAGGCTCCCCTCCGTAGCCCTGCGAGGGCGTGGGCCTCTGAGTGCGTGACAGTGTGTGTCTGTGAGTGTGAGTGTGAGTGTCCCTATGAACATCTGAGGCCCTGACGAAAGCCAGAATATATGCGAGGCTCCCCTGAAGTTTGGGGCAGCCACACACTGCCTCACCCCACATCTATCCATCCTCCCTTCCAGGATTTTCCCACAGGCCCCACGGGCTCCTCTGGTAATCCTCCACTCTCAGGATGTGACCCAGCCTGGATGGACACACTGGGGCAGCTGGGCCTGGCTTGTGCCTGTGTTTACCCGACAGTCAATTCTTCACATCCAAAAGGTGTTGACTGTCCCCTCCAGAAAGCGCGCCTGTGAGTCAATGATGCTGGCCCTGGGAGGTCAGCTCCTCACAAGGGACAGGGCCCAGGGCAGCTGGAGCCAGAGGCAGAGGGTGGACAGAGGCGGGGAGCTGGGATGCCTCAGCACCGCTGGGTGTTTCTAGGACCCCAGGACCCAAGGCCTCCTGAGTGTGTGTCTGTGAGTGTGAGTGTCCCTGAGTGTGACAGTGTGTATCTGTGAGTGTGAGTGTCCCTGAGTGTATGTCTGTGAGTGTGAGTGTCCCTGAGTGCGTACCAGTGTGTGTCTGTGAGTGTGAGTGTGAGTGACCCTGAGTGTGTCTGTGAGTGTGAGTGTCCCTGAGTGTGACAGTGTGTATCTGTGAGTGTGAGTGTCCCTGAATGTGCTTCTGTGAGTGTGAGTGTCCCTGAGTGCGTACCAGTGTGTGTCTGTGAGTGTGAGTGTGAGTGTCCCTGAGTGTGTCTGTGAGTGTGAGTGTTCCTGAGTGTGACAGTGTGTATCTGTGAGTGTGAGTGTCCCTGAGTGTGTCTGTGAGTGTGAGTGTTCCTGAGTGTGACACTGTGTGTCTGTAAGTGTGAATGTGACAATGTGTGTCGTGTGTCTGTGAGTGTGAGTGTCCCTGAGTGTGACAGGGTGTCTGTAAGTGTGAGTGTGAGTATCCCTGAGTGTGTGACAGTGTGTCTGTATGAGTGTGAGTGTCCCTGAGTGTGACAGGGGTATATGTAAAGTGTGAGTGCCCCTGAGTGTGTGACAGTGTTTCTGTGAGTGTGTGTTCTGAGTGTGAGTGTGCCTGAGTGTGAGAGTGTGTCCTGAGTGTGTGACAGTGAGTGTCTGTGAGTGTGTGTGTCAGTGAGTCCGTGTGAGCACAACAGGGCGGGCCGCGGTCAGAAGGCCCCTGGTGCCCCGTGTGGAACATCCTCCGTGTCTGGACAGGCCTTGGAGATGCCCGTTCTGGCCTCTCCGCTCCAACGGACTCGGGTACCCTGTCTGAGTCTGGCAGGCTGTGCGCTGGCATTTCGATCCTCGACCGCCTGCGGCCCTCACGGAGCCAGGCTCTCTGAGGGCCACCAGAGGCTGGAGTCTCCCGTCCAGGGGCCTGGGCATTTGGGCGCTGGGAAGGCGGCCCGTGGCCTGCAGAGAGGCCATAGCACTGTCCACGCCACAGACGGTGAGGCCCAGAGCAGGCAGACACCACACCCCCCTCCTGGCCCCTTTTCTCGTTACTGAAGATGCTCTTCCTGTTCGGCCACTTGGTTTTTCTTGCTGTGAAGGACCCACGGCTCACTGCCCTCTTTGTATTGGCTCCCAAGTGCTCTTTGTATGTGAGAGATCCCTGCCCTTCATCATGTGTGTTCATGCATTCCCGCCATTTACAGCGACTTCACAGAGACCCCCATGGGCAGGTCCCCCAACCAGGGCACTGCCTCTTCACCTGGGGAGGCACGGCCTCAGGACCCACTGCCCTTGGCCTCTGGCCATCTCATGGGGGGTCCGTCTCTTGGGCTCACCTGGTTTCTTCTCGAGCCAATGGCAGCCAGCCCCACACAGTTCACAAGGTCACCCAGACTCTCTGAGGGAGGACAGGGGTCCAGGACGGTCCGTGTGTGTGCTCAGCTGGCGGGTGAATGGGGGGTGACTCGGGGAGGCTGACCCTGGGCCCACCTGGTGATGGGAGTGGCGTCCCCGTGGCCTGCACTGATCACAGGGGTCAGTGTGCTGGCTTTTTCTTCTTCTTCTTCTTCTTCTTCTTCTTCTTCTTCTTCTTCTTCTTCTTCTTCTTCTTCTTCTTCTTCTTCTTCTTTTCTTCTTCTTCTTCTTTTATATCATTTATTTCTTTTTATGTTTATTGTTTACTATGTGTTTCCCTTTACATTATGTACTATCTTAATACTATTTGTCCCTTTAATATTTGTTTGTGTTTTTTTTTTTTTTTTTGGGGGGGGGGTATGTATTTTTATTTTTTATTTTATTGATTATGGTCTCACATAATTGTCCTTATTCCCCCATTTCCATCCCAAACCCCTCCCTACATATTCCCCCACCCCCCTGTTGTCCATGGCCACTGGCTAGGCGCATATGCATGCACACAAATCCTTTGGTTGATCTCTTCCCCTTACCCCCACCCTCCCCTACTTTCCCTCTGAGGTTTGAGAGTCTGACCGCTGCTTCTCTTTCTCTGGGTCTGTTTTTGTTCATCAGTTTATGTTGTTCATCATTTCCTCTAGATGTGTGAGATCATGCGATCCAAGAAATACCCTTGTAAGAACCTAAACTGCAACAAGCAATAATGGTTATGCTGTGAGGCAAATCAATCAGTCTGTAGTGAGTTCCTTTCTGGGCCAGCAGTTCTTTTGAGTTCCAATTTCAATGTCAAATAGTTCCTTATGTGTACATGTCAGCCATGATATTTCAGATCTGGTTGGTGGACAAATGGTGGTAATGCAGGTCCGCCCGTCTCTGGTTTGGTACTGGGCATCCTTCAGCAACATGCAGCTGCTGTCTGCTGGTATGCTGAGGCGTCATCAGCATCTTCCATCTCTGAATTGTGTCTCTTCTGTCTTTATGGCTGGAGCACTTCTGTCTATTCCTCTCTGTTACAGATTCCAGATGGTCTCAGAGTTGTTTTTTGAAAATATACAAACATATTCTTGACCAAAAGTTAATAAAGGGATATTTTCTTTAAATTTGATTTGGGATTCTTTTACATTCCCCCCCGCCCCCCCGCAAATAATTTTCCCCTGGCTTGTTTTGTCGCCATGTGTGTATTTTCATGTGTATTAGCATTTTGAATGAAGGTTAATTTTCTAATGTAAAAATTTTTTAGATGTAAATTATTCTCAGGATATTTTTCCTTACATGATATTCTTCCATGGTCACCCCCTTTTTTACTTTAAATAATAGAAGACTTTTGGAAATTTTATAATGTAGTTTTGATAGCTTTTACATTTTAAATTATTTGCGCTACGCTATGACTGCTTTAGGTTCAAAAATTGCACGTTGTGCAATTTTACCATGGGACGCTCTGCCAATAAAAATTTTTGTTAACACCTTAGGAATAGCTTTTTGTAGTGTTTCTAGAATATTCATTTATTTCCATTAGCCACATTAATTTCCTCTGAGAAACTGGCTACTATCCATCTGTCAAACTCAACACTCTAGCAACAATCTTATTTACCATGTGTGTATTACTGGAATTGATTATTTACCTTTTTGATAAGGGCCTGAGCATTCCTGCTACTAAACTGGACTTGGATATTAAAAACCCACTTGCCCATACCATGGGTATAAGACCTCTCAAACAAGTCTTGTTGCAGTGAGAGGGCAGCTGCTGTCAGCCAAGTCTCTGTTACCTGGGTCCCAATTTGAGCTGTGCATGGAAAGCGAAGCAACCATGGGGGTAGGAGACCTCCCTCAGAATGGGAGAAGGTTCAGGCGCCTGCCATGTTGCAGGGGGGGTTGGTAATGGTCTATGCCCCACCTCTGTTAACCCCCAAGTTCTCTCCTGAAGGCCCCTCTGTGACCGGGTGCTGGCTTCGTTGTCAGCGGGGGAAGGGGCAGCGAGCCTGGGCTGCAGACCAGTGAGGGGGTGACGGGCCAGGTGGGGTGTTTCTGGGGGTGTTGAAGGGCCCTTGTGGCCCCAGCAGTTCCCTGTGCCCTCGTCTGACACCCACAGGACCACAGGCACCGCCCCCAGAGCACACACAGGGACATGGAATTGGAAAAGAGAACTTTACCAAGAAACCCAAAGGGAAACAAGCCCAACTGCCACGCATTCTTGGAGTGGGAGGTGGGACAAGGCTGTGTTGGGTGGGGGTGGGGCCGCTGGACTGAGTGGCTGCTGTGTGGACCCTGTGGGAGCCCTTCTAACCCCCTGGGGGGCCCCTTCTCCACCCGTGGTACCCATTCTCCACCTGGGAACCCCTTCTCCCCTGAAGCCCCTTCTCCACCTGTGGGATCCTGCCCACAGCCCATGCTGTCTCAGGGCCTCTTCCCAGAAGGGCTTCTGTACCTCCATGTGCTGCTGGGACAGTTGGGGTGGACACAGGAAGGGCGAGCAGAGGGCCCAGGCCCCAGGGGCAGGGCCTCCCGACCTGGGAGGTTGGTCTGGGAGGGAGACCTCAGGCTGGGCTGGACTCTGAGACCTAGGGTTGGCTCTGGACTTGGAGTGTTGGGCTTGGACCCTGGACCGGGCTGGTTGGGCTCCGGACTTGGGGTGTTGGGTTTGGACTCTGGTTCGGGTTGGTTGGGCTCTGGACTCGAGCGAAAGGCCAGGCCGTGGCTCTAGGCCTTACTGTGTTGCAGGAGTTGTCCAGTAAGAATGGGAGTGGCGACCTCGGGGGCCTGGGGGGAGCCCAGAGTGTCTGCCCCCATGGGTATAGCCCGGGCCACTTGGGAGGGTAGATGGGGTGGGAGTGGGGCCATGGTTGGCAGGTGTCCTGGGTGCCTGGGCCTTGGGCCTGAGCTGGAATCTTCCGGATGCCCTTGAGCTGTGGATGGGCACAGGACCCCCGCCCCTTGGAGGTGTGTCTGCTCTTGTCAGCGTGGCCTCCGGTAGCTCGGGCAGGGGAGAAGGGTAGTGAGGCTGCTCAGCTGCTCAGCGCCAAGGCCTCCGGCCACGCGGGGTCCTCGATGTTCTCATAGTCATGGGCGGCCCGGGGTGGCCCCTGCAGGAAGGCGCCCAAGACCCACTGCACCTGAGGGGAGGGCGGGCATGCGTGAGGGTCCTGCCCATCTGCTCACCTCAAGGGTCTCCCGCCCTCGGCCCTGGGGGCTGGCCCACCTTGAAGAGGGTAACGGAGGCGCCATAGGTCACGCTGAGCAGGAAGAGCGTGATGAAGACTAAGAGGCTGTGCCACAGCTCATCCAGCTCGTTCACCTCGGCTGCCCCCACGCACACGTCCTGCAGATCCAGCTCTGCGGGTGCAGGTGGGTCAGCCCAGCCTGGATGTGGGGTCAGTCAGTCCCCCACCTGGGTGTGAGGGTCAGTGAGCCCCCAGCCTGGGTGTGGGGGTCAGTGAACCCCCGCCTGGGTGTGGGGTCAGTCGGCCCCCAGCCTGGGTGTGGGGTCAGTGAGCCCCCAGTCTGGGTGTGGGCATCACAGGTCCCTGCAGCCTGGTCCCTGCTGTCTGGGGTTCAGGCAGTCCCTGTCCAGCTTCCATGGCCTTTCAGAGCAGCTGGCCCACCTGGGGGTCTGGGGTCTGAGGCCCTGCCTGGCTCAGCCCAGGGTGGCTGGTGGGAGGGCTGCTGCCCACTGCCTGCTGCCCTCTGCCCACTGCCCACTGCCCACTGTCCCATCCCAGTGATGCCTTTTCTCTCCCTCCATCCTCAGGCTGCATCCAGACCCCTGGTCTTCCTCGCCAGGCCTATCGCCCTCACCTCAGCTCCTGCTCTGCCCCCACCCGGGAGGATGGCGCCCACGAGCCCCGTGCTCACTCAGCTTCTCGCTTGAGGCCGGAGACCCTCTAAACTGCACTCAGCCAACTGCCCTGAACCCGCTGGGGGTCTGAGCCTGCAGCCTAGGCCGTCGCTCCACGGGGCTGGCCTGGCCACACTGGCCGAGTTGCCCCCGGCCTATGGGCCACCACTGTCCCTCAGCCTCCTGCCTTGGGGAGTGAGGTGTGCCAAGCACAGGTGCCAGTCTTGGGGAAGCCTGCCAGCAGGTCCCTCTGAACTACACCCTTGGGTGTTCGCTGCTTTCCATGCTCATGGGTGCTGCTAGCCGGGGTATGCACGCATGTGTGCATATGCATGTGCTAGCGTGTGCGTACACAGGATGCCTGGGCTGTTAGATGTGTACTTGAACTTGGGGTAAGGGTGGGCTTGGTCCCTGACTCTGATCCCTGCAGCCTCCAGGCGCTGGGTCGGGGCCAGCAGGCTGCTCTGGGCTGTTGGACAGAGCCCACTTCCTGGGTGTGTATGTGCCCCTGTGTGTCAGTGTGTCCATATGTATCAGTGTATGCATCCATGTGTGTGTCCACGTGTGTCTCTCTGTGTTAGTATGTCAGTGTGTGTCTGTGCATTGCATCTATGGGTTTCTCTGTGTGTAGGTGTCTGTGTGTGTCTGTGTGTGTTTGTGTGTGTATGCATGTGTGCATGTGTGTGTCTCTGTGTCTCTGTCCTGTGCATCAGTGTGTGTGCTTGTGTCCATGTATGTGTCTGTCTGTCTGTGGATGCAGCTGGCAGGGAGGGTTTGTGGGAGGCCTGCTGGGCTCCCAGCCAGGGGGTCCTCTCCATGCCCATGTTGGGGCCCAGGCGTGATGGGGAACAAAGGTTCAGTGTGGCCTGGTGAGGGGTAGGTCAAGGGAGGCCGCCAGGAGCGCATGTGAGAAGCGTTTGCTCACACAGGGCACCGGGGCTGGTGGTGGGTGGCGTTGTTGGGTCACTGCAGGCTGTGTGGGGGCAGGGCTGGCATGGCTGGTGTTACTGTGTGTGAGGCCCATGGGATGTGCTTGTGAGGGCTGTTCCTGTCCCCAGGACAGTCTGGGCAGATGAGGTGAGGGTCAGGATGAAGTGAGGTGAGGGTTAGGATGCCGTGTTCTCAGCACTGGGCCACACGGGGCTGGGCCTGTCTCTGCCCGTGGTGCTTGGGATGGTTGTGGGGCTGATGGGGGGCTGGGGGCAGCCTGTCTCCCTACGTATGGACGCCTGAGTGGGCGTCGCACTCAGCCCGTCCCTCCACCCAGAGGGCCTGTGTGTGCCTCTGGGTATAGGGGAGCTTGTCTGTGTGCAGAGGAGCTGCAGGAGCAGGGGTGAAGACCAGGCCTCTGGAGAGGAAGGGACTGTGGGCTGAACCGGGTCTCCATGGCCCTCCCAGGGCCACCCTCTGGTTCCCAGGCCCCTTGGAGTGGGCAGGAGGCATGGGGGTTGGCAAGAGGATGGTGGACCGAGCCTAGCTCAGCCCTGTCCAATCCTCCAATCCCCTCTGGGAGTCCTTTCCTCTGTGCCAGACACCCCTGTCCCTCCGCCCGCCCCCCAAGAACGAGCGCACTGGCTCTGAGCTGACACTGAGTTTATTGACAGCAGGGCGCCCTGGAGGGGGCGGGCGGGAGGCAGGCCTTAGTTACCAGGGTCTTTGCCTTTAGACACTGATCGCTCGCGGGTCCGGGTGCCGTCCAGAGCCTCGTGGGTCACTCGGCAGGTGAATTTGCTCCTCCTTTCCCAGTTGGCCTGGCTGACCTCCAGGCGGCTGAAGACGAAGAAGGCGGGGCTGGCACCTAGGTCCCTGAGGGGCCGCGTGGTGGCGTGCTGGTCACTGGCGATCAGGGTGTTGTCCTGCAGCCACTGCACGGAGATGTCGGCAGGGAAGAAGCCCTGGATCAGGCAAGTGAGTGTGAGCGTGTCCTGGGCCCCCTGCTCCTTGGGCGGCGGGAACACGAAGACCTCGGGGGCAGCGCGCTTGCCTGTGGACGGGCATGGGGTCAGCCGGCTCTGGCTCCAGCTCCGGGGGGTGGGGGGAGCTGCCCGCCTCCCCTCGCAGGTCGCTCACCCGGGGCCTTGGCGATGGTGCGCACGATGGGCCGGGGCAGGTCCGGGTGGCTCAGGTTGCACTGGTAGGTCTCACCCTCCACCCAGTCGCTGGTGTCCACGGGCAGGGTGGAGGTGACGGAATAGGTCATGTTGAAGTGGCGCTTGCTGCTCTGGGTGGCCTGGGCCAGGAGGCCCCTGCCCTCCCGGGACCACTGCAGGCTCATGCCCTCCAGGCTGGCCAAGTCCACCACCAGGCAGGAGACCTTGGGTGACTTGTGCACATACAGGTCCAGGGGGCTGGGCGGAATCACGTAGACGCTCACACCTCGGGGCTCGGGCTCTGGTGGGTGAGGAGGGGCTGTGTGAGGCCAAGGCCGACCTCGCCGCCCCGAGAGGCAGGTGCGGGCGCGGGCCTGAGGAGGGCTGTACCTGGGCAGGCGCGGGCTTCGGCCTTCACCGTGCAGCCTTGCAGGCTGGCCTGGCAGGCGTAGGTTCTCCGGGACAGCCATGCGCCCTGGCTGATGTAGAGCTCGCTGACAGTAGAGGCCGGCGCGCCCTCCCAGCTGGCGGGGCCGGTGACCGGGAGCAGGTCCTCGGGCTGCCCGTCCACCAGCCAGGTGACCTCGAGGTCGCCCGGGGTGAAGTTTGGGATGAGGCACAGCAGCCGCATGGTGGCATGGGGGTTGCCGCTGGGGTTGCAGGATGAGTGGAAGATCCCCACCGTGGGCAGGGTGACGTTCGTGGCGCACGCTGAGGACAGAGGTGATGGCCCTGCGGAGGCGTCTCTGAGTCTCTGAGCCTCCTCCCAGCCAAAGCCCTGGGCACTCCAGACAGCCCCTCCGCAGCCCTCCACCCAGCCTGCTCCTCGCCACCCGCGGGCCTGGGTCTACCTGGTGCTGGTGGTATGGTCACGTTGATGGGTGTGGACCCGGGGTGCCCCACCCAGCAGGTGAACCGCTGTTCAGCCCACTCGCCAGAGACGATCACGTGGCTGCTGGTGGTGTAGAGGCTGGAGTTCTGGTTGAAGGCGGCGGGGAGGGTCATGATGCTTGTTGTCAGGGACCCCGTGTCCCAGGTCACAGTCACCGGCTCCGGGAAGTAGTCCCTGACCAGGCAGCCCAGCGTCACGGAGGCGGCGCCCACGGTGAGGTCTTTGGAACAGGGGGCCAAGGGGAAGACCGATGGGCTCTGCATGCGGTCTGTGGATGGAACCGGCCTGTCAGTGCTGGCAGCCTTGGATTGGGAAGCCACTCCAGGGCCCCCATTCCAGCCCGGGGCACGGAGCCACTGGCTCGTTTGGGCTCATTCCAGTCCCTCCCAGATGCCTGTGACAAAGCCTGTGTCTCCCAAAGCTGTTGTCCCAACCCTGGTTGGACCCCTTGGTCCCAAGTGGCAGCACACACCACCTGGTTGGGCTCATGATTGGACCCCCTGGTCTGGCCCCTCAGTCCTGAGTGGCAGCACACGCCACCCACCCCGGAGAAGCTCTCTGCTCCTCAGGCAGCAGAGGCTCAGAACCATTGCGGGCTGCCCCCCCCCCCCCCCACTCCACTGCGGAGCAGAGACCCTGAGACCCCCAGGATCAGCAAGATGTCTCCTCTGCCCCCACCCTCAGCCTCCCATGAAGGCCTGGGGTACAGAAGCCCCAACCCCAAGGTATCACGAGTGTGGTCCATCCCACCCCCACCTCCTCCTGACTGGCTTGGGGTCTCTGCAGCTGAGGGTGCCCCTTCACCCTACCCCTCACTGATCAGCCAGGCTTCTCTGCTGGCCGTCTGAGGGAGCCCACCCCCAGCAGGTGATGCTGCCTGCCCTGCTATGGCCTGGGAATCCCAGACCTCAGCCCATCGGGCCGGGCCTAGCTCAGCCCAGCCCAGCCCAGCCCAGCCCAACACAGCCCAACCCAATCCAACCTAACCCAGCCCAGCCCAGCTCAGTTCAGCTAAGCCCAGCCCATTTCAGCTCAGCCCAGCCTAGCCCAGCCCAGTCCAGCCCAGCTCAGCTCAGCTCAGCTCAGCCCAGCCCAGCCCATTCCAGCTCAGCCCAGCCCACGCCATCCACCCTGGCCAGCCCAGCCCAGCCCAGCCCATCCCATCCCAGCCCAACTCAACTCAACCCAATCCAATCCAATCCAACTCAACCCAACCCAACCCAACCCAACCCAACCCAACCCAATCCAACCCAACCCAACCCAACCCAACTCAACTCAATCCAACCCAACCCAACCCAACCCAACCCAACCCAACTCAACTCAACCCAACCCAACCCCACCCAGCCCAGCCCAACCCAACCCAATTCATCCCAACCCAACCTAAGCCAACCCAGTTCATCCCAGTTCATCCCAGCACAGCCCAGCCCAGCCCAGCTCTGCCAAGCCCAGCACAGCCCAGCCACGCCCAGCCCAACCCAGTCCAACCCAACCCAACCAAGCTCAGATCAGCCTAGCCCAGCTCAGCCCAGCCCAGCTCAGCCCAGCCCAGTTCAACCCAGCTCAGCCCAGCCCAGCCCAGCTCAGCTCAGCTCAGCCCAGCCCAGCCAGGCCCAACCCAGCCAACTCAACCCAGCCCAGCCCAGCCCAGCTCAGTCCAGCCTAACCCAACCCAACCCAGCCCAGCCCAGCCCAGCTCAGTTCAGCTCAGCTCAGCCCAGCCCAGCCCAGCCCAGCCCAGCTCAGCTCAGCCTAGCTCAGCCCAGCCCAGCCCAGCCCAACCCAGCCAGGTCCAACCCAGCCAACTCAACCCAGCCCAGCCCAGCCCAGCTCAGCCCAGTCTAACCCAACCCAACCCAGCCCAGCCCAGCCCAGCCCAGCCCAGCCCAGCTCAGCCTAGCTCAGCCCAGCCCAGCCCAGCCCAACCCAACCCAACCCAGCCCAATCCAAACCAACAGAACTCAACCCAACTCAACTCAACCCAACTCAACTCAACCCAGCCCAGCCCAACCCAGTTCAGCCCAACACAACCCAACCCAGTTCAGCCCAGCCCAGCCCAGCCCAGCCCAGCACAGCCTAGCTCAGTTCAACCCAGTTCAGCTCAGCCCAGATCAGCCCAACCCAGATCAGCGTAGCCCAGCTCAGACCAGTTCAGCCCAACCCAGTTCAGCCCAACCCAGCTCAGCCCAACACAACCCAACCCAACCCAACCCAGACAAGCCCAGGCCAGCCCAGCTCAGCCCAGCCCAGCTCAGTCCAGATCAGCCCACACCAGCCCAGCCCAGCCCAGCTTAGTTCAGCTCAACCCAGCAGATCCCATTCCAGCTCAGCCCAGCCCAGCCCAGCCCAGCCCAGCCCAGCTCAGCTCAGCCCAGCTCAGCTCAACCCAGATTAGCCCAGCCCAGCTCAGCTCAGCTCAGCTCAGCTCAGCTCAGCCCAGACCAGCCCAGCTCAGCTCAGCCAAGCTCAGCCAAGCCCAGCCCAGCCCAGTCCAACCCAGCCCAGCACAGCCTAGCCCAGTTCAACCCAGCTCAGCTCAGCCCAGATCAGCCCAACCCAGCCCATCCAAGTCCAGCTCAGCCCACCCCAGGCCAGCCCAGCTCAGGCCAGCTCAGCCCAGCTCAGCTTAACCCAGATCAGCCCAGTTCAGCCCAAGCCAGATCAGTCCAACCCAGATGAGCCCAACACAGACCAGCCCAGCCCAGCTCAGCCCAGTTCAGCTCAGCTCAGTCCAGATCAGCCCACACCAGCCCATCCCAGCCCAGCTCAGCTCAGCCCAGCTCAGCTCAACCCAGATTAGCCCAGCCCAGCCCAGCTCAGCCCAGCCCAGCCCAGCCCAGCCCAGCCCAGCCCAGCCCAGTTCAGCCCAGCTCAGTTCAGATCAACCCAGCTGATCCCATTCCAGCTCAGCCCAGCCCAGCCCAGCCCAGCCCAGCTCATCTCAGCCCAGCCCAGCCCAGCCCAGCCCAGCCCAGCTCAGCTCAGCCCAGCTCAGCTCAGCCCAGCTCAGCTCAACCCAGATCAGCCCAGCCCAGCCCAGCCCAGCCCAGCTCAGCCCAGCCCAGCCCAGCCAAGCCCAGCCCAGCTCATCTCAGCCCAGCCCAGCCCAGCCCAGCCCAGCCCAGCTCAGCTCAGCCCAGCTCAGCTCAGCCCAGCTCAGCTCATCCCAGATCAGCCCAGCCCAGCCCAGCCCAGCTCAGCTAAGCCCAGATCAGCCCAACCCAGTTCAGCCCAACCCAGCTCAGCCCAACACAACACAACCCAACCCAACCCAACCCAGACAAGCCCAGGCCAGCCCAGCTCAGCCCAGCCCAGCTCAGTCCAGATCAGCCCACACCAGCCCAGCCCAGCCCAGCTTAGTTCAGCTCAACCCAGCAGATCCCATTCCAGCTCAGCCCAGCTCAGCCCAGACCAGCCCAGCTCAGCTCAGCCAAGCTCAGCCAAGCCCAGCCCAGCCCAGTCCAACCCAGCCCAGCACAGACTAGCCCAGTTCAACCCAGCTCAGCTCAGCCCAGATCAGCCCAACCCAGCCCAGCTAAGTCCAGCTCAGCCCACCCCAGGCCAGCCCAGCTCAGGCCAGCTCAGCCCAGCTCAGCTTAACCCAGATCAGCCCAGTTCAGCCCAAGCCAGATCAGTCCAACCCAGATGAGCCCAACACAGACCAGCCCAGCCCAGCTCAGCCCAGTTCAGCTCAGCTCAGTCCAGATCAGCCCACACCAGCCCAGTCCAGCCCAGCTCAGTTCAGCTCAGCCCAGCCCATCCCAGCCCAGCTCAGCTCAGCCCAGCTCAGCTCAACCCAGATTAGCCCAGCCCAGCCCAGCTCAGCTCAGCTCAGCCCAGCCCAGCCCAGCCCAGCCCAGTTCAGCCCAGCTCAGTTCAGATCAACCCAGCTGATCCCATTCCAGCTCAGCCCAGCCCAGCCCAGCCCAGCCCAGCCCAGCCCAGCCCAGCTCAGCTCAGCCCAGCTCAGCTCACCCCAGCTCAGCTCATCCCAGATCAGCCCAGCCCAGCCCAGCCCAGCTCAGCTCAGCCAAGCTCAGCTCAGCCCAGCTCAGCTCAACCCAGATCAGCCCAGCCCAGCTCAGCTCAGCCCAGTTCAGCTCAGTTTAACCCAGTTCATCCCAGCATGGCTGAGCACAGCACAGATTGATGAACCTGGCCCATCTGAGCTGAGGATACCCATCTCCGTTTAAACAACTGTCTACTTCCACCACCTTGGCCCAGCCTAGCCCAGTACAGACCCCTTATTCTGCCCTGCCTAGGCCAGAGGCTGTGCCCCAGGCTGCCTACTGTTTTCTGGGCCCTGGGTTGAGGCAGCCCTCCTGGTTGATCTCCCCACTGTCCACTGTCAATGCCCTCCGCCTGGGGCCGCGCTCAGCCTGTCCCCAGAGGCTCTCAGCTGCCTGTCTCCTCCACGTTTGCTCTGGTCTCTGTCTTGCTTCCTTGTGTCCCCATTCAAGGAGGGGCAGCTGAGCGGTAAGCAGTGACCAGGAGGCCTGGGCCTGGCTGCGTGGCCATCTGGGGTCCTCTCTGGGCTGTGGCCTGGGGGGCCTGCCCCTCCCTGTGGCCCAGAACAGCTCGGAGCGAAAGTACCTGGCTTGGGGCCTTGGTCAGGTGCCTGGTTGGCAAGGCGAACAGTGTGGCGACAGCATGGGCCATCCCCATGGCCTGTGGCTCCCCGGAATGGCTCTTAGCAGAGAGCTGAACCTGTAGAAACCATTGTTGGTATTTTTACATCCATACAATAGGGGGAGGGGAGCTCTGCCTCATCGCTCTCAGCTAAAAATAGAATGGGAACCCCCAGCCCGCAGCCCTGGCAGTTCCCACCTCTGTTCTTGGGAAGTTGATGGAGCCACCGCCGGTGAGGTCCCCACGCAGGTGCTCTCCTGCCTGCACTGTGTCCCCTCCACTGCTCGCTCCCTGGATGCTGTCAGCACACATGGGTTCACTGGGCTGCCTCGAAGAGGAGGCGGCACCAAGCTGCCTGCCACTGCTCCTTGGGAGGGAAGGGCTGTGAGTATTTGTGCTGAGAGAGGAGGCCTGGTAGGCCGTGCGCCCACATATGGACAGGGCCTCCCGCAGGAGCGGGCTCCGGAAGCATGTGCAGAACCCGGGACAGGAAGACCTGGCTCTCCCTGGGCCCTGGCAATGCTGACGGTGACCATGTCATGTCCTGGAGCTGGGGTCCCTGTCAGGGCTGTTGCCAGTGGTCTGGCCACAGGGGCAGGAGGAGCCAGGGGGGAGGTTGGAGGTGACTGTGAGGTTGTCTACGAGACCCCTCCAGCCGCTGGAGCTTGCAGCACCATGCCGCCTCCTGGCCATGCAGGGTCACTGAGGGTGTGAAGCAGAAGGATGGCCTGGAGGTGCCCATGGCATCGACTCTGATTGTGGGCCATCGTTGACGCTTTGTGTGTGCCTTCCCACCATGGACGTGTCCCTCAGGCCTGTGTGTCCTCAGAACCCCCCTACCCAAGGGAACCTGTCAGTCCAGCTCGTCAGTGTGGGGTAAGAGAGACATGTCCGGCCCCTGTCCCATGGGCCAGTCGTCCCCATGCAAGAGGCATGTGAAGATGGCTCTGTCTGGCCCCGTGGCCTGGGGAGACCCCAAAAGAGCTGCTTCATGGAAGGCTGGGGGGGGGGGGAGTGCTGAAAGGTGCACAGTGTAGGACCCAGCGGGAGCCTCGGCCCCCAGGCAGACTTTGCTGGCCTGTCACACCCCACGTGTGGCTCCAGGAACGGTGCTGTGGGAGAGGCATGGGGAACATGGAATTCCTTGGAAGAGCCCGGGATTCTGAGAGAAACCACAGACCTGGAGCAGGCAGAGCCCAGCTGGGGGGCTTGGTGGGCTTGGCTGGTGGTGCCTGACCCTGCAGTCTTCACACATTGGGAGGTATGGGGCTGGGGCTCCACTCAGCTGCCTGGTACCCGACACCCCTGTCCATTCTCCTGTGCTGTGAGCACATGGGGTCTGGGGCTCAGTGCCAAACCAGCCTCCTGGCTTTATCCTTATCTCCCGGATGGCACTGGGCTGCTGGCACTGGGGCAGGGGCCTGTGGAGGTGGCCTTATCTCCAGCCGAGCTGCCCTGACAGCCTCTTGGACTTGGAGGAGAATGTCTCTCACTCGGCTCTGAGCACATGGGTCTGCTGCTCCTTCCTCCCAGGGGCCATCTCCCTGGCCCAGCCCCGAGGAGCCACCCCTTCTCTTCAGGGCCGGGCCTAGATCCTCCCTACCCAGCAGGCACATGCTCCAGTTGAGAGGGCAGGGCTGGGCGAGGATAAACTCCTGACTCCACTGTGGGGCAGGGATGAGTTATCCTCCATTTTGTGTAACTGGAACCTGGCCCTCACCCAACCAATCGGGGTCAGCCAAAGCAGTGACATCACCACTGGAGTAAAACCCAGGGCGTGGTGAAATTCGCTCTCTTCTGCCATGCTATCAGCGTGATTGGGACAGAGCCCATGCTAGCATGGAAAAGGCTCTTTTGTTTATTGCATCGGACTCGGCTCCCTGATGGTCCTTGGGGATCACGAAGTCTGGGTGTAACACCAGCCTCCTGGGCCGCCTTGCTGTGGCCCCACCCCATCGTTCCTGTACTTCAGGACTGACAGAGCCTACATCTAAACTAGCTGTGTCTCAGCTGTGCACATGTATGCGAGTGTATGAACCTGCGTGACACACACAATGCACATGCCTCCAATGCACACATCTGTGCATGTGTGCAATGCCTGTGTCCTTCAGTGTTCATGGACACGTATCTAACCATGAGTGGGTGTGTCTAGGAGGCATGCATGCACGTGTCTCCCAGTGTGTGTGTGTGTAAGCATCTGTATGACATGTATGTGCCTTGCTGTGTGTGCACCTGTGTGACATGAACATATCTTTCAGTGCACATGTGTGGGCACATGTATATGTGTGATGTGTTTCTGTGTTCGTGCATTGTACATGTGTGTCGGGTGCCTGCACCTGTGTGACATACACATGTGCAGGTGTCTCCCTGGGCCCACCACCTTCATGGCACTGATGGAGCCACCCCAGGCTTCCTGTCCTCCTTTGCACCCAGGGGGACCTGCATGTGGGCCTTGCCTTCCTGTGAGACTCCTGTATCCCCATCTCTGGAAAGCATTACCTGGAGGCCACAGCCTCCTGTCCTGATATCAGTGCTCCCACCACTAACCAGCTCCTATTGCTAATGTGCTCCCATCACTAACCAGCTCCCACCGCTAACCAGCTCCACTGCTAACCAGCTCCCACCACTAACCAGCTCCCACCGCTAACCAGCTCTCACTGCTAACAGCTCCCATCACTAACCAGCTTCCATCACTAACAGTTTCACTGCTAACCAGCTCCCACTGCTAACAGCTCCATCACTAACGAGCTTGTGTGTCTGAAGGCACTTGGCCCTGTATGTATATCCTCACTTCATTTCCTAAAGGTGTTCTTGGCATTTTACCTCCTGAGGCCTCAATGCCCCTGGGAGATGGAGCAGGGGAGCTGATTGTGGGAGATGGAGCAGGGGAGCCAATGGCGCTGGGGGAGATGGAGCAGGGGAGCAGATGGCGCTGGGGGAGATGGAGCAGGGGAGCAGATGGCGCTGGGGGAGATGGAGCAGGGGAGCGGATGGTGCTGGCGGCCATCTGCCCCATTGATCTTTGGAAACAGGGTGTTTGACAATGAAATTTGGTCCGAGATCTCAAGATCACACTGGGTTTGGGATGGGTCCTTAGTCCCATGGCCCGTGGCCTTTGAAGAAGGCCTGACACAGATACGCGTGCTCTCTGGCAGGATCTTGGGAATCCCCAAGGCAGTGGATCCGAACGCTGACCCCTGGTGACTGTTCAACGTGGGATGACCTTCTCCCCGTTAATCCCCATCCCTTTGAGTTGCTTATCATGCCCTTCATTTAACAGAAATTCACTCATTCATTTATTTACTCACTAGAGGCCCAATGCACGAAATGCGTGCAAGGGTAGGCCTTCCTTCCCCTGGCTGCCGGCATCAGCTTCCCTCGCAGCTTCATCCAAAAGGACATCCAGTCTCATTAGCATATTACACTTTTATTATTACAAATTTATAAAATCTTTATTGTTGAAAGTATTTCATATATTCCCTTTTCCCCACTGACCCCCTTCTAGCCCACCCTCACTCCCACCCCTGCCCTCAACACTCTATAGTCTGTGCCCATGGGCCATGCATGTGCACACATGGTCTTTGGCTGATCACCTTCCACCCACCACCCTCCCTCCCAGCTTTCCCTCCAAGGTTCCACACTCTGCTCCCTGGATCCATTCTCTTCATCAGTTTATTTTGTTCATTAGGTTCCACCTATGAGTGAGATCCTGGGATACTTGTCTTTCTCTGATTGGCTTATGTCACCTAGCATGACACTCCCAGGTCCCTCCATGCTATCCCGAAGGGTAAGAGATTCTTCTTTTTTTTATTGCGGCACAGTGTTCCGTGGTGCAGATGGACCAAGCATTTCTCCACGCATCTGCGGATGGGTCCTGGGGCTGTGTCCAGATCTTAGCTACTAACAGACATTCCTGGTTCCCACGGTCCAGTCCGTCAGCACCGCCCCTCAGGCTTGTGCCTCTGGAGGCTGGAGGACTGGGCAGCCAGGGTCCGAGTCCCCTGCGGCTCCCCCCACAAAGTGGTGCCATAAGCCAGCGTTTTTCAACCGCTGTTCCGCGGCACACTAGTTGTGTTGCCTGGTGTGCCGTAGGTGCAGACAAGACAAGAATTTTATAATTTTTCACTATTTTGTTTACTTAATATTTCATAATAAAGTAATTATAAAATACTTTCTTTGTGTTTATTTGATTCCTATTCAAGAGAATTACTTTATATATAGTCAATACAGGCACAGAGTTAATTTTTTTTAACATTTTCTAATGGTGGTGTGCCTCGTGATTTTTTTCATGAAACAAGTGTGCCTTTGCCCAAAAAAGGTTGAAAAACACTGCCATAAGCCACAGGAGTGAGTTCCCACGCATCTGAAGCCCTAGTCAGCCCGGGTGTGAGCGCGTGGGCGGTGCTGCCAGAGGCTCGGGGGTCTGGGGCTGGACACCACCCTGGCTTCTGCCTTTGTCTGACCTCCTCCCCAGTGTCTCTGTGTCAAATCTTCCTGTTTGTTTTCTGTTAATCCTCACCCGAAGATATTTTTTCCATTGAATTTTAGCAAGAGTGGAAGGGTGGGGGAGAGACACACAGAGAGAAACTCTGGTGTGAGAGAGACACATCGAATAGCTGCCTCCCACATTTGCGCGACCAGGACCAGCGATTGAGCCTGCAACTAAGGTACCTGCCCTCCACTGGAATCCAACCCGGGACCCTTCTGTCCATGGGCTGGGGCCCTATCCGCAGAGCCAAGCCCGCCAGGGCTGTCTTTGGAGGTCAGTCATGGGACTGGGTCCCACCCCAAATCTAGTGTGACCTCAAGATCCTGCCCTGAATTGCACTGGCAAAGATCCCATTTCCAAAAGACTCAGCCAGGCAGGCAGCTGCCTGCCCCAGCATCAGCCAAAGTGAGCAGAAGTCCGCCAAGCATTCCCACGCTCCCCCACAATTCCCCACGCGTTCCCACGCTCCCCCACAATCCCCCATGCACTCCCACGCTCCCCCACAATTCCCCATGCGCTCCCACAATTCCCCACTCCCACGCTCCCCCACATTCCCCACGTGCTCCCACAATTCCCACTCCCACGCTCCCCCACAGTTCCCCATGCGCTCCCACAATTCCCCACTCCCACGCTCCCCCACAACCCCCTCACATTCCCACGCTCCCCCATAATCCCCCACGCGTTCCCACGCTCCCCCACAACCACCCACGCATTCCCACGCTCCCCCACAATTCCCCATGCGCTCCCACAATTCCCCACTCCCACGCTCCGCCACATTCCCCACGCTTTCTCACAATTCTCTACGTTCCCACTCTCCCCCACAACCCCCCACACGTGCCCACGCTCCCCCACAATCCCCCACACGTGCCCACGCTCCCCCACAATCCCCCACGCATTCCTACAATTCCCCCACAATTCCGCACGTGTTCCCACGCTCCCCCACAATTCCCCACGCACTCCCACAGCCTGATAAGCCACAAGCACAGCCCACCAAGTCCTCCTTAGCAGCAGGGGTGAGGGCCTGTTGTCTGTGCACAGAACATACTTTTACTTTTAGTCCTCATGGAGGGTGCCTTTTCATTGGCTTCAGGGAGGGAGAGGGGAGGGAAACACCTATGGGATGGTGCCTCTCTCAGTCACCTAGGCTGACCCTGAAGCTGGGCTGTGCCCTAGGGAACTGAGCCTGCTCTCTCCCCCAGGGCCTCCTCCTGCCCACAGTGTGTGTGTCCTTGCTGGGAGGGGCGGGGGGGTCCCCACATCTTCGCACCCCTGCCTTGTTCTCAGACCTTGTCTCCAAGACAGATACACGAAACCAACCAGTGGGAAGTTTGACAGGAACCAGGCAGGTGGGAGGCACAGCCACCAGTCCTGCTGACACTGGGACACTCCCGCCCCCACCCTGACCCCCTCCCCCTGACCCGTCCCCCTGCACTGCCCCCACCCTGACCCCATCCCCTCTGACCCGTTCTCCTGCACTGCCCCCACCTTAACCCCCTCCCCTCTAACCCTCTCCCCTCTGACCCATCCCCCTGCACTGCCCTCCTCTGCCCCTTACCCTTGCCCTATCCCGTGCCTCCCGCCCTGACCCCCTCCCCTCTGACCCGTCCCCCTGCATTGCCCTCCCCTGCCCCATGCTCCCACCTTGACCCCCTCCCTCTGCCCCGTCCCCCTGCACTGCCCCCCACTGCACTGCCCCCACCCTGACCCTCTCCCCTCTGGCCTATCCCCCTGCACTGCCCCCCCTGCCCCGTGCCCCCGCCCTGACCCCCTCCCCTCTGACCTGTCCCACCTTTACTGCTCCCCTCTGCCCCATGCCCCCTGCCCTGACTCCCTCCTCTCTGACCAGTCCTCCCACCCTGCCCCCTTCACTCTGACCCATCCCCCTGCACTGCCCCCCTCTGCCCTGTGCCCCCGCCCTGACCCCCTCACCTTTGACCTGTCCCCTCTGCACTGCCCAGACTGGTCCTGGGAGAGGGCCACAGGGCTCCTGGGAGAGGGCCACATGGGCTCCTGGAAAATAGTCACTGGGGCTCCTGAGCGGAGGCCACGTGAGTGTGGGAGGCGTGGGCTGTGCTCTCCTGAGTGCTCAGGGTACAGGCACCAGCAGGAGAGCAGGAGCTGCTGGGTGCATGGAGGGGGCCCCCAGGGAAGGAGTGGCACAGGAGAAGGGGAGGGAGGGCACCAGAGAAGGGGGGACGGAGAAGGGGGGCACTGGAGAAGGGGGGCCCCAGAGAAGGGGGGCACCAAGAAGGGGCCTGAACAATGGCTCCGGCATGCGGTGCCCAGTGGTTGGTGCCCGAGTGTGTGTGTGGGGGTCTCCTGTGTGTGTTTGTGTGTATGTGAGGACCTGTGTGTGTGAGGACTTGTATGTTTGTGGATTGTTCGAGGATACATGTGTGCGTGGACCAATGTGTGTATGTGTTCATGTGTGTGTGCATGTGCATGTGCACGAGGACCCATGTGTGTGTGTACCTTAGTGTGCATGTGTTCATGTGTGTGTGTGAGATTCTCTCTATGTGTGCATGTGTGTGAGGTCCTGTGTGTGTGCTTGTGTGTGCTTGTGTGTGCGTGCAAGATACAGCCAATGATTTTCTTTTGTTGTCGATGTTTCTATATCTCTCTCCTTCTCCCTCTCCAAAATCAATAATAAAAAAAAGCTTAAAAAGAAGAAGAAGAAAGAAAGGAGGAGATGGAACATAAACACACAGAGAACCCATGGAAGATGGCCATCCACATGCCCAGGAGAGAGGCCTCGGGCCGCAGCACCTGCCCTGGGACTCGGGCTCCAGCACGGGGAGAATCTCTGGGTGCTGCTCCACTTCCTGTGGGTGCTGACTGACCCCCACACAACGTCTTGTTTCTGGCCACGGCCACAGCCAGTCCTGCCCCAGGCCCCGACGCCCATGTGGCTCCCATCACCCTCTGGTCTCTAGGCTGCCTTCCTCACCCTCTGGGCTGGATGCCGGCTGAATCGGGGGAGGAGGTGGAGGGGGGCAAGTCGTGGTGCTGGGAGAGGGTGCCCTCCCGGCCCCCCCCTCCCTGTACACCTCCGCTGGCTGTGGTCTCACAAGGCAGCAGCACAAGGAGATCCTGAGAGGCATGGATGTTTAAGGAGCCTTTATTGTCGTTAAACACACACACCACACACACCAGTGGAGGCAATGGACGGGATCCAGGAAATTAAACAGAAAACGGCCCAAGCTACAAGGTGCGTTTCCTGGGAATCATCTCTCTGAGCATCCCGTGTCACGGGGCCCATGTCACCCTCCTTCCCAGCGGGACGGTGCTCCCTGGGGCTCGGGACATCTGTCTGCCTGCCGGTCCCCAAGGCAGGTGGCATTCTGTTCAGTGCTCTTGGCTCTCAGCCCCTCTCCCCAGAGCAGGGGCTCCCTGGGAGGGTGAGGTGGTGGGAGTCAGGCCTGGGCTCCCACCTGGGCCCTCCAGGCAAGCTACACCTCCACATGCACCTCCTGCCTCTGTTCACAGAGGCAGGGTCCCACTTGCTGGGACGTGGTCACCAGGCTCCATGCCAAGAGGCTTGCAGGCCAGTGCCCACCCACCTGCCTGGTACCATCCTGCCCCCGGGGCCCGCAGCAGCCCTGCTCAGAGAGTGTGCTCTGGTGGAGGCAGCTGAGCGACCGTCAGGGCCCAGGTGGAGCTTCCCTGGGGGGATTTGGCACCTCCCGGGAGCACTGCCTCCTGCTCCTGCCCACACGACCCAGGGTGGCATTAGTGGCCGTGTGGAGGGCGGGTGGGCGTCCGTCAGCTCAGGTTGGAGGAGGACCTGCTGTCCACTTGGTTCTCCAAAGGGGCAGGTCCCGGGCGGAACGCAGCCTGTGGTGGCCATGAGTGCATATCCAGGGAGGCCTGGAGTCAAAGGGTGGAGAGGTCAGAGGGCAGCAAGGTCAGAGGGCAGAGGAGCAGGTGTTGCAGCAGGTGGAGCAGGTGAACCAGTAGCCGGCTCTGCTGGGAGGGCCGCTAAGCCCCTTGTCCGATCATGTTCCGGTAGTCCGGGGCAATGGTCCTCTTCAGGTCAGCCACCGAGAAGATCCACTTCACCTGGGGGCGGGGGGCAGGGGAAGAGGGCCAGTCAACCTCTGTGGGCCGGGGCCAGCTGGGCTGGCGGGGGACGGCCTGGGGCGGTGAGGGACAAGTGAGAACATTGAGGGACAGTGAGGGCACTGCGAGGGGTGTGTGGGGTGCATAGGGTGTGTGGGGCGCGTGGACACGGCGTGAGGTGCGTGGACACGGAGTGGGGTGCGTGGCAATAGCATGGGCACAGCATGGGGTGTGTGGGGCATGTGGACACGGCGTGGGGCGCGTGGACACGGCGTGGGGTGTCTGGCAATAGCATGGGCACAGCATGGGGTGTGGAGCACATGGGGTGTGTGGGGCGTGTGGACACGGCATGGGGTGCGTGTGTGGCGATAGCGTTGGCATGCGGGGCGTGGGGTGTGCGTGGGCATGTTCGGTGTGTGAGGCGCGTGGGGCACATGGGCATGGATGGAGCGTGTGGGGCTGTGGGAGCCCACCTTAAAGAGCGTGACGGTGGCACTGTAGCACACGCTGAGCAGAAAGAGGGTGATGAAGATGGAGATGGTGGTCCAGAGCCCGTCCAGCTCCCCATCCTGGGCCTCGGCACAGCTCTCGTCCAGGAGCAGCTCTGCGCAGGGAGGGGGGTCAGTGCGGGGCCGTGGGGGCTGGTGGTCTGCGGCTGGCACAGGGGCTCCCAGTGAACGGGGACTGGCCAGGTGGGGCCCGGGGTGCCCGGCTCCCCAACACTCTGCCTCAGACCCCGGTCTCAGCCTGGCTGGGCTGCCCCCTCCTCTCTGCCATGCACTTGGGGCCCTGGGGAACAAGGTGGGCTGACCCGCCGTCCAGCCTGCTCTCACGTCCACCAGCCTCTCTGCCTACTCCCCCTGGGGTCCGAAGGCAAGAGGGCCCGGCCTGGGGATGGGCCAGAGCCAGGTCTGCGCTGGGAGTGGACAGGTGCGTGGCCTGAGGCCTGTGGGTGTGTGGGGAGGACGTCTGTGTCTGGCGGAGGGTATGAGGAGGATTTCTGTGTGCGGGGGAGGGTGTGTGTGGGAGGGTGTGTGCGGGGGGAGGGTGTGTGGAGAGGACTTCTGTGGAGGAGGAGGGTGTGTGGGGAGGACTTCTCTGTGTGGGGGTGGGTGTGTGGGAAGGACTTCTGTGTGTGTGGCAGGGTGTGTGGGGAGGACTTCTGTACATGGGGAGGACTTCTGTGTGTGGGGGAGGGTGTGGAGAGGACTTCTGTGAGTGGGGAAGGGTGTAGAGGCCATGGAAGAGGGAGGGGTGTCAGTGTGGGATGAGCTGCTGAATGACCCTGGGGCACTGGCGGGGGTGGGGGTGGGGGGAGGAACAGGCTGGTTTCCATGGTGCGGTTCCCAGGACCCACTGTGTTCTCTGGTCTGGGCCATTGCAGGGTGCCTCGTGGGAGGTCCGCAGTGCAAGGCCTGTCTCTGTGTGCATGCATGTGTACACATGTGTGCCTGTATGCACCCACGCACATTCATGTGCATTCATGACTGTGTGTTTGTGTCTCTGTGTGCATGTGCATGTGTATTCATGTGTGTGTGAAGGTGACCACATGTGCTGGTGCTGGTCTGTGCAAGTGCCTTGCTTTCCACGGCCCTGGCTCAGTGCCCCTGTGGCCTCTGGACAGCCCCTACCTGGGACCCAAGGCTGCCCTCCTTTGCCTCTTTAGGGCAACCCAGTGAGTGTCCTCATGAGCGGACAGCCTGGCCCAGGCTGGACGTGGCCCACAGAGGGAGTGTGGGGGCTTGGTCTCCAGGACACGCAGGGCCTGTCCCACCCCATGGCCCGGTGTGCTCCTGTGCGGGCACAGAGCCATGTCTGGGAGCCCTGGGGGCCAGTGCACAGGGCACCCTGGAGCCAGGCCCTGCTCACAGCGGGGCTTGCTCAGAAGCGGGCACCCTGTCCCTCTGTCCCTCAGGGGCATCTCCTGTCCCGTCCACATCTCCCGACCGAGTTCTTGCCGGCTGGAGGTGGGGGGTGTGGGTGAGGAGTGGCTCTGTGGGGAGGCCATCCCACCCTGGTGCCTGCAGGCCCACCAGCTCTGGGTCCCGCCCTAGCGGTGCCGACCTGCCCTCTGCCCCCAAAAGAACACAACAGTGTTGCTGGCTCGCTCACAGGGTCCCAGGGCCGCGCTGGGTGCTTTATTGAAGGCTGGTGCCCAGGGGTGTGGCGGGGCGCCAGGCGCCACTCAGTTACCCAAGCTCCGGGAGATGGTCTTCTGGGTGTAGTGGTTGTGCAGGGCCTCGTGCATAACCTCGCACGTGAAGGGCTCGCCTCGCTGCCACCGCGCCTTGTCCACTGAGAGCTTGCTGTACAGGAAGAAGGCGCCCTCCTGGTCCCTCTGGGGCCGGGTCGAGGAGTACTTGGTCTCTGGCTCCGGCTCCCCATTGCTCTGCCACTCCACACTGATGTCCGGCGGGAAGAAGTCCTTGACCAGGCAGGTCACACTGACCTTGTCCTTGGCCATCTCGTCCGCGTGAGGGCTCAGGACGTACACCTGTGGCCCCCGGACCTGCCCTGTGGGATGGGGTCAGCACAGATGGTCACTCCCTGGTGGAGGACTGGCCCCCTAGCCCCGGCCCCTGTCTGCTCCTCACCTGTGGCCTTGGAGATGGTCCTCTCAATGGGGGCCGGGATGGCATTGTTGTTGACCTTGCACTTGAACTCCTTGGCCTTCAGCCAGTCCTGGTGCGCGATGGCCAGGGAGTTGACCACGCGGTAGGTGCTGTTGAACTGCTGCTGCTGCGCTGTCATCTTCTCCTTCTTCATCTCTTTGTCATCCATGAACCAGGTGAATTCGACGTCCAGGTCTTCCGGGGCCACGTCCACTACCAGGCACGTGACCTCTGGTGTCCGGGAGATCATGAGGGTGTCCTTGGGTTTCGGGGGGAAGATGAAGACCGAGGGCCCTCCCAGGTTCTCACAAGCTGGGGGAAGACAGTGGCCAGGGGTCAGCCTTGGGCGGGCCTCCCTTGGGCAGGGGCTCCCCATGGCCTCCTCCTGGGGTGGTGTACTCACGTGGGCACGTGCAGGGGGCTGAGGTGCAGACTTCTCTAATTGCGGGCACTGCAGAGAGAGCAGGCTGAAGGTTACCGGGGCCCCAGAGGGCACGGCCTTGGGGGTGGGCTTAGGTCACGGCCAGAGTTTGGCAGGTCTAAGACCATACTGCCCCTGTGGCTCCAGAGCCTGTGCCCGTCCCAGGCCTGGTGGTGATACTCAGAGGACCCCTCCCCGAGTTTGGGGAGCCCGTCTGCACTCCCCCCACTGCCCTGGGCTGGGGCAGCCATCCCTGCTCTGTGGTTTGTCTCCGAGGCTGGGTGCTCACCTGTCGTGATCACCTTGGTGCTGCTGGCCGGGTGGGCCACGTTGCAGGTGAAGGTCTGGCCGGACGAGCTGGTGGGCACGGTCACCATGCTGCTCAGGGAGTAGAGGCCCGCGCGGAGGACGGATGGGAAGGTGTGCACCCCGCTGGTCAGGGCGCCCGAGTTCCAGGTCACAGTCACGGGCTCTGGGAAGTAGCCAGAGACCAGGCAGCCCAGAGACACCGTGGAGCCGGACGTGGTGCCACATTTGGACAGCGGGAAGACTGACGGGGTCGTGGTGGAGGCTGTAAGAGAGGGGCCATGTGACTGCTAGGTCTCACCCTACCAAAGCCTGGGCAGGGCCCCTGGAGCCCAGGCCTGGGACGGTGCTGAGCCCAGTGCCCGTGGCCCACAAGCTCCCAGAAGCCCGTAGACTGGCTGCCCAGCTCAGCTCTGCCACCCAGGGCCTCCTGTCTCTCAGCCACAGGCGCCAGGCTCAGCAGCTCAGCCAGCGCTGCCTGGGCTGGAGCCCCTGCCCCAGCCCCTGGTTCTTGCTAAGCCTCAGAACCCTAACTTGTGGCTCTTGCTCTGCCTGGCTCCCATTGTCTCTGAGCCCACTGACCTGTTGCCCTGCCTGGCCCTGCCCTGGCGAGGAGTCCCTTCCTCGGCCCACAGCCCCTACCCTTCTGGGTCAGCGCTGCAGCTGAGGCATGCCTGGTCCCCACCCCAGCCTGGAGACCCTCCGTGGGGGCGTCCCCCGTCCTCCCTGCAGCGCCTCTGTACCCAGCAGTCTTGCATGCTCACCCCTCCCCCTGGCACTGCCCCCTCGCTGCCCCAGCTCCTGCCTGTCCAGAGCCCTCCTGCCGGGTCCTTCCTCAGTCCCCACTCAGCATGGCTTGGAGCCTGGCACTGGCCTTGGCAGCCTTCTGCATGGTGTCAGTGTCCCCAACCCCTGCGTGGCCCCATCAGCTCAGCCTCAGGGCCCTGCCCTACTGTCTCTCCTCCCCATCCGCCACCACCATGCTCAACCCCCACCTCGCCCTGGGATCCTTTACCTCAGGCCCTGCCTTAGCCCTGAGCTACATCCCAGCTCTGCTGGACAAACTGCCTGCTACTCAGGGCTCCCAGCCCAGCGGCTGCCACGCTCAGTGCCCTGCAGGGTTACCCCCTCCAACTGCTCCCCACAAGCCTTCCCTGAACCCCAATCCCCACGAAGCCTCGTCCTGGGCCTTCAGAGGAGCTCAGGCCTCTGTCCTCCGGTCTCTGCATTTGCCCATCTGAATCTCATTTCTGCCTACTCTGTCCCAGCCCTGCCCTGGGCCTCAGGCCCCTGCCCTGGGGCTCAGCCTCCTGCCCTGGGCAGGCCCTTGGGCTCAGGCCAGGGTTGCTGTGTCCTCTCCTGACCTGCCCCTGCCCCACTTCCTCCCCCTTTTCACTGAAGCCCCTGGCCAACAACCCCCCTCTGCCAAATGCCCTATGATCCCGCTCTACCTACCTGCTTACCGCAGTGCTTTTGTCTCGTGGATCCTGGGCAGCTCCTGCCCTCCCAGCAGCCCCTGCTCACTGCATAACTGCAAGCTCCCTCCCAGCTCCCACCCAGCCCCTGCTTACCCGCATAGCTCTGCCAGCTCCCACCCAGCTCCCACTGGCCCCCTGCCCTCCCAACGACCCCCTGCTCACCTGCATAGCTCTGCCAGCTCCCACCCAGCTCCTGCCCTCCCACCTACCCCTGCTCACCTGGATAGCTCTGCCAGCTCCCACCCAGCTCCTGCCCTCACACCTACCCCTGCTCACCTCCATAGCTCTGCCAGCTTCCACACAGCTCTGACCCAGCTCCTGCCCTCCCACTGGCCCCTGCTCACATGCATAGCTCTGCCAGCTCCCACCCAGCTCCCACCCAGCTCCTGTCCTCCCACTGGCCCCTGCTCACATGCATAGCTCTGCCAGCTCCCACCCAGCTCCCACCCAGCTCCTGCCCTCCCACCTGCCCCTGCTCACCTGCATAGCTCTGCCAGAACCCTCCCAGCACCTGCCCTCCCACCTGCCCCTGCTCACCTGCATAGCTCTGCCAGCTCCCACCCAGCTCCTGCCCTCCCACCTACCCCTGCTCACTTCCATAGCTCTGCCAGCTTCTACCCAGCTCTGACCCAGCTCCTGCCCTCCCACCTGCCCTTGCTCACCTCCATAGCTCTGCCAGCTCTCACCCAGCTCTCACCCAGCTCCTGCCCTCCCACCTGCCCTTGCTCACCTGCATAGCTCTGCCAGCTCCCACCCAGCTCCCACCCAGCTCCTGCCCTCCCACTGGCCCCTGCTCACATGCATAGTTCTGCCAGCTCCCACCCAGCTCCCACCCAGCTCCTGCCCTCCCACTGGCCCCTGCTCACATGCATAGCTCTGCCAGCTCCCACCCAGCACCTGCCCCCCAACCTGCCCCTGCTCACCTCCATAGCTCTGCCAGCTCCCACCCAGCTCCCACCCAGCACCTGCCCACCCACCTGCCCCTGCTCACCTGCATAGCTCTGCCAGCTCCCACCCAGCTCCCACTCAGCTCCTGCCCTTCCACCTGCCCCTGCTCACCTGCATAGCTCTGCCAGCTGCCACCCAGCTCCTGCCCTCCCACCTGCCCCCTGCTCACCTGCATAGCTCTGCCAGCTTCCACCCAGCTCTCACCCAGCTCCTGCCCTCTCACTTGCCCCTGCTCACTGCATAGCTCTGCCAGCTCCCACCCAGCTCCCTGCCCTCCCAGTGGCCCCTGTTCACCTGCATACTTCTACTAGCTCCCACCCATCTCCCACCTAGCTCTCACCCACCTCCTTCCCTCCCACCGACCCCTGCTCATTCTCATAGCTCTGCCAGCTCCCAGCCAGCTCCTGCCCTCCCACCAGCCCCTGCTCACCTCCATAGCTCTGCCAGCTCCCACCCTGCTCCCACCCAGCTCCTGCCCTCCTACCAGCACCCGCTCACCTGCATAGCTCTGCCAGCTCCCACCCAGCTCCCACGCAGCTCCCTGCCCTCCCACCTGCCCCTGCTCACCTGCATAGCTCTGCCAGCTCTCACCCAGCTCCTGCCCTCCCACCTGCCCTTGCTCACCTGCATAGCTCTGCCAGCTCCCACCCAGCTCTCACCCAGCTCCTGCCCTCCCACAGGCCCCTGCTCACCTGGATAGCTCTGCCAGCTCCCACCCAGCTCCTGCCCTCCCACCTGCCCCTGCTCACCTGGATAGCTCTGCCAGCTCCCACCCAGCTCCCACCCAGCTCCTGCCCTCCCACCTGCCCTTGCTCACCTGCATAGCTCTGCCAGCTTCCACCCAGCTCTCACCCAGCTCCTGCCCTCTCACTTGCCCCTGCTCACTGCATAGCTTTGCCAGCTCCCACCCAGCTCCCACCCAGCTCCCACCTAGCTCTCACCCACCTCCTGCCTTCCCACCAACCCCTGCTCATCCTCATAGCTCTGCCAGCTCCCGGCCAGCTCCTGCCCTCCCACCAGCTCCCACCTGCTTACCTGCATTGCTCTGCCAGCTCGCACCCAGCTCCTGGGCAGCTCCCTGCTCTCCCACTGGCCCCTGCTCACATGCATAGCTCTGCCAGCTCCCACCCAGCTCCCACCCAGCTCCTGCCCTCCCACCTGCCCCTGCTCACCTGCATAGCTCTGCCAGAACCCTCCCAGCACCTGCCCTCCCACCTGCCCCTGCTCACCTGCATAGCTCTGCCAGCTCCCACCCAGCTCCTGCCCTCCCACCTACCCCTGCTCACTTCCGTAGCTCTGCCAGCTTCTACCCAGCTCTGACCCAGCTCCTGCCCTCCCACCTGCCCTTGCTCACCTCCATAGCTCTGCCAGCTCCCACCCAGCTCTCACCCAGCTCCTGCCCTCCCACCTGCCCTTGCTCACATGCATAGTTCTGCCAGCTCCCACCCAGCTCCCACCCAGCTCCTGCCCTCCCACTGGCCCCTGCTCACATGCATAGCTCTGCCAGCTCCCACCCAGCACCTGCCCCCCAACCTGCCCCTGCTCACCTCCATAGCTCTGCCAGCTCCCACCCAGCTCCCACCCAGCACCTGCCCACCCACCTGCCCCTGCTCACCTGCATAGCTCTGCCAGCTCCCACCCAGCTCCCACTCAGCTCCTGCCCTTCCACCTGCCCCTGCTCACCTGCATAGCTCTGCCAGCTGCCACCCAGCTCCTGCCCTCCCACCTGCCCCCTGCTCACCTGCATAGCTCTGCCAGCTTCCACCCAGCTCTCACCCAGCTCCTACCCTCTCACTTGCCCCTGCTCACTGCATAGCTCTGCCAGCTCCCACCCAGCTCCCTGCCCTCCCAGTGGCCCCTGTTCACCTGCATACTTCTACTAGCTCCCACCCATCTCCCACCCATCTCCCACCTAGCTCTCACCCACCTCCTTCCCTCCCACCGACCCCTGCTCATTCTCATAGCTCTGCCAGCTCCCAGCCAGCTCCTGCCCTCCCACCAGCCCCTGCTCACCTCCATAGCTCTGCCAGCTCCCACCCTGCTCCCACCCAGCTCCTGCCCTCCTACCAGCACCCGCTCACCTACATAGCTCTGCCAGCTCCCACCCAGCTCCCACGCAGCTCCCTGCCCTCCCACCTGCCCCTGCTCACCTGCATAGCTCTGCCAGCTCTCACCCAGCTCCTGCCCTCCCACCTGCCCTTGCTCACCTGCATAGCTCTGCCAGCTCCCACCCAGCTCTCACCCAGCTCCTGCCCTCCCACAGGCCCCTGCTCACCTGGATAGCTCTGCCAGCTCCCACCCAGCTCCTGCCCTCCCACCTGCCCCTGCTCACCTGGATAGCTCTGCCAGCTCCCACCCAGCTCCTGCCCTCCCACCTGCCCTTGCTCACCTGCATAGCTCTGCCAGCTTCCACCCAGCTCTCACCCAGCTCCTGCCCTCTCACTTGCCCCTGCTCACTGCATAGCTTTGCCAGCTCCCACCCAGCTCCCACCCAGCTTCCACCTAGCTCTCACCCACCTCCTGCTTTCCCACCAACCCCTGCTCATCCTCATAGCTCTGCCAGCTCCCGGCCAGCTCCTGCCCTCCCACCAGCTCCCACCTGCTTACCTGCATTGCTCTGCCAGCTCCCACCCAGCTCCTGGGCAGCTCCCTGCTCTCCCACAGGCCCCTGCTCACCTACAGTTGCTGTCCATAAAGTTCCCGACCTGCCGTACTCCCTGCCCATTCTTCCCTAAGATCCCTTCCCTACAGGTCAATGTTCCACCTGTGCTGTGTCTGCCCACAGCTGCCGCAGGGCCTCCTGCCAAGCCCAGAGCCCCAGCCCAGTAGCCCACTCCTGGTCTCATTCCTTTCCCGGCTGAACTGGGCTTTGCTCCTGGAGCCTCCAGCCACCCGCCCTCTCTCCTACAGCCTCTGTCCACCCTGTCCTCCCCCAGAGCAGGCCCCTCCTCACTCCCCACTTGCAGACATTCTGGACCTTTACTCTTTCCAATTGCTGGTCAGCTGACCTGTGCCTGGCAGCTGCTGGCACTAAGCTCTGAACCCTGCCACCTGCCTACTCAAGGAGCTGCCCACTGAGCCTGCCCTCTGGGCACAGGAGCCCACGTCCACCTCCCCGCTTGGCCCCACCACTGGCTGCCCTCAGCCCTGGGCCCCATGGTCTCAGCCTCTGACTCAGCCCATTGGCCTGGACAGGCCCTCAGGCCACCTGCGGGTTCTCTTCCTCTGCCGTACCACGCCAGCCACCCCCCCCCCCCCTGTGCCCCCAGCTCCTGCTGTGGCTGCCCCAGCCCTACCCTCTGGCCCAGGTAGCCCTGGACTCCTGCCTTCCTGCTTGCTACCTTTCTCTCAGGCTCTGGCCTAGCTGCTCCTGTCTGTGGGTCCCCAAGGGCCTGGTCTCCCCTTATCTCCTGGGCCAGGTCCACTGTCCTCCTTCGGCCCTGCTCTGTAGGGATCCCACTCACCATGGGTGGGAGCTGTGGACGCAGTGCCCTTGGCCTGCCTGCTCTTGACCCCGGTACATGTGGCTCCTGGTGGCTGTGGCTCTGCCAACAGCCCCACATCCTAGGAGTTGGTAGCTGGGCCCCTGAGATGTGAATTACCCCTGCCCCTCCCCCCTTCCCCCCGCACCTCCCCTCCTCGCCCTGTGAAGACTCAGAACGGGATTGAAACTGGTGGCAGCTTCCCGAAGTTCCCTTTTCTCTGGCTGGTTTCTCTCAAGGGGCCTGGGGGAGTCCAGACACGGCACAGGGCCCCTCACATGGGTGTGTGGGTTGAGGTGAGGCAGGCATCCAGGGCCCAGGGGACAAAGTGAGAACCTCCTGTCATGCGCTCTGCCTCTCCCCCCTCCCCATGGGGCCAAGCTTTCCCCGAGGCCCCTGGCTTCCCCAGCCTCATTGACACCTTGCCCTGCCTGGCCAGCGTGGGTGTGGGCACAGGCTTCCAGTCATAGTCTGCAGCTCAGCCCAGGCTCCCCATCCTCCTACCAGGCAGCTCCCAGGAGCCAGCTGTCCTCTGGGCCCTGCCTCTGCTCTCCTTTCTTCCCTCTCTGGTTCCATTGTGGCCTAATCATTGATTGGTTCTTTATGTATAACAAACTAGAGGCCTAGTGCATAAAAATTCATGCAATGGAGGGGGGTTTCTCAGCCCAGCCTGCCCCCTCTCACAGTTCGGGAGACCTCAGGGCAGGAGGCAACCCAGCGATTGGGGAAGGTGACACCCTATCACGCCTCTGCTGCTGCCACTGCCAGTAGTACAAGCCTCTGCTCACCCTGCTTACCTGAGCTTTGGGCTACCCTGGAAGGCTGGGCAGCCACCATTCAAGGCTTGCCTGTGTCTCAGGCCAGCTCTGGGTGACTGGGGGGCTGAGGGGACTGGGGGACTCCGAAGGCAGCCACCCCAGTGGGGCTGAAGGGACTGAGCGCCACCATCTTTGAGGGCATTGCAGTCAATATATTCTCTCCTTATTGGCTGTGGGCACTGACATATTTGTGACAGTGTGAGGGTCAATTACCATATCCCCTCTTTATTATTTTTATTTTATTTTATTAATAAATCTTTATTGTTCATATTATTACAAATGTTCCTCATCCCCCCCCTCCATTGCTCCCCTCCACTAGGTTCCCAGCCCACCCTCAGCCATTTCCCCACCCCCCCATTGTTCTCATCCATAGGTGCACAATTTATGTTCAGTCTCTTCCTGCACCCCCCACTCCCCTTTTCCCCGAGAATCGTCAGTTCACTCCCCTTCCATACCTCTGATTCTATTATATTCACCAGTTAATATTGTTCATCAGATTTTTTAATTCGATTGGTTTTTAGATACACTTGTTGATAGTTATGTATTTGTTGTTCATAATTTTTATCTTTATTTTCTTCCTTTTCCTAAAGAACCCCCTTCAGCAATTCATATAATTCTGGTTTGGTGGTGATGAACTCCTTTAACTTTTTTTTTTATTATTATTAATGAAGCTGGCCTTTGATTATGAGCGATAGCTTTGCTGCGTAGAGTATTTTTGGCTGTAGGTTCTTCCTATTCATCACTTTGAATATTTCTTGCCATTCCTGTCTGGCCTGCATGGTTTCTGTTGAGAAATCAGCTGACAATCTTATGAGTGCTCCTTTGTAAGTAACTACCTGCTTTTCTTTTGCTGCTTTTAATATTCTCTCTTTGTCTTTTGCTCTTGGAATTTTAATTATGATGTGTCTTGGTGTGGTCCTCTTTGGATTCCTTTGTTTGGGATTCTGTGAGCTTCCTGGACTTGTAAGTCTAATTCTTTCACCGGGTGGGGGAAGTTTTCTATCACCATTTCTTCCAGTATGTTTTCAGTATCTTGCTCTCTCTCTTCATCTGGGACCCACATAATTCTGATGTTGGTTAGCTTGAAGTTGTCCCAGAGGTTTCTTACATTATCTTCAACTTTCTGGATTCTCTTGTCTTCTTGCTTCTATGGAGGAGTGTCTTCTGGTTCTTTATGTTCCAAATCTTTGAACTGATTCTTGTGATCTTCCATTCTGTTTTTAGGACTCTGTATAATATTTTTTTATTTCAGACAATGTATTCTTTATTTCTAGTTGATCCCTTATTATTTCTAGTTGATCCCTTTAGATATCCTCATAGGTCTCATTTATTTTATCGGCCTTTTCTAGGAAATTCTTGAAAAACCTTATAACCGTGGTTTTGAACTCTATATCCAGTCTTTTTTTGTCCTCCATTTCTTTCATTTGTGATATGTTCCTTGTCTTAGTATTTTTTCAGCTTTCCTGAGTTGGTAGGGTGGCTTTGTGTGCTAAGGTGTCCTATATGGTTCAGTGGGTCAGCCTCCCAGTTACGTGAGGTGGACACTCTTGGTGCCCCCTTTTGTGGACTGTGTGTACAGCCTTGTTGTAGTTAAATCTTGATTATTGTTGGTATCACTGGGAGGAATTGACCACCAGGCCAATTGGTTGTGAGGATCAGCTGTGTCAATGCCAGGAGACAGTCTTATTCGACTAGACTTAGAAAATTGCAAAAATCTCTGTGCTCAGCTTGGATGGGGCAGAATTTCAGGGTGGAGCCTATAGCCTTGGCTTCCTATCAGCCCCGCCCTATGAGGTTCCTGAGTCTCAGTGTTCCTCAGTGTTCTTCGGTACTCACTTCCTCTGAGAGAAAGGTGACCTCAATTTCGCCCGCTACCAAACAGTCTAGGCTCTCCCCCAATGAGCCTGGAACTGGGGTTCAGTGCAGTTGGAAGTGGGGTTCAGAGCAGTCTGGTACTTTTGTTTCTTTCCTGCTAGGGCAATCCAGCAACACAGGCAACAGTCTGTTCTCTGCGCATAATGTGTGCTCCTCTGGGACTGCCTTTCGCTGCTCCCCTGAGTTTCCGACTTACAGCTTAGACTCCCTCCTTATGTGTCTGGGTCCCCAGGGTCTTGCACAGAACTGGGGTTCAATGCTGTTGGAACTGGGGTTTAGCACAGTCCGGAGCTTTTATCTCCTTCCCACTAGGGAATGCCAGCCAGGCACTCAGCCACCCCTCCCCTCCACGTGCAACATGTCTCCATACCTTAGGCTTTTACAGCTCCTCTGGTTTTCCTTTTGGTTTTCTCTTTCCTTCTAGTTGTAGAATTTCCAGTCAGTTGACTTTCCTGAAGTTCTGGGTAATGTCCATTTTGTATTTTAGTTGTATTTTTTTTGAAATTGTTGTGTGAGGCTGCAATTAGGTGTTTACCTATGCCTCCATCTTGGTTTCTCCCCTTTCCCCCTCTTTATTAGATAGGATAGTCCTAAATGCTGATGCAAGATACTTACAATAGGTAAAGATGTGCCAGCCAGCATGGCTCAGTAGTTGAGTGTCGACCTATGAAGCAGGAGATCATGGTTTGATTCCCAGTCAGGACACATGCATGGGTTTCGGCCTCACTCCCCAATGTGGGATGCACAGGAGGCACTTTTCTTTCTCCCTCTCCCTTCCTCTTGAAATCAATGCAAATATATTTAAAAAACAAAAAAGAAAAAACAATAGATAAAGGTGTGGTGTTTGAGGGGCACTGTAGAATGGAAACTCTGTACTGTCTGATTAGCTTGTTTGTAAACTTAACCTCTCTCCCCTACCCTCCCCCAAACAGTAAGCCATTCAGAAAAACAAGAACAGCACTGCAGACAGCTGCTCGCCCAGGTGGTGGGCCTGACAGCACCATGGACAGCGACTGCCCAGGTGGTGGGATGGACAGCAGCTAGCCCAGGTGGCTGGCCAAGCAGCACTGTGGACAGAGGTCTGGAGGCTGAGGGGACAGACACTACAGAGCCATTGTCTCCTGTGCAAAGGCAGCCGCCCGGGACAGCACTGGCCCTACAGCAGGAATTTACAGAGGAAGAAAGCATTTGGACCTTTGCATCGTGACCTCATGCACCTAGTCCAGGAGTCATGCGTGCATCACCCATGAGTGCCCCACAGAGAACACTGGGTGAATGCAGGGTGGTGGGTGGAATTCTCAGATGGCCCCTCATTCTTTGTTCAATTATATTTTTATTGATTTCGGAGAAGAAGGAACAGGGGGAGAAAGACAGAAACATCAACGATGAGAGAATCATCGATGGGCTGCCTCCTGCGTGCCCCACACAGGAGAGCGAGGCCGCAACTCGAGCATGTGCCCTGACCAGGAATCAAACCATGACCTCCTGGTTCATAGGCAATGCTCAACCCCTGAGCCATGCCAACCGGCGTTTTTGTTGTTATTAATTCTTACCCGAGGATATTTTTCATTGAGTTTTAGAGAAAGTGGAAAGGAGGGAGGGAGTGGGAGAGAAACACTGATGTGAGAGAGACACATCGATCCGTTGCTTCCTGCACATACCGCCATCGGAGCCAAGGATGGGCATGAACCTGCAACCCAGGCCCACAAGAAGGGAATGTGCGACCCTTTGGTGTGTGGGCCAGTGCTCTAACCACTGAGCACACAGGCCAGCATGGTGCCTCATTTTGATATGATATATATATATATATATATATCAATTATTTTCTCTCCTGTCCCCCCCCCCGTTCTGCTACCATTTAGCATAGGATGCATTCCTGTGAGTTACCATGGCTCAGGGTTAAGCGGCTGTCTAGCTCTGGCCATTTTCCAACAAGGACAGAATGAGTGGCTCCCAGGGACAGGGAAAGGGGGTGCTGGCTTCGTGTCCTCTGGGAGGGGGCTGGCAGGGGGTAAGGCCGTGTGTTCTTCACTTGCCAGCAGGAGCTCAAGGAGCCAAAGGAGCCACGTGGTGCTGTGGTGAGTTTGTTCTCACCTTAGCTAAGCGCTCACTACACCTCTCAGGACCCTCTTCCCAGGAGGTCTAGAGGAGAGTGGTCATGCCAGGAAGTCACCGTGCTAGGAAAGCTGGGCGAAGCAGCAGCAGTCCTCAGGGCTGGAAGGCGAGAGCCGGGCCCAGGGGAAGAGCGGCTTGTCAGGCCTGGTTGAGGTGTGGAGGGCACGTATCCTGTTGGCACAACTGCTGGGACAGATGTTTCTACGCTGAGAGGGGGGGCACCACTGGGGTAGGCCGACGTGACAGGAAGCTTAGGGCACGGGAGCCCAGGAGACCACCACGTGCCTCCAGCAGGCCAATTTCCGCAGCAGCGAGGCCAGCAGGGGTTCACTGGGGATGAAAAGGGACGTTGTGCTGGGTGCAGCCCCAGCTCTCGGAAACCCCTGGGCAGCTTCCCAGAGCCAGAAGCTATGAGTTCAGGTGTGCATTGATGACAATATGTTTCACGCCCTGTGTCAGGGGCTGTTTTAATTTGTAAACATATTTTTATTGATTCCAGAGAGGAAAGCAGAGGGAGAGAGAGGTAGATATATCAATGATGACAGAATCATAAATGTGCTGCCTCCTGCACACCCCACATTGGAAATGGAGTCCACAATCCGGGCATGTGCCCTGGCTGGGAATTGAACCATGAGCTCCTGGATAGGAGCCTATGCCGCCTGGGTAGGAGCTGTTTTATAAATGTGTTTCCCAGACAGAACGAACCTTAAGAACTGACTCCTGGCCCAGCCAGGCACCCGCACACTCAGGGGAAGCATGGGCCATGGGGTGTGGTGCCCAGATTTCCTCCTGGCTGCCCAAGGGCCTGTGGATAGGGCTCCAGGTGAAAATCCAAGGGCAGAATGAAAAGTCAAGACCTGCTCTCTTGGGAACAGCCAGGAGACAGCTGTGACTCCATGGGGGTTCCTGAGGGTGGGGTGGGGCTGGAGGGCGGGGCTCCGGGATAAAGCCCAGCAATGTGGCCTTTGAGGCTCTGAGACCCTCAGCCCCCAGCCCGGCGCCCTCCCAATCTTCATCATTTGTTCATTCATTCCTCCTCTCAGGGGTGTGGGTGCTGGGGTGCCCTGTTCCTGCTCCCACGGAGCTTAGCGTAGGCACGGAGGCAGGACTGGGGACACACAAATTGTGTTGCCATGGACAAAGAGCTGGTGAGGAAGCCATGGGGAGGCGGGCAGCGGGCTGGCTGGGCGAGCTCTGACTTCATACTTGCGTGATGGGAACCCACCAGCCGGTTTGGGCCTTGGCAGCCAGGACAGTTTAGGTTGCAAAAGACCACCCTGAGAGTGGAGGGGCAGCCTGGAGAGGCAGCAGGTGTGGTGTGAAGCAGGAGGTTGGCCGCACACAGTGGCAGATGGAGGGCCATGGGCCCATGGGCAGGTGGTCATCTGCTCATCTGCTCAGATGGCAGAGCAGGCAAGCAGCTCAGAGGGAATCCCCTGAAAGCAGGACAGTGACTGCCTCTGTGACGGCTGAGGTGAGCGAGCAGGGATGGTGCACCTGACCATGGCCAAGACAAAGGCATCCTGATGCTGCCACTCTTGCCTGTTTGCTGAGAGCTTTCCACCTGCCTGGTGGTCCCACCTGCCTGGAGGGTCCCACTTGCCTGGTGGTCCCACCTGCCTGAGTGTCCCACCTGCCAGGAGGGTCCCACCTGCCTGCTAGTCCCACCTGCCTGGAGGGTCCCATCTGCTTGCTGGTCCCACCTGCCTGCTGGGTCATATCTGCCTGCTGGGTCCTACCTGCCTGAGGGTCGTACCTGCCTGGAGGGCCCCATCTGCCTGGAGGGTCGTACCTGCCTGGAGGGTCCCATCTGCCTGGAGGGTCCTACCTGCCTGGAGGGTCCTACCTGCCTGAAGGTCCCACCTGCCTGCTGGGTCATAAGCAACAGCGAGCTTTGTGCTCTCTGAGGCAACTTTCTAGGTGAAACCAAGAATAACTGACAGGAATAAGTGAGCCACAGAAGGTTCTGGAAGGAGGCTCAGGGGGAGGTCTGGGGGCTAGGCCTTTCGTTGGGTGGTGGGACCTCACACCGAGCTGTAGGGGATGAGGGGGAGCTTCATGGCCTGGAACAACCTATGAGGGGACAGAGAGGGATGGAGAGACAGGAGGCCAGGGCAGGCCAGGCCCTACAAGGACCCCATTCTGATTTCTGATAAAATGTGAGGGCTTTTCAGGCTGTGGAGACCTGGGGTCTCATCTGAGATCTTGAAACAGGGCTCCGGGGGTGGGCAGGGAGACCCTGCAGGAGTGACCCTGGGCCTCTGGCAGGGAGACAGCACGGCCAGGTGCGGAGAGGAGGTGGGGCGTCGGCTGGATGGGACAGGGTGTAGCAGCGGTGTGCTCCTTTCCTCAGCTGCTGGGCAAATGGCCCCCAGCAGGTCCTCTCCAAGCCTCACTGGGCAGTGTTCACTATGTGGTTCTGCCCAGTCCTCTCCCCTCCCACAGGCTCCAGGGAGAACCCAATTTGCCTTTTCCAGCTTCTGTGGCACCCACACCCCTGGGCCCCTGGCTGTCCCGTGGCTGTCCCCACACAGCTGGCCATGCAGAGATGAGTGCCAACTTCTTTCTTTGATGACACTGCCCAGCAACAGGAAGAGCCCACCCACCTCAATATCCTGACTGACAGGTTCTGGGAATATGTGTGTGAAGCCTGTATGTTGCTGTAGGCTGGCACACATGTGCCTGTGTGTGAGTGCACATGTGTGCATATGTGTGCGAACTAGGTACAGAAGCATGTTGCATGTGTGCATGGTGCATGTTGCTTCTGTGTGAGCTGTATTTGCACCTGCAGAGTGAGCCTGCGTGTGTGTGTTCAGTGGGGAATAGGCTTCCCAGCCCAGTCCACTGTGTGGACGGGTCTCCGGGCCCTCCGTGGCAGTCCTGCTGTGAGCAGCCTCTCAGCACCCTGGTTCTGTGGCCGGAGGCGGGTCATGATGACTGGGACAGAACAGGAGGCAGTGCAAGGAGCCAGAACTGTTTATGGGTTAGCCAGCGGGTGGGGGGCCGGGGGGCGGAGGGGGGTTGGCGCTCAGGTCAGGGCCGGCTCTGCAGCCAGGCTTGCAGTGTTCCTGTGAGGGCCCTGGGCGGCTCCCTCAGGCCGGGCTAGTGCCCACGGCCCACGGCCCTCCTGCCCAGGTTTCCCGGCTCCGCACGGTCCCTGGCCGGCTCCAGCAAGCCCCCTGGATGTCCCTGCCCTTCACTTTTACGAAGGTGACGAAGCCGCTGTAAAGCAGGGTGAGGAGGAAGAGGGCCACAAAGGTGGGCCACAAGTGGCTGGCGGCGTCCACATCGGCAGAGCCATCACAGTCCTCGTCCATGCTCAGGGCGCCCCCGAGGGGCTGGGCCAGATCTGGGGAGGAAGCGGTGCCACGTTAGGTCAGTCCTGCGGCCTCAGAGCGCACAGAGGCAGCTGCATGCCGGTGACAGCTCACACCATCCGGTGCCTGCCTATCACCTACTCAGCGGGCATCTGCAACTGGCCTTCTCATGGCTAGGCTTGTGCCTGGCACAGCAGAACCAGGTAGGTCACAGAACGATTGGGGCCAATGAACCAGAACGAAACTTGGGCACATAAGTCCACAAATGTGTGACCAGAGAGCCAGGGAGGTGTCAGCTGTAAGAAGATGCAGACGCACAGGGAATGGCCCGGAAGCCTGGCCATGGCCCTGGCCATATGGCTCAGTGGTTGAGCATCGACCTATGAACCAGGAGGTCATGGTTTACTTCCCGGGCAGGGCACATGCCTGGGTTGCAGGCTCTATCCCCAATCTCTCATCATTGATGTTTCTATCTCTCTCTCTCCCTCTTTCTCTCTGAAATCAATAACAATAGTTAAAAGTACATACAGTATCTGGAAGTGGCAGCTGTGACGAGCTGTGGAAAACAAGATATTGCCCACGAGGCAAAGAGAGGAGGGAACAGCATTCTAAGCGAGAGGAACAGCATGCACAGATGCTCTGTGTTGGGAGAGAGCCTGGCCCAGGAGGACGGAGGGGCAGGAGGCCAGGCCCAGGAGGGGTGCAGGCCTGGATGGTGGCGGGAGGAGTGGCAGGGCTGTGAGCCAGGGCATGCTCCAGGCTGGAGTATGACATCATCATCCTGCCGGATTGGGAGGGGGACTTGCCCAGGTCAGACAGGAAGTGGGCCTGGGAACCAGCATGCAGCACAGGTGCCGGGCCCCTTGTTGGTGGTATGGGGTGTGGGAGGTGGGCCGGGTAAGATTGAGTGCCAAGGCTTTGCAGTCTGTCATCTAACAATGGAAAGCTTGTGCAACGTTGTTTTCTCATCATCATATTCTTCGAGTAATTAGTGATTTATTCCAGACTCAGGGTCCTAGGCGAAATGGAGATTTAGAGAGCAGCCGTCTATCACCACAGAGACTCAGAGCTGGGCTAGGGCCTGGGGCCTGGGGCCCGGATCCCTCATGACCAGCCCGGCGGGCAGAGCCATCTCTGTGACCTGCGCAGCCTGTGGAGCTGTGGACATGGGGCACAGGTTGGCAGGTGAGCACTGGGTGGCCTGGCCAAGCGTGCCCATCCCATCCCCCTGGGGCTTGGGGGGTGAAGCCGGGGCAGGGTCTGGGTGCTGTGCCCAACAGGCGACCTGGCGGAAAGCCTCAGAGGGGAGGGTGAGGCCTCCCCTGCGGGTCCCTGTGCCCTCCACAGTCAGCGTGGGGTCTAGCCCTCCCTTCAGGGTGCACCGGGCTCCCAAGGTGCTGGGCTGGGTCCTAGGAAACCTGGGGGCTTGGAGAGGCTTGGACATCTTTGTGGGGAGAGCCGTCTGCAGTGACGCCCCGATGTCCGCCCTGGAGGAGGCCCTGTGCCATGCCCAGTGATGGGGTTGTCTTCACAGGAAATGGCTGGTTCTCTGGACCTGGCGGGGGGGCTGGGGAGGTGGCGCCGCCTGCCCGCCTGGACTAGCATCCAGAATGGGGCCACCAGGAATGGGTGAGATTGACAGGTGTCAGGTCACCCAAATCACCTAGTGTGGGGACAGCGAGTGCAAACTCCAGATACCCAGTCAGCCGAGTGGGGCTGTCCCGGGGTCAGCAAAGACCACAGGCCACTGGCCGGGCTGCCCCCCAGCCCTGTGCCCTGGGGGGGCTCACCTGCAGTGTCCAGGCTCCAGCTGGCATTGAGCAGCCTCCCAGAGGCCGGGTGCCTGACTGCGCACGTGTAGGTGGCGGGCGAGGGGCTGGGGGCGGCCGGGACCCGCAGGACGCTCCAGGTGCGGAAAGTGGTGCTTCCAGGCTCGGCCGTGGGCTCCGCGGTGGCAAACCAAGCTGTGTCCAGTTGACGCAAGCCCTCCTGCCAGGTGAAGAGCAGCTCCGCAGGTGAGAAGCCCGCCACCTCGCACAGGAGCCAGGAGGCCACCCCGGCAGAGGCGTGAGCGCCCAGCGTAGCCAGGACCCGGACAGTGAGGCTGCTGGGGGCCGTGGCAGCTGTGGGGAGGAGCCCAGGTGTGCCCGGGCCATGGGCAGCCTCTGGAGGATGTGTGTCCGTGTGGGCGGAGGTGGCCGGAGGGGCTGTGGAGAGAGGACATGGGAGGCCCTGGCCCATTCCTTCCCTGCTCCCCCTGATCCGGCCCCAGGCACTGGCCTCAGAGAGAGGGGTCCAGCACCCCACCTTCTGGCTGGGACACAGGCCGGGGTCTGGGCATGGTGACCGGATCCCTCATGACCCCTGGGTTCAGGGGGTTGGAGGCCCTGAGGGGGAAATGGTTGGAGGAGGAGAGTCACCTCCTGGCCCACCCAAGGTCAGGGCTGTGGCCACTCCATGGTCCCAGCTGTGAGGTACAGCTCTGAGCCGCACCCAGGCCACATGGTCCCTGTGTTGGTGCCCGGAGTTTGCTCTGGTTCTGGCGGGACCCTGCTGGCCTGGTGGCCGTGACCGACTGCCAGGTGCTCAAGGACCATCCGTATGGCAACCTCTTCTATGGTTTAGGGCATGACAGGCACCAGGTGAACAGGCCACAGATGGACAGCAGGCCAGGAGCAGCGCGCTTGTAAAGGGACATGCCCTGGCTGGTGTGGTTCAGTGGATAGAGCATCGGCCCACAGACTGAAGGGTCCCGGGTTCGATTCCAGTCAAGGGCATATACCTCGGTTGCAGGCTCAATCCCTGGCGCAGGTTTGGATGTGTGTGGGAGGAACCAATCGATGTGTCTCTGTCACATCAGTGTTTCTCTCTGTCTCTCCCTTTCTCTTACCCTTTCTCTAAAAATCAATGGAAAAATCCTCAGGTGAGGAGTAACAAAAAAAAAAAAAAAAGATAAAATAAAAGGACACATGGTAAATATGTCTCCTTCTGTCTGATACTGGAAGGCCCATCACCAGACAGCAGGCAACAACTGCAGCTGGGAGTGTGGGCGTGCAGACCAGCAATCTGGTGGGGCCACCGCAGGTCGGGATGCCTTGTGTCTGTCCAGCACACCTCTGCTGGCACTGGCAGCCCGCTCAGAGCAGGAGCACCATCTTTTGGTGTGGCAGACGCGGGGCATGCCAAGATCCCAGGCTTCAGGAGGTGCCTGTGTTTCTGTGAGGGCTAGGGGGCGGGTTCCACCCTCCTGGCTGTCCTGGCAATGAGTCCCCACAAAAGCCTTCAGAGCAAGCACATGTCTCAGCCAGGCCCATGGGCAGGCATGTCCCGGTGCTGGCCCGGGGCCCTTCTTATCCACCATGCTTCCTGCATAGTGACCTAGGCACCTAAAGGGCCTCAGTGGCACTCAACACAGGGCTTGGCATATGGTAGGCACTCAGTAGCCGTAAGTTCAGGGCCCCGGCCTTCCTGACCTCAATGTGACTGAAGACTCCCCGAAGTCATGGAGGGCTGACCGGAGGAGGCAGCCTAAGGCACAGACAGGCGGGCGGGGGTAAGCTGGCAGAGGGCTCCTCACCTGGGGCTCTGGCAGTGGTGGAGGCTGGGATGGGTTTCTCTGAGAGAGGTGGCCCGGGGGTCACTGAGAGGGCCTGGGTTTCCCAAGATGCTGAAATCAGAGGGGCAGTTGGCAGCCCAGATCAGAGAACACTGTGGACAGGCTGCCGGGTGGACGGGAAGACATGGGTTGGGCAGGGGGAGGGGCATAGAAGGGGCCGGGTTAGGCTGCTGCCTCCAGCACTCCGGGGACAGGGGTGGAAGGGACTGGGTTTGAGTGCTGGAGCTGGAGCAGCTGAGGGCAGAGTGGGGGGTAGGGAGCGAGCCCCTCTGGGGGGTGGCTGAGTGCCCATCGGGCCCAGTCCCTGCTTTGGTCCTTGAGGTCAGGTCCTGGAAGATGCTGGGACATGCTGTAGGCCACCCACCTGGCCACTGTAGGGTCTTGGAAGTGTGATTGGCGCTGCAGACGAGGGAGCCAGGCTTCCAGGTGACAGTTTGGTAGAGGAGGTAGGTGACTCTCTGCGTGAGATTCCCAATCACAATGTCCTTTGCAAGCAGCTTCTCTGTCCCGTTGTGCCAGGTGGCTGAGTGGGACCCCATCACCAGGCAGGCCAGGGTCACGGGCAAGCCTGCTTTTGGGGTCTTGCACTCCGTGACCATGGGGAGCACGGTCACCTCAGGAGCACCATCTGGAAGACAGACAGATAATGCTTGTGAGGCCGGGCACTCCCAGGGCACAGGGCAGTGTGAGGGGAGGTCCCAGTCCTGGGAGGACTGGCAGAGCCCTGGAGGGCAGGCCAACACAAACCCTGATCCCCTTGCTCTATGCATCTCCTGTCTAACCCCTGCCATGACACTGCAAGGGGTGGAGGGATCCCCCAGGCCAGGGTGTGCCCTGGGGTATGAGCCTGGGAGCCTCAGTTGCCAGGCAGGTGAGACAGAGCATGGCTGGACTTGTGTGTCATCACCTGAGCAGCAGTGAGGTCAGCCATTCCGGTCCCCATTTCTGCTCCCATGGGCTCTGCTCTTTGGGACCAGCCTGTCAGTGACTTTGGTCTCAGCGGGTATGCTCAGTCCTGTCCTAGGGGAATCTGGGGGCACACAGCTCCATCAGCCAATGTCCAGACAGCTGGCTCCCTGCAAGTGCTTCAGGTCTGGATGCTTGTAGGGCTGTCACTCATGGATGCTGGGCTCTGGGACTGGCAGTCCCCTGGTGGGTTGGCTCACAGCTTCCTCATCTTTTCTGTGGGGACCCGGGTGACCAAGGTGGACATGCCCATCTGGGGTCCCTAAAGGTGCTGCTCCATCTTAGTCTCATGGCACCTCTTCTCCAAGCCCCCACCTCTTCCCATGTCCCTGCCCCCACATCGCCTGCGGGTGCTGGGACAGGGCCACAGGTCCCTGCGATTCAGCCAGCATGCAAGCCATCTGGCTGGGCAGTGCACCGTGCCCTCTCTGCAGGTGCTCTGGTGGCAGAGCCCACTGCACTGCTCTCCCAAGCATCTGGCGACCCTACTCTCATATTTTCCTGTGCTTTCTCAGTGGGACTATCCCCCCTTCCCATAAGGTAATGAGGTCCTGCTGGACTCAGGTGGTTCCAAATCCCATAGGACTTTGTCCTGACAGAAGAGGGACTTGGACACAGAGACACACACAGGGAGAGGCCATGCACAGAGGAGCTCTACAAGTGGAGGGCATCAGCACCTTCCAGAGCAGCAGTGGGGAGGGCCTGGCCATCCCCCTACAACCTGGGATCACAAGCCCTGTGACCCTTGACCTCGACTCCCAGACTCCAGGTCTATGACTGAATTTCTGTTGTTTAAGCCCACGGGTCTGTGGGACTATGGTACAGGTGATGTAGGAAATAAATGTGGACCTTAGTACCAGAAGTGGGGTGTGATGTCACCAACTCCTAGGAGTGTGGTTGTAGCTTTAGAACTGAGTGGTGGTTGGAGGCCTGGAAGGTCTGAGGTGAGGGTTAGAAAACCCAAACTGGGGAGCATTTGAGATCTTGCTTTCCAGATTGTCGTCATTTGTATTCAAATAAATTCTTATTAACATTCTCTACAGAGGGGACATTGGAAGATGGTGGACCAGTAGGGGATCTGTCTCCCATAACCTTCCAGAATTTCACTGGAATTTAAACTAAATTGGAGAATATTCACCCTGAAAGAGCAGGTGAAGATTGGCTGGAGAGGAGACTTTAAACAAAGAAGGGCAGAAACCACCTTGAGACTGCACCTGTACAGCAGCTCAGAGAATGCAGTTGGGGTTGAACCTCACAGTCAGCCAGCCTGAGAAGAGATCCCAACCATGAATGGGACAACAGTAATCAAGACCCAATTATAACAAGAGGGCCCAAATAGCACACAAAAGGGTCACTCCTAGAGCATCCAGCTCAGTAGTTCAAAGAGACAGCATAGAGTGGGCCCCATATTTACTACAAAATGCTACACCATAAAGACTTGGAGTCATATCAAGTATATCTAATACATAGAAATAAACACAAAGTGACAACAAAAATGGGGAGAAAAAAAACCAAACTCCAAATGGAAGAAAATGAGGAATTTCCAGAAAAAGACCTAAATGAGGTAAGTAACCTATCAGACATAGAGATCAGAGTAATGATTATAAAGATGCTTAAGGAATTTAGTAAGAACTACAAGGAACTTAGTGGAAACTACATTAACATGGCAAAGGACATATAAACCATGAACAAGAACCAGTCAGAAATAAAGAATACTATATGTGACATAAACAATACACTGAAGCCCTAGCTGGTTTGGCTCAGTGGATAGAACATCAGCTCCCAGGTTGGATTCCAGTTAAGGACACATGCCCAGGTTGTGGGATCAATCCCCAATGTGGGGCATGCAGGAGGCAGCCAATCAATGATTCTTTCTTGTCATTGATGTTTTTATCTCTCTCTCCCTCTCTCTTCTGCTCTGAAATTAATAAAAATATATATTTAAAAAAATAAATTAATTAAAATAAGAGAATACACTGGAATGAATTAAAAGTAAGCTTGATGAAGCAGATGATCAAATCTGTGATTTGGAAGACAAGGTAGGAGAAAACATTCAATTAGAGCAGCAAAAAGAAAAAAAAAAAACTTAAAACACATGAGGAGAGTTCAAGGGAACTTTAGATCAACATGAAATGAAATAACATCTGCATCACAGAGGCATTAGAGAGAGAAGAAAGTGAGCAAGGGATAAATAACCTGTTTGAAGAAATAATGATAGAAAAAACCCCTAATGTGGTGAAGGAAAAAAGTCATACAGGATCAAGAAACACAAATCCCAATTGAGATGAACACAAAATAACCCACACCAGACACATCATAATTAAAATGGCAAACATTAAAGACAAAGAGAGAATTTTAAGGGAAGCAAGAAAAAGACAGTCAGATACCTACAAGGGAGCTCCCATAACGCTGTCACCTTATTTCTCAGCAGAAAAACTATAGGACAAAAGGGAAAGTATTCAAAGTAATGAAAAGCAAGGCTCTGAAACAAAGACTACTCTATCCAGCAAGACAATCATTCAAAATTGAAAGTGAAATAAAGAGCTTTCCACACCAAAAAAAAAAAAAAAAAAAAAAAAAAAAAAAAAAAAAAATGCTAAAGGGACTGTTGTAAGAACATATAAATACTAGTGGCCCAGTGCATGAAATTCATGCATGGAGGATGGGGGTCCCCTCAGCCCAACCTGCACCCTCTCCAATCCAGAACCCCTTGGAGGACATCCCTCTCACAATTCTGGACCACTGGTTCCTAATTGCTCACCTGCCTGCCTGCCTGGTCACCCCTAACTGGACTCCCCTGCTGGAGTGTTCACCCCTCATTGCCTCTATGTGCCAGCCTGATTGTCCCTAACTCCCCTTCCCCCCAACAGCCTGGTCACCCCTTACTACCCCCTGCCAGCTTGGTCGCCCCAACTTCTCCCCTCTGCCAGCCTGGTCTCCCCTAACTGTTCTCCCTGTCAGCCTGGTTGCCCCCAACTGCACTCCTCTCACTGGCCTGATCACCCCTAATTGCCCCCTCTTACTGATCTGGTCACCTCTAACTGCCCCTCTCTGCCAGCCAGGTCACCCCCAATTGGCCCTTCCCACCACCTGGTATACCCTCATGGCCCCCCCCACTTCCTGGTCACCCCATGCAGCCTGCTGTTCAGTTGTTTGGTCCTCCCTCACTAACCCCCCTGCCGGCTTGGTTGCCCCACACAGCCTGTTTGTTCAGTCATTTGGTTGTCCCTCACTAACTCTCCTGCCAGCCTGGTCGAAGGCAGCCATATTGTGAGAGCTTGAGGGTTAATTTGCATATTACCTTGTTATTATATAGGATATATATACTAGAGATCCAAATTCATGCATTGGAGTGGGGGCGGGGGGAGAGAGTCCACTCAGCCTAACCTGCATCCAATCTGGGACCCCTCAGGGGATTTCTGGGAATCAGGCCTAAACCAGGAGTCAGACATTCCTCTCACAATCCTGAACCACTGGCTCCTGACCACTCACCTTCCTGCCTGCCTGGTTGCCCCTAACTGCTCCCCTGCCAGTTTTATCACCCCTAACTGCCTCTGCCTACCAGTCTGAGCATCTCTCACTGGCCCTCCCCCCCCCCACCTGCTGGCTGGTTGCCCCTAACTACCCCCCTGCCAGCCTGATCACCACCAACAGTCTCTCTGCCCACCTGGTTTCCCCCAACTGTCCCCCCTCCTGACCTAGTTGCCCCACGCAGCCTGCTGCTTGGTCATTTGGTCATCCCTCACTAACCCCCTTGCCAGCTTGGTTGCCCCACACAGCCTGTTTAGTCATTCGTTTGGTTGCGACTGTCACTTAGGCTTTTATATATATATATATATATATATATATATATATGCAATAAACAAATACTTATCAATGATAACCTTAAATATAAATGGATGAAATGCTTCAATCAAAAGACATAGGTTAGCTAATGGGTAAGAAAACATAACCCATATATATGCTGTCTACAAAAGACCCACCTTCGAACAAAAGATTCATACAGATTGAAAGTGAAGGGATGGAAAAGAATTATCCAAGCAAATGAAAATAAAAAATAAATAAATGGGGGTAGCAATACTGATATCTTACAAAATAGACTTCAAAATAGACTTCACAAGAGCCAATGAATGTCACTACATAATAGAAAGGAATCAATCCAACAAGACGATATAACCCTGGTAGATGTATATGCACCCGATAAAGGAGCACCTAAAAATACTAAACAACTGCTAGAGACTTTAAGGGAGAGATCGACAGTAATATAGTCAGAGTAGGGGACTTTAACACCTTGTTGACTTCACTTAATACATTTTTCCGGACCAAAAAAAATCAGTAAGAAAACAGTGACTTCAAATGAAACACTATATCAGACATTTACAGAACATTTTATACCAAAGCAGCAGAATATACATTCTTTTTAAGTGCACATGAAACATTCTCAAAGACAGACCACATATTAGCACACAAATAAGTCTTTACAAGTTTAAGAAGATTGAAATTATATCAATCATCTTCTCATATCACAACAGCATGAAACTGAAAATCAATTACAATAAGAAAACTAAAAACACTCAAATACATGGAGGCTAAATAGAATGCTATTAAACAATGAATGGGTTATGAATGGGATCGAGGAGGAACTAAAAAACTTCCTGGAAACAAATGAAAATCAATACACAACCCCAAATCTATGTGACACAGCAACTAACCTGGTCACCCCCAACTTTCCTCCCCCCCCCCCGGCCCCCGCCAGCCTTATTTCCCCACATAGCCTGCTGTTCAGTTGTTTGGATGTCCCTCGCTAACCCCCCTGCCACTCTGGTCACGACATGCAGCCTGCTTGTTCAGTAGTTTGGTTGCTCCTCACTAACCCCCCTGCCGACTAGATCACCCTACACAGCCTGCTTTTTCAGTTATTTGGTCATCCCTCACTAACCCCCATGCCAGCCTGGTAATAGGCAGCCATTTGTGAAGGTGTGAGGGTCAATTTGCATATTACCTCTTTATTATATAGGATAGTACTGGAAGTCCTAGCCACAGCAATCAAACAAGAAGAAAAAATAAAAAGCATCCAAATTTGAAGTGAAATTCTTATTATTTGCAGAAGATATGATATTATACATTTTTTAAAAAAATCCAAAAACTCCACCAAAAACCTACTAGATTTATCAAATAAATTCAGTAAATAAGCAGGATAAAAAATTAACATCCATAAATCAATGGCATTTTTATACACCAATAATGAATTCTCAGAGAGTTCAACAATCCCATATAATAATCCCATATTGCAACAAATAAATAAGATATCTGGGAATAAACATAATCAAGTAGGTGCAAGACCTGTACTCAGAAAACTATAGGCGATTGAAAGAAGAAATAGAGGAAGATGCAAACAAGTGGAAGCAAATACCATGTTCATGGATTGGAAGAACTAATAACATTAAAAATGTACATACTACCCAAAGTGATCTACAGAGTCAATGCAATCACTATGAACATGCTTTTTCTGTGTCTATTGATATGATCATGTGATTTTATCCTTCATTTTGTTTATGCGATGCATTTTATTTATTGACTTGCAAATATTCTACCAACCTTGTATCCCTGGAATAAATCCCACTTGGCGATGGTATATGATCTTTTTAATGTATTTCTGGATCTGATTTGCTAATATTTTGTTGAGGATTTTAGCATCCATATTCATCAGAGATATTGGCCTATAATTGTTTTTTCTCTGTAGTGTCTTTATCTGATTTTGGAATTTTGATAATGCTGGAATCAGTACAGTTCACAGATCTAGAAAAAGTACTCAAAAATTTATATGGAACACCAACAAAAAGACCTTGAATAGCCACAGCAATCTTGAGAATGAAGAACAAAGTTGGAGGGATCACAATACCAGATATCAAACTATACTACAAGGTCATTGTAATCAAAACAGCCTGGTACTGGCACAAGAACAGGCATATAGATGGGTGGAATAGAACAGAGACCCCAGAAATTGACCCAAGCCATTATACTCAATGAATATTTGACAGTTTGGAGTTTTCTCAAAAAATTAAAAGTTAAACTGCCTTATGACCCAGCAATCCCCCTTCTGGGAATATATCCTAAGGAACCCAAAACACCACTGAAATTATAGATGCACCCCATGTTCACAGTAACACTATTTACAATAGCCAAGATCTGGAAACAGCCCATATGCCCAAGTGTGGATAAAAACATGAGTGGTCCATTTACACCACGTGTTATTTATGCAGCTACAAAAAAGAAGCATTTAATACCTGTTAAGACAGCATGGAGGGCCCTGGGGAGTATTATGCTAATCAAAATAAGCTAGTCAGAGGAAGACAAATATAACATGATCTCACTTATATGTGGAATCTAATGAACAACATAAATTGATGAATAAAATAGATCCAGAGCCCTGTAAGCATGGAACTGACTGACAAATCTCAGAGGCAGTTGGAGAGAAGAGTTTGGGAAGAGATTAACCCAAGAACTTATATGCATATATACATAACCCATGGGCACAGACAGTAGTGAAGTGAAGGCTGGGGCTGGGGCAGGAGCATGGTGGAGGGGTGAAAATGGGGAGAAGTAGGGACATTTGTAATACTCTTAACACTACAAATAAATTTTGTAAAAAAGCATTTAAAAAAGAAAAACTGCTACAATCCAAATTTGGTGGAGAGACTGGTAGAAAATGAGCATTGAAGGCGATTCTGTGTGGGCCCTAGAAGGGAAGGGGCTCTAGAGAGAAGGCCTGACCCCTGGTCAGGAATGCCGACATTCAGAGCCAAAGGCGGGAGGCCTTGAACTAGAGCAGGACCTGAGCACTGGAGACTGGAGGACCTATGAAGAAACCAAGGATGTGGCTGAATTCTGTTCTACTGTTTTTTGCAAAGTAGGGCTCATGGGAAAAGTGCTGACAGCCTCTTCTGCTGCCCTGTGGGAATGTGAGGAAAGAGAAGCTGAAGGAGACATGTGGAGGGACCAGGCTAGGTGGGTCTGGGAGGTTCTTAGCTTGTTGAGAGAGCAGGCTCCTAAAACAGGGCAGAGGGGCAGGTCAAGGGTCATGCCCCTGACTCCCTGGTTTCAGCAGTTGGCTCAGCACCAATCAGGAAGAGCTTGTGGGAGTCTTACTGGAGCAGAGCAGGTGTGGGAACATGATTAGGAGCAGGACGAGGAGGAAGAGAAGGAGCAGAAGGAGCAGCAGGAAGAGGAGGAGCAGGAGGAGGAACAATAGCAGGAGGGGGAGCAGCAGCAGCAGCAGCAGGAGAAGGAGGAAGAGCAGCAGCAGCAGGAAGAGCAGCAAGAGAAGCAGAAGCAGCAGGAGGAGCAGCAGGAGCAGAAGAAGTAGCAGGAGGAGCAGCAGGAGGAGCAGAAGAAGCAGGAGGAGGAGGAGAAGGAGGAGGAGCAGCAGGAGCAGCAGGAGGAGCAGCAGGAGCAGGCTTGCTGGGACTGAAGGCCATCTGTGGCTGGTGGGATACCACTGCCACCAGAGCCCGAGGACTCAGCCCTGTTTAGAGGGATGGCCCCAAGGGCAGAGTGTGGACTGAGGAATCTTCTGGGGCCTCAAAATCTAATGGGGTTTGGGCCCTGGCCAGGTAACTGTTTGTTAGTGTCACCATCATACACCAAAGGTTACAGTTCCATCCTGGTCAGGGCACATACTAAAAGCAACCAATGAACATAGCAGTAAATGGAACAACAAATCAAAGTTTCTCTCTTTCTCTTTTTAATCAATTACAAAATATCTAATGGTGCTTGCCCTTCAGGCTGGAACTTGCTTGGGGCCATGGCCTCTCCTTCCCCTTCCTTCTGTCTCCTCCTTCTGGCATGGAAATGCTGGCCATGGGGCTGTCCAGCCTGTAGATCCCGAGTCTACTCCATAGTCCGTGGCTGGGAGCCCTCAGTCCCAAGATTCCTCACTTTCGTGACTCCCCTGCCTGGTTTAGCTGAGATTGGGGACTGAGAGGGGATGCTGGATGGGTCAGACCTGTGGGAGTGTGGGGATGGGGTATTCTGCCTGAAAGAAACATATGAATTTGGTGAGTCAGCGGGTAGACTACTGCTGCTTGAATTGTGTGTCCCAATTTATACACTGACATCCTACCCTCTCCCACAGTCCTGCAGAAGTCAACTTCTTTGGGATGATGGAGGTGTGATGAGTGAGTTAAGAGTTCCCTGGCTTGGGCTGGGCCCCATTCAGTGTGGCTGCGAATTTGTGAGAAGGGGAGCTGGGGACAGACACACACAGGATGAGGCCACAGTGGTGGAAGTGCAGAGTGAACGAAGGTGTGTAGGCGGGAAAGGAGGCTATGGTCAGCCGCAGGGACCACCCCACCTTGCCCTCACCTTGATCTGACCCAGAGCTGGGCAGGATACACTGCTGTTGTTAAGCCGTCGGGCCTGTGTTGCTTTCCCTGTAGACACTCACTGGTGCTGTCCTGAGGGCCACCCATATGTGTAAGAGCCACATGTCCCGTGTGCCTCGCACTGCCTGGGGCCCTGTTCGGGTCCCCCAGCCCGTGGGCTGGGCCCGGACGGGATTCACTTAACGGAAATGGAGCCGGAGCCTGGAAGCTGTCCACGTGGAGTCTGGGCCAGGGGAGCCTTCCCCTCAGACCCGCGTCCTTTTCCAGTTCTGCTGTGGACAGTCACCCGCAGGGCCAGGAGAACACTCAGGCCTGGACACCCCATGTCTGTTGCTGCCCTGCGAGCCCAGGTGGTGCCTCCGCTCCCAGAGCTGGGCTCAGCGGCTCTGTCCTGGCCCCTCCAGGGACCCTGGCCCTGCAGGGTGTGCCCTGCCTGCCTCGGTCTGCCTCTGCCCAGGCCCGGCCACCACAGCGGGTCAGGGCACTGCATGGCCTCTGGCCCCCCGGTTGTGCGCCCCAGGCCCAGTGAGCCCCCAACACACGCCCCACGTCCCCTGTGCATGGCTCTGCCTTCTGCACCTCCCACCCATGTGACCTCTGGCCCAGCTGCCACCTGCCTCGTTTTAGCCCCAGCATGGATGGCACCTCCCGTGCTGCCCTGCCTCCAGGTCATGCACACTCTAGACGACACGGGTCCCCCGGGCACCCCCCAGACACTAGGCAAGGGTGGGACAGATGGCATGGCTGGCTTTCCAGGAACAGCCACAGGCAGTGAGGCGCATCCTGCCAGTGCCCCGGGCAAGGCCCTGCTGACCATGGGGAGGCCAAGCCCAGCTCCGCGGATGTGATGCCGGGGAGCCCAGGCCTGCGTCCCCTCAGCTCAGCCTCGTCCTTCAGGCTCATCTGCCCCAGTGCTGCCTGGCCAGAGGGCACCTCCCTTTCCCACGCGGCTGTCAGAATCAGGCTCACACAACAGAGTAAAGCAATGTCACAGAATAACATGCACATATTTATTTCAAGGCGACATGGGCACACACTGCGCGTTGACATGGGCTGCGCTCGGCAGACAGCGTCCAGGGAAGCGGCTTCCTGGCGCTGGAAGCTGGAAGCACTTGGGTGTAGGGGAGTGAGGAAGAGGGGAGGGTTATGTACAAGGGGCCCAGCACACAGCCCCGGGCCATGGTGCAAGGCAGCGGGCACCCCCTTGGTTCTGTCTCCTTGTGTCCACGCTCCTGCCCAGCTGGTCACTTCACCTGCAGATGACAGAAGCAGCGTGAGGCACTGCTCAGGGCAGGTCTGGGTGTCAGGACCCCCAGCCCTCCCACCTGCCCATCCGCCCACCTTGAACAGGGTGACGGTTGTGCTGTAGAAGAGGCTGAGCAGGAACAAGACAATGAAGGTGGAAGCCATGGTGTTGAGGTTCTCGAAGCCCTCCTCCTCGGCGCTCACCTCCCCCACTGCAGGGACACAACCAGGGGATCAGTGCTGCATCCCAAACCCCCTCCCAGGCCACCCAACTCCCACTTCCACGGGCCCTGGCAGTGCTGCCCCAGGAGGACAGGGCAGGGCAGGGCAGGGTGGCAGCAGAAGCGGAAGCACTCCGACAGCCTGATGGGAGGTGGGCAGAGCCCTGGATGCAGGGTGACAGCAGCTCACAGACGTACATGGGTGCCACAGGACTGGGATGGGGGAACCCAGTGGAGTGCCTCCTAGAGGGGTTACGGCCAGGGACCCTTGCAGTGATGAAGCTGGGAGTGGTTGGAGGTGGGAGTGGGGGCAGGCACAGGCCTGGGCCTGAGGGACCCTCCTTGCTTCCTCAATGGGACTCTCACTCTCTTTCTCAGAGTGGAGGGTGAGTGCAGGAAGCCATGGGGGCTCTGGCTGGGTTGTCTTACCCACAAGGAATCATATCTCTGGGATCAAGGGGTCTGACAGACACCTGAGGCTCTGGGCAGAGTGAGGCTGGATGGACAGGTGGACACATACAGTGGGCTCTGGAGCCCCAACACAGATGGGCCTTTGAGGCGGTGTCTGGAGCCCAGGTTCCCAAAGAGGTAGCCCGAAGGGGGGCAGTGCCATCTGCTGGGAACCGAGTCCCACCCAGGCCCCTGTACCCCTCACTCCCTGCTACAGACGGCCTCTTTCCCAGTCAGGTTCCAGGGCCAGGTGTTTGCGGGGCACAGCCCGCAGAACAGCCTCCCTGTCTCCGGGACAAACTGACTACTTCTGTTCACAGGGGGTGCAGGGCCTGCTGCTTCATCAACAGCCAGGACTGGGCCAGGGTGGCCCAGAGGCTGCAGCCACCTGCCCGGTGGCCCCCTGAGCCTGGGATGGAGCTCTGGTCAGAGTCCTGTCTGGGCTGGCTGCACCTCCAAACAGAGACAGAGGACAAGTAGAGTGGGCAGGAAGCCGTGTAGCAAGCATGGTGCAGAGGCACCGAGTGTGTGTGTATATCTCTGTATGCCCATACATATGTATGTTTGTACATGCATGTGTCTGTGAAAATGTGTCCATGTGTCAGTGTACACATGTGCATGCATAATTCCTCTCTGTGTGAGTGTTCATGTGTGTCTCTGTGCATGTGTGTATGAATGTACATTAACTGTGTGTATGCATGTGTGTGCAGGTATCTCTCAGTGTGTGTCTATGCCACAGTATGTGTGTATGTGTACATGTGCCAGTATGCCCATGTCCATTGCATATGTGTTTATATACATGTGCACTTGTGCCTCTGTGTGTACGTGTCCATGTATCTGTGTATGAGTCTGCATGTGTCTGTGTATATGAATGTGTGGGTATTTGTGTGTCTGTGCATGTTTCCATGTCTTTGCATGTCTCTGTGTATCCCTACCCATGGCATGTGTTTATATTCATGTGTGCATGTCTGTGCATGTGTGTCTATGTTCATGTGCATGTGTGACTCTGTGTGATGTGTCCAAATCTTTGCATGTGTTTCAGTGCATACAGGTGTGTCTGTGTAAACACCTGTGCAGGTGTGCATGAGTATGTACCCATATGTCTGTGTCTTTGCATACATGTGCACACAGCATGTCTGTGTTTATGTCTGTGTGTGCGTAGGTGTCCAAGTGCATGTGTGTCTTTGTTTATATCCATATCCGGGCATATGCCTGTGTGCATGCTTGTGTCTCTGCATTTGTGCATGTATGCATGTGTCTCTGTGCCAATGTCCATAGCATGTGTGTCCATGTTCATATCCATCTCCATGTGTGTATGTCTCTGTGTGCCTGTGTCCATGTATATATATGCCTTTGTGTGTGTCCATATTTGGGCACGTATCTATGTGCATGTTTGCACATGTCTCTGAATATGGGCATGTGCATGTGTGCCCATGTCTACTGCCTATATATCTATATGCACGTGTCTCTGTATGCATGTGTATGTACAAGTTATATGCCCAGGCCCCCATGAGCCGATTGCAGCAGTAGAGAAGCAGTGAGCATTGGTGTTGTCTGCTGGGGGAGCTCTGAAGGGCAAGCATGTCAGACTCGTGGCCCACAGTCACAGGCCTTGTTTATTTGGCTCGTGTGAGCCTTTGAGTGTGACATGCTTGCTGTAGGGGCTCAGGGCTTTGAGAGGCAGGTGGGAGGCCAGTGAGTGAGGCAGGGTTGGGGGCAGTGGTGACGGTGGTCTGCGGGGTGGAGGAAGCACAGCCATGGCCCCAGCAGGCGAGAGCATTGCTCACTCGGACCAGCATTTTTTGAACAGACATTTTTATTTCTAGTTTTTATAGAATGCAACACCCCACCCGTTGACACAGTCAGTTTGCATGCATGCACACACAGCGACAGGTCAGCCAAAGACTCCGGGACTGCCCTGGAGGGGCAGCCTGGGGTCAGTGGCAGGAGCTGGCCAGGTCAGACATGACCAGGGACACGTTGTACAGGGTGGGTTTACCGGTGGACTTGTCCACGGTCCTCTCGGTCACCGAGTAGGGCAGGGCCTCGTGGGCCACGACGCAGGTGTAGGTCTCCCCGGCACTCCAGTCCTCCTCGCTCACCGTCAGGACGCTGTGGACGAAGTACAAGCCGGGGGCCTGGGGCTCGGGCACTGGGGCGCTGGTCACATACATGTCGGAGGACACGGGCTGCCCTCTCTGCAGCCACTGCACAAACACATCTGGGGGCGAGAAGCCCTTCACCAGGCAGGTGACCGAGGCAGACTCCCGCAGGCTCAGCTGCTCCCGGCTGGGTGGCTGCACGTACACCGCGGGTATGTGCTTGGTGACATCTGTGGGAACAGGGTGAGCTCAGGTCGGGACAGCGGGGCTCTTCCCTGACAACAGGGGGAGCAGAAGGCATGTGTGCCTGTGTGTCTTAGTGCACGAATGTGCAGGTATCTGTGTCATGTGCCTGTGTCTACATCTTCGCATGGGTGTATGGTTGTCTTTGTATGTGTCTGTCCATGTGTGCCTGTGTCCATGTGCACATGTGCCTCTTGCTCCCAGGCCTGCCATGGGATCTCCAGGACCTGGATGCCATGCCTGGTAGGGTCTGAGGTGGTGGAAGGGGGCAACCTACCCTTGGGCCTGAAGATGGTGTGCTTCAGCGGCGAGGGCAGGTCCGTGTGGGTCACCATGCAGGTGAACTCCTCGCCCCTCTCCCAGTCATCCACGCACACCGTGGCCTTTCCAGTGGCACTGAAGGTGGCGTTGGGGTGGCTCTCAGAGATGTTGATGTGGGTTTTCAAGTCCTCGCCGTTCTGGCGGGTCCAGGAGATGTGCAGGCTGTCATAAGTGGCCAGGTCCGTGACCAGGCATGACAGCGTGGCCTCCTTGGTGAGGAAGATGCTGGCGAAGGTCGGGGGGATGGTGAAGACTCGTATGGTGGATGTACCTGGGATGGGGGTGGGGAGGCAGGTAGGGGGGAATCAGGCCAAGGCGTTGACTTGGCGGAGCCTCTCCTGGGCCCTGGGGTCCTGCCAGAGGGGACACCGGGCCTCACCAGACAAACCACCCTGGGGGGCCCCCTCCCAGCCCCTGGCCTCTATGGGAAGCCAAGGCTCAGGGAGCCGCCGGCCCAGTCTGGGGCAGGTCTGCCGACCTAGTGGACACCTGTGTGCTGGGGGCTCTGCCGGGGCCCTCGGGGAGGGACCACTCACTGGGGCCGCACATGGAGGACACGTTCTTCTGGAAGGTGAGTGCCTGGTGCTCCACTTGGCAGGTGAACACAGTCTGGCTCAGCCAGTCGCTCTCGGTGACAGTCAGCGTGCTGGTGACCCTGTAGGTCACGGGACGGACTCTGCGCTCGACCTCTGGTTTGTCCGTGACAAAGCCAGAGGTCAGCAGCTTCCCCTCCTTCAGCCAGGACATGGCGATCTTCTTGGGGCTGAAGCCCGTGGCCTGGCAGATGAGCGTGGATGTGCGGGGGCTGGGGCCGGTGAAGGAGTCACGAGGCGGGATGAAGACGTTCACGTGGGGGGGCTGCTCTACACTAACTGTGGGGAGGGGACAGCGTCAGCTAGGCCACCGCCCCCCTCGCCCACCCTCCCGCCCGCCAGGGAGAGGCCTGCTCACCTTGGAGGGGCACTTGCAATACTTTTTCACCATTGGGGTGTTTGACCTTGCATGTCACGAACTCATCCGTGCCCTGGAGGATGTCAGCCGTGGGCAGGAGAACCTGTGAGCTGGCCTCGTACTTGCCCTGCCTCAGGAGCGATGGGAAGTTCTGGACAGCGCTGATGGTGCTGGTGTTCTTAAAGCTCCAGGAGAAGGTGACGGAGTTGGGCAGGAAGTCCTTGGCCAGGCAGCCCATGGCCACCAGGCGCTCCTCGGACAGGGAGTTCTCACAGGAGACGAGGGGGAAGACAATGGGGGCAGCCGCACTCTCTGAGGACCCGAGCGGGACAGAAGAGAAAGGGGCATGAGAGGATGACTTTCCAGACTCGGCAGGTCAGGGGTCAGGCCCGTCACCCCTCAGTTGCCTCTTGAGGCCAAGCCCATGATGACGGGGTCCCCCAGGCCTCGCCACTTGTGGGGCAGGCAGTGTGGCCAGCCAGAGCCCTGGCAAAGGCTTGGGCTAGGGAGGCTGCCACGGCCCCCATCCTGCAGGAGCCGGCTCTGAACCTGGGAGGACGGGAGCAGTTTTTCCTGGGGCAGCAAGACTGGCCCTTCCTCCCCTGGCAGTTCTGTCCCCAGATGCAGGAGCACGTGCACCCAGCTCCCAGCTCACATGACCGAGGCCCAGGCCAGCGCAGCCTTCCCTCTGACCACTGCAGCCACACACTCAGCCCAGCACCCAAGAGCCCCGGGCAGCGGCCAGCGAGAGAAGGGCCCCTGCGGGTCCAGCCCTCACTGCCGCGGCTCCTCCACATGGAGCCCTGCCCTTGGGTCCTCGGAGCCAAAGGACTTTGTGTGATGGGGGGACAAATACAGACTCAACTCAACACAACACAACCAGGTCACAGGTTAGCCCAGGGTCAGCAGGACATGCTTGCATGGCCAGCTCAGCCCATGAGACCCATGTGGCCCAGCCAGTTAATGCAGCCAAAGCAACTAGCAAATTCCTCTGAGAGAAGCCACTCACCCACCATTAGTGCTGAACCCAGCCCAGCCCAGCTCTTTCCAACCCGGCTTATCCAGATCAGCCCAGCTCACCCAGCTCGGCTCACCCAGCTCACCCAGCTCACCCAGCTCACCCAGCTCACCCAGCTCACCCAGCTCAGCTCACCCAGCTCATCCAGCTCACCTAACTCACTCTGCTCACCCAACTCAGCTCACCCAGCTCAGCTCACCCAGCTCACCCAGCTCAGCTCACCCAGATCATCCAGCTCACCCAGCTCACCCAGCTCAGCTCACCCAGCTCACCCAGCTCACCCAGCTCACCCAGCTCAACTCACCCAGCTCACCTAGCTCACCCAGCTCAGCTCACCCAGCTCATCCAGCTCACCTAACTCACTCTGCTCACCCAACTCAGCTCACCCAGCTCAGCTCACCCAGCTCACCCAGCTCAGCTCACCCAGATCATCCAGCTCACCCAGCTCACCCAGCTCAGCTCACCCAGCTCACCCAGCTCACCCAGCTCAACTCACCCAGCTCACCCAGCTCACCCAGCTCACCCAGCTTACACAGCTCACCAACCTCACCCAGCTCATCCAGCTCAGATCACCCAGCTCAGCTCACCCAGTACAGCTCACCCAGCTCAGCTCACCCAGTACAGCTCACCCAGCTCAGCTCTCCCAGCTCACCCAGTTCACCCAGCTCAGCTCACCCAGTACAGCTCACCCAGCTCACCCAGCTCAGCTCACCCAGCTCACCCAGCTCAGCTCACCCAGCTCACCAACCTCACCCAGCTCACCAACCTCACCCAGCTCAGCTCACCCAGTACAGCTCACCCAGCTCACCCAGCTCAGCTCACCCAGATCACCCAGCTCACCAACCTCACCCAGCTCAGCTCACCCAGCTCATCCAGCTCACCTAACTCACTCTACTCACCCAGCTCAGCTTACCCAGTACAGCTGTACAGCTCACCCAGCTCACCCAGCTCAGCTCACCCAGCTCACCCAGCTCACCTAACTCACTCCACTCACCCAGCTCAGCTCACCCAGCTCACCCAGCTCACCCAGCTCACCTAACTCACTCCGCTCACCCAGCTCACCCAGCTCAGCTTACCCAGCTCACCCAGCTCACCCAGCTCACCCAGCTCAGCTCACCCAGCTCACCCAGCTCACCTAACTCACCCCACTCACCCAGCTCAGCTCACCCAGCTCACCCAGCTCACCCAGCTCACCTAACTCACTCCGCTCACCCAGCTCACCCAGCTCAGCTTACCCAGCTCACCCAGCTCAGCTCACCCAGCTCACCCAGCTCAGCTCACCCAGCTCACTAGCTCACCCAGCTCAGCTCACCCAGCTCACCCAGCTACCCAGCTCAGCTCACCCAGCTCACCCAGCTCAGCTCACCCAGCTCACCCAGCTCACCTCACCCAGTACAGCTCACCCAGCTCAGCTCACCCAGTTCACCCAGCTCAGCTCACCCAGCTCACCCAGCTCACCTCACCCAGTACAGCTCACCAACCTCACCCAGCTCAGCTCACCCAGCTCACCCAGCTCACCCAGCTCCGCTCACCCAGCTCACCCAGCTCACCCAGCTCAGCTCATCCAGCTCACCCAGCTCACCTCACCCAGCTCAGCTCACCCAGCTCAGCTCACCCAGCTCACCCAGCTCACCCAGCTCGCCCAGCTCTGCTCACCCAGCTCAGCTCACTCAGCTCACCTAGCTCACCCAGCTCAGCTCACCCAGTTCACCCAGCCCAGCTTAGCCCAGCTTACCCAGCTCATCCAGCTCAGCCCTGGTTCAGCTCAGAATGCTTAATTCAAACTGCTACAGTCCACCTCAGCTCCAGCCTCCCAGAACAGCCCAGCACAGTCCTGCTCAGCTGGGTGGTTCTGGTCAGAAGGTTCAGGCCACACGACCTGCTCACCTCAGAGGAAGCGTCTCACCCAGGACTTCTATACAGCTGGGCTCAGCCAGGTTGGCTCCTTCCCAGGGCCTCTTCCTGCCTTTTGCCCCTGGTACGCCTGCTTCCAGCCCTGGCCCCACTCCTGCTGGCCTCTGGCTCCCAAGCAGTGCCCATCACTGCCCTCCCCAGCAGCCGGTCAAACACTCTGCCCACTTCAAGTCAGTCTACATCTGGTGGGGCTTGGGGAGCTCTGGGTCGGCAGAGTGTCTCCCCTGCCCATGCCCCACTGTCAGCCTCTGGCTTTAACCATGTTCCCTCCCGAGAAAAATCACCCCTCAGAATGGTCAGGACACGCATCTTTCTGACCTCGCAATTAAAGCCCTGCTTGGCGGCACACGTCATGGGACCTTCCTAATGCTCGGCCATGACCCGAGAACAGGAACTGCGCTCACGACTTAGGGACAGATAGCAGAGGGGGCTTATCTGAGCTACCCGCCCGCAGCTAGCTGGCCACAGGGCGGCACTGGCCACTTTTCCCTGGAAGGTTCTCTGGAGAGAGGTGACTGGGAGGGACCCCCAAAGGGGCATCTTGGGGGGTCACATACCCAGCCCTCTGCGCCTCCACCCAGCCCTCTGAGCACCAATGGCCCAAGCTCCCCTTCAGATGGAGGCAAAGCTATCAAACCCTCTGGCGGCGGTGGCTTCTCACCACGCCTGCCGCTCACTTGCAAGTCGGGGCCCTCCTCGCCAGTACTAAGTCTAAACACAATCTAGCCATTTTAAATTAAATTATAGAAGAGCAATGGACTTGAAAGAAATCCAATCTAGCCCAGGAATCGCCTCCTCATTCCGAGGGCAGGGGACCTTTGTCCTGCAGCAGTTCCTCCAACTCCTCTACTCACTCAGTCACTGGGGACTCAGGAGAGTGGCAGGCTGGTGGTAGAAGCCAGGGATGCACCTCCTGGCCTGGGGCTTGGCCGCTCTCAGACCCTCCATTTCCACTGGAGCAAGTTCAAGTGCAAACGAGGCCTTGATATGCCCGGTTCCTTTCTGCCTGGAAACCTGACGGGTTTCCTCTTAGCCCACTGACTACGAGGTTTCACTGAACTAATCCAGGACCATCCCACACTTTCCACCGGCCTCTGTCCTCAGGGGCGTACTTGAAAATCGGTCTGAAACAGAGGCGACTTTATCAGAAATCACAAAGTGTCTTCCTCACAGGAATAAAACACTAACTTAAAAAAAAAAAAAAAAAACACAGAGGGTCCCTGTGACACGAGGCATGGTCACTGCGAATGACCCCTTGCAGGGCCAGCGGATTGAACACAGGACACCGGCCCTCGGCTAACGGCTCCTAGGCAGTTGCCCACCTCACTAGTGTAAACAAGACGCTGGCGAGCCACGTCCGGAAAGGAAACCCAGACATGGAAAGAGGAACCTCGTTCCCGCCTCGCCTTATCTCACAGCCCAGCCACAGGTGCTGTTTGCTCCAGCAACACAGTTAGGTTTGTGGGAAAAAGTCCGAAACCACATCTCAGAACCAGAAGCTATAAATGTGTCAACTGTGTTTTCTCGCTTCCGAAAATAGACTCTGGCAGGCCGGCTGGTTCCGGCCGTCGGCTGCAGGTGCGCGGCCCCTGCCACGGTCACCGGCTCCCCTCCATCCAACAACCTCATATCAGTGAAAAGTAATTTATCTTTGTCAAAACTCAGCCCACGGTTCCATCACCGTGTCTGGCCAAACTGGCACCACTATCCACTCCTGAAAGACGCGATTCCTGATTCTTGATTAAATAATACGATTTTTACAAATTCAGTGTCCTTGAAAATCTCTCACGTTTTAAAGTCACACTTTTCTTGCCCTGGCCTGTTTGGTTCAGTGGATAGAGCATTGGCCTGAGGACTGAAGGGCCCCGGCTTTGATTCCGGTCAAGGGCACATGCCCTAGTTGCGGGCTCGGTCTCCACTGGGGTGTGCAGGAGGCAGCCAATCCACAATTCTCTCTCATCATTGATGTTTCTATCTCTCTCTCCCTCTTCCTTCCTCCTCTCTGAAGTCAATAAAAACATATTTTTAAAAATAAAGTAAAACAAAGTCACACTTTTCTGAGCTCTGTCTTTCAACTCGGTAAGCAAAGTGTTTCCTCAGTCCTCGGCCCTATCCAGCCACACAGCTCTCCTCGCCAATACAGAAGTCTAAACACAATCTAGCCATTTTAAATTAAATTATAGAAGAGCAGTGGACTTGAAAGAAATCCAATCTAGCCCAGGAATCGCCTCCTCAATCCGGGGGCAGTGTCCCCCAGAGCCACCTGCTCCTGGTTCTGTAAACTCCTGGTTCTGACTGCGAGAAGGTCCCTCGGCCAGTCCGACCTCTCGCCCCGGCGCGGCCCTTCAGGCTGGCAGCCTCTTTCAGGAGCTCAGTGACCCCCAGACAAGCCATTATTTCATTCTCCGAAAGGCGCCCAAAAATCAAGAGGCTTTGCAGGCCCTGCCCAGGCCCCAGTCACTGATGCCCAGAAAGACCCACCAAGAGGAGCAGGAAGAAAAGGCCCGAGGAGGGCATCGGCCTTACCTGAGGAGACGGTGACCAGGGTCCCTTGGCCCCAGTAGTCCATTCCATAGTAATCACAGCCGTGCAATCTCCATCCTCACCCCACAAAAACTGGGGCGCCAGCACGGCTTTGCCAGAGCCTCCAGGGCCCCTGACCATGAGCCAACAGCCCTGATTGGGACTCAGAAATCCGAGCCACACAGCTGGCCGGGTGGGGCTGCCACCTGCCCTGCAGTCTCCTGTCACTGTCTTTGGAGAGGGGAGGTCGGTCTCCAGTCCCACTTGGGGGACCCTCTCTCCGGATCCCTTTCCTGACCTCCAAAATACCTTGGCATCCCCGATATCCAGACCCGATGCCCGACCTCCCCAAGGGCAGCTGCGGTGGGCACAGTGCAGGACTCACCTGAGGAGACGGTGACCAGGGTGCCCTGGCCCCAATATTCAAACCATCTGTCACATTGTGACAACCGTGCCCGGGCCCCGGGCAAGAACCTCGGGCCTCACATCCCCTCAGATGGTGCCCAGAAGGGCAAAGGGGCCACAGGGTCCGGAGGCCAAGGGAGGCTGAGACCCAGAGAGACCCCCGGCTGCAGAGCCCAGAAGAGCGGGTCCGAACCGTCCTCTGACCCGAGAGCTACAGTGCCCCGGCCCCTTCCTAAGTCCCCAGGCTGGCCCCGTCCTCCTGGACCCGAGACCCAGACACACTCATTTCCCCAAAAAAAGCATCAAAAACCCTCCGAGAGAGAGGAGAGAGAGAGGAGAGAGGGGGTGGGAGGACTCACCTAAGGAGACGGTGACCAGGGTGCCCTGGCCCCAGTAGTCAAAGTGGTCACATTGCCTCAGGCTCCCTGAGGCAGCGTACAAAAACCTCCAAAGCCTGTCTCCTCAGGACTCCAAAACCCGAGAACACAGCCCCTCTGCCCTCCACCGCCCTGTCCCCCATGAGAGACCTTCTGCAGTGGCCCCCGGGGCTGCCCAGTGGGGACTCCGCAGGGCCCCTAAGAGAGCAAAACACAATCCCAGGACAGAGACGAGAGAGGAAGCCGGCTTACCTGAGGAGATGGTGACCAGGGTCCCCTGGCCCCAGTGAGCAAAGTCACCACAATGCCCCTGCTGCCTGAGGCCGCATACAAAAACTGCACCACCACCCACCACCCACCACCCACACCCTGCCCAGCCCTGGCCACCCCAGAAACCCGTCTCTTCAAGTCTTCTCGCCTCTGAACACAGCCCCCTCAGCCTCCTTTGCAAAGACCCATCCCCATGAGAGGCATCTGCAGAGCGGAGACCCCAGTGGCCTCAGGAGCAGTCCCCTAGGAACTTCCCTATCCCCAACCCCAAGAATCTCTGGAAATTCCTTTCCCAGCCCAGACAGAGGAGAGAGGAAACCGGCTTACCTGAGGAGACGGTGACCAGAGTCCCCTGGCCCCAGTAAGCAGTCACCACAATGCCACAGGCTCCCTAAGGCCGCCTACAAAAACTGTACCACCACCCACACCCCGCCTGGCCCTGGCTACCCCAGAAATGCGTCTCTTCAAGTCTCCTCCCCTCCAGACACAGCCTTCCCTGCAAAGACCGGTCCCCATGAGAGGCATCTGCAGAGCAGAGACCCCAGTGGCCTCAGGAGCAGTCCCCTAGGAACTCCACAGACCACACACACACACACACACACACACACACACACACACCCCTGCCACCCCGAGAATCTCTGGAATGTCCTTTCTGGGACAGAGGAGAGAGGAAGCCGGCTTATCTGAGGAGATGGTGATCAGGGTCCCCTGGCCCCACACATCGAAAACATCACATGGGGACACAGTTCCCGGTTCCCCCAGACATAAACCTGCCCCTGCCCCCAGCGGCCAGGCTGCTGTCCTGCCCAGGGCCACAGGGACCCCGGGTTGGGAGGGCGACAGGCCAAGTGGTGTAGCCTCCTGTCCCACAGAATGCACCCGCCCTCCTGTCCCAGGCCTGAGACCAGATGGGACCCCTGGCTCTGCACACCTGAGCCTGCTTCCCGCCCCGCCCTGTCCCCGTGGGACAGTGGACGCCAGACTCACCTGGGGAGACGGTGACCAGGGCGCCCGGGCCCCAGTGCTCGAAGTAAGCATAGGCACAGTGAGTGGCCCCGAGCCGTGGCCTCAGAAATCCCCGCAGCAGTGGGGTCCCCCAAGAGCCGCAGGAGACACCAGGCTACTCTCTGCTCACAGACACACCCCCTCCTGGGCCCAAGCAGGCCCCCTCGTGCCCCCTGTCCCCAGGGCTGGGTTTGGACCTCCTTCCTGACACCAGGCTCATCCCACGGACCCTGCCTGGCTGCTCCCCGGCACCCAGCTGTGCCCCTCACTGGGACAGCACCCCATCTCATGCTCCCACCCAGCCCCCAGAGCCCCTGGCCCTGAGCCCTGAGCCCTGGGCAGCTGGCTGGGTTTTTGTAGAGCTGTCAATCACTGTGCCCCAGTTGGCACTGTGGTCCCTGGCTTAGCCAAAACCTCTAGGCTGGGGTGGGGCAGGTGGGTGGAGATGGGTCTCCCCCTGAGGGCCAGGCTGGGATGGGAGGGCACAAAGCAGAGGAGACCCCAACATCCAGTCCTGTTTTTTCCTTTTCTTAAAAATAAGAGCAGATTCAAGGCTGCTCTGAGGCTCTCTCCTGCTTCCCCCCCCCCCACACACACACACACACATTTTGTTTGTTCTTAGTGGAGAAAGGCCTCGTCCTGGGAGGTTTGAGGGGCTGATGGAACCCCTAGTCCATCTCTGATCTGTGGGGCAGTCTGTCAGGGGCTCAGCTGAGAGGCTGCTTTCTCTCTCTGGCCGCATCTCGTTAATTCTACCTGTTCGCTACCCCACAGGTGCGGGATCCTGGGGTAGGCTGCTGAGACAGTGTCCCACAGGGTGGTTCCCGCCCAGTCCCCTGGGGCGACTGGTCCTTGTGGGGGAGGTAGTCTCAGGAGGGTAGTGCAGAGAGGGTCCCTCCCCAACACCTGGCAGGCTGTTGTCCCCCAACTCCCGGCCTCAGGGAGGGGAGGGAGGACAGCATCAGCTCCTGTCAGATGGGCTGGTATCAAGGCTCCGAGGGCACCAGGGATGGGAGGGAGGGCACAGGCTGCCTGGTCCAGGTGCCAGCCTGCAGGTGTGAACAGGAGCAGGCTGTGTTGGGGGGACAGGGGCACAGACACAGCCTCACAGCCTCACAGCCTCAGCCTCACAGCTTCAGCCTCACAGCCCTGAGGTCTGGGAGGGCAAGATAGTGCCCTGACCACTATCTGGGGGAAGGTGAGAACCCAGTGTGTTGAGAAGCCCCTGTGTGCGTTGTGTGTGTGAGAGAGTGAGAGCATGGGTTTACATGTGAGTACACATGTGCACAGGTATGTAAATGTACATGTGTGTATATATATGCATTTGTACACACTGAGTGTGCACATGAGTGGGCATGTGAGCACACGTGCATGTGCACTGTGTGTGCACATGTACATGAGTGTGTGTGTGTGTGTGTGTGCCTATGTACATGATCGGGTTTGTGAGCATACATGCGTGTCACTTCAGGCAGAAGAACCACCAAGTGGAGGCCCAAGGCTTGCCTGGTGCCTGGGGAGCTCAGGTGGCTGAATGCAGCTGTGTTGACAGGGGACCCGAAGCCCCGTGAGGGGCTGGACATGTCCTGGACTTTGCTTAAAGTCTCGCTCCAGAAGGTTCTGCCTGGTCCAGTGTGGACGGATTTGGGTTGAGCTGGGGTGTGTGGGATGAAAGGCCTGTGCTGAGAGAGGTTAGGGAGCCCATGGGATGGTGAGCAGAACCACGGGGTGCCCACGGGGTCAGGGAGAGTAGGGTCCTGGGCAGCACTGCGAGGACTCAGCAGAGCGGGGTCCCAGGATCCTAGGTCTTGAGAGATGGGGGGCCCCTGAGGCAGAACTGCAGATGCAGCGAAGGGGACAGCCAAGGTTGAGGGTCCGGTTCTGGCCTCTGAGCCCAGGGGAAGAGGGTGGTTATGGGGGAGGTACGGTCTGCCCTGTCCTGAGGGAACAGGAGTCCGGACCTCCAGGCTCTGGGGGCAGCTACAGCCCACGGGAGACTCCTCAGGCCTCAGCCCCTCTGCAGGCTCTTCCTGCTGCGGCCTCTGCTCTGGGCCTCCTGCCTCCTGCTCAGGAAGAAAGGGTGAGGCCGTCCTTGACCCTTCAGGAAGCACCTGCTGGGCTCCCCAGCCTCTGTGCCTGATGGGGGAGGGGAGGGGCCCACCCTGCCCTGCTGGCCCCTTTCCTCCAGCTCAACTCCATCCCTCATCCTTAGCCCCTACCTCTCATCTTCAGCCCCCCAATCCCTCATCCTTAGTCCCATCCCTCATCCTTATGCTCCACCCCTCATCCTAAGTCCCCATCGCTCATCCTTAGCCCCTACTTCTTTTCCTTAGCCTCCATCCCTCATCCTTAGCCCAATCCCCCTCTTCAGCCCCCTTCCCTCATTCTTAGTCTCCTTCCTTTATCCTTCTCATCCTTAGCCTCCATCCCTCATCCTTAGCCCTAATCCCTCATTATTATCCCCTATCCCTCACCCTTTGCCCCATCCCCCATCCTTAGCCCTCAACTCTCATCCTTAGCCCCATCCCTCATCCTTAGCATCCATTCATCATCCTTAGCCATTATACCTCAATACTGGTTCCCATCCTTCATTCTTACCCCCATCCCTCATCCTTACACTTCATCCTTAGCCCCATCCCTCATCCTTAGCTCCCCTGTCTTATCCTTAGCTCTCATCTCTCATCCTTTGGCCCATCCCTTATCCTTAACCCCATCTCTCTTCCTTAGCCCCATCCCTCATTCTTAGACCTCATCCCTCATCCTTAGCCTCCATCTCTTATTTTTAGCCCCATCCCTCATCCTTAGACCCATCTCTCATCCTTATCATTCTTTGCCCCAATCTGTCTTCCTCTGCCCCCATCCATCATCCTTAGCTCCCATCCCTTGTCCTTTGTCTCCATCCCTCCTTCTTAGGCCTCATCCCTCATCCTTAGACTCCATCCCTCATCCTTCTCATCCTTAGCCCCTACCTCTCATTTTTGGCCCCTATCCATCATCCTTAGCCTCTGTCCATCATCCTTAGCCTCTCTCCCTCATCCTTAACTCCCTTCCTTCACCTTAGCCTCCAACCCTCATCCTTCTCTTCCTTAGTTTCCAGCCCTCATGCTTAGGCCCAGTCCCTCATCCTTAGCCTCCAAATCTCATCCTTAGCCCCCTTCCCTCTTCCTTAGCCCCCATCCCTCAGTCTCAACCTCATTCCTCATCCTTAGTCTCTATCCCTCATTCTTTTCATCTTTATTTTTTTTTTTAAATAAGTTTTTATTTTTCATATTATTACAAATGTTCCTTCCCCTCCCCCCCCACCATTGCTCTCCTCCACCAGGTTCCCACCCACCCTCTGCCCTTTCCCCTCTCCCCATTGTCCTCATCCATAGGTGCACAGTTTATGTTCAGTCTCTTCCCACGCCCCCCTCTCCCCTTTTCCCCAAGAATCGTCAGTTCACTCCCCTTCCATACCTCTGATTCTATTATATTCAACAGTTAATATTGTTCATCAGATTTTTTTAATTTCCTTGGTTTTTAGATTCACTTGTTGATAATTACGTATTTGTTGTTCATAATTTTTATCTTTGTTTACTTTCTCTTCTGAAAGAACCCCCTTCAGCAATTCATATAATTCTGGTTTGGTGGTGATGAACTCCTTTAGCTTTTTTTTATTAGTGAAGCTCTTTATCTGGCCTTCGATTCTGAGTGATAGCTTCGCTGGGTAGCTTATTTTTGGCTGTAGGTTCTTGCTATTCATCACCTTGTATATTTCTTGCCATTCCCTTCTGGCCTGCATGGTTTCTGTTGAGAAGTCAGCTGACAATCGTATAGGTGCTCCTTTATAAGTTACTACCTTCTTTGCTCTTGCTTCTTTTAATATTCTCTCTTTATCTTTTGCTCTTGGAATTTTAATAATGATGTGTCTCGGTGTGGTCCTCTTTGGATTCCTTTTGTTTGGAGTTCTGTGCACTTCCTGGACTTGTAAGTCAAATTCTTTCACCAGGTGGGGGAAGTTTTCTGTCACTATTTCTTTCAGTATGTTTTCGATATCTTGCTCTCTCTCATCTTCTGGGACCCCCATAATTCTGATGTTGGTTCGCTTGAAGTTGTCCCAGAGGTTTCTTACATTATCTTCAATTTTCTGGATTCTCTTGCCTTCTAGCTTCTGTGGAGGAGTGTCTTCTGGCTCTTTATGTTCCAAATCTTTGACTTGATTCTTGCGATCTTCCCTTCTGTTTTTAGGACTCTGTAGAATATTTTTTATTTCAGACAATGTATTCTTTATTTCTTGTTGTTCCCTTATCATTTCTTGATGGTCTCTTTTCATATCCTCATAGGCCTTATCCATCTTTTCTAGGAAATTCTTGAAAAACCTTATAAGCGTAGATTTGAACTCTATATCCAGACGCTTTTTGTCCTCCATTTCTTTCGTTTGTGATCTATTTTGTTGTCGCATTTCGCAGTTACAGATGGGACGGGATTTCAGGGTGGAGCCTGCAGCTTTGGCTTCTGTCAGCCCCGCCCTATGCGGGTCCTTCAGTGCTCGCTGCCGGAGCCTCTGAGAGAAAGGTGCCCTCGATTTTCGCCTGCTGCCAAACAGTCTATGCTCTCCCACAATGAGCCCGGTATTGGGGTTCAGTTCAGTTGGAAGTGGAGTTGGAGGTGGCGTTCACAGCAGTCTGGAGCCCCAGTCTCCTTCCCGTCAGGGCAATCCCGCGGCACAGCCGACCGTCCCTTCTCTGGGGGCAGTGTGCGCGCCTCCGGGACCTCCTTTCTCCGCTACTCCGGGGTTCCGACTTACAGCCCAGCTCCCTATGGCTGAGCCTGAGTCCCCGGGGTCTGGCCCAGAACGGGGGTTCAGAGCAGTCAGGGGCCCAGCACAGTCGGAGTTTTATCTCCTTTCCGCTAGGGAACGCCCGCCAGGCACTCGGCCTCCCTCCTCTCCGGCTCCGTCCTCTTCTCGCGCGCCGCGTGTCTCCGTACCTTGGGCTTTTACAGCTCCTCCGTGCTTCCTTCTGGTTTTCTCCTTGCTTCTTGTTGTAGGATTTCCAGTCAGTCGACTTTCCTGTAGTTCTGGGTAATGCCCATTTTATATTTTAGTTGTATTTTATTAAAATTGTTGTGTGCGGCTGCGGCTAGTTGCCTACCCGAGCAGCCATCTTGGATTCTCTCTCTTTTCATCTTTAATACCCATCTTTTATCTTCAGCCCCCATCCCTTATCCTTAGCCCCTATTCTTCATCCTTAACTCCCCATTCCTCATCCTTAGCTTCCATCCTTACTCTGTACTCTTATCCTCCATCCTCAGCTCCTATACCCCAGTCCCAGCCCTCATCTGCCTCAAGCACACATCTCTCTGTCACACTCTCATATGCCTCACATTGGGCTCCAAGTTTTATGCTATGTGGTGTGTCTTTGTATTGGAATATTTCCATTTCTTGTTTTTTTTAATATATTTTATTGATTTTGTACAGAGAGGAAGGGAGAGAGATAGAGAGTTAGAAACATCGATGAGAGAGAGTCATTGATCAGCTGCCTCCTGCACACCCCCTACTTGGGATATGCCTGCAACCAAGGTACATGCCCTTGACCGGAATCGAACTCGGGACCCTTCGGTCCCCAAGCTGACTCTCTATCCATTGAGCCAAACCAGTTTCGGCGGAATATTTCCACTTCTATCTTTGTTGCATAAAGTTTATTTTTATTCAAGGAAATACTTTTATTTCCAATAGTCTGTATTAATCTGACTATGTATGTATACACATGTACAAATATGCACCCATGTTCAATATTCAATATGTATATTAAAAGTAAACTTACATTATAATGAAATATTAATACATACGAGTGAAGAAGCACATGGAACCAATTCCCATGTTCACATGAGTGGTGTATTTGAACGCTGTATAGAGCATGAAGTTCTTGGTTCACATTTTGTCTCAACGTGTTTTATAGGCGTTGGTAAAGGTTTTGGTTTTGGTTTTGGTTTTAGAAATCAGGCCAGACTCATTCCTGTCTTATAAATGACCTGGATTTCTTGCTTAAGTGCCATTTGCTTTAAAGTCTGGTGACTCAAATAAAATATATTTGCTATTGATTGCTTGGGGGAATGTTTTTCTGGTAATTTAAAGAAATTTCAGGGATGCTGTTTTGAACCAGGTCGGGGAACATTGGCTCTGGGTCCCTGACTGCCCCTCCCTGCGGCTGGCCAGCAATGTGGTCTGTTGTTCTTCACAGGAGAGCACAGGGTGGACATGCAGCAAATGGCGAGTCACACTTTGGAGGCCCCACCTGCTGACCCCACTCACATCTCACTGGGCAGACATGGGTGGCAGGGGCACCCTTGGCTGTATGTGAAGGGTGTGTTGACCAGGGGTGCTGGGGCACTTGGATAGATAGTCTGCCAGAGAGGGTTGGAGCAGGAGCTGTAATAGTGGCCTTGAGGGCCCACAGCCCACTTCATCCTATGGCTGCCAATTCAAAATGGCAGGGAGAGGAGTTGAGGTGCATGGGTGCTGCAGGGAATAAACTGGAAAGAGAGGAGGGCAGGCAAAGGGTGGGTACTGCTAACAGCAATTCTGGAGGGGAGCAGTGGGTGCAGAGGAGCCCAGAGATTGGCCTGGGAGAAGGGGCTGGGGGGAGAGGGCCAAGGACCTGAAGGTGTTCATCAGGTGACAGGGATCGGGGAGAGGATGCACCTTCCACAAATGAAGGTTGCAACCAGGAAGGCAGGTGCTCTCTGTGTGATGTGTATGTGTGTGAGGAGCATGAGGAATGTGAATGTAAAAAGTGTGAGGAGTGTGAGTGTGAGGAGTACGGAATATGAGTGAGAGGAGCTTGAGTGTGAGGAGTGTGAGTATAGGAGCATGAGTCTGAGTGTGAAGAGAGTGAGTGTGAGAAGTGTGAGGAGTGTGAGTGTGAGGAGTGTGAGAAGTGTGAGAAGTATGAGTAATGTGAGTGTGAGGAGTCTGAGAAGTGTGAATGTGGATGTGGTGTGCAGGATTGTGAGGAGTGTTTGTGAGGAGTGTGAGTGTGAGAAGTGTGAGAAGTGTGAGTGTGAATGTCATGAGCATGAGTATGAGGAGTGTGAGCATGATTGTGAGGAGTGTGAGTGTGAGGAGTGTGAGTGTGCCTGTGTCACTCTGAGGCTGAGGCTCCCAGGGAGGCTGGGCTCTTAGGCAGGATGGAAGAGGCAACAGAAAGTCCACCCAGGCCCTCGGGGTGGCTATGGGGTCTCCATAAGGGACACGTGGGCAAATGGCGAGGTGGGCTGTCCAATGGTGAGAGGAGTGGGGCATGGTGCCCATGCAGCCTCTTCCTGCCATGCTGTCCGATCTGAGCAAAGCATCCTGGCAGGGACAACATCCTTGTCCAGGCCCAGCTAGGGGCTGGGCTGGGGCTGGAGTTACTGTGTGAGGGGCTTCCTGGGGTCTCCCACCCCATCATGCCCTTCAGGATGATTTGCATCAGCAGGCCTGGGCCACCCCCCAGAACTGCTGCATCTGCGTCTTGAGGATATTCCCCAGTGACTCTCGGCATTGAACTGCAATGTACTGAGCTTAGGGATTCTGAGAGGGCTTGTGTCTCACCACCTTCTGGTGTCCCAGGGCCTTCCATGCCCTTTACCCCCTCCGGCTGGTTCCTATGTGCCAGGGCAGGTCTCCAGGGACCCCAGACCTTCGTCCAGCTAAGTCTCTAGTCCCCACATAGCCAGGGCATCACAAGCCCTGGAGGCTCCTTCACTCCAACTGCAGCTAAAGTGATGCCTCCTCCAGGAAGCCACCCTGACTGACCCAGACTGGACTGGACCAGGTGACCCACTCTCCATGCCTGCCCTTGGCTCCCTCGGGGCCTCACGTGGTCACATCCAGGGCCGGCCTGGCTCAGGCCCTCTGAGGAAGGAGTGCGTGGGTGAACGAAGCTTTGCCGCATTGGGAGGGGATGAAGATACATGTTATTGACTAGAAGAAGCAAACAAACTGCAGAGACATCCACTCAGAGCGACGGCAGCTCCATGGAGAAGCGTGTGAAACCTCCCAGGCTGAGTGTGGGGAGCTGTGGGGGCAGGAAGGGGCTCCAGGGTTGGTGGTTTGGAGACTGAGTTGGCCGGGAGCTTATCTGCTTCCTGCCTGCTGGCGGCCCCCCTCAGTGTCCGGGTCACCGCTGGGCAACAGCTGTCTGGGGCTGCCTGTTTCACCCCAGGGACCTGGGTGCGAGGCGCCTGTGGCTGGGAAGGGAGCTGCCTGGGGCTGGACCCTCTGGGACGGGCTGCTCTTAGGAGCTCACCTGTGGAGCAGTGGGTACAGGCTTCTACAGCCCAGATGTGCACTGGGGCACCGGCTGCCCTGTGTGGCCAAGCTCCCAGGGCTAGGAGAGAGGCCCTGTGAAGACGCTGGAAGGGCTGTGTCCTGGGAGCTTCGTGGAGGACATCCCCTGGGTGACCGTCCCTCATGAGGGAAGGGCGGTCGGCTCTGCTGACTGCTGACCATCAGCTTCTGCACTGGCTGCCTGCCTGGCTTTCTGAAAGAGCAGAGACTCGTGAGCAACTGCCCAGCTGGGCCTGGGAAGGCCATAGCTGGGGGGTGAGGGGGAGGGTCTGTGGTCCTGGTGGGCATGGGGCCAGCGGAGCGCTGGGCCTCCTGGGTGTGGCTCCCGAGCCTGGGGTGTCTGCTCCTGCTGTTGGCTCTGGATGATATAGGTGGGGGGTCATGTCTGCTGGCACCTCAAAGGTCAGCTCTGGCCAGGGTCCCCAGAGCTGCATCCACTGACTGGCCCAGCCCCCACGCTCACCATGCAGCGGGACACCGAGGGGTGCCCAGGCTGTGGGGGCTACCCGTGGAGCCGGGGGCTGCCTGGCTGGGAGCCGGGCTCACCCTCTGACGCTGGCTGGTTCCCGAAGGCCATGGGACGGTTTTAGCCACGGCCTGTCTCACCGTGGTAGCTCCCGTAGATCCACGGTGACTCAGGGCCGCTCAGAATCCCCTGGCTGGCCCCGCCTGGCCTCTACCCTGGGGCTGGGCTTCCGGGCGTGGCCTCCTGTGGGCAGGGCTGGGCCCTCCGAGGTGGGCTCTGGGGGGCAACGGGCAGGTTTTAAGAGTGGCCTGTGGCACTGTGAACCCCGTAGTTATACCCACACTGCCTGAGGCCCGCACAAATTCTGCCGGGTCCCAGGCAGTGTAGGGGCCCCGCCTGGACGTGGTGACCCATGTCCTGGCCCAGGAGCCCCTCAGACTCTGGCTGTCCCCTGGGAGGAGGGGGCAGCGCAAGGACATCTCCTGGCCAGAAGGGCAGCGCTGCACCCGGGAGCCCCAGGGCTAGTTCCAGCGAGGGTTTCAGGCCGGGTGAATATCACTGTGGGCCCAGCTGTTACTGTACCACAGTGACACAGGCAGGACCAGAAACCCCCTGGCCTGAGGGAGCTCAGCATACCCCATGCTCTTCAGTCTGGAGGGGGGCAGGGCGGGGTGCTTGCTCTCTGGATGCATCTCCTGGGCCCTGGGAGCTTGTGGCTTTGGGGGGTTTCCAGCCCGGCCCCTGTGGGAAGGAGCCTATGGCCCGTGGGCTCTGTGCAGAGAAGCCCTGGATCGAAGGGGCAGCCTGAGCCATTTGGTGCGGGGTGTCACTGGGGGCGCTGTGAGAGAGAGGGGATCCCAGAGGAGCAGAGGCTCATGGAGAAGCTTTTAGATCTGGCCTGAGCTGTGGGGGTATTCACCCTCCAGAGGGTCCCTGTGGAATCTGCCTCCAATGGGAGGGCAGGTGGGCTGGGCATGGCATCCTCAAATGAGCTCCTCCTCCTGCAGCTGCCAGGCCACTGCCCTGCACCAGGACAGGGCCCACACTCAGCTGCCCTGCTGGCAGCTGCACAGGAGGGAGCTGGACTTGCGAGCCGGGACAGCACCCTGAGGTTGGTGGGAAAGTGGGTGGGGTCACGGTGCTCTTGGGTGAACAGGTCAGCTCCAGACCCTCTGCACCCCCTCCCCCACCAAGGGGTCCTGGAATGTCCCTGTCCCTGTCCAGTGGAAAAAGGAGGGGTGGGCAGTGGGGGAAGGAGGTGAGGCTGGGCCCTGGAGGGCACTCGGCCTGAGCTCCATCCTGTGCCCTGGCCTCTGGATGGGGTGTGGGATTTGAGGGGGGCCTCCCGGGCTGGCCTGGTCAGTGCTGCCTAGGGCTCTGGAACTGGACACCAGGGAGGTAGCAGTGACCTCTCTCCCTGCAGCTTCCTGCATCTGCTCAGAGCCCCGGCGAGGTCACCATCTCCTATGACAGGAGAGCAGCCGTCCCGGGCAGGGAAGGGTGCCGGGCAGGCGGGCGGGTTCTGAGCACAGGCTGAGTCACTGTGGATCTATTCCAGTACCCACAGTGACAGAGGCCGAGACAATATGGCCTGGCCCCGGTGGGGTGAGGGGTCAGTGCTCAGGACACCTGGGTCTGCTCAAGGTGAACGCCCCAGGCCTTGGTCCCGGGGGAGCTGGGCAGACGAAATGTGGAGATTCGGGGCCTGTGGCACTGGCGGGGCTCACGCCGCTGACCCAAGGTGCGGATGGTGCCTGGCGACCAGGCCAGGCTGCTGGGACCTGCCTGTGGCGGCCTGGGCTGAGCTGGGGCTCAGTAGGCATCTAGTCTGCCCCTGGTGTCCAGGGTCCAGGGTCCATGGGTCTTTGGATGGGGGACCATCTGCCTGTCACAGGAAGAGCTAGGCTACCGCAAGGGCTGGCCTGGGCCCCTGTCTGCCCTGGGAGGAGCACTGGGGGCAGGTTTCAGCCTGAGCAGGGGACAGGGTGGGACAGTGGCTGGGGAGGAGGAAGGTGGAGGCTGGGCTGGAGGCGCTGTCCCCTGGCCTGTCCAGTGCTGCTGCCCTGGGGCTGGCGGCAGGTCCTGCGAGGGGATGGGGTGTCTGACCCAGGCTGCCCTTCTGGAAGGTTTTGGCTTCAGCTCTGTGGCCAGTTCTGTATGTCACGAAGTATAAGCCCTCGGTCACATCCTACATCCGAAGCCACCCTCCCAGGAAGGCCCACTGGTGGGTGGCCCCTGGGCCAAAGCCTGGATGTGGACAGGGCCCGAATGTGCAGAGGGCGGGCAGGTGGGCGGGAGTCTGAGCTGTGCAACCAGAGTGGGGGTGGCCCCCGGGCTGTGGACACGGTCAGGCCCCGGGCGGAGTCCTCCACAAGGAACCTGCACCCAGCTCAGGGGGCAGAGTGGATGCCCCTGCCGCTGGGTGGGGTGGCCGGCCCCTCAGAGGGAAGGGCTTTCCCTGGAGGCAAGTCCCAGAGGTTGGATTTCGACCTGGTGTCTGAGACACATGGAGGCCAAGCACCTGGCAGGTAGCCCTTTCCCCCGGGGGGAGAGACCCTGGGACCCCACAGGCCATGCCAGGAGCAGTCCCCACTCCTGGACCCCAGAGACTGGGAGCTTCCCCCACCCAGAGGCCTGCCTGCCCGGCTCAGGGGTGAGCTGCCTGTGTAGAGCCGAGAGCAGGCCCAGCTCTCCCTCAGCCGCCCTGAGGGTGCCTGGGGCCCTGCCTGTTGGAGCCTCAGCTCAGACGGTCTGCCGAGGGCAGCTCTTACCTTCTTGCTGGTGTTGAACTTGCCGGACAGCCGCCTGTGGAGTCTGGGAAGAGCCCCCTGAGGCCCCGGCAGCAGGTGGAAGTGGCCCAGAGGCCTAGGGTCAGGGCTACGACCCTGGGAGCGGCCCCTGGCGGCCTGAGGGCTTGGCTGCGTGGCTGGGTTTGTGGTGGCAGGTTTGTCACCGTGGTAGCGGTATCCAGGATTGCACGGTGGTATGAGCCTTGGCAAAAAGCTCCTGTGTGTGGTCGGAGGCGCTGCCCTGCGGAGGCCCTGGCCCAGGGGTCTGGTGGGCCCTCTACGTGGGGACCATGGGTCTCAAGGTCCGTGGAGCTGGCAGGATGGGGCTGTAGGGGAGCCGAGGGGGCGCTCACTGCGTCTGCCACCCCGAGGGTTTGTGCTTCGGGCTGCACCACTGTGGTACCACCATGCCCATGGTGATGGAGCCCCATTCAAAATCCAGAGGCGGTGCCCCTGCGGGCAAAGCGCAGGCAAGCCCGGGTCCAGCAGGTTTTTTGTTTGTTTTGCAACAGAGGTCAGCATTTATTGGAAGTGTTACAAAAGAGTCAGTTTAGTCCAAAAGCCCAAAGCCCATGTCATGATCGGACGCCTCAGATTCTTCTTTCTTGGCTTCCACTTTCTCCTCAGCTGGGGCAGCACCGGCTGCAGGGGCCGGTCCACCGGCCCCCACATTGCAGATGAGACTCCCAATGTTGACCTTGGCCAGAGCCTTTGCAAACAAGCCTGGCCAGGAAGGTTCAACACTCATACCAGCTGCTTTAGTGAGCGCCTGGTCTTCTCCTGTCACCGTCACATCCTCGGCATGAGGGCTGAGTAGCTGCGGTGAGCTCTGAGACGGAGGCCATGGTGAGGGTCAGTGCTGGGTGAGCGCAGCCGGGGTGCTGCTAGTTGCCCGGTGAAGTGAGGGCCTTGCCCCAAGGCGGCCTTAGCTTCCTCAGAAGGTCCGAGCACCTTACCTTACCTGCAGCTGGGAAGGGGCTCCAGCGGGGTGTGGTGGGCACTGTGACACTGTGGCTGTGACAGCCAACCCAGAGCAGTAAGCGTAACAGTGACCCAGGCCCGCCCCCTCTTCTCCCTCCCGCCCTCCCCCCCGGGGGGGATCATGGAATCTGTGATGGCCCGTGGCCCGAGGCAGGCCCCAGGGAGGCTGTGGGCGGGTGCAGGGCTTGGAGCCTGGGAGGCCTTGCCTGGCAGGTGGACGGGACCCTGCCCGGCTCTGTCTTGAGGCTCCTCGGCAGGGCACGGTCACCTCAGCCTGCTGTCCAGCCCATTTTGGAACCCAACCCCATTGTGAAGGCCTCGGGTTGACCAATTGCCCCAGGCTCTGTAGGAGTCACTGTGGGGCCTTTGGGCCTCCTGGGGCCAGAGGGTGACCCCCACTTGCTGCCAACCCTGGGACTCCGGGTTCGAATTGTGCTCACTGACCTGGGGACATCGGAGAGGAGGGCCTAGCCTCGCTTCACCTGGACCCTGCTTCCCGCCTCTCCCTGGCCCTCTCCCTCCCCCTCTGCTGGGCAGGCGCTGCCCACCCCCTAATTCCGCCTGGAGTCGTACGTTCTGGTGATGGAGACCTGGGTGATCCCCCTCCTGAGGCCAGCCCATCTGCAATGCAGCTTCAGTTCTGTCTGGCCGGCAGGACTTGGAGCAGGTGCAGAGAGGCCCTGGGAGGCCCAGGTGCAGGGAGGCCCAGGTGCAGGAAGGCCCAGGGGAGGTCCACGTGCAGGGAAGCCCAGATGAGGCCCAGGTGCAGGGAGGCCCAGGGAGGCCAGGGTGCAGGGAGGCCTTGTGCCTCGCCTCCAGATCCTCCCTCCTGCTCCACCCCCTGTGCTGCTGGCTGTTGTGGCCAGGTCTCCTTCCTGGGACATGTGGCCTCCTGAGCCCCGGAGCCCAGGCCTGAAGCAGGAGCTGATCCTCTAGGCCCCTCCGTGGAGTGGCCTCTGCAGAGGGACACCTGCCTGTTTCTAGTCCCAACCTGAGCCCTGCAGCAGCACTGCCTGTCTAGGCGGCACCCCAGGGTGGCGTTGGCGTTCATTGCCCTCAAGTCCCCATAATATTCTGGGGCCCTGCTGGGGGTCCCCTCTTCCCCTGGGTCTTCAGTCCTCTGAACCCCTCCCTCTTCTGAACCTCGGAGGCCCCGTCCCAGGTCCCAGGGGCCCACGTGGGCGCCTTTGCTCTTTAGTCTCAGGGGGTGGAGCCTGCCCTTGGACTATGCCCAGGTCCCCCAAGGTGGTGGGGTGTGGGGGCTGGGGGTGGGGCAGGAAAGGAACCACAGGCCCAGGACCTGGTGTGGTTCCCAGCACCGCCTGGTGGTCAGTTTAAGACATTTCATTACAGCTGCAGCGCCTGCTGGGGCGGAGGTCTGACATCAGGGGCAGGAGGTGTCTCCTGCGGGTCCCCAGCTGCCTCCTGGGCCCCTCAGGGATGGCAGTGCTGCTGGGTCTGCCCAGCCTGCAGGCGAGGACAACCTAAGGGGCCCCGTTGCTCCCTTCTCTCCTGTCTCAGCTAGTGCTCCCCCCCACCTCACCCCCCCAGTGCTGGGTGCCACTCCCAGGTGTCAGAGTCAGCATGTCCCTACAGAATTCCAGCCCCAGGTGGGCCAGCTCTGCCCGGCCAGATCCTGTTTTAAGGGGGGTGCCTGGGGCTGGTCTGACCCAAACCTCCCTGGTCAGGAGGGGGCTCTGCACAGGCTGCAGGTGTCCTGGGCGCTGGGCCCTGGCTGTGCCCTGGCTGAGCCCTGGCTGTGCCCTGGCTGAGCCCTGGCTGAGCCCTGGCTGTGCCCTGGCTGAGCCTTGGCTATGCCCCTGGCTGAGCCCTGGCTGTGCCTTGGCTGAGCCCTTGCTGAGCCCTGGCTGTGCCCTGGCTGAGCCCTGGCTGGGCCCTGGCTGGGCCCCTGTTGGAGCCTCCCTTTTCCCAGTGAGGCCAACGAGGGCCTGAGGGCCCAGTGTCCCCACTCCCAGTCCCCTACCTGCTGAGGCTGGGAGGGTGGACCCGGACGGTGACTAACCCCCAAGTCTCCCATCTGGGGCATCTGGCGGCTCCCCACCTCGCCTCCTGCCTCTCAGGTGGTGCGGGCACCACGGGGTGGCCTGGGTGTCTCCGGAGATCAACCTGCCTGGACCCCTTTACTCCCGCTTGGGGGAGGGGTGGCTTCCTCCCCAGCGTGGCACCTGGTGGGCCCAGGCACCTTCACCCTGGAGCTGGCACCTGGGCCCCTCTGCCCTGCGGGCCACGCCTCCAGAGCTCAGACATGCCCCAGCCTTCAGGGTGGGGGTGAAGGTGAACTAGAGGCTGGGTGCACCCCTCAGGCCACGGGCTGCTCTTCCAGGGTGAAAGCTGCCTGTGCCCACCACTTAAAAAGAAACAGGATTGCTTTAAAAAATAGAGGTGGTCTGAATTCTCAAGGCCTCTGAGGGGCCTTGAGCCCCAAGAGGACCCTTGAGAGGGGATGACAGAGCAGAGATCTCTGCTTCCTTCCCTCCGATGAATTCTTAGTGAAAGGACCCCCTCGGCTCCTTCATGCCTCCTTTATGGCCAAACATGGAGCTGCCTTCCTCTCAGGCTTGACCAGGGAGGGCTCTGGAGACTCGACCAGAGGAAACAGTGAGAGGCCAGACCTCCCTGTCCCTCTCTCGAACCACGGCTGGGACCAAAGGGAGCCCCAGAGTGGGAGTGGGGACCAGGCAGTAAGACTGAGAGAAAGAGGAGGATGTAGGTCCCACCAGCAGGTGATTCCACAGTGGGTGATGCCACAGTGGGTGAGGTCACAGTGGGTGAGGACACAGTGAGGGAAGTCACAGTGGGGGAGTACACAGTGGGGGAGATTACACTGGGGGAGGACACAATGGGGGAGATCACAGTGAGGGAGGACACAGTGGGTGAGGTCACAGTGGAGGAGGTCACAGTGGGGGAGGTCATTGGGGAGGTCACAGTGGGTGCAGTCACAGAGGGTCTGCTGGTTCTGTGCTAGGCCACCTCCTGCCCATGCCTGTCACTGCAGAGTGGAAACACCCTGCTCTTTCAGGCCTGGATCCAAGGAATGTCCTGTCAGTGGCAACAGGTTAAACAGAGCTCTGGGAGAGTCATGATTTTATTTTAATTTATTTCCCAGAGGCCGAGTGTGCAGCACATTGTGCATGAGTAGATGGCTTCTGCTTCCTCAGCTGGTCACCCTGCCCATCACTGCTCAGAGCTCTTGCCCTGCTCTCTGCCTCTGGTAGCTCTCTGATGCTCCTAACCCTCCAGGGCTCATGGCTCTTCACCACCAGTAGCTTGAGTCCTGCCCTGCCCGATGGCAGAGCCCAGGCTCTTTTGGTCATGATATTGTGACAGTATGACAGCCACGGGCTTTTTATTAATATAGGTTTATTAAATTCTCACTAGAGGGTATTTCTCCATTGATTTTAGAGAGAGTGGAAGAGAGAGGGAAAGGCAGCGAGAGACATCAGAGTGAGAGAAACACATGGATTGGTTGCCTCCTGCACCAGCCCAGACAAGGACCCAGGCTGGGGAGGCCATTGCAACAGAGGTACATGCCCTGGACCATAATAAAACCTGGGACCCTTCAGTTTGCAGGCTGATGCTCTAGACACTGAGCAACCGTCTGGGATATTTTATTGTTTGTGATGAAGAATAAACAAAGTTGTAGAGGAAACCCTCTTTGGCCAACCCCTGCACATGCCTTTGGGGCTGATTTTTGAGTTTAGTGTGTCCTGAGTTTAGTCATTCCAGTAGTTCTGAGGGGCCAGTGCTGGCCCTGAGCGCCCCCTGGTGTTTTTAGCGCCCACTGCAGCCCAGCCCTGCTGCCTCCCTCAGGCTCACACTGACTTCCAATCACTGTGTCTGTAGCACAGTAATACACAGCAGTGTCCTTGGCTCTCAGGCTGTTCATTTGCAGATACAGCATGTTCTTGGCGTTGTCCCTGGAGTTGGTGAATCGGCCCTTCACAGACTCTGCATAGTATGTGCTACCACCTGTGTTAGTAATGCGTAAGACCCACTCAAGCCCCTTCCCTGGGGCCTGGCAGACCCAGTCCATGTGGTAGCTACTGAAGGTGAATCCAGAGGCTGCAGAGGAGAGTCTCAGAGACCCCCCCAGGCCACACCAAGCCTCCCTCAGACTTCACCAGCTGCACCTCACACTGGACACCTGCAAACACAGAGACACAAGGTGGACTTAGAATCACATGGAAGCAGCCGAAACCGGTTTGGCTCAGTGGTAGAGTGTTGGTCTGCGGACTGAAAGGTCTCAGGTTCGATTCCGGTCAAGGGCGTGTACATTGGTTGCGGGCACATCCCCGATAGAGGGTGTGCAAGAGGCAGCTGGTCAATGTTTCTCTCTCATTAACGTTTCTAGCTCTCTCTCTCCCTTCCTCTCTTTAAAATATCAATAAAATATATTTTAAAAAAAAGAAAGAAAGAAATCTCAACCCTCCCCCCCCCCAAAAAAAAAGGAAGCACAAACAGGCACAGGAACAGGTCTAAGTGCTCCCCTCTCCTGAGAATGACCTTGAAGAATGATCAGGAGGAAAACACAACTTGGCACCAAGTCTATGGTGGAGCCACTGGGGTCCTGACTCAGGTACGTGGGTTCTGGGTGTCTCCCTAGCATGGGGGCTGGCCCCTCTTTTATGAGCAGGAGGGGAGCCCCATTTGCATGGAGTTTGGATATAAGGATGCAGCTGGGACCCTGGGCTGCATGCCTGACCTTGTCATCCTAGGGTGACCCCAGATGGCAAAAGACTGAAGGATGCTGGCCACATGGAGTCCTGTCATGACCCACTCTCTTTCCCTTCTTTCCTTACACCCAGTCATTCTGATTTCATTCCTTTGGGATGAGACCTTGCTTTGGAATGATGCTTTTATTTTGAGACTGAAATATCACAGTTAACAGAGCAGGATTACTGTGTCTTACAGTTCTAGCTGGTCCCCTACATTCTATTTCTTCCCTATGAAAACCTCAAATGTGTAAAAGTGACGAGGCAGGAGAGGCTGGGCTGGACCCTGTGGCCACAGCCTCTGTCTCAAACCTGTTGTCCCTGTCACAAGCACGCATCTGCCTGCCCAAAACCACAGATTTCACTGGACTTCCCTGCTGTTTATGTGCAAAAGGCCTGTGTTCCCAGCCTCTCAATGTGGAAGAGTTTTCATCTTTTAAAATGGAGCCCTGGCTGTTGTGGTTCAGTGGTTGGACCATTGGCCTGCACACCATGGGGTGTGAACTCTTTAGAATTAATTCCATTCAGAAAACAGGTTTGTAGAAGTAAAGGCCATAACAAGAGGTGAGACAGACCACTACATAATACGAGAGAGAGCAATTGAACAAGAAGATATAACTCTAATAAACATATAAATCTGCTCCAATACAGGAGAACCCACATACATAAGACAACTTCTGGAAGATATCAACGGAGAGGTCAATAGCAATACAGTCATAGTAGGGGACTATAATATCCCACTGACACCACTGTATAAATCCTATAAACAAAAAATCAGCAAAGAAACAGCAATCCTAAATGACTCACTCAATGGGCCTAATTGACATCTTTAGTATATTTTACCCCAAAGCCACAGAATATACATTCCTCTCAAGTGCTCACGGGACATTTTCGAAGATAGACCAGATATTTGGACACAGGCAAAGTCTCTTCAAATTCAGGAAGATAGAAATCATAACAAGCATTCTCTCAGATCACAATGGCCTAAAATTAGAAATAATCTACAATAAAAACAATGAAAAAAATCAAACACTTGAAGGTTAAATGGCATGCTATTAAACAATGATTGGGTTGCCAAAGAGATCAAAGAATAAATAAAAAAACATCCTGGAAACAAATGACAATAAAAACACAACAATCTAAATCTATGGGACATAATGAAAGTAGTCCTGAGAGAGAAGTTCATAGCTCTACAGGCCTACCTTTAAAAATAAAAATAAAAAGTGGTAATAAAGTATCTAACCTTGCAACTTAAAACATTAGAAAGAGAGAAACAAAAAAAGCCCACAGTAACCAGAAGGAAGGAAATAATAAAGGTCAGAGCAGAAATAAATGACACAGAGAACAAAACAAACAAACAAAAAATAACAAAACAAAAAAAGCTATTCAAAAGATCAATGAAACCAAGAGCTGGTTCTTAAAAGGATAAACAAGATTGGTGAACCTCTAGCCAGGCTCACCAGAAGCAAAGACAGAGCACCCAAATAAGAAAAATCAGAAATGAAAGAGGCAAAATAACAATAGACCCCACAGAAATATAAAGGATTGTAAAACAAACAAACAAAATACTGCAAACAACTCTACTCCACCAAACTGGCCAACTAAGACAAAATGGACATATTCCTAGAAAAACACAACCTCTCAAAACTCAATCAGGAAGAATAAAAAAACCTGACTAGACTGATAACTACTAATGAAATTGAGTCAATAATAATAAACATTCTAGCAAACAAAAGCCCTGGACTGGATGGCTTCACAGGGGAGTTTCACCAAACATTCAAAGAAGAATTAAAACCAATCCTTCTCAGACTATTCAAAAAAAAAATTCAAGAGGAAGGCACTCTCCCAAGTTCTTTCTATGAAGTCAACATTACACTAATCCCAAAACCAGATAAATACACTGCAAAGAAAGAGAATTATAGACCAATATCCCTGATGAACATAAATGGTAAAATCCTCAACAAAATTCTAGCAAATTGGATCCAGCAGTACATCAGAAAAATCATACACTATAACCGAGTGGGATTTATTCCAGGGATGCAAGGATGGTACAATATCCACAAATCAATAAATGTGATGCATTACATAAACTAATTGAGAGACAAAAATGACATAATCATTATCAATTGATACAGAAGAGGCATTTGAAAAAGTCTAACACCCTTTTCTGATAAAAATGCTTAGCAATGTGGGAATGGAGGGATCATACCTCAACACAATAAAAGCCTTATATGTTGAACCTACAGCCAACATCATACTCAATGGGCAAAAACTAAAGGCATTTTTCCTTAAAACAGGAACAAGACAGGGATGCCTGCTTTAACCACTCCTGTTCGACATAGTACTGGAAGTGCTAGCCATACAGATCAGACAAGAAGAAGAAACAAAAGGCACTCAAATTAGTAAAGAAGAAGCAAAACTTTCCTTATTTAGAGATGACATGATATTATACATAGAAAACCCGAAAAAATTATTAGACTTAATAAATGAATTTGGCAATGTAGCAAGATATAAAATTAACACCCAGAAATTTTTGGCAGTTTTGAGAATGGTTTATATGAAACCTTGATTATATTGTAAAAAATTAGTTTATCAAGTAATTAGAATATGCACCTTTATTGAAAAAGCAAAGTAAGTAAATGTATACATTTGACCCATGAAGTACAGATGCCACCCTTACACCCCCAGCAAATCTGAAAAGCAGGCTTGGTGGTGGTCTGAGGTATTATGTACACTCCTGTCTTAAAATTGTGCTGCTGAATATTCTGGAGAAGCTTAAGGAGTAGGCAGCAACCTCGTCATGTCAAGCTTAGAGATTTAATTCTCTTGCTTTTTAGCTTAAGAGTAAAAGGCCCTTCTCCCAGGTCCCCTCTCTCCCCCCGTTCTTTTTTGCCCCTCTTCCCCTAACTTTCTGTATTGACCAAAAAAATGTTTCTCAAATTCTGGGCCCAAAAAACATGGAGGAACTTTCCCTATTTATATGTTTTTACCATCTTTGTCTCCCAAATATCCTTCTCAGACTATTCAAAGGTGTTTCTGGCTTTATTTGCAAGTTCTTAAAGCCTTATGTGCTGGGGCTTTCAGACCTGAACCAAAGATTTGGCCTGGAGCCAGCACTGATAATTTCGTCTGGAGGGTTTAATGGCCTCTCTGAAGTGGGCGTAATCTTATTTTCCTTATTCTTTAAGCAAGCAAGCATTTACAGAAGCCAAAATAGCAGGGATAAGATATTCAAAAGGCAGTTTTTATAATCAGATGGATGCTTCACCACCAGCACTTCGCTTACTGCCCTCTGATTCCAGTGGCCACGGGCTTTTCCACCATGATGCTCTGCAGCTCAGGGGCCCCTGGAGGTTCCCTCAGCACAGGTGTGAGCTGTTGGAGGTGCTCTGAGAGCAGTGCTCAGCTCTGTCTCCATTTGACACAGGTGGGGCCCCACACTCTGACATCACACGTGGGCACTGCATGTGGGCTCAGCAGGGCAGCTGTGTCCAGCTTCAGGCCACCTGAGTGGCCCTTGCCCTGGCACCTCAGGAAGGGCCTGGCACAAGAAATGGTTATGAGGAGTGGCATAGGGGTGCATTTAAGGCAAAACCTATCAGGCGGGAAGGAGAGGGCAGAGCGCAGCCACACAGGACGTCCTGTGCAGGCCCGATGGGGGGAGAATGTGGGCTGCAGAGGACAGAGGGCGAGGATGGGTGCTTACTCTGTCTCCCTTCAGCAGGTTCTCAGTGATAAAGTAAAAATATAATTCACACTTGTAAAGAATTGATGTGAATTTATTTGAGCCAACCTATAAACATATGCCCTGAGGCAGAATCTCAATGAATTGAGATAATGCTCCAGAGAATGGAGGGTTACATCTGTCTTTGTACACAGCAATAAAAGGAAAGGGACCTAGGGGAGTTACATGAAATTCATTGTGACTGCCTCCCTGCAGCACACCCTGAGAGCTGGGTTCATCTCCCAGGTTCATGGAGGGGCAGCGCCCGCAGGGTCAGACCTTAGTGAGAGGCAAGTGGCTAACTGCCCCCTCAAGGCTCTTCTGAGGGTGGAGACAGGGGCTGACCACCCTCAGGTGAGATTTGGGGCCTGGTCTCTGCATTCCCCCCCAGCACTGTGGGGGAGAGAGGGGAATATCATTCTCAGTGAGTGGACAGGAATCCCTAGAAAGTTTTCCTTGTCAACCCAGAGAGCAACCATCAGGGACCTGGTGACAGGAATGGCGCAGAGGAGAAGTCCACCAGATCTGAAACACAGCCACTTCCTCCTTTTTTGCCTGCAGAAAAACTAATTAAAGACACAAAAAGGAAGCAGGATCTGCCCCCAGGGACAACAGGAGAGAAGAAAACATTCACCCCAATAGGAAGCCTGCACAACCCCTCCAGGATCAACTTCTGAGCTGGGAACCAGGGTTTGCTGGTCCTGCGAGCCCCCTGGTGTCTGGGACGCTCCTGCAGTCCAGCCCTGCTGCCTCCCTCAGCGAGGTTTGTGTCCCGGCTCACATTGACTTCCCCTCACTGTGTCTGCTGCACAGTAATATGTGGCTGTGTCCTCGGTTCTCAGGTTGCTCATTTGCAGGTACAGTTTGTTCTTGGCATTGTCTCAGGAGCTGGTGAATCAGCTCTTCAAAGTGTCCAGATAATATGTGCTAACACCTGTATTATTAATGCGTGAGACCCACTCCAGCCCCTTCCCTGGGCCCTGGTGGAGCCAGTCCATGTGGTAGTTACTGAAAGTGAATCCAGAGGCTGCACAGGAGTCTCAGAGACCCCCCAGCCCTCACCAAGCCTCCCTCAGACTCCACCAGCTGCACCTCACACTGGACACCTGCAAACACAGAGACACAGGGGGACTTAGAATCACATGGAAGCACGAACAGGCACAGGCACAGGGCTCAGCACTCCCCTCTCCTGAGAATGACCTTGAAGAATGGTCAGGAGGAAAACACACTTTGGCACCAAGTCCATGGTGGAGCCACTGGGTCCTGACTCAGGCACTTGGGTTCAGGGTGTCTCCCCAGATGTGGGCTGGGACCTCTTTTATGAGCAAGAAGAGAGCCCCATTTCCATGGCATCTGGATATAAGGGTGCAGCTGGGACCCTGGGCTGCATGCCTGACCTTGTCATCCTACGGTGACCCCAGATGGAAAAGGACTTTAGGATGCTGGCCAGAAGAGTTCCCATCCTGACCCATCCTCCTTCCCTCCTTTCTGAACATCTGGTCACCCTGACCCCGTTTTTTGGGGGCAGCTCCCAGGATTGAGAGTCCTCTGTTTTGATGAGGACCCAGAGGTGATGCCCCAGAAGGTACTGAGGATGGGGCTTCCTCTTGCTCTACTTCACCAGCCGTGGGCCATGTTTGCTTTCTGGGTTTGGTAATGAGAGGTTGCATTGGAATGATGCTTTTATTTTGAGACTAAAAAATTGTCTTCATCATTTTCCACAATCAGCTCTTCCATAAAACTCTCACATGGACATGTGATGAGGCAGGAGAGAGTGTCTGGACACTGGTTACAGCCTCTGAGTCAAAAATGCTGTCCCAGTCCAAAGCACCCAGCTGCCTTCCCACAACCCCACAATTCACTCAATTTCCCTGCTGTTCACCTGCAAAAGTCCTGTTTCCCAACCTCTCAAATTGGGAGAAGTTCCTTTATTTATAAATGTAGTCCTCACTGGTGTCACTCAGTAGTTGGAACATTGGCCCTGGCATCAAAGGACTCGGGTTTGATTATTGGTCAAAGGCACACACCTGGGTTCCAAGCTCTCTCCTGACCTCTGGAAGGGGCAATGGGGAGGCAGCCAATCCATGTGCCTCTCTCACATCAATGTTTGTCTCTCTTCCTTCTTCCTTCCCTCCCTGCCTCTTTCCTTCCCTCCCCTCCCTCCTACTCTGTGAAAAGCAATGGAAAATATAGGGTAAATAGGTGAGAATTGGGTGAGAATAAAAAATAAAAAGGGAACACATTGGCTTTGGGAAGAAAACCCTGGGTAGAAATGGAGGCACCAAGTCGTCCTCGGGGGCAGGTGAGCCCCTCCCTTCTCAGGGGCAGAGGGGACTCCTGCAGGTTAGTCCTTGGATCTTCATCTGGGACAGCCTCTCTCTCTGCTGCACACTGCACAGGCCCTGGCCAGCTCAACTGGACTCGCTGTGGGTGAGGCCTCCACGGCCCCACTCACTTTACCCAAGAGGAGACCATGCCCACCTCAGGTCTGAGCTAGCTCACCTGCTCCAAATCAGGGGCCCTGGTGTGGAGAGGGGAGACCTGCCCTGTGGACACATCATGAGCCCATTGCTCAGCTGCACTAAACAAGGCTCTTCCATGAACTGCATCAGCTACCCACACTGGGCTGATGGATGAAGGGTGCAGGCAGCTGCCTAGTCCCAAAGCCCAGCTCTCTACTCAGGCTCAGACCCAGCTCACACTCCCCAGGCTGCTGGTTTGGAGATCTGGGTCCTGGTTTAATAGAAATGCAGAGATGAGGGGTTTTAAGGCTGAGAGGGGGAGAGGTGGGAGTCAGTGTGCAATGGGGTGGGCTTCTCCTGGCTGCAATCAAAATGCTTTGGAAGTGGGCACAGGCAGGTGAGGGCCACACAGCACAGCGAATGCGCCACATGCCTTCGACTGTGCACTTTGTGGACGAAACAAGGTGGCAGGTGACCAGGACTGCCAGTCCCCTCACAGGGTGATATGGTTAGAATCCCTAACTGGGCCATCATGGTGGAGGCACCCCCAGGCCTTAGCATTTTAGGGAAAGGCTTCTCTTTACCTAAAGCCGGCCCTGCCCATAGTTCTTGAGCATCAGGTCAACACTCCTTTACAACAAGCCACACCTGCCCTCAGGGAGCACTCTTGTTAAGTGTCCTGAGATCCAACCTTGCCTGCTCCCTCCCACCTCCATGCAGCCTTCCCTCCACCTTCCTCAATCCCACACATGTCAGAGAAACTTTGGGAGCCACTTTGACACTGGCATTCTCAGGGGCATCTGAGATCCTGTCTTCTTGCAACTGCCCCAGGTTCAGCTCAGATAAACTCTTAAAAAATTCTCCTCAGTTTTGGGCATGCGTATTTCAACTACTTCTATGTGGTTCACTTACTTTGTTGACTTTATGCCGATTCAACAACCAAGGGGAACCTGGAAACGTGTTTATAGCTGGGTGGGGGGAGGGAGGAGCTCATTCCTAAGGAAGGAAACCTTACTACCAGGACAATGACAGCAAACTTGTTTTCTCTTTAGACATCATCCTGGTGAGGTCGCAGGTTTTCAGTAATTGTGTGCACTTCCCTCGCCACATGGGGAAGAAACAGTATGAATGTATGTTGTAAAGGAAGAGAAGATAATTCCTTGATGTAAGAAAAGCCTGAACATGGAGAGAATGTGTTATAAGGTATTGTTGGAGCCAAACTGACAACTAACATCATTTGAGGAGGAATACCTGAAATGCAGGAGAATAACAGTTTGCAGCTGCAGGTGTGCATTTGAAGTTCAGGAGGGAAGGTGAGGAAGGTGACAGGGAGGAGGGAGAGAGCCAGGCAGGGACTGGGTGCTAGGACAGTTCCCAGGAGGTGCTCTCCTGAGGGTGGTCATGCTGGTGTCACAGGTGTGTCAACCCAGAACCATGGACAGGGGTGCTCAAGGCCAAGAGGAGCCTTTTAGTGAAGAAGTCATAGGCCTGGGGCCAGCCCACTCCCAGGGCTGCCCAGGTAGGAATGTGTGATCAGAGCCTCTTATGAGGTTCCTTGTCAGTCACTGAATTATGTCAGTAAAAAGACAGAGCTCCTTTTGTGATGAGAAATATAATCCCTAAAGCTAGACATAGAATCCAGTTTTCAGTAAGCTCTGTTGCTTGGAGCAAAACTATTTTAAGGCAGACCAGGAAATGTTATCTCTGCTGAACTCCCCACCTGGTGTCCAGAGCGCCCCATGCTGCCTCCCTCAGGGAGGTTTGTGTCTGGGCTCACCCTGACTTCCCCTCACTGTGCCCCTGGCAGAGGAATACACAGCCGTGTCCTCTCTGGTCACAGACTTCAGCTGCAGGGAGAACTGGTTCTTGGATGTGTCTAACCAACTCTGGAGAGATGGCGCATAATTTCTGTACCACTGAGACCTGAAGTAGATCCTTCTCAACCACTGGAGCCCTTCCCCAGGGGCTGCCTGACCCAGTCCCAAGTGGCACTGTTGCTGGAGACACTGTCCCCAGAGATGGCACAGGTGAGGAACAGTGTCTGTGAGGGTTGCACCACCATGGAGCCCAACTCCTGCAGCTGCACCTGGGACAGGACACCTGGGACAGAAGGAAGCAACAAGGTTAATCAGGCCACGTCTCCATGAAAACAGCTGTGATCCGCCAGGTCCCCAGACACTGACCCCAGGGGAGCCCCAGCACGGGAAGGAAGACGAGGAAGGAGACTGCCATGTCCATGGGTCAGCCAGACTCAGCAGGCTCTGTGGCCCCAGTGGGGCTGTATATACACAGGAAGACATGCCTGGCATTTGCCTGAGCATCGCTCACTGATATAAGGACCCGGCTGCACAGCCCACTGAGGCACAGACCGCAGTTCTGCAGCCAGATTTCTCCAGGATGGTGTCCTTGGGCAAATGGGACCCAAGGCAGGGCCACAGACAAGGGTGGTCAGTGGGGGTCCCTGAGTGTGGGCGTTGTGGACCTTATACCAATTCCAGAGCCTGTTCACTCGCATTAATTGATTGGGTTTCATCCATCCATTCATTTATTCATTCATTCACCCATCCATTCCACCAACACTTAGGGCCCATGACACACCAGCGTTTCTGTAGGCAACTACGACATATCAGTGAAGAAGACAGAGGCCCTGTCCCGTGTTCTGTGGACGGACACCAGGTACTTGTGTTGTATCATAATTCAGGGGGCTGGACAAGATGCCTAATGAGCCAATTAGTTAAAGAGTCATCTTTATTGTAGGCAGGTTGTGAGAAAATTACCTCTGTCACATTCTGAACAAACACAGGAGGGAGTATTTCCTTTTCACATCTTTTAGTTCTTTGTGTAAGACAGCTTGTATTCTAGAGCACATATCATATCTATATAGGCACCTGGAACCTTGGGTGAACAAACTCTTGACAGAATATGTAAATTAATATCAGTATCAGTGTATCAGCCCATTTAGAAGGCTAGCTTACAAGGACAAACAGTTAAGTTTATGTTTTTCTGTTATTTGAACTAAAAACAAATCCATTTTATAGAATAAGAGATGGTCTTAAAGTGACAGAGTTTACAGGACTAGGGACTGTCTGACCACAGCAGAGAATTTCAAACAGCAGTTATATCCAAGACGGAGGTTACTATGCTTCTCTTGTGTGTCAGACACATACCATGTGGCCCACAGAGTTGGGCAGCTGGGGAGTCTGGGAGCAGAGGGCACAGGTGAGGGCAGTCAGCCCAGGGGACCCATGGGGGAAGGACATAGGCCTGAGTTTGTGTTTTGCCTCCCAACGAGGTGCCCTCACCCTGAGCACAGGGAGTTGGGAACTAGGGGGCATCTCTGCAGGGAGCAGGGGCAGGAGCAGCCGAGACACCAAATGGATGCACAGAAGCTCTTCCTTCTAAAGTGACCCCAGTGGTTAGTCTGCAAACAACAATGGCTCCTGCCCTGGATGGTGTGGTCCAGTGGATAGAATGATGGCTTGGAGAATGAAAGGTCCCAGATTTGATTCTGATCAAGGGCATGCACCTCTGTTGCAGATTCCCAGCCTTAGTTGGGGGGTGTGAAGGAGGAAACCAATAAATGCCTCTGTGTCACATTGATGTTTCTCTCTGTCTCTCCTTCTCTCATGTACTCTCTCTAAACATCAATGGGAAAATACACTCAGTGAGGATTAACAAAAAATGTTTTAAAAAAATGAATAAAAGAATGATGGCTCCTGACAGGAGTCACAGAGGTGAGGTTCTGCTTGGGGAGTTTCCTGGGGCAGGAAATCAGCCTCTGAGCTCCACCACAGCATGGCCAGCTTTATTGGAAAGGGTTACTGAGTATCCGTAGGCAAATGGAGTGCGGGAAAAGGGAAGAGGCTATAAGAACAGAGAACTGTGCACCTGAGCCAGGATTCACAGCCTCAGCTAGCCAGGGTGAGGTGGAGACAACTAGAAAAGGCCTCAGCCCATTTTAAAATGCTCCCACAGGAGCCCGAGGCCACCCCTGAGGAAATTATGAAGCCATTGAGCAGCCGGAGGTGGACTCTACCCTGATACCAGAGCCCTTAGCAGGAATTCTTCCAAGGTCTTGTCTCAGGAATCAAAGAATGAAGTCTTCAACCGGAGGCATCCAAATGAGGCGGGACAAGGGGATAAATAGCCTGTGATTGCTGCTCCGTGTGTGCCTGCACAAGCAGACAGCCCTCTTGCAAAAACACAGTAAAAGGCTCCTTTTCATCATCCTTCTGTCTCTGTTTCCATCGTTTGAATTCAAAGAGGTGAGCGTTTCTTACATGCTTTGCCCCCAGCTCTGGGCCTCCTCTGCCCACCCTTTGGGCTTGACCACACACACGGGCTGTCTGGCCCACCACTGGCTGCAGCCCTGGGGTGGGCAGGGACTTCATCCCTTCTCAGCACAAAGAAGAGCCCTGCAGGTAGGCTCAGTGCTGTGGGCCCTCTGTCCCCTGTTGGTCCCTGGGCACAGCTGGTGGTTGGGACAGGAGGACAGCGGGATGGAGTCTCCAGGCTGCTCAGTCTGTGGGTGGAGAGAGGGCACCTGGAAGTCACAGAAGCTCCTGCCTGTGACCCGTGCAGGGCTCCCTTTCAGGCCCAAAGTTGCAGAGAGACCTGTGGGATGGCTGTGGGAACCCGCCCAAAGCAGCTCCTCAAACCTACACCTGCCACCATGAAGGTGCAGCCCTCTGACGAGAGGCCTCAGGCAGCACCCCGTGAGGACAGGAGTGCTCACTGCCTCCCTGGTGGGGACAGAGGGCCAGTGGGTGGGGAGCAGGGTCTCCCCTGATAGGCAAGGGCAGTGCCCTCATCCCACCCTCTTGGGGGTTTTCCTGATTCAATTTGCAGGAGACAGGCCTCTGTGGTCCACCCCCATCTCAGCCACCTTTTAGAAAAGAGTCAGCCTGTGGCCAGTGGGTTCCTGAAGTTTTCAGGGCATACAGGATGGGGGGAGTGGTGCGGGGTGAAGGGAAGGAGAAAGGGCTGTGCACGTGACCAGCAGCACTGTCACAATTATGCCCCGATTAATTAATTATCTGCCTTGGTTTAGTGGGACAAACTCACGTGACCAGGAGTCAACAATAACAGCCTATCTCCTGGTGCTTCAATGTCTAGACAGCTGAGCTGAACCGTAACACATAACACACAGACAGAATTAGTATGTGATCACACAGGGTTTATTTATCTATTCCTAGTGGGTCCTGGGCTCCGGCAAAGGCCACCGGGCAGTGCACACTGAAGGACAGATGACAAAGGTGGAGACAGACAGGCAGCTGCAGTTGGTTCAGGCTCACACAGCAGAGCAGTCAGGCAGGGGCTTATCTCACGGAGGACATGGAGTCTTCCTCCTCTATCTCGCAGAGATGTCGAAGGAAGAAGGTCCAGTGTTTATATAGTTTTTAGTAAAACTGTGTGTCTTATCAGTGTTGGCCAGAATATGTGCCTTAAGCTAGGAGCAGGGGGTTCATACTTTAAGTGCTCAGGGCATTCACATCAAGATAGTAGGGCATTCATCATGTTTATAACATTTTGGAAGTTACAGGGTACTGGAGTCTTCACACAGCAAACATTTCACACAATTACCATTTCCCACTTTAGAGCAATTTCCTTATGAACATCCTATATAATAAAAGAGTAATATGCAAATTGACCATCACTCCAACACACAAGATGGCATCCTATATAATAAAAAAATAATATGGAGATTGACCATCACTTTAACGCACAAGATGGTTGCCCCCATGTGGTAAAAAAATGGCCACCCCATGTGGAAACAAGATGACCACCACAAGATGGCCAGCAGGGGAGGGCATTTGGTTGGGACCAGGTCTTCAAGGGAGGGCAGTTGTGGGCTATCAGGCCAGCAGGGGAGGGCAGTTAGGGGTGACTAGGCCAGCAAAAGAGGGAAGTTAGGGGTGACCTGGCCTGCAGAGGAGGGCAGTTAGTGGTGACCAGACCACCAAAAGAGGGAAGGTGGGCATGACCGGGCATGCAGGGAAGGACAGTTAGGGGTGACCAGGCCTTCAGGGGACAGCAGTAAATGGCAATCAGGCTAGGCTGGCAGGGGAGCAGTTAGACATCTATCAGGCTGGTAGGGGAGTGGTTAGTGGGTGATCAGTCTGGCAGGCAGAAGTAGTGAGGGGCAATCAGGAAGGCAGGCAGGCAAACTGTTGGGAACCAGCAGTCCTGGATTAAGACAGAGATGTCTGACAGGGATGTCCGGCAATCAGAAATCCCTCAAGGAGTCCGAGATTGGAGAGGGTGCAGGCTGGTCTGAGGGACCCCCCCCCCATGAATTTTGTGCACGGGGCCTCTAGTAGCATTATAAGAAGCATATTTCCCAAGAGGGTCCCCTGCCCAAAGGCCGTGGAGACACTAGGAAAGGCCTTGCCCATGTGTTAAATAGCCCAATAGGAGACAGCAGAGCCTAGGAGAGGAGCCTGAGAGGAGGTGAGTCCTATAGTCCTCAGCCAATGAATAACGGGGAGGGATCTCTCCAATGGGATTAAATTTCCTGAGGTCCCTGCTCTGTGCCTCCCTCCCACAGACACCGCCCTGAGGACCTGTAGGCCCTGCTTCCTGCCCCAAGTCTGCTATTTGGATTCGCACAGATGAGCATGTCTCAGGGCTCTGAGGTCTGACTGTGGCCCAGAAGGAGGAGGGCCTGTCCCACCTCCGGGTTTTCCTTTTTGCCACCATCTGAGCCTCAGGGTGTGTGTGTGTGTGTGTGTGTGTGTGTGTGTGTGTGTGTGTGTAGGTTCTCCCTGCCAGGAAAAGGGTAGGTCGGGGCTGGCTAACTACTGATCCTCCATTTTGAATGTCATTGTGTAACTGGACCTAGCCCTCACCCAACCAATCAGGGTCAGCCAAAGCAGTGACATCACCATCCCTCCCCAGACCCATATAAAACCCTTTGATCTGTTGAACCTTGCTCTCTTCTGCCATGCCGCTATTGGTGTCAGTGGGACAGAGCCCATGCTAGCATGGAATACAGGCTTTCTGCTATTGCATTGGACTTGGCTCCCTGATGGTCTTTGGGGATCACAAAATCTGGGCATAACATCAGGAGGGGGAGACCCTGGGGCCTGGAGGCAGGGCCTGAAGAGCTGACCTCGCTGAGCTCTGGGTGGTTCTCAGGAAAGACAAGGAGGGGACAGCCCAGTTAATAAGGGAGAGAGAGGCCCACCTGGTCCAGGGAGTGCCCCAGGGGTCTGCCAGGTACCCGGCAGCTTTGGGAATTGAGGGTGTCCTGGCCCATGGAAGTGGGGTAGGGATGTCACCCATAGGGACCCCAGGGAGCCCTGAGGATGCAGAGAAGAAGCCCACGTTTTTATTCAGAGATGATGTCATTATTCATATGGAAAATCCTAAAGAATCTGCAAAGATAGACCCTGACACAAATTGGTGGATGCACAAGCACCAGCCAGTGGGAAAATGCATTTGGACAGAAAACAACAACAACCCCTGCAAGGCATAAACATAGAGAAACACCTGAGGATCAGCCTAAAGCCTGACGCCCAGGCTCTGCCCACGGAAAGTGAAAATGAAACAGGAAGTTTAGGGGAATACAGGCAGGTTTAGGGAGGTTTTAGAACTGGGGCCCATGGAGAAAACACAGGGTGTCAGACCGGGAGAAGGTGTATTTCCATGAGACCAGGAAACTGAAAGTTGCCAAAAAGGTCTACATTTACAAAACAAAGAAGGAATGAAGCACAGAGGGAATAAGGGGAGAATGAGGGAGGAGGGCCACTGGAGTTACTGTAGTAACCAATTCGAATGGGACTAGTGACCAGTCAGAGGGGATACCAGGACATGGGAACTGCAGTCTTTACAAACCATGGAGACAGGAAGTCTGTAGGACCTTTTCCTCCTTACCCACGTGGGAGTCTGCATTTGTTCTTCAATAAATCTCCACCTTTGCTATACAACCTTCTATTTGTGAATTCATTCTTCCACTCTGGCGGACAAAGAATCTAGGTTCCACTCAAAAATTCTGTATCCATAAATATGATCAGGAGTCCTAACGCAGTGTAGTCCCAGAGAAACCAAGGTGCTTTTTCAGCAAAAGGCTTTCCACCATGGCCACACCCACCACCTGAGGCAGCTGTGAAATGCTTATTCAAAAACTAAGCTGTGTGTGAACTCCATCATCACTCCTAGTGGAACATGCACACCGTCCACTCTGGACTTGGAACTGAGGACGGAAGGGGCCACATGCTGACCTGACAGCCCAGGGGAGGCCTGCAAACTCAGAGACCTACAGTCAACACTAAGGATGGTCTGACTTTAAACTTTAACTAAATGCAGTGATGGTGGGCAGTTACCTCCTAGGCTGGTATCTTCCCTGACAAGATCAACGTTTACTTTATCTGAGCCCATCTGTCTTTTTGCAGCTATGATAACATACCCTTGCAATGTCTGGGTAACTTGTAATTTTCCTTTTTCCAGTCTCCTTGGGACACGAGCCAATGTGCCTGGGCACCAGGACAGATACCACAAATTCCTTTATTATTATCATGTAAATTGTTCCTGCATCCACCTAAGCATGTGTCTCTCATTTTATTTTTTTATCCAATCCCGAAGGTTTCCTGGCTTTGTTTTCTCCTGCTTCTCTCGTCTATCACTAATGGATTTCATGTAACCCACCTATGTCCCTCCTTGGATTGCATGTATAAAAATAGAGGAAAACCCACCATTCTCAGGAGTATTATCTTACTCCCTTGAGGTTCTTCATCCCGGCATTTGTGGACAGTTTGGAAGAAAGGAGACACATGCTAACCTCACTGGCTCAGGGGAGGCCTGTGTGTCAGTCTTGCAAACTCAGAGACTGAAAATAACCACAAAAAACAGTCTGAAATTAAATTAACTACAAACAGGGTATAGTGGGTAGTCATGTCCTAGGCTGATATAATATTTTCTCTGACAAAGAGCAACTTAAAGTTTTACTGAGCCCATTTGCTTTTTTGCCTCTAAGATAACCTATCTGTGAGATGTCTGGGTAACTTGTAACTTCCTTTTAAACCGGTCCCCTCAGGGCACAACAAATGGCACCCAGACATTCCCACATTGTTATTGTTATCAAGTTAATTGTCAACTGTTCATTACATTAAAGTATCCTGTATTCACCTCTGAAAAAGAAGCACATGTCCATCATTTCACTTTTTATCCTATCCCAGAGGATTCCCTGCTTTGCTTTATCTCACCCCCTTAATCTATTGCCAATGGATTTCATGTAAGCCACATATATCCCTTTTCCTTGATTGCAATGTACAATACATACAGATGTAACCCTCCATTCTTTAGAGCATTATCTCAATTCGTTGAGGTTCTGTTTCCTGGCATATTTGGCTCAAATAAACTCACAAAAATTCTTCCCATGGTTTCAATGGTTGGCTTGTTTGTTTGTTTTTTTAATAATGTTAACAATAATTTGGCTGAAATAAGCTCATACAAATTCTTTACACATTTGAATGTTTTGTTTAGATTAACAGTACTAAGACGGGGTTTCCTCCTACCATTTTCATCCTGTTTTGTTTTATTAAAATAAGAATTCTTTATTTAATTAATTTATTTTGTTAATCCTCAACCAGATAGGAACTTGTGATCATGTTACAAAGAACAGTATAAAATCAAGCAATGCTCAGTGTTACGGAGCGAGTCCTCAAGAGATGGACCACTGAAGCCAATTTGATTAAGCCAGCAAGAATTTATTACAGATTCGAATCTGGGCTCAAACTGTGGCTGATGCAGCAGCAGGCAAACAACCAGGTAAGAGCCCCGATGGAGGGGCAGTCCCTCCTCTTATGCATCCCTTCCCATTCCACTGCTGGTTTGTCACTCCCTGATTGGCCCTTCAGGACAAAGAACTGGCCTTATCTCTTGGGCCAGCTAGGCCGACTGTCACAGTCACATTCCCTACTGGTCTTACCAGAGAATCAAATCTTTGATTCATCCTCTTCCCTGTCCTCCGTAACAAGGTTATGGTAGTGAGTTCGGAGAACCATGATCTTAAGGTCCTGGGTTCTGGATTTTATTAAGCTTACCAGAGATCTGAATAAACAAGGACCCACAGTTAGAGCTAGTAAGAGAATAAGGAGAGGGCTGGCCAAGGGGCTAATAAGAGTTGTTAGCCAAGGGGACCACGTAAAGAGGTTTTCATACCAGTTTCCTTGGTTTGCACTGGCTTCCTCTCTTTCCTTTAATCTTTTTCTTGGTTGACTGAGGTTCTCCTTTATGACTCCAGAGTAATTAGTATAAAAACAACAAGCTTCACCCAGGGTTAGGCAAAGCCCTCCCTGTTTGAGAAAAAGTAGGTCTAGACCCCACCGATTCTGGAGGACAACTTCAGCTAGGGAACTCAGTGACCCTTCTAGCTTGCTGACCATACTCTCAAGAGTGCTAAGGTCAGTATCTATCTGTTGGCTCAATTCTTTGTAGTCCTGGTTCCCCTTAATAAGGACTGAAGTTCCTATAGCCATTGATCCTGCAATTCCAATTCCCAGTAAAAGGAGAATAAGGACTGGGGCCCTCTTAATCCGGTGAGGGGTGAGACCTAAGTATTCTCGGCCCCCTTCCCCAGAGAAGTAATAAACCTGAGGAAGTATGTGTGCTAAGATGCAAAGGCCTGGCGATTCCTTGTCTATGAGAAACGGGGGGAAAGCAAAAGGAGTTATTCTATTGGTACAGGCCCACCAAGTTCCTTCAGGGGCAGCCAGCAGGGCTGCTCCTCCCCGAGATGGCTCCTCTGGTAGCAGGATGGTGGAAGCGCAGGATGAGGGGTAGAAAGAGTCCTTCAGAGGGTAATTAGCAGGCATCAAGCATGTCCCTTGTCCTTGTAGATCCCCGAAGGTAAGTTTCAGGTTACGACCCCACTGGCAGGGACCCTCCGCAGCGTCCCTGGGGATGTTCCTTATGTCCTGTGGGGTATCTCCAAGAGAGATGTTAACAGCAATCACTGAATAATAAGGGAGTTCAGGGTTGAGACATACCAACAGTCATCCATGAGGTTGGGGGAGGATTTGTTTAGGAACCTGAACATGGCTTCTAAAGTTCTTAATACAGTACGTTCGTGGGGAAGTAGAGAGGTGTGTCCGGTGGGCCAGGCTTCAATTTATTTGCTACTCTAGGGGAAGAGTTCAATGGGGGATGATAAGTGGGAGTTGTTGGCCCCAGAATGGGTCTCAGGGGGCCTATAGGATTTCCCTGATGTGGTAAGAATTTTCTTTGTATAGTAAAGAGAATCCCAGGGTCCTTTCCAGAAACCTATAGTCTGAGGCCCCATGTCTTCCCTCCTATCCAATAACTTGCGCTCCAGGTGATGATTTCGAGCTTCACTGGGTTGCAGTTACCTACGCGGCAAGTCCCAGCCTGGTCTGGAGGCCCTGGGCGTATTTCTCTGGTGAATCTGATATCCCTCTAGTTGTTCAGAGGGCAAGAGTCTCACATCCCCATGCAGCGCAATAATAACTATCTTTACCCCCGCACTCACTAGGACCTTTCCGAGGGCAGATGTAATGTTGACTGTGCCATAGTCCTTTTTCTAGGCTAAGATCCCCGCAGCCGTAGCCTTCGATTACTGCCCCTCCTCCTCCCCGGTATCCAAATCCTAGAGAGTCCTCCTTCCTTGATCTTCCCCAATCTTCTCCAAACATTTTACATAGGTCAAAATGAAGGATAGGGTACCCGGCTGTTGTAGTATTTGCTATTACAGATCCATCTAGAGTTCGAGTAACTTCCCAGTGATAGAGGGTAGGCCGGAAGCGGGTAGAGAAACTTGCCCCTGTAGTGCTCAAGATGAGGATGACTAGGATCGGGAAAATTTGACTTTTAGAGGATTGGACGTGGGTTGAATTCTCCATTCTCCCTTCTGGTCACCCTCTGCCTTTTTCAGTCGGGTGTGGTGGATCCAATGTTGCTTCCCTGCAACTTTTACCGCTGAGGACATCCGTGAATGGGCCATCCCACTGAGGCTCAAGCAGACCAGGGTTGAGCTTCTTAACCCAGACCAGCTCCCCAGGTTCGACGACGGTTTCTGAATATTTGGCCTCTCTCAGTCTCCTCTCCTCGGACTGTCTTCTGGATTGCTCTCCGAGTAAGCTGGAGTGCCTGTAATGACTTAAGATGATTTTGGTTGTGGATGGCTCCGAGATGTTCCTCCCCCAGCTGGGGAAGGATTGGGGGTGGCCTTCCAAAAATGATCTCATAAGGGGTAAAACCCTGTGAATAAGGGGTACATCTGGCCCGAAGGAGGGCTAAATGGAGAAGACTTACCCAATCACCGCCAGTTTCGAGTCTCAGTTTTGTTAAAAACTCTTTGAGTGTTTGATTCATCCTTTCTACCTGTCCTGAACTCTGAGGTCTGTATATGCAAAGAAATTTCCAGTTAATTTTTAGAGAGGATGCCAATTGTTTGGTGACCTGGGCGGTGAACGCCGGACCATTGTCAGACCCCAGATATAGTGGTAGGCCAAACCGAGGTAGAATTTTGGAGACTAATTGTTTGACCACTACCTGCGCTGTCTCTTTTCTGGTAGCAAATGCCTCTGACCAACCCGAGAAGGTGTCCACTAATACAAGGAGGTACTTTTAGCCTCCTCTTACCACAGGTAGTTCCATAAAGTCCAGCTCCCAGTGCTCTCCTGGGGTGTTTACCCTGAACAGGTTCCCTAACTTGAATAAGGTTAGGATTCACCATGGCACACGTTTGGCATCTTCGAGCAATGTCCTGAGTGAGTTTATACAGTCCTTTTAGAAAATAGCTCTTCCAGAGGAGCTCGGCCAGTTTAGTTCCCCCTAGGTGGGTGTTCCGATGTGTTTGCTCAACTATTTTCCTTCCCAAGGCCTGGGGAAGGAAGATCCTCCCATCAGGCAGGCAGACCCATCCTCCTTCATTCTTTGTCCCTTGGAGCTTCTGACCTAGTTCCTCCTCCTCTGAGGTGTAATGAGGGCTCGGAGGAGTGGCATCCTTCTGGAGGATCAGGACTTCCCGGGGCCCTACTGGTCTTTTGGCAATGTCCCTAGCTGTTTGGTCAGCTAGACGGTTTCCCCTGGATATCTCAGAGTTGTCTTTCTGGTGTCCCCTGCAATGGATGATTGCCACCTCCTTGGGTCCCCAAACTGAGGACAGTAAGTTCAGGATTTCTTGAGAGTTTTTAATGTCCTTCCCTCCTGCCGTGAGGAGGCCCCTTTCCTTGTATAGGGTTTCATGTATATGAACAGTGGCAAAGGCATATCTACTGTCCGTGTAGATATTGACCCTCTTTCCCTTTCCCCATCAGAGCACCTGGGTTAGGGCAATCAATTCAGCCTTTTGTGCAGAAGTCCCGTGTGCTAGGGCTTGCACCCAGATGACAGTATCCAGAGTGACTACGGCCGCTCCTGCATATCGGGTGCCCTTTTCCACAAAACTGCTCCCATCGGTAAAGAGGGTCTCATCGGCCTCGGGTAGAGGGATGTCAGTGAGATCTGCCCTTAGAGAAGTCAGGGACGTGAGTATCTCGCCGCAATCATGGAGTGGGGCGTCCTCTCTAGGCTCTGGTAGCAATGTGGCAGGGTTTAAGGCGGCAGTTTGGAGGAAACGTATTCTTAGAGGATCAAGGAGGAGGACTTGATACTGGGTTATTCGAGCATTTGAAAGCCACCTCTCTGGGGGGGCCTGTAATAGTTGTTCAACATTGTGGGGAACCGTAACTTGGAGGTTCTGGCCAAAAGTCAACTTTGATGCCTCCTTTACCAGGGTGGCTGTGGCTGCGATGGCGCGTAAGCACCCGGGCCACCCAGCAGCCACAGGGTCCAGTCTTTTAGACAGGTAGGCAACTGGCCGTCTCCAGGGACCTAGTGTCTGGGTTAGCACCCCCTTCGCTACTCCCCACAAACAAGTGAAATGGCTTTTCAAGGTCTGGCAGAGCCAAAGCAGGGGCACTCACCAATGCTGTCTTGAGTGCATTGAATGCTTCTTCTTCTTCTGTTGTAGTCCAGGTGAGGGTTGGATTCTTTCCCCCAGTGGCGGTGTACAGTGGCTTAGCAATCTCTGCAAAGCCTAAAATCCACAGTCTGCAGTACCCGACCTCCCCGAGGAACTCCCGTACTTACCTTTTGGTGGTTGGAATGGGGATTTGCAGGATGGCTTGAATTCTACTCTGAGAGAGGGTGCACTCTCCTCGGCGAAGATGGTACCCCAAATATGTAACCTCAGTCTTGCAGAGTTGGGCCTTTTTAGCTGAGACTCGGTAGCTAAGGTTCCCTAGAGTTTTTAGTAAGTCCCAGGTGACTTCTTGACACTCCGATAAAGTTGAGGTGGCCAGGAGGAGGTCGTCCACATACTGGAGTAATGTGGCCTTCTGATGCCTGGCTCTAAAGTCCTGGAGATCCTGACTTAGAGCCTCATCGAAGAGAGTGGGAGAGTTCTTGAACCCCTGGGGCAGGCGGGGCCAAGTCAGTTGTCCTGAGTCCCCTTTCTCTGGGTCTACCCACTCAAATGTGAAAATGGGTTGACTCTGGGGTGCTAAGGGGAGGCAGAAGAATGCATACTTTAAGTCAAGCATTGAATAAAATTGTTGGTCTGGTTTAAGGAGACTGAGCAGGTGTAGGGGTTTGGAAGAGTTGGGTGTATGGTCTCCACCCGCTTATTGACTTCCCTTAAGTCCTGGACTGGCCTGAAGTCCTCTGTGCCTGGTTTTTGTACAGGTAGGAGTGGAATGTTCCAGGCCGATTGGCACGGGACTAAAATCCCTGCTTCTTTAAGCCTTCTGATATGTTTTGAGATTCCCACCCTGGCCTTTCCACTGATTTGATACTGGTGGATACGGACTGGCAGAGCAGTGCTCAGGAATTGGACAACTATTGGGAGCCGGTGGCCTGCGAGGCATGGTGGATTGGTTTCAGCCCATACCTCTGGGATCTCCTGTCGCCACTGTGCTAGGAGATCAGATTCCATCCCCCAGGAAGGCTTGTCGAGTAACCTGTACTCTTCTTTGAGCGGGAACGTAACAAGGATTTTTCCTTCCCCCGTTTTAACTTGGGGGCCCTCCTCTGTGAAGGAGATAGTGGCCTTTAATTTTTGGAGGAGGTCCCTTCCCAAGAGTGTCTTGGGGCATTCAGGGATGACAAGGAAGGAATGGGTGACCGTTTTCTCTCCTAGGTTGGTGATGCGGGCCTGGGACCAAGGGTAAGATTTCAGTTTCTCAGTTGCCCCCACAATAGCTGTTCTTCGGGAGGACAATGGGACTTTAGGCTCTAGGAGGACAGAATGGGTGGCCCTGGTATCCACCAAGAAGTCAACAGGCTTGCCCCCCACGGTCAGTGTTACTCGGGGCTCCATGGGGGGTGGAGGAGCCCTGACATCCTCAGTCTACTTCTTCCACCAAGACTGGACTGGGATCCGACCTCCTTCTCCTTTGTCTCTCAGGGCACTCCTTCCTCCAATGACCTGTCTTCTTGCAATATGCACACTGATTCCACCCGAGCAATTGTCTCTGACCTTGCCTTTGTCATCTTCCTTTTCCTTTTCCTTGCCCATTTCCCCCTTTTCCTCTGTCCCTCTCTTCTATGGCTATGAGGACCTTGGCCATCTTCTGGGTCAGGGCCTGTGATGGGTCCTCTCGGTTTTCAAAAACCCTCTGGGCTATAGCCAGCAGCTCAGAAAGAGACTTCCCTTCAAAGCCTTCTAGTTTCTGTAATTTTTTCCTAATGTCTGGGGCTGACTGTGCTACAAATTGGACCACAAGGGCTGCCTGATTTGCCGGGGCATCAGGATCTATAGGTGTATACATCCTATAGACCTCACATAATTGCTGGAGGAAAGCCACCAGACTCTCATTTGGCCCTTTTTGGTCTCGGTCACCTTTCGAGCCGCAGCCCAAATGCCTCTCAGGAGAACCTGGCGGTGATGGTCAAGAGCCTCCCAGCCTCCCTTCCTAACACTGAATTGGGGTTCCAATTTGGGCATGCCAAGGGGAAGACGGTGTCAATCTGAGCTGAATCTGTAACTGGCTCCCCATGGCCATCAAGAATTTGTTTTCTCCCTTCAGTCTTTATTCTCTCTCTCCTCTGTGGTAAACAGGGTGTTTAATAGTTGCTGGCAGTCATCCCAGGTGGGCTGGTGAGTGTAGAATACAGACTCCAGTAAAGTTATCAGCCCCTGGGGTTCTGCAAAAAGGGGGGATTCTGATTCTTCCAATTGTATAAATCAGAGGTGGTGAAAGGAACATACGTCCTTAGGCGCAGCCCATGGGAGTCTGTTTCCCCCACCTCCCTAAGTGGTAACAGGGCGGCCTGTTGGCTTTCACTAAACTGAGCTTCCGATTGAGTGTGGGGAGGACTGAGGGGGAGATCATTAAGGTGGCCCCTTTTCTATCTCCCTCACTGGAACTGGAAGAGTCAGGTGACACAGGGGGCTCCTTCTTGGTGGCTCCTTCTCGGGGCAGGGAGTGGATACTCCACTCTCATCTGGGATCTCACTGGGGGGTCAGGCCCCTTCCCCTCACTTGGCAAGGTAGTGGAGGCAGCTGCGGCCACATAAGGGGGTGGGCAAGAGAATTTCAGGCCCGACATTGGGTCCTCCTCAGGAGCCTCTAAAACAGAGGGTGCTGAAGGGGCCTGAATCAGCTTCTCTCAGCCCGCCGGTGGCTGGGCGAGTAAGATGGACCTAGGAGGTCTCTTTCCCAATTTTCCTTTATCAGGGAGACAACCACACTTCTTCAGCCATTTGGGGTTATCAAAAAGAACATCAATCCAGATATCAATGTAGGGAATTTGGTCCGGATGCCCAGGGCTCCCATAGACCATCCACCGGACTCCCTTACAGGGCCCCATGTCTAGGGTCCCTGTTGAAGGCCAATCAACCTCAAGTATCGGCCACTCCAACTCACAGAGTCTCCGGAGAGTGAAGGCATCTATGGAAACACCATAGCCTTCACCTCATTTTCGAAAGTCAGAAAAATTTTTAATCATACATTCAAGGGGACTTAGGTGACTCTCCTTCAAGTTTCCTGCCCCATTTCTCTCTTTCTTCCCAATTTATAAACAGTTAGGCAAAGGATAATTCCAAAGCAAATCCAAAAGAGAAAAAATGAAATCACTTTTATCAACTCCCACACACTCGATTGTGGCCGCAGTCTCTCAACACTCACAACAATACTCATTCAGACCAGAACAACACTCACTCAGACCAGAACCAGGGAGTCTCCAGACTCCAAAACCAGGCAGAACCAGGGAGTCTCCAGACTCCAAAGCCAGGCAGAACCAGGGAGTCTCCAGACTCCAAAACCAGGCAGAACCAGGGAGTCTCCAGACTCCAAAACCAGGCAGAACCAGGGAGTCTCCAGACTCCAAAGCCAGGCAGAACCAGGGAGTCTCCAGACTCCAAAACCAGGCAGAACCAGGGAGTCTCCAGACTCCAAAACCAGGCCTTGGTGGTTGTCACCACCACAGTTGTGAACTGGGAGTTTTGCGGTGTCCCGCCTCCCTAAGTTCACGATAACAGGGTACGTACCAAACCAGGACAAGAAACTGAAAGAGAAAACAGGCCTGACTTACCGGCGCCGAGCAGGCAGATCCGGGCGTGGTCCGGTGTTCCAGAGGACATGAAATTTCTTAGAGGGGCTCACTGATAAGTCCCTCAGGTGGGATCTCACTGGGGCCTCCAAATGTTACGGAGTGAGACCCCAAGAAATGGACCACCAAAGCCAATTTGATTAAGCCAGCAAGAATTTATTACAGATTCGAATGCGGGCTCAAACCGTGGCTGATGCAGCAGCAGGCAAACAACCAGGTAAGAGCCCCGATGGAGGGGCAGTCCCTCCTCTTATACATCCCTTCCCATTCCACTGCTGGTTTGTCACTCCCTGATTGGCCCCTCAGGACAAAGAACTGGCCTTATCTCTTGGGCCAGCTAGGCCGACTGTCACAGTCACACTCAGAGACTTTGGAGTCACACTTAATTTACGGAGGTGGGCTTAGAGAAAAAGAATTCAAATTCTAAGCAAGGCTACAAGAAGAACTTATCTTTTTATTATTCAAAGAGCCAGCCCAGTGTGTGCTTAGTGTTTATCTTGCTGCTGCCCCTGAAAACAATTAAAAAATGTTCCTGGCCTGGCCTTGAGAGTATGGGTGTATCTAGTCTCTGGTCTACAAGGTTAGACAGCTAAGTTGATCTTCTTCATTATTCAATCAGGCTAAAGTAGGCTAGAAAGCAAAGTTATTTTTTTAGAGTAAGAAGCCATCTGAAAAAAAGCAGAGAATTCAAAACAGTAGTTTTAAGAAATAGGGTTCAGCCTTCTCAATCAGTCTCCCATGAGATGCCCTTCTGTAACTGAATTTTGTCAGATTCACTACAGAGCCTCTGTTTTTATTCACAAACACAATAGCTAAAGCTAGACATAGACAAGGGCTTTCTGTGAGCTCTGTGACTGAGCCTAGGAGCAAAGTAAAATTAAGGCAGAGCAGGAAATTTTGTCTTGGCTTAAGCCTCCACCTGTTCCTGTATGGGACCTTTTCTGGTTCCCAGCACCCCGTGGTGCACTGGATGGTCCCTGAATCCCAGCCCTTCGGCCTCCCTCAGGGAGGTTTGTATCTGGGCTCACACTGACTTCCCCTCACTGTGTGACTGGCACAGTACTATACAGCCATGTCCTCATCTTTCAGGCTGTTCATTTGCAGATACAGCGTGTTCTTGGCATTGTTTCTGGAGATGGTGAAGCAGCCCTTCATAGCACTGGCATAGTTTGTGGTACTTCCATCAGGATTAATTTCCCCAAGCCACTCCAGCCTCTTTCCTGGAGCCTGGCAGACCCAGAACATCCAGGAGCTACTGAAGGTGAATCCAGAGGCTGCACAGGAGTGTCTCAGTCACCCACCCCCCCTCCCCAGTTTGCACAAAGCCTCCACCAGCCTCCACCAGCTGCACCTCACACTGGACACCTGCAAACACAGAGACACATGGGGACTTAGAATCACATGGAAGCACAAACAGGCACAGGCACAGGGCTCAGCACTCCCCTCTCCTGAGAATGACCTTGAAGAATGGTCACGAGGAAAACACAGTTTGGCACCAAGTTCTTAGTGGAGCCGCTGAGGTCCTGTCTCAGGCACGTGGGTTCTGGGTGTCTCCCCAGCATGTGGGGCTGGGCCCTCTTTTATGAGCAGGAGGAGAGCCCCATTTGCATGGCATCTGGATATAAAGGTGCAGCGAGGACCCTGGGCTGCATGCGGCCCCAGATGGAAAGGACTCTAGGATGCTGGCCACAAGGGGTTCTGTCCTGACCCATCCTACCTCCCTTTTTCCATTTCTAAGACCCAGTTATCCTGACCCCATTTCTTTGGGATAAAAACTTGTATTGGAATGATTCTTTTATTTTGAGACTAAAAGATTGTCTTTGTTGTTTTCCCCAATCACATCTCACACACATGAATATGGAACCGGGCAATGCATGGGCCCCTGCTGCCTATCACTGCTGAGCCAATGAGGCAGAGACAGGGTGGATCATATATGAGCCTTTATTCCAATGCTGCGGGCAATATGAGAGTGCAGCCGGCCATCCACAGAAATCTGCTCTCCCCCCCATATCCAGCTGCTTGTGTTGGGTAAAAGGACAGAAGCTCACAGGGAAAATGCCCAAAGGCTGTGCCAAAGGGGCTGTTGACAGGGAGCAGAGGCCTGGGTCTTCCCCAGGCTGGCGGGCTGCTTCCTGCACCAAAGTTGTGAGTCTCTCCCTGATCCCCGGCAGCTCCACATGGGAGGAAGGGCTGCACTTGCAGGTGAGCTCCCAGGTCCCCGTGCAGCTGCCAGCCAGGTGAGAACGTGCTTCTTCAATCAGAATGAACAATCATGGTTACCAGAGCAGGATTACTGTGTCTTACTGTTCTAGCTGGTCCCCCACATTCTATCTCTTCGTATCAATACCTCGAATGTGTACAAGTGACAAGGGAGGAGAGGCTGGGCTGGACCCTGTGGCATAGCCTCTGTCTCAAACCTGCTGTCCCTGTCACAAGCCCACAACTGCCTGCCCAAAACCACAGATTTCACTCGACTTCCCTGCTGTTTTTGTGCAAAAGGCCTGTGTTCCCAGCCTCTGAATGTGGAAGAGTTTCCAATCTTTAAAATAGAGCCCTGGCTGGTGTGGTTCAGTGACTGGACCATTGAAAGGGTATGAACTCTTTAAAATTAATCCCATTAAGGAAGCAGGTTTGTAAGAACTGTGTGCACTTTTCGCTCCAGGTTACAAACTTACCAGGAAACCGAAGAACACACAGGAGGACTTGGAAACACAGGAAAAACCCATTTATTTCCAGATGTTTCACATGCACCAGTACCGTGATTCAGGGGAGACTGTTTCTCTCCAAATCCTGAGCCCCAATATAGAGGATGTTCTCCCTTTATACCCTTTGGTTTCTTGGTTTCCCAAATACAGATGGGACTTCAGACCTTTCGCAGGCTTTGCAGAAAACCCCTTCTGATGGGATGGGAGCCATGTGACCACACCTAAAGGCCTGGTCTAGTGGCAGAGCTGATATACCCTCCGAGGTTGTGGATGGTTCATGGTCAATGACCTCTGTAAAATGTGAGTATTTAGGTAAACATTTCTTGGAAGACCCAATTAAAGAAGGGGCAGTGAGTAGACTATAGGCTAATAGGAATGTGGATTAGGGATACAGAGTCTGACTACTAGCATCCCACCTCCAAATGTCTTATTTTCATCATCATCCCCATGGGAAGAAATGGGTATGATCGTGCATGAGAGGGGGGGAAGGAAAAGGGGGAAAGGATCAGACCTAAATGGGCAGTCGGATATCCCTCTCACAATCCAGGACTGCTGTCACCTAACTGCTCACTTGCCTACTTGCCTCTAACCACTTCTGCCTGCCAGCCTGATTACCCCTAACTACTCTCCTGCCAGCCTGATGGACACCTAACTGCTCTTCTGCCTGCCCCATTATCCTTAACTCCCCTCCTTTGCTGACCTGATCATTCCCAACTGCCCTCCCTTGCAGACTAAGTCACCCCTAACTTTCTTCCCTTGCCAGCCTGGTTACCCCCCCCCAACCCCTCCCCCACAACTTCTCTTCCCTGAAGGCTTAGTAATTTCCAACTGCCCTCACATACCGGCCTTCTCCCCTGAAGGCTTGGGTATCCCCTCCCAACTGTTCTCCCTACAGGCCTGGTCCCCCAACTGTCCTCTCCTGTAGGCCTGGGTCCCCCCCCAAATGTTCTCCCCTGCTGTCCTAGTCCCTCACAACTGCCTTCCCCTGCTGGCCAACTTATGGTGGCTATCTTGTATCCACAAAGGGGAGGCCATCATTGAACACATGGGGCGTTCATCTTGTGTGTTGGAGTGATGGTCAGTTTGTATATTACACTTTTATTAGATAGGATACTCTTGCAGTGTCTGGATAATTTGTAACTTCCCTTTTCCCAGACCCCTTGGTGCACAGCCTAATGTGCCTGAGCACCAGCACAGAGACCACAAATTCCTTCACTGTTATCACATTGATGGTTCCTGCACCCACCTAAGCACGTGTCTCTCATTTTACTCTTTATGGAATCCCAGAGGTTTCCCAGCTTTGTTTTCTCCTACCCCTCACCTCTCTAGTCTATCACCAATGGATTTCATGTAACCCACCTATGTTCCTCCTTGCATTGCATTGTATCAATACAGATGTAACCTGCTATTCTCAGGAGCATTAACTCAGTTTGTTGAGGTTCTGCTTCCCACATTTGTCAACAATTTGGCTAAAATAAACTCACAAACTCTCTTTATAGGTTTGGATGTTTTTAAAAATATACATTTTATTGATTTTTTTACAGAGAGGGAGGGTGGGAGAAGGATAGAGAATTAGAAATATCAGTGAGAGAGAAACATTGGAAGCTGCCTCCTGCACAGCCCCACTGGGGATATGCCCACAACCAAGGTACATGTCCTTGACCAGAATCAAACCTGAACCCTTCAGTCTGCAAGCCAACATTCTATCCAGAGCCAAACCTTTTAGCGCTTGAATGTTATTGTTTTTTATGTTAACTGTACTAAGAAGGGGTTTCTTCCTCCCATTTCCTTCCTGTCCTGTTTAATTAACATAAGATTCTTTTATTTATTTAATTTGTTTTTTTTAATAGGAATTTGGAATCAGTCTCCTGTGAGACACCCTTCAGTCACTGAATTGTGCCAGATTCACGACAGGGCCTCCATTTTTATTCCCAAACACAATCTCTAAACCTAGACATAGACAAGGGCTTTCTGTGAGCTCTGTGTCTGAGCCTGGGAGCAAAGGTAATTTAAGGCAGAACAACTCTCCATCAGTTCAGCGCCCCCTAATGTCCTGGATGCCCTCTGCAGCCCAGCCCTGCAGCCTCCCTCAGGGAGGTTTGTGTCTGGGCTCACACTGACTTCCCCTCACCGTGCCGCGGGCCCCTGACACAGTACCACACAGCTGTGTCCTCAGCTCTCAGGTTGTTCATTTGCAGATACAGCATGTTCTTGGCGTTGTCTCTGGACATGGTGAAGCGGCCCTTCACAGTACTGGCATAGACTGTGCCACGTCCATCAGGATTGATTTCCCCAAGCCACTCCAGCCCCTTCCCAGGAGCCTGGCTGACCCAGTGCATCCAGTAGTTACTGAAGGTGAATCCAGAGGCTGCACAGGAGAGTCTCAGAGACCCCCCAGGCTGAACGAAGCCTCCCCCAGACTCCACCAGCTGCACCTCACACTGGACACCTGCAAACACAGAAACACATGGGGACTTAGAATCACATGGAAGCACAAATAGGCACAGGCACAGGGCTCAGGCTCCCCACTCCTGAGAATGACCTTGAAGAATGATTAGGAGGAAAATGCAGTTTGGCACCAAGTCCATGGTGGATCCACTGGGGTCCTGTCTCAGGCACATGGGTTCTGGGTGTCTCCCCAGCATGTGGGGCTGGGCCCTACTTTATGAGCAGGAGGAGAGCCCCATTTGCATGGAGTCTGGATATAAGGGTACAGCTTGGACCCTGGGCTGCATGCCTGACCTTGTTATCCTAGGGGCGACCCCAGAAGGAAAGGACTCAGGAATCCTGGCCACAATGGGTCCCATCCTTACCTGCTCCACTCCTCCTTTCATGACTCCAGTCAAACTGTCCCCATTTCTTGGGGACAGACAGCTCTCAGGATTGAGAATCCTCCATCCTTGGGGATTGATGAGAACCCAGGGTTGCTTCCCCCAGAGGCACATGGATGGATCTTCCTCTCGCTCTCCTTCACCCGCTGTGGGCCATGTTGCCTTTCTGAGTTTGGGAATAGGAACTTGCATTGGAATCATACTTTTATTTTGAGACAGAAAGATTATCTTTTTGTTGTTTTCCCCAATCACATCTCACACACATAAATATGGAACCAGGCAATGCATGGGCCTCTCCTGCCTGTCACTGCTGAGCCAATGAGGCAGAGACAGGGTGGATCATATATGAGCCTTTATTCCACTGCTGTGGGCAATAGCGGAGCACAGCTGGCCATCCACAGAAACCTGCTCAGCCCCCCATAACCAGCTGCTTGTATTGGGTAAAAGGACAGAAGCTCACACGGGAAGTGGCCAAAGGCTGTGCCAAAGGGGCTGTTGACAGGGAGCAGAGGCCTGGGTCTTCCCCGGGCTGGCGGGCTGCTTCCTGCACCAAAGTTGTGAGTCTCTCCCTGATCCCCGGCAGCTCCACATGGGAGGAAGGGCTGCACTTGCAGGTGAGCTCCCAGGTCCCCGTGTGGCTGCCAGCCAGGTGAGAACGTGCTTCTTCAATCAGAATGAACAATCATGGTTACCAGAGCAGGATTACTGTGTCTTACTGTTCTAGCTGGTCCCCCACATTCTATCTCTTCGTATCAATACCTCGAATGTGTACAAGTGACGAGGGAGGAGAGGCTGGGCTGGACCCTGTGGCCACAGCCTCTGCCTCAAACCTGCTGTCCCTGTCACAAGCCCACAGCTGCCTGCCCGAAACCACAGATTTCACTCGACTTCCCTGCTGTTTGTGTGCAAAAGGCCTGTGTTCCCAGCCTCTCAATGTGGGAGAGTTTCCAATCTTTAAAATGGAGCCCTGGCTGGTGTTGCTCAGTGGTTGGACGATTGGCCTGCACACCACAGGGTGTGAATTGTTTAGAATTAATCTCATTCAGGAAGCACGTTTGTGATAACTGTGTGCACTTTTCGTTCCAGGTTACAAACTTACCAGGCAACCTAAGAACACACAGGAGGACTTGGAGACACAGGAAAAACCGATTTATTTCCAGATGTTTCACATGCACCAGTACTGTGATTCAGGGGAGACTGTATCTCTCCAAATCTTTAGCCCCAATATGGAGGAAGCCCTCCCTTTATGGTCTTTGGTTTCTTTGTCCCCCAAATATGGATGGGACTTCAGACCTTTCTCGGGCTTTGCAGAAAACCTCGTCTGATGGGATGGGAGCCATGAGACCACACCTTAAGGCCTGCTCTAGTGCCAGAGCTGATAGCCCCTCCGGGTCTGTGTATGATTCATGCTTTATGGCCTCTGTAAAATGGGAGTATTTAGGTAAACATTTCTTGGAAGAACAGATTAAGGAAGGGGCAGTGAGTAGACTATAGGCTAACAGGAATGTGCATTAGGGATCCAGAGTCTGGCTGCTAGAACCCCACTTCCAAATGTCTTATTTTCATCATCATCATCCCCACAGGAAGAAATGTGTATTAACGTGCATGGGAGGGGCGAGAAAAGAGAGGGAGGATGGATCGGGCCTAAAAGGTTAGTCACACATGCCTGCCACAATCCAGGACTGCTGGCTCCCAACTGCTCACCTGCCTACTTGCCCCTAACCGCTTCTGCCTGCTCACCTGATCACCCCCTAACCACTTCCCTGCCAGCTTGATGGGCACTTAACTGCTCTTTTGCCTGCCCTATTTCTTTAACTGCCCTCCTCTGCTGACCTGGTCATTCCCAATTGCCCTGCCCTACTGGCCCTGTCCCCCAACATCCCTCCCCTCTAGGCAACATCCCTCCAACTGCCCTCTTCTGCAGACCTGCGTACCCTCCAACTTCCCTCCCTTGCAGGCCTGGTCCCCCCCCTCCAATTGTCCTCTCCTGCAGGTGCGCCCACGCAACTGTCCTCTACTGCAGACCTGGTCACTCACAACTGCCTTTCCCTGCTGGCCAACTTGTGGTGGCCATCTTGTGTCCACATGCGGTGGCCATCATTGACCACATGTGGGCGAACATCTTGTGTGTTGGAGTGATGGTCAGTTTGCATATTATACTTTTATTAGATAGGATACCCTTGCAGTGTCTGGACAATTTGTAACTTCCCTTTTCCCAGACCCCTTGGTGCACAGCCTAATGTGCTTGGGCGCCTGGACAGAAACCACAAATTCCTTCACTGTTATCACATTGATGGTTCCTGCACCCACCTAAGCACGTGTCTCTCATTTTACTCTTTATGGAATCCCAGACGTTTCCCAGCTTTGCTTTCTCCTACCCCTCACCTCTCTAGTCTATCACCAATGGATTTCATGTAACCCACCTACTCAGATGTAACCTGCCATTCTGAGGAGTATTAGCTTAGTTTGTTGAGGTTCTGCTTCCCACTTATGTCTACAAATTGGCTGAAATAAACTCACAAACTCTCTTTACAGGTTTGGATGCTTTTAAAAAAACATATTTTATTGATTTTTTACAGAGAGAGAGGGTGAGGGATAGAGAATTAGAAACATCAGTGAGAGAGAAACATCGATCAGCTATCTCCCGCACACCCCCCACTGGGGATGTGACCACAACCAACGTACATGCCCTTGACTGGAATTGAATCTGAACCCTTTAGTCTGCAGGCCAACACTATCCACTGAGCCAAACCTTTTAGGGCTTAAATGTTATTGTTTTTTACGTTAACAGTACTTAGACAGGGTTTCCCCCTACCATATCCTTCCTGTCCTGTTTTATTAAGGTAAGATTCCTTTATTTATTTAATTTGTTTTGTTAATCCTCAACCAGATAGAAATTTGTGATCAGGGTCTACCATGAGACACCCTTCAGTCACAGACACTGAATTGTGTGATTCATGACAGAGTCTCCTTTTTATTCTCAAACATTATCCCTAAACTCAGATGTAGACATGGGCTTTCTGTGACCTCTGTGACTGAGCCTGAGAGCAAAGTTAATTTAAGGCAGAGAATGAAATGGTGTCTTTGCTCAACTCTCCACCATCTCCATGCCTTTCAGCTGTGCTGGTGCCCATCGCCCCCTGGTGTACTGCATGCTCCCTGCAGCCCAGCCCTGCTGCCTCCCTCAGGGAGGTTTGTATCTGGGCTCACACTGACTTCCCCTCACTGTGTGTCTGGTACAGTAATACAGGACAGTGTCCTCATCTTTCAGGCTGTTCATTTGCAGACATAGCGTGTTCTTGGCGTTGTCTCTGGAGATGGTGAAGCAGCCCTTCACAGCACGGGCATATTTCGTGGTACTTCCATCAGGATAGATTTCCCCAAGCCACTCCAGACTCTTCTTGGTGGACCCAGAATATCCAGGAGCTACTGAAGGTGAATCCAGAGGCTGCACAGGAGAGTCTCAGAGACCCCCCCAGGCTGCACCAAGCCTCCCCCAGACTCCACCAGCTGCACCTCACACTGGACACCTGCAAACACAGAGACACACGGTGGACTTAGATTCACATAGAAGGACAAACAGGCACAGGCAAAGGTCTCAGTGCTCCCCTCTCCTGAGAATGACCTTAAAGAATGATCAGGAGGAAAACACAGCTTGGCACCAAGTCCATGGTGGAGCCGCTGGGGTTCTGTCTTAGGCATTTGGATTCTGGGTGTCTCCCCAGCATGTGGGACTGGGCCCTCTTTTATGAGCAGAAGGAGCACCCCATTTGCGTGGAGTCTGGATATAAAGGTGCAGCAGTGACCCTGGTCTGCATGCCCAATTTTGTCATCCTAGGCAACCCCTAGGGAAAAGACTCAAGGATGCTGGCAACAACTAGTGCCTTCCTGACTCACCCTCCTCCCTCCTTTCCAGAGACTAGGTTACTCTGACAACATTCCCTTGGGGGCAGTTTCTCTTATTCTACAAAATGTAACTTTATTTTTTTAGCTTGAATAATAGAAAAGATAAACTTAACTGTCAGACATTGCAAACTAGCCATCTATAGGGGCTGATACACTGATACTGATATTAGGTCACATATTCTGTCAAGTGTTTGTTCATCCAAGTTTACAGGTGACTATGTAGATAAGATATGTACTAAAAGTTATAAGCTGTCTTACAGAAAGAACTAGAAGGATATGAAAAAAGGAAATACTCCCTCCTGTGTTAGTTCTGACAGAGGTAATCTGCTCAGAACCTTTGTGCAATAAAGATGACTCCTAACTAATTGGCTCATTAGGCATCAGATAAATGGCTTCACAGATAAGAAAAAGCTAAAGGAGTTCATCACTGCCAATCTAGTATTATATGAAATGTTGAAAGGTATTCTTTAAGAAGAGGAAGAAGCTGAGACCTGTTTGGCTCAGTGGATAGAGCATCAGCCTGCGAACTGAAAGGTCCTAGGTTCTATTCCCATCAAGGGCATGTATTTTGGTTGCTGGCAGTTCCACAGTAGGGGGTGTGCAAGAGGCAGCTGATGGATGATTCTCTCTCATTGATGTTTCTAACTCTATCCTTCTCTCTTCCTCTGAAAAAAAATCAATAAAATATATTTTTTAAAAGAGAAGAGGAAGAAGAATAAGGTAATGATAAAAATTATGAGCAACAAACAGATATTTATCAACAAGTGTATCTAAAAAACCAAATGAATAAAAAAGCTGATGAACAGAATAAACTGGTGAATATAATAGAATCAGGGGCATAGAAAGGGAGTGGACTGAAAATTCTTCCAAGGGGGAAAACCATTCTGGGGTGTGCGGGAAGAGACTGGACAAAAATCATACACCTATGGATGAGGACAGTGGGGTAAGGGGGAGGTAAGGGCAGAGTGTGAGGTGGGGACTGGGTGCAGGAAAGCTATGGGTGGAAAAAAGAGGAACAAATATAATAATCTGAACAATTAAGATTTATTTTAAAATAAAATTAATAAATAAAGTGTATGAATCTCATATAAATAAAAGAAAATATATCTAGACCTTCTATGATAAAACTAAGAACAGGTAAATTAGTCTAGTAAAAACTGCTATATTTTTTCTTATTCAATTTCAAGTATATTGTATCAGTCTAATTTAGTATTGCAATAGTTAGAAAGAATAAAATAGGCAGAGAAATATTAATTGTGCTTGCAGAAAACTTTCGACCTTGAATCTAGTGTTGCACTGATAAGGCACCTGGACCAAAGCCCTACACCAGCAGAGCAGTCTGCAGCCAGTAAAAATCAATAAAACCTATGTCTCCCTGCTTCCTAATTGACTTCCAACACTCCTCCCTCCTGTGTCCCCCAGCCCAGGGACCATTGCTTGTCTCCCTCTCCTATTGTGAGTGAGCGGAGGACAATTCCTACAGAGAGGAGAAATAGAAACAAAGGGAGTTTCAGAGAAAACTACAGACCGCTGCTGTAGGAATTCCTAGAGGCAAGGGTCTGATCTATGGGGAAAAAAATGACTCTTAGTTGGCCTGAAAAGGTAGCAGATGAAGAAAAGGGTTTGTAGGGAAATTTCAGACTGAAAGCTTGGAGGGCCTCTTCAAAGAAAAGATCTTTAATCCAGTTACAGATACTATCAGAATCAGGATGAGGGAGCACGGGAAAGACCAGGTTATGTCCTCTGAGGATACTATTAAATAAGTGAAATTGGCAAGTTAAACAAAACACATAACCACGAAGGCAACAGACTGCACAAGACACACAACCAGAGTTAATGGGGTCCACTAATAGTTAATAATAATTTCAGCTTTAGTTCCGCCTCAGGTGGCTCTTATTGAACTATGATGCCACAGGCAGGGACAGGGCCTGTAAATCTCTCAGCCCTATGGAGCTGTAAACCCTGCCCTTGGAAGTCTCTGTCCACTAAAAGAGATAAGAAAAGCCATAAATAAAAGTTCTTTGTTCTTTTAAATTTCACAAATTTATACCTTTAAATTAACCCTAGAACTTCAAATTTTCAATTTAATATATCAATAGAATATTCACAAACCAGCAGAAACCGGTTTGGCTCAATGGATAGAGCGTCGGCTTGGAGACTGAAGGGTCCCGGGTTCGATTCTGGTCACGGGCATGTACCTTGGTTGTGAGCATATCCCCAGTAGAGGGTGTGCAAGAGGCAGCTGATCGATGACTCTCTCTCATCGATGTTTCTAACTCTCTATCTCTCTCCCTTCCTCTCTGTACAAAATCAATAAAATGTATTTTAAAAAAAGAATATTCACAAATCATAGCAAACTGAAACCCTTACTTATACAAACATAGACAGAAATTTTTATTAGATACTTCAGCTGATTTCCTCTCTGGCAGAGAGCAAAAGACTCTGTGAAAAAAGAAATCTCACAGCTGCTAGAACCTTTTGTATTCATTGCAGGTCCACCCCATCTTTAATAGAATTAAACAATAGAAAGAGATAACAAATAATCTCATGTATACAGCTAGAAGGCACAATGTAGCTTTTGCTTCACACAGATCAGTTAATGAGCAGATAATTATGCAAAAACAGACAAACATCCATACCAACACTCTCTTAGTAGACTAGCACAAATTGGAGCTGAGCAGATAAATGAAACAATGCCCAACTCCCCAGAGGAGCTTGGGGGCACTCCCAGCACCCATGTCCCAGAACAGAATTCTCAACCAATGTCTTGGTGAGAACCTACTTGAGGAGTTAAGACTGCGTCTAGTCCCCCTTCTTGGTAGCAAAGTGGCTAGTCCCACATTGTTATAGTTATATTAGTGTGATGTTTGATTTATATTTTAAGGATTTAAAACAGTCGGAGAATAATTATTTGTGTGATTTAAAATAGGAGTGAAAGCATTTACTTTTATGAGTGATTTATAGTTTAAGTGTGAGTTGTATTTCTGATCTTATTCTGATTTTATTTTAAGTAAAAGAAATTATTTGAAATGTATTTAAAGACATAGTATAAGTAACTCCATTTAGTGTGACTTGAATCCATTTTGTAAAACTTAAGTTTTAAACGTGACTCTGAGCCCCTAACTGTGTAAACGCCCTAACATGTGCTTATCTGGAAAGTTGGAAAGACAGGCAAAAAGTACCTGGAGACTCCTCAATTAAGATACACTGAAGACTCATCATGACACAGCGGAAAATGGACTTAAAGGAAGGAAACTGAGGCACCAGGTCAGAGACCACGAAGGGTTCCTCCGCCAGACGTATTCCCTCCACTCCCTTCTCCCTGTTCGAGATACTGCGTGAAGCTCTGCCTGAGTGAATGAGCTGTCACTCTGCCTGTGAGCCAAACCTCTGAGGCCTCAACTTTGACCAAGACGCTGCCGTGGCATGTTCCTGTCCAGTGTGTGTGTCTGTCAGCGCAGATCTCCAGGTGACCTGCCTAGGCTTCTGGAAACAACCAGGACTCTGGTAAATAAACCGTGGGATTCATGCATCTTAATATTTGTCTCTGTGTTTAGTTTATGATCGGTCAAATTTAATTAAGTACTGTGGGCCGCCAGTATAAGTCCAATCCTTTGGCTGAGGGACCTCAGTCACCTGTGCATACGTTCCCACCTAAGGGTGAAGTTGGAACACACACAAACAAACAGCAGAGTAAACTCATACTTCCTTAATCAAATCTTAATTCACTCACCTCTAGAGTCCCACATTTATATACCAGATAGTCCCAGTTTTTTTACTTCTACCAGGTATTTACCCAGAGGTTAAACAGTCTGCCTGATTTCTGATTAACTTGCCTGAGGAAGTCCTTGACTTCCAGGGAGGTGATCAAGCTCCCCCATCCACTCATTTGTGTGGGCCTCACTGATAAGAGCCCCTACCTTGCCGAAACTGGTTTGGCTCAGTGGTAGAGCGTCGGTCTGTGGACTGAAAGGTCCCAGGTTCAATTCTGGTCAAGGGCATGTATTTTGGTTGCTGGTACTTCCACAGTACGGGGTGTGCAAGAGGCAGCTGGTTGATGTTTCTCTCTCATCGACTTTTCTAGCTCTCTATCCCTCTCTCCTCCTCTCTGTAAAAAAAATCAATAAAATATATTTTTTTTAAAAAGAGCCTCTACCTTACTGATTCTGTCCACAGGTCCAGAAGTGTCCGTCCACTCTCTCCAGATGCCAGCCGACTCCTGGGCTGAGGTCTGGGAGGGCCCTGTGTCCCCTAGTATACAATTCTGCTAAACCAGCAGATCGGCTCATCCCAGAGGCCTATCCCAAACCTGGCCCATTCACTGGAGGCCAAAAAGCAAAGCACCGTTATTTCTCCATGTTTTAGGGAACCATTAAAGTTACAGAAAACTGGAGAACTAGGCAACATTTAGAGAGATGGAGTTACATTTATTATAATTATGTAAGGGCCCAGAGGAAAATGACTCTCAAATTCTGGGCTCAAACAATGAGGAACTTTTCCTATTTACATATATATGTTTTTTTTTTTTCCAGGAAAATGGAAATGAGAAAGAAACTGGGATTGCAACACTTATATCAGACAAAATAGACTTTGAAGTAAAGACCATAAGAAGAGATAAGAAAGACCACAACATAATACTAAAGAAAGCAATTGAACAAAAAGATATAACTCTAATAAACATATAAATCTGCTCCAATACAGGAGCACCCAAATACATAAGACAACTTCTGGAAGATATCAAGGGAGAAATCAATAGAAATGCAGTCACAGTAGAGGACTTTAATACCCCACTGACACCACTGGATAAATCCTGTAAACAAAAAAATCAGCAAATAAACAGCAATCCTAAATGACTCCCTCAATTAGATGGGCCTAATTGATATCTTTAATATATATCACCCCAACACCACAGAATATACATTCTTCTCAAGTGCACATGGGACATTTTCAAAGATAGACCAGATATTTGGTCACAGGCAGTCTCTTCAAATTCAGGAAGATAGGAATCATAATAAGCATCTTCTCAGATCACAATGGCCTAAAATTAGAAATAATCTACAATAAAGACAATGAAAAAAAACAAACACTTGAAGGCTAAATAGCATGCTATTATACAATGATTGGGTTGCCAAAGAGATCAAAGAATAAATAAAAAAACATCCTGCAAACAAGTGTCAATGAAAACACAACAATCTAAATTCTATGGGACACAATGAAAGTAGTCCTTGAGAGAGAAGTTCAGAGCTCTACAGGCCTACCTTAAAAAATAAAAATAAAAATAAAAATAAAAATAAAAAATGGTAAAAAAAATTATCTAACCTTGCAACTTAAAACATTAGAAATAGAGAAATAAGAAAAACCCACAGTAACCAGAGGAAGGGAATGATAAAGGACAGAGCAGAAATAAATGACACAGAGAGCAAAACAAACAAACAAAAAATTACAAAAAAAAGCTATACAAAAGATCAATGAAACCAAGAGCTGGTTCTTGAAAGGATAAACAAGATTGATGAACCTCTAACCAGGCTCACCAAGAAAGAGGACCCAAATAAGCAAAGAGAGAGGACCCAAATAAGCAAAATCATAAATGAAGGAGGCAAAATAACAACAGTCCCCACAGAAATACAAAGGATTGTAAAACAAACAAACAAACAAAATACTGCAAACAACTTTACTCCACCAAAGAGGCCAACCAAGAAAAAATGGATATATTCCTGGAAAAACACAACCTCTCAAAACTCAATCAGGAAGAATAAAAAAACCTGCGTAGACTGATAACTACTAATAAAATTGATACAGAAATCAAAAACCTTCTAGCAAACAAAAGCCCTGGACTGGATGGCTTCACAGGGGAGTTTCACCAAACATTCAAAGAATTAAAACCAATCCTTCTCAGACTATTCAAAAAAAAAAAAAATTCAAGAGGAAGGCACTCTCCCAAACTCTTTCTATGAAGCCAACATTACACTAATCCCAAAACCAGATAAATACACTACAAAGAAAGAGAATTACAGACCAATATCCCTGATGAACATAGATGGTAAAATCCTCAACAAAATGTAGCAAACTGGATCCAGCAGTACATCAGAAAGATCATACACTATGACCAAGTGGGATTTATTCCAGAGATGCAAGGATGGAACAATATCCACAAATCAATAAATGTGATGCATTACATAAACTAATTGAGAGAGAAAAATCACATAATCATTATCAATTGATACAGAAGAGGCATTTGACAAAGTCCAACATCCTTTTCTGATAAAAATGCTTAACAACGTGGGAATAGAGGGATCATACCTCAACACAATAAAAGCATTATATGTCAAACCTACAGCCAACATCATACTCAATGGGCAAAAACTAAAGGCATTTCCCCTAAAAACAGGAACAAGACAGGAATGCCTGCTTTCACCACTCCTGTTCGACATAGTACTGGAAGTGCTAGCCATACAGATCAGACAGGAAGAAGAAATAAAAGGCATCCAAATTGGAAAAGAAGGAGCAAGACTTCTCCTATTTAGAGATGACATGATATTGTACATAGAAAACCCTAAAAAAATTATTAGACTTAATAAATGAATTTGGCAATGTAGCAAGATATAAAATGAACACCCAGAAATCTATGGCAGTTTTGAGAACGGTTTATATAAAAACTTGATTATATTGTAAAAATTAGTTTATCAAGTAATTAGAATATGCACCTTCATTGACAAAGCAAAGTAAGTAAACCTATACATTTGATCCATGAAGTACAGATGCCATCAACACCCTCACCCCCCAGCCAATCTGAAGAGCAGGTGGTGGTCTGAGGTATTATGTACACTCCTGTCTTAAAATTGTGCTGCTGAATATTCTGGAGAAGCTTAAGAAGTAGGCAGCAACCTCATCCCACCAAGCTTAGAGACTTAATTCTCTTGCTTTTCTGCTTAAAAGTCCCTTCTCTCCGGTCCTCCTCCCCAGCCCCCCCCTCCCCCGCGCCCCCCCCATCACCCCCCTTTTTTCCCCCCTCTTCCCCTCACTTTCTGTATTGACCAAAAAATATTTCTCAAATTCTGGGCCCAAACATGGAGGATCTTTCCCTATTAATGTATTTTTACCTTCTTTGTCTCCTAAATATGAGGTGTTTCTGGTCCCCTTTGCAAGTTCTTAAAGCCCTATGTGCTGGGGCTTTAAGACCTGAACCAAAGTTTTGGCCTGATGCCTGTACTGATAACTTCATCTGAGTAAGGTTTAATGGCCTCTCTGAAGTGGGAATAGTCTTATTTTCTTTATTCTTTAATCAAGCAAGCATTTACAGAAGCCAAAATAGCAGGGCAAAAATTTGAAACAGCAGTTTTCATAATCAGATGGATGCTTCAGCACCAGCACTTCCCTTACTGCCCTCTGATTCCAGTGGCCACGGGCTTGTCCACCAGGATGCTCTGCAGCTCAGGGGCCCCTGGAGTTTCCCTCAGCACAGGTGTGAGCTGTTGGAGGTGCTCTGATCTCAGTGCTCAGCTCAGTCTTCACTTGACACAGGTGGGGCCCCACACCCTGACATCACACGTGGGCATTGCATGTGGGCTCAGCAAGGCAGTTGAGTCCAGCTTCAGGCCACCTGAGTGGCTCTGGCCTTGGCACCTCAGGGAAGGCCTGGCACAGGAGATGGTTATTTGAGGTGGTGTGGGGGTGCATTTAAGGCAGGGGTCTTCAAACTACGGCCCGCGGGCCACATGCGGCCTGCAGAGGAGTCTGATCCGGCCCGCCAGGTTTTTTGGGCAGTGAGCGCAGCCGAGGTGTTACAGTAGGAATTAGTAGTTCATATAGTCCGGCCCTCCAGCTCTCTGAGGGACTGTGATCTGGCCCGCACTTTAAAAAGTTTGAGGACCCCTGATTTAAGGCCAAACCTACCAGGAGAAAAGAGAGGGCAGAGCGCAGCCACAGGGGACATCCTGTGCAGGCCTGTTGGGGGGAAGAATGTGGGCAGCAGAGGACAGAGGGTGAGGATGGGTGCGTACCATGTCTCTCTTCAGCAGGTTCTCAGTGATAACATAAAAATATAATTCAGACCCTTAAAGATTTTTTGTGAATTTATTTGAGCCAACCTATTGACATTTGCCCTGAGGCAGAACCTCAATGAATTGAGATAATGCTCCAAAGAATGGAGGGTTACATCTGTCTTTGTACATACCTTGTTTCCTCAAAAATAAGACAGTGTCTTATATTAATTTTTGCTCCCAAAGATGCTCTAGATCTTATTTTCAGGGGGTGTCTTATTTTTCCATGCGCTAGGTCTTTTTTCCAGAGGATGTCTTATTTTCGGGGAAACACTGTAGCAATCAAAAGAAAGGGACTTTGGGAGTTACATGAAATTCATTGTAATTGCCTCCCTCCAGCACACCCTGAGAGCTGGGTTCATCTACCAGGTTCACGGAGGGGCAGCGCCCGGAGGGTCAGACCTTAAATCCATGTGCAGCCATGTCAGTGAGAGGCAAGTGGCTAACTGCCCCCTTTGGGCTCTTCTGTGGGCGGAGCCAGGGACTGATCACCCTTAGCTGAGGTTTGGGCCTGGACTCTGTGTTCCCCCCTCAGCATTGTGGGGGAGGGAGGGGAACATAGCTCTCAGTGAGGTGACAGGAATCCCTAGAATGTTTTCCTTGTCAACCCTGAGAGCAACCATTAGGGACATGGTGATAGGAAGGGCACAGAGAAGTCCACCAGATCTGAAACACAGCCACTTCCTCCTTTTTGCCCCCAGAGAATCTAATTAAAGACACAAAGAAAGAAGCAGGATCTACCTCAGGGACAACAGGAGAGAAGAAAGCATTGACCCCAATAGGAAGTCTGCACTACCCCTCCTGGGACAGCTTCTGAGCTAGGACACTGGGCTTGCTGGTCTTGCGCGCCCCCTGGTGTCCGGGATGCTCCCTGCAGCCCAGCGCTGCTGCCTCGCTCAGGGAAGTTTGTGTCTGGACTCACACTGACTTCCCCTCACTGTGCCTATTGTGTACAGTAATAGATGGCTGTGTCCTCAGCTCTCAGACTGTTCATTTGCAGATACACCGTGTTCTTAGCATTGTCTCTGGAGATGGTGAAGCGGCCATTCACCGAGTTGGCGTAGTATAGTTTACTACTATCACTATTAATGTCTGAGACCCACTCCAGCCCCTTCCTTGGAGCCTGGCGAACCCAGCTCATCCAGTATTTACTGAAGGTGAATCCAGAGGCTGCACAGGAGAGTCTCAGAGACCTCCCAGGCGGCACCAAGCCTCCCCCAGACTCCACCAGCTGCACCTCACAATGGGCACCTGCAAACACAGACACAGAAGGTGGACTTAGAATCACATGGAAGCACAAACAGGCACATGCACAGGTCTCAGTTCTCCCCACTCCTGAGAATGACCTTGAAGAATGATCAGGAGAAAAATGCAGCTTGGCACCAAGTCCATGGTGGAGCTGCTGGGGTCTTGTCTCAGGCACCTGAGTTCTGGGTGTCTCCCGAACATGCAGGGCTGGGCTCTCTTTTATGAGCAGGAGGAGAGCCCCATTTGCATGGAGTCTGGATATAAGGGTGTAGTTGGGACCTGACCTTATCATCCTAGGGTGACCCCAGATGGAAAGGACTCAAGGATGTTGGTCACAAGGGGTCCCTTCCTGTCCTACCCTCCCTTCCTCCTTTCTTGACAGGTGGTCACTCTGACCACATTCATTTGGGGAAAGCTTCCAGGACTGAGAGTCCTCTGTCTTGGGGTTTTGATGAGGACCCAGGGGATGCTGCCCCCAGAGGCTTATGGAATGGGCTTCCTCTTGGTCTCCGTCACCTGTCTTGGGCCTTTCTTGGGCTTTGCAATAAGAATTTGCATTGGGATGATGCTTTTACTTTGCCATTGAAAGATTCTCTTTTGTTTTCCCCAATCTCATCTTCCACAAAACTCTGAAGTTCACTTGTCAGGAGAGGCTGGGCTGGATGCTGAGGCCCCAACCTCTGTCTCAAAATGGCTCTTTCTGTCACCAATTCACATTTCTGTAAACTTCCTGGCTGTTAGTGTCTAAAAGGAGCCCTGACTGGCATGGCTCAGGTGATAGAGCATCAGCCTGTGGACTGAAGGTCCTGGGTTTGATTCAGGTCAAGGGCACTTACCTTGGTGGCAAGCTTGTGCAGGAGGCAACCAATCAATGTGTTTCTTGTATGTCATTACCTTGCCTTAGGACAATTTGTGTTAATAAATAGCAAGGGTGCCTGAGACAAGGAGAACTTAGTTCCTTTAGCTAAATTTTTCTGACTCCCCAATAGGCCTTTCAAAATTACCGTATTTTTCGGACCATAAGACGCACCAGTTTTTAGAGAAGGGAAATGAAGAAAAAAAGATTCTGAAACAAATAGTGTCCTAAAATATTTTATGTGCATTAAAACCCAACATCACAGTCATAAACACATGTAATCAACCCTGTAAAGTAAACAGCAGCATTTAGAACCATTTTAGAGCCGGGCAAGCACACAGAGACCACAGAGCCAGGCAAGTAAAAAAACTTTTTTTTTTACAGTATATGTGTAGGCTATATTTGGACCATAAGACGCAGGGACTTTTCCCCCCCACTTCTGGGGGGAAAAAAGTGCGTCTTATGGTCCGAAAAATACGGTGTTTCATCTCTGGACTCTTATTTAATTTATGCACACAACCTTCTCCATATTTCTGAACTCTTCTAGATGCTGGATCAAGACCACTGGCAGGTGACCACCTGGTGCCTGGATTAATGTTCAACCACTGAGCCACACGAGCCAGGCTGCATCTTTTCTTTGTCCTCACCTGAGGACATGTTCATTGAATTTTAGAGGGAAATGAAAAGAGAGAGAAAAACATTGTTCAGTTGCCTCCCATATATTTTCATACTGCAAATCCAACCTGCAAAAATTTCATTTACTTATTAATTAGAGGTCTGGTGCACAAATTCATGCACAGGTGGGTTCCCTTGGCCTGGCCTGTGATCAATGCCAATCAGGGCTATTTTGCCCAGTCACAATGGGGGCTGACCAGGGGGAGGGACCATGGGAGGTTGGCCAGCCACAGAAGGTTGACTGTGGGAATGTACTGACCACCATAGGGCAGTACCTGCATTGAGTGTATATCCCCTGTTGGTCAGTGTCCATCATAGTTACCAGTTGACCAGTTGACTGGTAGTTCAGTCACTTGGACACTTAGTCTTTTATATATTTACATATATTTCTATTGATATCAGAGAAGAAGGGAGAGGGAGAGAGATATAAACATCAATGATAACAGAGAATCATTGATTAGCTGCCTACTGCATACCCCAAACTGGGGATATTGCTCACAACATGGGCAAGTGCCCTAACTCGGAATTGCACAGTGACTTCCTGTTTCCTAGGTTGATACACAACCCCTGAGCAACACTGCTGGGCTGTTGCTGCACTTTTAGGATTCATAGAGCTCCCTGTGTGCCAGGGCTCTGATCACTGGGACATTGGCAACATAATAGGTGACCAGGCACCAGCTCTTCCCTGACTGCCTTCTGACCCCAGTGGCCATGGACGTATTCACCACGATGTTCTGTAGCTCATGGGCCCCTGGAGGTTCCCTCAGCCAAGGTGTGAGCTGTTGGAGGTTCTCTGAGGTCAGTGTTCAGCTGTGTCTCCACCTGACACAAGTGGGGCTTCTGTACCCTGCCATCACACATGGGCACTGCACGTGGGCTCAGCAGGGTGGCTGAGGTTGGCTTCAGGTTGCCTTAGTGGCCCTTGTCATGGCCTCTCAGGAAAGGCCTGGCACAGGAGCTGGGCATGAGGGGATGGCTTGGGGGTGCATTTAAGGCAAAACCTACGAGGCGGGAAGGAGAGGGCAGAGTGCAGCCACATGGGACGTCCGGTGCAGGCCCGATGGGGTGAGAATGTGTGTGGCACAGGAAAGAGGGTGAGGATGGGGTGGTATCTGTGGAGCCTGTAGGCACAGCAGAGGTGGGTGGGGGCCAAGTCTCCTTCAGCAGGTTCTCATGATCCAGGTGGATTCTACAGGGCAACAGGGACAGCTGTTGGGACATGTCTCATAGGACTGTGTTCTGAGACCCATGGGGAACAGGGCCCAGCAAGGCTGTCAGACCTTGTCACTGGGCTTCCTTCCTGCCTCCATCCCAGGACTCACTGAGAGCTGGGTCCAACTTGCAGGCTCACTTAAAGGAGCAGCGTCCATGGAGTCAGACCCTAAACAGCCAAGTGCAGAGACAAGTGACTAACTGCTTTCAAAGACTCCTCCCAGGGCTGAAGGAGATGCTCATCACCCTCAGGTTGGTTTGGGGCCAGGATTCTGTGTTCCCCACTCAGCATTGCGCAGGAGCGTGGATGACATCTCTCTCAGTGAGGGCACAGGAATCCCTACAATGTTTTCCTTGTCAACCTGGACAGCAACCACCAGGGACATGGTGACAGTAAGGGCACAGATGAGAAGTCCACCAGATCTGAAAACATAGCCACTTCCTCTTTTTTTGCCTGCAGAAAATCTAATTAAAGACACAAAAAGGAAGCAGGATCTGCCTCAGGGACAACAGGAGAGAAGAAAGCATTGACCCCAATAGGAAGCCTGCACAACCCCTCCAGGGACATCTGAGCTAGGACACTGGGTTTGCTGGTCCTGCGCGCCCCCTGGTGTCTGGGATGCTCCCTGCAGCCCAGAGCTGCTGCCTCCCTCAGGGAGGTTTGTGTCTGGGCTCACACTGACTTCCCCTCACTGTGTCTGCTGCACAATAATACACGGCTGTGTCCTCGGTTCTCAGGCTGCTCATTTGCAGGTACAGAGTGTTCTTGGCATTGTCTCTGGAGTTGGTGAATCGGCCTTTCACAGAGTCTGCATAGTATGTGCTACCACCTGTATTAGCAATGCGTGAGACCCACTCCAGCCCCTTCCCTGGAGTTTGGCGGACCCAGTCCATGTGGTAACTACTAAAGGTGAATCCAGAGGCTGCACAGGAGAGTCTCAGAGACCCCCCAGGCTGCACCAAGCCTCCCCCAGACTCCACCAGCTGCACCTCACACTGGACACCTGCAAACACAGAGACACACGGTGGACTTAGAATCACATGGAAGCACAAACAGGCACAGGCACAGGGCTCAGCACTCCCCTCTCCTGAGAATGACCTTGAAGAATGATCAGGAGAAAAACGCAGCTTGGCACCAAGTCCATGGTGGAGCTGCTGGGGTCCTGTCTCAGGCACGTGGGTTCTGGGTGTCTCCCCAGCATGTGGAGCTGGGTCCTCTTTTATGAGCAAGTAGAGAGCCCTATTTGCATGGAGCCTGGATATAAGGGTGCAGCTGGGACGCTGGCTGCATGCCTGACCTTGTCATCCTAGGATGACCCAGATGGGAAAGGACTTTAGGATGCTGGCCACAAGGGGTTTCATTCTGACCACCCTCCCTCCCTCTTTTCTGGACATATGGTCACCCTGACCCCTTCCTTTGGGGGTAGCTCCCAGGATTGAGAGTCCTCTTCCTTGGGTTTTGATGAGGACCCAGGGGTGCTGACCCAGGAAGTACTGAGGATCGTGCTTCCTCTCGCTCTCCTTCACCCACCCTGGGCCATGTTTGCTTTCTGAGTTTGAAAATGAGAGTTGCATTGGAATGATGCTTTTATTTTGAGACTAAAAATTGTCTTCATCATTTTCCACAATCAGTTCTTCCATAAAACTCTCACATGGACATGTGATGAGGCAGGAGAGGCTGGGCAGGACACTGTGACTACAGCCTCTGAGTCAAAACTGCTGTCCCAGTCCCAAGTACCCAGCTGCCTTCCCAAAACACACAATTCGCTGAATTTCCCTGCTGTTCACGTGCAAAAGTCCTGTTTCCCAGCCTCTCAAATTGGGAGAAGTTCCTTAATTCACAAATGGACCCTTTGCTGGGGTCTCTCAGTAGTTTGAACATTGGCCCTGGCACCAAAAGCCTTGGGTTCGATTATTGGTCAAGGGCACATACCTGGGTTCCAAGTCTCTCCTGACCTCTGGAAGGGGCAATGGGGAGGCAGCCAATCCATGTGCCTCTCTCACATCAATGTTTTTCTATCTCTCTCTCTTTTTCCCTCCCTTCCCTCCCTCCTACTCTATGAAAAGCAATGGAAAACATATGGTAAATAGGTGAGAGTTGGGTGAGAATGAAAAATAAAATAGTAACACTTTGACTTTGGGGAAAAAAACCCTGAGTAGAAATGGAAGCACCAAGTTGTCCTCGGGGGCAGGTGAGCCCCTTCCTTCTCAGGGGCAGAGGGGCCTCCTGCAAGTCAGTCCTTGGCTCTTCTTCTGGGACAGCCCTGCCCCACAGCTTCTCCCTCTGCCCCATGCAGCACAGGCCCAGGCCAGCTCAGCTGGACTCACTGTGGGTGAGGCCCCACACCACCACTCACTTTACCTAAGAGGAGATCATGCCCACTCCATGTCTGAGTGAGCTCACCTACTCCAAACCAGGGGGTCCTGGTGTGGAGAGGGGAGAACTGCCCTGTGGACACATCATGAGCCCATTGCTCAGCTGCACTAGGTAAGGCTTTTCCACGAACTGCATCCGCCACCCACACTGGGCTGATGGATGAGGGGTGCAGGCCAGCTACCTTGTCCCAAAGCCCTTCTCTCTGATCATCCTCAGATCCAACTCGCACTTCCCAGGCTGCTGGTTCAGAGACCTGGGTCCTGGTTTAATAGAAATGCAGACATGAGGGGTTTTAAGGCTGAGAGGGGGAGAGGTGGGAGTCAGTGTGCAATGGGGTGGGCTTCTCCTGGCTGCAATCAAAATGCTTTGGAAGTGGGCACAATCAGGTGAGGGCCGCACAACACAGCCAATGTACCACATGCCACCCACTGTGCACTTTGTGGAGAAACAAGGTGACAGGTGACCAGGGGCTGCCAGTCCCCTCACAAGGTGATCTGGTCAGAATCCCTAACTGGACCATCTTGGGGGAGGCACCCCCAGGCCTTAGCTTTTTAGGGAAAGGCTTCTCTTTGCCTAAAGCCTGCTCTGCCCATGGTTCTTGAGCATCAGGTCAACACTCCTTTACAATAAGCCATACCAGCCCTCAGGAGAGCACTCTTGTTAAGTGTCCTGAGATCCAGCTCTGCCTGCTCCCTCCCACCTCCTCAATCCTAAACATGTCAGAGAAGCTTTAGGAGCAACTCTGACACTGGCATTCTTAAGGCATCTGAGGTCCTGCTTTCTTTTCTTTTCTTTTTTTTCTTTTTTTTTATAATTTAAGTTCATTATTTTTTATATTGAGAAAATCCTTCCTAGTTATACATTTGAACTTGAATTTCTTGTTTTAAGTTTATTGTTAATATTGTTCCAAACTTCCAAAGTATGAGGTCCTGCTTTCTTGCAACTTTCCCAGGTTCAGCTCAGATAAACTCTTAAAAACTTCTCCTCAGGTTTGGGCATGCGAATGTCAACTAATTCTACGTGGTTCACTTAAGCTGTGGACTTTATGCCAATTCAACCACCAAAGGGATTCTGGAAATGTGTTCACAGGGGGAGATGGGCACAGCTGGGGAGGCCTCGTTCCTAAGGAAGGGAACCTTACTTCCATTGACAACCAAAGCAAACTTGTTTTCCCTCCAACCCACGGGAACCTTTTAGACCTCATCTTGGCGAGGTCGCAGGTTTTCAGTAATTGTGTGCACTTCCATCTCTACAAGGGAAAGAAACGAGGATGAACGTATGTTGTAAATGAAGAGAAGACAATATGTTGATGTAAGAAATGTAAAAACATGAGAGAATGTTTATAAGATGTTATTGGAGCCAAACTGACAACTGTTGGAGAGCAAGACCTCAAATGCACGAAGAATAACCATTTGCAGCTACATGTGTGGATTTGAAGTTCAGGAGGGAAGGTGTGGAAGGGACAGGGAGGAGAGAGAGAACCAGTTGGGGACTGGATGCTAGGACAGTTACCAGGAGGTACTCTCCTGAGGGTGGTCATGCTGGTGTCACAGGTGTGTCAACCAGAAGCACAGGAACTACGGATGGGGTGCTCAAGGCCAAGAGGAGCCTTTAATGAAGAAGTCATAGGCCTGGGGCCAGCCCACCCCCAGGGCTGCCCAGGTAGGAATGTGTGATCAAAGCATCCTGTGAGATTACTGTCAGTCACTGGATTATGTCAGAAGAAAGAGCCCCTTTATGATCACAAATATAATTCTTAAAGCTAGACATCGAAGCCGGCTTTTTTACTGATATATATATATATATATATATATATATATATATATATATATATATATATAATTGATTTTTTACAGAGAGAAAGAGAGGGATAGAGAGTTAGAAACATTGATGAGAGAGAAACATTGATCAGCTGCCTCTTGCACAACCCATACTGGGGATGTGCCCACAACCAAGGTACATGTCTTTGACCGGAATCAAACCTGGGACTGATGCCCTATCCACTGAGCCAAATTGGTTTCGGCTTGGAGCAAAACTATTTTAAGGCACAGCAGGAAATGCTCACACTGACTTCCCCTCACTGTGCCTGTGGCACAGTAATACATGGCCGTGTCCTCAGTGGTAACATAGCTCAGCTGAAGGGAAAACTGGTGCTTGGACATGTCAGGGTCGATGACTTACCGACTCTGGACAGATGGCACGGACTCTCTGTACCACTTGTACCTGAAGTAGGTCCTTCCCAGACATTGGAGCCCTTCCCCTGGGGGCTGCCTGACACAGTCCCAAGTGGCACTGTTGCAGGAGACACTGTTCCCAGAGATGGCACAGGTGAGGGACAGGGTCTGCGAGGGCCGCACCACCATGAAGCCCAACTCCTGCAATTGCACCTGGAAGAGGACACCTGGGACAGAAGGAAGCAAAAAGATTAATCAGTCCACATCTCTGTGAACATGGCTGTGATCCGCCAGATCCCCAGACACTGAACCCAGGGGAGCCCCAGCACGGGAAGGAAGACGAGGAAGGAGACAGCCATGTCCCTGGGTCAGCCAGACTCAGCAGGCTCAGAAGGGGAAACTGGGTATGGGCCTTGTGGACCTTACCCCAATTCCAGAGCCTGTTCACCCACATTAATCTATTAGACTTCATTCATTCATTCATTCATACATTCATTTACTCATTCATTCATTCATCCATCCATTCCACCAACACTAAGGGCATAGGTGAGGATCTTCTCCCAAGGGAGCCATAGGCGAAGGACATAGGCCTGGGCTTATATTTTGCCTCCTGATCAGGTGCCCTCACCCTGAGCACAGGGAGCTGGGAACTAGGGGGAATCTCTGCAGGGAGCAGGAGTAGGAGGAGTAAGACACCAAATGGCCAAGGTGGATGCACAGAAGCTCTTTCTTCTAAAGTGAACCCCGTGGTTAGTTTGCAAACAGCAATGACTCCTGCCCTGGTTGGTGTGGTCCAGTGTATAGGGTGATGGCCTGGAGAATGAAAGGTCCCAGGTTTGATTCTGATCAAGGGCACCACTTCTATTGCACGTTTCCAGCCCTGGTTGGGGTGTGTGTTAGAGGCAACTGATTGCTGTCTCTGTTTCACATTGATGTTTCTCTCTGTCTCTCCCTCTCCCTTGTACTCTCTCTAAACATCAATGGGAAAATACAATCAGTGAGGATTAACAAAAAAATGTTTTAAAAATAAATAAAAGAATGATGGTCTTGACAGGAGTCACAGAGGCGAGGTTCTGCTTGGGGAGTTTCTCTGGACAGGAAATAGGCCTCTGAGCTCCACCCCAGCATGGCCAGCTTTATTGGAAAGGGTTACTGAGTGTCCGCAGGTAAACGGAGTGCCAGGATGCGCAGCCTCAGTTAGCCAGGGTGAGGTGGAGACAACTAGAAAAGGCCTCAGCCCATTTTAAAATGCTCCCACAGGAGCCAGAGGCCACACTTGAGGAAACTATGAAGCCCATAGTATTCAGCCACTGAGGAGCCAGGGGTGGACTCTACCCTGATACCAGAGCCCATAGCAAGAATTCTTCCTGGGTCTTGTCTCAGGAATCAAAGAATGAAGTCTTCAAATGGAGGCGTTCAAATGAGGCAGGACAAGGGTAGAAATAACCTGTGATTGCTGCTCTGTGGGTGCCTGTACAAGCAGACAGCCCTCTTGCAAGTATATAGTAAAAGGCTCCTTTTCCCCTGTCCCAATTATGCCCCAATTAATCGATTATCTGCCTAGACTTAATGGTATAAACTCAGGTGAATAGTGGTCAGCAATAAAGGTCTATCCTCTGGTGCTTCAATGTTTAGACTGCAGATCCAAACTGTAACATGTGAACACACAAGACAGAATTAATTTGCAATCACACAGGTTTATTTACCTATTCCTAGTGGGTTCTAGGCTCCTGCAAAGGCCACTTGGTGATTCACACTGAAGGATGGACAACAAAGATGGAGACAGACAGGCAACTGCAGTTGGTTCAGGCTCACACAGCAGAGAAGTCTGTCAGGGGCTCATCTCACAGAGGACATGGTGTCCTCCTCCTCTATGAGGCAGAAGATGTGTACTGAAGAAGGTCCGGTGCTTAGATAGCTGGTAGTAAACAACTTGTGTCTTATCAGTGTGGGCCAGATGGTGTGTTCTATGATAGGAACAGGGCGTTCACACTTTAAGGGCTCAGGGTGTTCACATCAAGATAGTGGGGCGTTCACCATGTTTATAACATTTTGGAAGTTACAGGGAATTGGGGTCTTCACACACCAAACATTTAACACAATAATAATTTCCCACATTAGAGGGTTTCCTTATGAGCATCTTATATAATAATAGAGTAATATGCAAATTGACCATCATTCCAACACACAAGATGGCTGCCCCCATGTGAACACAAGATGGCCACCACAAAATGACCAGCAGGGGAGGGCAGTTGAGAGGGACTAGGCCTGCAAGGGAGGGTGATTGTAGGTGATCAGGCCAGCAGGGGAGGACAGTTAGGGGTTGTTAGAGTGGGAATTTTTGAACACTACTGAGGCCATGGACTGTGCCCCAGATAGAGTTTTCAGTGTTGATACCAGGCCTGCCCTTGAGATACAGTCCATGGCCCCTTCCCAGCATGTAGACCTTTCATAGATCACTGTCAGTTTTCTGAAGAATAGGATGACCCTGTGAATAACATGGTCATCAATGGCATGACTATGACATTGCTTAAGAAAAACTGTTTTGTCTTGGGTTGCTTGTTGCACACACAGGATGTGGTAAATGGGCTTAAAAGTGGTCCTGCAAAAAGGATTATGGCTGCTCACCTGACTCCCTGCACGGAGAAAGGCAGAGCAGTAGCCTGGATGGCTGGCTAATAAATTCTTCCTAAATTTTAATTTGGTCTGGTCTCCAGTGGTTGTTCACTCACCTTCACTCCACAAGAAGGTAAACCAGGCCAGCAAAAGAGGGAAGTTGGGGGTGACTGGGAATGCAGGGAAGGGCAGTTGGGGGTGACCAGGCCTTCAGGGGAGGACAGTAAGTGGCAACTAGGCTGGCAGGGGAGCAATTAAGTATCATTAGGCTGTCAGGGGAGTGGTTAGGGGGTGATCAGGCTGGCAGGCAGAAGTGGTTAGGGGCAATCAGGAGGGCAGGCAGGCAAGCAGTTGGGAGCCAGCAATCCTGGATTGTGAGAGTGATGTCAGACTGTCCCTTTCGGCAGTCAGAAATCCCTAGAGAGGTCCCAGATTGGAGAGGGTGCAGGCTGGGCTGAGGGAAAACCTCCTCTTTCCCCCATCCACATGAATTTTGTGCACTGGGCCTCTAGTAGCATTATAAAAAGCATATTTCCCAGGAGGGTCCCCTGCCCAAAGGAGGTGGAGACACTAGGAAAGGCCTTGCCCATGTGTTAAATATCCCAATAGGAGACAGCAGGGCCTAAGGGAGGATCCTGAGAGGAGGGGAGTCCCATAGTCCTCAGCCAATGAGGAATGGGGAGGGACCTCTCCAATGGATTAAGTTTCCTGTGGTCCCTGCTCTGTGCCTTCTACCCACAGACTCCATCCTGAAGACTTGAGGGCCCTGACTCCTGCCCCAAGACAGCTATTTGAATTCGCAGAGGTGAGTGTGTCTCAGGACTCTGAGGTCTGACTGTGGCCCAGAAGGAGGAGGGCCTGTCCCACCACCGGGTTTTCCTTTTTGGCCCATCCAAGCCCCCCGGTGCACATCAGTGTGGGGAGAGGGTGGGGTGTGGGCTCCCTGCCAGGAGGAGGAGACCCTGGGGCGTGGAGACAGGGCCTGAAGAGCTGACCTCGCTGGGCTCTGGGCAGTTCCCAGGAAGGATGGGGTGGGGACAGTGCAGTTAATGAGGGAGAGAGAGGCCCACCTGGTCCAGGGAGTGTTGCCTGAGGACCAGCCCCAGGGGTCTGCCAGGGACCCAGCAGCTTTGGGAACTGGAGGGGGTCCTGTTGGGTGGAAGTGGGGTGGGGATGTCACCTGCAGGGGCCACCCTGGGAGTCCTGAGGCTGTAGGGAAGAAGCCCAAGTTTCTATTCAGAGATGATGTCATTATTCACATGGAAAATCCCAAAGAATCTGCAAAGATAGACCTGGGTACAAATTGTTGGGTGTATGAGTACCAGTCAGTGGGAAAATGCATTGAGACAGAAAAACAACAACAACCCCTGTGAAGCATAAACAGAGAAACACCTGAGGATCAGCCTATAGCATGACACCCAGGCTCTGCCCAAGGAAAGTGATAATAAAACAGGAAGTTTAGTGGAATATAGGCAGGCTTATGGAGGTTTTAAAATTTGGGCCCATGGAAAAAACACAGGGCTGCAGACTGGGAGAAGTATTACGCACAGATTTTGTGATCCCCAAGGACCACCAGGGAGTCGAGTCTGATGCAATAGCAGAAAGCCTGTTCCATGCTAGCATGGGCTCTGTCCCACTTACACCAACAGCGGCATGGCAGAAGAGAAGGAGCTTCAACAGATCAAAGGGTTTTATGGGGGTCTGGGGAAGGGATTGTGATGTCACTGCTTTGGCTAACCCTGATTGGTTGGGTGAGGGCTAGGGTCTAGTTACATAATGGAGGATCAGGAGTTCAGCCCTGCCCTCTCATTCCGAGGAGTTAGCCCCGCCCTGCCCTTTCATTCCCCCCTTGTCTTATGTGCATGAGTCAAATCATTGACTGAGCCGACTTCCTTTAAGGGCATTTGCTGTTCTGTTATCTAGCCTTACTTACACCTGGACTTTCTCACTGGCTAGTAAAAACGTTGATACAGTTACCAAGACCTCCAGTACCATAGTTTCCATCAGAACTGTCCTCACTGAAGTCCAGTTCCCCTCCTGCAGGCATCAATTTTTCTCCCGGCCTGGGTGGAGTCCAGGCTGGGGATCTCACAGGTGAGGCTGCTAGTTGCCAGGATCCAGGCCATGCAGGAGCTGGGAGTAGTGTTGTCAGGTCTAGCTGTCCTCTACTTCAACAGCCGTGGGCATGCTCAGGATAACAGTGTAGCATCCCTTTGAGTCCTTGGGCAGTGAATTTCTTTACCCACACTGAGTTCCCGGGATACAGGGTCTGCGGTGGACACTGGCAGTGCATCTAGAACAAGCAAACTGCAGAGCCTGTAAGGACTTGAGCAAGGGAATGATTATGAATTCCAGTTTTCAGTTTCTCCCTGACCCTGGGAAGGATGGAGGGAGGTTTACCGTACATGATCCAAAAAGTGGGAACTTATCCCAGTAGAGGGTACACTACACCTGGCCCATAAGAGTGTGAAGGGCAGGAGGTTGGTCCAATTTTCACAGGTTCTAGGACACATTTAGTTAAACTCCTTTTCAAAGTCCTACTCATGCCTGTCCTAAGGCTTGAGCTATACTTTGAGATACCTTGGCTATAAAGGTGGGGCTGTTATCTGATCCTATGACTACTGGCAGCCCGAATCTAGGTATAATCTCTTGACTACTATAGAGGTAGTTTCTCTCCTAGTGGGGTATACTTCATTATAATCAGAAGTGTCTACAAAAACTAGACCTTAATGCTGGTGGCTTAATCTCTGAAATCCACAATGCTCTCTTGGGGAAGTTCCCTGGGATCTGAATTCCCAGGTGGAACCCCTTACCTTGCTTAGCATTTACCTGTGCACAGACAGTGCTTCTAGCAACTAGGCTTTTAGTTACCTTATCTAAGCTTAGTAGTATCTGCCTCACAGAAGCTCAGAAGTCTTGGTGACACCTAAGTGGGTAACCTGGTGTCACTGGGCAACTAACGTCTGACCTAGAGCCTCTGGGACCACAAGTCTGTCATCTGAAGGGTTCACCAACCATCCGGTCCTTTGATGGCTTGTTTCTGTTCAGCCAATTTTTTCTGGCTGCAGTTGCTAACCCTCTTTCCCTGTGGATGGCACAGTGTCCCCATCAAAGGGACTGGATTAAGGCCACAAGTTCAGGAACTGTGCCCAAATTGTGTGGTCCAGGGTGACTACCACTGCCTCTACCTTGTCTGGTGATGATGGCAGCACTGCGTCATCTCCATGCAGCCACGAATGGGCTCCTCTGGACCATCATCCGGAAGCAGGCCAGCAGGGCTGACAGCCAGTGTAGCTCCTGGCCCAGAGTTTGCTTATCTGCCTCCTTCACCAGCAGTGCTGTGGTGGCCACTGCCCAGAGGCACCCTGGCCACCCTGCTGCTACAGGATCCAGTCTCTTAACAGATCTCTTCCAGGGACCTAGAGTCTGAGTGAGAACCCCTTTGGCAATGCCCACTCACGTAGAGGTGGAAGGGCTTTGTGACGTCTGGCAAGGCTAGGGCAGATGCTGAGATGAGGGCCTTCTTTAGCTCCTCAAAAGGCCCGTTGTTCCATTTTGGTCCAGTTCAGCAGCTGCATTCCCCCAGTATGTATTTCTTCCGAGGTCCACAATCCTTCTTTGATGTCCAAGGAAAACAGGCAGTTTGTCTGGTGGCTCCCTGGACTGATGTATAGGTCCCATCGGCTCTGTCAAGACTGAATAGGCTGCCCCATTTTCCACCAGCAAATTAACAGGCTTGCCCTCCACCTGTAAGGTTACCCTTGGGGGCTTATGGAAAGGAGCCCCAGTTCTGTCAGTCCTTTTCTCCAGCTAGCCTGCCAGGACATTTTCTCTTTCTGTTCTCCTTTTCATCACATGTACTACCTTTACAAAAATATTTATCAAATTTACTTTCAAACCTTCTTTCTATATCCTTCAAAAATACATAACCATGACTCAAATCTTATAGAAAAGGCAAAGGGAGGAGAGAGCAGTTCCAGTACCCTGTTCCCAGGCCTCCAGCTGCTTGAAATTTAAAATGCCACATTTTCCTACAGATACAGATCTAGCTGCACTTCTAAACCCCCTAACAGAACACTGGTGACAAGTGTCCAAGCAGTCTCCAGGAGTTCTTGGGTCTCATTAGGGTGCAGGGGGTCACCACTGCCCACTGCCACCCCCAGCTACTCTATAGAAGCCCTGGAGGGGATGGACGCTGGGTGCTCCTACTGAGGCGTTTTCCCACTGGGAATCCACTCTCTGTTCCCACTGGGAAAGGCGCTTTCCTCCTGCTAATAGGGGAAACAGTGACCACTACATTGCAATAAGACTCCCTGAATTTTCTGAAAAGCCCCTCTGCTTGAGGGTATTTTTATTAATATTAACTTAAGAGTTGACAAAATATTACAATGTACTGTAATTATTAATCACATCAAACTTAAATGCCAATTGAAACAGTAGTTAACTTTAGAATTTGGCCCCTACTTTTAACCTTTTGGACCACAATCGTTACAACTTCATACCTTCAAATTAATTCAGAGCACTTAGACTTAAACAAATTGAAGGTTTCTTTCTTTCTTTTTTAAATCAGACCAACAAGTAATATATTTGAATTCTTAATTATTTACTTTAGGCATTTAGTTACCACAATTATATAACTTCTCCCAATTTAATTTATACTTTGAACTTTTAAAGCTGGCAATTCAAATATATTTTGCATGTCCTAGATCACATGTGTCAAACACAAGGCCCGCTGGCCAAATCCAGCCCGCCAGGCCTTGCAATGTGGCCCGCACCGCACTGTCATCACTGCACTCCGCTGTCAGTTTATGACATTGTCAGTTTATGACTGTTCAGTAAACCATTCGGCCTGCGATTTAGGCTGGATTTTAGATTTTGGCCCCTTCTCTGATTGAGTTTGACACTCCTATCCTAGATTAATAACTCTTTACATTTCTAAGAAAAATACAAGACATCATAAATTTAGAACTGCAATTCTGTCCTCTAGATTTTTTATGAGGCAAAATTAAACTTTACCTTTTTATTTATATAAGCAAACTTCCCCCAATTTTTTTCCCCCACAGGAGTCTGGAGGAAGTTTGTAGCCACTCAAGTGCAAATTACCATATTTCTTAGCTTACTGGGAGAATGGTCTTCCATATTGTATTGCCAAGTTTCTCTCCCTTCCCCCACATCCTGCTTACTTTGGGAGAAGTTTCAGCAACAGATTTGGCCACACATTTTTTTCATGCTTGATAAATAAAGACAAATCTCAAGTTTTTTTTTGTTTGTTTGTTTGTTTTTTTGTTTTTTTTTGTTTGTTTGTTTTCGCTTTCTGAAGTAATAACTAGCACCCAATTTGACCAAGATAACACCCAATTTCCAAGTTCTTTATAATCTCATTGCGAGAGAGCAGATAGACTTGCCTTCTCCTGCCATCTTTGAATTTCTCTGTACCAGAGGTGGTTTCAGCAGTGGAGTTTCACTTCTTATTACAGATTTTTAATTCCAAATACAATCTAAGATTTTAATTTGGACACGAAACCACATTCCTTAAGCATATCCAAATCCCAAACTTTCAGAGCTCACAAGTCAAACATCCAGCAACTCCCCATTAATAAACCTTTATATTTTCAAGAACAAATTCCAAAATCCAACAATTAACTTTAAATCATGTTTTTTCTCTGCCTGGGGAAACTGGGAGCTATTAACATGTAAACTTGTCTCTTGGCTAGCAGAGTTGTAGCCATTCAAATGCAAATGAACACATTCTTTAAACTTAGCTGAAGACTGAACTTGCCTACCCATAGTTTGGGGGGAATCAAGAGGCAAACTCTCAGCCATTCATATGTAAACTTGCTACCTACTTCCTCCTGGTTATTGCCTCAGGGCGGGAAATTTCAAAAGAACTTCTTGGGAAACTAGCTTTAATTTATCTCCCAGTTCATCTCCACCATACTTAAAGCTAAAAACAGTTTAGGGTTTCATTCTGTACACAGAAAAGAGTTGAGCCCAGCCCAAATCTATGCACACTCGGTTTGAACCGGCCTTTCCACCTTACATGACTACAGAAAACCCAGATGCCTAAAACATGGCGAGTATGAGGCCTCTTCTCCCCCACCCCCCCACCTCCTGCCTGCTCTGGGGGGAAAGAGTCAGCAAATTTATAAACAAAAGCAAACTGAAACCCTTACTTATTTAACATACAAACAGGGAACACAGAAACAAGCAGAGGGCCCCTAAGAGCAGTGAAAGCAAACTCCATGAAAAGCAAAACCGAACAATGGCCTCAGGTAGACCGGTGGCCCTCCGACATTGAAAGCTGGCCACTCACTAGTCTGCCATCGGCCCTTCCAGACCTCCACAACACAAAAAATCACAACAACCAATAAGAAGAGGGCGCCCAACATCAACATCAACATTTCAAATTAAAACCAGACCTAGGAAATGATTCCATATCTCTTGGCCTGTAAACCAGATGTCGGTCTCACACCGATTGCTTTGTCCTGGGAGAGGTTTCCACATCTCTCCTGCCTGTGAAGGGCCCATAGGAGAGTTTTCCATGTCTCTCCTGCCTGTGAGGGGCCCTCCTGGGAGGTTGGAACATCCGAATCCTCTGGTCTGTGGTCTTCCAGCAGTGTGTCCACTTAGACCTCTTCAGGCACTACTGACATGAGAGGATTCCATGTCCCTCCAGAGCACTCACACAAGCACACAGACACACACACATACCTACCGCAGCCAGTCAGGCTCTCCGGATTGGGGTCCCTTAGTGTCTTGGGGATTCCCGGATAAGCCTCCAAATGTTATGCCCAGATTTCGTGATCCTCAAGGACCACCAGGGAGCTGAGTCCAATGCAATAGCAGAAAGCCTGTTACATGCTAGCATGGGCTCTGTCCCACTCACACCAACATTGGCAAGGCAGAAGAACACGAGCTTCAACAGATCAAGGGATTTTATGGGGGGGGGGGGGGCAGCCCTGATTCTTTGGGTGAGGGCTAGGGTCCAGTTACACAAAATGGAGGATAGCTCCGACCTACCCCACAGTACAAAATGGAGTAAGGAGTTAACCCCCCCACCCCCCCTTCCCTGTCTTCTCAGAAGGTATATTTCCTTGAGACCAGGGAACTGGAAGTTGCCAAAAAGGTCTACATTTACAAAACAAAGAAGGAAGCACAGAGGGAATAGGCAATAATGAGGGAAGAGGGCCTCAGGAGTTACTATAGTAACCAATTCAAATGGGACTTTTGACCAGTCAGAGGGGATATCAAGGACATGGGAACTGCAGTCTTTATAAACCATGGAGACAGGAAGTCTGTGGGACCTTTCCCCCTTACCTACGTGGGTGACTGCATTTGATTTTCAATAAATCTCCACCTTTGCTATACCACCTTCTGTTTATGAATTCATTCTTTGACTCTGGTGGACAAAGAATCTGGGTTCCATTCAAAAATTCCGTATCCATAACATATGATGAGGAGTCCTGACATGGTGTAGACCCAGAGAAACCAAAGCACATTTTTAGCAAAAGGCTTCCCACCATGGCTACACCACCAAGTGTAAAATGTTTATTCAAAAACTGAGCTGTGTCTGAGCTCCATCATCACTCCAAGTGGAACATGCACACGGTCATGCCTAGACTTGGAACTGTGGCCAAAACGGGCCACATGCTGACCTGACCATCCAGGCGAGGCCTTCATGGCTGTCCTGCAAACTGAGAAACCCACAGTCACCACAAAGGATGGTCTGACATGAAACTTTAACTAAATGCAGTGATGGTGGGCAGTTACCTCCTAGGCTGGTATCTTCCCTGACAAGTTCAACTTTTACCTTAACTGAGCCCATCTGTCTTTTTGCATCTATGATAACACACACTTGCAAGGTTTGGGTAACTTGTAACTTCCCTTTTTCCAGTCTCCTTGGGACACAAGCCAATGTGCCTGGGCGCCAGGACAGATACCACAAATTCCTTCATTGTTCATCATGTTACTTGTTCCTGCACCCACCAAAACATGTGTCTCTCATTTTAGAGGACAACCCACCATTCTTGGGAGTTTCATTTCAGTCCATTGAGGTTCTGCATCCCGGCAATTGTTGATAGTTTGGAAGAAAGGAGCCACATGCTAACCTCACCAGCTCAGGGGAGGCCTGTGTGTCAGTCCTGCAAACTCAGAGATATAAAATAACCACAACGGATGGTCTGAAATTAAATATTTAACTACAAACAGTGTATAGTGGGTAGCCATGTATTTGGCCAATATTTTCCCTGACAGAGAACAACTTAGATCTTCCTGAGCCCATTTGACTTTTTGCCTTCAAGAAAACATATCTGTGAGATGCCTGGGTAGCGTGTAACTTCCATTTTACCCCGGACCCTTCAGGGCACAACAAATGGCACCCGACATTCCCACATTTTTATTGTTATCAAGTTAATTGTCAACTGTTAATTACGTTAACGTATCCTGTATCCAACTCTGTAAAAGAAGCACATGTCCATCATTTCACTTTTCACCCTATCCCAGAGGTTTCCCTGCTTTGCTTTATCCCACTCCCTTAATCTATCACCAATGGATTTCATGTAACCCACCTATGTCCCTTTCCTTTGATTAAATGTATGTATAATACATACAGATGTAACCCTCCATTCTCTGGAGCATCATCTCAATTCATTGAGGTTCTGCTTCCCAGCATATTTGGCTCAAATAAACTCACAAAAATTCTTTACAGATTTGAATGTTTTGTTTACTTTAACAGAACTAAAACAGGGCTTATTCCTACAAATTCCTTCCTGTTTTGTTTTATTAAAATAAGAGTCATTTATTTATTTAATTTGTTTTGTTAATCCCCAACCAGATAGATATTTGTGATCATGTTACAGAGAACAGGAGTAAATCAAGCAATGCTTGGCAAGTTTGGAGTCACACTTAATTCACCGAGGTGGGCTTAGGGAAAAGGAATCCAAATTCTAAGCAAGGCTACAAGCAGAACTTACCTTTCTATTATTTAAAGAGCCAGCCCAGTGTACATTTGGTGGTCATCTTGCTGCTGGCCTTGAAAACACCCAATATCTATCTAATTTAAAAATGCACCTGGCATGGAATTGAGAGTATGGGAGTATCTAGTCTCTGGCCTGCAAGGTCAGACAGGAAAGTTGATCTTCCTCATTATTCAAGCAGGCTAAAGTAGGCTAGAAAGCAAAGTTATTTTTTTTAGAGTAAGAGGCCATCTAAATAAACAGCAGAATTCCAAACAGTAGTTTTAAGAAATAGGGTTCAGCCTTCTCAGAGTCTCCCATGAAATGCCCTTCTGCCACTGAATTGTGTCTGATTCAGGACAGAGCCTCCTTTTTTATTCACAAATACAATCCCTAAACCTAGACTTAGATAAGGACTTTCTGTGAGCTCTGTGACTGAGCCTGGGAGCAAAGTTAAATTAAGGCAGAGCAGGAAATGGTGTCTTTGCTTGTCTCCACCTGTTCCTGTCTGGGAGCTTTTCTGGTCCCCAGCACCCCCTGGTGTTCCAGATGATCCCTACATCCCAGCCCTGCTGCCTCCCTCAGGGAGTTTTGTGTCTGGGCTCACACTGAGTTCCCCTCACTGTGTATCTGGCACAGTAATACAAGGCTGTGTCCTCGGCTCTCAGGCTGTTCATTTGCAGATACATCGTGTTCTTGGCATTGTCTCTGGAGATGGTGAAGCGGCCCTTCACAGCACTGATATAGTTTGTGGTACTTCCATCAGGATTGATATTCCCAAGCCACTCCAGCCCCTTCTCTGGAGCTTGGCGTACCCAGCTCATCCAGTAGGTACTGAAGGTAAATCCAGAGGCTGCACAGGAGAGTCTCAGAGAGCCCCCAGGCTGCACCAGGCCTCCCCCAGACTCCACCAGCTGCACCTCACACTGGGCACCTGCAAACACAGAGACACAGGGGGACTTAGAATCACATGGAAGCACAAACAGGCACAGGCACAGGGCTCAGCATTCCCTCTCCTGAGAATGACCTTGAAGAATGATCAGGAGGAAAACACAGCTTGGCACCAAGTCCATAGTGGAGCCACTGGGATCCTGTCTCAGGCAAGTGGGTTCTGGGTGTCTCCCCAGCATGTGGGGTTGGTCCCTTCTTTATGAGCAGGAGGGGAGCCCCATTTGCATATAGTCTGGATATAAGGGTGCAGCTGGGACCCTGGGCTGCATACCTGACCTTGTCATCCTAGGGTGACCCCAGATGGGCAAGGACCTTATGATACTGGCCATAAGGGGTGGCTTCCTGACCCTCCCTTTCTCCCTCCTTTCCTCGACCAAGGCACATAAATCCCATTCCTTCGGGGGCAGCTCCCCAGGATTGAGAGTCCTCCATCTTGGAGGTTTTGGTTAGCACCTAGGGGTGCTGCCCCACAGGCACATGGAGGGGGCTTCCTCTCGCTCTCATTCACCCACCCTGGGCCATGTTGCCTTTTTGGTTTTGGGAATATGAACTTGCATTGTAATGAAGCTTTTATTTTGAAAATGAAAGATTGTCTTTGTTGTCTTCCCCAATCACATCTCACTCATATGAATATGGAACCGGGCAATGCATGGGCCCATGCTGCCTGTCCCTGCTTGAGCCAATTAGGCAGAGGCAGGGTGGATCATATATGAGCCTTTATTCCACTGCTGTGGGCAATAGGGGAGCACAGCCAGCCAGCCACAGAAATCTGCTCTCCCCCCATATCCAGCTGCTTGTATTGGGTAAAATGACAGAAGCTCACACGGGAAGTGGCCAAAGGCTGTGCCAAAGGGGCCATTGACAGGGAGCAGAGGCCTGGGTCTTCCCCAGGCTGGCGGGCTGCTTCCTGCAACAAAGTCGTGAGTCTCTCCCTGATCATGGGCAGCTCCACATGGGAGGAAGGGCTCAGTTTCAGGTGAGCTCCCAGGTAACCGTGCGGCTGCCAGCCAGGTGAGAACGTGCTTCTTTAATCAGAATGAACAAGCACGGTTACCAGTGCAGGATTACTATGTCTTACAGTTCTAGCTGTCCCCCACATTCTATTTCTCCCCTATCAATACCTCGAACGTGTGCAAGTGATGAGGGAGGAGAGGCTGGGCTGGACCCTGTGGCCACAGCCTCCGTCTCAAACCTGCTGTCCCTCTCACAAACACGCAGCTGCCTACCTGATAACACAGATTTCTCTGGACTTCCCTGCTGTTTGTGTGCAAAAGGCCTGTGTTCCCAGCCTCTCAACATGGGAGCATTTCCATCCTTTAAAATGGATTCCTGGCTGGTGTGGTTCAGTGGTTGGACCATTGGCCTGCACACCAAAGGGTGTGAACTCTTTAGAATTAATCCCATTCAGGTAGCAGATTTGTGATAATTGTGAGTCCTTACCTCTCCACATGGGGAAGAAACGCATATGAACATATGTTGTAAATGATGAAAATACAATTTGTTGATTAAGAAATGTCCAAACATGAGAGAATGTTTATAAGATGTTATTGGAGCCAAACTGACAGCAACCATTGGGGATCAGGACCTCAAATGCACAGACAATAACCATTTGCAGCTGTGTCTGTGCATTTGAAGTTCTGGAGGGAAGGTGAGGAAGGTGACAGGGAGGAGGGAGAGAGCCAGGCGGGGACTGGGTGCTAGGATAGTTACCAGGAGGTGCTCTCCTTGAAGGTGGTCATGCTGGTGTCACAGGTGTGTCAACCCTGAAGCACAGGCACCATGGACTGGGTGCTCAAGGCCAAGAGGACTCTTTTAGTGAAGAAGTCATAGGCCTGGGGCTGGCCCTCCCCCAGGGCTACCCGTGTAGGAATGTGTGATTAGAGCTCCTGTGAGGTTCCTGTCAGTCACTGACTTTTGTCAGATTTCCCACAGACCCCCTTTTTATTCACAAACACAATCCCTAAACTAGACACAGGAAAGGGCCTCTGGGAGCTCTGTGGCTGAGCTTTGGAGTAAAACTATATTAAGGCAGAGCAGGAAATGTTATCTGCTGAACTTTCCACCTGCTCCTGGTAATGGCCATATGCTGGTCCTGAGCGCCACCTGGTGTCCTGATCGCTCCCTGCAGCCCAACCCTGCTGCCTCCCTCAGGGAGGTTTGTGTCTGGACTCACACTGACTTCCCCTCACTGTGCCACAGGCACAGTAATACACAGCTTTGTCCTCGCTGGTCACAGACCTCAGCTGCAGGGAGAACTGGTTCTTGGACGTGTCAGGGTCGATGATTAACTGGCTTTGGAGAGATGGCGCATAATCTCTGTACCACTGGGACCTGAAGTAGGTCCTTCCCAGCCACTGGAGCCCTTCCCCTGGGGACTGCCTGACCCAGTACCAAGTGGCACTGTTGCTGGACACACTGTCCCCAGAGATGGAACTGGCGAGGGACAGGGTCTGCAAGGGCCGCACCACCATGGAGCCCAACTTCTGCAGCTGCACCTGGGACAGGGCACCTGGGACAGAAGGAAGCAACAAGGTTAATCAGTCCATGTCTCTGTGAACATGGCTGTGATCTGCCAGGTCCCCAGACACTGACCCCAGGGGAGCCCCAGCACGGGAAGGAAGACGAGGAAGGAGACTGCTATGTCCCTGGGTCAGCCAGACTCAGCAGGCTGTGAGGCTCCAGTGGGGCTGTATTTACACAGGAAGCCACACCTGGCACTTGCCTGAGCATTGCTCACTGATATAAGGACCCGGGTGCAGAGCCCACTGAGACAGGTACCCCAGTTCTGCAGCTATATTTCTCCAGGACCATATCCTTGGACAAGTGGCACCCAAGACAGGGGCCACAGACAAGGGTGATCAGAGGAGGGGCCCTGGGTGTGAGTATTGTAGACCTTACAGCAATTCCAGAGCCTGTTTATCCATATTAATTTATTAGAATTCATTCATTCGTTCATGCATTCATTCATTCATGCATTCATTCATTCATTCATTCCACCAACCCTGAGGGTCAGTGAGATACCAGCATCCCTCTAGGCAACAAGGACAAATCATTGAGAAGACAGAGGCCCTTCCTCACAGTGGGTGAGGTTCCATGGTCACAGGCCATGTGCTTGTTTGTCAGACACACACCATGTGGCCCCAAGCTGGGCAACTGGGGAGCCTGGGAGCGGAGGGCACAGGTGAGCATCCTCAGACCCGGGGACCCACAGGGAAGGACATAGGCCTGGGCTTGCCTTTTGCCTCCTGATGAGGTGTCTATCACTGGGCACAGGGAGTGTGGTATGAAGACCTGCCCTAGAGGTTTCCAGGATCCATGGGCAGCTTTGGGAAGTGGTGGGGATGGTGTCTGGTGGGGGGTCAGGATGTGACCCACAGGGGCCACCCCAGTGCCTCCTGGTTTCTCCCTGGGGTGCAGGGCTTGCAGAGATGATGTCATTATTCACATGGAAAATCCTAAAGAATCTGGAAAGAGACCTGGACAGAAATTGGTGAACAAGCACCAGCCAGTGGGAAAATGCATTTGGAGAGAAACATCAACAACCCCTGTGAGGCATAAACTCAGAGAAACACCTGAGGATCAGCCTAAAGCCTGACACCCAGACTCTGCCCACGGAAAGTTATAACACGGGTCAGGAGTCCTGACAAGTGTAGACCAAGAGACTCCAATGCTCCTTTTCAGCAAAAGGCTTCACACCATGGCCATACCCACCGAGTGAGGCCCCTGTGAACTTCGTATTCAAAAGCTGAGCTGTGTCTGAGCTCCACCATCACTCCTAGTGGAACATGCACATGGTCCTCCCTGGGCTTGGTACTAAGATGGGTTTTCCTCTTATCATTTCTAGCTTTAAAAAAAAGAAAATAAGATTCCGGCATTTGTGTATTTAGCTTTATTCATCCTTACCGAAAGATATTTTCCCACTTATTTAAAAAAAAAAATAGAAGTGAGCAGGCGAGGCAGGGAATTATTGGGCTCCATTAAGTAGTTGCCTCCTGCAGGCATGAATCCAGGTTGCAACTGAGGTACATGCCCTTGATTGTTGTTGGTATCACTGGGAGGAATTGACCTCCAGGCCAAATGGCTGTATCAGCAGCATCTACACCAGCAGATCTTCTGGGCTGGAGATAGTCTCATAGGACCAGACTTGCAAATTTTCAAAAGTCTCTGTGCTCAGCTTGGATGGAGTCTCAGGGCTGAGCAGAAAGTCTTGGCTTTCCATCATCCCTGCCCTTGCACGCCCACCTCCAGACCTCTCCCTTTTGCGGATCCCCTGAATTTCCGCCTGACAGTCCCTATTCACCCCATAAAAGTGTGGGTCCCCAGTGGTTCACCTGGAACTGCGGTTCAGTGCAGTCGGAACTGGGGTTCAGTGCAGTCAGGAGCTTCTTATTCTCTTCCACTACGGAAAGCCAGCAGGAACCTCCACAGTCAGTCTTCTCTGTTCGCAGTCAAGATTGCAAGCCTCAAGATCCCTGCCAGTTGAGGCTCCCCTAAGTCTCTGAGTGTCCGTGTGTCTTTCTCTCTACCTGACAGTTCAGACTCCCCAGTATGAGCCTAGGTCCATGGGATTTCATCTGGAACTGGGATTCAGTGCAGTTGGGAGTTTCCTTCTCCTTCCCACCAGAAAAAGCCAGCCAGGCACTCAGCCACCCTTCATCGCTGCGTGTGTGTCTTCATACATCAGCCCTTTGCAAATCCTCTGATTCTCTGTTAACTCTTGTCTTTCCTTCTAGTTGTAGAATTTTCACTCAGCCAGCTTTCCTATGGTTCTGGATGCTGTCCATTCAGTCTTTTAGTTGTAGTTTTGAAATTGTTGTGCAAGGCAGCAGTTAGGTGCTTACCTATACTGCCATCTTGGTTTCTGTCCCCTTTTCCAATTTTCAAAGTGGAGGCTTATATGATTGATTTAAAGATATTTATTCTTTTCTAACATAAGCATTTAATGTTATACATTTCCCTCTAAGCACTGCCCTCGCAGCATCTCACAAAATGTGATATTTTGTAATTTCATTTTCTTCCAGTTTTGAAATACATTTTCTCTTAATTTAGAATTCTATGTTGGTGTCCCTTCAATGCTCCTTCAGCTCTTTAGAATAACCAATCCATTGTCTTCTGGTTTTGGGAGTTTATAATGTGACCTTTGATGTTTCTATTAATCTTGTTCCTTGACTCATGTGTGCTTCTTTTCTTTGCTGCCCTTAGGCATTTTATCTTTTTCTCGAGTTTGCCTGCATTTAATGTTGTTTATTTTCATTCTTCCTGGGGTATTTTGGTGTCCTTAGATCTCTTTATAGTTTACATCAAATTCTGAAAAACTATTTGCCATAATTTCTTCAAACATTTTACTTGGGGCCCTCTCTCTCCTCTTTCTGGGATTCCAATTACATGTATATAGATTTGACTGCTAAATTGTCTCTTGCATTCCTGACATGATTACTTTTTGGAAAATTAATTCTGTGTTCCATTTTGGGATTTTCCATTACACTTCTTTAAGTTTACTTATGTTTAATCTTTAGTATTAGTCTTATTTCCTGTATTTTTCATTTCCTACTTTGTTATTATAATTTCTGCAGAAATTCAAAATATAGGGCAGTACTTCTAAATTCTTTCTGTGAGATTAAAGCTCTCATGTGTTTCATCCACCAGAAGCTTCTGACAAAAGACTGTCCCTTTGCTAGCACAGCCGAGGCTATTGATTGCTGGGGCTACAATAACCTTTCTCTGGTCACAGCCCAATGACGTCCCCATGGCCTCCTTAAAATGGCCATGTCTCCTGGAGGAGACCAAAGGGAACATTAAGGGCTCCTTCTGACTGATCAGTGGGGCAGAGAAGTAAGTGATTTCCTCTATCTAAGGGGTGGTGTGAAAGGAAATATAAGGCATAGAGGACAGGGGCAGTAAGTGCTTGAGGATAATGTTTACTCCTAGAGAATAAAGCCACTAAACAGATCTTCAGAGACTATACCAACCCCCATCCCCCACATCCCAGCTCCCTGAACTTGTCCTTATGCTCTGTGGTTCTCAGCACCCTCTGGTGTCCTGAGCATCCTCAGGCAGCCCAGCCCTGCTGCCTCTTTCAGGGAGGTTTGTGTCTGGGCTCACACTGACTTCCCCTCACTGTGGGTCCTGCACAATAATACACAGCTGTGTCCTTGGTGGTCATGGAGCTCAGCTGCAGAGAGAACTGGTTCTTGGATGTGTCTCTGGAGATGGAGGTTCGGCTCTTGAGGGAGGGGCTGTAGTTAGTGTTCCCATCACTACATATGCGCCCCATCCACTCCAGCCCCTTCCCCAGGGACTGGCGGACCCAGCTCCAGCAAGAAGTACTGGTGATGGAGTAACCAGAGACAGTGCAGGTGAGGGAGAGGGACTCCAAGGGCATCACCAGTCCTGGGCCCCACTCCTGCAGCTGCACCTGGGACAGGACACCTGGGACAGAGAGATCACAGTGAGTCCTGGGCTCAGATGCAGGGTCCCCATCTCCTCATGTCTAAACCTGAGTCACTCACATCTGGGAACTGACACCAGAAAGAGGAAGAGCCACATGGGAGTCATGTCCTTCAGGTGAAATCCTCATCCCCCAGAAAGTATTCTCCAGGGTGAGGAGATGCTGAATTTAAATGGACTCCCACTGTGTGTGTGTGTCTAGTGCCATGTGGGCATTTGCATATGGAAGGTTTCTGCACATACAAAGGGCAAGAGGTGAGGGAGGTCCTGGTCTCTGTGGCTTCTCCTGGAAGGAGGTGCTGACTGTGCCCTCAGAGAATCAGGCCCTCCTTGGGGGTCACTGTGCTCAGGACCTCTTCTTCCACAGCAGGAGATGTGCTACAGGAGGTGGTCAGGAAGAATGATGTGAGAAAAATCAGTGACTCCTTAGGGATAAAATCAATGTGCTTCTTCCTCAAGGATATATATATATATATATATATATATATATATATATATATATGTGTGTGTGTGTGTGTGTGTGTGTGTGTGTGTGTGTATATCTTTTTCATTATCCTTTGAGAATATTTTCATTGATTTTTAGAGGGAAAGAAAAGGAGAGTGGGAGAAACATGGATGTGAGAAAAACATTTTTATGAGTTAGTTGCCTCTCATATGAGATTCTATAGAGAATCAAACTTGAAATGTTTTATTTATTTATTTAAGTATATTTTTATCAATGTCAGAGAGGAAGGGAGAAGGAGAGAGAGAGATAAAGACATCAGTGATGACAGATGATCATCATTGGCTGCCTCTTGCATGCCCCACACAAGGGATGTTTCCTGGATCCTGGGCATGTGCCCTGACTGGGAATCAAACAGTGAACTCCTAGTTCATAGGTCAATGCTCAACCCATGAGCCACACAGGCTAGGATTAGGATTGCACTTTTAGGATTCAGAGCTCCCTGTGTACCTGGGCTCTGTTAATCAGAACGTTGGCAACTTTATAGGTGATCAGGCACTATTACAGAAAACCAGAGAAGAACCAAGCAACACTTAGAGAGAAGGTGTTACAGTCATTATTGTTGTTGTTGTTGTTGTTATTATTATTATTATTATTATTATTATGTGTGGACCCAGATGAAAATGTCTCTCAAATTCTGGGCCCAAACATGAAGGAACTTTTCCTCTCTATATGTTTTTACCTTCTTTGTCTCCCAAATATGGGATGTTTCTGGTCCCCTTTGCAAGTTCTTAAAGAGCCCCTATGTGCTAGGGCTTTGAGACCTCAACCAAAGCTTTGGCCTGGTGCCAGCACTGATAACTTCATCTGGGTAAGGTTTAATGGCCTCTCTGAAGTGGGAGTAGTCTTATTTTCCTTATTATTTAAGCAAGCAAGCATTTACAGAAGCCAAAATAGCAGGGTTAAAATTCCAAACAGCAGTTTTTATAATAAGATGGATGCTTCATTCCCCTCTAGTTTTATGTACATAAGTCAAATCATTGACTCTTTTGAGTCATTGTTAGGGAGGGAGTTATATTGACCCTTGAGCACCATAAGCTTAATAGAATTAATTCTTTGCTGAATAAAGACAATGGGACTGTTTATAAGATAAGGGCCCAGAATGAAGGCCAGAAATAATCTCTAGAGTAGTGGTTCTCAACCTTTCTAGTGCCGCAACTCTTTAATACAGTTCCTCATGTTTTGATGACCCCCCACCCATAAAATTATTTTTGCTGCTACTTCATAAATGGAATTTTGCTACTGTTATGAATCATAATGTAAATATCTGTGTTTTCCCATGTACTTAGGCAACCCTGCTGGCTGTTCTTAACCTGTGACCCACAGGTTGATAACTACTGCTGTAGAGCCTAAGCTCTACATTGGAAAACACAGATATTTATATTATGATTCATTATCAGTAGCAAAATTACAGTTATGAAGTGGCAACGAAAATAATTTTATGATTGTGGGGTCACCACAACATGAGGAACCATATTAAAGGGTTGTGGCAGTAGAAAGGTTGAAAACCACTGCTTTAGAGGGTCTGAAGAATCATGGACTGTCTATTTTGTCTGGTTGTCTTAAGCCAGGTATGAGGAAAACACATCAGAATCCCATAGATCTTGATTGACATGGAGGTGGTCCTTTCCTCAGGTAGGAGCCAGTCCTTAGGAGGCAAATTGCTTTACCAAAACAGATTCACCATGGTGGAAGGGATGAACCTTATCAGAAGTTGGTACAGGCAGAGTATCACAGACGTGCTTCTGGAGTGCTTCCTTAGTAGACTCTAAAGCCTGTAGCAAGTAGAGTAAAGGTTGGTTATGGATTTCAGCTGTTCTAGATTTGTAGGTCAATGTCTGGAAGAATCACTATAATCTGCAAGCAGAGCAGTGTGCAGCCAGTAAAAATCAATAAAACCTATGTCTCCCAGCTTCCTAATTAACTGCCAACACCCCTCCCTCCTGTGTCCCCCAAACCAGGGCCCATTGCTTGTCTCCCTCTCCTATTGTGAGTGACAGGAGGACAATTCCTACAGAGGGGAGAAATAGAAACAGAGGGTGTTTCAGAGAAAACTATAGACTACTGTTGTAGTAGTCCTTCTTCCTGGAGGCAAGAGTCCGATCTTTGGAAAAAATGACTTTGTCGGCCTGAAAAGATAGACATGAGGGAAATTTCTTTCAGACTACAAGCTTGGGGGGCTTCTTGAAAGAAAAGATCTTTAATCCAGTTACATATACTATCAGAATCAGGATGAGGAAGGAAGGGAAAGACCAGGTTATGTCCTCTATGAAGATACTAATAAATAAGTGAAAACGGAAAATCAAACAAAACACATAACCATGAAGACAACAGACTACACAAGACACACAACCAGGCTTAACGGGTTCCACTAATAGTTAATAATAATTTCAGCTTTAGTTCCACCTCAGGTGGCTCACATTGAACTATGATGTCACACGCTGGGAGAGGGCCTGTAAATCTCTCAGCCCTGTGGAACTAACTGTAAGCCATGGCCCTAGAAGTCTCTGTCCACTAAAAGAGATAAGAAAAGCCATGAATAAAAGTTCTTTGTTCTTTGAAATTTCACAAATTTATACCTTTAAATTAACCCTAGAACTTCAAATTTTCAATATAATACAGCTAATTCACAAATCAAAGCAAACTGAAACCCTTACTTATATAAACATACACAGATTTTTTTTTTAGGTAAGTGGGCTGATTCCCTCTCTGACAGAGCAAAAGACTCTGAGAAAAAGAATTCTCACAGCTGCTAGAGACTTTTGCATTCAGCCCATCTTTAAGTAAATTAAACAATAAAAAGAGATAACAAATACTCTCATGTGTATAGCCAGAAGGCACAATGTAGCTTTTGCTTCACACAGATCAGTAAATGAGCAGGTAATTATGCAAAGATAGACAAACATCCATACTCACACTCTCTCAATAGACTAGCACAGACTGGAGCTGAACAGATAAATGAAACAATGCCCAACTCCACAGACGGGCTTGGGAGCACTCCTGGCACCCATGCCCCAGAACAGAATTCTCCACCAACATCTTGGTGAGAACCTACCAGAGGAGTTAAGACTGCATCTAGTTCCCTTTCTCAATAGCAAATTGGCTAGTCCCACACAAAGAAACCAAAGGGCGAACTCATGCTTCCTTAATCAAATCTGAATTCACTCACCTCCAGAGTCCCACATTTATATACCAGAGAGTCCCAGTTTTTTACTTCTACCAGGTATTTACCCAGAGGTTAGACAGTCCACCTGATTCCTGATTAACTTGCCTGAGGAAGTCCTTGACTTTCATGGAAGTGATCAAGCTCTCCATTTCACTCACTTAGAGTGGGCCTCACTGATAAAGTCCCCTACCTTACTGATTCTGTCCACAGGTCCAGAAGTATGCATCCACTCTCTCCAGATGCCATCCGGGTCCTGAGCTGAGGTCCGGGAGGGCCCTGAGTCCCCCAGTACAATTCTGCTAAACCAGCAGAGTGGCGCCTCCCACAGGCCTATCCAGCTCCCCTGAACCCCAAATCTGGCCCATTCACTGGAGGCCAAAAGGCAAAGCATGGTTATTTCTCGGTATTTCAGGGAACCATTAATGTTACAGAAAACTGGAGAAGAACCAGGCAAAACTTAGAAAGATGGAATTACAGTTATTATTATTATGTGAGGGCCCAGAGGAAAATGTCTTTAGAATTCTGGGTGAATTCACAAAGAAAGTTTCCTGTATTTATACCTTTTTACCTCTTTATCTCCTACATATTGGATTCTGTTCTGGCCCCCTTTGCAAGTTCTTAAAGAGCCCCTATGTGCTGGGGCTTTGAGACCTCAACCAAAGCCTTGGCCTGGTGCCCGCACTGATAACTTCATCTGGGTAAGGTTTAATAGCCTCTCTGAAGTGAGCGTAGTCTTATTTTCCTTATTACTTAATCAAGCAAGCATTTACAGAAGCCAAAATAGCAGGGATAAAATATTCAAACAGCAGTTTTTATAATCAGATGGATGCTTCAGCACCAGCACTTCCCTTACTGTCCTCTGATTCCAGTGGCCATTGGCTTGTCCACCATGATGCTCTGCAGCTCAGGGGCCCCTAGAGGTTCCCTCAGCACAGGTGTGAGCTGTTGGAGGTGCTCTGAGCTCAGTGCTCAGCTCTGTCTTCACCTGACACAGGTAGGGCCGCCACAGCCTGACATCACACGTGGGCACTGCACATGGGCTCAGCAAGGCATCTGAGTCCAGTTTCAGCCACCTAAGTGGCTCTGGCCCTGCCACCTCAGGGAGGGCCTGGCACAGGAGATGGTTATGAGGGATGGTGTGGGGTGCATTTAAGGCAAAACCTACCAGGCGGGAAGGAGAGGGTAGATTGCAGCCAAATGGGACGTCCTGTACAGGCCCAATGGGGTGAGAATGTGTGTGGCAGAGGACAGAGGGTGAGATGGGTGCATACATGTCTTCCTTCAGCAGGTTCTCAGTGATAACATAAAAATATAATTCAGACCCGTAAAGAATTTTTGTGAATTTATTTGAGCCAAACTGTTGACATATGCCACGAAGCAGAACCTCAATGAATTGAGATAATGCTCCAGATAATGGAGGGTTACATCTGTCTTTGTACACAGCAATCAAAAGAAAGGGACATAGGAGAGTTACATGAAATTCATTGTAATTTCCTCCCTGCAGGACACCCTGAGAGCTGGGTTCATCTCCCAGGTTCATGGAGGAGCAGCGCCCGCAGGGTCAGACCTTAAATCCATGTGCAGCCATGTCAGTGAGAGGCAAGTGGCTAACTGCCCCCTCAAGGCTCTTCTGAGGGCAGATTGAGGGGCTGATCACCCTCAGGTGAGATTTGGGGCCTGGACTCTGAGTTTTCCCCTCAGCACTGTGGGGGAGGGTGGGGAACATCGCCCTCAGTGAGGGGTCAGGAATCCCTAGAATGTTTTCCTTGTCAACCCAGAGAGCAACCATCAGGGACCTGGTGACAGGAAGGGTGCAGAAGAGCAGTCACCAGATCTGAAACACAGTCACTTCCTACTTTTTTTGCCCCCAGAGAATCTAATTAAAGACACAAAGAAGGAAGCAGGATCTGCCCCTGGAGAGAAGAAAGCATTGACCCCAATAGGAAGTCTGCACAATTCCTCCAGGGACAGCTTCTGAGCTGGGACACTGGATTTGCTGGTCCTGCGCGCCCCCTGGTGTCCGGGATGCTCCCTGCAGCCCAGCGCTGCTGCCTCGCTCAGGGAAGTTTGTGTCTGGACTCACACTGACTTCCCCTCACTGTGTCTATTCTGTACAATAATACACGGCCGTTTCCTCAGCTCTCAGGCTGTTCATTTGCAAATACACTGTGTTCCAGGAGTTGTCCTTGGAGATGGTGAATCTGCCCTTTACAGCACTGGCATAGTTTGTGATTTTTCCATCAGGTTCAATTTTTCCAAGCCACTCCAGCCCCCTCCCTGGAGCCTGGCGGATCCAGTGCATCCAGTAGCTACTGAAGCTGAATCCAGAGGCTGCACAGGAGAGTCTCAGAGACCCCCCCAGGCCGCACCAAGCCTCCCCCAGACTCCACCACCTGCACCTCACACTGGACACCTGCAAACACAGAGACACAAGGGGACTTAGCATCACATGGAAGCACACACAGGCCCAGTCACAGGTCTCAGTGCTCCCCTCTCCTGAGAATGACCTTGAAAAATGATCAAGAGGAAAATGCAGGTTGGCACCAAGTCCATGGTGGACCCGCTGGGATCCTGTCTCAGGCACGTGGGTTCTGGGTGTCTCCCCAGTATGTGGGTCTGGGCCCTCTTTTATGAGCAGGAGGGAAGCCCCATTTGCATGGAGTCTGCATATAAGGTTGCAGGTGGGACCCTGGGCTGCATGCCTGACCTTGTCATCCTAGGGGAGGCCCCAGATGGAAAGGACTTAAGAATGCTGGCCATAAGGGGTCCAGTCCTAACTCAGCCTTCCACCCTCCTTTTCCATGACCCTGTCATCCTGACCCCATTCCTTTGGATGCAGCTTCCAGGATTGAGGGTCCTCAATCCTTGGGTTTTACTGAGGACCCAGGATGCTGCCCCAGGATGTACTGAGAATGGGCTTCCTCTTGCTCTCCTTCATCGCCGTGGGCCATTTTGCTTTCTGGGGTTTGGGCATGAGACGTTGCATTGGAATGTTACTTTTATTTTGAGACTAAAAATCATATTCATCGTTTTCCACAATCAGCTCTTCCATAAAACTCTCACATGGACATGTGATGAGGCAGGAGAGGCTGGGCTGGACACTGTGACTAAAGCCTCTCAGCCAGCTCCCTTCCTAAAACCACACAATTCTCTGAATTTCCCTGCTGTTCAAGTGCAAAAGTCCTGTTTTCCAGCCACTCAAATTGGTAAAAGTTTCTTCATTCACATTTGGAGGCCTTGCTGGTGTCTCTCAGTAGTTAGAATGTTGGACCAGGCACAAAGGGTCTCAGGTTTGATTCCTGGTCAAGGGCACATGCCTGGGTTTCAAGTTCTCTCTTAGCCCCTGGTCAGGGACACTGGAGAGGCAGTTAATCCATGTGCCTCTCTCACATAGATGTTTCTCTCTCTTTTCCTTCCTCCTTTTCTCTCTCTCTCTCTCTCCCTACCTCCTTCTTATTCTCTCTATGAAAAGCAATGGAAAACATATCTTCGGGTGAAAATAAAAAATAAAAAAGGAACACATTGCCTTTGGGAAGAAAACCCTGGGTGGAAATGGAGGCACCAAGTTGTCCTCGGGGGCAGGTGAGCGCCTCCCTTCTCAGGGGCAGAGGGGCCTCCTGCAGTTCAGTCCTCGGCTCTTCTTCTGGGGGCAGTTCTGTCCCACAAACTCTCCCTTTGCCCCATGCAGCAGAGGCCCCGGCCAGCTCAGCTGGACTAACTGTAAGTAAGGCCTCTATGGCCCCACTCACTTTACTCAAGAGAAGACCATGTCCACCCCAGGTCTGAGAGAGCTACCTACTCCAAACCAGGGGGTTCTTGTGTGGAGAGGGGAGACCTGTCCTGTGGACACATCATGAGCCCATTGCTCAGCTGCACTAGGTAAGGCTTTTCCATGAACTGCATCAGCCACCTACACTGGGCTGATGGATGAGAGGTGCAGGACTGCTGCCTCATCCCAACACCATGCTCTCCACTCAGCCTCAGACCCAGCTCACACTCCTCAGGCTGCTGGTTCAGAGACCTGGGTCCTGGTTTAATAGAAACACAGAGATGAGGGGTGTTCAGGCTACGAAAGGTAGGGGTGGGAGTCAGTGTGCAATGGGGTGGGCTTCTCCTGGCTGCAATCAAAATGCTTTGGAAGTGGGCACAGGCAGGTGAGGGCTGCACAGCACAGCGAATGTGCCAAATGCCACCGACTGTGCACTTTGTGGACGAAACAAGGTGACAGGTGACCAGGACTGACAGTCCCCTCACAGGATGATCTGGTCAGAATCCCTATCTGGGCTGTCATGGGGGAAGCACCCCCAGGCCATAGCTTTATAGGGAAAGGATTCTCTTTGCCTAAATCAGGCCCTGCGCATGGTTCTTTACCATGAGTACAACCTTTCTTTGAAACAAGCCATTCCCGCCCCCATGGAGCACTCTTGTTAAATCCTGAGATCCAATCCTGCCTGCTTCCTCCCACCTCCATGCAGCCTTCCTTCCTCCCTCCTCAATCCCAAATGTGCCAGAGAAGCTTTGGGAGCAACTCTGACCCTGGCGTTCTCAGGGCATCTGAGGTTCTGCTTTCTTGCAACTTTCGCAGGTTCAGCTCAGATAAACTCTTAAAAACTTCTCCTCAGGTTTAGGCATGTGAATCTCAATTACTTCTACACGGTTCACTTAAGTTGTGGACTTTATGCCAATTCAACAGACAAGGGGAACCTGGAAAAGTGTTCACAGGGGGAGACGGGCACAGCTGGCAGTGCCTCGTTCCTAAGGAAGGAACCTTACTTCCATGACAAGGACAGCAAAGGTGTTTTCCCTCCAACACACAGGAACCCTTTAGTCCTCATCCTGGCGAGGTCGCAGGTTTTCAGTAATTGTGTGCACTTCCCTCTCCACACAGGGAAGAAACAGGTATGAACAGATGTTGTAAATGAAGAGAAGACAATTCCTTGATTTAAGAAAAGTCTGAATATGGAGAGAATGTGTTATAAGGTATTGTTGGAGCCAAACTGACAACATTTGAGGAGGAATACCTGAAATGCACGAGAATAATGATTTGCAGCTATGTGTGTGCATTTGAAGTTTGGGAGGGAAGGTGAGGAAGGAGACAGGGAAGAGGGAGAGAGCCAGGAGAGGGGGAGGACTGGGTGCCAAGACAAGTTACCAGGAGGTGCGCTCCTGAGGGTGGTCATGCTGGTGTTACAGGTGTGTGAACCCAGAAGCACAGGGACCATAGACGGGGATGCTCAAGGCCAAGAGGAGCCTTTTAGTGAAGAAGTCATAGGCCTGGGGCAAGCCAATCCCCAGGGCTGCCAGGTAGGAATGTGTAACCGGAGCCTCCTGTGAGATTCCTGTCAGTCACTGGATTATGTCATAATAAAGAAAGAGCCCCTTTATGATCACAAATATAATCCCTAAAGCTAGACATAGAATCCAGCTTTCTGTGAGCTCTGTTGCTTGGAGCAAAACTATTTTAAGGCAGAGCAGAAAATGTTATTCCTGCTGAACTCTCCACCTTGTGTCCAGAGCGGCCCCTGCTGCCTCCCGCAGGGAGATTTGTGTCTGGGCTCACCCTGTCTTCCCCTCCCTGTGCCCCTTGCACAGTAATACACAGCCTTGTCTTGCTGGTCACAGACCTCAGCTGCAGGGAGAACTGGTTCTTGGACGTGTCAGGGTCGATGACTAACTGACTCTGGAGAGATGGCACCTACTGTCTGTTCCACTGGGACCTGAAGTAGGTCCTTCCCAGCCACTGGAGCCCTTCCCTTGAGGACTGCCTGATGCAGTCCCAAGTGGCACTGTTGCTGGAGACACTGTCCCCAGAGATAGCACAGCTGAGGGACAGGGTCTGCAAGGGCCGCACCACCGTGGAGCCCGACTCCTGCAGCTGCACCTAGGACAGGACACCTGGGACAAAGGGAAGCAACAAAGTTAATCAGTCCACGTATCTGTGAACATGGCTGTGATTCGCCAGGTCCCCAGAGACTGACCCCAGGGGAGCCCCAGCACGGGAAGGAAGACGAGGAAGGAGACTGCCATGTCCATGGGTCAGCCAGACTCAGTAGGCTGTGCAGCCCCAGTGGGGCTGTATTTACACAGGAAGCCAAACCTGGCACTTGCCTTAGCATCGCTCACTGATATAAGGATGCGGGTGCACAACCCACTGAGGCACAGACCCCAGTTCTGCAGCCAGATTTCTCCAGGACGATGTCCTTGGGCAAGTGGGACCCAAGGTAGGTGACACAGGGTGCTCAGAGGTGGACCCTGGGTGTGGGTGTTGTGGACCTTACACCAATTCCAGAGCCTGTTCACCCACATTAAATGATTGGATTTCATGCCATTCATTCATCCATCTATTCCACCAACACTTGGGGCTTGTGACATACCACCATTCCGGTAGGCAACAAGGACAAATCAGTGAAAAAGACAGAGGCCCTGTCCCCGTGTTGTGGGGACGCATGCCAGTTGCTTGTGTTTTATCACAATTCAGGGGGCAAGACAAGATGCCTAATGAGCCAGTTAGTTTACAGTCATCTTTATTGTGGGCAGGTTCAGAGCAGATTACCTCTGTCACATTCTGAGAAAACACAGGAGGGAGTATTTCCTTTTCATATCTTCTAGTTTTTTGTATAAGACAACTTGTAACCTTGAGCACTTACCTTATCTATATAGATACCTGCATCCTTGGATGAACAAACACTTGACAGAATATGTGAGTTCGTATCAGCCCCCTCCCCCTTAAAAAAATATATATATATATTTTATTGATTTTATTACAAAGAGGAAGAGAGAGGGAGAGAAGGATAGAGAGTTAGAAACATCAATCACTGCCTCCTGCACACCACCCACTGGAGATGTGCCCACAACCTTGACCAGAATCGAACCTGGGACCCTTCACTCCACAGGCCAATTCTCTATCCACTGAGCCAAACCATTTTTAGCTATCTGCCCCTTTAGATGGCTAGCTTGCAAGGTCAGACAGGTAAGTTTATCTTTTTCTATTATTTGAACTAAAAACAAAGCCATTTTATACAATAAGAGACTGTCTTAAAGTGACAGAGTTTACAGTGACAGAGTTTACAGGACTAGGGACTGTCTGACAATCACCGAGAATTTCCAACAGCAGTTTTATCCAACATGGAGGTAACTATGCTTCACTTGTGTGTCAGACACACACCATGTGGCCCTCAGAGTTGGGCAGCTAGAGAGCCTGGGAGCAGAGGGTGCAGGTGAGGGTCGTCAGCCCAGGGGACTGACGAGGGAAGGACATAGACCTTTGCTTGCATTTTGCCTCCTGATAGGTGCCCTCATCCTGAGCACAGGGAGTTGGGAACTAGGGGGCATCTCTGCAGGGAGCAGGGGCAGGAGCAGCCAAGACACCAAATGGCCCACGTGGGTGCACCGAAGCTCTTCCTTCTAAAGTGACCCCCGTGGTTAGTCTGAAAACAGCAATGGCTCCTGCCCTGGCTGGGTTGCCCAGTGGATAGGGTTTTGGCCTGGAGAATGAAAGGTCTCAGGATTGATTCTGATCAAAGGCACGCACCTCTGCTGCAGGTTCCAAGCCTTGGTTGGGGTGTGCAAGGAGGCAACCGATTGATGTCTCTGTCTCTTCCTCTCCCTTGCACTCTCTCTAGACATCAATGAAAAAATACGCTCAGTGAGGATTAACAAAAAATGTTTTAAAAAATAAATAAAAGAATGATGGCTTCTGACAGGAGTCACAGAGGTGAGTTTCTGCTTGGGGAGTTTCCCAGTGCAGGAAAATAGGCCTCTGAGCTCCACCCCAGCATGGTCAACTTTATTGGAAAGTGTTACTGAGTGTCTGCAGGCAAAGGGAGTGCGGAAGGAGGGAAGAGGCTATAAGAACAGAGAACTGTGCACTTGAGCCAGGATGCACAGCCTCAGCTAGCCAGGGTGAGGTGGAGACAACTAGAAAAAGCCTCAGCCCATTGTAAATTGCTCCCAAAGGAGCCTGAGGCCACTCCTGAGGAAACTATGAAGCCCATAGCACTCAGCCACTGAGGAGCCTGGGGTGGACTCTACCCTGATACCAGAGCCCATAGCAGGAATTCTTCCTGGATCTTCTCTCAGGAATCAAACAATGAAGTCTTCAACCAGACGTGTTCAAACGAGGCAGGAGGAGGGGATAAATAGCCTGTGATCACTGCTCCGTGTGTGCCTGCACAAGCAGACAGCACTCTTGCAAGAACATAGGAAAAGTCTCCTTTTCACCATCCTTCTGTCTCTGTCCGTTGTTTGAATTCAAAAAGGTGAGCGTTTCTCACATGCTTTGCCCCTAGCTCAGGGCCTCCTCTGCCTACCCTGTGGGCTTGACCTCACATACTTGCTGACTTCCCCACCATTGGCTGCATCCCTGGGGTGGGCAGGAGACTTCACCCCTTCTCAGCACAACCAAGAGCCCTGAAGGTGGGCTCATTGCTGTGGGACCTCTGTCTCCTGCTGGTTCCTGGGCACAGCTGGGGGCTGGGAGAGGAGGACATCGAGGTGGGGTCTCCAGGCTGCTCAATCTGTGGGTGGAGAGAGGGCACCTGAAGGTCACAGCAGCTCCTGCCTGTGACCTGTGTAGGGCTCCCTTTCAGGCCGGAAGCTGCAGAGAGACCTGTGGGATGGCTTTGGGAACCTGCCCAAAGCAGCTCCTCCAACCTACACCTGCCACCATGAAGGTGCAGCCCTCTGACGAGAGGCCTCAGGAAGCACCCTGTGAGGATAGGAGTTTCTGAATGTGGACAGGAGTGGCCCCTCCAGCCTCCCTGGTGGGGACAGAGGGCCAGTGGGTGGGGAGCAGAGTCTCCCCTGATAGGCAAGTGCAGTGCCCTCGTCCCACCCTCTTGGGGGTTTTCCTGATTCAATTTGCAGGAGACAGGCCTCTGAGGTCCACCTGCATCTCAGTGAGCTTTTAGAAAAGAGTCAGCCTGTGGCCAGTGGGTTACTGAAGTTCCAGGGCAGACAGGATTGGGGGTTGGGGGGGCAGGGTGAAGGGAAGAGGAGAGGGCTATGCACGTGACCAGCAGCACTGTCCCAATTATGCCCAGATTAATTAATTATCTGTCTCGGTTTAGTGGGACAAACTCACGTGACCAGGAGTCAGCAATAACGGCCCTGGTGCTTCAATGTCTAGACAGCTGAGCTGAACTGGAACACATGACACACAAGATAGAATTAATATGCTATCACACAGGGTATATTTACCTATTCCTAGTGGGTCCTGGGCTCCAGCAAAGGCCACCCGGAGATGCATACTGAAGGACAGATGACAACGGTGGAGACAGACAGGTGGCTGCAATTGGTTCAGGCTCACACAGCAGAGCAGTCAGGCAGGGGCTCGTCTCATGAAGGATATTGAGTCCTCCTCCTCTTATCAGACAGAGATGTCGACGGAAGAAGGTCCAGTGTTTATATAGTTGGTAGTAACAACATGTGTCTTTTCAGTGTTGGCCAGACCACGTGCCTTAAACTAGGAGCAGGGCGTTCACACTTTAAGTGCTCACGACGTTCACATCACGATAGCGAGGCGTTCACCATGTTTATAACATTTTGGAAGTTACAGGGTACTGGGGTCTTCACCCAGCAAACATTTCACACAATAACCATTTCCCACATTAGAGCAGTTTCCTTATGAGCATCCTATATAATAAAAGAGTAATATGCAAATTGACCATCACTCCAACACACAAGATGGTTGCCCCCATGTGGTCAAAGATGGCTGCCACAAGATGGCCAGTAGAGGAGGGCAGTTTGGAGGGACCGGGCTGCAGGGGAGGGCAGTTGGGGTTGACTAGGCTGCAGGCGAGGGCAGTTAGGGGCAATCAGGCTGGCAAGGGAGTGGTTATGGGGTGATCAGGCTGGCAGGCAGAAGTGGTTAGTGGCAATCAGGAAGGGAGGCAGGTGATCATTTGGGAGCCATCAGTCCTGCATTGTGAGAGAGATCAGGCCTAAATGGGCAGTGTGGCATCCCTTGAGGGGGGCCCAAATTAGAGAGGTGAAGGCTGGGCTGAGGGACAACCCCCCATCCCCACATGAATTTCATAAGCTGGGCTTCTAGTAGCATTCTAACAAGCACATTTCCCAAGAGGGTCCCCTGCCCAAAGGAGCTGGAGACACTAGGAAAGCCCTCGTCCATGTTTCAAACAGCCCAATAGGAGACAGCAGGGCCTAGGGAAAGAGCCTGAGAGGAGTGAAGCCCTACAGCCCTACAGCCCTTAGCCAATAAGAAACGAGGAGGGACCTCTCCAATGGATTAAGTTTCCTGTGGTCCCTGCTTTGTGCCTGCCACCAACAGACACCACCTTGAGGACCTGTGGGCCCTGCTTCCTGCCCCAAGTCCGCTATTTGGATTTGCACAGATGAGCATGTCTCAGGGCTCTGAGGTCTGACTGTGGCCCAGAAGGAGGAGGCCCTGTCCCACCACCGGATTTTCCTTTTCAGCCCCATCCGAGTCCCCGGGTGTGCATATGTGTGGGAGTGGGGGTCGAAGGAGGCTCCCTGCCAGGAGGGTGAGAACTGAGGCCTGGAGGCCAGGCCTGAAGAGCTGACCTCGCTGGGCTCTGGGCGGTTCCCAGGAAGGATGGGGTGGGGACAGCCCAGTTAATAAGGGAGAGAGAGGCCCACCTCCAGGGAGTGTGGCCTGAGGACCGGCCCCAGGGGTCCGCCAGGGACTGGGCAGCTTTGGGAACTGGAGAGGGTCCTGGCTGGCGAAAGTTCTGTGGGGATGTCACCCGCAGGGGCAGCTCTGGGAGCCCTGAGGCTGCAGGGAGGAAGCCCAGGTTTCTATTCAGAGATAACGTCATTATTTTCATGGAAAATCCTAAAGAATCTGCAAAGATAGTCCGGACAAGAATTGGTGCATAAGCACCAGCCAGCAGGAAAATGCATTTAGACAGAAAAGCATCAATAACCCCTGCAAGGCATAAACACAGAGAAACACCTGAGGATCAGCCTAAAGCCTGATCCCCAGGCTCTGCCCACGGAAAGTGATAATGAAACAGGAAATTTAGGGGAATATAGGCAGATTTAGGGAGGTTTTACAATTGGGGCCCATGGAAAAAACATAGGGTGCAGACTGGGAGTGAGAGGGCAGGGCAGGGTGAGGCTAACTCCTGATTAGAATCCTGACTCCTTGTTGGGCAGGGCAGAACTATCCTCCATTTTGTGTAACTGGACCCTATCCCTCAACCAACCAATCAAGGTCAGCCGAAGCAGTGACATCACCACCAGCGTAAAACCCCTGGACTGGTCAAAGTTCGTGCTCTCCTTTGCCAGGCTGTTGGCATGAGTGGGACAGAGCCCATGTTAATTTCATCAGACTTGGATCCCTGCTGGTCTTTGGGGATCACAGAATCTCGGTACAACATTTGGGGTTTCACCCAGGATTTTTGTGGGAGATCCCCAAGACCCTGAGGGACCCCAAATTCGGAGAGCATCATTGGCCTTGGTGAGTGTCTGTGTGCCTGGGTAATCTAGGTACAATAGGAGTAGGTATATATCCATGAGACCAGGGAACTGGAAGTTGCCAAAAAAAGGTCTACATTTACAAAATGAAGAAGGAAGGAAGCACAGAGGGAATAAGAGGACAATGAGGAAGGAGGGCCTCCAGAGTTACTATAGTAACCAATTCAAATGGGACTATTGGCCAGTCAGAGGGGATATCAGGACATGGGAACTGCAGTCTTTATAAACCATGAAGACATGAAGTCTGTGGGACCTATCCCCCTTACACACGTGGAAGTCTGCATTTGTTTTTAAATAAATCTCCACCTTTGCTATACCACCTTCTGTTTGTGAATTCATTCTTAGACTCTGGCGGACAAAGAATTTGGGTTCCACTCAAAAATTCCGTATCCATAACATATGATCAGGAGTCCTGATATGGTGTAGACCCAGAGAAACCAACACACTTTTTCAGCAAAAGGCTTCCCACCATGGCCACCCAACACCTGAGTGTGAAATGTTTATTCAAAAACTGAGCTGGGTCTGAGCTCCATCATCACTCCGAATGGAACATGCACAATCGACCTTCCTGGGCTCCGAACTGTGGATGAAAGGAGCCACATGCTGACCTGACAGCCCATGGGATGCCTGCATGGTGGTCCTGCTAACTCAGAGACCTAAAGTCACCACAAAGATAGGTCTGACATTAAACTCTAACTAAACGCAGTGATGGTGGGCAGTTACCTCCTAGGCTGGTATCTTCCCTGACAAGGTCAACTTTTACTTTAACTGAACCCATATGTCTTTTTGCAGCTATGATAACATACCCTTGCAATTTCTGGGTAACTTGTAATTTTCCTTTTTCCAGTCTCCTTGGGACACAAGCCAATGTGCCTGGGCACCAGGACAGATACCACAAATTCCTTTATTATTATCATGTTAATTGTTCCTGCACCCACCTAAGCATGTGTCTCTTGTTTTATTTTTTATCCAATCTCTGGGGTTTCCTGGCTTTGCTTTCTCCCATCTCTCTCATCTATCACTAATGGATTTCATATAACCCACCTATGTCCCTCCTTGAATTGCATGTATATAAATAGAGATAAACCCGCCATTCTCGGGAGTGTTATCTCAATCCCTTGAGTTTCTGCATCCCGGCATTTGTGGACAGTTTGGAAGAAAGGAGCCACATGCTCACCTTGCCGGGTCAGGTGGGGCCTGTGTGTCAGTCCTAGAAACTCAGAGACCTAAAATAACCTCAAAAGATGGTCTGAAATTAAATATTTAACTACAAACAGGGTATAGTGGGAGTCATGTCCTAGGCCAATATTTTCCCTGACAAATATCAACTTAGATCTTTCCTGAGCCATTTGCCTTTTTGCCTCTAAGATAACATATCTGTGAGATGTCTGGGTAACATGTAACTTCCTTTTTACCCCAGGCCTTCCAGGGCAAAACAAATGGCACCCAGACATTCCCACATTTTTATTGTTATCAAGTTAATAGTCAACTGTTCATTACGTTAAAGTATCCTGTATCCACCTCTGTAAAAGAAGCACATGTCCAATTTCACTTTTAATCCTATCCCAGAGGTTTCCATGCTTTGCTTTATCTCACCCCCTTAATCTATCACCAATGGATTTCATTTAACCCAACTATGTCCCTATGTAACCCTCCATTCTCCGGAGCATTATCTCAATTCATTGAAGTTCTGCTTCCTGGAATATTCAGCTCAAATAAACTCACAAAAATTCTTTACAGGTTACAATGTTTTTTTTTTGTTTGTTTGTTTGTTTGTTTTTTAGGTTAAAAGTACTAAGATGGGCTTTCCTCATACCATTTCCTTCCTGTTTGTTTTATTAAAATAAGATTTCTTTATTTATTTAATTTGTTGTTTTAATCCCCAAACAGATTGGAACTTGTGAAAATGTTACAGAGAACAGGAATAAATCAAGCAATGCATGGCAAGTTTGGATTCATACTTTATTCACCAAGGTGGGCTTAGAGAAAATGAATCCAAATTCTAAGCAAGACTACAAACAGAACTTATTTTTTATTATTTAAAGAGCCAGCCCAGTGTGCACTTAGTGGTCATCTTGCTGCTGGCCTTGACAATAACACAGTTCTATCCAATTAAAAAATGCACCTGGCATGGAATTGAGAGTATGGGAGTATCTAGTCTCTGGCCTGCAAGGTCAGACAGGTAAGTTGATCTTCCTCATTATTCAAGCAGGCTAAAGCAGGCTAGAAAGCAAAGTTATTTTTTTTTTTTTAGAGTAAGAGGTCTTCTAAAAAAACAGCAGAGAATTCTAAAGAGTAGTTTTAAGAAATAGGTTTTAGCCTTCTCAGTCATAACCTCCTGTGAGATGCCCTTCTGTCACTGAATTTTGTCAGATTCATGACAGAGCCTCCGTTTTTATTCACAAACACAGTTCCTAAACCTAGACATAGACAAGGGGTTTTTGTGAGCTCTGTGACTGAGCCTGGGAGCAAAGTTATTTTGAGGCAGAACAGGAAATGATTTCTTTGCTTAGTCTCACTTGTTCCTGTCTGGGAGCTCTGCTGGTTCCCAGCGCCCCCTGGTGCTCTAGATGGTCCCTGCAGCCCAGCCCTGCTGCCTCCTTCAGGGAGGTTTGTGTCTGGCCTCACACTGACTTCCTCTCACTGTGTATCTGGCACAGTAATACACCGCTGTGTCCTGGGCTCTCAGGCTGTTCATTTGCAAATACAACGTGTTCTTGGCGTTGTCTCTGGAGAAGGTGAAGCGGCCCTTCACAGCACTGATATAGTTTGTGGTACTTCCATCAGGATTGATTTCCCCAAGCCACTCCAGCCCCTTCCCTGGAGCCTGGCGAACCCAGCTCATCCAGTTGCTACTGAAGGTGAATCCTGAGGCTGCACAGGAGAGTCTCAGAGACCCCCCAGGCCGCACCAAGCCTCCACCAGACTCCACAAGCTGTACCTCACACTGGGCACCTGCAAACACAGAGACACAGAGGGACTTAGCATCACATGGAAGCACAAACAGGCACAGGCACAAGGCTCAGCACTCCCCTCTCCTGAGAATGACCTTGAAGAATGATCAGGAGGAAAACACAGTTTGGCAACAAGTCCATGGTGGAGCCGCTGGGGTCCTGTCTCAGACACGTGGGTTCTGGGTGTCTTCCCAGCATGTGGGGCTGGGCCCTTCTTTATGAGCAGGAGGGGAGCCCCATTTGCATGTAGTCTGGATATAAGGGTGCAGCTGTGACCCTGGGCTGCATGCCTGACCTTGTCATCCTAGGGTGACCCCAGATTGGAAAGGACTGAAGTATGCTGGCCTCAAGGGGTCCATTCCTGACTCACCTTCCCTCCCTCCTTTCCTTAGACCCAGTCACCCTGATTCCCTTCCTTTGGGATGAGAACTTGCATTGAAATGATGCTTTTATTTTGAGACTGACAGATTGTCTTTGTTGTTTTCCCCAATCACATCTCACACACATAAATATGGAACTGGACAATGCATGGGCCCCTGCTGCCTTTAACTGCTTGAACCAGTGAGGCAGAGGTGGGTGGATCATATATGAGCCTTTATTCCAATGCTGCAGGCAGTATAGGAGCGCAGCTGGCCATCCACAGAAATCTGCTCTGTCCCCCATAACCAGCTGCTTGTATTGGGTAAAATGACAGAAGCTCACACGGGAAGTGGCCAAAGGCTGTGCCAAAGGGGCCATTGACAGGGAGCAGAGGCCTGGGTCTTCCCCGGGCTGGTGGGCTGCTTCCTGCAGCGAAGTTGTGAGTCTCTCCCTGATCCCCAGCAGCTGCACATGGGAGGAAGGGCTGCACTTGCAGGTGAGCTCCCAGGTCCCCATGTGGCTGCCAGCCAGGTGAGAACGTGCTTCTTCAATCAGAATGAACAATCACGGTTACCAGAGCACGATTACTATGTCTTACTGTTCTAGTTGGTCCCCCCACATTCTATCTCTCCCTATCAATACCTTGAACATGTACAAGTGATGAGGGAGGAGAGGCTGGGCTGGACCCTGTGGCCACAGCCTCCGTCTCAAACCTGCTGTCCCTGTCACAAGCCCACAGCTGCCTGCCAAAAACCACCGATTTCACTCCACTTCCCTGCTCTCTGTGTGCAAAAGGCCTGTGTTCTCAACCTCTCAACGTGGGAGCATTTCCATCCTTTAAAATGGAGCCCTGGCTGGTGTGGTTCAGTGGTTGGACCATTGGCCTGCACACCAAAGGGTGTGAACTCCTTAGAATTAATCCCATTCAGAAAGCAGGTTTGTAATAACTGTGTGCACTTTTCTCTCCAAGTTACAAACTTACCAGGCAACCGAAGAACACACAGGAGGACTTGGAAACACAGGAAAAAACCATTTATTTCGAGATGTTTCACATGCACCAGTACCGTGATTCAGGGGAGACTGTTTCTCTCCAAATCCTGAGCCCCAATATGGAGGAAGTTCTCCCTTTATACGCTTCGGTTTCTTTGTTTCCCAAATATGGATTGTACTTCAGACCTTTCTCGGGCTTTGCAGAAAACCTCGTCTGATGGGATGGGAGCCATGAGACCACACCTAAAGGCCTGCTCTAGTGCCAGAGCCGATATACCCTCCGGGGCTGTGTATGGTTCATGGTTTATGGCCTCTGTAAAATGGGAATATTTAGGTAAACAGGTCTTAGAAGACCAGATTAAGGAAGGGGCAGTGAGTAGACTATAGGCTAACAGGAATGTGGATTAGGGATCTAGAGTCTGGCTGCTAGCACCCCACCTCCAAATATCTTATTTTCATCATCATCCCCACAGGAAGAAATGTGTATTACTGTGCACAGAAGGGGGGAAAGGAAGGAGGGGAAAGAAAGAGGGGGGGAAATCGGACCTAAATTGGCAGTCGGATATCCCTGTCACAATCCAGGACTGCTGTCTCCTAACTGCTCACCTGCCTACTTGCCTTTAACCACTTCTGCCTGCCAGCCTGATAACCTCTAACCACTCCCCTGCCAGCCTGATGGACATCTAACTGCTCTTCTGCCTGCCCCATTATCCTGAACTGCCCTCCTCTGCTGACCTGGTCATTCCCAACTGCCCTCCCCTGCTGGCTAAGTCACCCCTAACTTCCTTCCCTTGCCAGCATAGTCCTCCCCGCCCCCCCAACTTCTCTTCCCTGAAGGCCTAGTCATTCCCAATTGCCCTCACATATTGGCCTTGTCCCATCTTCCCTCCCCTCAAGGCCTGGGTACCCCCTCCCAACTGTACTCCCTGCAGGCCTTGTCCTCCCAACTGTCCTCTCCTACAGGCCTGGGTCCCCTCCAAATGTTCTCCCCTGCTGGCCTGGTCCCTCACAACTGCCTTCCCTTGCTGGCAAACTTATGGTGGCCATCTTGTGTCCACATGGAGGAGGCCATCATTGATCACATGGGGCGGTCATCTTGTGTGTTGATGATCAGGTTGCATATTACTCTTTTATTAGATAGGATACCCTTGCAGTGTCTGGATAATTTGTAACTTCCCTTTTCCCAGACCCCTTGGTGCACAGCCTAATGTGCCTGGGTGCCAGGACAGAGACCACAAATTCCTTCACTGATATCACCTTGATCGTTCCTGCACCCGCCTAAGCATGTGTCTCTTATTTTACTCTTTATCAAATCCCAGAGGTTTCCCAGCTTTGCTTTCTCCTACCCCTCAACTCTCTAGTCTATCACCAATGGATTTCATGTAATCCACCTACGTCCATATTTGGATTTCAATGTATAAATACAGATGTAACCTGCCATTCTGAGGAGCATTACCTCAGTTTGTTGAGGTTCTGCTTCCCACATTTGTCAACAATTTGGCTGAAATAAACTCACAAATTCTCTTTATAGGTTTGGATGCTTTTAAAAAATATATTTTATTGATTTTTTACAGAGAGGGAGGGAGGGGGATAGAGAATTAGAAACATCGATGAGAGAGAAACATTGGAAGCTGCCTCCTGCATACTCCCCACTGAGGATGTGCCCACAACCAAGGTACATGCCCTTGACCAGAATCGAACATGAACCCTTCAGTCTCCAGGCCAGCACGCTATCCAGTGAGCCAAAACTTTTAGGGCTTAAATGTTATTGTTTTTTACTTTAACAGTATTAAGATGGGGCTTCCTCCTACCATTTCCTTCCTGTCCTGTTTTATTAACGTAAGATTCCTTTATTTATTTAATTTGTTTTGTTAATCCTCAACCAGATACGAATTTGTGATCAGAGTCTACTATGAGATGCCCTTTATACACTGAATTGTGTCAGATTCATGACAGAGCCTCCTTTTTATTCACAAACACAATCACTAAACTCAGATGTAGAAAAGGACTTTTTGTGAGTTCTGTGATTGAGCTTGGGAGCAAAGTTAATTTAAGGCAGAGCAGGAAATGGTGCCTTTGCTCAACTCTTCACCAGCTCCAGGCCTTTCACCTGTGCTGATGCCCATCGCCCCCTGGTGTACTGCATGCTCCCTGCAGCCCAGCCCTGCTGCCTGCCTCAGGGAGGTTTGTGTCTGATTTCCCCTCACTGTGTGTCTGGTACAGTAATACATGGCCATGTCCTCATCTTTCAGACTGTTCATTTGCAGATTCAGCGTGTTCTTGGCATTTTCTCTGGAGATGGTGATGCGGCCCTTGATAGCACTGTCATAGTTCGTGTAATTTCCATGAGGATTGATTTCCCCAAGCCACTGCAGCCCCTTCCCTGAAGCCTGGCGGACCCAGCTCATCCAGGAGCTACTGAAGGTGAATCCAGAGACTGCACAGGAGAGTCTCAGAGACCCTCCGGGCCGCACTAAGCCTCCCCCAGACTCCACCAGCTGCACCTCACATTGGACACCTACAAAAACAGAGACACAAGTTCGATTTAGAATCACATGGAAACACAAACAGGCACAGGCACAGGTCTCAGGCTCCCCTCTCCTGAGAATTACCTTGAAGAATGATCAGGAGGAAAACGCAGCTTGGCACCAAGTCCATGGTAGAGCTGCTGGGGTCCTGTCTCAGGCACCTGAGTTCTGGGTGTCTCCCGAACATGCAGGGCTGGGCCCTCTTTTATGAGCAGGAGGAGAGTCCCATTTGCATGGAGTATGGATATAAGGGTGCAGTAGGGATCCTAGGCTGCATGCCAGACCTTGTCATCCAAGGGTGACCTCCAGATGGGAAAAGACTCAAGGATGCTGGCCAGAACTGGTGCCTTCCTGACTCACCCTCCTCCCTCCTTTCCAGAGACTAGGTCACTCTGACAACATTCCCTTGGGGGCAGTTTCTCTTATTCTACAAAATGTAACTTTATTTTTTTTTATCTTGAATAGTAGAAAAGATAAACTTAACTGTCTGACATTTCAAGCTAGCCATCTATAGGGGCTGATACACTGATACTGATATCAAGTCACATATTCTGTCAAGTGTTTGTTCATCCAAGGTTACAGGTGTCTATATAGATAAGATATGTACTCAAAGTTATAAGCTGTCTTACACAAAGAACTAGAAGGTTATGAAAAAAGGAATTACTCCCTCCTGTGTTAGTTCAAAATCTGACAGAGGTAATCTGCTCTGAACCTGCTTGCAATAAAAATTACTCCTAACTAATTGGCTCGTTAGGCATCAGATAAATGGCTTCACAAGTAAGAAAAAGCTAAAGGAGTTCATCACAGCCAATCCAGTATTATATGAAATGTTGAAAGGTATTCTTTAAGAAGAGGAAGAAGCTGAGATCGGTTTGGCTCATTGGATAGAGCATTGGCCTGCGAACTGAAATGTCCCAGGTTCCATTCGGGTCAAAGGCATGTATCTTGGTTGCGGGTACTTCCCCAGTAGGGGGTGTGCAAGAGGCAGCTGACTGATGATTCTCTTTCATCGATGTTTCTAACTCTCTGTAAAAAATCAAGAAAATATGCGGAAACTGGTTTGGCTCAGTGGATAGAGCATTGGCCTGTGGATTGAAAGGTCCTGGGTTTGATTCCTGGCAAGGGCATGTACCTTGGTTGCGGACACATCCCCAGTAGGGTTTTGCAAGTGGCAGCTGATCAATGATTCTCTCTCATTGATGTTTCTAACTCTCTATCCCTCTCTCTTCCTCTCTGTAAAAAATCAATAAAATATATTTAAAAAAATAAAGAAAATATGTTTTAAAAAGAATTAGAAGAAGAAGAAGAAGAAGAAGAAGAAGAAGAAGAAGAAGAAGAAGAAAATGATAAAAATTATGAGCAACAAACAGATATCTATCAACAAGTGTATCTAAAAAAATCAAATGAATATAAAAGCTGATGAACTGAATAAACTGGTGAATATTATAAAATCAGGGGCATAGAAAAGGAGTGGACTGAATATTCTCCCAAGAGGGAAAAGCAGTGTGGAGGGTCCGGGAAGAGACTAGACAAAAGTCATATACCTATGGATGAGGACAGTGGGGCAAGGGGGAGGTAAGAGCAGAGTGTGGGGTGGGAACTGGGTGCAGGGGGCGGGGAGAGGAAGAATTGTAATAATCTGAACAATTAAGATTTATTTTTAAAATAAAATAAATAAATAAAATGTATGAATCTCATATAAATAAAAGAAAATATATATAGACCTTCTGTGATAAAACTATGAACAGGTGAATTAGTCTAGTAAAAACTGCCATAGTTTTCCTTATGCAATTTCAAATATCTTGTATCAGTCTAATTTAGTATGGAATGGTTAGAAAGAATAAAATAGGCAGAAAAATATTAATTGGTTTGCAGAAAACTTTCGACCTTCAATCTAGTGTTGTACTGATAAGACACTTGGACCAGACCCCTATGCCAGCAGAGCAGTCTGCAGCCAGTAAAAATCAACAAAACCTATATCTCCCTGCTTCCTAATTAACTGCCAACACCCCTCCCTCCTTTGTCCCCCAGCCCAGGGCCCATTGCTTGTCTCTCTCTCCTATAGTGAGTGAGAGGAGGACAATTCCTACAGAGGGCAGAAATAGAAACAGTGGGAGTTTCAGAGAAAACTACAGACCACTGCTGTAGTAATCCTTCCTCCCGGCGGCAAGGGTCTGATCTATGCGGGGAGTGGGGGGGCGGGGTGGGGAATGACCCTTAGTTGGCCTGGAAAGGTAGCAGATGAGTATAAGCGTGTGTAGGAAAATTTCTTTCATACTGAAATCTTGGAGGGCCTCTTGAAAGAAAAGATCGTTAATACAGTTACAGATACCAGAATCAGGATGAGGTAGGAAGGGAAAGACCAGGTTATGTCCTCTATGAGGATACTACTATGTTTCCCCGAAAATAAGACATCCTCCAAAAATAAGACCTACTCACAGGTTTCCTTCTGAGTGAAATATAAGGCATCTTTGAAAATAAGTCCCCCCCCCCCCCAAGGCTAAACATGAGAGATTTGGTCCACTGCTTCTGAAAGAAATGGAGTCACAAGAAATTCACCAGGAAATTCAGGAAGTGGATTGTTATGATGATGTTCCAGAAGATGATTACATGATTTTTATTGAATAAATGCGTAAATTCTTGATACTGTAGGATTCACAGTTTGTCTGGTTTGTGTTGACAACTACCGTACTACCATACCATATACAGGTAATAAATTTCCTTTATTTTTATTTAACAATAAATGTGTACCATATTCTTCTTCATGGAAAAATAAGACATCCCCTGAAAATAAGACCTAGTGCATCTTTGGGAGCAAAAATTAATATAAGACACTGTCTTATTTTCGGGGAAACAGGGTAATAAATAAGTGAAAATGGAAAGTCAAACAAAATACATAACCACGAAGACAACAGACTGACTACACAAGACACACAACCAGGATTAATGGGGTCCACTAATAGTAATAATTTCAGCTTTAGTTCCGCCTCAAGTGGCTCACATTGAACTATGATGTCACAGGCAGGGACAGGGCCTATAAATCTCTTTGCCCTGTGGACTTGTTAGCCCTGCACCTGAAAGTCTCTGTCCACCAAAAGGAGGGCCTGTCACAGGAGATGGTTATGAGGGATGGTGTGGGGGTGCATTTAAAGCAAAACCTAGCAGGTGGGAAGGAAAGGGCAGAACTCAGATAAGAGATAAGAAAAGCCATAAATAAAAGTTCTTTGCTCCTTGAAAGTTCACAAATTTATACCTTTAAATTAATGCTAGAACTTCAAAATTTCAATTTAATACAGCAAATTCACAAATCAGAGCAAACTAAAACCCTTACTTATACAAACATAGACAGAAATTTTTATTAGCTAAGGGCTGATTCCCTGTCTGACAGAGCAAAAGACTCTGAGAAAAGGAAATCTCACAGCTGCTAGAGACTTTTGCATTCAGCCCATCTTTAAGCAAATTAAACAATAGATAGAGATAACAAATTCTCTCATGTGTACAGCCAGAAGGCACAATGTAGCTTTTGCTTCACACAGCCCAGTTAATTAGCAGATAATTATGCAAAGCAGACAAACATCCATACTCACACTCTCAGTAGATTAGCACAGAGGGCAGCTGAGCAGATAAATAAAACAATGCCCAAGCAGACAGGCTTGGGGGAACTCTTGCCCAGGAACAGAATTCTCAGCCAAAGTCTTGGTGAGAACCTGTCTTGGTGAGAACCTACCTGAGGAGTTAGGACTGAGTCTAGTCCCCCTTCTTGGTAGCAAACAGACAGCAGAGTGAACTCATGCTTCCTTAATCAAATCTGAATTCACTCACCTCCAGAGTCCCACACTTATATACCAGATAGTCCCAGTTTTTTACCTCTACCAGGTATTTACCCAGAGTTTAAACCACATGTGTCAAACACAAGGCCCGCGGGCCAAATCCGGCCGGCCAGGCCTTGCAATGTGGCCCGCACCGCGCTGTCATCACTGCACTCCGCTGTCAGTTTATGACATTGTCAGTTTATGACTGTTCAGTAAACCATTCGGCCCGCGATTTAGGCTGGATTTTAGATTTTGGCCCCTTCTCTGATTGAGTTCGACACCCCTAGTTTAAACAGTCCACCTGACTCCTGATTAACTTGCCTGAGGAAATCCTTGACTTCCAGGGAGGTGATCAAGCTCCCGCTTCCACTCACTTGTGTGGGCCTGACTGATAAGGGCCCCTACCTTACTGATTCTGTCCACAGGTCCAGAAGTGTCCATCCACATCTCCAGATGCCAGCGGGGTCCTGGGCTGAGGTCCTGGAACTGAGAAGGAAACCCCTATTTGTAACAAACTGCTGTTTGGAATTTTCTGCTGTTATTCTTAGATAAAATGTTGCTTTCTAGTCTGCTTTAGCCTGTTTGAAGAATGATGATAATAAACTTAGCTGTATGACCTTGTAGGCCGGAGACTAGATATGCCCATAATCTTAATGCCATGCCAGGTGCATTTTTTAATTGGATAGAATTGTATAATATTGTTTTCAAGGCCAGCATTGAGATAACCACTAAATGCACATAGAGCTGGCTCTTTAATAAAAAGGGAAGTTCTGCTTGTAGCTTTGCTTAGAATTTGAAATCATTTTCTCTAAGCCCATCGCGCGATGAATAAACTAAGTCTCTCCAAACTCTGCTTCTGCATTGTTTGATTGTTCAGGAACTCTGCAACATAGGTAATTTGGTGCATTGGCCCCAGGAACCAACCCATGCAGCCCTTTTAGCATCTGCTGGATGGACCAGGTTTGGGGCCTGGGGATGTTGGACAGGCCTCCGGAAGGCTCCTCTCTGCTGATTTAGCAGAATTAAACCAGGGGACTTTGGGCGCTCCCGGACCTCAGCCCGGGACCCGGCCAGCATTTGGAGAGAGTGGACAGACACTTCTGGACCTGTCGGCAGAATCTGTAAGGTAGGGACCCCGTCAGTTCAGCCCACATGAATGAGTGGAAGTGGGAGCTTGATCACCTCCCGGAGGCCATACGGCTTCCTCAGGCAAATCAGGAATTGGGTGGATTATTGTTTAAACTCTGAGTGAATGTCTGGTGAAAATGTGTGAGTGTGGAGGGAGAGGGCCTGCCCTCTCTTATCCTTTGTGTGGCTCCACGACTTCGGTTACGGAGTCCGAGTGGGCCCCAACCTGCGGTTCCGAGATTCGTCATATGGCATAACGGTGACTCACCCCCATGTGGAGGTGACCAGGCCCGGGTTTATATGGGTGCACCTTAGCTAAGACGAATCTAAGCTCCTAAGGGACGCGGCCAGGCAGGCACCTGAGTGAGGATCTGTGAAAACAGGTCACCCCCTCCCTTGTCTGTCTTGCACCACCGATCATTATGGGGTCTGGACAGAGTAAACCCACTGTTCTCAATTGCATGTTGAAAAATTTTAAAAGGGGATTTGCTGGAGATTATGGAATTAAAATGAATTCTGAAACATTGAGGAAATTCTGTGAAGTGGAATGGCCAGCCTTTGGGGTTGGCTGGCCCTCAGAAGGCTCTTTAGATGAAGGATTGGTCTGGGCAGTATGGAATGTAGTCACAGGAGATCCTGGGCATCCAGATCAGTTTCTCTACATAGACTGCTGGTTAGAAATTGCTCAGACCTTGCCGCCTTGGGTCCGGTTCTGTGTGTGCAAGAAGGGACAGAGTAAGGTTTTAGTAGCAGGAGTGAAGAGGCAGGCAAGGCAGGATCAGGCTAAGGAGAGGCAGGCAGGGACATTAGACACAGACAGATGGGCAAGGGGGGCCCTCCCCGATGAGGAACCTAATTGGTCCCCAAACTCAGAAGACAGAAAGACCAGGCTAGAAAGATACCAGCTGATTTTCCTCCAGAGGGTCAGTGCCAGAGCCAAGAAGCCCACCAATATGGCTAAAATCTCTGAGGTTTTCCAGAAGCCTGAGAAGAGCCCAGCAGCTTTCTATGAGAGACTATGTGAGGCATACCGAATCTATACTCCCTTTAACCCTGAGACCCCGGACACTCAAACCATGGTAAATGCTGCCTTTGTAGGCCAAGCCAAGCCTGATATCAGGAGAAAATTACAGAAGCTGGAAGGATTTGCAGGAAAAAATGCTAGTGAGCTGCTAGAGATAGCCAACAAGGTTTCCATTAACCGAGACAGGCCAGCAAAACAGGAGGAAGAAAAGAGAATGCAAAGAAGGGCCAATGTGATAGCAGTGGCTTTCAGAGGTTTGGGCCCCCAAACAGCCCAGAAAGGAAGATCAAGTCTGAGACAGGACCAGTGTGCCTATTGTAAAGAAACAGGGCACTGGAAGAATGAATGTTCCAAACGGCAGAGCAAGAAATTAGGGCCCCCTTTTCCACCCAGTCGCTATCAACCAGAACCACCTGAAGCAGACCTTATTGGCCTGGCAGCAGCTGACTCTGACTAGGACAGATCGGGCTTTTTTCAGCTGGGCCCCCACGAGCCAATTGTCAGGATGAAAATTTGGGGCCAGAATGTGGACTTTATGGTTGATATGGGAGCGGACCACTCAGTAGTCACGCAGAAAGTAGCACCTCTCTCAGGGAAGGAGATCACCATTATTGGAGCTACTGGGGACCAGACCCGTAGACCATTCTGCCAGCCTCACCGATGCCAACTTGGTGGCCACTGAGTAATTCATAAATTCCTGTACTTGCCAGACTGTCCAGTACCTCTGATGGGTAGAAATCTTTTAGCCAAAATGGGGGCAGAAATCACTTTTGCTCCAAACGGCTCAGCACAGCTTCGCCTAAGTGGGGAGACTTCTCCAATGATCCTGTCCTTAGCAGTGCCCCAGGAGCAAGAATGGAGACTTTATGACCCTCAGTCAAAGGCCTCACCTTTAGAGCCTGAATTAGAGGAAGAATTCCCACTGGTCTGGGCAGAAGGAAATCCCCCTTGCCTGGCCAAAGACCATGCCCCGATACTAATTGACTTAAAGCCTGGGGCACAGCCTGTCAAAATCCAACAATATCCAATTCCAAGGAAGGCAAGCCTAGGAATTCAGGTCTACTTAGACCGGCTACTTCAGTGGGGACTCCTTAAAAGATGCCAGTCACCATGGAATACTCTCCTCTTGCCTGTCAAAAAGCCTGGGACTAATGACTACCGCCCAGTACAGAATTTACGGGCTGTTAATGAGGGTGTTACAACCTTGCATGAAACACTGCCAAACCCCTACACACTTCTAGAACTTATTCCATCAGAAGCGGAATGGTTTACATGCCTAGATCTGAAAGATGCCTTTTTCTGCCTCCGAATAGCCCCCATCAGCCAGCTGCTTTTTGCTTTTGAGTGGGAAAATCCAAATATAGGAGCCAAGGAACAGTTCACCTGGACCAGACTTCCACAAGGATTTAAAAATTCCCCTACTCTCTTTAGTGGAGCACTAGCATCTGATTTATCTAAGTTCCCAGGACAGGATTTGGGATGTCTTCTACTCCAGTATGTAGAAGACCTCCTACTAGCCAGTTCCACACGAGTTCAGTGCTGGGAAGGGACACTAGCCCTCCTGAGACTGTTAACTGAAACAGGTTATAGAGTGTCCAAGAAAAAGGCACAGATTTGTCAGAAGGAAGTCAAGTATCTAGGCTTCAGAATCACCCAAGGGAAACAAAGGCTAGGGACTGAAAGAAAGCAGGCAGTATGTGGCATCCCAGCCCCTAGCACCCGGAGGCAGATTCATGAATTCCTGGGAGCATCAGGGTTCTGTCTAATCTGGATCCAAGGGATTTCAGATCTGGCCAAGCCCCTCTATGACGTTTTAAAAGGGGAAGAGAAAGCACCCATTGTATGGGGCCCTGAGTAGGAGAAAGCCTTCATCAGCATAAAGGCAAAGCTTACTGAGACCCCAGCACTTGGATTACCAGATGTGACACGGGACTTTAATCTCTTCGTCCACGAGAACAACAGGGTAGCCCTAGGAATTCTAACCCAGGAATTTGGACCTTGGCAAAGACCAGTAGCCTATCTCTCCAAGCAGATTGACCCAGTTGCCTCCGGGTAGCCTCCCTGTCTCAGGGCCCTTGCAGCCACGACACTATTAGTCAAAGAAGCAGATAAGCTTACCTTGAGACAAAACTTAAATGTAAAAGTACCTCATTCTGTTATTACTCTAATGAAAGCTAAGGGGCAGCACTAGCTAACTCATGCTCAGATGACACAATACCAAGCATTGTTAAGTGAGAATCCATGGGTACGATTAGAAGCAGTAAGAACTCTTAATCCTGTCACCTTTCTACCCGTTGCTGAAGGGGGCCTTGAACATAACTGCCTGGAAGTCCTAGAGGAGGTTTACTCTAGCCAGCCAGATCTAATGGATAGGCCCCTGCCAAACCCGGACTTGGTATTTTTCACAGATGGCAGCAGCTTCTTAGATGAAGGAAAAAGATGAGCTGGATATGCAGGAGTATCGAACTTAAAGACAATTGAAGCACAGGCCCTGCCTGAAGGATGGTCAGCACAGAGGGCAGAACTTTGGGCCCTCACTAGAACCTTGGAACTCAATAAGGATAAGCATGCCAACATCTACACTGATTCACGCTATGCCTTTGCTACCTGGCATATTCATGGGCTATATACAAGGAAAGCGGGCTCCTGATGGCAGGAAGAAGAGAAATAAAAAAATCAAAATGAGATTTTAAAGTTACTAGAAGCAGTTTGGGAGCCTAAGAAAATAGCTGTCATTCATTGCAAAGGTCACCAGAGAGGGAAAGACTCAGTGTCAGAAGGAAACCAGCGTGCTGACGCCGCAGCAAAGCAGGCTGCCAAAGGACAAAAGGCACTGGCACAGATAATGTTGGCCCCAGAGTTACCTGAACCTCCAAAGTACACTCCACAGGAGGAGGAATGGGCTCAGCAAGAAGGGGGCAAAAGAACAAAAGAAGGTTGGTGGACACTCTCAGATCATAGGGTTTATGTCCCAGAACAGCGAGCATACAAGGTAGTCCTCCAGCAGCATGAACTTACTTACCTAGGGAAGACTGCTCTAGAAGCTTTGTTAGGCAGATATTACCTAATTGCCCGTCTTCCCTCCTTGTGTGCCTCAGTCTCACAGCAATGCCTCCTCTGTGCACAGAATAATGCCAAACAGGGTCCTGTGAGACGGATAGGAGTTCGGAGCTGTGGGCAAGCACCTTTTGAGGACTTAGAAGTAGACTTTACAGAAGTAGGGCCTAGCAGAGGAAATAAATACCCACTACTCCTTGTTGATACCTTTTCAGGCTAGGTCGAGGCATATCTCACTCGCACTGAAAAGGTGAGAAAAGTCACTAAGGCATTGCTGAAGGACATTATTCCAAGGTATGGACTTTCTCTGACCATAGAGTCTGATAATGGCCCAGCCTTTGTAGCAGAAATAGTAAAACAGGTAGCTAAGGCTTTAGAAATTAGATGGAACCTACATACAGCTTACAGGCCTCAGAGTTCAGGGAAGGTAGAGCGAATGAACCGGACTCTAAAGCAGACTATGGCTAAGCTATGCCAAGAGACAACCTTACCCTGGACATATATCTTGCCTCTTGCACTCCTGCAGGTACGCTGTGCCCCGAGAGCCAGGGTAGGTTTCTCTCCCTTTGAAATTCTATAGGGTAGACCCCCCTCCCTTAATTTGGCCAAAGGGAGATTTAGGGGAAATAGAAAGCTTAAAAATTCAGAAGCAACTACAAGGACTTGGAAAAACTGTCTTTGAAATCCACAGATGGGTTACTGACTGACTACCCATCTCTCTAAGAATAGCTGTACATTTTTATAAACCTGGAGACCAGGTTTGGGTAAAAGACTGAAAAACAGAGCCACTTAAGCCAATTTGGAAGGGACCCCATCCAGTCATACTAACCACTCCCACAGCTCTCAAGGTTGCATGACTGAACAACTGGATTCACCACTCTCGGGTGAAAACAGCCCACCAGCTGAGTGACATCCAGCCTGAGTGGAAGGTGACCTCTGACCAGAAACACCCCCTGCGGATCACCTTCAAGAGAACAACTGACCTGACTGATCAACCTGCTCCAAGGGATTCAGAAATGCCCTACTGAATTTTTCCTTACACTAATATTTCTTATCTTCTCTTTAGTTGAAAATGCTCTAGTATCTCTAGATAATTATTGTTTTTTATCTTCCTAATAATTCTCATTTTATCCTTTTATGAGTGCCGCCAGAACCTGAGACTAGTCCCAGGAGAGCCTTCTGCCCTTGCTGGAATACAGAGGCACCATAAAATTACTGCTTCCTACACAGCAAAAGAACACCATGAAGCTAAGGTTAATTCTTTCACTGTTACTGAACTTTCTTAATCTTATCCACTCACTGGCAGCTGCTACTCTCCAGAATCAAAGGGGACTAGACCTTCTCACAGAGGTGCCTATTTCTTGAGGAAGAATGCTGTTTTATGCTAACCAGTCTGGTATTATTAAAAAAAAAAAATGAGGCCAAGAAACTAGCTGATCGAGCTTCAAAAATAAGACAGGAATTATCTGAGACCTGGGCTGCAAAGGGGGGTGGGGGGAGTCTGAAAATTGCTCCTTCCATTGACAAGACCACTGTCAATGCTACTGATAGCCATAACCCTAGGACCATGTCTTCTAAATCTGTTAACTTGCTTTATCTCATCCCTTCTAGATGCCTTTAAACTTCAAATGTTCCTACAAGCCAGAAGAATTCCTTACAAACCTCTCCAAAAGGAAGAAACAAGATGTTAACCCTTTAGATGAATCCCCTTCCCAGCAGAAAATAGTAAAAAAGTTTCAACAACCCTATTCACCATAACAACCCATGGTCATTGTATAATACCACAAGGCTGAAAAGCTTATGGGACAAGGGTGGGGGAATGAGAAGGAAACCCCTATTTGTAACAAACTGCTATTTGGAATTTTCTGCTGTTATTCTTAGATAAAATGTGCTTTCTAGTCTGCTTTAGCCTGTTTGAAGAATGATGATAATAAACTTAACTGTATGACCTTGTAGGCCAGAGACTAAATATGCCCATAATCTTAATGCCATTTTTTAATTAGATAGAATTATATTATTTTCAAGGCCAGCATTGAAATAACACTAAATGCACATAGGGCTGATTCTTTAATAAAAAAAGAAATTCTACTTGTAGCTTTGCTTAGAATTTGAAATAATTTTCTCTAAGCCCATCGTGCGATGAATAAACTAAGTCTCTCCAAACTCTCTGCATTATTTGATTGTTCAAGAACTCTGTAACAGAACCTCCTGAGTCCCCCAGTACAATTCTGCTAAACCAGCAGAGCGGCGCCTCCCAGAGGCCTATCCAGCTCCCCCGGACCCCAAATCTGGCCCATTCACTGGAGGCCAAAAGGCAAAGCATGGTTATTTCTCCATGTTTCAGAAAACCATTCATGTTACAGAAAACTGGAGAAGAACCAGGCAACACTTAGAGAGATGGAGCTACATTAACTATTATTATTATTATGTGTGAGCCCAGAGGAAAATGTTTCTCAAATTCTGGGCCCAAACATGAAGGAACTTTGCTTATTTATATCTTTTTATCTTCTTTGTCTTCCAAATATGGGGTTCCTTTTTGGTCCCTTTGCAAGTACTTAAAGAGCCCCTATGTGCTGGGGCTTTGAAACCTCAATCAAAGCTTTGGCCTGGTGCAAGTACTGATAACTTCTTCTGGGTAAGGTTTAATGTCCTCTCTGAAATGGGTGTAGTCTTATTTTTCTTATTCTTTAAGCAAGCAAGCATTTACAGAAGCCAAAATAGCAGAGATAAAATATTCAAACGGCAGTTTTTATAATAAGACGGATGCTTCAGCACCAGCTCTTTCCTGACTGCCCTCTGATTCCAGTGGCCATTGGCTTGTCCACCATGATGCTCTGCAGCTCAGGGACCACTGGAGGTTCCCTCAACACAGGCATGAGCTGTTGGAGGTGCTCTGAGCTCAGTGTTCAGCTCTGTATTCACCTGATACAGGTGGGGCCCCCACAGCCTGACATCACACATGGGCACTGCACGTGGGCTCAGCAAGGCAGCTGAGTCCAGCTTCAGCCACCTAAATGGCTCTGGCCCTGGCACCTCAGGGAGGGCCTGGCACAGGAGATGGTTATGAGAGATGGCATGGGGGTGCATTTAAGGCAAAACTTACCAGGCGGGAAGGAGAGGGCAGAGCGCAGCCACAAGGGACATCCTGTGCAGGCCCGATGGGGTGAGAATGTGTGTGGCAGAGGACAGAGGGTGAGAATTGGTGCATACCATGTCTCCCTTCAGCAGGTTCTCAGTGATAACATAAAAATATAATTCAGACCCATAAAGAATTTTTGTGAATTTATTTGAGCCAAACTGTTGACATATGCCTTGAAGCAGAACCTCAGTGAATTGAGATAATGCTCCAGAAAATGGAAGGTTACATCTGTCTTTGTACACAGCAATCAAAGGAAAGGGACATAGGAGAGTTACATGAAATTCATTGTAATTTCCTCCCTGCAGGACATTCTGAGAGCTGGGTTCATCTCCCAGGTTCATGAGGGGCAGCGTCTGCAGGGTCAGACCTTAAATCCATGTGCAGCCATGTCAGTGAGAGGCAAGTGGCTAACTGCCCGCTATGGGCTCTTCTGAGGGAGGAGCCAGAAGACTTTGCCTTCCCCCCTTAGGACTGGAGGGAGGGGAAGATGGCTCTCAGTGAGGGGACAGGAATCCCTATAATGTTTTCCTTTTCAACCCAGAGAGCAACCATTAGGGACATGGTGACAGGAAGGGAACAGAGGAGAAGTCACCAGATCTGAAACACAGCTACTTCCTACTTTTTTGCCTGCAGAGAATCTAATTAAAACACAAAAAAAGAAGCAGAATCTGCCCCAGGAGAGAAGAAAGCATTGACCCCAATAGGAAGTCTGCACAACCCCTTCAGGGACAAGTTCTGAGCTGGGTCACTGGGTTTGCTGGTCCTGAGTGCCCCCTGGTGTCCAGGAGCCACCTGCAGCCCCACCCTGCTGCCTCCCTTAGAGAGGTTTGTGTCTGGGCTCACACTGACTTCCCCTCACTGTGCCTATTGTGTACAGTAATAGATGGCCCTGTCCTCAGATCTCAGGCTGTTCATTTGCAGATACACCGTGTTCATGGCGTTGTCTCTGGAGATGGTGAAGAGGCCATTCACCGAGTTGGCGTAGTATATTTTACTACTATCACTATTAATGTCTGAGACCCACTTTAGCCCCTTCCTTGGAGCCTGGCCGACCCAGCTCATCAGTATTTACTGAAGGTAAATCCAGAGGCTCCACAGGAGAGTCTCAGAGACCTCCCAGGCCGCACCAAACCTCCCCCAGACTCCACCAGCTGCACTTCACAATGGGCACCTGCAAACACAGAAACAAGGTGGACTTAGAATCACATGGAGGCACAAACAGGCACAGGCACAGGTCTCAGTTCTCCCCACTCATGAGAATGACCTTGAAGAATGATCAGGAGGAAAACACAGCTTGGCACCAAGTCCATGGTGAAGCTGCTGGAGTCCTGTCTCGGGCACATGAGTTCTGGGTGTCTCCCCAGCATATGGGGCTTTGCCCTCTTTTATGAGCAGGAGGGGAGCCCCATTTGCATGGAGTCTGGATATAAGGGTGCAGCTGGGACCTGACCTTATCATCCTAGGGTGACCCCAGATAGAAAGGATTCAAGTATGTTGGCCACAAGGGGTCCCATCCTGTCTACCCTCCCTCCCTCCTTCCTTGACAGCTGGTCACTCTGACCCCATTCCTTTGGGGACAGCTTCCAGGACTCGTCTTGGGTTTTGATGAGGACCCAGGGGTGCTGCCCCCAGAGGCTTATCGAATGGGCTTCCTCTTGCTCTCCTTCTCATGTCTTGGGCCTTTCTTGGGCTTTGCAATAAGAATTTGCATTGGGATGATGCTTTTACTTTGCCTTTGAAAGATTCTCTTTTGTTTTTCCCAATCACATCTTCCACAAAACTCTGAAGTTCACTTGTGACCCGTCAGGAGAGGCTGGCTGGATGCTGAGGCCCCAACCTCTGTCTCAAAATGTGTCTTCCTGTTACCAGTTCACATTTCTGTAAACTTCCTGGCTGTTAGTGTCTAAAAGGAGCCCTGGCTGGCATGGCTCAGGTGATAGAGCATCAGCCTGTGGACTGAAGTTCCCCAGTTTGATTCAGGTCAAGGGCACTTACCTTTGTGGCAGGCTTATGAAGGAGGCAACCAATCGATGTTTTTCTTTCACATTGATGTTTCTCTCTGTGTCTCCTTGACCCTTTCACTCTCCCTAAAAATCAATGGCAAAATATCCTTGGGTGAGGATTAGAAAGAAAAACAATTAAAATTAAAATTAAATAATTACAAAAGAATGATAAAAAATGGAATGTGATGTTGAAGCATAGTAACCTCCATCTTGGGTAAAAACTGCTGTTTAAAATTTAACTTTGCTGTACTGGCTTCTGTAAACATTTGCTTTCTTAAACACTAGCATTAAAATAAGACTACTCCCCATTCCAGAGAGGCCATAAACTATGCTGCGGACAGAGTTGTCAGTGCTGGCGGCTGGCCAGGCCTTGAGATATGGTCTCAGGGACCCGTTCCAACACACAGGACTTTTTCTCAGAAGGTCCAAAAGTCTCATTTCAAATTTGGGAGACAAAGAGCTGGAAAAAGAATAAATAGGGAAGACTTCCTCCATTTGGAGCATAGAATTTGAGAAGGAAAATTTCCTCTGGGCCAACTAGCTCTAGTGAAATGAACAGGACTCCAAATAAATTTGTCTTATTAATTAAGGCGTCTTCTGGTTTCCAATATAACAATGTCTCTTGGAGAAAAACCCTGGGTAGAAAGCTGAGGCACCAAGTCGTCCTTGGGGGCAGGTGAGCACCTCCCTTCTCAGAGGAGAGCAGCCACCTGTGTCCATCCTCTCACAGCCCCAACAGGTGAAGACAGACAGACACAGGAATCTGGGACTGTGGTCACTTGTTCCTTCTGGGAAGGCGGCCACCACCACTTGGAAAGTGCAGTCACACTGGGGAGGGGTGGGGCATAGACAGGTCAAACACCACAAAGCCTTACTTCTCTCTTCCTTTTCATTTTTTATTCTTATTTCAAAATATATATTTATTTACTCCAGAGAGGAAAGGAGGAGAGAGAGATATAACCATCAATGATGAGAGAGACTCCTTCACTGGTTGGCTGGGGCTCACCCCCACTGGGAATCCAGGCAGTAACCCAGGCATGTGCTCTGACTAGTAATCCAACCGTGACCTCTTGGTTCATAAGTTGATGCTCAATCAATGAGCAACACCAGCCAGGCTCTGGGGTTACCTCTTTTTCTTTTCTTTTCTTTTCTTTTCTTTTCTTTTCTTTTCTTTTCTTTTCTTTTCTTTTCTTTTTTTCCCTTTTTTCCCTTTCCTTCTCTATTTCTTTTTTCTCTTTATTTTTTTTATTTCTTTCTTCTTTCATTTTAAAAAATAAAATAAAATTCTTTTACTTAATTTTGGTAATCCTCACTCAAGGATATTTTCCACTTATTTTTAGAGATCATGGAAGGGAGGGGGAGTCAGAGAGCTGATAGAGACACATTGATTAGTTGTTTCTTGCACCCAGGGTCCAGCTTGCAACTGAGGTCCGTGCTCTTGATGGGAATCAAATCTGGGAACCCTCAGCCATGGACCATCAGTCCTAGACACCTCAGTTCAGAGGCTGATGCTCTATCCACTGAGCTTCAGGGGCTAAGGCCCACCCCTCCAACCACATCGAGTTAACACTGTGAAGGCCCCAGCACAGCATGCAGGCAGCCAGGGTCCTGCCAGGTGGACCAACAGACCTGGGTTTTCTGTGTTGCTGGGACGAGGGGAACTAGGATAGAGAGGCACCCAGAAGGACAGCCCCAGGTGCCAGGGTACAGGGGTCCATAGGGAGCTGGACTAGAGACTCTCTCCAGAGCCTTAATGAGGAAGAACCACCAGACCCCCTCAACTGCAGGCTGATACTGGGCCTCCCTGTGGGGACCCTACAGAAGCCAGCTGGTCAGGTCTCATGAAGGCTGAGGGAAACACAAACCTCAATTAGGGAAAAGTTCGTTTTCCCAGGTGCTAGGAAGAGACAGGGATTTCCTCCTTCTTGTCCTTCTAAAATGCAAGTAAGATTCAATATCAGTTTAAAAGCCTCAGTGTGTTTTCTGGGGACTTTGGAACCATCTCTGAAGTTTGGCCACTAGGGGGCACCCTCTCCCCATTTCTATGGGTTTAAGGGGGCAGCCAGATTTCAGGTGGCTCCTGGCTTCCAGGTGCAAAACTATTTCCTGTCCTAAAGAGGCAGGTTTCATTTTCCTGGGATCAAGTCAAAGAGCAAACACATGAGGCCCCTCCAGTCACAGGGGATTTAGGGGGAACTCTGGGTGACTGCTGCCCAGTTCCTCCTGAGGCAGCACTTCTGTGAAAGCTGTGTGTCTGTGGACGGTTTTCCACAAGGACTCAGTTCTGTCCCCTTATCTGCTGTTTTTCATGTCACCTTAATGCTTCTATTAATCGTGTTCCTTTACTTATGTGTGGTTTTTTCTTTGTTGCTTTAGGCAATTTATCTTTTTCATGAGTTTGACTTTATTGTGCCTTGATTTAATGTTGTATATTTTCATTCTTCTTGGGATATGTTGGTGTCCTTAGAGCTCTTTATTGTTTACATCAAATTCTGAAACTATTTTTGCCATAATTTCTTCAAACATTTTACTTGGCACCCCTCTCTCCTCTTTCTGGGATTCCCAATACTTTTATATAGATCTGACAGCTTTATTGTCTCTTACATTCCTGACTATTGACTATTTTTTGGAAAATTAGTTCTGTGTTCTATTTTGGGGAGTTGCCATTACACTTCTTTAAGTTCACTTATGTTTAATCAGCAGTGTTAGTTTTATTCCATGTATTATTCATTTTAGATGTTATTTTCTTATCCTCTAAAAATTCAAAATACAGCCGAGACCAGTTTGGCTCAATGGATAGAGCATCGGCTTGGGGACACAAGGGACCCGGGTTTGATTCTGGTCAAGGGCATGTACCTTGGTTGCGGGCATATCCCCAGTAGGGGGTGTGCAGGAGGCAGCTGTTCGATGACTCTCTCTCATCGATGTTTCTAGCTCTCTATCTCTCTCCCTTCCTCTCTGTACAAAATCAATAAAATATATTTTAAAAAATAAATAAATAAAAATTCAAAATACAGAGCAGTTTTGCCAAGGAAGTAAGTGACTTCCTCTAAGGGGTGGTGTGAAAGGAAATGTAAGGCACTGAGGGGAGGGGCAGTGAGTCCTTGAGGAGGGTGTTTACTACTGGAGAATAAAGCCACTGACCCCAAAGCAGAAACTTGGAATTCTCCTTCCATGGGACCAGTGGCACACCACAATTACATTGATCCAGCATGTGGGCCCCATGAGCACGCACCCCGTTAAGACAACTCCTAGGCCCCTCTGTGAGCTTCCTCATCTGCCTATCCAACCAAAGGCACACAGGTCCCTCCACAGGATCCACAACATCTCCCTCCAACCTAGCAACCTCTGGCCAGGTTAGTGAATTACTTAGACATTGCCTCTCTGGACAAGGTCACATGTTTTCAGCAAGTGACTCCAAGATTCCCACATTCCCAGCTGCTGGATCCTGTGATTCAAAGAAAAAAATCACTTTGGCCAGAGTTCCATTGCCACAACCACAGACTATGAGACACCTTTCCCTGTTGTTATGGGATCTGGTTCTCTCCTACTGAGTTTTAGAGTGACAGCTAATCCAGCAAGAGTCATACTACACTGGCCAAATTCATGGTACCTAAGCATCATGCCCCAAGACTACTTCCTCCCAGGCTGTGGATTCTGGGAACCCACAATGAGCATATACCAGGGAAACTTTAGAAAACGTTTTCCACAAGAGCCCCAACCATGATCATATCCAAAACAGCTTGCACAATAAAACCTGGGGTAAGTCACATCGCCAATCTGTGACAAGACTTCATCCATAAATAAGAAACTAACATTCAAGATCCAACTAAATTAAGACAACCCAAATAGCTCAACTAGGGAGATCCACGAAGTCACCAAGCCTGGGAGATATAAGAGACAACACCACTAACACCACCACTAAAAGAACCTGGGTAACTGCATCTAAGACACGGAAACAATTAAAACATTAAAGCAGAAAATGTGGATATAAAACAAACAAACAAACAAACACCCCCCCCCCCCACACACACACACACACACACACACAATTTCTGAAGAAAACAAGGAATCACCAGAAAGGGAATTAAATGAAGTGGAGGCAAGTACCATGTCAGAGAAAGAATTCAGAGTAATTGTTATAAGGATGCTCAAATGAATGGAAGACAACTTTCAATATGACTTATAAGGAGCTAAATGAGAATGTCACCAATATGAAAAGAAACCAAGTGGAAATGAAGAACAATGTAGCAGCAATGAAGCACACAAAGGAAGACTTAAACAGTAAACTAGAAGAGGCTGAGGACCACATCAGTGAGTTAGAAGACAAGGTAGGAAAAAACAGACAAACAGAGCAGCAACTGAAAGGAAAACTTAAAAAGCTGGAGGAGACCTTAGGGAGCTTTGGAACACCCAAAACAAAACAACATCTATATAATGGGGATACCAGAAGGACCAGAAGCAGAGAAAAGGAATAGAAAACCTGTTTGAAGAAATAATGACAGAAAACTTCCCTAATATTGTCAAGAAAGGAACTACACATGTTCAAAAAGCATGTAGAGTCCCAAACAAGATGAACCCCAAAAGACCAACACCAAGACACATCATAATTAAACTGGCAAACATCAACAACAAAGTCAGAATCTTAAGGGCTGCCAGAGAGAGGCAGAAAGTTCCCACAAGTCATCTCCCATTAGAATATCTACTGATTTCTCAAAAGAAACATATCAGGCCAGAAGGGAATGGAAAGAAATATAAAAGTGATGCAAACTAAGGGTCTGAATCCAAGAATACTATACCCAGCAAGGCTATCATTCAAATTTGAAGGTGGAATCTGAAGCTTCACAGACAAAAGAGAGCTAAGAGAGTTTATTACTACCAAGCCAGCAATGCAAGAAATGCTAAAGGGGATACTGTAAAAAGAAGAAAAAGAAAGGCAAGAAGAAACACAAGCATTAAAAATAAAAATGAGAACAAACAAGTACTTATCAATAATAGCATTAAATGTAACTGGATTAAATGTGCCAATCAAAAGACATAGGGTAGTTGAATGGATAAGAATACATGACCCATACATTTGCTGTCTTCAAGAGACCCACCTCAGAAGAAAGAATTCATACATACTGATAGTGAAAGGATAGAAAAAAATATTTTTCAAGCAAATGGAAATGAGAAAGAAACATGGTTGCAACATTTATATCAGACAAAATAGATTTTGAAGTAAAGGCCATAACAAGAGATAAGAAAGACCACTACATAATACTAAAGAGAGCAATTGAACAAGAATTAATTAACATAAATGCACCCAAAACAGAAGCACCCAAATACATAAGACAACTTCTGGAAGATATCAAGGGAGAAATCAATAGCAATACAGTCATAGTAGGTGACTTTAATACCCCACTGACACCACTGGATAAATCCTGTAAACAAAAAATCATCAAAGAAACAACAATCCTAAATGACTCACTCGATCAGATGGTCCTAATTGATATATTTAGTATATTTCACCCAACAACACAGAATATGCATTCTTCACAAGAGCACATGGGACATTTTCAAAGATAGACCAGATATTTGGACACAGGCAAAGTCTCTTCAAATTCAGGAAGATAGAAATCATAACAAGCATCGTCTCAGATCACAATGGACTAAAATTAGAAATCAACTACAATAAAAATAATGAAAAAAATCAAACACTTGAAAGCCTTGCTATTAAACAAGCAGCATGCTATTAAACAATGATTGTGTTGCCTATGAGATAAAAGAAGAAATAAAAAGCATCCTGGAAACAAATGAGAATGAAAACAATCTAAAATCTATGGGCCACAATGAAAGTAGTCCTGAGAGAGAAGGGGGGACATTAGTAATACTCTCAACAATAAAGGTATTTTTAAAAAAGAAATAGAAGAGGAAAATCAAAATTACCTAAAATCAAGCAGAATGGAACAAAAATAAAGATGAACAGAAATTAATTAAATCAAAACAGAAAAATGGTAGAGAAAAATGAATGTGCCAATAGGTGTGTGTGTGTGTGTGTGTGTGTGTCCCCACTTTCTGCTGTAATGTTTTAATTGTTTCTGTGTCTTATATACAACTTATTTGTTACCCAGGTTCTTTTAGGGGTAGTGCTAGTGGTGTGGTCTCTTATGACTCCCATGTTTGGTGATCTAGTGGAGCTCCCTACTTGAGTTATCTGGGTTGTCTTAATTTAGTTTGATCTTGAATGTTAGTTTCTTATTTATGAATGAAGTCTCATCACAGATTGCTAATGTGACTTACCCCTGGCTTCATTGTGCAAGTGGTTTTGGATATTACCGTGGTTGGGGCTCTTTTGGAAAAGGTTGTCTGTGGTCTCACTGGTATGTACTCATTGTGGTTTCCCAGAGTCCATGGCTTGGGAGGAAGTAGTCTTGGATCATGAAACTCAGGTACTGTGACTTTGGCCAGTGTTGTATAACTCTTGTTGGATTTACTGTTACTCTAAAACTCAATAGGAGAGGCCTAGAGTCCATGACTATTGGGGAAAGTGTCTCAGAGTCTGTGGTTGAAGCAATGGGCCTCTGGCCAAAGCGATTTCCCTCTTTGAATCACAAGGGTGTTCAAGATCCAGCAGCTGTGGATGTGGTAATCTCTCAGTCACTGGCTGAAACAATATGACCTTGTCCAGGTAGGCAAGGTCTCAGTAACTCACCAACCTGGCCAGAGGTAGGTAGCTTGGAGGGAGATGTTGTAGATTCTGCTGAGAGAGCTGTGTGCCTTTGTTTGGATAGACACACTTCCATTGGATGCTCACAGAGAAGCCCAAGAGCTGTCTGCAAGGGGTGTGTTCTTGTGACTCCCACGTGCTGGATCAGAGTGGTTGTGATGTGTTACTGGCCCCATCGAAGGAGAATTCCCACGTTTTGCTTCAGGATATGTGTGCCCTTGATTGGATATGCACACACAGTGGCTGCTTAGAGAGGTTCCCAGGATTTGTCTGCTGTGGTAGTAGGCTCAGGTGACCCATGTGCTGGAGAGTCACTACCTCAGGGAGTGGCTGCCAGCAGAGTTGTGCCTTGCAGCAGCTCAAAGAAGCACATAGGGGCAGCCTGCCAGGGCAGTGGGCTCAGGAGTTTTGTGCTTTGGATTGGTGCAATTGAAATGACCAGAGGGTGGTAGCTAAGAAGGCAGGAGTCTGAGTTTCTTCTGCCAGGGCCTTACACCCTTGGTTGGATATAAGTGTGCCTAATGGCAGCTAACAGAGGCATCTGGGAGTCTCTGGGGTGGTGGCCTCAGGTGACCTGCATGCAAAAACCACGTGACCACAGTATCTGAAGGTAGGCAGCTGGGAAGGGGGGAGTTCACATTTATACTGCTATGGCTATGCATCCTTGTTTGGATATGAGCGCCCCCAGCAGGTGCTCAAGGAGGCACCCAGGAGCCACCTAAAGGGACAGAAGGCTCAGTAATCCTGAAAGGAAAAACTGTAGTATCTGGAGGTAAGCAGCTGGGGAGAGGGATGTCACAATTTTTGCTGCCTTGCGCCCTTAGTTGATTGCCACATCCCCTTTGGGGTCACAGAGGCACCCAGGAGCTGCCTGTCATTTGTGGGGGCTCAGGAGGCCTACACAATGGAAAAGGGTGACTGGTGTCTGGAGGTCGGTAGCTGTGGAGGAGGAAGACTGAGTTTTTGCTGCTAGAGCCTTGTGCCCTTCCTTGGTTGACTTTGTACATGCCCAGCAGTAGCTCACAGAGCCACCCAGGGGCTGTTTGCTAGGGCAGTGCAATCAGAGTGACCCTTGCACTGCATCCGCATGACTGAGGTGCCTGTGGGAAGGCATCCAGGAGTGAGGGAAATCCAAATTTCTACAGTCAGAGCCTTGCACCCTTGGTTTGAGTCATGTGTGCCCAGTGGTGGCTCACAGAGGCACCCTGGGTCCATTTGCCAATGTGGATCACTCACAGTCAGAGGAGCCTTGGCACTGGAGCTGCATGACCGAGATGTCTGGGGGAAGGCAGTTGGGAAGAGGGGTAATTCAGAATTTCTACTGCTGGGGCAGTGTGCCCTTCTTTGGATAAGAGTATGTCCAGTAGGGGCTCTAAGTGGCACCCAAAAGCGGCCTTTGGGGCAGTGTGTTCAGGAGCCTGTGCTATAGAAAAGGGACTTTGTTGTCTGGAGGTCAGCAGCTGTGAAGGGGAAGTTGCACTTACTGCTGACGAGCCCTTGGAGGTGGACATCCTAGTCTTCAGGTCTGCAAGAAGAGCAGCAGGATCTTGGCACCTGGACATTCCCACATTTTTATTGTTATAAGTTAATTGTCAACTGTTTATAACGTTAAAGTATCCTGTATCCACCTCTGTAAAAGAAGCACATGTTGCTGAAACCGGTTTGACTCAGTGGTAGAGCATGGTCTGCGGACTGAAAGGTCCCGGGTTTGATTCTGGTCAAGGGCTTGTACGTTGGTTGTGGGCACATCCCCGGTGGGGGGTGTGCAAGAGGCGGCTGGTTGATGTTTCTCTCATCGACCTTTCTGGCTCTCTCTCTCTCTCTCCCTTCCTCTCTGTAAAAATAATCAATAAAATATAATAATAATAAAAAAGAAGCACGTGTCCATCATTTCACTTTTTACCCTATCCCAGAGGTTTTCCTGCTCTGCTTTATCCCACCCCCTTAAATCTATCACCAATGGATTTCTTGTAACCCACCTAAGTCCCCTTGTAACCCTCCATTCTCAATTCATTGAGGTTCTGCTTCCGGGCATATTTGGATCAAATAAACTCACAAAAATTCTTTACAAACTTGAATTTTCTTTTTAGGTTAACAGTACTAAGATGGGGTTTCCTTCTACCATTTCCTTCCTGTTTGTTTCATTAAAATAAGATTCCTTTACTTATTTAATTTGTTTTGTTAATCCCCAAACAGATAGGAATTTGTGATCATGTTACAGAGAACAGGAATAAATCAAACAATGCTTGGCAAGTTTGGAGTCACAATTTATTCACCAAGGTGGGCTTAGAGAAAATGAATCCAAATTCTAAGCAAGGCTACAAGCAGAACTTACCATTTTATTATTTAAAGAGCCAGCCCAGTGTGAGCTTAGTGGTTATCTTCCTGCTGGCCTTGAAAACAACACAGTTCTATCCAATTTAAAAATGTACCTGGCATGGCCTTGAGAATATGGGTGTATCTAGTCTCTGGCCTACAAGGCCAGACAGGTAAGTTTGTTTTCCTCATTATTCAAGCAGGCTAAAGCAGGCTAGAAAGCAAAGTTATTTTTTTAGAGTAAAAGGTAAAAAAAAAAAAAAAAAAAAAAAAAAAACCAGCAGAAAATTCCAAACAGTAGTTTTAAGAAATAGGGGTTAGCCTTCACAATCAGAGTCTCCCATGAGATGCCTTTCTGTCACTGAATTGTGCCAGATTCACGGCAGAGCCTTCTTTTTTATTCACAAACACAATCCATAAACCTAGACATAGATGAGGGCTTTCTGTGAGCTCTGTGGATGAGCCTGGGAGCATAGTTAATTTAAGGCAAAACAGGAAATGGCTTCTCTACTTGTTCCTGTCTGGCAGCTGTGCTGGTTTCTAGCGCCCCCTGGTGCTCTGGATGGTCCCTGCAGACCAGCCCTTGTGTCTCGGCTCACACTGACTTCTCCTCACTGTGAGTCCTGCACAATAATACACAGCTGTGTCTTTGGTGGTCATGGAACTCAGCTGCAGAAAGAACTGGTTCTTGGACGTGTCTCTGGAGATGGAGGTTCGGCTCTTGAGGGAGGGGCTGTAATTAGTGTGTCCATTATAACATATGTGCCCCAACCACTCCAGCCCCTTCCCAGGGGGCTGGCGGATCCAGCCCCAGCAGGTACCACTGGTTGTGATGGAGTAACCAGAGACAGTGCAAGTGAGGGAGAGGGACTGCAAGGGCGTCACCAGTCCTGGCCCTGACTGGTGCAGCTGCACCTTGGACAGGACACCTAGGACAGAGAGAACACAGTAAGTCCTGGGCTCAGATGCAGGGCCCCCATCTCCTCACTTCTAAGCCCCGAGTCACTTACATCTGGGAGCTGACAACAGTAAGAGGAAGAGCCACAGGGGAGTCATGTCCTGCAAGTGAGGTCCTCGTCCACAAGAACATATTCTCCAGGGTGAGGAGATGCTGAATTTAAGTGGACTCCCAATGTGTGTGTGTCTGGTGGCCGTGTGGGCATTTGCATATGGGAGGTGTCTGCACATACAAAGACCAAGAGGTGAGGGAGGTTCTGGTCTATGTGGCTTCTCCTGGAAGGAGGTGCTGACTGTGCCTTCAGAGACCAAGGCCTTCCTTGGGGTTCTGGTCACAGTGCCCAGGGACCTCTTCTTCCACAGCAGGAGATGTGCTACAGGAGGTGGTCAGGAAGTAGGATGTGGGAGCAATCAGTGACTCCTTAGAGAAGAAATCAATGATCAATGTGTCTCTTCTCCAAGTAGATATAGATATAGATATAGATAGTATATAGATATATAGATAAATATAGATATAGATATATAGATATAGATATAGATATATAGATATAATTATAGATACATATATAGGTATATATCTTTTTCATTATCCTTTGAGAATATTTTCATTGATTTTTAGAGGAAAAGGAAAGGAGAGTGGAGAAACATGGATGTGAGAGAAAAATATTTATCAGTTAGTTGCCTCTCATATGTGATTCTATAGGGAATCAAACTTGAAACATTTTTATTTATTTATTTAAGTATATTTTTTATCAATGTCAGAGAGGAAGGGAGAGGGAGAGAGAGATATACAGACATGAGTGATGACAGATGATTATTGATTGGCTGCCTCCTGCATGCCCCACACAGGGGATGTTTCCTAAATCCTGGGCATATGCCCTCACTGGGAATCAAACAGTGAACTCCTAGTTTATAGGTCAATGTTCAACTCATGAGCCACCCAGGCCAGGCTGTTCCCCACTTTTAGGATTAACAGAGCTCCCTGTGTACCTGGGCTCTGTTTATCGGGACAATGGCAACTTTATTGGTGACCAGGCACTGTTACAGAAAATCAGAGAAGAATCAAGCAACACTTAGAGAGAAGGTGTTACAGTTTATTATTATCATTATTATTATTATTATTACTATTATATATTGGCCAGATGGAAATGTCTCTCAAATTCTGGGCCCAAACATGAAGAAACTTTTCCTCTCTATATGTTTTTACCTTTTTTATCTCCCAAATATGGGATGTTTCCGGTCCCCTTTGCAAGTTCTTAAAGAGGCCCCATGTGCCGGGCTTTGAGAACTCAACCAAAGGTTTGGTCTTGTGCCAATACTGATCACATCATCTGGGTAAGGTTTAATGGCCTCTCTGAAGTGGAAGTAGTCTTATTTTTCTTCTTATTATTGTTTTTCTTGTTTTTTTTAAATGTATTAGAATTCTTTATTCTTAGAAACCTCCATCCTTTATTGATAACCAAAAGTGAATAGTTAGCATTTTTAGATTAATTTTTATGAACACATTTTAAATGTACTTTTACATTCAAGAAAATATATTTAGGAGAAACCAAGATGGCTGCATAGTTAAATACCTGAACATGCTCCCTTGCACAACAACTTTAAAACTACAACTAAAAGACAAAACGGACATCATCCTGAACCACAGGAAGGCAGGCTAATTCTAAATTCTACAACTAAAAGAAAATAGAAGAGCACATTGAGACTCAGAGAAGCTGTGGAAGTAAAGTGCAGAGTTAAGGAGGTGCTCGTGTGTGAGCAGAGGGCTGGCAACTGAGTATATAGCTGGCTTTTTAAATCTGGAGGGAGACACAAGCTCCTGACTGCTCTGAACTCCAGTTCTGGGCAAGATTCTGGGGACCCAGACTCATATGGGAAGAAACTGAACTGTCTGGCAGCGGTCAGAACTCGAGGGCAGCTTTCTCCTTAGAGGTGCTTACAACAATTACCAAGGGATACTGAGATCCCGGGGGCCTCTTAGGGAAGGGCTTATGGGAAGCCATTACTGAGACTCCGCCCCATCCAAGCTGTGCCCAGAGGCTTTTGCATATGAATGGCCTGGTTCTTTGAAATCTAAACTTACCTAACAAAGTGCAGCTGAGTCAGAACATCCAAAAGAAGGACTAAGGCCCCACAGCTGCTTGCATTGCTTCACAGCTGGGCTTCATCTTGGCATCTCCAAAACCCAAACAAAGAAGAGGAATCTGTAGATCTCTCCATAGCTCCTGCTGGGTGGCCTCAAGCAGAGGCTAAGTTAGCACCTCCTTGGATATCCAAGAGTCAGTGTACCCAGGGGTCAGAGTGGGAAAATCCAGATTACAACTCCTCAGATCCATAAGGGACACACTCAGGGGCAGATTCAGTGAGCACCAAAATCCCACTGAAGCAAGACTTACCTCATAAGGGTGTCTCCAGCACAGAAGTTCTCCCATCATAGACACAGCTGATCCTCAAAGCCAATTGGCCTGGAGGTCAATTCCTCCCAGTGATAACAACAACAATCAAGGCTTAACTACAAGACTATGCACACAGCTCACAAAAGGTACACCAAGAATATCCACATCAGGTAACTGGGGAGGTTGAGCCACTGGGCCCTATGGGACACCTAGCACACAAAGCCACTATATCAACTCAGGGAAGCAGCCAGAATGTGGAGGCAAAGAAACAGGTTACAAATGAAAGAAATGGAGTAAAGCAAATGACTTGATGTACAGTTCAAAACCACAGTTATAAGGTTTTTCAAGAATTTTCTTGAAAAGGCCTATAAATTTAGTGAGACCTTTGAGGATATGAAAAAGGGCCAAATAGAAATTAAGCATACACTGACTAAAATAAAAAAAAATAATGCGCAGAGATCCAACAGCAGACGAGAGGATTGCAAGAATCAAGTCAAAGATTTGAAATACAAAGAAGCAAAAAATACCCAAACAGAAAAGCAAAAAGCAAAAAGAATCCAAAAACATGAAGATAGTTTAAGGAGTCTCTGGGACAACTTCAAATGTACCAATATCCGGATTATGAGGGTGTCAGAAGCAGAGAGAGAGCAACATACTGAAAACCTATTTGAAGAAATAATGACAGATAACCCCCCCCCCCCCCTCTGGTGAAAGAAATAGACTTACAAGTTCAGGAAGCACAGAGAACCCCAAACAAAAGGAATCCAAAGAGGACCACATGAAGACACATCGTAATTAAAATGTCAAGAGCAAAAGTCAAAGAGAATATTAAAAGCAGCAAGAGAAAAAGATATAGTTACGTACAAAGGAGCACCCATATAATTGTCATTTAACAGAAACTATGCAGACCAGAGGCTAAATTAGATGTACTTTGCTACTCTCACCTGGAAAGAGAGGACGGACCAGGCAGGAGTGGCAAGAAATATTCAAAGTGATGAATATCAAGAACCTACAACCAAGATTACTCTACCCAGCAAAGCTATCATTCAGAATTTAAGGTCAGATAAATGGCTTCACAGATAAGAAAAAGCTAAAGGAGTTCATCACTGCCAATCCAGTATTATATGAAATGTTGAAAGGTATTCTTTAAGAAGAGGAAAAAGGAAAATAAGATAATGATAAAAATTATGAGCAACAAATACATATCTATCAATAAGTGTATCTAAAACATAAAATGAATAAAAAATCTGATGAACAGAATAAACTGGTGAATATAATAGAATCAGGGGGATAGAAAGTGAGTGGACTGAAAATTCTCCCAAGGGAGGAAAGCAGTGTGAGGGGTGCAGGAAGAGACAGGACAAAAATCGTACACATATGGATGAGGACAGTGGGGCAATGGGGAGGAAAGGGCAGAGTGTGGGGTGGGAACAGGGTGCAGGAGAGCTGTGGGGGAAACAAAGAGGAACAATTGTAATAATCTGAACAATTAAGATTTGTTTAAAAAATAAAATAAAGTGTATGAATCTCTTATAAATAAAAGAAAATTTATCTAGACCCTCTGTGATAAAATTAAGAACAGGTGAATTAGTATAGTAAAAACTGCCATATTTTTCCTTGTGCAATTTCAAGTATATTGTATCAGTATAATTTAGTATTGCAATGATTAAAAAGAATAAAATAGGCAGAGAAATATTAATTGTGCTTGCAGAAAACTTTCGACCTTGAACGTAATGTTGTACTGATAAGGCACCTGGACCAGAGCCCTACACCAGCAGAGTAGTCTGCAGCCAGTAAAAATCAATAAAAGCTATGTCTCCCTGCTTCCTAAATAACTTCCAACACCCCTCCCTCTTGTGTCCCCCAACCCAGGGCCCATTGCTTGTCTCCCTCTCCTATTGTGAGTGAGAGGAGGGCAATTCCTACAGATGGGAGAAATAGAAACAGTAGAGTTTCAAAGAAAAATACAAACTACTGCTGTAGTAGTCCTTTTTCCCGGAGGCAAGGATCTGATCTATGGGGAAAAAATGACTCTTATTCAGCTGGAAAGGTAGTAGATGAGTATAAGGGTGTGTAGGGAAATTTCTTTCAGACTGAAAGCTTGGAGGGCCTCTTGAAAGAACAGATCTTTAATCTAGTTACAGATACTATCAGAATCAGGATGAGAGAGGAAGGGAAAGACCAGGTTATGTCCTCAATGAGAGCTTCTGCACAAGACACACAACCAAGGTTAACAGAGTCCACTAATAGTTAATAATAATTTGAGCTTTAGTTCTGCCTTAGGTGGCTCACGTTGAACTATGTTGTCACAGGCAGGGACAGGGCCAGTAAATCTCTTTGCCCTGTGGAGCTGTAAGCCCTGCCCCTTGAATGGGGTGGAGACTTGGGTGGTGCAGACAAGCTTTATTCCTCTAGGCAAATAGGACAAATCAGTGAGGAAGACAGAGGCCCTGTACCCATTTTCTGTGGACGGACACCAGGTGTTTGTTTGTTTGTTTGTTTTGTTTTGTTTTTTTGTGTGTTTTTTCCCCTCACAATTCAGGGGGCCAGACAAGACGCCTAATGAGCCAGTTAGTTTACAGTCATCTTTATTGTGGGCAGGTTCAGAGCAGATTACCTCTGTCACATTCTGAGCAAACACAGGAGGGAGTATTTCCTTTTCATATCTTCTAGTTCTTTGTATAAGACAACTTGTAACCTTGAGCACTTATCTTATCTATATAGACACCTGCAACCTTGGATGAACAAACACTTGACAGAATATGTGAGTTCATAGCAGCGCCCCCCCCCTCTTTAAAAAAATAAAAATATTTTATTGATTTTATTACAGAGAGGAAGAGAGAGGGATAGAGAGTTAGAAACATTGATCACTGCCTCCTGCACACCCCCCACTGGAGATGTGCCTACAACCAAGGTACATACCCTTGACCGGAATCGCACCTGGGACCCTTCAGTCCACAGGCCGATTCTCTATCCACTGAGCCAAACCATTTTCAGTTATCAGCCCCTTTAGATGGCTAGCTTGCAAGGTCAGGCAGTTACATTTATCTGTTTCTATTATTTGAACAAAAAACAAAGCCATTTTATACAATAAGAGATGGTCTTAAAGTGACAGAGTTTAACAGTGACAGAGTTTACAGGACTAGGGACTGTCTGACAATCACAGAGAATTTCCAACAGCAGTTTTATCCAACATGGAGGTAACTAATTCACTTGTGTGTCAGACACACACCATGTGGCCCCCAGAGCTGAGCAGCTGGGGAGCCTGGGAGCAGAGGGCACAGGTGAGGGTTGTCAGCCTAGGGGACCCACGGGGAAAGGACATAGGCCTGTGCTTGCGTTTTGCTTCCTGATCAGGTGCCTTCACCCTGAGCACAGGGGGCTGGGAACAAGGGGACATCTCTGCAGGGAGCAGGGGCAGGAGCAGCCAAAACACCAAATGGCCCAGGTGGGTGCACAGAAGCTCTTCCTTCTGAAGTGACCCTGCAAACAGCAATGGCTCTTGCCCTGGCTGGTGTGGCCCAATGGATAGGGTGTTGGCCTGGAGAATGAAAGGTTCAGGTTTGATTCTGATCAAAGGCACGCACATCTGCTGCAGGTTCCCAGCCTTTGTTGGGGTGTGTGCAGGAGGCAACCGATTGATGTCTCTGTCTCACATTGATGTTTCTCTCGTCTCTACCTTGTACTCTCTCTAAACATCAATGGGAAAATACCAAAAAATGTTTTAAAAAAATAAATAAAAGAATGATATCTCCTGACAGGAGTCACAGAGGCGAAGTTCTGCTTGGGGAGTTTCCTGGTGCAGGAAATAGGCTTCTGAGTTCCACCCCAGCATGGCCAGCTGTATTGGAAAAGGTTACTGAGAGTCCGCAGGCAAACGGAGTGTGGGAGGAGGGAAGCGGCTATAAGAACAGAGAACTGTGCACTTGAGCCAGGATGCGCAGCCTCAGCTTGTCAGGGAGAGTTGGAGACAACTAGAAAAGGCCTCAGCCCATTGTAAATTGCTCCCACAGGAGCCCGAGGCCACTCCTGAGGAAATTATGAAGGCCATAGTACTCAGTCTCTGAACATTTGGGGGTGGACTCTACCCTGATACCAGAGCCCGTAGCAGAAATTCTTCTAGAGTCTTGTCTCAGGAATCAAAGAATTAAGTCTTCAACTGGAGGCGTTCAAACGAGGCAGGACAAGGGGATAAATAGCCTGTGATCGCTGCTCCGTGTGTGCCTGTACAAGCAGACAGCACTCTTGCAAGAACATAGGAAAAGGCTCCTTTTCATCATCCGTCTGTCTCTGAGTCTGTTATTTGAATTAAAAAAGGTGAGCGTTTCTCACACCCTTTGCCCCTAGCTCAGGGCCTCCTCTGCCCAACCTCTGGACTTGACCACACACACGAGCTGACTGTCCCATCACTGGCTGCATCCCTGGGGTGGGCAGGGAACTTCACCCCTTCTCAGCACAATCAAGAGCCCTGCAGGTGAGCTCAGTGCTGTGGGGCCTCTGTCCCCTGCTGGTCCCTGGAAACAGCTGGGGGCTAGGTGAGGAGAGTAGCCAGGTGGAGTCTCCAGGCTGCTCAGTGGGTGGAGGGAGGACACCTGGAGGTCACAGCATCCCATGCCTGTTCCTCCTTCAGGGCGCCTTTTCAGGCCTGTGAGCTGCAGAGAGACCTGTGGGATGGCTGTGGGATTCAACCCAAAGCAGCTCCTCCAACCTGCCCCCACTCCCATGAAGGCGCAGCCCCCTGACGAGGGGCCTCAGGCAGCACCCCGTGAGGACAGGAGTCTTGAGTGTGGACAGGAGGGGCCCCTCCAGCCTCCCTGGTGGGGACAGAGGGCCAGTGGGTGGGGAGCAGAGTCTCCCCTGATAGGCAAGCACAGTGCCCTTGTCCCACCCTCTTGGGGGTTTTCCTGATTCAATTTGCAGGAGACAGGCCTCTGTGGTCCACCCTCAGCTCAGTCACCTTTTAGAAAAGGGCAGCCTATGGCCAGTGGGTTCCTGAAGTTCCCAGGGCAGACAGGATGGGGGGTGGGGAGAGATGGGTGAGGGCTGTGCACATGACCAGCAGCACTGTCCCAATTATGCCCCGATTAATTAATAATCTGCCTCGATTTAGTGGAACAAACTCAGGTGACCAGGGGTCAGCAATAATCGCCTATGCCCTGGTGCTTCAATGTCTAGACAGCAGAGACCTACCGAAACACATGACACACAGGCAGAATGAGTTTGCAATCACACAGGGTTTAGTTACCTATTACTAGTGGGTCCTGAGCTCTGGCAAAAGCCACCTGGTGATGCATACATCTCATCGATATTTCTAGCTTTCTATCTCTTTCCTTTCCTCTCTATAAAAAAAAAATCAATAAAATATATATTTTTAAAAAAGGTAGTGGGGCATTCACCATGTTTATTACATTTAGGAAGTTACAAGGAATTGGTGTCTTCACACAGCAAACATTTCACACAATAATCATTTCTCACATTAGAGGGTTTCCTTATGAGCATTCTATATAATAAAAGAGTAGCATGCAAATTGACCATCACTCCAACACACAAAATGGCTGCCCCCATGTGATCAATGATGGCTACCCCATGTGGACCCAAGATGGCCACCACAAGATTGCCAGCAGGGAAGGACATTTGGGTGGGACCAGGTCTTCAAGGGAGGGCAGTTGTGGGCAATCAGGCCAACAGGGGAGCAGTTAAGAATCATTCAGGCTGGCAAGGAAGTGGTTAGAGTCAATCAGGAAGGCTGGCAGGTGAGCAGTTGGGAGCCAGCAGTCCTCGATTGTGAGAGGGATGTCAGACTGTCCTATGGGGATCTGGCCTAAAAGGGCAGTCTGAAATCCCTTGAGGGTTCCAAGATTGGAGAGGGTGCAGGCTGGGCTGAGGGATACCCGCCCCCCTGCAAGAATTTCGTGTGTTGGGCCTCTAGTAGCACATTTCCCAGGAGGGTCCCTTGGACAAAGGAGGTGAAGATACTAGGAAAGGCCTTGCCCATGTGTTAAATAGCCCAATAGGAGACAGCAGGGCCTAGGGGAGGAGCCTGAGAGGACATGAGCCCCATAGTCCTCAGCCAATGAGGAATGGGGAGGGACCTTTCCAGTGGGATTAAGTTTCCTGTGGTCCCTGCTCTGTGCCTCCCACCCACCACCGACACCGCCCTGAGGACCTGTGGGCTCTGCTTCCTACCCCAAGTCCGCTATTTGGATTCGCACAGATGAACTTGTCTCAGTGCTCTAAGGTCTGACTGTGGCCCAGAAGGAGGAGGGCCTGTTCAACCGCTGGGTTTTCACTTTTGGCCCCATCTGAGCACACATGAGGTAGGGGGTGGGGAGAGGCTCCCTGACAGGAGGGGGAGACCCTGGGGCTCTGGGCGATTCCCCGGAAGAACTGGGCGGGAAAGCCCAGTTAATAAGGGAGAGAGAGGCCCACCTGGTCCAGGGAGTGTGGCCTGAAGTCCGGCCTCAAGGGTCCACCAGGGACAGGTCAGTTTTGAGAACTAAAGGGGGTCCTAGGGGGAAGAAGTCAGGTGAGAATGTCACCTGCAGGGGCCTCCCTGGGAGCCCTGAGGCTGCAGGGAGGAAGCCCAGGTTTCTATTCAGAGATGACATCATTATTCACATGGAAAACCCCAAAGAATCTGCAAAGATAGACCCAGAAAAGAATTGGTACACAAGCACCAGCCAGTGGGATAATGCATTTGGACAGAAAAACATCAACAACCCCTGAGAGGCATAAACAGAGAGAAACACCTGAGGATCAGCCTAAAGCCTGATGCCCAGGCTCTGCCCACAAAAAGTGATAATGAAACAGGAAGTTTAGGGGAATATAGGCAGGTTTGGGGAGGTTTTAGAATTGGGACCCATGGAAAAAACACAGGGCTTCAGACTGGGAGAAGGTATATTTCATGAGACCAGGGAACCAAAAGTTGCCAAAAAAGGTCTACATTTACAAAATGAAGAAGGAATGAAGCACAGAGGGAATAGGAGGACAATGAGGGAGGAGGGCCTCCTAGTGTTACTATAGTAACCAATTTAAATGGGACTAGTGACCAGTCAGAGGGGATATCAAGACATGGGAACTGCAGTATTTATAAACCATGGAAACAGGAAGTCTGTGGGACCTTTCCCCCTTACTCACGTGGGAGTCTGCATTTGTTCTTCAATAAATATCCACCTTTGCTGTACCACCTTCTGTTTGTGAATTCATTCTTCCACTCTGGCGGACAAAGAATCTGGGTTCAACTTAAAATTCCATATCCATATCATATGATCAGGAGTCCTGATATGGTGTAGACCCAGAGAAACCAAGGCACTTTTTCAGCAAAAGGCTTCCCACCATGGCCGCACCCACCACCTGAGTGTGAAATGTTTACTCAAAACCTGAGCTGTGTCTGAGCTCCATCATCACTCCTAGTGGAACATGCACACCATCCTCTCTGGGCTCTGAACTGTGGCCGAAACAGGCCACATGCTGACCTGACAGCCCAGGGCAGGCCTGCACGGTGGTCCTGCAAACTCAGAGACCTACTGTCACCACAAAGGATGGTCTGACATTAAACTTTAACTAAATGCAGTTATGGTGGCGAGTTACCTCCTAGGCCTGTGTCTTCCCTGACAAGGTCAACCTTTATCTTAACTGAGCCCATCTGTCTTTTTGCATCTATGATAACATACCCTTGTAATGTCTGGGTAACTTGTAACTTCCCTTTTTCCAGTCTCCTTGGGGCACAAGCCAATGTGCCTGGGCGCCAGGACAGATACCACAAATTTCTTTATCATTATCATGTTAATTGTTCCTGCACCCACCTAAGCATGTGTCTCTTGTTTTATTTTTTATCCAATCCCTGAGGTTTCCTGGCTTTGCTTTCTCCCATCTCTCTCATCTATCACTAATAGATTTCATGTAACCCACCTATGTCCCTCCTTGGATTGCATGTATTAAAATAGAGGGCAACCCACCATTCTCAGGAGTGTAATCTTAGTCCCTTGAGGTTCTGCATCCCGGCATTTGTGGACAGTTTGGAAGAAAGGAGCCACATGCTAACCTGACCAGCTCAGGGGAGGCCTCTGTGGCAGTCTTGTAAACTCAGAGACCTAAAATAACCAGAACAGATGGTCTGAAATTAAATATTTAACTACAAACAGGGTATAGTGGGTAGTCATGTCCTAGGCCGATATTTTCCCTGACAAAGAGCAACTAAGATCTTTCCTGAACCCATTCGCCTTTTTTGCCTCTAAAATAACATATCTGTGAGATGTCTGGGTAACTTGTAACTTCCTGTTTACCCAAGACCCCTCAGGCCACAACAAATGGCACTTGGATATCCCCAGATTTTTATTGTTCTCAAGTTAATTGTCAACTGTTCATTACGTTAAAGAGTATCCTGTATAAAAGAAGCTTATGTCCATCATTTCACTTTTTACTCTATCCCAGAGATTTCCCTGCTTTGCTTTATCCCAACCTCTTAATCTATCACCAATGGATATCTCATAACCCACCTATGTCCCTTTCCTTTGATTGCAATGTATAATAACTACAGATGTAACCCTCCATTCTCTGGAGCCTTATCTCAATTCATTGAGGTTCTGCTTCCCAGCATATTTGGCTCAAATAAATTCTTTACACATTTGAATGTTTTGTTTAGTTTAACAGTACTAAAATGGGGTTTCCTCCTACCATTTCCTTCCTGTTTTGTTTTATTAATATAAGATTCCTTTATTTATTTAATTTGTTTTGTCAATCCCCAAACAGATAGGAATTTGTGATCATGTTACAGAGAACAGGAATAAATGAAGCAATGCTCAGAGAGTTTGGAGTTACACTTAATTTACTGAGGTGGGCTGAGAGAAAATGAATTCAAATTCTAAGCAAGGCTACAAGCAAAACTTACCTTTTTATTATTTAAAGAGTCAGCCCAGTGTGAGCTTAGTGGTCATCTTGCTGCTGGCCTTGAAAACAACACAGTTCTATCCAATTAAAAAATTCACCTGGTATGGCCTTGAGAGTGTGTGTGTATCTCTTCTCTGGCCTACAAAGTCAGACAGCTAAGTTGATCTTCTTCATTATTGAAGCAGGCTAAAAAGCAAATTTATTTTTTTAGAGTAAGAGGTCTTCTAAAAACACAGCGGAGAATTCCAAACAGTAGTTTTAAGAAATAGGGGTTAGCCTTCTCAATCAGAGTCTCCTGTGAGATGCCCTTCTGTCACTGAATTTTGTCAGATTCACCACAGGGCCTCCTTTTTTATTCACAAACACAACCCCTAAACCTAGACGTAGACAAGGGCTTTCTGTGAGCTCTGTGGCTGAGCCTGGGAGCAAAGTTAATTTAAGGCAGACCAGAAAATGGTTTCTTTGCTTAAGTCTCCACTTGTTTCTGTCTGGGAGCTCTGCTGGTCCCCAGCACCCTCTGGTGCTCTGGATGCTCCCTGCAGCCCAGCCCTGCTGCCTCCCTCAGGGAGGTTTGTGTCTGGGCTCACACTGACTTCTCCTCTCTGTGTGTCTCTCTTGCACAGTAATACAAGGCTTTGTCCTCGGCTTTCAGGCTGTTCATTTGCAGATACAGCGTGTTCTTGGCATTGTCCCTGGAGATGGTGAAGCGGCCCTTCACAGCACTGGCATAGCTTGTGGAACTTCCATCAGGATTGATTTTCCCAAGCCACTCCGGCCCCTTCCCTAAAGCCTGGCGAACCCAGATCATCCAATAGGTACTGAAGGTGAATCCAGAGGCTGCACAGGAGAGTCTCAGAGAGCCCCCTGGCTGCACCAAGCCTCTTCCAGACTCCACCAGCTGCACCTCACACTGGACACCTGCAAACACAGAGACACACGGTGGATTTAGAATCACATGGAAGCACAAACAGGCACAGGCACAGGTCTCAGCATTCCCTCTCCTGAGAATGACCTTGAAGAATGATCAGGAGGAAAATGCAGCTTGGCACCAAGTCCATGGTGGAGATGCTGGGCACCTGAGTTCTGGGTGTCTCCCCAGCATGCAGGGCTGGGCCCTCCTTTATGAGCAGGAGGGGAGCCCCATTTGCATGTAGTCTGGATATAAGGGTGCAGCCATGACCCTGGGCTGCATGCCTGAGCTTGTCATTCTAGGGGCGAACCCAGATGGAAAGGACTGAAGGATGCTTGCCACAAGGGGTCCGGTCCTGATTCACCCTTACTCCCTCTTTTCTTGACAGCTGGTCACCCTTAGGATTGAGAGTCCTCCATTCTTGGGGTTTTGATGAGGACCCAGGGGTGCTGCCTGCAGAGGTGGGTACATGGACTTCTTCTCATTCTCCTTCACCTGCCATGGGCCATGTTGCCTTTCTGGAGTTTGGGAATAAGATTAGACTTGGGATTATGCTTTTATTTTGAGACTGAAAGATTCTCTTTGTTCTTCTTCACAATCATATCTTCCAGGAGACTGGAACGTCAACTAGGCAGGAGAGGCTGGTGTGGAAGCTTCCTTGTTGTGTCCCATCTCGCTCTGCCCACCACTTTCTCTAGGGAAGGTTGTGACAAATGTCCTCCTGGATGACCCAGGTTAAACAAAACAAAACAAAAAGGAGATGTTGGACATTAAGAGCCTTCATGCACTTCAGATGGAGAGGGACCCCGATGAGAACATGGGACGGTGGGCGTGGTGATTCCCACGGATGCTGAGAGCTACCCCTTCCCTCCTAGAAAGAGGCAGAACAGGCCCCTGTTCTCCGGCAGCTTGCACAGTTCGCACGTCCAAAGCAGAGCAGGCACAGGCAGCCTCTGTCTAACATGCACTAACCTAACAAGGTCACTTACGTGGGGCCCACTAAGCCATGAAACATTTGCTCCCAGAGCATTGCTTGTATCACCCTAAAACATATCACGACATACATGTTGTTTCCAATTTAGGCCACATAGGACATGCCCGTCATGTACGATATGTATGTCGGGTATGATAGGCACCTGTTGTCTATGGCACGTATGTCATCCAACATGCTCATTGTATCTTTGGAGGCTCATCCTGGTACACAATTTGGAGATTGGCCTGTTGTTTCACTGCTATTCACTTTTCCAGGTCAGGCCATGCTTTCCTTGATGAACAAATCCTATGACTGTGCTACAGGGTCTCAGACAGGAGACTGCACAGCTTCCCTCCCCTAGGTGACACCGGCCAGGTGGGCTGCTATGTAAGCCCTCTGCATCTCCATTCTTGTTACCGCGAAACCCTTGGTTGAGCTGGGGCTGCTTGTCGCTGTGTCCAAAAAGGAAGGCAGGGTTGAATCACATAAAGCGTTTATTGAGAAGGCCAGCCAACCAAGAACACAGGGCGCCTGCAAACATCAAATCCAGTGGTCCAGCAGGTGCAGGGAACAGGACTGTAAAGGGGAGTGGGCTAGGGTGAGGTGGGAACGGAATGCAGCTACGTGCAGCCTTGAGGGTCCTTAGATGGTAGCTGTTGTCCTTAGTCATCAGGCAATGAGTTGCTGATGTTGAGGAGATGATGTTTTGACTCCTGGTGGGTCAGTCTGACCCTGTTTATTGGTTCCACTGGCTGGATTCACAGTTGAATTGAGGTCACAGTGGGTGAGGTCACAGTGGGTGAGGTCACAGAGGCTGAGGTCACAGTGGGTGAGGTCACAGAGGCTGAGGTCAAAGTGGGTGAGGTCACAGTGTGTGAGGTCAGTGGGGGTGGTCATAGTGGGAAGGTCACAGTGGGGGAGGTCACAGTGAGGGAGGTCACAGTGGGGGAGGACACAGTGGGGAGGTCACAGTGGTGAGGTCACAGTTGTGAGGTCACAGTGGGTGAGGATACAGTGGATGAGGACACAGTGGGGAGGTCACAGTGGTGAGGTCACAGTTGTGAGGTCACTGTGGGTGAGGTCACAGTGGTGAGGTCACAGTTGTGAGGTCACAGTGGGTGAGGTCACAGTGGGTGAGGTCACAGTGGGTCTCCTGGTGCTGTGCTAGGCCACCTCCTGCCCATGCCTGTCACTGCTGAGTGGAAACACCCTGCTCTTTGAGGCACGGATACAAGGAACGTCCTGTCAGTAGTAACAGGTTAAACAGAGCTCTGGGAGAGTCATGATTTTATTATTATTTATTTCCCAGAGGCCAAGTGTGCAGGACATCCTGCATGAATAGATGGTTTCTGCTTGCCTCAGCTGGCCACCCTGCCCATCACTGCTCAGAGCTCTTGCCCCACCTTCTGCCACTGGTAGCTCTCTGCTGCTCCTAACCCTCCAGGGCTCATGGCTCTTCACCATCAGTAGTTTGTGCCCTGCCCCGCCCGAAGGCAGAGCCCAGGCTCCTTTAGTCCTGATATTGTGATGGTGTGATGGCCACGGGCCTTTTATTAACATAAGTTTTTTAAATCCTCACTTGAGGATATTTCTCCATTGATTTTAGAGAGTGGAAGAGTGGAAAGGCAGCGAGAAACATCAGAGTGAGAGAAACACATGGATTGGTTGCCTCCTGCACCTGCCCAGACCAGGACCCAGGCCATTGCAACCCAGGGACATGCCCTCGACCATAATCAAACCTGGGACCCTTCAGTTTGCAGGCTTACGCTCTAGCCATTGAGCTAACCGTCTGGGCTATTTTATTGTTTATGATGAAAAGGAAACAAACTTGTAAAGAAAACCCTTTTGGCCAGCCCCTGCACAAGCCTTTGGGGCTGATTCTAGTGAGTCCTGAGTTTAGTCATTCCAGTAGTTCTGAGGGCCCAGTGCTGGCCCTGAGCACCCCCTGGTGTCATGAGCGCCCACTGCAGCCCAGCCCTGCTGCCTCCCTCAGGGAGGTTTGTGTCTGGGCTCATAGTGACTTCCCCTCACTGTGTCTTGCACAGAAATACACAGCCGTGTCCTCAGCTCTCAGGCTGTTCATTTGCAGATGCAGTGTGTTCTTGACATTGTCTCTGGAGATGGTGAAGCGGCCCTTCACAACACTGGCATAGCTTGTGGTACTTCCATCAGGATTGATTTCCCCAAGCCACTCCAGCCCCTTCTCTGGAGCCTGGCGGACCCAGCACATCCAGTAGGTACTGAAGGTGAATCCAGAGGCTGCACAGGAGAGTCTCAGAGAGCCCCCAGGCTACACCAAGCCTCCCCCAGACTCCACCAGCTGCACTTCACACTGGACACCTGCAAACACAGAGACACAAGGTGGACTTAGAATCACATGGAAGCACAAACAGGCACAAGCACAGGTCTCAGCGCTCTCCTCTCTTGAGAATGACCTTGAAGAATGATCAGGAGGAAAACACAGCTTGGCACCAAGTCCATAGTGGAGCCGCTGGGGTCCTGTCTCAGACACGTGGTTTCTGGGTGTCTCCCCAGAATGTGGGGCTGGTCCCTACTTTATGAGCAGGAGGAGAGCCCCATTTGCATGGAGTCTGGATATAAGAGTGCAGCTGGGACCCTGGGTTGCATGTCTGACCTTGTCATTCTAGAGGCAATCCCAGATGGAAAGGACTCGAGGATGCTGGCCACACAGGGTCACATCCTTACCTGCCTCACTCCTCCTTTTTTGACATTAGTCACTCTGACCCCATTCCTTGGGGGCAGCTCCCAGGATTGAGAGTTCTCTATCCTTGGGGTTTTGATGAGGACCCAGGGCTGCTGCCCCCAGAGGCACATGAAAGGGGCTTCCTCTCACTCTCCTTCACTCATGTTGGAGAGGCCATGTTGCCTTTCTGGGGTTGAGGATAAGAATTTTTATTGAATTATATTTTTCTTTTGAAACTGAAAGACACTCCTTTTTGTTTACACCAATCAGGGCTTCCACAAAACTTGAACATATACAAATGATGAGACAAGAGAGGATGAGGTAGTTGCTGTGGGGACAGCCTCCATCTGTAAACTGCTGCCCTGTCACAAGCACCCAGCTGCCTTCCTGAATGCATACATTTTACGAAGACAGAAAGGAAGGAAAAAAGAAAGAAAGAAAGAAAGAAAGAAAGAAAAAAAGAAAGAAAGAAAGAAAGAAGAAAGAAAGCATAAGAGGTAACTCTGTTTGTATGCAAAAGTCCTGTTTCCCAGCCTCTCAAATGGGGAGAATTTCCATCATTTAAAAAATGAAGCCTGGGTGGGTGGTGGGTGGGGGCTGGAGGAGATCACCTGTGTGTCTGTGGGGGAAAAAGGGGACAAATGTGATACCTTCAACAATAAATTATATTAAATATTAATTAATTAGTTAACTAATTAATTAACTTAAAAAATGGAGTCCTGGGTCTGACCCGTTTGGCTCAGTGGATAGAGTATTGGCCTGAGAACCAAAGAGTTGCGGGTTCCATTCAGTCAAGGGAATGTATCTGGATTGTAGGCTCCTCCCTGGCCCTTGCCCTGGTCAGGGCACAAGCAGGAGGCCCCCAGTTGATTTTTTTCTCTCACATCAATGGTCTCTCTTCCTCTCCTTCCCGTCCACCACTCTCTCTGAAAAGCAATGGAAAAGATATCCTTGGGTGATTATATATATATATATATATATATATATATATATATATATATATATCTCAAAACCCTGGGTAGAAAGCTGAGGCACCAAGTCATCCTTGGGGGCAGGTGAGCACCTCCCTTCTCAGAGGAGAGCAGCCACCTGTGTCACCCTCCAACAGCCCCAGACAGGCGAGGACAGACAGACACAAGAATCTGGGAATGTGGTCACTTGTTCCTTCTGGGAAGACTGCCACCACCACTTGGAAAGTGCAGTCACACTGGGGAGGGGAGGGGCATAGACAGGTCAAACACCACAAAGCCTTACTTCTCTCTTCCTTTTCATTTTTATTCTTATTTTAATATATATACTTATTTACTCCAGAGAGAAAGGAGGAGAGAGAGATAGAACCATCAATGATGACAGAGACTCCTCCATTGGTTGGCTGGGGCTTATCCCCTACTGAGGATCCAGGTAGTATTCCAGGCATGTGCCCTGACCAGGAATCCAACCATGACCTCTTGGTTCATAGGTTGGTTTTCAACCAATGAGCAACACTGGCCAGGATTTTCTCTTTCTTTCTTTCTTTCTTTCTTTCTTTCTTTCTTTCTTTCTTTCTTTCTTTCTTTCTTTCTTTCTTTCTTAATAAGACTCCTTTATTTAGTTTTGTTAATCCTCACCTGAGGATATTTTCCCACTTATTTTTAGAGATTATGAAGGTGGGGGAAGAGGGAGAGAGCCAATAGAGAAATTGATTAGTTGTCTCTTCCATGCAGGGATAGAGATTGCAACTGAGGTCCGTGCCCTTTATGGGAATCAAACCCGAGACCCTTCAGTCCGCAGGATGATGCTCTATCCACTCAGCAATATGGGCTATGGTCCAGGCCTCCATGTCTAGTTAACACTGTGGAGGCCTCTGCACAGCATGTAGGCAGCCAGGGGCCTGCCAGGTGGACCAACAGACCTGGGTTGTCTGTGTTCCTGGGGACGAGGGGAACTAGAATGGAGAGGCCCCAGAAGGACAGCCCCAGGTGCCAGGGTACAGGGGTCCATGGGGAGCTGGGCTGGAGCCTCTCTCCAGAGACTTATGAGGAAGAATCAACAGACCCCCACTCCTGTAGGCTGATGCTGGGCCTCCCTGAGGGGGACCCTCCAGAAGCCAGCTGGTCAGGCCCCATGAGAGTTGAGTGGAACACAAACCTAAATTAGGGAAAAGTCTGTTTTCCCAGGTGCCAGGCAGAGACAGGATCTTGCTCCCTCCCTTCCCTCTAAAATGCAAGTAAGTTTCAATGTCAGTTTAAAGCTCAAGGGACACCTCCCCAGCTTTATGTCCCAATGTGTTTTCTGGGGACTTTGAAACCTTCTCTGAAGTGTGTCCACTAGGGGGAACCCTCTCCCCACTTCTGTAGGAGGAATGGGGCAGCCAGACTTCAGGGGGCTCCTGGCTCCCAGGTGCAAACTTACTTCCTGTCCTAAAGACAGGAAGTAAGTTTGCACCTGGGAGCCAGGTTTCCTGTTCCTAAAGGTTTCATGTTACCTGAGACCAGGTCAATTAGCAAACACATGAGACCCCTCCAGTCACAGGGGATTTAGGGTGACCAATGATGCTGTCAGTTCCTCCTGAGGCTGCACTTCTGTGAAAGCTGTGTGCCTGTAGAAGGTTTCCCCCAAGAACTCAGTTCTGTCCCCTTATCTGCTGCTTTGCCAACTCCACACAGACAACAACACTGCAGTTATGATAAGTCTCCTTCATTTTTCTCTACCATTTTTCTGTTTTGATTAATTTCTGTTCATCTTTATTTTTATTTTCTTCTGCTTGATTTTAGGTGATTTTGATCTTCCTTTTCTAATTTCATTTTTATAATCTTTGCTATTTAGAGTATTACTAATATTCTCCCTTTTCCACCCATATCACTCCTCCACCCCATTCCTGCCCCATCCCAGGCTTTCATCACCCTCTTATCTGTGCCCATAGGTAACACATATGCATATAAGTTCTTCCATTCATCTCTTTCAACCCTCTCCTCCCCCTGAGTTTTATCAGTCTGCTCAATGATTTCGTGCCTCTGCTTCTATTTTATTCATCAGTTTATTTTGTTCATTAGATACTATGGTCAAGTATTTTAGTTTTTATGTTCAATTATTTATAGATATGTATTTATTACCATTATTTTTCATATTTTTATTATTATTTTTTACTGATTTCAGAAAAGAAGAGAGAGGGAGAGAGAGAGAGAAACATCAGTGATGATGAAAAATCACTGATCAGCCACCTTCTGCATGCTCCCATCTAGGACTGAACCCACAACCTTGGCATGTACTCATGACTGGGATCAAACCTGTAACCCTTTAGTCAGCAGAATCTATCCACTGAGCCAAACTGGCTACGGCTTTCTTCATATTTTTTCTTCTTCTCCTCCTCCTCCTCCTCCTCCTCCTCCTCCTCCTCCTCCTCCTCTTCTTCCTCTTCCCTCTTCTCCTTATTCTTATTCTTATTCATTTTCTTCTTCTTCCTCTTCCACCTTCTCATTCTTCTTCTCCTCCTAGATCTGTAGAGTTGTAATCTGGTCTGGTATAAAGCTGTCCACCAGGTGAACTGGCTATAGGGCCTCCTGGCAGGTGCAAAGTCAGCCACTGCCTGGGACCATCGAGCAGAAGCTACAGGGGGATCTGCAGATGACTGCTACTTATATTGAGCTTGGAAGTGCTCAGGCAAGGGACAATTTGCGAAGCAAGGCCGGCTGGAGCTAGTGCTGGGTCTTGGGTCTCTTACTGATATATTTGGGATATCCTGATGACAGCTGCTGCTTGTTTGAGAGATTTTAGGAGAGTCTGAAACTTGAGCCAGGCCAGGCTATTTATATGGAAAGGATACTGGAATCATTTTAGGTGGGGCTTCAATTTGGATGGGGTGGGTTCTCGGGGAATCAGCAGGGCAGAGAAAACTGTGTGCACCACACTAATGAAACCTCAGATATGGCAGCTATGTTATGGGGGAGTTCCCAGCATAGAAACAATGACTCCTGTGAGCAGCTCTGTCTGGAAGAATGCCATCTCAAGTTCTTGCCCTAACACTAGACAATCAGTTCTTCCCTGTATGTCACAGGATCCCCCAATCCCACCCCCTACTGCTGGAGCTCAAAGGAAACAAGGCCCTGTAAATTCCTGTGCTGGCCCTTTAAGAAGAACAGCTTGGGTCTCCAGCTGCTTCCATATCACTCAAAGACAATTATTTATGGTTTTTACAACCTCAACTTATGAAGACTTTTTTTCCCCCAGCTCTGCAAACCTGGATTGGGGTCAGTGTGGGGCTGGGCCCCTTTGCTTCTTACATAGCTAAGACATCCCTCCGGATTAAGCACACACCACATGTGAGTGTTGACTAGCCTGTTCCCTGCTTCCGCCCTCCCTACTAGTTTCAATGTGCTTTCTTCTTTACTTCCCTAGTCCAGAATAATGGTTGTTCTCTATTTCAGTTGTACATTCCATGTGGTTGTTGGAAGTTGCGAGAACATGCATTTACCTATGACCCCAAATTGGTTCTCATTCTTTTCCATTTTTTTTAAACAGGAGGCTTATATTATTGATTTAAAGATCTTTATTCCTTTCTAACATAAGCATTTAATGTTATACATTTCCCTCTAAGCACTGCTCTAGCACCATCTCAGAAATTTTGATATTTTCTGATTTCATTGTCATCCAGTTTTGAAATACATTTTCAGTTAGTATAGAATTCTATGTTGATGTCCCTTAAATGCTCCTTCAGCTCTTTAGAGTCATCACCCCATTTTCTTCTGGTTTTGGTAGTTTATCTTGTGACCTTCGATGTTTCTATTAATCTTGTTCCTTAACTTATGTGTGTTTTTTTTTCTTTGCTGCCCTTAGGCATTTTATCTTTTTCACAGGTTTGATTTTATTGTGCCTTGATTTAATGTTGTTTATTTTCATTATTTTCTTCTTGGGGTATGATGGTGTCCTTAGATCTCTTTATAGCTTACATCACATTCTGAAAAACTATTTGCCATAATTTCTTCAAACATTTTACTTGGTGCCCCTCTCTCCTTTTCTGGGATTCCAATTACATGTGGAGAGACCAAAGGCAACATTAAGGGCTCCTTCTGACTGATCAATGGGGCAGAGAAGTAAGTGACTTCCTCTAAGGGGTGGTATGAAAGGAAATGTAAGGCATAAAGGGGAGGGGCAGTGAGTGCTTCAGAAGGGTGTTTACTCCTTTAGAGTAAAACCATGGACCAGATCATCAGAGAATATAACCCCCAAGTCCTAGACCCAGAGCAGGTCCTCATGCTCTCCCTGGTGTCCTGAGCACCCTCTTGTGTAGTGAGAACCCCCTGCAGCCCAGCCCTGCTGTCTCCCTCAGGGAGGTTTGTGTCTGGGCTCACACTGACTTCCTCTCACTGTGTCTCTCACACAGTAATATACAGCTGAATCCTCGGTGGTCACAGAGCTCAGCTGCAGGAATAACTGGTTCTTTGACATGTCTCTGGAGATGGAAGTTCAGCTCTTGAGGGAGAGGGTGTAGTAAGTGTTTCCATCATAACATATGCCCCCCATCCACTCCAGCCCCTTTCCTGGGGGCTGGTGGATCCAGGTCAAGCAGATAGCACTGGTTGTGATAGAGAATCCAGAGACAGTGCAGGTGAGGGAGAGGGTCTGCAAGGGCTTCACCAGTCCTGGGCCTGACTCCTGCAGCTGCACCTGGGACAGAACATCTGGGACAGAGAGATCACAGTGAGTCCTGGGCTCAGATGCAGGGTCCCCATCTCCTCATGTCTAAACCTGAGTCACTCACATCTGGGAACTGACACCAGAAAGAGGAAGAGCCACATGGGAGTCATGTCCTGCAGGTGAGGTCCTCGTCCCCCAGAAAGCATTCTCTAGGATGAAGAGATGCTGAATTTAAGTGGATGCTAGCGGTGTGTGTGTCTGATGACATGTGGGCATTTGCATTTGGGAGGTGACTGCACATACAAAGGGCAAGAGGTGAGGGAGGTCCGGGTCCTGTGGTTTCTCCTGGAAGGATGTGCTGACTGTGCCCTCAGAGCATCAGACCCTCCTTGGGGTCCAGGTCACGGTGCCCAGGACCTCTTCTTCCATAGCAGGGGCTATGCTGCAGGAGGTGTTCAGGAAATAGGACGTGGGAGCAATCAGTGACTCCTTAGGGATATAATTGAATACCTCTGATCCCTTGGATGTAGGTAGATAGATGATATAGACATAGATATAGATCTTCTTTTTTATTATCCTCTGACAATATTTTCTTTAAAAAAATATATTTTATTGATTTTTTTAACAGAGAGGAAGAGAGAGAGACAGATAGTTAGATACATCAATGAAAGAGAATCATCTATCAGCTGCCTCCTACACACCTCCCACTGGGTAGGTGCCCGCAACCAAAGCACATGCCCCTAAACGGAATGGAACCTGGGACCCTTCAGTTTGCAGGCCGACGCTCTATCCACTGAGACAAACCGGTTTTGGTGACCATATTTTCATTGATTTTTAGAGGTAAAGGAAAGGATAGTGGGAAAAACATTGACATTGATTAGTTAGCTGCCTCTCATATATGATTCTATAGGGAATGAAACTTGAAATATTTTTATGCATTTATTTATTTAAATATATTTTTATTGATGTCAGAGAAGAAGGGAGGGGGGAGAGAGAAAGAGAGAGATAGAAACATCAATGATGACAGATGATCATTGATTGTCTGCCTCCTGCATTCTCCACGCAGGGGATGTTTTCTGGATCTTGGGCATGTGTCCTGACTGGGAATCAAACAGTGACCTCCTGGTTCATAGGTCAATGCTCCACACAGGCCAGGCTGTTCCCCCACCTTTAGGATTAACAGAGCTCCCTGTGTACCTGGGCTCTGTTCAATGTTGGCAACTTTATAGGTGACCAGGCACCAACCCTTCTCTGACTTCCCTCTGACCCTAGTGGCTATGGGGTTTTCCACCATGAAGCTGGGCAGCTCAAGGGTCTCCTGATTAAACATACATCACATGTAGGTGTCTGACTAGCTCATTCAAGGCCTCCTCCCTTCCTACCAGTCTCGTTGTGTTTTCTTCCATACCTCTCTAGTTGTAGGACTTCCAGTCAGTCAGATTTTAGGTGATTCAGAATGATGGTTGTTCTATATTTTAGTTATAATTTTCATGAGGTTGTAGGAGGTAATGAGAACCAGCATTTACATATGCCTTTTTCTTGCTACTCTTCCCTTTCTAACTCTTTAAAGTGGAGACTTAGATATTGATTTAAAGATCTTTAGTTTTCTACTTAATGCTTTACTTTTATTAAAGATCAATTCATCTCAATTTTCTTTGATGGGTCCTGGTTTGGGTAGCTTTACAAAGAACTCCCCAGAAAATGATGCCCCATATCAGGGTGGGAGTTTCTTTGGGGTGTGGGGCATTCTGGGTGAAGGGCCTATTGTGGTTTGCAGGCCAGCCACATCCCCTGGCGACCCAAGGGGAGTCCCTGGTATCTGGAATTTATTTACCTTCTACAATTGAAACTTTGTAGCCTGGAGCGGAGCCAAGTCTTCTGCTTGCTCTGTGGTGGCAGCCATTTCTGTTGGAATTTATGTATCTTCTATAAATGAAACTTTGTAGCCTTGACTGGAGGCCTAGGCCGGCCAGAGTGTGTGTAAAGTTTGGCTTTCTCCATTGCCAGGGGAAACCCTAGCCTCCCACTCTTTCCAGTTCCATAGCTGCCGTCATTTCTGTTTGGATTTATGTATCTTGTATCATTGAAACTTTTTAGCCTTGAGTGGAGGCCTAGGCCAGCCAGGGTGTGTGGAAAGCTTGGCTTCCTCCATTGCCTGGGAAACCCAAGCCTTCCTTCTATTCTCTGTGGATGTAGCCATCTTGTTTGGGTTTATTTACATATCTGTTCCTGATTGGCTTGTGGGCATGGCTTATGGGTGGAGCGGAGTAATTTGCATATTACTCTTTTATTAGTTAGATTTTTGAGATTTTAATTATGATATGTTTAGGTATGGATCTGTTTGGGTTCTTCTTGTTTGGAGTTCTCTATTCCCCCTGAATTTGTGTGACTTTTTCTTTTAACAGGTTAGGGAAATTTTCTACTATTATTTCTGAAAACATCTTTTCTATTCCTTTCTCCCTTTCTGGAACCCCTACTATTCTAATAGTGTTACTTTTCACATGGTCCCACAGCTCCCTTAAGCTGTCCTCCTGTTTTTTAATTGTTTCTTTTTCTTTTTGGTTCTCTAATTCATTGATATTTTCAACTCTCTTCTTCTGAAGAATTTGCTAGTTCTTTCATTTAGGGGTTGTTACTTTGTTGCCTCATTTTGGTTGTCTGTGTTTGTGACTGTGTATTAGTTTGATCCTCTACACCTCTCAATCTCTAGTGTAGGATAGTGTTAAAGGCTGTTTCTGACTAATTGGATCAGGCAAAGACTCAAAGCCTCCAGAGCCAGCCTCTATCTATAGACTGATAGGATTCTGACTTGAATTGCCCTCAGTCAATTGTCTTCAGTGTGGCAAATGTTTTTTAGACAGTATGGGGCAGTTATTTATGCTTGGAGGCTAATTGTTTCTTTTAATCTCTTTTGTGGTCTCAGGACAAGGTGTTTTCCAATGGGGTGTGTTAACTGTCTTTCCCCAAGGCAAGGCAGATGTCTACATGGGAATGATGTTCTCTTCTGTGTGATGGAAAGATTCAGCCCAGGAAACTTGGGGTGCCTGCCTTCTGAGCTCTATTTCCCAAGTCCCCAGTCCAGGGTTTTACTCTCATAGCTCCAGTTCACTTCACTCTCCCTCTGCTAGAGCACAAGGTGGGTGGCTCCACAGGGAATTTTTGTGCATTTTCCCTTTAAGAACTTTCGGCTGCCACCCCCTGGCAGACAGCACCCCACTGCTTTTCACATATAGATTTGGTGCTCTCTGCTGGGGAGCCCAGATTTGGGATTAGATACCAGAGTACTCAGTAGTGTGTGCCCTCCCTCCCTGCCCCAGCTGAGATATCTCTCCAGGATTTCATTTGCCATCTGTGGGTCCCAGCCAGTCCTTTCATGCCTTTGCCCCTCCTACCAGTCTCTATGCAGTCTCCACCTTCAGTCTTTGGATATCAGGGTTCCCTCCTATGAGTTTTCCATTGATTATTCAGGAAGCCTTTCCATATTTTAGTGTAATTCCAGCTTGTTCCTGGGAGCATGTCCATGCAGCTTCCTCCTACTCTGCTGCCATTTAAAATCTCTCATCAATTCTTTGGAGTTTTGCTGTTCTTAACCCTTCCATTCATTTGGTCATTGGCTTTTATTTGTTGGTAGGTTTTCACTACTACCTCAATTATTTTTTAAAATTCAAAGTAATCTTGCTGAAACTGGTTTAGCTCAGTGGATAGAGCGTCGACCTGGGGACTGAAGGGTCCCAGGTTCGAATCCAGTCAAGGGCATGTACCTTGGTTGCAGGCACATTCCTAGTAGGAGGTGTGCAGCAGGCAGCTGATCGATGTTTCTCTCTCATAGATGTTTCTAACTCTCTATCCCTCTCTCTTCCTCTCTGTAAAAAATCAATTAAAAATTCATAGCAATCTAGCCAATTTGGGATAAACTTTCTAATTTTAGCTCCTTCCAAAACGACTGAGAAATACAACTGTTCATCTTCACAAGGTGTGGTCAGTGTTGAAATAATAGTTGGTTTCAAACCATATGTTTATTTCCTGTGCCATCGAAAAGAATGACATATAACCACATTTTATTACATAAGATTAAAAAAGTACAATGTGTAATTCATGAATGATTTTGTATCACTGCTCATGTGTGAATACATGTCTTTTAAAAAAATGAGTGTACAACGGTGCATATGTATGACTGCGTGTCTGTTATTGCGTTTGTGTTTGTAACTGTGGGTTTCTATGTCTGTGTGTGAGTATATGTCTATATGACTGTGTTTCCTGGGAAAGTAGTAAGAGGATGATATGGATGAAGAAGGGACCCATGGATGGCTATTTTGCTTCCAGCATGCTTCCAATGAACATTGCATTCACAGTGAAACTAGATAACATTGGATCCAGGAGGAAAGGTGAGGGAGAAATTGCATAATGCACAGCTCAGCTCTCAGGGACACCTGTCCCCATCATGGAATTAACACTGCTTCCTGCAGGACAGCAGGGTGCTCATGAGTGGATGTATGCAGAGCTGTGCACACACACCAATCCCAGCAATCCACCTTTAGAGTTCACACTCATCAGTGAAACATTGAAAAAGACAGTGAAAAAAGTCACTTTTAGAAATTGTGAAGGAGAGGCCCTAACATGTCACCTGCAAACACAACATCACTCCTTCATTGTATCTGCAATGGTAATATGAGAAGAAGGAATCCTCCCTGGAGGGAGCTTAGAGCTTGAGAGGAAATCCCTGTGCCCAAAGAAGTGCCCTTCCCTCCCCACAACTCCTATAGCTGCTCTCTGGGCTGTGGGTCCTGAGCACCCCTAGGCATTCTAAGCACTCCCTGCAGCTCAGGGAGATTAGTGTCTGGGTTTACACTGAGTTCCCATCACCGTATGTATCTCACACAATAATACAAGGTAGTGTCCTCCATTGTCACAGAGCTGAGCTGCATGGAGAATTGGTTCTTGGACATGTCTTTGGAATTGGAGGTTCAGATCTCGAGGGAGGGACGGCAGTATGTATTTCCATCAAAATTTATGTACCCCATCCACTCCAGCTGCTTCCCGGGGGCTGATGGGTCCAGTTCTAGTCATAATCACTGATGGAGAATCCATAGACAACATGGGTGAGGGAAAAGGTCTGTGAGGGCTTCACCAGTTCTGGGTCTGACTCCCGCAGCTGCACCTGGGACAGGACACCTGGGGACAAGGAGCATCAGTCTTGTCAGTCAGGTGCAGTCATAGTCATTTTATAACCCCGTCTGACCCCTGAGAACCTCACCTTGGGGGGCTGTCACCAGGCACAAGAGTCTCATCTTCTTCTAGATGATGAAACTGTCATCCAGCAGTCTCATAGTCTTTTAGACCACAGCTCTGCCTTCCCAGAGACCTCAGTCCTATGTGAGACTGCCCAACTCAGGAAAGGATTTACCCTGGAGCTTGAACACAAATTTGCATCTGGGGCAGCATTTGCTATAAGTGCTGGGCCTGAGGTCAGGCTTCCCTGGTCATTCTGGGATCTCTATAAGGCCATCTCTTCCCTTAATCTCACTCAGCATGTAAGTCAAGGTCAGGGGAATAGCTGGATCATGAAACACATTGGAATTAGGTCAAAATATGGCCTAAACTTTCTAAGCATAAGAAGAAATGGTGGACTAGATGAGTAGGTTACACATTTAACATTTCATGCATCTTTCAAACAGTTGTAAAAGGGATTAATGTTTGCTCAAACCAGTGGTGAATCTCAACAACCTAGTGTATTCACAATTTCCAAAATTTTGAATGTAATTTTATATAATTATTTTCTACTTTTATGCAAAAAATAAAAGACAGTCATTCTCAGTATCTTATATCTTAATTTAAACATTATTTTGTCCTGAGAAACAACCTCCCAAGAACAGGCAGGTGGGACATTCTTGATTCCTGATGCTGAGAAACTTGTGAATGTGTCTACAGCTTCCTTTGCAAACTCTTCTTTTCTGCAAGCCTATGGCCAGTGCAGAATCCACTAACTAGTTACATCAGAAGTAGTCATGGCTTTAAGTAGAGAAAAGAAAATAACTAGAAGTAGAATCATTCATATGTTGAAATGATGATGGAAGATGACTGACCTGTTTTCTCAGTCTAGTGTTTTCAGTGAAACCAGGTTTAGAGGGAGGTTATTAAAGATAATTCCTACCGTAGAACATCTCATCTGAAAGGAAACTTCAACCCAGAGAGGAATCTATCTCTCCCAACCTCCGTATGCCCTTCCCATGGAGGGTCACTGTGTTCAGAGGATGCTGGGCTCTCCCACAAACATATAACACCTTAATGCATAATGTGTGCATTCTCCCATCAGACATATGATTTGGGAATACATTCTTTATGTTTGTATTTTCGTTTGCACAATGGAATCATTGATGGGATAAATGCCTGTAAATTTAACCAAGGCTAATTTAACAATATGTTCTATATTAGGACCTGTTGGGTAATTTTACAAAGAACTCTCCAGAAAATATTGAGTTTCCATTGTCCATGTGAATTGGATATAGCAGACACAGGAACTGGAACAGGTTCTGGTACTAGAGGGAAGCGCTGTTGGGAAATACCCATAAATCTGGATGTGACTTTGTAACTAAATAAGGGGAAGAAGCTGGACTTGTTTTGAGTCACAGAAATGTGCCTGATGTTCATAGACAGAGAGTTACTGGACATGTGAGTTTAAACCTACTCTAGTGAAGGCCCAGAAGGAAGTGCAGGGCAAGATAGAGACATTATATCATCATAGGAAATACCTGAATAATTATGAACAGGAGTTTGTTAGAAATAGAAACGTTAAAGATCATGCAGGCAGGGATCAAGAGAAATAAGGAACGTGTAATTGCAAACTGGCCAGAAGGGGATCCTTGTTTCCTACATGCACATTCTCACCGTGTCTCTGTTCTAGAATGTAACACCTTCCCAGGTCCATGAAATTCCCACTTGGACACCTTTGGGGTCGTTATTCACATGGTCACACCATGAATCACCAAAGCCTGAAAATTTTGGATTCCATTTATGAAATCCCTCAACACTGAAGTGAAGAGTGGACACCACTCACTGGAGGAGCGACAGTGATGGTTTGTCTGTATGAGTAGCCTTCATGTAATTAGACCAGTACTCCTGTCTTAGTCCATCCTCATAATTATCATCCATCATCATCAGCAGCAGTAGCAGTACCACAATTTGCTTACTTATAATAATTTTCATATGCTGTAGTCATGCTGGTTATCCACACACAATAGCTTTTTATCAAATAATAAAAGCAGGCATCTCCTCTCTTGATGTCATTGGAAAGTGAAATTACAACACCCTCACTTTAAATTGATACAAGGACTTGCAAGCAGCTGATGACCTTGGATAGAGGAGAGATCCCACCCAAGACAATGGGTCAACTCCCCTGTACAATTCTATGGTCATCATCACCGCCATCATCACCACCACCATCACCACCACCGACACCATCATTATCATCATCATTTGCCAGTTTATAGTTATTTTTTTCAGTTACAGTAGATGTTCTTTTTGTACACACACAATGGCTGTTTAACACAATGTTTGCTCATTTTTTTGTAATTGTTAAGTAAAATGTGTAACCACACTTTATTTTCTTTTCCATTTGATTGCAGAAAACTGATGACTCCTTCCTGCCTCTTCTCATTCCCATTCACGTGGGAATCTGAAAAGGAACATTGGGTCTCCTCTACCGAAGTCAATGAAAGGTTGAAACCACAGAAGCTCCAGTAGGAAGAATTCCTCCCCCTCCCCACCAGTTCAACTATCTCTGAGCCAGTCTTTCTTCCTGGATCCATCAAAGCAGGCCTGATTTCCTAAAGGGCCTTTTCTATGCTTCCCATAGATTTCCATTATATGCACAATATACATTCCATGTCCCTTGTGTGTGTATTTGTCATCAGCCTGGACATATGCACAAAGATGTTGTGGGTCCCTCTCTTCTGCCTGGTGTCACCTCTCTCTGTTTTATAAGCCTGATGACAATTCAATACCCAGCCCCACTGGGCTCCTTCTTCTCTAACTTTTGGTTCACATTCCTCTGTCCAGCATTCAGGTGAGCCATACAGTTAAGTAAGCAGAGCCTTTTGTTAGATTTAGGGGATGTGTGTCAATAGATTTGATGATTAGCTATCACTTGTGCACAAGAGTGAATGAAAGAGACTCTGCCTATAGTCCACAGGAGAAAGTTGTCCCTGTTTGCAACAGCATTTCTAACTCAGAGACTTCAGAGGTAAGTGAAGAATTAGGAACCCAGAGGTTTCCTGAGGGAAGCTGTGACATGAAGATGAAACCACACAGGAAACCACCCCAAATCTCCCAGTGCACCTGCTGTTGGATGGTCCCTGTGTTCAGTTTCCCTGTGCAATCCTTGTGGTCACACCTTGTGCTTCAGGGGGTTTTGTGTCTGGGCTCACACTGACTTCCCCTCACTGTGTCTCTTGAACAGTGATACATGGCTGTTTCTCAGTTCTCAGATTGCTCATTTGCAGGTAGGCAGTGCTTTTGGAATCATCTCTGCAGATAGTGAATCTGCCTTTCACAGATGCAGTGTATCCCATGGTGAGACTATTGGCTTTGTTTCTTATGAAACCTACCCACTCCTTCCCTTTCCTTGAATCTGCTGGATCCAGTTTATATTGATATAATAGTAACTGAATGTGAATCCTGAGCCTTTGCTGGAGAATCTCAGAGACCCCCAGGCTGCACCAAGCCTCCCCCCGACTCCACCAGCTGCACTTCACACTGGACACCTGCAGACAAGGGAGTTGTTGTTAGGAGCAGGCACACACACACACACACACACACACACACACACACACTCACATTCACACTCACATGGCCCAGTTTCTCCACAAAGTTACCATGTAAGAGCATCAAAGCCCAGCTCAGCCCACACTTCCTGGTGCTTCCTCTGGGCTGATGTCTGGAGTGAATGGAGACTGCAGTGCCAGGGGTGGGGCTGCTCTCCCAGAGGTGCAAGGACAAGAGCTGGGACAGGTTTATCAGCACAAGGAGCTCCCCATTTGCATGGGCTCCTCCTCTTAGGGACAGAGGGTTGGAGTCCCTGGGGGACAGTCCTCCTGGACTCAGAGGGACAAGCACCTTTTGTGAGCATGGAGATGTTCATGAGGGGTGCCTTGTCTGTGTGCTGCTGTGCAACTATTGTTAACACCATTGTCAGTTATAAGCACAGGCAGGTGAAATATTTGTGATTCTTGATTTTGGAAATTTTATGACCATATCTGCAGCTTCCTGTGCAAACTCTTCATTTATGCAAGCTCATAGCATATATAATTAATTCCATCAGGAATAATTATGGCTTTGAGTGGAGAAAAGGCAAGAAATAAAAGCAGAGAGCATCCAAGATGTCAGCAGACAGGATGGCAGTGAGAAAGAGAGTGTGAGTGAGTGAGAGAGTGAAAGGGGAGTATGTGGATGTGTGGGCTGTGTGTATGTGTAAGTGAGGGATAGTTATATTCTACAGCACTGTGGGGGACTGGTGGACAAGATTCTCCCTAACCAGGCAACTTTTACTATGGCTGAAATCTCTCCTGGGTCACCTGGCTCTGCTGCAGACTCCATCTTGAAGGGTGGAATGGTTGTGACTGGGGCCCACCCTCACCTCCACACAGGGAGACCCAAGATACCACCTGGGACCCTACAGCCACACTGACCAGGAATCAGCTGTCATGGCTAAGACCTCACAAACACTGAGACTTCAGCCTCCCCAGCCGCAGGCTCTTAAAAAATTGTCCTGGGGGAGACAAAGCAGTGGCTAAATAAGCTAATTGGTCTGGTGCCTTCTTGTGGAAGAGACAGAAAACAGCTGAATCAAATAACATTCTTCCGGAATTGGCGAATTAAACACAGTGGGAGAGACAATCCATGGATATAAAGGTCAGAGCTATCAGGGAAAACCATATGATTGGGGAACTGGGCTAGAGGGAGAAATGCACGCAGCCTGGACTGAGCTGAACCAACTCCACATCACTTAGGGACAAGAGTAGAGCTCAACTGTGGAAGGGTGTCAACCGGACTGCTGGCAGTGGGATCTCTAGAACTAAGTCCACAGCTGCGAGAGGCTGCATCCAGAAAGGTATCCTGAAGTTCTGCACTGGCTGCACAGTGAAGTTCTGGGAGGAGAGAGATGCACAGTGGTGTGGTTGCTCTGTCTTTATAATGTCCTTGCTTTTACTTACTAAACCCAGGATCTTTCAATTACAAACATTCACCAAGGTTGCAGTCCAGGTTAAGGTGGTTTGTGGAAGCTGGAGAACAAAATTGGGAGAATTATCGGGAGGCCAGCGCCGGGACAGTCTGGCCCCTTCAGCCCTGAACAGACAATTTTCTCCTGGAGAACAGGTCCCACCTAGCAGTGCAACCACACCCAGCCTCCAGCTCTGCAGGGAAACGAGGCTTCCAAATACCCTCAGGGAGCCATCAGGGACTGGGTTGAGGGGCCATTTGGTCCCTGAATTTAATACAGAAACACAGGTACCTAAAGGCAGTGTCAACAATATACACTTGTGTAAATATGACTGAAAACAGGCAAACAAAGCAGGCAGAGTGGTCCCTGGTTGACATCAGTGATGTGGAATCTGACAGAGAAGTGGTGGATTGCTGGGAGCTTCAAAATGGTGCTGACTATCTAGCAGGAAGCTGAGACATGGCACACAGAACAGTGGAGAGGGGCATTAGACCAGCCTCCATGGGACATTAAATACTCAGCTGAATTGAACAAAATTCACTATTTCACTTTAAAAAAAACAAAAAAAACAAAAAACCTTTTTCTTAAGAAACTAAAACTTTTTTCTTTTATTATTTCCTTTTATTATTATTACTAGAGGTCTGGTGCATGTAATTTGTTCACGGGTGTGTGTGTGTCCCTCAGCCAAGCTTTCACCCTCTCCAATCTGGGATCCCTCTCACAATGTAGGACTGCTGGCTCCCAGCTGCTCGCCTGCCTGCCTTCCTGATTGCGCCAAACCACTTCTGCCTGCCAGCCTGATCACCCCCTAACCACTGCCCTGCCAGCCTTATTGATGTCTAACTGCTCCCCTGGCAACCTGTTTGCCCCCAACTTCCCTCCTCTGCCGACCTGGTCACCCCTAACTGCCCTACCCTGCAGGGTTATTCACTCCCAACTGCCCTCCATTGCAGGCCTGGTCCCTCCCAACTACCCTCCCCTGCTTGCCTGATTGCCCACAACTGCCCTCCCTTGCAGACCTGGTCCCTCCCAACTGTCCTCCCCTGATGGTCATCTTGTGGTGGCCATCTTGTGTCCACATAGGGGCAGTCATCTTGTGTGTTGGAGTGATGGTCAATTTGCATATTACTCTTTTATTAGATAGGATAGAGACCTGGAGCATGGGTGGGAGCCAGCTAGTTTTCTCTGAAGGGTGTTGCAGATCAGGGTGGGGGTTCCCTTGAGACATGGGGTGGTCTGAACAAGAGGCCTGTGGTGGTTTGTAGGTCAGCCACATCACCCACCCATGGAGAGGCCCTTGTATCTGGAATTCATTTACCTTCTACAATTGAAACTTTGTAGCCTGGAGCAGAGCCAAGCCTCCTGCTCGCTCCATGGCAGCAGCCATTTCTGTTGGAATTATGTATCTTCTATAATTGAAATTTTGTAAGCTTGGAGTGGAGGCCTGGGCCAGCCAGGGTGTGCAGAAAGTTTGGCTTCCTCCATTGCCAGGGGCAACCCTAGACTCCCACTCTTTCCAGCTCCGTGGCTGCCGCTATTCCTTTTTTATTTTTATTTTTTATTTCTTATTTATTTTTTCCATTTTTTTAAAATTAAGGTATTATATGTGTACATATCATACCATTGCCACCCCCCAACTCCCATACATGCCCTCCCTCCCCAGAGTTTTTCGTCCATTGGTTTCACTTATATGCATGCATATAAGTCCTTCTGTTGATCTCTTATCTCCCCCATATCTCCCTCCCCTCCCCTCTGTAATTTTACAGTTTGTTTGTTGCTTTACTGTTTTTGTATCTATCTTTTTGTTCACCAGTTTATAATGTTCTTTATTATCCATAAATGAGTGAGATCATGTTGTGTTTTTCTTTCATTGACTGGCTTATTTCACTGAGCATAATGTTCTCCAATTCCATCTAGGTTGCTGCAAATGATAAGAATTCCCACTATTTCTATTTGTATTTGTTTACCTTCTATAATTGAAACTTTGTAGCCTTGAGTGGAGGCTTAGGCTGGCAAGGGCAGGTGGAAAACTTGGCTTCTTCTGTGGCCTGGGAAACCCAAGCCTCCCTCTTGCTCTCTGTGGCTGTAGCCATCTTGGTTGGGTTTATTTGCATACTGATTGGCTGGTGTGCATGGCTTGTGGGTGTAGCCAGTGATGGTTAATTTCCATATTACTCTTTTATTAGGTAAGGATTATTATTATTATTATTATTATTATTAATATTATTATTATTACTAATGGCCCAGTAAATGCAATTCATACATGGTGGTATGGGGGAGTGGTCCCTCAGTCCAGCCTGAACCCTACCCATTCTGGGACATCCTTTCAGTAATCAGGGACCACCAGCTTCTAACTGTTAATCCTGCCTGCTTTCCTGATCGCCCCTAACCACTCTGCTTGACTACCTAGTTGTTCCTAACTGCCCACCCCTGCCAGCTTGATCTTCCTAACTGCCCTCTCCTGCCAACCTGGTCACCCTAACTACTCTCCTCTGCAAAGCTGGTCACTCCTAACTGCTCACCTCTGCTGGCCTGGTTGCCCCAAACTGCTTGTGTCTTTGGTCAATGTGGCAGAGAGTGAGCCACATAACCAGATACCCTAAGAGGAGTGAAAATGGGGAGAAAATAAATAGGCCCATACCCAAAAAAAAAAAAAAAAAAAAAATGAGTCACCGGAAAAGAAAGTAAATGATATGGAGGCAAGCAATTTGTCAGAGAAAGAACTCAGAGCAATGATCATAAGGACACTGAAATGGATGAAAGACAAATTCAACAACAGGTGTAAGAATCAAGAGGAAAATAAAAACAACAGTAAGAAATGGAGAATGGCATGGGTGCAATCAAGAATAAAATAGAAAGCATCAACAGTAGACTAGAAGAAGCCAAGGACCACATCAGCTAGAAGACAAGGTAGGAAAAACACCCAAACAGAGCAGTAACTGGGGGGGGGGGGGGCACATAAAAAACAGGACAAGAGCCTAAGGGAGCTTTGGGACAACATGAAGCAAAATAACATCTGCATATTAAAGTTACCAGAAGAAGAAGAAACTGAGCAAGGAATAGAAAATCTATTGAAGAAATAATAACAGAAAATTCCCTGATATTGGGAATAAAAACTCACACAAATCCAAGAAGCTCCCAGAGTCCTAAACAAGCTGAACCCAAGTAGACGGACACCAAGACACATCATTATTAAATTGGTAAACACCAATGACAAAGTAAAAATCTTAAAGGCTGCCAGACAGAGACAGAAAATTACCTACAAGAGATCGTCCATTAGATTATCAAATAATTTCTCAACAAAAACACATCAGGCGTAAGAGAATGGAATGAAATATACAAAGTGATGTGAAGCAAGGGACTGAATCCAGGAATACTGTGTCCTGCAAGGCTATCATTAAAAATTGAAGGTGTAATCAGGAGATTCACAGACAAAAATGGACTAAGGGAGTTTATTACTACCAAACTAGCAATGCAAGAAATTCTATTATAAATGGACTACTGTAAAAAGAAGAAATACTGTGTTTCCCTGAAAATAAGATATCCTCCAAAAATAAGACCTAGCGCATGAAAAGATAAGACATCCCTGAAAATAAGACCTAGTGCAACTTTGGGAGAAAAATTAATATAAGACACTGTCTTATTTTTGGGGAAACAGGGTAGGTAGGGAAGAAGGAACATAGCCATCAAGAATAAAAATGACAACAAACTAGTACCTATCAATAATAACCTTAAATATAAATGGATTAAATGCTCCAAACAAAGGATAGTGTTTAGATTACTGGTTAAGAAAACATGACTCATATATCTCTTATCTTTAAGAGACCCACCTAAAAACAAAGAACTCACATAGACTGATAGTGAAAGCACAGGAAAATTTTTTTTAAGCAAATGGAAATGAAAAACAAAAACAAAAACAAAAACTGGGGTAGCAATACTTATATCTGAAAAATTTTACCACAAAATGAAGGTGATAACAAGAGACAAGGAAGGCAACTTTATAAAACTAAAGGGTGCAATTCAACAAGAGGATATAACTGATAACACACATACCCCATGCAGGAGCACCCAAATACATTTAAAAAAATTATAAAAGACTTCTGAAAGATATCAAGGGAGAGAACTACAGCAATACAGTCATAGTGGGGGACTTTAATACTCCATTAAAAATTGAAGGTGTAATCAGGAGATTCACAGACAAAAATGGACTAAGGGAGTTTATTACTACCAAACTAGCAATGCAAGAAATTCATTGGATATATCCTCTAAACAAATAAAAAAAAAAATCAGCAAAGAAACAGCAATCCTAAATGAATCACTGGATCAGATGGACTTAATTGGCATATTCAGAACATTTAATCCCAAAGTAATGGAATATACATTTTTCTCAAGTGCACATTGGACATTTTTAAAGATAGACCAGATATTTGGACACAGGCAAAATCTCTTCAAATTCACGAAGATAAAAATCATATCAAGCATCTTCTCAGACCACCATGGCATACAATTAGAAATCAACTACAATAAAAATTATGAAAAAATCTAACACTTGTAGGCTAAATAGCATGCTATTAAACAATGATTGGGTTTCCAAAGAGACCAAGGAAGAAATAATAAAAAAAATCTGGCAACAAATGACAATTAAAACACAACAATCCAAAATGTATGGGACACAGTGAAAACAGTCTTGAGATAGAAGTTCATAGCTCTACAGGCCTGCCTCAAAAAACAAGAAAAATGGTAATAAATTATCTAACCCTAGAACTCAAAATAATTAGAAATAAAGAAACAAGAAAAGTCCAGGAAAAGTTGAAGGAAGGAAATAATAAAAACAGAGTGGAAATAAATGACATAGAAACAAATAAACAAAAAAATACAAAAGACTAATAAAACAAGAGCTGGTTCTTTGAAAAGATAAACAAGATTGATGAGCCTAAATCCAGGTTCACCAAGAAGCAAAGAGTGAGGACCCAAATAAACAAAATCAGAAATGAAAGGGGTGAAATAACAATCGAACCCACAGAAATACAAAGGATTATGAAAAAAAATACTATGAATAGCTCTATTACAACAAACTGGATAACCTAGATGAACGGACATATTCTTAGGAATATTTAAGCTTCCAAAACTCAATCAAGAAGCATAAAAAATCTTAATAGACTTATAACTATAGAAGAAATTGAAGCAGTAATATTGTAAAAAGTTTTCAAGCAAATGAAAGCTCTGATCCAGACAGCTTTACAGGGGAATTCTACCAAGCATTCAAAAAAGAACTAAAACCTATCCTCCTCAGATTATTTCAAAAAATTCAAGAGGAAGGTGTACTTCTAGGCTCTTTCTAGGAAGCCAGGTTACCCTAATCCCAAAATCAGATAAATACATCACAAAGAAAGAGAACTATAAGCCAATATCATTGATGAACATACATTCTACAATCCTCAACAATATTTTAGCAAACCAGTTCCAGCATTACATTACATACTCCATGACCAATTTGGATTTATTCCTGGGATGCAAGGATGGTCCAATATCCACAAATCAGTAAATGTGATACATCGCATAATCAAATAGAGAGACAAAAATCTTATAATCATATCAATTGATGCAGAAAAGCATTTAATAAAAATCTCTCAGCAAAGTGGGAATAGAGGGATCATACCTCACCTGAATAAAAGCCTTATATAAGAAACCTATAGCCAACATCATACTCAATGGGAAAAAAACTAAATTGATTTCCCCTAGGAACAAGACAGGGATGCCCATTTTCACCACTCCTGCTCGATATAGTATTGGAAGTGCTAGCCATAGAGATCAGATAAGAAGAAGAAATAAAAGACATTTAGATGGGAAAAGAATGAACACTTCCATTATTCACATTTGACATGACACTGTACAATGAAAGCCCAACAATTCCATTATATCCTACATGACCTAACAAATGAGTTTAGCAATGTTGCAAGATACAAAATTTACACTGAGACATCTATTGGTTTTTTATACACCAACAATGAACCTACAGAAAGAGAAACAAACAACAAACAAACAAAAAAATACAATTTACCATTGTACCAAAAACAATTAAGATGCCAAGGAATAAACTTACCTAAGGAAGTAAAAGACCTGTACTCAGAAAATTATAGGCCATTGAAAAAATCTATAGAGAAAGACATAAACAAATGGAAGAATACACCTTGTTCATGCATTGGTAGAATCAACATCATTAAAGTGTCCATACTAACCAAAGCAAGTTATAGATTTAATGCAATCCTCATGAAAATACAAAGAGCATATTTTGCAGACATAGGATAAACTCTCCAAAAAATTTATCTGGAATAAAAAAAGACTCCAAATATTCACAGCAATCCTGACAAAGAAAACCAGTGTTGGGGACATCAAAATGCCAGATATCAAGCTATATTGCAAAGCCACAGTCTCACAATTGCCTGGTACTGGTGCAAGAACAGATGAATAGACCAATGGAACAGGACAGAGAACACAGAGATCAACCCAAGCCATTATACTCAATTGATATTTGACAAAGGAGGTAAGAGTATACAAGACAGTATCTTCAATAAATGGAGTTGGGAAAATTAGGCAGATACATGCAGAAAAGGAAACTAGATCATCAACTTATACCATATACAAAAACAAAACTCAAAATGGATAAAAGGACTTAAATGTAATATGGGAAATCTTAAAAATCTTAGAGGACTCCATAGGCAGCAAAATACCATACATATGTTGTAGCAATGTATTTACTGTGACACAGCTCCTAGGACAATGGAAACTAAGGAGAAAATAAATAAATAGGAATACATCAAAATAAAAAGTCTCTGCCACAGAAAATATCAAAAACACATAAACAAACAACAAGAATACTGCATGGGACAACATATTTGTCAATTCTATTTCAGATAAGGGTTTAATGTCAAAATATTACAGTGAGCTCATACAACTTAACAAAAGGAAGATAAACAATTCAATAAAAAATGATAAGCAGAGACTCAACAAGATGGCGGCATAGGGCAGACACCCGAATGCAGCCTACTACAACAAGTTTGAATTTAGAACTGAAAAACAGGGGAAACATGCTCTGAGGCACTGGACGGCTGTCTGAGTGGAGGCTCTACCATCTGGGAAGGAAAGAGAAGGCCTGCTGAACCTCAGGAACTGTGAAGGTACGGAAAACTGTGCAAGTGAAAAGGCAGCCGCCGACTTTGCTGCCAGCTGGCTTGCTGAGCACAGAGAGGGCGGGCCGAGTTCGCTACTGGCTTACTCCCTGCTCGCGGAGAGGGCGGACAGCTAATGTGCGGCTGGCTTTCTTGTTCAAGAGGAAAACAGAACCACCCTATTGCACTGATAGACAGCCCCAGATAGGGAGAGGCCAGACTGTCGGGCAGTGGGCAGAGATCTCTCCGAGGTGTGTGAAGCCAGCGGCCATTACTGTGGGACTCAGAAACCAGACCCTCGTAGGGAGGGGCTGAATAAAGCTTTCTGTAACACCTGAGACTACGCCCCATCGAAGCTGAGCACAGAAGCCCTTCCAGTGGCTAGCTTTCTCGTTCACTGCCAATAGGACTCTCCTAGGGAGGGGCAGACAGGAATCTAAAGCTTGTCTGCGCCTATACCAAAGAGGTGTGCTTTGTGCGCACCTGCAAACAATTGTGCGGGATTCAACAAAGCTTGGCTGTGCCACCCTGAGGCTCCGCCCATCCAAGTGGAATACAGAAACCCTCCTAGTTAAGACACTTCTGATCCTCACAGCCAATTAGCTTGGAGATCAACGCTTCCTAGTGATACCAACAACAAGCAAGGCTTAACAACAAGACTGCACACACCGCCCACAAATGGCTACACCAAGACTGTCCACCTCAGGTAACTGGGAGGCTGACTCACTTAAACATATAGGACACCTTAGCACACAAAGCCACCCTACCAACTCAGGGAAGCTGTGAAAATGCCAAGACAAGGAAATAGTCCACAAACAAAAGAAATGGAGGAAAAGAAGAGACTGGATATAGAGTTCAAAACCACACTTATAAGGTTTTTCAGGAATTTCCTAGAAAAGGGCGACAAGACCTATGAGGAGATGAAAAGGGATCAACAAGAACTAATAAGGGATCAACAAGAACTAATAAGGGATCAACAAGAAATAATAAGGGATCAACAAGAAATAAAGAATACATTGTCTGAAAAAAAAAATTATACAGAGTCCTAAAAACAGAATAGAAGATCTTAAGAATCAAGTCAAAGATTTGGAACAGAAAGATCCAGAAGACACTCCTCCACAGAATCAAGAAGACAAGAGAATCCAGAAAGTTGAAGATAATGTAAGAAACCTCTGGGACAACTTCAAGCGAACCAACATCAGAATTATGGGGGTCCCAGAAGATGAGAGAGAGCAAGATATTGAAAACATACTGAAAGAAATAGTGACAGAAAACTTCCCCCACCTGGTGAAGGAATTAGACTTACAAGTCCAGGAAGCGCACAGAACTCCAAACAAAAGGAATCCAAAGAGGACCACACCAAGACACATCATAATTAAAATTCCAAGAGCAAAAGACAAAGAGAATATTAAAAGCAGCAAGAGCAAAGAAGGTAGTTACCTATAAAGGAGCACTCATACGATTGTCAGCTGATTTCTCAACAGAAACCATGCAGGCCAGACGAGAATCGCAAGAAATATTCAAGGTGATGAATAGCAAGAATCTACAGCCAAAAATAATTTACCCAGCAAAGCTATCACTCAGAATCGAAGGCCAGATAAAGAGCTTCACTAATAAAAAAAAAAGCTAAAGGAGTTCATCACCATCAAACCAGAATTATATGAATTGCTGAAGGGGGTTCTTTTGGAAGAGAAAGTCAATAAAGATAAAAACTATGAACAACAAATACGTAACTATCAACAAGTGAATCTAAAAACCAACAGAATTAAAAAAAATCTGATGAACAATATTAACTGGTGAATATAATAGAATCAGAGGTATGGTAGGGGAGTGGACTGACGATTCTCGGGGAAAAAGGGGAGAGGGGGGTGTGGGAAGAGACTTAACATAAACTGGGCACCTATGGATGAGGACAATGCGGGGTGGGGAAAGGACAGAGGGTGGGGTGGGAACCTGGTGGAGGAGAGCAATGGAGGGGTGGGGGAATGAGGAACATTTGTAATAATATGAACAATAAAGATTTATTTTTAAAAAAGGATAAGCAGACATTTTTTGAAAGACGACATATGGAAGGCCTAGATACATATGAAAACATGCTCAAAGACACTAACCATCTGAGAGATTCATATCAAAATGCAATGAGGTATCATCTCAAACTTATCAGAATATCTTATCATCAACAAATGACAAATGCTGGCCCGGATGTGAAGAAAAAGGAACCCTCATGCACTGCTGGTGGGAATGCAGACTGGTGCAGCCACTGTGGAAAGCAGTATGGAGTTTCTTCAAAAAGTTAAAAATGAAACTCCCATTTGACCTCATAATTCCACTTCTAGGACTATTTACCAAGAAACCAGAAACACTAATCAAAAAGGATTTATGCACCCCTACATTCATAGCTGCACAATTTATAATAGCTAAGATTTGGAAACAGCATAAGTGCCCATCAGCAGATGAGTGGATTAAAAAATGGTGGTACATCTACACAATAGAATACTACACTGCTATAAAAAGGAAGGAACTTCTACACTGCAACAGAATGGATGGGAACATCATGTTAAGAGAAATCAGACAGTCAGAGAAAGATAAATATCACATGATCTTACTGCAATGTGGGATATAATGATCAAAATAAACTGGTATGACCTACTCTTGGTGCTATGAGCATGATGACAAGTCAATGACATTTATCACTTGGGAAGTTTCTTTTCTGGCTTAGGATTCCATATCTGAGGTGGTCATTGTCCAGCATACAGAGGGCTGCACTATGCCAGCAGAGATTCCTGTTATATTTAGGGGCTGTGGATCAGAAAATTAGATGATTTACTGTTATTTGTTCACAAGAGTGTCTGAAAGAGACTCTGCCTCTAGTCCACGTGAGAAAGTGGTCTCTGTATACAAGACTTTTCTAACTCAGCTATGTCAGAAGTAAGTGCAGAGACAGGAATCCAGAGAGGCTCCCTGAGGGAAAGTGTGGCATTAAGAGGAAACCAACCAAAACCTCCAACTGCACCTGCTCTGGGATGGTCCTTGTGTTCCGAGACCCTGAGCGACTTCTGGTGGCAGCAGCCTCTCCTGAAATGAAGTTTGCGTCTGGGCTCACATTGGTTTTCCCTCACTGTGTCTTGCACAGTAATACAAGGCCATGTCTTCAGTTCTCAGGTTGTTCATTTGCAAAAATAACATATTTTTGTTGTTGTCTATGGAGATGGTGAATCGACCCTTCACAGAGTTGGCATAGTATGTGGTACTTCCATCAGTTTTAATTTGACATAACCACTCCAAACCCTACCCTGGAGCCTGGCAGACCCACTGCTTTGTGTAGCTACTGAAGGCGAATCCAAAGGCTGCACATGAGAATACCAGAGACCTTCCAGGCTGCATCAAGCCTCCTCCAGACTCCACCAACTGCACCTCACACTGGACACCTGCAAACACAAAGATGTCCTGGTCAGGAAACTCTCACATGTCCACTGTTTCTCTCACTCATGTTAACACACATACACAGTGTCTCTTGTTCTTTATAAATCACCTTTTAAAAGAGCCACAGGAAAACCCAGCTGAGCCAAAACCCCATGGTGAGTGGTCTGTGTTCAGTCCTGATCAGGGAATGGGACCACCTGGGATCCCGAGGCTGAGCTCCTGTCCCAGAGCTGCAGGGTCAGGGCTGGGCAGGTTTTTATGAGCAGAGGGGGCCCTATTTGCACATCTTCCTGCTATATACAGAGCTTGGGGTGAATGCTGATATAAATGACAGTGTCCCAGAGTTTGACATGTCCAAGGGTGCATGCCTGTTAAAATAGTTCCCCACATCTGGGCCTGGGCCTGATTCACTTCACTGGACCTATCTGCTCTAAGAGGTCTGTACAAAGATTCCAGAGAGATAATTGTCATAATGAAAAAAAAGATTGAAAATCAGAGATGCCTTTGAAAGTAACCCAGTAATGACAACCAAGAGAAACCAACCCTCACAATCAGAGAAAGAAGTAAAAGTATAGGAGGTTCATGTTCAGGAGAAAGGAAGTTCCATCTGACACTATTTCCCCTACAAAGTGAATGGAGGTTAAACTAAGATGGGGGTGTGAACCCAGTGGACCAAATGTTTGGGGGAGAGAGGAGTGTCTGTGTGGGTCCCTGGGAACCAGAAGCATGACCTATAGAGACACAGACAGAGCTCCCTGGTGCTGTTCCTTCAGGAGAGTTTGGTGCTGAACGTGTAGCAGCTGCACTGCCTCCTTTGTGGTGTTTATTCTATAGCCTCTGTCATAGACCCAGTTCCGTACATTGGGATATAGAAAAATCCCCAACATGAACCAGTGTGTTAAAAGGCGAAAGATTTATGTGGCCTGAAGAGAAACCAGAGCATTGAACCAGTGTGTTTAGGGGAATATGTGAGTAATGATTTAAGAATAACTAAGTTTAGGACAGGAAAATGTTTTTTTATTGGAAACAATGATATCTGCCTGTGACCCTTGGGACCACTGTCACCATATCGTGTTTCAGCTTCAGGTCTCCTATCTGTGACCTGTCCTGGGTTGTGAAAGAAGGATGGGCCTGTGAGAGGGGTGCTGGTGGATGAAGGGTGGCAGGTGTGGTTTTACAGTGTCTGCTCTGTCCTTGATACTGGGGAGGCGCTGGGGAGAATCGGCAAGGTTCCAGTCATGGAGCTCAGGGTCTGGAAGACATCTAGGCAGAAAGTGGACAGTGGAAGGCAGAAGGCGATTTAAAAAAATGTTTTCTATAGATTTCAGAGAGGGAGAGAGAGAGATAGAAACATCAATGATGAGAGAGAATCATTGATTGACTACCTCCTGCAAGTCTTCCACTGGGGATTGAACCCACCATTCTAGCATGTTCTCTGACTGGGAATCAACCCATGACCTCCTAGTTCACAAATTGATGCTCAACCACAAAGAGACCTGGGGCAGATCTGTGCCTGTGTGAGGGAGGGCTGTTCTGGGCAGTTGAGAACTTGTCTAGAGCAGAGAGAGGAGCTCAGAATTGGGTTGTGACTTCACTGATGTTTTCTTTGTGAAAACCATATCCATCTCCCAGGGATGGAGAGGTGCCCAGGGTGCTGCCTGTGTCAGAGAAAAGGGCACCTACTGAGAAAATGGTCCCTCAGACTGGAAAGAGCTCATCCAGGAAAAGAGAATGTTGTTTGCACCGTCTTTGTCCTCAGGGATAATGTGAGCTCTTAGAGCACAGATGACAAGGGGAGCCTGTGCCAGGGACACTGAACAGCGAGGAGAGAAGGGAACCCCGGCCATAAGGGGCTGATGGCCCTCAGCCCTTCAATGCCTGTTACTAGCTACATGCCCCGATTTGGGAATGAGTGCCTCCTGCAGGTCCTGAAAGCTTTGTGGTGTCCAGAGCTCCCTCTGATGCCTGCCCCCTCTTGATGGACCTGGGCCTTTTCTGCAGCTCAGCCCCTCCCCCTCCCTGAAGGGAGGTCTGTGGCTCAAACAGACTTGTGGGTCAGGCAGAGGGCACATGTCCAGTGTTTCTCTCATGCATATTCATTCACATGCTCAGTGTTTCTCATTCTGAGAAAGGAAATCTCATTCCTGATCAAGGAATTGGAACACCTGGTATCAGGGGACTGGGTTGTAATTTACAAGCAGAAGGGGGCATATTGGCACATTGTCCTACTATCTAGGGAGGTCTGGGTTGAACACGGACATAAAGGATGTTGTTGCAGGGTGTGGTGTGTCCAAGGACAACAATGGCTGATGAGCAATAATCCTTGTGCCTGGGTCTGTGCTCCTTTCAAATGAACCCATCTACTTCTCTGAATCATTTCCTGACCAGTGGACATTCCCAGCAAGGTCTTAGTACTCACTAGCTGGATAAGATCATGTAATAATCCAGCATGAAAATTAATGAAATAAAAAAAATAAGAGAAAGGGTAGAAATTTAAACATGATACCTTAGAAGTTTGCCTGCATTAAGATAGTGAGGTGATCAATCTTCAAAACCAGAGGGAGATTAAAGTGTGAGAGTGTCATGTTTAAGAAACAGATTCCCACCTGATGCCTTATTTCCTCATAAAGTGATCACAGGATGAACGAAGAACAGAGCTTGAACCTAGAGCCAGTGGACCAAGTGTTCGGGGAGACTGGAGCCTCTGTGTGGATCATTGGGAAACAGAAGCATGAACCATACAGGGAAACAGTAAAGCCAGTTTCACACATTGTGGATATAGATGAGACTCAATTTTTTTTGAATCTAAGATTTATTTATACATATATGGATAAAATGTGGGAATAATTAATTTAAGATTATGAAAATCTTATTATTGTAAACTTAATATGTGCATGTGACCCTTGGGACCACTGTCACCATGTCCCCACATGAAGGAGGTGGGTCTACTGGAACTTGCACCTCATTCAGTACCACATTGTGGGGGAACCTCCCTGGGAACATGATGGGGGATTAACCAAACCTGAGGACTCACAAGTCCAGCGTTCTTGTTTTATTACATTGTCACCTTTTTGTTGGTAAGCCTATTCAAGTTTTCTTTCCTCACTTTTCTCTGAAACAGCCCCACATATTCCCTAGAGTCCTGAGGACAGTTTGTTGAGAGTATGCAGGAGCCCAAACCATTTGTGTGTTGATTTTGTACCTTACATCTGTTCAGAGTTACCTTCCTAGGAATATCAATTTTCTTGTGAATTCTTCAGGGTTTTCTGTATCTAAGACCATGCCATATCTGTAGAGTTAAAGAGGAATGATATATTGGCTCCTTTCTGATTTATAGATTAAAAAAAATATTGCCACATTACTATGATAAAGACTTCCAGTTTTGTAAAATAGAAGTAGTCACTTGGGTGCCTTGATCTTGGTCCTGATGAGAGAAGAATTGTGCTGAAATGTTTTCTATGTAGCATAATGTTCCCAGTTTTCTATTGAAATGCAGCATGTATTACGTTGAGGTACATCATCTTTATACCTCATATATTGAGAATTTTTTTTATCATAGAGGTGTTTAAACATTTTCTTTCTTTTAAAAAAATATATTTTGTTGATTTTCAACAGAGAGGAAGGAAGAGGGGTAGAGAGCTAGAATCGTCGATGAGAGAGAAACATTGACCAGCTGCCTCCTGCACACCCCTGACAGGATGTGCCTGCATCCATTGTACATGTCCTTGACCGAAATCAAACCTGGGACCTTTCAGTCTGCAGACCGATGCTTTATCCACTGAGCCAAAGTGGTTTTGGCTGTTTTAACATTTTCAATAAACTTTTTATATCTTTTTATATGACAATATAAAAAGTTTTCCCCTTTATTCTGTGGATAGCTGTATCCAGTTTACTGATTTTTAAAGTTTGAACCATCCTTGTATTCTAGGAAAATAGCTCACTTGGTGATGGTAAATGATGCTTTTATGATATTGTTAGGATTTATCTTATGCTGAGGCCTAGGGTATAACATTACTCACTATGGGTTGTGTTGATTTTTCAGCCTGGCCTGCACCCTCTTGCAGTCTGAAATCCTGTGGGGGATGTCCAACTGCCAGCTTAGGCCTGCAACCAGTTTAGGCTTCCACACTGCCTCTGTGCTCACCAGTCATGAGCCTGGCTTCTGACTCAGTGGAGCTCCCCCAGTAAGAGAGCACTGACTTTGAAGGGGCAGCCCCTACATTGAGCTCTGACCTGATCCCTGGTGTTCAGTGCCTGTCATAGGGAATGGTTTGTCCACTATGATGTTGATTTATATACTAGGATTTTATTATAAAGGATTGTCAATGTTTTTAGCATTCATGTTCATCAAGGTTATGACCTGTCATTTTTTTGTGTGTATTTATTTTGCTTTGGTATGGAGGTAGTGGTCAATTCAATAAATGAGTTTGGAGGTTTACCCTCTTTTTAAATTTTTAGAAGTATTTGAAAAGAACTGATTGAGAAGATACTGTTTCTCCTTTGAAATTTGAATAGAATTCACCCTTGAACCCGTGTGTCCTGGACTTTCCTGTGCTGAGAGGCTTGGTTATTACTTCAATTATTTTTAAAAAAATTATACCCATCTGCAAAGTCAGGGGCATATTTCTAATTGAAGAAACAAATAAGAGGGATTATAAACACAACTGTTGAACTTCACAGGGAGTAGGCAACACTTGCACATATGTGGAGCTGAGCAGTGACAGCCTAACAGGCATCGTAATTCTGCATCCTACAGGTAGATCTGAGCAACATGAACTGACAGGGCAGAACCTCAATGTTACCATGCAGGGAAAGAACTGCCTCTATACACTGCATACCTGGGTGGCTCTCTACTGGCTCTGTGGTGGGTAGGACAAGCATCAGCAGTCAATACATGCCTTCTTTAAGTTTTGAAGAAGGAAGGGTTTTTTGAAAAAATCATACAAAGTTATTCCACTGAATATTACTATGCATGGAGAGGAACCAATGGAAAAAGATAAAAGTCTTTTCACCCCATTTAACAATTCCCCCTGTGAGAGGCTACACTCAACAAGCAGGTCATCCCACAGAACTAAGAGAAGTGCATCTGGGTCAGCATGCACATAACAGTTGTTTGCAGACCACGTATTTATTTCATATGCCATCCAAGACAATAAAATAAAACCATGATATCTTGTGTGAAATTGATAAAATGTGTTTTCCTGAGAATGCACCCTCCTTCCCTCAAACACCAGGAGGACAAGGAACAGGTTCCAACTGCTGCTCCCTGAAAACACAGCTGTGAATGACTCCCAGACCACGACTCAGCTCAGCAGTGACACTAAAGCAAGGCCATTGCTAGGAGACTAGGGCATCATGTGAAGGAAAGCTCTGGAGGAAGACTTCTGTCACACACTTGCTGGGACTTCATGGAATGCAAGGAGGCTCACACAAGTTCCACATTTCATAGAGTTTGATGTGTGCTGACGGTTTCCCCATGGTTACCAACTCCTTTGCATTTATCTTCCTCCAAATAAAAAATGCCTCCTGTGGTGCATGTGAGCAAGTCCCTACTAATTTAGTAAAACTGTTATAATACAAAGCCATCAGTGGTAGTCACAGGACCATAGGTCTAGGGAGAATCTTGGAGAAACACTTATATGGAGACAAAGCCCAGTACCTCAGAGGAAACAGCCATAAACACCACCTAGATATGTTCCTGAGGCTGCAACACAGAATCTGTGGGTCCTGTGTGCCCCCTGGTGTTCTGAGTGTCTCCTGCAACCTAGCTTTCCTGTCTCCTCAGGGAGGTTTCTGTCAGGGCACACAATGACTTCCCCTCACTGTGTTTCTTGTACAGTAATACAGGGCCGTGTCCTCAGATGTCAGCTTAGTCATTTTAAGAGAGACTGTGCTGGTAGGGTTGTCCCAGGAGATTGTGAATCTTCCTTGAACTGCTGGATCATACCATTGATTCTTTCCTGTTGGTTTACTCACTCTCGCCACCCACTGCAGCCTTTTCCCTGGAGCCTGGAGGACCCAGTTCATGAAGTAGTGAAAGTGAATCCAGAGGCTTTGCAGGAGAGGCTCAGAGATCCACCGGGTGGCACCACGCCTCCCCCAGACTCCACTAGCTGAACTTGGCACAGACCACCTACAAACAGAGACACAAACTTAGAAGTGCCCCGTCTCACCCAGTCACCATGAGCCTGATGCACAGGGACGCACCTTTGACAGTGAAGAGAAGCACAGTCCAGATGAGCACAGACCCCATGGTGTGGACACTGAGGAGGGGTTCACACAGGAGTGCTCCTCTCCTGGGTGTGCAAGGACCCAACCTGTCAAGCTTTCCTGAGCAGGGGAGGCGCCAATTGGCATGTTTTCCCTGAGGACCTGTCTTAGCTACTAGGGGGCATCTCCCTCCCTGAGGTAGCATGGGAAGGGCAGGTGGACCAGGATGCCTGAGCCAGTACTCAGGAGCACAAGGCTGGTGTGCACATTCTAGAAGCTCGTCTGTGAATAGTGAGAGACACACTCTGTTAGGATGGAAAGTGGGATTTTTATGCTTGTCCAGTGCAGTTTGCACATAAACCTCTCAGGAGATATTCTGGGGCAGGATTGTGGAGATGACATTCCCCCTTACTGGTCACCATGTCCTGGCTCAGCTTCAGGTTTCCTGTCTGTGACCTGTCCTGGGGTGATCACATGTGGAAATACCTGTGGGAGGAGTGCTGGTGGATGAAAGGGGGCAGTTAGTTGTTTTTTTTTCGTTTTTTTTTTTTCCGATCTGCTCTATGTATGACCCTGTGGGAGGAGCTGAGTAGAGTTAGCAGGGCTCTGGCCCTGTATCTCAGGGTCTGGGGCAGATCTAGGGAGGTTATAGACAGTGGAAGGCAGAGTTCACTTGTCTGGGGACACTGGAGTTGACATCTGGTCAGATGTGTGGACCAGCACTCTGACCAGCCGACTCTTATGATCCATGTGGATTCCTCATGTGGAAGCTGAGAATTATGTCAGAGCAGACCCCCCCCCCCCTCAGCTCTCATGGGTTCATGCAGAGGGCTGCCCAGCAGGTGGTGGAGGGTTTTATCTTTGAGTTCCTCTCTCTCTCTTCTCTACGTGGAATTCTGAGAGTTGATTCAGGTCTTCTGTTGGGCTGGTCCTAGTCCAGGAAACTGAGGGGTGGAGAGAGTGAGGGGCAAGTGCTGGCCATCACCTCATCCTGAGTGCCTGCCCAGCCAGAGGTGCACTGCTCCAGGGAGATGATACTTCCTGGGTAGCTGTCAGAGGAATTACTGGGGCCAGATCTATGCCTGTCTGAGGGAGGGCTGCCCTGGGTCAGATACGTGCTTGTGTGAGAGAGGGGGCTGTGGGGAAATTCTGTGCCTGTCTGAGGAAGCAGTTGCTGGAGTAGATTTGTGCCTTTTTGAGGGAGGGCTGCCCTGTGTAGATCTGTGCCTGTCTGAGGGAGGGGGCCCTGAGGCAGATGAAAGCTTGTCTAGAGCTGAGAGAGTGAGATCAGACATAGTTTGTGACTTCACTGATGTTTCTCCTTGTGGAAACCACATCCTTTTTCCAGGATTGGAGAGGTGCCCTTAAGGACACCTATTGAGAAAATGATCCCTCAGTGTGGAAAGAGGTCATCTAGGAACAGAGAATTGTGTTTGCACCATCGTTGTACTCAGGGAGAATGTGAGCCATTAGAGCACAGATCACAAGGGGAGCTTGTGCCTGAGCCACTGAACAGCAAGGAGAGAAGGGAACCTGACCATAATGGGCAAATGGTCCTCAGCCTTTCAATGCCTTTTCACAGCTACGTGCCCTGATGGGGCCTGAGCATACCCTGCAGGTTCTGAGTGCTCTGTGGTGTCCAGAGTGCCCTCTGGTGCCTGTCTCCTCTTGATGGACCAGGGCATCTCCTGAAGCTCAGCCCCTCCCTCTTGCTACAGATAGGTCTCTGGTTCAAACAGACATATAGGTCAGGCAGATAGCACATATCTAGTGTTTCTCTTACACATATTCATTCACATGCTCAGTGTCTCTTATTCTCCATAAATTGTTATTTAAAATAACAGTAAAGCACAGCTGTTCCAAACCCCAGGATGAGTGGTCTCTGTTCACTCCTGACCAGGGAGTGAGAACACATAGGATCAGGGGACTGGTTTATAATTCAGGAACAGAAGGGGGTCTTTTGTCATTTTGTCCTACTATCTAGTGAGGTCTGGGTTGGACACTGACATAAAAGATGTTGTTGCAGCATGTGGTGTGTCCAAGGGCACTCATGGCTGATGAGAATTAGCTCTGGTGCCTGGGTCTCTGCTCCTCCCAATTGGGAACCAACTGCTTCCCTGAATCATCTCCTGACTGATGGGCATTCCTGGTGAGGGCTCAGTCCTGGGGGCTGGATAAGATGGTGTAATAATCCAGCATGAAAATCAATGTAATAGAAAAATAGGAGAAATGGTAAATATTTAAACATGATACCTTGAAAGTTTACCTGTATTAACATAGTGAGGTGATCAACCATCACAACCAGAGGGAGATAAAAGTGTGAGAGTGTCATGTTTAGGAAACAGATTCCCACCTGATGCCTTATTTCCCCATAAAGTGATCACAGATGAACTAAGAACAGAGCTTGAGCCAAGAGCCAGTGGACCAAGTGTTGGGGGAAAGTGGATCCTCTGTAGATCATTGGGAAATAGAAGCATGAAACAGCAAAGCCAGTTTCACACATTGTGGATATAGATGAGACTCAAAACTAAGATTTTTTTTATGACTATGATGATAAAATGTGGGAATAACTAATTTTAGATTATGAAAATCTTATTATTGTATACCTGACATGTGCATGTGACCCTTGGGACCACTGTCACCATGTTCCCACATGATGGAGGTGGATTGAGTGGAACCTGCACCTGACTCAGTACCACATTGTGGTGGAACCTCCCTGGGAACATGATGGGGGATTAACCAAACCTGAGGACTCACACATCCAGGGTTCTTGTTTCATTACACTGTCACCTCCTTGTGGGTAAGCCCATTCAAGTTTTTTTTCCTCACTTTCCTCTGAAACAGCTCACATAGTTCCTAGAGCCATGAAGACAGTTTGTTGAGACTTTGCTGAGGTAGAAGTCATTTGTGTGTTGACTTCGTACTTACATATTCCTGGAGTTACTTTCCTGCCCTGTTTCCCCAAAAATAAGACAGTGTCTTATATTAATTTTTGCTCCCAAAGATGTGCTAGGTCTTATTTTCAGAGGATGTCTTATTTTTCCATGAAGAAGAATACAGTACACATTTAATGTTAAATGAAAATAAAGGAAATTTATTACCTGTATACGGTATGGTAGTACAGTAGTTGTCAACACAAACCAGACAAACTGTGAATCCTACAGTATCAAGAATTTACTTATTTACTTCTGGAACATCATCATAACAATCCAATTCCTAAATTTCCTGGTGAATTTCTTGTGACTCCATTTCTTTCAGAATCAGTGGACCAAATCTCTCATGTTTAGCCTCTGGGGACCTTATTTTCGAGGGGATGCCTTATATTTCACTCAGAAGGAAATCTGTAAGTAGGTCTTATTTTTGGAGGATGTCTTATTTTTGGGGAAACATGGTAGTTCTATTAATTTTCTTGTGAAGTCTTCAGGGTTCTCTGTATCTAGGATCATGTCATATCTGTAGAGATAAAGAAAGATGATTTATTAGCTCCTTTCTGATTTACAGAATTTAATTTTTTTCTTGCTGCATTATTCTGATAAAGACTTCCAGTTTTGTTAAATAGAAGTAGTCACTGTGGTACCTTGATCTTGGTCATGATGGGAGAAAAATTGTGTTAAAAAATTTTTTTATGTAGCATAATGTTAACAGTTTCTATTGAAATGCAGCATGTATTATGTTGAGGTACATCATTTCTATACCAAATATATTGAGAACTTTTATCATAAAGGTGTTTTAACATTTTCAATTGCCTTCTTATAGCTTTTTTATGTGACAATATAGTTTTCTCCTTTATTTTGTGGATGGGTGTATCCAGTTTAATGATTTATAAAGGTTGAACCATCCTAGCAATCTAGGACAATAGACCACTTGATGAGGGTAAATGATGCTTTTATGAAGTTGTTAGGTTTTATCTTATGCAGAGGCCTTGGTTATGACATTCCTGCACTATGAGGGAAGGTTCCTCCGCCTGGCCTGCACTCTCTTGCAGTCTGAAACCCTTGAGGAATATCCAACTGTCAGCTTAGGCTTGCCACCTGCTTAGGTTTCCACCACTGCCTCATTGCTCACTAGCTATAAGCCTGGCTTCTGAATGAGTGGAGCTCCCCCTGTGTGAGCACACTAACTGTTAAGGGGCAGCTCCTGCATTAAGCTTCTGACTCCTACTGGTCACTGTGTGTCATAGGGACTGGTTTTTCCACCGTTCAGCTGATTTATATATTAGAACTTTATTATAGAGGATTGTCAATGGTTTCAGCATTTTTGTTCGTCAGGGACATGACCTGTCATTTTTGTTTGTGTACTTATTGTGCTTTGGTATGAAGGTAATAGAAGTTTACCCTCTTTTGCAATATTTGGAAGTGTTTGAGGAGAACTGATTGAGAAGATACTGTTTTTCCTTTGAAATTTGTTCAGAATTCACCCTTGAATCCATGTGTGATGGATTTTCCTTTGCTGAGAGGCTTTAGTTATTACTTCAATTATTTTTAAAAATTTATACACATCTGTAAAATCAGGGTCAAATTTCTAATTGAAGCAACAAATAAGTGGACTGCTAAACATAACTGTTGAAATTCACAGGGAGTAGGCAGCACTTGCACATATGTGGAGCTGAGCAGTGGCAGCCTAACAGGCATCCTTCTTCTGCATCCCAGAGGTAGGTCTGAACAACATGAACTGACAGGGAAGCACCTCAAAGTTCCCACCCAGGAAAGATGTACCTCTATTATCAGCAGTCTTGGGCTGCTCTCTGCTGGCTCTGATGTGGGCAGGACCAGCTCCTACCTGTGAATCAGCCTTCAAACAAATATTTGCTTTCACCTTTGAAGAAGGAAGGGCTTTTTTGAAAAATCATGTAAAGTTATTCCACAGAATATTTCTGTTCATAGAGAGGAACCAATGGAAAAAGGAAAAAAATCTTCTCACCCGTTTAACAATTCTTCCTCTGAGAGGCTACACTCAACCAGCAGGACACACCACAGAACTAAGGGAAGTGCATCTGGGTCAGCATGGACATTACTGTTGTTTGCAGACCACGTATTTATTTCATGTGCCATCCAAGAGAATGAAATAAAACCATGTTATCTTGTGTGGAATTGATAGTGTGTTGTCCTGAGAATGCACCCTCCTTCCCTCCAACACCAGGAGCACAAGAACAGGTCCCAGCAGCTGCTCCCTGAAATCCACCATGGACTTGGCTGAAGACACAGCTGTGAATGACTCCCAGACCATGACTGAGCTCAGAGGAGACACTAAAGCAGGGCCATTGCTAGCAGACTATAGCGTCACCTGAAGGAAAGCTCTGGTGGTAGACATCTCCCACAGACTTGCTGGGCCTTCCTGGAATGCAGGGAGGTTCACACAAGATCCATATTTCATGGGCAGAGTTTGATGTGTGATGATGGTTTCATCAGGGTCACCAATCCCTGTGCATTTATCATCCTCCAAATGAACAATGCCTCCTGTAATGTATGAGAGTAAGTTCTTACTCATTTAATAAAACTATTATAACACAAAGCCATCAGTGGTAGTCACAGGACCATAGATCTAGGCAGAATCTTGGAGAAACAGTTATATGAAGAGGAAACACAGCACATTCAGAGGAAACAGCCATAAACACCACCTGCAACTGCTCTTGGGGATGAACACAGAACCTGTGGGTCCTGAGCGCCTCCTGGTGTCACGAATGTCTTCTGCAGCCTAGCTATCCAGTCTCCTCAAGGAAGTTTGTGCCAGGGCTCACAATGACTTCCCCTCACTGTGTCTTGTACAATAATACAGGTCCATATCCTCAGATGTCAGCTTGATCATTTTAAGAGAGACTGTGCTCATAGGGTTGTCCCTGGAGATTGTGAATCTTCCTTGAACTGCTGGAGCATACCACTGATCCTTTCCAGTTGGTTGACTCACTGTTGCCACCCACTGCAGCCCCTTCCCTGGAGCCTGGCGTACCCAGTGTATTTGGTAGTCAGTGAAGGTGAATCCAGAGGCTTTGCAGGAGAGGCTCAGAGACCCCTCGGGTGGTACCAAACCTCCCCCAGACTCCACCAGCTGAACTTGGCACAGGCCATCTGCCAACAGAGACATAGACTGAGAACTGCCCCATGTCACCCAGTCCTCATGAGCCTGATGCACAGGACACACCTTTGACAGCGAAGAGAAGCACAGCCCAGATGAATGCAGACCCCATGGTGTGGACACTGAGGAGGGGCTCACACAAGAGTGCTCCTCTCCTCTATGTGCAGTGACCCAGCTTGGCAGGCTTTCATGAGCAGGAGAGGCATCACATTTCCATGTTTTTCCTGAGGACCTGTCTGAGCTGCTAGGAGATCCTCCCTCTTTGAGGTAGCATGGGGAGGTCAGGTGGACCAGGGTGTCTGCGCCAGCACTCAGGGGCACGTGTATGGTCTGTGCATTCTGGAAGCTTGTCTGTGAATAATTAGAGACACACGCCATCAGGATGGAAAGGAGGACTTTTATGGTTTTCCAGTGCAGTTTGCACATAAAACCTACCTGGAGACATCCTAGAATAGTATTGTGGAGATGACAGTGCCCCCTAGATTTCCTTCTGAGCCTCAAAGTCTGAGTACAGGTGTCTCACCCGCTTCCTGAGTCAAAGCAGGCATGTCTGCCAAGGAGAAGCCTTCACTGACATTTCTGAAAGAGTGGCAGCCCCAGTCCTGCTACTTGTACGCAGGTGGATCTCTGAAATCATGGGCCTCAGGCAGCCGCCTTGGGGGAGAATTGGTTGATCATAATCGCTCAGGCCTCTACTGAAAGGCCCTCAGCTTGCAGGTAAAGGTGCTGTCACCTGGTGTGGTGTGCCCTCAGCATCCTGGAGTGTCCACCATGTGACACAGAAGTGCCTGTTTAGCTCAGGGAACATGTGTTCTGATATTTGGGGTTTAGCCTCCGTGACTTGGCAGTGGAGCTGCAGGGAGTGGTGAGCCAGGGGACAGACTCTTCATGGTCAGAGGGCAGTTCCCTGCCAAGTATAGCCCCTGGGACCTCATGCCTGTGAATTCTATGATTGTGCTGGAGATCATATGACTAAATCTCAGGATACAGGATAGTATAGCACACTATGCTCACTCTTAGGGCAGAAGCGGGTGTGAGGGGGCAAGTGGAGGCAGTGATTTTTACCCAATGCGTTTAGTCTCTGAAATATCATTTTCTCCATTTTTTTCATGCACAAAGCTTTTAGTGCAATGTTTTACCACCTGTGTGGTCAATAATCTTGTTTGATTATTAAGTAAAAAATTCTAACCTCTGGATGCAGCACCTTGAAGAGCCCCCAAGAGCAGCTCAATAAGAACACACTGGTCCTTTGAGGAGAACTTGGACATGGGGGATGACCTGTCCCAGAGCACCTGGCATCCTGAGCAGTTGAGGCTGTTCTCATCCAGGTCCCAGGTCCCTTGGTGTTTACAGATGTGCCAGAGTCTGACTGGCCAGATGGGGGAGATATGCCTGGATGGAGTCAGGCACACACTGTTGATTACAGAGAATAAAATACAGCAGGTGCGGCTATTGGTATGTGGGTTCGCGTGGGTTACTCAGGTGTGCTCATTCCCTAGAAGGGAAGAGTTAGTCTACTGGGGACTTGAGCTGTGACAATGTGGAAATTAGTAACTGTGGAGGGATGCTGATTACATTGGAATGATAGTGGTAGATCCTGTGGGAAACATCAGACGTGGTCACATAAAAAATTATAGGTCAACTCTTCTGCTGTGAGTGGCTGAGGCCCTACCCGCAGCACAGAGTTCATGGTGTGACATCTTGCCTCTCTCCACTGGTATCCAGGCTGTGAACTGAGAGTGAGAAGTGTGAGTAGTCAACTCTTCAGAACCATGGCATCCCTGGCACCTGTCAACATCTTCCAGGCTGATGCTGATGAAGAGAGAGCAGACACGTAGGCTCAGTTTTTTTTTTTTTTTGTTCTCTTTTGTCTTTTGTTTTTTGGTCCTTCGCTATGGTAGGTGTGGACAAAATTCTTGGAAGCAATGAACAGGATGCCTCTCTTATTGTGACCAATGATGATGCAGCTATTCTAAAAACATTGGTGCTGGTAATCCAGCAGCCAAAGTATTAGTTGATATCTCAAGGCTTCAGGATGTAAAGTTGGTGATGGCACTACTTCTGTTCTCCTTTTAGCAGCAGAATTGCTAAGGGAAGCAGAATCTTTAATTTGACAAAAGATTCATCCTCAGACCATCATTTTGGGTTGGAGAGAAGCCACAAAGGCAGCAAGACAGGCTCTCTTGAAATCTGCACTTGATCATGGCTCTGATGAAGATACATTCCACCAAAAATTAGTTAACATTTCAGTAACAACATTATCCTCAAAACTTTGAACTCATCACAAAGATAACTTTCCTAAGTTAGCTGTGGAAGCTGTTCTCTGATTATAAGGCTCTGGTAATCTGGAGGCAATTCAGGTCATCAAGAAGCTAGGAGGAAGTAAGGTGTATTTCTATTTTGATGAAAGCTTTCTGCTGTATAAAAAAAAAGGAATGAAAGAGAATTGAAAGTTCTTATTGCAAATATTGGTATGGATGCAGACAAAATAAAGATATTTGGTTCCTGTGTAAGAGTTGATTATATTGCAAAACTTGCTAAAATAGAACAAGCAGGAAAGGAAAAAAATGGAGAAAAGTTGAACTTATTCTTAAGATGGCATAAATTACTTTATTATCAGGCATTTAATTAATAATTTTCCTGATCAGCTGTTTGGGGCTGTTGGGGTTATGGCTATTGAACATGTAGAACATCTGGCTCTTTCACAGGTGGTGAAATTGCATCTACTTTGACCTCCCAGAACTAGTGAAGCTTGGAATTTGCAAGCTCATTGAGGAAGTCATGATTGGAGAAGACATACTCATTCATGTTTCTGGAGGAGCCCGTGGAGAGGTTTGGACTTTTGTTCTTTGTGGTGTCACTCAGCACCTGTTAGATGAAACAGAAAGATCTGTGCATGATGCTTTTTTTGGTATTACACACACTGTGAAGGCTTCTGGAACAGTTTATGGAGGAGACTGTGCTGAGCTGGTGATGGCTCATGCTGTATCATAGCTGCCAATAAACACCAGATAAAGAAGCTGTTCCAATAGAGTCTTATGCTCAAGCACTGAGGATGTCACCTACTGTTACAGCTGAGAATGCAGGCTGTGACAGTGCAGATCTGGTGGCACAACTCTGAGCTGCCCATTGTGAAGGCAATACAACTGCTAGACTGGATATGAAGGAAGGTGCTGTTCGTGAGTCAATGTTGGGCATCACGGGAAATTTCCAGCTGAAATGGCAGGTTCTTATGAGTGCATATGAAGCAGCAGAAGTGATTCTGCCTGTGGATGACACCATCAAAGCAGCACCAAGGAAACGTGATTCTTATCACCCCCCTGTTATTGGAAACGTCAATGTTTGTATATGACCCTTGTTACAACTGTCACCATGTCCAGAGTCAGCTTCAGGTTTCCTATCTGTGATCTGTCCTGGGGTGATCAAGGTGGATTGGCCTGTGGGAGGGGTGCTGGTGGATAAAGAGAGGCAGGTAGGTTTTTAAGAGATCTGCTCTAAACTTGACCTTGTGGGAGGAGCTGAGGAGAGTCAGCAGGGCTTTGGCCATGTAGCTCAGTGTCTGGGGCATATCTAGGGAGGGAGGATGAGAAGAGTGGAAGGCAAAGAGTGATCCTGGGTCAGTTGTCTGGGGACACTGGAGTAACATCTGTTCAGATGTGTGGACTAAGACTCTGACCAGCTTGCTTTCATGATCCATGTGGATTCCCCATGTGGAAGCTGAGACTCAGGTCAGAGCACAGCCCACCCGCCTCTCAGGGACCCATGCAGAGGGCTGCCCAGCAGGTGGGGGAGTGTTTCTGTCTAAGCTCCTCTCCCTCTCTGCTCCAAGTGCAATTCTGAGAACTGAGTCAGGTATTTTCTTTTGTTGGGCTGGTTCTGGTCCAGGAACCTGAGGGGTCAAGAGTGAGGGGCAATTGCTGGACATCACCCTCATCCTGAGTGCCTGCCCAGCCAGAAGGTGCACTCCCCCAGGGAGATGAGATTGATTGGAAGCTATCACGGGAACTCCTGAATACAGATCTGTGGCTGTGTGAGGGAGGGTGCCCTGGGCAGATGTGTGTCTGTAGGACATAAAGATCCCTGGGCAGATTTGTGCCTGTCTGAGGGAGGTGGTCCTTTGGATGATGAGAGCCTGACTAGAGTAGACAAAATGAGCTCAGACACAAGGAGTGACTTCACTGATGTTTCTCTTTGTGGAAACTGCATCCCTCTCCCAGGAATGGAGAGGTTCCCTAGGTGCTCCATGTGTCAGAGAAGGACACCTACTGAGAAAATGGTTCCTCCAACTGGAAAGAGCTCATCTAGGAACAGAGAATGGTGTTCGCACCATCTTTGTCCTCAGAGTGAATGTGAGCCCTTAGAGCACAGATGACAATGGGAGCATGTGCCTAGGCCATTGGACAAGGAGGAGAGAATCTGAAACCTAAAAATAAGGGGCAGATGGTCCTCAGACCCTCAAGGTGCCTGTTCACAGCTACATGCCCTGATTGGGGCTGAGCGCCCCCTTGCAGGTCCTGAGGGCTCTGTGGTATCCAATTCTCCCCCTGGTGTCCACCCTCTCCTGATGGACCTGGGTATCTTCTGCAGCTCACCTCCCAACCCCCCTCCCTGAAGCGGGTGTGTGCGGCTGAAATAGACATGTGTGTCAGACATATAGCACATGTCCAGTGTTTTTCTCACACATATCCATTAACATAATCAGTGTCTCTCATTCTCCATAAATTGCCTTTTATTTTATTTTATTTTATATTTTATTTTCAGGTATTATATGTGTACATATCTTTCAATTGCCCCTAATAGCAGTAAAGATAACACAGCTGTTCCAATCTCCAGAATGAGTGATTTGTATTCACTCCTGACTAGGGAGTGGGATCCAGGAGTTGGATTGTAATTCATGAGCAGAGAGGGATCCATTGGCATTTCATCCTACTATATTGAGAGGTCTGGGTTGGGCACTGAAACATTAAGGATGTTGCTGCAGAGTGTGGTGTGTCCAAGGGCACTCATTGCTGATGAGCATTAGCCCTGGTGCCTGAGTCTCTGCTTCTCCCAATTGGACCCGACTGCTTCCCTGAATCATCTCCTGACCGGTGGGCATTCCTGGTGAGGGCTCAGTCCTGCCTGGCTGGATAAGATCATGTAATAATCCAGCATGAAAATCAATGTAATAGAAAAATAGGAGAAAGGGTAAAGATTTAAACATGATACCTTGGAAGTTTAACTGTATTAACATAGTGAGATGATCAACCGTCACAACCAGAAGGAGATTAAAGTATGAGAGGGTCATGTTCAGGAAATTGAAGTCCCACCTGATGCCTTATTTCCTCATAGAGTGATCACAGGATGAACTAAGGACTTAGCTTGTATCTAGAGCCAGTGGACCAAGTGTTGGGGGAGATTGGAGCCTCTGTGTGTGTCATTGGGAAACAGAAGCATGAACTATACAGAGAAACAGTAAAGCCAGTTTCAAATATTGGGGATATAGATGAGACTCAATCAAAACTAAGATTTATTTATAACTATTTGGATAAAATGTGGGAATAACTAAGTTTAGATTGTGAAAATATTATTATTGTAAACCTGATATGTGCATGTGACCCTTGGGACCACTGTCACCATATCCCCACATGATGGAGGTGGGTCAACTGGATCCTGCACCTGTCTCAGTGCCATATTGTGGGGAAGCTCCCTGGGAACATGATGGTGGATTAACCAAACCTGAGGTCTCACATGTCCAGGGTTCTTGTTTCATTACACTGTCATTTATCTTCCTCCAAATGAAAAATGCCTCCTGTGGTGCATGTAAGTCCTTACTCACTTAGTAAAACTGTTATAATACAGAGCCATCAGTGGTAGTCACAGGACCATAGGTCTAGGTAGAATCTTGGAGAAACAGTTAAATGGAGAGGAAGTCTAGCACCCTCAGAGGAAACAGCCATCAATACCACCTGCAACTGCTCTTGGGGCTGCAACACAGAATCTGTGGTTCCTGAGCGTCCCCTGGTGTCCTGAGTGTCCCCTGCAGCCTAGCTCTCCTGTCTCGTCAGGGAGGTTTCTGTCAGGGCTCACAATGACTTCCCCTCACTGTGTTTCTTGTACAGTAATACAGGGCCGTGTCCTCAGATGTCAGCTTGGTCATTTTAAGAGAGACTGTGCTGGTAGGGTTGTCCCTGGAGATTGTGAATCTTCCTTGAACTGCTGGAGCATACCACTGATTCTTTCCAGTTGGTTGACTCACTTCTGCCACCCACTGCAGCCCCTTCCCTGGAGCCTGGCGGACCCAGTTCATGGAGTAGTTAGTGAAGGTGAATCCAGAGGCTTGGCAGGAGAGGCTCAGAGACCCACCGGGCAGCACGACGCCTCCCCCAGACTCCACCAGCTGAACTTGGCACAGGCCACCTGCAAACAGATACACAGACTTAGAACTGCCCTGTGTCACCCAGTCCCCGTGAGCCTGATGCACAGGGACACACCTTTGACAGCAAAGAGAAGTGCAGCCCATATGAGCACAGACCCCATTGTGTGGACACTGAGGAGGGGTTCACACAGGAGGGAACCTCTCCTGTGTTTGCAGGGACCCAGCCTGGCAGGCTTTTATGAGTAGGGGAGACGCCACATTTGCATGTTTTCCCTGAGGACCTGTCTGAGCTGGCATGGGGCGACTCCCTCTCTGTGGTCACATGGGGAGGGTCGGTGGATCAGGGTGCCTGTGCTAGCACTCATGAACATGCGGCTGATCTGCACAGTCTAGCAGCTCTTCTGTGAATAGTAAGAGACACACTCCATCAGGATGAAAAGTGGGATTTTTATGCTTGTCCAGTGTAGGTTGCATATAAAACCCTTGGACAGGATTGTGGTGATGACATTGCTCCCTAGTGGTTTTTCTGAGCCTCAAAGTCTGAGGACAGGTGTGTGAACTAGCTTTCTGAGACAAGGCAGTCATGTCTGCCATGGGGAAGCCTTCCATGGAATTTCTGAAAGACTGGCAGCCGCAGTCCTGCTACTTGTACGTAGGCAGTTCTCTGCAAGGACTCCCTGCTCCACAGACGGCTGCCTAGGGGTAGAATTGCAGGATAATAACCATTCACAGTCCAGGCCTCTAGTGTCAGGCCCTCAGATTGCACATGGGAGGTGCTGTCACCTGGCCTGGTGTGCACTCAGCATTCTGGAGTGTCCACCATGTGACACAGCAGTGCCTGCTTAGCTCAGGGAACATGTTTTCTGATATTTGTGGGGGACCCTCCGTGACTGTTGACAATGGAGCTGCAGGGAGTGGTGAGCACAGGGCACAGACTCCCCATGGACAAAGGGCAGTCCCTGCTCAGGAACTGGGCCCCTTTAATATATCCCCTGTAACCCCATGCCTGTAAATTCTAGGATTCTGCTCAAGATCATATGAATAAATCTTAGTAGACAGGACAGTGCAGCCCGACCTGCTCACTCTTGAGATAGAAGTGGGGAGGGGGGGGGGCTGTCATGATTTTTATCCATTGCTTTTAGTGTCTGACTTTCTCCTTTTTTTTCATGAACAAAACTTTGAGCGCAAAATTTTACTACCTGCATGGTCAATAATCTTTTTTAAATGATTAAGTCATAAGTTCTAACCTCTGGATGCTGGTCCTTGAAGAGCCCCCAAGAGCAGCTCAAGAAGAACACAGTGGCCCTTTAATGAGAACCTGGACATGGGGCTGACCTGTCCCAGTGCTGTGAAGGGAGAGCACCTAATATCTAGGCAGTTAAGGCCTTTCTCATCAGGGTGCCAGGTCCATTGGTATTTACAGATGTGCTCAGGTCCAACCTGGCCAGAGAGAGATGTGCCTGGATGTAGACTAGCACCAATTGTTGATCACACAGAAGAACATATATCAGGTTAGTCTACGCATATGTGGTTTGTGTGGGTTACTCAGTTGTACACATTCCCAGGAAGGGAGGAGTTAGTCTACTGAGGAAAATAAGCCAATGTGGAAATTAACAACTGTGAAGAATGCATATCACATTGGAGTGATAGTGGTAGACCTTTTGGGAAACTTCAGACATGCTCACATAAGAAATTATAGGTTAGCTATTCTACTGTGAGTGGCTGTGGCCCTGCCCCTTGAGCAGAGCTTGTGGTGTGACTTTTGGCTTCTTTTCATTGCGATCCAGGCTGTGAACTGAGAGGGAGAAGCATGAGTGGTCACCTCTTCAGAACCATGGCCTCCCTGGCATCATGAAGAGAGAGCAGAGACACATAGGCTCAGTTTTTAAATTGGTTCTTCGCTATGGTAGATGTGGACAAAATTCTGGGAATCAAAGAACAGGATGCCTCTCTTATTGTGACCAATAATAGTGCAGCTATTCTAAAATCATCGGTGCTGGTAATTCAGCAGCCAAAGTGTTAGTTGATATCTCAAAGGTTCAGGATGTGAAGTTGGTGATGGCAGTACTTCTCTTCTCCTTTTAGCATCAGAATTGCTAAGGGAAGCAGAATCTTTAATTTGAAAAAAGGTCATCCTCAGACCATAATTTTGTGTTGGAGAGAAGCCACAAAGGCAGCAAAAGAGGCTCTGTTGAATTCTGCACTTGATCATGGCTCTGATGAAGATATAGTCCACCTATATTTAGTGAACATTGTGGGAACAACATTATCCTCAAAACTTTGTATTCATCACAAAGATAACTTTCCTAAGTTAGCTGTAGAATCTGTTCTCTGATTGAAAGGCTCTGGTAATCTGGAGGCAATTCATGTCATCAAGAAACTAGGAGGAAATAAGGTGGATTCCTATTTATATGAAAACTTTCTATTGGATAAAAAAAGGGAACAAAAGAGGATTGAAAGTTCTTATTGCAAATACTGGTATGGCTACAGACAAAATAAAGATATTTGGCTCCCATATAAGAGTTGATTCTATTGAAAAGGTTGCTAAAATTGAATAAACAGAAAAGGAACAAGTGAAGGAGAAAGTTGGTCATATTCTCAAGCATGGGATAAATTGCTTTATTAATAGGCAATTAATTTATAATTTTCCTGATCAGCTTTTTTGGGGCTCCTGGTGTATGGCTATTTAACATGTAGAACACTTGGCTCTTGTCACAGGTGGAGAAATTGCATCTATCTTTTACCTCCCAGAGCTAGTGAAGCTTGGAGGTTGCAAGCTCATTGAAAAAGACTGGAGAAGGCATGCTCATTCACGTGTCTGGTGGAGCCCTTGGTCAGGATTGCACTAATGTTCTTTGTGATGCCACTCGGCACATGTTAGATGAAGCAGAAAAATCTTTGCATGATGCCCTTTGTGTTGTTGCACACACTGTGAAGGATTCTAGATCAGTTAATAGAGGAGGCTGTTCTGAGCTGTGGATGGCCCATGCTGTGTCGCATCTGCCAATAAACACCAGATAAAGAAGCTGTTGCAATGGAATTTTAGCCTCAAACACTGATTATGTCACCTGCTGTTACAGCTGAGGACGCAGCCTGTGACAGTGCAGATCTGTTGGCACAGCTCTGAGCTGCCCATCGTGAAGGCAATATAACTGCTAGACTGGATATGAAGGAAAGTGCTGTTGGTCTGGCATGATGGGCATTACAGGAAGTGTCCAGTTGAAATGGCAGGTTCTTCTGAGGGCAGCTGAAGCAGCAGAAGTGATTCTGCATGTGGATGACATCATCAAAGCAGCACCAAGGAAATGTGTCCCTAATCACCCCCTTGTTAAGCTTTTCTATCAGCCGTTATGCTCTGGACCAGTTCATAGCAACATTATTTGAAGGACTTCAACTTCCTGAAGAAGAGCATGGGATGCAAATTTATGTGTGGTGCTTTTATCCTTAAGTTTAAACCTTTAGCTGACCTTATAATTAACAAGGGTTTAATTTATTTGCTGTTCTATTTACATAAATTTCAGGGTTTTTTTTAATTCCATTTCTCAGAATGTGCATCAAAATAAAAATTTGAGCAATAAAAAAGAAAAATGAAAAAAGAGGTTAAAATATGAATGAGATGCCTTTCACAAGCACCAGTAAGGAACACAACAAGGTGTACCAACACTCACAATGCAAGAAAGAAGTAAAAGTGCAGGAGGTCCATGTTCAGGAAACAGGAAGTTCCTGCTGACACTCTCCTCCAAAGCGAACAAAGAATAAAATAAAACCAGAGCGTGAGCCTAGAGCCAGTGGGCCAAGTGTTGGGGGGAGAAGAGCATCTGTGTGGGTTCCTGGGAACCAGAAGCATGAACTATAGAGACATAGGCAGAGCTTCTGAATCCTGGTGTTTCCAGGGAGTTCACTGCTGGACATATAGCAGCTTAACTGTCTCTTTTATGGTATTTGTTCTCTAGACTCGGTGGTACATCCAGTTTAATACATTGGGATATAGAAGAATCTGCATCATGATCTGGTGTGTTTAGGGGATGATGTGGGTAATGATTTGGAAATAGCCATATTTGGGTATGAAAAATCTTGTTATTGGAAAACTCAGTTTCTGCATGTGACCCTCAGGACTGCTATCACTATGTCCTGGTTCAGCTTCAGGTCTCCTGTCTGTGAACTATCCTGGGGTGATCACAGGTGTATTGATCTGTGGGAGGGGTGCTGTTGGATGAAGGGGAGCAGGTAGGTTTTTACGGATTCTGCTCTATGCTTGACCCTGTTGGAGAAGCTGAGGAGAGTCAGCAGGGTTCTGGCCCTGTAGCTCAGGGTCTGGGGCAGATCTAGGGAAGATGTAGACAGTGGAAGTCAGAGAGTGATCCTGGATCAGTTGTCTTTGGATACTGGAGTGACATCTGGTCAGATGTGTGGACTAGGACTCTGACCAGCTGGTTTTTATGATCCATGTGGATTCCCCATGTGGCAGCTGAGACTCATGTCAGAGCAGAGTCCACCTGGCTCTCAGGCACATATGCAGAGGACTGCCCTGCAGGTAGCAGAGGGTTTTATCTCTGAGCTCCTCTAATATTTTTTATGACTATGTGGATAAAATGTGGGAATAGCTAATTTTAGATTATGAATAACTTATTATTGTAAACCTGAAATGTGGCTGTGACCCTTGGGACCACTGTCACCATGCTCCCACATGATGGAGGTGGGTCAACTGGAACCTGAACATGATTCAGTGCCACATTGGGGGGTGGAAGCTCCCTGGAAACATGATGGGAGATTAACCAAACCTGAGGACTCACATGTACAGGGTTCTTGTTTCATCACACTGTCATTTCCTTGTTGTTAAGCTCATTCAAGTTTTCTTACCTCACTTTCCTCTGAAACAGACCCACATATTTCCTAGAGCCATGAAGACAGTTTGTTGACAGTGTGCAGGGGCACAAGCCATTTGTTTGTTGACTTTGTACCTTATATCTTTCCAGAGTTACCTTCCTAGTTCTATCAATTTTCTTGTGAAGTCTTCAGGGTTTTCTACATAGAAGATCTTGTCATATTCATAGAGATAATAAGATGATTTAATAGTTCCTTTCTGATTTATAGATTTAAAAATTTTTTTTCTTGTAACATTACTCTGACAAGTACTTCCAGTTTTGTTAAATAGAAGACGTCACTGTGGTGCCTTGGTCTTAGTCATGATGGGAGAAGAATTGTGTTGAAAATTTTCTCCCTAGGATAATGTTACCAGTTTTCTATTGAAATGCAGCATGTATTATGTTGAGGTACATCATTTCTATACCAAATATAGAAATAATATTAAAAATATTTTAATAGAAAATATTAAAAATATTTTAATATTTTAAATGGCCTTTTTTATTTCTTTTTATATGACAATATATTTTTCTTCTTTCACCTGTGGATGGGTGTATCCAGTTTACTGATTTATAAAGGTTGAACCATCCTAGCATTCTAGGACAATATCCCACTTGATGATGGTCAATGCTGCTTTCATGATGCTGTTAGGTTTTATCTTATGCAAAGGCCTAGGGTACGACATTCCTGCACTATGAGGAAGGGTTCCTCAGCTTGGCATGCATCCTCTGGCAGTCTGAAATCCCGTTGGGATGTCCAACTGCCAGCTTAGGCCTGCCACCAGCTTAAGCTTCCACTACTGCCCCTGAGCACACCAGCCTAGAGTATGGCTTCTGACTGGATGGAGCTCCCTCTGTGCCTGCACACTGACTGTTAGGGGTCAGCTCCTGCATTGAGGTTCTGACCCATGGTGGTCAGTGTCTGTCATAGGGACTGGTTTTTCCACCGTTCAGCACATTGATATATTCGAATTTTATTATATAGGATTGTCATGTAAATGGTTTTAGCATTTATGTTCATCAGCGATATGACCTGTCATTTTTCTTTTTATACTTATTTTGCTTTGGTATGAAGGTAGTGGTCACCACAATAAATTAGTTTAGAGGTTGTCCCTCTCTTGCATTTCTTGGAAGTGTTGATTGAGAAGATACTGTTTTACCTTTGAAATATGGATAGAATTCACCCTTGAGTTCATGTGTCATGGAATTTCCTTTGCTGAGAGCCTTTGTTTATTACTTCAATTATTTTTTAAAAATTTATACCTATCTTCAAAGTCATGGGCAAATTTCTAATTGAAGCAACAAATAAGAGGGCTGATAAACACAACTGTTGAATTCCATAGAAAGTAGGCAGCAATTGCACTTATGAGGAACTGGCAGTGTCATCCTAACCGGCATCCTAATTCTGCATCCCACAGTTAGATCTGAGCAACATTAACTGACAGGGCAGCACCTCCACGTCCCAAGACAAGAAAAGAACTGCCTGTATAAACTATAATCCTGGGATGCTCTCTGTCCGCTCTGAGGTGAGCAGGACCAGCTCCTACCTGAGAATCAGCAGTCAAACACATGCCTGCTTTCAACTTTGTAGATGGAAGGGCTTTTTTGAAAAATCATACGAAGTTATTTCACTAATTTTTTTTTTTTTTTTTTTTTTTTTGTACATAGAGAGGAACCAATGGAAAAGGAAAAAGTCTTTTCACTCCATTTAACAATTCCTCCTGTGAGAGGCTACACTCAACCAGCAGGACACCTCACAGAACTAAGGGAAGTGCATCTGGCTCAGCGTGGACATTATAGTTGTTTGCAAACCACATATTTATTTCATGTGCCATCCAAGAGGATGAAATAAAACCATGGTATCTTCTGTGGAATTGATAAAATGTGTTGTCCTGAGAATGCACCCTCCTTCCCTCCAACACCAGGAGCACAAGGAACAGGTCCCAGCTGCTGCTCCCTGAAATCCACCATGAACTTGGCTGAAGACACAGCTGTGAATGACTCCCACACCACAGCTGAGCTCAGTGGTGACCACTAAAGCAGGGCCATTGCTAGGAGACTAGGGCATCACCGAACGGAAAGTTCTGGAGGAAGACAACTGCCACAGTCTTGCTGGGCCTTTCTGGAATACGGGGAGGCTCACACAAGTTCCACATTTCACGGACAGGGTTTGATATGTGATAACGGTTTCCCCAGGGTCACCAAATCCTCTGCATTTATCTTCCTTCAAATGAAAAAATGCCTCCTGTGGTGCACTTGAGCAAGTCCCTACTAATTTAGTAAAACTGTTATAATACAAAGCCATCAGTGCTGGTCACAGGACCATAGGTCTAGGGAGAATCTTGGAGAAACAGTTAAATGGAGAGGAAGCCCAGCTCCCTCAGAGGAAACAGCCATCAATACCACCTGCAACTGCTCTTGGGGCTGCAACACAGAATCTGTGGGTTCTGAGCGCCCCCTGGTGTCCTCAGTGTCTCCTGCAGCCTAGCTCTCCTGTCTCCTCAGGGAGGTTTCTGTCAGGGCTCACAAAGACTTCCCCTCACTGTGTCTTGTACAGTAATACAGGGCGGTGTCCTCAGATGTTAGCTTGGTCATTTTAAGAGAGACTGTGTTGGTAGGGTTGTCCCTGGAGATTGTGAATCTTCCTTGAACTGCTGGAGGATACCACTGCTTATCTCCAGTTGGTTGATTCACTTCTGCCACCCACTGCAGCCCCTTCCCTGGAGCCTGGCGGACCCAGGGCATGTTGTAGTCAGTGAAGGTGAATCCAGAGGCTTTGCAGGAGAGGCTCAGAGACCCACCGGGTGGCACCACACCTCCCCCAGACTCCACCAGCTGAACTTGGCACAGGCCACCTGCAAACAGAGACACAGCCTGAGAACTGCCCAGTGTCACCCAGTCCCCATGAGTCTGATGCATACGGACTCACCTTTGACAGCGTAGAGAAGCACAGCCCAGGTGAGCACAGACCCCATGGTGTGGACACTGAGGGGCTCACACAGGAGTGCTCCTCTCCTTGGTCTGCAGAGACCCTGCCTGGCATGCTTTCATGACCAGGGAGGCACCACATTTGCATGTTTTCCCTGAGGACCTAGCTGAGCTGCTAGGGGGCTCCTCCCTCTCTGTGATCACATGGGTAGGGCAGGTTTACCAAGGTGTCTGTTACTGGACTCAATGGCATGCGGATGGTCTGAACATTCTAGTAGCTCGTCAGTGAATAGTAAGAGACACACTCCATCAGGATGAAAAGTGGGACTTTTGTCCCACTGGGACAGGGTTGTGGAGATGACAGTGCCCCCTAGTGGTCACCATGTCCTGGCTCAGCTTCAGGTCTCCTGGGTGTGACCTGTCCTGGGGTGATCACAGGTGGATTGACCTGTGGGAGGGGTGCAGGTGGATGAATAAGGGCAGGTAGGTTTTTATGGAATCTGCTCTATATATGACCCTGTGGGAGGAGGTGAGGAGAGTCATCAGAGCTCTGGCCATGGAGCTCAGGGTCTGGGGAAGACCTAGGGAGGATGTAGACAATGGAAGGCAGAGAGTGATCTTGGGTCAATTGTCTGGGGTCACTGGAGTGACATCTGGTCGGATGTGTGGGCCAGGACTCTGACCAGCTGGTTCTCATGATCCATGTGGATTCCCCATGTGGAAGTTGAGATTCATGTCAGGGCAGAGTCGCCCTACTCTCAGGGACCCACATAGAGGGCTGCCCAGCAGGTGGCAGAGGGTTTATCTCTGATCTCCTCTCCCTGTTTTCTTTAGGTGGAATTCTTAAAGCTGAGTCAGGTCTTCTGTTTGGCTGGTTCTGGTCCAGGAGACTGAGTGGTGGAGAGAGTGAGGAGCAAGTGCTGGCCATCACCTTCATCCTGAATGCCTGCCCAGCCAGAGGGTGCACTGACCCAGGGAGATGAGACTGCTTGAGCAGCTGTGAGGGGAACTCCTGGGGCCAGATCTGTGCCTGTCTGAGGGAGGGCTGTCCTGGGCAGATCTGTGCTTGTGTGAGGGAGGTAAAGAGTGTTCCTGGGTCAGTTTTTTAGGGATTAAGGGGGGCAGGTAGGTTTTTATGGGATCTGCTCTATGCCTGTCTGAGGGAGGGCTGTTCTGTGACTGTCTGAGGGAGGGGGCCCTGGGCAGATCTGTGACTGTCTGAGGTAGGGGGTTCTGGGGCAGATGAGAGCTTGACTAGAGTAGACAAAATGAGCTCAGACACAGGGTGTGACTTCACTGATGTTTTTCTCTGTGTAAACCGAGTCCTTCTCCCAGGGATGGATAGGTGCCCTGGGTGCTCCATGTATCAGAGAGAAGGACACCTACCTAGAGAATGGTCCCTCAGATGGGAAAGAGTTCACCTAGGAACAGAGAATGGTGTCCACACCATCATTGTCCTCACAGAGAATATGAGGCATTAGAGCACAGATGACAAGGGGAGCCTTTGCCTGGGACACTGGACAGTGAGGAGAGAAGCAAAAACCTGAATACAAGGGGGAGATGGACCTCAGCCCCTCAAGATGCCTGTTCACAGCTACATGCCCTGACTGGGGCTGAGCACCCCCTGCAGGACCTGAATGCTCTGTGGTGTCCATCTTGCCCCCTGATGTCTGCCTCGTCTTGGTGGACCTGGATGTCTCCTGCAGCTAAGCCCCTCCATCTTTCTACAGAGAGGTTTGTGGCTCAAACAGACATGCTAATCAGGACAGGACACATGTCCAGTATTTCTCTCACGCATATTCATTCACATACTCAGTGTCTCTCATTCTCCATAAATTGCCTTTTAAAATAGCAGTAAAGATAACACAGCTGTTCCAATATCCAGAATGAGTGGTCTGTGTTCACTCCTGACCAGACAGGGAGTGGGAACACCTGGGATTCAGGGTCTGGGTTGTAATTCATGAGCAGAGGGAGGCCTGTTGGCATGTTGTCCTACTATCTGGGAGGTCTGGGATGGACACTAACATAAAGGATGTTGTTGCAGAGTGTGGTATGTGTAAGGGCACTCATGGCTGATGAGCATTAGCCCTGGTGCCTGGGTCTTGCTCCTACCAATTGATTCCTTCCCTGAATCATTTCCTGACCGATGGGCATTCCTGGTGAGGGCTCAGTACTGACTGGCTGGATAAGGTTGTATAATAATCCAGCATGTAAAACAATGTAATAGAAAAGTAAGAGAAAGGGTAGAGATTGAGACATGATACCTTGGAAGTTTACCTGTATTAACATAGTGAGGTGATCAACTGTCACAACCAGAGGGAGATTAAAGTGTGAGAGTGTAATGTTCAGGAAACAGAAGTCCCATCTGATGCCTTATTTCCCTATAAAGTGATCAGAGAATGAACTAAGAACAGAGCTTGAACCTAGAGCCAGTGGGCCAAGTGTTGGGGGAGAGTGGAGTGTCTGTGTGGATCATTGGGAAACAGAAGCATGAACCATACAGAGAAACAGTAAAGCCAGTTTCAAACATTGGGGATTAAGATGAGACTCAAACAAAACTAAGATTCTTTTTATGATTCTGTGGAAAAAAAATGTGAGAATAACTAAGTTTAGATTATAAAAATCTTATTATTGTAAACCTGACATGTTCATGTGACCCCTGGGACCACTGTCACCTTGTCCCCACATGATGGAGGTGGGTCAACTGGAACCTGCACCTGACTCAATGCCCCATGGTGGGGAAGCTCCCTGGGAACATGATGGGAGATTAACCAAACCTGAGGACTCACATGTACAGGGTTCTTGTTTCATTACACTGTCATCTCTTTGTTGTTAAGCTCATTCAAGTTTTCTTTTATATTTTTCCTCTGAAACAGCCCCACATATTTCCTAGAGCCATGAAGACAGTTTGTTGAGAGTTTGCAGGGGAACAAGCCATTTGTTTGTTGATTTTATATTCACATCTTTCCGGAGTTACGATCCTAGTTTTATCAATTTTCTTGTGAAGTCTTTAGGGTTTTCTATATCTATGATTTTGTAATATCCATACAGATAAAGAGATGATTTATTTTTTCCTTTTGGATTTATTGCTTTTTATTTTATTTTTTATTTTTTATTTTTTATTGATTTTTTACAGAGAGAAAGGGAGAGAGATAGAGAGCTAGAAACATTGATGAGGGAGAGTCATTGATCAGCTGCCTCTTGCACACCCCCTACTGTGGATATGCCTGTAACCAAGGTACATGCCCTTGACCGGAATCGAACCCGGGTCCCTTCAGTCCCCAAGCCGACGCTCTATCCATTGAGCCAAACCGGTTTTGGCTGGATTTATTGCTTTCTAAAATATTTTTTTTCTTGTCATATTACTTTGACAAGTACTTCCAGTTTATTAAATAGATGTAGTCACTGTGGTACCTTGATCTTGGTCATGACGGAAGAAAAATTGTGTTAAAATTTTTCTATGTAGCATAATGTTACCAATTTTCTATTGAAATGCAACGTCTATTATGTTGAGTTACAGCATTTCAATACCAAATATATTGAGAATTTTTACCATTAAGGTGTTTTAACATTTTCAATGGCCCCTTTCTATCTTTTTTATATGACAATATAGTTGTCTCCTTTCTTCTGTGGATGGGTGTATCCTGCTTACTGATTTATAAAAGTTTAACCATCCTTGCATTCTAGGACTTGATGGTAAATAATGCTTTCATGATGTAGTTAGGTTTTATCTTATGCAGAGGCCTAGGGTATGTTGCTCCTGTACTATGGGGCTGGTGGGTTCCTCAGCCCGGCCTGCTCTTCTTGCAGTCTGAAACCCTGTCCTGGATGTCCTACTGCTACCTTAGATCTGCCACAAGCTTAGGCTTCCACCACTGCCCCTGTGCTCACCAGCCATGTGCCTGGATTCTCATTGAATGGAGCTCCCCTTTTGCTAGCACACTGACTGTTAGGGGGCAGCTCCTGCATTAAGCTTCTAACCTATGGTGGTCACTGTGTGTCATAGGGACTGGTTTTTCCATCTTTCAGCCTATTTATATATTCAAATTTTATTATAAAGGATTGACAATGGTTTTAGCATTCATGTTCATCAGGGATATGACCTGTCACTTTTGTTTGTGTACTTATTTTGCTTTGGAATGAAGGTAGTGGTCACAGCAATAAATTAGTTTGAAGGTTTACTCTCTTTTGCAATTCTTGGAAGTTTTTGAGAAGATACTGTTTTTCCTATGAAATTTGGATAGAATTCACCCTTGAATCCATTTGTTTTGGACTTTACTTTGATTAGAGGCTTGTTTATTACTTCAATTATTTTTAAAAATTTATACCCATTTTCAAAGTCAGGGGCAAATTTTTGATTGAAGCAACAAATAATAGACATGATAAACACAACTGTTGAACTTCACAGGGAGTAGGCAGCACTTGCATATATGTGGAGGTGAGCTGTGACAGCCTAACTGGCATCCTAATTCTGCATCCCACAGGTAGATCTGAGCAACATGAACTGACAGAGCAGCACCTCAAAGTCCCCAAGCAGGGAAAGTACTGCCTCAATAGCTGCAGTTCCTGGCTGCTCTCTGCCGGCTCTGTGGTGGGCAGGACCAGCTCCTACTTGAGTATCAGCAGTCAAACACATGCCTGCTTTCAACTTTAAAGAAGGAAGGGATTTTTTAAAAAATCATATGAAGTTATTCCCTGAATATTGCTGTGAATGTAGAGGAACCAATGGAAAAAGGAAGAAGTTTTTTTTTTACCTCATTTAACAATTCCTCCTGTGAGGCTACACTCAACAGGCAAGACACCCCACAGACCTAAGGAAAGTGCATCTGCGTCAGCATGGACACTACAATAATTTGCAAAGCACGGGTTTACTTCATATGCCATCTAAGAGAATGAAATAAAACCACGTTATCTTGTGTGGAATTGAAAAAATGTGTTGTCCTGAGAATGCACTCTCCTTCCCTCCAACACCAGGAGCACAAGGAAAGGTCCCAGCGCTGCTCCCTGAGACCCACCATGGACTTGGCTGAAGACACAGCTGTGAATGACTCCCAGACCATGACTGAGCTCAGCTGTGACACTAAAGCAGGGCCATTGCTGGCAGACTCTGGTGTCACCTGAAGGAAAGCTCTGTTGGAAGTCAACTGCCACAGACTTGCAGTGCATTCCTGGAATGGGGAGAGGCTCACACAAGTTCCACATTTCATGGACAGAGTTTGATGTGTGCTGACTGTTTTCCAAGGGTCACCAATCCCTGTGCATTTATCTTCCTCCAAATGAAAATGCCTCCTGTGGTGCGTGTGAGCAAGTCCCTAATAATTTAGTAAAACTATTATAATACAAAGTCATCAGTGGTAGTCACAGGATCATAGATCTAGGTAGAATCTTGGAGAAATAGTTATATGAAGAGGAAGCCCAGCACCATCAGAGGAAACAGCCATCAACACCACCTGCAAATGCTCCTGGGGTTGCAACAGAGAATCTGTGGGTCCTGAGCACCCCCTGGTGTCCTGAGTGTCTCCTGCAACCTAGCTCTCCTGTCTCCTCTAGGAGGTTTCTGTCAGGGCTCACACTGACTTCCCCCCACTGTGTCTTGTACAGTAATACACAGCCGTGTCCTCAGATGTCAGCTTGGTCAGTTTAAGAGAGACTGTGCTCATAGGGTTGTCCCTGGAGATTGTGAATCTCCCTTGAACTGCTGGAGCATACCACTGTTCCTTTCCAGTTGGATAACTCACTCCTGCCACCCACTGTAGCCCCTTCCCTGCAGCCTGGCAGACCCAGTGCATTTGGTAGTCAGTGAAGGTGAATCCAGAGGCTTTGCAGGAGAGGCTCAGAGACCCACCGGGCGGCACCACACCTCCCCCAGACTCCACCAGCTGAACTTGGCACAGACCACCTGCAAACAGAGACACAGACTGAGAATTGCCCCGTGTCACCCAGTCCCCATGAACCTTATGCACAAGGATGCACCTTTGACAGTGAAGAGAAGCACAGCCCAGATGAGCACAGACCCCATGGTGTGGACACTGAGGAGGGGTTCACACAGGAGTGCTCCTCTCCTGGGTGTGCAGGGACCCAGCCTTGCAGGGGAGGCACCACATTTGCATGTTTTCACCAGGGACCTGTCTGAGCTGCTAGGTGGCTCCTCCCTCCCTGAGGTAGCATGGGGAGGGCAGGTGGACCAGGATGCCTGAGCCAGTACTCAGGAGCACAGGCTGGTGTGCACATTCTAGAAGCTCGTCTGTGAATAGTGAGAGACACACTCCGTTAGGATGGAAAGTGGGATTTTTATGCTTGTCCAGTGCAGTTTGCACATAAATCCTCTCAGGAGACATTCTCAGGTAGGATTTTTGAGATGGCATTCCCCCTTAGTGATCACCATGTCCTGGCTCAGCTTCAGGTCTCCTGTCTGTGATCTGTCCTGGGGTGATCACAAATGGAAATACCTGTGAGAGGGGTGTTGGTGGATGAAGGGGGGCAGGTAGATTTTTGCAGGATCCCCTCTATGCTTGACCCAGTGGGAGAAGCTTAGAATAGTTAGCAGGGCTCTGGCCATGTATAATAGCTCAGTGTCTGGGGCAGATGTAGGGAGGATGTAGATAGTGGAAGGCAGAGAGTGATCTTGGGTCAGTTGTCTGGGGACACTAGAGTGACAGCTGGTCAGATGTGTGGACCAGGACTCTGACCAGTTGGTTTTCATGATCCATGTGGATTCCTCATGTGGAAGCTGAGACTCATGTCAGAGCAGATCCCACCTGGCTATCATGGGTCCATGCAGAGAGCTGCCCAGCAGGTGGTGGAGGGTTACATCTCTGAGCTCCCCTCCCTCTCTGCTCCACTTGGTATTCTAAGAGCTGAGTTAGGTCTTCTGTTGGGCTGGTTCTTGTCCAGGAAACTGAGGGGTGGAGAGAGTGAGGGGCAAGTGCTGGCCATCACCCTCATCCTGAGTGCCTGCCCAGCCAGAGGGTGCACTGTCCCAGGAAGATGAGACTGCCTGGGCAGCTGTCAGAGGAACTCCTGGGGCCAGATCTGTGCCTGTCTGAGGGAAGGCTGTCCTGAGTCAGATATGTGCCTGTATGAGAGAGGGCTGTCCCTGGTAGATCTGTTCCTGAGTGAGGAAAGGGGTCCTGGGACAGATGAAAACTTGTCTAGAGCTGAGAGAATGAGCTCAGACACAGGGTGTGACTTCACTGATGTTTCTCTTTGTGGAAACCGCATCCTTTTCTAAGGATTGGAGAGGTGCCCTAAAGGACAGGTACTGAGAAAATGGTCCCTCAGTGAATAAAGTGCTTATCTAGGAAAAAAGAATGGTGTTCGTACCATCTTTGTCCTCAGGGAGAATGTGAGCCCTTAGAGCACAGAGTACAAGGGGAGCCTGTGCCAGGGCCACTGAACAGTGAGGAGAGAAGGGAACCCAAGCATAAGGGGCAGATGGCCCTCAGCCTTTCAATGCCTGTTCACAGCTACATGCCCTGATTGGGGCTGAGTATCCCCTGCAGGTCCTGAGTGCTCTGTGGTGTCCAGAGTGCCCTCTGGTGCCTGTCCCCTCTTGATGGACCTGCAAATCTCCCGAAGCACATATCCTCCCTCTCCCTGAAGTGGACAGTCTGTGGCTCAAACAGACCTGTTGGTAGGTAGAGGGCACATATCAAGTGTTTCTCTCACACATATTCATTCATATACTCAGTGTCTCTCATTCTCCATAAATTGCTTTTAAAATAGCAGTAAAGAAAGCACAACTGATCCAAACCCCAGGATTATTGTTCTGTGTTCACTCCTGACCAGGGAGTGGGGACACATGTGATCTGGGAGTTGGGTTGTAATTAGTGAGGAGATGGGTTCCTATTGGCATGTGGTCCTACTGTCTATGGAGGTCTGGGTTGCACATTGACATAAAGGATATTGTTGCAGAGTGTGATGTGTCTAAGGATAGTCATGGCTGATGAGCATTAGCCCTGGTGCCTGGGTCTGTGCTCCTTTCAATTGGAAACATCTGCTTCTGTGAATCATCTCCTGACCTGTGGGCATTCCTGGTGAGGGATCAGTCCTGTGGGCTGGATAAGATCATGTTATAATCCATCATGAAAATCAATGTAATAAAAAAATAGGAGAAAGGGTAGAGATTTAAACATACCTTGGAAGTTTACCTGTATTAATATAGTGAGGAGATCAACCATCACAACCAGAGGGAGATTAAACTGTGAGAGTGTCATGTTCTAGAAACAGAGTCACACCTGATGTCTTATTTCCCTATAAAGTGAACACAGGATGAACTAAGAACAGAGCTTGAACCTAGAGGCAGTGGACCAAGTGTTGGGGAGAGTGGAGCCTCTGTGTGGATCATTGGGAAACAGAAGCATGAATTATGCAGAGAAACAGTAAAGCCAGTTCCTAACATTGGGGATAGAGATGAGACTCAAACAAAACTAAATTTTTTACGACTATGTGGATAAAATGTGGGAATAACTAAGTTTAGGTTATGAAAATCTTATTATTGTAAACCTGACATGTGCATGTGACCCTTGGGACCACTGTCACCATGTCCCCACATGATGGAGGTGGCTCAACTGGAACCTGCACCTGAATCAGTGCAGGGGGAAAGCTCCCTGGGAACATGATGGGGGATTAATCAAACCTGAGTACTCACATGTCCAGGGTTCTTGTTAATTTACACTGTCACCTCCTTGTGGGTAAGCCCATTCATATTTTCTTTCCTCACTTTCCTCTGAAACAGCCCATGTATTTCCTAGAGCCATGAGGACAGTTTGTTGTGTGTGTGCAGGGGCCCAAGCCATTTGTGAGTTGACTTTGCATTCACATCTTTCTGGAGTTACCTTCCTCGTTCTGTCAATTTTCCTGTGAAATCTTCAGGGTTTTCTATATCTATGATCACGTCATATCTGTAGAGATAAAGATATGATTTATTGGTTCCTTTATTATTTATTGATTTTAAAAATATTTTTTGTTGTCACATTACTTTGACAAGTACATCCAGTTTGTTAAAAAGAAGTAGTCACTGTGGTGCCTTGATCTTGGTCATGATGTGAGAAGATTTGTGTTGAAATGTTTTCTATGTAGCATAATGTTACCAGTTTTCTATTGAAATGCAGCATGTATTATGTTGAGTTACATCATTTCTATACCAAATATATTGAGAATTTTTATCTTAAAGATGTCTTAACAATTTCAATGGCCTATTCTTATCCTTTTTATATGACAATATAGTTTTCTCCTTTATTCTGTGTATGGGTGTATCCACTTTCCTGATTTATAAAGGTTGAACCATCCTAGCATTCTAGTCAATAGCCCACTTGATGATGGTAAATGATACTTTTTAGGTTTCATCTTATGCAGAGGCCCAGTGCACGACATTCCTACACTATGGATGGGGGGATTTCCTCATCATGGCCTGCACCCTTTGCAGTCTGAAACCCCATGGGGGATGTCCAACTGCCAGCTTAGACCTGCCAACAGCTTAGGCTTCCACCACTACCCCTGTGCTCACTAGCCATGAGCCTGGCTTCTGACTGAGTAAAGTTCCCCCTGTGTGCACACTGAATATTAGGGGACAGCTTCTGAATTGATCTTCTGACCCACGGTGGTCAGTGTGTATCATAAGGACTGGTTTTTCCACTGTTCACCTGATTTATATATTTGAAATTTATTATAGAAGATTGTAATGGTTTTAGCATTTATGTTCATCAAGGATATAACCTGTCATTTTTTAAAATATATATTTTATTGATTTTTTTTTAACAGAGAGAAAAGGAGAGAGATAGGGAGCTAGAAACGTCAATGAGAGAGAAACATCGACCAGTTGCCTCTTGCACACCCCCTACTGGAGATGTGCCTGCAACCAAGTTACATGCCCTTGACCGAAATCGAACCTAGGACCTTTCAGTTCGCAGACCAAGGCTCTACCACTGAGCCAAACTGGCTTTGGCATGACCTGTCATTTTTTGTGTCCTTATTTTGCTTTGCTCTGAAGGGAGTGGTCACCACAATAAATTAGTTTGGAAGTTTACTCTGTTTTCCAATTTTTGGAAGTGTTTGAGAAGAATTGATTGAGAAGATACTGCTTTTTCCTTTGAAATTTTGATAGATTTCACCTTTAAATCTATGTGCCATGGACTTTCCTTTGGTGAGAAGCTTTGGTTACTACTTAAATTATTTTAAAAATTTATACCTATCTTCAAAGTTAGGGGGGAATTTCTAATTACAGCAACAAATAAGTGGACTGATAAACACAACTGGTAAACTCCACCAGGAGAAGGCAGCATTTGCACATATATGGAGCTGAGCAGTGATAGTAGAACTGGCATCCTAATTCTGCATCCCACAGGTAGATCTGAGCAACATGAACTAACAGGGCAACACCTCAATGTTACCACACAGGGAAATAACTGCCTCTATAAACAGCAATCCTGGGCTGCTCTCTGATGTTTCTGAGGTGTGCAGGACCAACTCTTAGCTGAGAATCATCAGTCAAACACATGTCTGCTTTCACCTTTGAAGATATAAGGTGTTTTTTGAACAATCATACAAAGTTATTCCACTAAATATTTCTGTGCATGGAGAGGAACCAATGGAAAAAGAAAGAAGTCTTCTCACCCCAATTAACAATTTTTTCCTATGAGAGGCTACAATCACCAGCATGGCACCTTATAGAACTAAGGAAGGTGCATCTAGGTCAGTGTGGGCATTAAAATTGTTTGTAGAACACGTGTTTAATTCATATGCCATCCAAGAGAAAAAAACAAAACCATGTTATATTGTGTGGAATTGAAAGAGTATGTTGTCCTGAGAATGCACCCTCCTTCCCTCCAACACCAGGAGCACAAGGAACATGTCCCAACTGCTGCTCCCTGAAATCCACCATGACTTTGTTCAAGACACAGCTGTGAATGACTCCCAGACCAGACTGAGCTCAGCGGTGACACTAAAGCAGGACCATTGCTGGGAGACTAGGGCGTCACAGAAAGGAAAGCTCTGGTGGAAGACATCTCCCACAGACTTGCTGGGCCTTCCTGGAATGCAGGGAGGCTCTCACAAGTTCTACATTTCATGGACAGAGTTTGATGTGTGCTGACCATTTCCCCAGGGTCACCAATCCCTGTGCATTTATCTTCCTCCAAATGAAAAATGCCTCCTATGGTGCATGTGAGCAAGTCCCTAATAATTTAGTCAAAGTGTTACAATACAAAGCCATCAGTGTTAGTCACAGGACCATAGGTCTAGAGAGAATCTAGGAGAAACAGTCATATTGAGAGAGGAAATCCAGCACCCTCAGAGGAAACAGCCATAAATACTACCTGCAACTGTTCCCTAGACTGCAACAGAGAATTTGTGGGTCCTGAGCACCACCTGGTGTCCTGAGGGTCCCCTACAGCTGAGATTTTCCGTCTTCTCAGGGAGGTTTCTGTCAGGGCTCACAATGACTTCCCCTCATTGTGTCTCTTGTACAGTAATACACAGCCGTGTCCTCAGATGTCAGCTTAGTCATTTTAAGAGAGATTGTGTTGGTAGGGTTGTCCCTGGAGATTGTGAATCTTCCTTGAACTGCTGGAGCATACCACTGACTGCTTCCTGTTGGTTTACTCACTGTTGCCACCCACTGCAGCCCCTTCCCTGGAGCCTGGCGGACCCAGTACATTGCATAGTCAGTGAAGGTGAATCCAGAGGCTTTGCAGGAGAGGCTCAGAGAACCCCCCGGTGGCACGACGCCTCCGCCAGACTCCACCAGCTGAACTTGGCACAGGCCACCTGCAAACAGAGACATAGACTGAGAACTGCCCAATGCCACCCAGTCTCCATGAGCTGGATGCACAGGAACACACCTTTGACAGCGAAGAGAAGTGCAGCACAGATGAGCACAGACCCCATGGTGTGGACACTGAGAAGGAGCTCCGCTCCTGGGTTGGCTGGGACTCAGCCTGTCAGGCTTTCATGATCAGGGGAGGTGACACATTTGCATGTTTTCCCTGAGGGCCTGTCTGAGCTGCTAGGTTCTCCTCCTACTTCTCTGTGATCACATGGGGAGGGCAGGTGGATCAAGGTGCCAGGGCCAGCACTCAGGGGCATGTGGCTGGTCAGCACATTGTAGAAACTTGTCTGTGAATAGTGAGACACATACTCCTTCAGGATGTAAAGTGGGAGTTTTATGGTTTTTCAGTGCAGTTTGCACAAAATGCCTACCAGGAGACATCCTGGAATAGGATTGTGGAGCCTCACAATGTGATGACAGGTACCCCTAGAGGTCATTCTGAGTGTCACAGTGTGATGACAGATGTCTGAACCAGCTTCCTGAGATAAAGCAGACATGTCTGCAATGGAGAAGCCTTCCCTGGCATTTCTGAAAGAGAGATAGCCCCAGTCCTGCTATTTTTACTCAGTTGGGTCTCTGAAAGGACATCCTGGGCCTCAGTTGGCCATCTCAGGGGAGAACCTGAGGATCATAACTATATACAGCCAGGCCTCTAGTGCCAGGCCCTAAGCTTGCACATGAAGGTGCTATCACCCAGTCTGGTGTCCACTCAGCTTCCTGGAGAGTCCACCATGCGACACAGCATTGCCTGTTTATCTCAGGGAACATATTTTCTGATATTTGTGGGGGACCCTCCGTGGCTGTTGGCAGTGGAGCTGCAGGGAGAGGTGAGCATAGGTGACAGACTCTTCATGGACAGAGGGCAGTTCCCTGTTGAGGAACCGGGCTCCTTTAATATAGCCCCTGGGATCCCATGCCTGTGAATTCTAAGATTGTGTTCGAGATCATATGAGTAAGACCCAGTAGACAGAACAGTACAGCCCACCCTGCTCACTCTTGGGTTGGAAGTGGAGGGGGTGTGTGTGATTTTCAGCCATTGCTTTTAGTGTCTGAAATGTCATTTTCTCCATTTTTTTTTTCTTGAACAAAGCTTTGTGTGCAAATTTTTACCACCTGCGTGGTCAATAATCTAGTTGGATGATTAAGTCATAAATTCTAAGCTCTGCATGCAGGTCCTTGAAGAGCCCCCAAGAGCAGCTCAAGAAGAACACACTGGCCCTTTGATGAGAACCTGGACATGGAGGTGACCTGTCCCAATTCCATGCAGGGGAGAGCACCTGGCATCCTGAGCAGTTAAAATCCCATCTGGGTCCCAGGTCCCGTGGTGTTTACAGATGCCCACGTGTCCGACCTGGCCAGAGAGTTGATTTTCCTGGATGGAGACTGGCACACATTGTTGATTACAGAGAAGGACGTACAGAGGTATATCTATTCATATGGGAGTTTGTGTGGGTTACTCAGGTGTACTCATTCCCAGGAAGGAAGAAGTTAGTCTACTGGAAAAATGAACTGTGACACTGTGGAAATTAGCACCTTTGGAGGGATGCTGATCACATTGGAGTGATGGTAGTAGATCCTGTGGTCACATAAGAAATTATAGGTCAGTACTTTTGCTGTGACTGGCTGAGTCATCGGCCCTGGGCAAGCTTGTAGTGTGACATCTGGCCTCTCTCCCCTGGGATCCAGGCTGTGAACTGAGAGGGAGAAGTGAGAGTGGTCACCTCTTCAGAACCATGGCATCCCTGGCACCTGTCATCATCGTCCAGGCTGGTGCTGATGAAGAGAGAGCAGAGACACATAGGCTCAGTTTTTTTATTGGTCCTTTCTGGGAGGCAATGAACATAATTTCTATTTTATTGTGACCTATGATGATGCAGTTATTCTAAAAACATCAATTCTGGTAATCCAGCAGCCAAAGTATTAGTTGATATCTCAAGGCTTCATAATGTGAAGTTGGTGATGGCAGTACTTCTCTTCTTTTAGCAACAGAATTGCTAAGGGAAGCAGAATCTTTAATTTTACAAAAGATTCATCCTCAGAGCATCATTTTGGGTTGGAGAGAAGCCAGAAAGGCAGCAAAACAGGCTCCATTGAATTCTGCACTTGATCATAGCTCTGATTAATACATTCCACCCATATTTAGTGAACATTGCAGGAACAACATTATCTTGAAAACTTTGTACTCATCACAAAGATTACTCTACTAAAGAAGCTGTAGAAGCTGTTCTCTGATTGAATGGCTCTGGTAATCTGGAGGCAATTCATGTCATCAAGAAGCTAGGAGGAAGTATTGTGGATTCCTATTTAGATGAAAGTTTTCTGTTGGATAAAAAAAGAGAATGAAAGTGAATTGAAAGTTCAAAAATACTTTTATAGATACAGACAAAATAAATATATTTGTTTCCTGTGTAAATGTTGATTCTATTGCAAAACTTGCTAAAATAGAACAAGCAGGAAAGAAAAAAATGGAGAAAAGTTGGACATATTCTTAATCATGAGATAAATGGCTTCATTAACCGGCATTAATATATACTTTTCCTGATCAGCTTTTTGGGGCTGCTGGAGTTATGGCTATTGAACATGTAGAACACCTGGCTCTTGAAACAGATGGTAAATTGCCTCTAACTTTAACCTTCCAGAACTAGTGAAGCTTGGAATTTGCAAGCTCATTAAGGAAGTCATGATTGAAGAAGACACACTCATTCATGTTTCTGGGTGAGTTTTGGACTATTGTTCTTAGTCTTGTCACTCGGCACATGTTAGATGAAACTGAAAGATCTGTGCCTGAGGCTCTTTGTGTTGTTGCACACACTGTGAAGGCTTCTAGAACAGTTTATGGAGGATGTGGTGCTGAATTGCTGAGGGCTCATCCTGTGTCACAGCTGTCAATAAACACCAGGCAAAGAAGCTGTTGCAATGGATTCTTAGTCTCAAACACTGAGGATATCACCTCCTGTTATAGCTGAAGATGCAGGCTGTGACAGTGCAGATCTGGTGGCACAGCTCTGAGCTTCACATCGTGAAGACAATATAATTGCTGGACTGGATATGAAGGAAACTGCCATTTGCTACAGCAATTCTGGGCATCAAAGGAAGTTTCCAGGTGAATGGCAGATTCTTCAGAGGGCAGCTGAAGCAGCAGAAGTGATTCTGCTTGAGGATGACATCATTAAAGCAGTACCAAGGAAACGTGTCCATGATCACTCCCTTGTTAAGCTTCCCTATAAGGGGTTATGCTCTGGACCAGTTCACAGCAACAGTGTTTCAAGGACTTCAACTTCTTAAAGAAGACCATGGGATGCAAATGTATGTGTGATTCTTATATCCTTAAGTTTGGACCTTTAGCTGACCTTTTAATTAACATGGGTCTAATTTATTTACTGTTCATTTTCCATAAAATTCAGTTGTTTTAAAATTCCAATTCTCAGAATGTACATCAAAATAAAAATATGAACAATATAAAAAGAAAAAAGAGGTCAATCTATAAATGCAATGCCTTTGAAAGTTGTCAATAATTAACACACGAAGGTGAACAAACCCTCACAATGGGAAAAAGAAGTAAAAATACAAGAGATTTCATGTTCAGGAAACAGGAAGTTTCTGCTGACACTCTTTTCCCTACAAAGTGATCAGAGGATAAACTAAGAACAGAGTGTGAGCCTAGAGTCAGTGGGTTAAGGGTTGGGAGGAGAAGAGCATCTGTGTGGGTCCCTGGGAATCAGAAGCATGAACTATAGAGACACAGTCAGAGGTCCTGGTCCTATTAATTTCAGGGAGTTTAGTGCTGCACATGTAGTCTTTTGTGGTGTTTATTCTCTAGACTGTGTTGTAGATCCAGTTTCATACATTGGGTTATAGAGTAATCTGCATCATGATGTGCTGTGGGGTGATGTGGGTAATGATTTGGGAATAACCATATTTGGATCAGGAAAATCTTGTTATTGGAAACCTCAGTGTCTGCATGGGACCCTCAAGACTGCTGTCACTATGTCTTGGTTCAGCTTCAGGTCTCCTGTCTGTGACCTGTCCTGGGGTGATCACAGGTGGATTGACCTGAGAGAGGGGTGCTAGTGAATGAATGGGGGCAGATAGAATTTTATGAGATCTGCTCTATGCTTGACCCTGTGGGAGGAGCTGAGGAGAGTCAGCAAGGCTCTGGCCATGTGGCTCAGTGTTTGGGGCAGATGTAGGGAGGATGTAGGCAGTGGAAGGCACAGAGTGATCCTGGTCAGTTGTCTGGGGACACTGGAGTGACATCTGGTCAGATTTGTGGACCAGCACTCTGTCCAGCTGGCTCTCATGATCCATGTGGATTCCCCATGTGGAACTGAGACTCATGTCAGAGCAGATCCCACCCGGCTCTCAGGGATCCATGCAGAGGGTGGAGGTTTTTATCTTTGAGCTCCTCTACCTCTCTGTTCCACATGGAATTCTGAGAGCTGAGTCAGGTCTTCTGTTGGGCTGGTTCTGATTCAGGAGACTGAGGTGTGGAAAGAGTGAAGAGCAAGTGCTGGACATCACTCTCATCCTGATTGCCTGCCCAGCCAGAGGGTGCACTGATCCAGGGAGATGAGACTGATTGAGCAGCTGTCAGGGGAACTCTTGGAGCCAGATCTGTGCCTGTCTGAGGGAGGGCTGACCTTGGCTGATTAGTGCCCATCTCAGGGAGGGCTGTCCTCAGAAGATCTGTGCTTGTGTAAGGGAGGCAGAGAGTGGTCCAAGTGTCTAGGGAAGAAGGGGGCAGGTTGGTTTTTATGGGATCTGTTCTATGCCTGTTTTAGGGAGGGATGTTCTATGACTATCTTAAGGAGGGGGCCCTGGGCATATCTGTGACTGTCTGAGGTAGGGGGTTCAGGGGCAGATGAGAGCTTGACTAGAGTAGACAGAATGAGCTCAGACACCGGGTGTGATTAACTGATGTTTTTCTCTGTGTAAACTGTGTCCCTCTCCCAGGGATGGACAGGTGCCCTGGGTGCTCCCTGTGTCAGAGAGAAGGATACATACCTAGAATGGTCCCTCAGACTGGAAAGAGTTCACCTAGGAACAGAGAATGGTGTTTGCACCATCATTGTCCTCATGGAGAATGTGAGGCATTAGAGCACAGATGACAAGGGGAGCCTGTGCCTGGGCCACTGGACAGTGAGGAGAGAAGCAAAAACCTGAATATAAGGGGGAGATGGACCTCAGCCCCTCAAGTTGCCTGTTTACAGCTACATGCCCTGACTGGGCTTGGGACCCCCTGCAGGTCCTGAGAGCTCTAAGGTGACCAGAGCGCCCTCTGCTGTCCCACTCTTGATGGACTTGGGAATGACCTGAAGCTCAGCCCCTTCATCTTTCTGCAGAGAGGTCTGTGGCTCAAACAGACATGTGGGTCAGGCAGAGGGCACAAGTCCACCATTTCTCTCACACATATTCATTCACATACTCAGTGTCTCTCATTCTCCATAATTTGCCTTTTAAAATAGCATTAAAGTAAACACAGCTGTTCCAATCTCCAGAATGAGTGGTTTGTGTTCATTCCTGAGCAGAAAGGGGGAACACCTGGCATCCGAGGACTGGATTGCAATTCATAAGGAGAGGGGGGGCTATTGGCATGTTATCCTACTATCTAGGGAGGTCTGCGTTGGACGCTGACATAAAGGATGCTGTTGCAGAGTGTGGTGCGTCCGAGGGCACTCATGGCTGATGGGCATTAGCCCTTGTGCCTCAGTCTGTGCTCCTTTCAATTTGACCCATCTGCTTCTCTGAATCATCTCCTGACCAGTGGGCATTCCCGGTGAGGGCTTAGTACTGCAGGCTGGCTAAGATCATGTAATAATCCAGCGTGAAAATCAATGTAATAGAAAAATATGAGAAAGGGTAAAGATTTAAACATGCTACCTTGGAAGTTTACCTGTATTAACACAGTGAGGTGATCAACCGTCACAACCAAAGGGAGATTAAAGTGTGAGTGTGTCATGTTCAGGAAACAGAATTCCCACCTGATGCTTTATTTCCCTATAAAGTGATCACAGGATGAAATAAGAACAGAGCTTGAACCTAGAGCCAGTGGACCAAGTGTTGGGGGATTTGGAGCCTTTGTGCAGATCATTGGGAAACAGAAGCAAGAACCATACAGAGAAACAATAAATCCAGTTTCAAACATTGGGGATATAAATCAGACTCAATTAAACTAATATTTTTTTATGAGTATGGGGATAACATGTGGGAATAAGTAAGTTTAGGTTATGAAAATCTTATTATTGTAAACCTGACATGTGCATGTGATCCTTGGGACCACTGTCACCATGTCCCCACATGATGGAGGTGGGTCAAGTGGAACCTGCACCTGACTCAGTGCCACCTTGTGGGGGAAAATCCCTGTGAACATGATGGGGGATTAACCAAACCTGAGGACTCACACATCCAGGGTTCTTGTTTCATTACACTGTCACCTCCTTGTGGGTAAGCCCATTCAAGTTTTCTTTCCTCACTTTCCTCTGAAACAGCTCACATAGTTCCTAGAGCCATGAAGACAGTTTGTTGAGTGTGTGCAGGGGCACAAGCCATTTGTGTGTTAATTTTGTACCTTATATCTTTCCTGAGTTACCTTCCTAGTTCTATCAATTTTCTTGTGAAGTCTTCAGGGTTTTCTATAATGAAGATCTTGTCATATCCATAGAAATAATAAGATGATTTATTAATTCCTTTCTGATTTATAGATTTTTAAATTTTCTTTCTTGTCACATTACTCTAATAAATATTTGCAGTTTGTTAAATAGAAGTAGTCACTGTGATGCCTTGATCTTGATCCTAATGGGAGAAGAATTCTGTTGCATTTTTTCTATGTATCATGATGTTACCAGTTTTCTATTGAAAAGCAGCATGTATTATTTTGATGTACATCATTTCTATACCAAATATATTGGAATCTTTATCATAAAAGTGTTTTAACATTTTCTTTTTAACATTTCTTTATTGATTAAGGTATCACATATTTATTCTCAACCCCCCGTTCCAATTTCATACCCTCCCCCATTCATGCCCCAAACCCCGTATTGTCCTTGACTACTGGTTAGGCTCATATGGGTGCACATCAGTCCTTTGGTTGATCTCTCTCTTTTATCCACACCCTCCCTTTGTGGTCCAACATTCTGTCCCATGGCCCCTTATCTCTGAGTCTTTTCTTGTTCATCAGTCTATGTTGATCACCATTTCCTCTAGACGAGTGAGATCATGTCCTGTTTTAACATTTTTAATGGCCTTTTATATCTTTTTATATGACAATATAGTTTTCTCCCTTCTGCTGTGGTTGGGTGTATCTAGTTTACTGATTTATAAAGGTTTAACCATCCTTGCATTCTAGGACAATAGCCCACTTGATGATGGTAAATGATGTTTTCATGATGTTGTTAGGTTTTCTTTTATGCACCCCATTTAAAAATTCATCCAGGGAGAGGCTACACACAACCAGCAGGACACCCCACAGAACTAAGTGTAGTGCATCTGGGTCAGCGTGGAAATTACAGTTGTTTGCAGACCACATATTTATTTCATGTGCCATCCAATTGAATAAAATAAAACCATGGTATCTTGTGTGGAATTGATAAAGTGTGTTGTCCTTAGAATGCACCCTCCTTACTTCCAACACCAGGAGCACAAGGAACAGGTCCCAGTCGCTGCTCCCTGAAATCCACCATGGACTTGGCTGAAGACACAGCTGTGAATGACTCCAAGACCACAGCTGAGCTCAGCGGTGACACTAAAGCAGGGCCATTGCTGGGAGACTAGGGCGTCACAGAAAGGAAAGCTCTGGTGGAAGACATCTCCCACAGACTTGCTGGGCTTTCCTGGAATGCAGGGAGGCTCACACAATTTCCACATTTCATAAACAGAGTTTGATGTGTACTGATGGGTTTTCCAGGATCACCAATCCCTGTGCATTTATCTTCCTCCAAATGAAAAATGTCTTCTATGGTGCATATGAGCAAGTTCCTAATAATTTATTAAAACTTTTATAATATAAAGCCATCAGTGGTAGTCACAGAACCATAAGTCTAGGAAGAATCTTGGAGAAACTGTTATATGGAGAGGGAGCCCATCATCCTCAGAGGAAACAGCCAGAAACACCACCTGCAACTGCTGCTAAGGCTGCAACACAGAATCTGTGGGTCCTGAGTGTCCCTGTTGTCCGGAGTGTCCCCTGCAGCCTAGCTTTCCTGTCTCCTCAGGGAGGTTTCTGTCAGGGCTCACAATGACTTCCCCTCACTGTGTCTCTTATACAGTAATACACAGCTGTGTTCTCAGATGTCGGCTTGGTCATTTTAAGAGAGGCTGGGTTCGTAGGATTGTCCCTGCCTGTGGATGCCTCTAGTATTTTTTTGTGGTTTCCTATCTTATGTTTAAGTCCTGTATCCATTTTGAGTTTACTTTTGTGTATGGTGTAAATTGGTGTTCTAATTTCATTCTTTTGATCTATCTGTCCAATTTTCCCAACACCATTTACTGAAGAGACTGTCTTGACCCCATTGCATGTTCGTGCCTCCTTTGGCAAATATTAATTGAGCATAATGATTTGGGTTGATATCTGGATTCACTATTCTATTCCAGTGATGTATTTGGCTGTTCTTGTGCCAGTACCAGGCTGTTTTGAGAACAGCGGGTTTGTAATACAGCTTGAAATCTGGTATTGAGATCCCTCCTACTTTGCTTTTCTTTGTAAGGATTGCTGTGGCTATTCAGGGTCTTTTTTTGGGCCAGATGAATTTTTGGAGAGTTCTTTCTAGGCCAGTGAAACATGCTGTTTGTATTTTAATGGGGAATGCATTGAACCTATAAATTGCTTTGGAAAGTATGGAAATTTTGATGATATTGATTCTACCAATCCATGAACATGGTATGCTCTTCCATCTGTTTACATCTTCCTCTATCTCTTTTGTCAGAATCCTGTAGTTTTCCACATATAGGTCTTTTACCTTCTCAGTTAAGTTTATTCCTAGGTATCTTAATTTTTTTTGGTGTGATGGTAAATGGGATTGATTTTTTAAATCTCTGTTTCTGTAAGTTCACTATTGGCGTAGAGAAAGGCCATAGATTTCTTGGCATTAATTTTGTATCCTGCTACATTGCCAAATTCATGTATTAAGTCTATTAGTTTTTTGATGGAGTCTTTTGGGTTTTTTATGTACAATATCATGTCATCTGCAAATAAGGACAACTTTACTTCTTTTTTTATATTGGATGCCTTTTATTTCTCCTTCTTGTCTAATTGCAATGGCTAGAACTTCCAGTACTCTGTCAAATAGGAGTGGTGAGAGTGGGCATCCCAGTCCTGTTCTTGTTCTTAGAGGGAATGATTTTAGTTTGTTCCCATTGAGCATGATGTTTGCTCTGGGTTTATCTTATATAATTTTTATTATTTTGAACCATGAGCCTTCTATTCCCATCTTGAGAGTTTTTATCAAGAAAGGGTGTTGGATTTTATCAAATGCTTTTTTTCCCTCCATCAATTGATATGACTATATGATTTTTATCTCTCAATTTGTTTATGTGATATATCACATTTATTGATTTGTGGATATTGTACCATCCTTGCATTCCTGGGTTAAGTCCTACTTGGTCATGGTGTATGATCTTTCTGATGTTCTGCTGGAGTCGATTTGCTAGAATTTTGTTAAGGATTTTGGCATCTATGTTCATGAGGGATATTGTCCTATAGTTCTCTTTCATTGAGTTGTCTTTGTCTGGTTTTGGTATTAGGGTGATGCTGGCTTCATACAAGGAGCTTGGGAATATTCCCTCCTCTTGAATATTTTGGAATAGTCTGAGGAGGATAGATTTTAGTTCTTCTTTGAATGTTTGGTAAAACTCTCTTGTAAAGCCATCTGGCCCCGGGGCTTTTGTTTGCTGGAAGCTTTTTGATGACTGCTTCAATTTATTCTATAGATACTGCCTATTGAGATTTTTAGATTCTTCCAGATTGAGTTTTGGAAGGTTACATTTTTCTAGGAATATGTCCATTTCCTCCAGGTTGTCCAATTTGTTGGAATAGAGTTGTTCATAGTATTTTGTAACAATCCTTTGTATTTTGGCTGGATCTGTTGTTATTTCACCTCTTCCATATCTAATTTTGTTCATTTGTGTCATCTTTCTTTGTTTCATGGTGAACCTGGCTAGAGATTTATAAGTCTTGTTTATCCTTTCAAAGAACCATCTCTTGGTTTTGTTGATCTTTTGTATTGTTTCTTTGCTTTCTATGTCATTTTTCTCTGCTCTGATATTTATTATTTCCTTCCTTCTGCTTACACTGGGCTTTTCTTGTTGCTCTTTTTGTAACTCTTTCAGATATAGGGGTAAGTAATTTATTACCATGTTTTCTTGTGTTTTTTTGTTTTGTTTTGTTTTGTTTTTGTTTGTTTGTTTTGCAGTAGGCTTGTAGAGTTATGAACTTCCCTCTCAAAACTGCTTTTTCTGTTTCCCATAGATTTTGGATTATTTTGTTTTCATTGTCATTTGTTGCCAGGATGTTTTTTATTTATTCCTTGATTTCTATGGTAATCCAATCATTGATTAATAACATGCTGTTTAGTCTCCATGTGTTTGATTTCTTTGGATTATTTTAATTGTAGTTGATTTCCAGTTTTATGCACTATGATGTGAGAAGATGCTTGATTTGATTTCTATCTTCTTGAATTTGAAGAGACTTTGCCTATGTACCAACATGTGTTCTATCTTTGAAACTGACCCATGTGCATTTGATAAGAATGTATATTCTGTGGCTTTGAGGTGAAATGTTCTGAAGATGTTAATTAATTCCATCTGGTCTAGTGAGTCATTTAGGATTGATGTTTCTTTGCTGATTTTTTGTTTAGATGATTTGTCCAAAGGTGATAGTGGGGTATTGAAATCTCCTCCTATGATTGTATTGCTATTAATGTCTCCCTTAGTGTTCTCCAGCAGTTTTTTATTTTATTTTTGTAATGTATTTGGGTGCTCCTGTGTTGGGTGCATATATGTTTACCAGGGTTATTTCTTCTTTTGGATTGCTCCCTTTAGTATTATGAAGTGGCCTTTCTTATCCCTTTTTATATCCTTCATTTTGAGATCTAATTTGTCATATATAAGCATTGCTACCCCCGATTTTTTTTCTCATTCGCCTGGAAAAGCTTTTTTTATCCCTTCACCCTCAACCTGTGTGCATCTTTTTTTCTGAAATGGGTTTCTTGTAGACAGTAGATATATGGGTCTTGTTTTCTTATCTAATTCATTACCCTAGGTCTTTTGATTGGGGCATTTAATCCGTTTACATTTAAAGTTATTATTTGTCACCGTTTTTATTCTATACCCCCGTGTTCCTTCTTCACTTCTTGTTTCTCTTTTATTTTTACAGCAGACTCTTTAGCATTTCTTGCATTGCTGTTTTGGTAGAGATAAATTCCCTTAGTCTTTTTTTTTTTTTTTTGTCTCTGAAGGTCCTGATTTCATCTTCACATTTGATTGATACCCTTGCTGCGTACAGTTTTCTTGGATTCAGACCCTTCCTTTGCATGACTTTGTATATTTCATTCCATTCCCTCTGCCCTGATGAGTTTCTATTGAGAAATCAGTTGCTAGTCTGATGGGGGTTCTTTTATATATAACTTTCTGTCTCTCTGGCTGCTTTTAAGATTCTTACTTTGTTGTTGGTGTTTGCCAATTTAATTATAATATGCCTTGGCATATGTCCTTTGGGATTCATTTTGCTAGGGACTCTGCGAGATTCATGGATATGTGAGGGGTTTTTCTTCTCTATCTCAGGAAAGTTTTCTGTCATTATTTCTTGAAACAAGTTTTCTATGCCTTCCTCAGTTTCCTTTCCTTCTGGAACATATATTATTCAAATATTGTTTTGTTTTGTATTGTCCCAAAGTTCCATTAAGCTCTCCTCCTGCTTTTTAATTTATTTTTTCTAGAAACTACTCTAATTGGATATTTTTTCCCCATCTTGTTTTCTAGGTCACTGATGCAGTCCTCTGCTTATTCTAGTATCCTCTTGATGCTTTCTATTGAGTTCTTTACAGTAACGATGTCATTTTTTATTTCATCTTGGTTCTTCTTCATTTCCTCTTGGTTCTTACTTATATTGTCAAATTTGTCTTCCATTCTTTTTAGCCATCTTATGATCATTTCTCTGAATTCTTGCTCTGATAGGTTGCTTGCCTTTAATTTGTTTACTTCCTTTTCTGGTGATGCCTGCTTTTTTTATTTTTAATTTTTCCCCCCATATGCTGGCTATTTCTTTGTCTCCCCATGGTCTCTCATTTTGTGATATCTGGTTATGTAATTCTCTCTCTCTTGCATTGACTTAAAGGCACAAAATACAACACAATCAGGCACAACACACAAGGCATTGAACATAAATGTATTTGTGATATTAAGAACATCTAATAAAGGTGACCACTAGAAAAAAGGCAGATTAGGTGATAGAAGAGTAAGAAGAAGAGTAAAAAGAGAAGAGGGAAAAAGAAAAAAAAGGTAATGTCAAAATGAAATTGGGAAACAAAGAAAAAAAATAAGAGAAACAAGAAAGTGACTAAGAGAGAAAAAGGGAACAAACTATATATGGAGAAAATTCTAATAGAACAACCCCCAATCCCAGCAAATGCCAGCAACAGTACTTGGAGATTAATACAAAATATAACACCCACTAATATCAAGCAAGGCAAGGGAAAGCAGAAGTAAAGAAAACAAACAAAAACAAAGGAAATAAAAAATATCAAGCCACAACAACAAGAAAAGTATAAGGAAAACAATCTCACTAAAAAGCATAAAAATTTAATATAATCAACATTCACACAAACAAAAACAAAAGAACAGAGATAAACAATTTTTTGATAGTTAATATAGTGTAGAGAGTAGTGTATATGCACTTGGAGCAGGAAATGGGAAATTAGATATATAAGTAGGGTTTACATTTTAGCAGTGGGTAGACAGAAAGAATAGGGAAAGTCTAAAGCAGGAAACGGTTAAGATAATCAGGACACCAAAAGGGGAAAGGTTAGGAGGACAGTGATGGCACAAAGCTCATGTTTAGATAGGGTTAAATGATGCTAAAGGAAAGATGAAAATAGATTGAAGAACACTAAACCCAATGTAAAATAAAGAGAAATTAAAATGGCATTTAAAAGAAGAAAAAAAGAAAAGAAAAGGGAAACAAAAAAGTTAAAATAGCAGTAGTAATAATGCTGATTGAAACTAAAAATGTAATAATTAAAAAAGGTAAATTGAAGTGTGGAAAAAATCATTTCTTAAGTAAAAGATGAAAAAAAGGAAAATAAAAAAAATTAGCATGAAAACTGTGCAGTAGTGAAGGTCATTCACTTCCTCCGTTATTCTATTTGGCATGCCTGTTTCTCAGTCCAGACAGTATTGCAGTTCCCTGCAGTCTACTGCATCTCAGTGTTGTAAATAGTCCTTATTTTTAAGTAGGTGGTTTCTTGATTTCTGTATTTCTTTATTTTTAATTAAATAAAACTAATAATAAAAAAGTCAGTTTGTAATTCAGCTCCTAGGTGGCAGTGTTTCTGGATTGACTTCCCCATCTTTTTGGATTCTATAGCCTTTTCTCAATGGCATCAGTACTGGTTTGTGGAGGTGGACTGCCTCTGAGCTGGCTCCCAGATTTTCTCTCCCCTCTCTGATCCCCAGTTTCCAGAAAAGAAATTTCCCCCTCCAGTCTCCCATGCTATGCCAAACTGGGTGGTCTTTTCTTAGTACAGTAATCAGAAGCAAGGTGATGCAGCGGGAAAAGTCCAGGTGTGCGAAGGACAGGTCTGTGCACCTGTTCAAACAGACTGACACCTTTCAATTCTTATGCTTTCCCTCAGTGTCAGATCAGAATGGATTGGTTTTTAGATATCCCTTATTTTAGCAACATTGAGGACCCCCTTCCACATTCATGGATCACACCAGACCCAACAGCAGGGGCCTTTTGTGGGCACAGACTTCTCAGGTCCTCAGGGTCTTGCAGTGCAGGCTTTCCTCTGCCACCACTGTCACTGTCCCAGCCCCTGCAGCCACCGCAGCCATAGCCATCACCGCTGGGAACCAGATCCCTCACTTATCCCCGATGAAATCTGACCTTTCTGTGGTGGAGTGAAGAGCTCCCTTGAATCTGCGTGTTTGCACCAATTGGGGCTTCAAAGCAGTTCGGTTGTCTCCACAGCTGTGGTTTTTTCAGGACTCAGATAAGATCCACTTTTCCTTGAAAGATGGTGTAGTTTTCCTTCTGAACCTGTAGTTCTGGGAGAGGTCCCTGCTGCAGTGCAGGCTGCTTGATCAGGGAACCCCAACCAGCAGTCCTGCCATCTTCTCTCAGAGTTCTCCTATCCCTTAATTGCCAACAAACACTCCCAAAGCAACTGTCAGGTGCTCCTTTAATCTGCTCTGGGACTAAGCTCAGAACAGGTCTGTCTATTCTACTGCAATTTTATCCCCCCTCAAGGATAGAGATTTTAAAATGATACTTTGGAAGTTTACCTTTATTAACATAGTGAAGTGATCAATTGTCACAACCACAGGGAGAGTAAAGTGTGAGAGTGTCATGTTCAGGAAACAGAAGTGCCACCTTATCCCTTATTTCCCCATAAAGTGATCAAAGGATGAACTAAGATCTTGAACCTAGAGTCAGTAGGACCAAGTTTTGGGGGAGATTGGCACCTCTGTGTGGATCATTGGGAAACAGAAGCATGAACTATGTAGAGAAACAGTAAAGCCAGCTCCTAACATTGGGGATAGAGATGAGACTCAAACAAAACCAAGATTTTAATGACTATGTGGATAAAATGTGGGAATAACTACTTTTAGATCATGAAAATCTTATTATTGTAAACCTGACATGTGCATGTGACCCTTGGGACCACTGTACCATGTCCCCACATGATGGGGATTGGTCAATTGGATCCTGCACCGGACTCAGTGCCACATTGGGAGGGAAGTTTCTGGGGAACATGATTAGGGTTTAACCAAACATGAGGACTCACATGTCCAGGGTTCTTGTTTCATTACACTGTCTCCTTGTTGTTAAGCTCATCAAGTTTTCTTTCCTCACTTTCCTTGAAACAGTGCACATAGTTCCCAGAGTCATGAGGACAGTTTGTTGAAAGTGTGCAGGAGCACAAGCCATTTGTTCTTGCATCCTTCTGGAGTTACCTTCCTAGTTCTATCAATTTTCTTGTGAAATATTCAGGGTCTTATATATCTAAGACCATATCCTCTCTGTAAAGATAAAGAGAGATTATTTATTTGCTCCTTTCTAATTAATAGATTATTTTTTGCCACATTACCCTGATAAAGATTTCCAGTTTTGTTAAATAGAAGTAGTCACTGTGATGCCTTGATCTTGATCATCATATGAGAAGAATTGTGTTGAAATTTTTCTATGTAGCATAATGTTACCAGTTTTTTTTATTGCAATGCAGCATGTATTATGTTGAGGTACATCATCTCTATAACAAGTATATTGAGAATTTTTATCATTAAGGTGTTTTAACATAATCAATGGCCTTTTTATATCTTCTTATATGACTATAGTTTTCTCATTTCTTCTGTGGAGGGTGTATCCAGTATACTGATTTGTAAAGGTTGAAACATCCTTGTATTCTAGGACAATAGCCCACTTGATGATGGTAAATGATGCTTTTATGATGTTGTTAGGTTTTATCTTATGCTGAGGTCTAGGTTACAACATTACTGCACAATGGGGTGTGTTGGTTCCTCAGCCTGGCCAGCACCCTCTTGCAGTCTGAAACCCTGTGGGGGATGTCCAAATGGCATCTTAGGCCTGCCACCAGCTTATGCTTTCACTACTGCCATTGTACTCACCAGCCATGAGCCTGGCTTCTGTCTGAGTGGAGCTCCCCCAGTGGGAGAACACAGATTATGAAGGTGCAGCTCCTACATTGAGCTTCTGATCTGACTCCTAGTGGTCAGTGCATGTCATAGGGATCAGTCTTTCCACCATTATGTTGATTTATATACTAGGATTTTACTATATGGGATTGTGGAGGATTTTAGCATTAATGTTCATCAGGGATATGAGCTGTCATTTTGTTTGTGGACTTATTTTGTTTTGGTATAAAGTTAATGGTCTCCTTAATAAATTAATTTGGAGGTTACCCTCTTTTGCAATTCTTGGAAGTGTTTGAGAAGAACTGATTGAGAAGATACCCTTTTTCCTTTAAAATTGGATAGAATTCACTCTTGAATACATGTGTCATGGACTTGACTTTACTGAGAGGCTTGGTTATTACTTCAATTATTTTAATAAGTTATACTCATTTGCAAAATCAGGGGAAAATTTCTAATTGAAGCAACAAATAAGAGGGCTGATAAACACAACTGTTTGAACTCCACAGGGTGTAGGAATCACTTGCACATATGTGGAGCTGAGCATTGACAGCCTAACTGGCATCCTAGTTCTGCATCCTACAGGTAGATCTGAGCAACATGAACTGATAGGGCAGCACTTCAAAGTCTCCACACAGGGAAAGAACTGCCTCTATAAACTGAGTGGTCTGTTCTCTGCCAGCTCTGTGGTGGGCTGGGCCAGCTCCTACCTGAGAATCAGTAGTCAAACACATTTCTGCTTTCATATTGAAGAAGGAAGGGCTTTTTTGAAAAATCATACTGTTATTCCACTGAATATTTCTATGCATGAAGAGGAACCAATGGAAAAAGGAAAAAGTCTTCTCAGCCCATTTAACAATTCCCCTTGGGGAGGCTACACTCAACCAGCAGGACACCTTATAGAACTTAGGGAAGTGAATTTGGGTCAGTGTGGACATTACAGTTCTTTGCAGACCACATATTTATTTCATATGATATCCAAGAGAATGAAATAAAACCATGCTATCTTGTATAGAATTGGTAAAGTAAGTTGTCCTGAGAATTCACCCTCCTTCCCTCCAACACCAGGAGCACAAGGAACAGGTACCACACACTGTTCCCTGAAATCCACCATGGACTTGGCTGAAGACACAGCTGTGAATGACTCCCATACTATGGCTCAGCTCAGCAGTGACACTAAAGCAGGGCCATTGCTGGGAGATTAGGGTGTCACCTTATGGAAAGCTCTGGTGGAAGACATCTGCCACAGACTTGCTGGGCCTTCCAGGAATGCAGGGAGGTTCACACAAGTTCCACATTTCATGGACAGACATTGATGTGTGCAGATGGTTTCCCAGGGTCACGAATCCCTGTGCATTTATCTTCCTCCAAATGAGAAATGCCTTCTGTGGTACATGTGAGAAAGTCCTTACTCATTTAGTAAAGTTGTTATAATACAAAGCCATCAGGAGTAATCACAGGATCACAGGTCTAGAGAGAATCTTGGAGAAACAGTTATATGGAGAGGAAGCCGAGCATCCTCAGAGGAAACAGCCAGAAACACCACCTGCAACTGCTCCTGTGGCTGCAACACAGAATCTGTGGGTCCTGATCGCCCCCTGGTGTCCTGAGTGTCCCCTGCAGCCTACCTCTCCTGTCTCCTCAGGGAGGTTTCTGTCAGGGCTCACAATGACTTCCCCTCACTGTGTCTCTTGTACAGTAATACACAGCCGTGTCCTCAGATGTCAGCTTGGTCATTTTAAGAGAGACTGTGTTGGTAGGGTTGTCCCTGGAGACTGTGAATCTTCCTTGAACTGCTGGAGCATACCACTGACTGCTTCCTGTTGGTTTACTCACTGTTGCCACCCACTGCAGCCCCTTCCCTGGAGCCTGGCGGACCCATTTCATTGCATAGTCAGTGAAGGTGAATCCAGAGGCTTTGCAGGAGAGGCTCAGAGAGCCACCGGGAGGCACCACACCTCAACCAGACTCCACTAGCTGAACTTGGCACAGACCACCTGCAAACAGATACACAGACTGAGAATTGCCCCATGTCACCCAAACCCATGAGCCTGATGCACAGGGACGCACCTTTGACAATGAAGAGAAGCACAGCCCAGATTAGCACAGGCCCCATGGTGTGGACACTGAGGAGAGGCTCACACAGGAGGGCTGCTCTCCTGGGTCTGCAGAGACTTAGCCTGGCAGGCTTAAGAGCAGGGGACGCTCCACATTTGCATGTTTCCCCTGAGAACGTGTCTGAGCTGCCATGAGGCTCCTCCTCCTTCTCTTGGTCACATAGGGAGGACAGGTGGATCAAGATGCCTGGGCCAGCACTCAGGGCCACTCGGCTAGTCTGCACATTCTAGAAGCTTGTCTGTGAATAGTGAGAGACATACTCCATCAGGATGGAAAGTGGGACTTTTACTGTTCTCCAGTGCAGTTTGCACAAAAAACCTCTCAGGAGATATCCTGGAATAGGATTGTGGAGATGACAATGCCCCCTAGAGGTTGTTCTGAACCTCACAGTGTGATCACAGGTGTCTGAACCAGCTTCATGAACAAGGCAGGCATGTCTGCCATATAGAAGCTTTCCCTGGCATATCTGAAAAAGTGGCAGCCCCAATACTGCTACTTGCAAGCAGGTGGTTCTCTGCAAGGACTCCCTGGGCCTCAAGCGGCCGCCTCTGGGAAAAACAGGATGATCATAACTGTCTGCAGTCCAGTCCTCTAGTGCCAGGTCCTCAGTCTGCACATGGGAGGTGCTGTTACTGACCTGGTCTGGTGTGCACTCAGCATCCTGGAGTGCCCAACATGTGACACAGCATTGCCTGTTTAGCTCAGGGAACATGTTTTCTGATATTTGTTGGTGACCCTCTATGACTGTTGTCAGTGGAGCTTCTGGAAGTGATAAGCATAGGGCACAGACTCCCCAAGTACTGAGGGCAGTTCACTGACCAGGAACTTGGCCCCTTTAATATAGCCCATGGAACACCATGCCTGTGAGTTCTAAGATTTTGCTCTAGATCATATGAGTAAGTCCCAGTAGGCAGGACAGTACAGCCATTCCTGCTTACACTTGGGGTGGAAGCGGAGGGTGTATGTGTGTGTCTGTGTGATTTTCATCGATTGCTTTTAGTGTCTGAAATGCCATTTTCTCCATTTTTTCATGAAAAAGCTTTGAGTGCAAAGTTTTACCACTTGCTTGTCAAAATCTTGTTGGATGATTAAGTCATAAATTCTAACCTCTGGATGCAGGACCTTGAAGAGCCCCCAAGAGCTGCTCAAGAAGAACACGCTGGCCCTTTGATGAGAACCTGGACATGGGGGCTGACCTGTCCCAGGGCCATGGAAGGGAGAGCACCTTGCATCCTGAGCAGTTGAGGCCATTCTCATCAGGGTTCCAGGTTTCTTGGTATTTACAGATGTTCCCTGGTCTGACCTGGCCAGAGAGGGGAGATGTGCCTGGATGGAAACTGGCACACACTGTTGATTAAAGAGAGGAACATATATCAAGTGTGTCTCTGCATATGTGGTTTGTGTGGGTTACTCTGGTGTGCTCATTCCCAGGAAGGAAGGAGTTAGTCTACTGGGGAAATTGAGCTGTGACACTGAGTAAATTAGCAATTGTGGAGGGTGCTGATCACATTGGAGTCATAGTGGTTGACCCTGTGGAATACTTCAGTCCTGATCACATAAGAAATTATAGGTCAGCTCTTCACCTGTGAATGGCTGAGGCCCCACTCCCAGCACAGAGTTTACGGTGTGACATCTGGCCTTTCTGTCCTGGGATGGATCCTAGGCTGTGAACTGAGAGGGAGAAGCATGAGTTTCACGCCTTCAGAACCATGGCATCCCTGGCACCTGTCACCATCGTCCAGGCTGGTGCTGATGAAGAGAGAGCAGAGACACATAGGCTCAATTTTTTAATTGGTCCTTTTTTATGGTAGGGGTGAACAAAATTCTGTGAAGGATGCCTCTGTTATTGTGACCAATAGTGCAGCTATTCTAAAAACATCTGTGCTGGTAATCCAGCAGCCAAAGTGTTAGTTGATATCTCAAGGGTTCAGGATGTGAAGTTGGTGATGGCACTACTTCTGTTCTCCTTTTAGCAGAAGAATTGCTAAGGGAAGCAGAATTTTTGATTTGACAATAGTTTCATCCTAAGACCATCATTTTGGGTTGGAGAGAAGCCACAAGGCAGAAAGACAGGCTCTGTTGAATTCTGCACTTGATCATGGCTCTGATGAAGATACATTCCACCAAAAATTAGTTAACATTTCAGTAACAACATTATCCTCAAAACTTCATACTCATCACAAAGATCACTTTCCTAAGTTAGCTGTAGAATCTGTTCTCTGATTATAAGGCTCTGGTAATCTGGAGGCAATTCATGTCATCTAGTAGCTAGAAGGAAATAAAGTGGATTCCTCTTCAGATGAAATTTTTCTGTTAGGTAAAAAAAAAAGTAAATCAAAGTGAATTGAAAATTTTTATTGCAAATACTGGTATGAATACAGACAAAATAAAGATTTTTTTTTTGTATAAGAGATAATTCTAATGCAAACATTGCCAAAATATTAGAAGCATAAAAACAAGAAGTGAAGGAGAAAGTTGAACATATTTTCAATCTTAGGATAAATTGCTTTATTAACAGGCATTTAATTTATAATTATCCTCATCAGCTTTTTGGGGCTGCTGGCTTTATGTCTATTGTCCATGTAGATCACCTGGCTCTTGTAACAGGTGGAGAAATTACATCTACCTTTGACTTCCCAGAATTAGTCAAGCTTGGAAGTTGCAAGCTCATTGAGGAAGTCATGATTGGAAAAATCACGCTCATTCACATTTCTAGGGGAGCCCTTGGTAAGTGACTGTTTTCCTTCGTGGTGTCACTTGGCACATATTAGATGAAGCAGAAAGATATTTGCATGATACTCTTTATGTTCTTGCACACACTCTAAAGTCTTCTAGAACAGTTTATGGAGGAGTCTGTTCTGAGCTTCTAATGGCCCAGGCTGTGTAACAGCTGCCAAGAATCACAGGATAAAGAAGCTGTTGAAATGGATTCTTAGGCTCAAGCACTTGAGATGTTGCCTGCTGTTACACCTGAGGATGCAGGTAGTGACAGTGCAGATCTAGTGGCATAGCTCTGTGCTGCCCATCGTGAAGGTAATACAACTGCTGGACTGGATATGAAGGGTGGTGCTATTGGAGACATTGCAAGGCCAGGCACCACAGACAGTGTCCAAATGAAGTGGCAAGTTCATCTGCATGCAGGTGAAGCAGCAGAGGTGATTCTGTATGCGGATGACAGCATCAAAGCAGCACCAAGGAAAGGTGTCCTAATCACCCCTCTTGTTAGGCATTCCTGCATGCTGTTATGCTCTGGACCTGTTTATAGTAATTTGTTTGAAGGAATTCAACTGCCTAAAGAAGACTGTGGCATCAAAGATTATATGTGGTTCTTATATCTTTAAGTGTAGACATTTAGCTGACCTGTTACTATAGCATGGGTCTAATTTATTTCCTTTTCATTATCAATAAAATTCAGTGATTTTAAAAATCCATTTTTCAGAATGTGCATCAAAATGAAAATTTGAAATCTTGAAAAAATAGATCAAAATATAAATGCAATGCCTTTGAAAGACATCAACAATGAACACACCAAGGTGAACCAACCCTCACAATGGGAGAAAGAAATAAAAGTGTAGGAGGTTCATGTTCAAGAGACTGGAAGTACCATTTGCCACTCTTTCCCCTACAAAGTGATCAGAGGATAGAATAAGACCAGAGTATGAGCCTAGAGCCAATGCTGCAAGTGTTGGGAGGAGTGAAGCAATTGTGTGGGTCCCTGAGAACCAGAAGCATGAACTATAGAGACACAGACAGAGCTCCAGGGTCCTGTTCCTTCCAGGGAGCTTAGTGTTGGACATGTAGCATCTGCACTCTCTCTTTTGTGGTATTTATTCTCTAGACTCTGTAGTAGATCCAGTTTCATACATTGGGATATAGAAGAATCTGCATCATGACGTGGTGTGTTTAGGGTAAGATGTGGGTGATGATTTGAGAATAACCATATATGGGTCAAGAAAACCTTGTTATTGGGAACCTGAATGTCTTCCTGTGACCCTCAGGACCACTGTCACCATATCCTGGCTCAGCTTCAGGTCTCCTGTCTGGGGGGATGTAGACAGTGGAAGGCAGAGAGTGATCCTGGGTCAGTTGTCTGGGGACACTGGAGTGACAGCTGGTCGGATGTGTGGACGAGGACTCTGACCAGCTGGCTCTCCTGATCCATGTGGATTCCTCATGTGGAAGCTGAGACTCATGTCAGAGCAGATCCCACTGGATCTCAGGAACCCACAAAGAGGGCTGCCCAGAAAGGTATCAGAGGATTTCTTCTCTGAGCTCCTCTCCCTCTCTGCTCCACGTGGAATTCTGAGAGCTGAGTCAGGTCTTCTGTTGGGCTGATTATGGTCTAGGAGACTGAGGGGTGGAGAGAGTGAGGGGCAAGTGCTCTCCATCACCCTCATCCCAAGTGCCTGCCCAGCCAGAAGGTGCACTGCCCCAGGGAGATGACACTTTCTGGGAAGTTGTCAGAGGAACCCCTGGGGACAGATCTGTGCCTGTGTGAGGGAGTGCTGCCTTGGGTCAGATGAGAGCTTGTCTAGAGTATACAGAATGAACTCAGACACATAGTGTGACTTCACTGATGCTTCTCTTTATGCTTCTGTTTCAGCTTCCCTCTCCCAGGGATGGGGAGGTGCCTTGGGTGCTGCATGTGTCAGTGAGAAGGGAACTTACAGGGAGAATAGCCCTCAGATTATCTATGAAAAGAGAATGTTTTTCGAACCCTCATTATCCTCAGGGAGAATGTGTGTCATTAGAGCACAGATGACAAGGGAGTGTGTCCCTGACCACTTGACTAGAAGGAGAGAAGAGAAAAACCCAAAAACAAGGGGCAGATGGTCTTCAGTCCCTCAAGGTGCCTGTTCAGAGCTACATGCCCTGAATGAGGCTGAGCGCCCCCTGCAGGTCCTGAGCTTTCTGTAGTCTCCATCTTGCTTCCTAGTGTGTGCACCTCTGGTTGGACTTGGACATCTCCTGTAGGTCAGCCCCTCCCTCTCCCTGAATGGGGGTTTGTGGCTCAAAGAGATATTCGGGTCAGGCAGATGGCACATGTCCAATGTTTCTCTCACACATACTCATTCACATACTCAGTGTTTCTCATTCTCTATAAATTGCGTTTTAATATAGCAGTAAAGAAAACACAGCTGTTCCAATCCCCAGGATGAGTGGTCAGTGTTCATTCCTGACCAAGGAGTGGGAACACCTTGGATCCCGGGTCTGGATTGTAATTCGTTAGGAGAGGGGGGCCTATTGGCATGTTATCCTACTATCTAGGGAGGTCTAGGTTGAACACTGACATAAAGGATGTTGCTGCAAATTGTGGTATGTCCAAGGCACTCATGGCTGATGAGCATTAGCTCTGGTGCCTGGGTCTCTGCTCCACCCAATTGCACCTAAATGCTTCTGTGAATCATCTCCTGACCTGTGGGCATTGCTGGTGAGGGCTCAGTACTACCTGGCTGGATAAGATGGTGTAATAATCCAGCATGAAAATCAATGTAATAGGAAAATAGGAGAAATGGTAGAGATTTAAACACGATGCCTTGGAAGTTTACATGTATTAACATAGTGAGATGATCAACCTTCACAACCAGAAGGATACTAAAGTGTGAGAGTGTCATATTCAGGAAACAGAAATCTTACCTGATGCCTTATTTCCATATAAAGTGATCACAGGATGAACTAAGAACAGAGATTGAACCTAGAGCCAGTGGACCAAGTGTTGGGGTAGAGTGGAGCCTCTGTGTGGATCATTGAAAAACAGAAGCATGAACCATACAGAGAAACAGTAAAGCCAGTTCCAAACATTGGGGATATAGGTGAGATTTAAACAAAACTAAGATTTTTTTTATGACTATGTGGATAAAATGTGGGAATAACTAAGTTTAGGTTATAAAGATCTTATTATTGTAAACCTGTCATGTGCATGTGACACTAGGAACCACTGTCACCATGTCCCCACATGATGGAAGTGAGTCAACAGGAACCTGCACCTGACTCAGTGCCACATTGGAGGAAAGCTATCTGGGAACATGATGGGGGATTAACCAATCCTGAGTACTCACATGTCCATGGTTCTTGTTAATTTACACTGTCATCTACTTGTGGGTAAGCCCATTCAAGTTTTCTTTCATCACTTTCCTCTGAAACAGCCCACATATTTCCTAGAGCCATGAGGACAGTTTGTTGAGTGTGTGCAGGGACACAAGTCATTTGTGTGTTGACTTTGTATTCACATCTTACAGGAGTTACCTTCAAGTTCCGTCAATTTTCCTGTGAAATCTTCAGGGTTTTCTATATCTATGATCATGTCATATCTGTAGATATAAAGATAGATTTATTGGTTCCTTTCCAATTTATTAATTTTTAAAATATTTTTCTTGTCACATTACTCTGACAAGTACATCCAGTTTGTTAAAAAGAAGTCACTGTGCTACCTTGATCTTGGTTATGATGTTAAGAATTGTGCTGAAATGTTTTCTATGTTGCATAATGTGACCAGTTTTCTATTGAAATGCAACATGAACTATGTTGAGTTACATAATTTTCATACCAAATATATTGAATATTTTTATCTTAAAGATGTCTTAACATTTTCAATGGCCTTTTCTTACTCTTTTTATATGACAATATAGTTTTCTCCTTTATTCTGTGTATGGGTGTATCCACTTTACTGATTTATAAAGGTTGAATCATCCTAGCATTCTAGTCAATAGCCCATTTGATGAGGGTAAATGATGCTTTTTAGGTTTCATCTTATGCAGCGGCCCAGTGTACAACATTCCTGAACTATGGATGCGGAGGTTCCTCATCATGGCCTGCACCCTTTGCAGTCTGAAACCCCATGGGAGATGTTCAACTGCCAGCTTAGATCTGCCACCAGCTTAGGCTTCCACCCCTGTGCTCACCAGCCTGGCTTCTGACTGAGTAAAGCTCCCCCTGTGTGAGCACACTGACTTTTAGAGGACAGCTTCTGCATGGATCTTCTGACCCCTGGTGGTCAGTGTGTATCATAGGGACTGGCTTTTCCACCATTCACCTGATTTATATAATTAAACTTTATTATAGAAGATTGTCAATGGTTTTAGCATTTATGTTCAACAAGGATATGATCTGTCATTTTTGTTTGTGTCCTTATTTTGCTTTGGTATGAAGGGAATGGTCACCATAATAAATTAGTTTGGAAGTTTACTCTCTTTTCCAATTCTTGGAAGTGTTTGAGAAGAATTGATTGAGAAGATACTGTGATTTCCTTTGAAATTGGATAGAATTCACCTTTAAATCCAAGTATCAATGATTTTCCTTTGGTGAGAGGCTTTGGTTACTACTTAAATTATTTTTTAAAATTTATACAACTCTTCAAAATCAGGGGCAAATTTCTAACTGAAGCAACACATAAGTGGACTGGTAAGCACAACTGTTGAACTCCACTGGGAGAAGGCAGCATTTGCACATATGTGGAGCTGAGCAGTGACAGTAGAATTGGCATCCTAATTCTGCATCCCACAGGTAGATCTGAGCAACATGAACTGGCAGGGCAACACCTCAATGTTACCACACAGGGAAATAACTGCCTCTATAAACAGTAATCCTGGGCTGCTCTCTGATGTTTCTGAGGTGTGCAGGACCAGCTCCTACCTGAGAATCAGCAGTCAAACACATGTCTGCTTTCACCTTTGAAGAAATAAGGTGTTTTTTGAAAAATCATACAAAGTTGTTCCACTAAATATTTCTGTGCATGGAGAGGAACAAATGGAAACAGAAAAAAGTCTTCTCATCCCACTTAACAATTTCTCCTATGAGAGGCTACACCTCCATGAGCATGGCACCTTATAGAAGTAAGGGAAGTCTATCTGGGTCAGCGTGGGCATTAAAATTGTTTGCAGGACACATGTTTACTTCATATGGTATCCAAGAGAAAAAAAAACAAAACCATGTTATATTGTGTGGAATTGAAAGAGTGTGTTGTCCTGAAAATGCACCCTCCTTTCCTCCAACACCAGGAGCACAAGGAAAAGGTCGTAACCTCTGGTCCCTGAAATCCACCATGGACTTGGCTGAAGACACAGCAGTGAATGACTCCCAGACCACATCTGAGCTCAGCAGTGACACTAAAGCAGGACCATTACTGGAAGACTATGGCGTCACAGAAAGGAAAGCTCTGTTGGAAGACATCTCCCACAGACTTGCTGGGCCTTCCTGGAATGCAGGAAGGCTCTCACAAGTTCCACATTTCATGGACAGAGTTTGATGTATGCTGACTATTTCCCCAGGGTCACCAATCCCTGTGCATTTATATTCCTCCAAATGAAGAATGCCTCCTGTGGTGCATCTGAGCAAGTCCCTACTAATTTACTAAAAATGTTACAATACAAAGCCATCAGTGGTAGTCACAGGACCATAGGTCTAGGGATAATCTTGAAGACACAGTTATATGGAGAGGAAGTCCAGCACCCTCAGATGAAACAGCCACCTGGAACTGTTCCCTAGTCTGCAACAAAGAATCTGTGGGTCCTGAGCGCCCCCTGGTGTCCTGACTGTCTCTTGCAGCCTAGTTCTCCTGTCTCCTCAGGGAGGTTTCTGTCAGGGCTCACAATGACTTCCCCTCACTGTGTCTCTTGTACAGTAATACACAGCCGTGTCCTCAGATGTCAGCTTGGTCATTTTAAGAGAGACTGTGTTGGTAGGGTTGTCCCTGGAGATTGTGAATCTTCCTTGAACTGCTGGAGCATACCACTGCTTATCTCCAGTTGGTTTACTCACTGTTGCCACCCACTGCAGCCCCTTCCCTGGAGCCTGGCGGACCCAGTCCATTTGGTAGTCAGTGAAGGTGAATCCAGAGGCTTTGCAGGAGAGGCTTAGAGAACCCCCAGGTGGCACGATGCCTCCCCCAGACTCCACCAGCTGAACTTGGCACAGGCCACCTGCAAACAGAGACATAGACTGAGAACTGCCCAGTGCCACCCAGTCCCCATGAGCCTGATGCACAGGGACTCACCTTTGACAGTGAGGAGAAGTGCAGCACAGATGAGCACAGACTCCATGATGTGGACACTGAGAAGGAACTCCGCTCCTGGGTTGGCAGGGACTCAGCCTAGCAGGCTTTTATGAGCAGGGGAGGCACCACATTTGCATGTTTTTCCTGAGGACCTGTCTGAGCTGCTAGGGGCTCCTCCTCCTTCTCTGTGGTCACATGGGGAGGCCAGGTGGATCAAGGTGCCAGGGCCAGAACTCAGGGGCATGTGGCAGATCTGCACATGCTAGAAGCTTGTCTGTGAATAGTGAGACACATACTCCATCAGGATGGAAAGTGGGCCATTTATGGTTTTCCAGTGCAGTTTGCACAAAAAAACCTACCAGGAGACATCCTGGAATAGGATTGTGGAGCCTCACAATGTGATGATGGGTGCCCCTAGAGGTCATTCTGAGCCTCACCGTGTGATGACAGGTGTCTGAACCAGCTACCTGAAACAAGGCAGACATGTCTGCCAAGGAGAAGCCTTCCCTGGCATTTCTGAAAGAGAGATAGCCCCAGTCCTGCTACTTTTATGCAGGTGGGTTGCTGAAAGGACGTCCTGGGCCTCAGGTGGCCATCTCAGGGGAGAACCTGAGGATTATAACTATATGCAGCCCAGGCCTCTAATGCCAGGCCCTCAGCTTGCACATGAAGGTGCTCTTATCCAGACTGGTGTCCACTCAGCTTCCTAGAGTGTCCACCATGTGACAGAGCAGTGCCTGTTTAGCTCAGGGAACATGTTTTCTGATATTTGTGGGGGACCCTCCGTGGCTGTTGGCAGTGGAGCTGCAGGGATAGGTGAGCACAGGGCACAGACTCTCCATGGATGGAGGGTAGTTCCCTGTTTAGGAACCAGGTTCCTTTAATATAGCCCCTGGGATCCCATGCCTGTCAATTCTAAGATTGTGCTTGAGATCATATGAGTAAGACCCACTAGACAGAACAGTACAGCCCACCCTGCTCACTCTTGGGTTGGAAGCGGAGGGGGTGTGTGTGATTTTCAACTATTGCTTTTAGTGTCTGAAATGTCATGTTCTCCATTTTTTTTTCATGAACAAAGCTTTGAGTGCAAAGTTTTACTGTCTGTGTGGTCAATAATCTAGTTGGATGATTAAGTCATAAGTTCTAAGCTCTGCATGCAGGTCCTTGAAGAGCCCCCGAGAGCAGCTCAAGAAGAACATGCTGGCCCTTTGATGAGAACCGGGACATTGGCTGACCTGTCCCAGGGCCATGGAAGGGAGAGCACCTGGCATCCTGAGCAGTTGAAGTCCCATCCATGTCCCAGGTTCCATGGTGTTTATAGATGTGCATGTGTCTGACCTGGCCAGAGAATTGATTTTCCTGAATGGAGACTGGCACACATTGTTGACTACAGAGAAGGACATACAGAAGGTCTGTCTATGCATATGTGAGTTTGTGTGGGTTACTCAGGTGTACTCATTCCCAGGAAGGAAGGAGTTAGTCTACTTGGGAAAATGAACTGTGTCACTGTGGAAATTAGCACCTTTGGAGGGATGCTGATCACATTGGAGTGATGGTATTAGACCTTGTGGGAAACATCAGACATGGTCACATAAGAAATTATAGGTCAGAACTTCTGCTGTGATTGGCTGAGTCATTGCAACTAGGCAAAGCTTGTGTTGTGACATCTGGACTCTCTCCCCTGGGATCCAGGCTGTGAACTGAGAGGGAGAAGTGTGAGTGGTGACCTCTTCAGAACCATGACATCCCTGGCACCTGTCAACATCTTCCTAGCTGGTTCTGATGAAGTGAGATCAGACACGTAGGCTCTGTTTTTTTTTTTGGTTGTTGTTTTGTTCTGTTTTGTTTTTGTATTTTTTTTTTTTTTTTTTTTTTGGGACCTTTCCTATGGTAGGTGTGAACAAAATTCTGGGATGCAATGAATAGGCTGTCTCTCTTATTTGGACCAATGATGATGCAGCTATTCTAAAAACATCAATACTGACAATCCAGCAGCCAAAGTCTTAGTTGATATCTCAAGGCTTCAGGATGTGAAGTTGGTGATGGCACTACTTGGGTTCTTCTTTTAGCAACAGAATTGCTAAGGGAAGTAGAATCTTTAATTTGACAAAAGATTCATCCTCAGACCATCATTTTGGGTTGGAGAGAAGCCACAAAGGCAGTGAGACAGGCTCTGTTGAATTCTGCACTTGATCATGGCTCTGATGAAGATACATTCCACCCATAGTTGGTGAACATTGCAGAGACAACATTATCTTGAAAACTTTGTACTCATCACAAAGATCACTCTACTAAATTAGCTGTAGAAGCTGTTCTCTGATTGAAAGGCTCTGGTAATCTGAAGGCAATTCATGTCATCAATAAGTTAGGAGGAAATAAGGTGTGGATTCCTATTCAGATGAACTCTTTCTGTTGGATAAAAAAAAGAGAGAGAGAATGAAAGCGAATTGAAAGTTCAAAAATACTGGTATGAATATAGACAAAATAAATATATTTTTTTCCTGTATAAAGGTTGCTTCTATTGCAAAACTTGCTAAAATAGAACGAGCAGGAAAGAAAAAAATGGAGAAAAGTTGGACATATTCTTAATCATGGGATAAATTGCTTTATTAACCAGCATTTAATGTATACATTTCCTGATCAGCTTTTTGGAGCTGCTGGGGTTATGGCTATTGAACATGTAGAACACCTGGCTCTTGTCACAGATGGTAATTTACCTCTAACTTTGACCTCCCAGAACTAGTGAGACTTGGAATTTGCAAGTTCATTGAGGAAGTCATGATTGGAGAAGACATGCTCATTCATGTTTCTGGGAGAGGTTTGGACTATTGTTCTTAGTCATGTCACTCGACACATGTTAGATGAAACTGAAAGATCTGTGCATGAGGCTCTTTACGTTGTTGCACACACTGTGAAGGCTTCTAGGACAGTTTTTGGAGGATGTTGTGCTGAGCTGCTGAGGGCTCATCCTGTGTCACAGCTGCCAATAAACACCAGGCAAACAAGCTGTTGCAATAGATTCTTAGTCTCAAATACTGAGGATGTCACCTGCTGTTATAGCTGAAGATGGAGGCTGTGACAGTGCAGATCTGGTGGCACAGCTCTGAGCTTCCAATCGTGAAGACAATATAATTGCTGGACTGGATATGGAGGAAAGTGCCATTTGCTACAGCAATTCTGGGCATCAAAGAAAGTTTCCAGGTGAGTGGCAGGTTCTTCTGAGTGTAGCTGAAGCAGCAGAAGTGATTCTGCTTGAGGATGACATCATCAAAGCAGCACCAAAGAAACGTGTTCCTGATCACCCCCTTATTAAGCTTCCCTATAAGGTAGGGGTGTCGAACTCAATCAGAGAAGGGGCCAAAATCTAAAATCCAGCCTAAATTGCGGGCCGAATGGTTTACTGAACAGTCATAAACTGACAATGTCATAAACTGACAGCGGAGTGCAGTGATGACAGCGTGGTGCGGGCCACATTGCAAGGCCTGGCGGGCTGGATTTGGCCCGCGGGCCTTGTGTTTGACACATGTGCTATAAGGGGTTATGCTCTGGACCAGTTCATAGCAACAGAATTTCAAGGACTTCAACTTCTTAAAGAAGACCATGGGAGGCAAATTTATGTGTGCTTCTTATATCCTTAAGTTTGGACCTTTAGCTGACCTTTTAATTAACATGGGTCTAAATTTATTTGCTGTTCATTTTCCATAAAATTCAGTTGTTTTAAAATTCCAATTCTCAGAATGTTCATCAAAATAAAAATATGTACAATATAAAAAGAAAAAAGAGGTCAACCTATAAATGCAATGCCTTTAAAAGACGTCAATAATGAACACATGAAGGTGAACAAACCCTCCCAATTGGAAAAAGATGTAAAAGTACAGGAGATTTCATATTCAGGAAACAGGAAGTTTCTGCTGACACTCTCTTCCCTACAAAGTGATCAGAGGATAATCTAAGACTAGAGCGTGAGCCTAGAGTCAGTGGACTAAGGTTTGGGGGGAGAAGAGCATCTGTGTGGGTCCCTGGGAATCAGAAGCAGGACCTATAGAGACATAGACAGAGCTCCCCGGTCCTGTTAATTTCAGAGAGTTTAGTGCTGCACAGGTAACAGCTGCACTGTCTCTTTTGTGGTGTTTATTCTCTAGACTCTGTTGTAGATCGAGTTTCATACATTGGGATACAGAAGAATCTGCATCATGATGTGGTGTATTTAGGGGATGATGTGGGTAATGATTTGGGAATGACCATATCTGGGTCAGGAAAATCTTGTTATTGGAAAACTCAATGTCTGCATGTGACCCTTGGGATCGCTGTCACCATGTCCTGGCTCAGGTTCAGGTCCCCTGTCTGTGACCTGTCCTGGGGTTATCATAAGTAAATAGACCTGTGAGAGGTGTATTGGTGGATGGATGGGGGCAGATAGGATTTTATGAGATCTTCTCTATGCTTGACCCTGTGGGATGAGCTGAGGAGAGTCAGCAGGGTTCTGACCATGTGGCTCAGGGTCTGGGGCAGATGTAGGGAGGATGTAGACAGTGGAAGGCAACGAGTGATCCTGGTCAGTTGTCTGGGGACACTGGAGTGACATCTGGTCAGATTTGTGGACCAGCACTCTGTCCAGCTGGCTCTCATGATCCATGTGGATTCCCCATGTGGTAGCTGAGACTCATGTCAGATCAGATCCCACCAGGCTCTCAGGGATGACACAGAGGAGTGCCCTGCAGGTGGTGGAAGGTTTCATCTCTGAGCTCCTCTCCCTCTCTCCTTCACGTGGAATTCTGAGAGGTGAGCCAGGTCTTCTGTTGGGCTGATTCTAGTCCAGGAGACTGTGGGGTAGAGAGAGTGACGGGCAAGTGCTGGCCATGACCCATATCCTGAGTGCCTGCCCAGCCAGAGTGTGCACTGTCCCAGGGAGATGACAATTCCTGGATAGCTGTCAGGGGAACTCTTGGGGGCAAATATGTGCCTGTGTGAGGGAGGGGACCCAGGAGAAGATCTGTGCCTGTCTTGGGGAAGGCTTTCCTGGGAAGATCTGTTCCTGTGGGAGGGAGGAGGCCCTGTGGCAGATCTATGCCTGTGCGAGGGAGGGCTGTCCTGGACAGATCTGAGCCTATCTGAGGGAGGGGGCCCTGGGGCAGATGAGAGCTTGTCTAGAGCTGAGAGAGTTAGCTCAGACACAAGCTGTGACTTCACTGATGTTTTCTTTGTGAAAACCACATCCATCTTTCAGGGATGGAGAGGTGTGCTAAAGGACAGCTACCGAGAGCTCAGAGTGGAAAAAGCTCATCTAGGTAAAGAGAATGTTGTTCGCACCATCTTTGTCATTAGGAAGAATGTGAGCCCTTAGAGCACAATTGACAATCAATCAGAGCCTGTGCCTGGGCCACTGAACAGCGAGGAGAGAAGGGAACCCCAACCATAAGGGGCACATGGTCCTCAGACCCTCAAGGTGCCTGTTCACAGCTACATACCCAGACTGGGGCTGAGCGCCCCCTGCAGGTCCTGAGTGCAGTGTCCATAACGCCCTCTGCTGTCCTCCCTATTGATGGACTTGGGAATGTCCTGAAGCTCAGCCCCTTCATCTTTCTGCAGAGAGGTCTGTGGCTCAAACAGACATGCAGGTCAGGTAGAGGGCACATGTCCAGTATTTCTCTCACACATATTCATTCACATGCTCAGTGTCTCTAATTCTCCATAAATTGTCTTTTAAAATAGCATTAAAGGAAACACAGTTGTTCCAATCTCCAGAATGAGTGGTTTGTGTTCACTCCTGAGCAGAGAGGGGAAACACCTGGCATCCAGGGACTGGATTGCAATTCACCAGGAGAGGGGGTGCTATTGGCATGTTATCCTACTATCTAGGGAGGTCTGGGTTGGACACTGACATAAAGGATGTTGTTGCAGAGTGTGGTGTGTCCAAGGACACTCATGGCTAATGGGCATTAGCCCTTGTGCCTCAGTCTGTGCTCCTTTCAATTTGACCCATTTGCTTCTCTGAATCATCTCCTGACCAGTGGGCATTCCCAGTGGGGGCTCAGTACTGCAGGCAGGATAAGATCTTGTAATAACCCAGCATGAAAATCAATGTAATAGAAAAGTAGGAGAAAGGGTATATATTTAAACATGCTACCTTGGAAGTTTACCTGTATTAACATAGTGAGGAGATCAACCGTCACAACCGGAGGGAGATTAAAGTGTGAGGGTGTCATATTCAAGAAACAGAAGTCCCACCTGATGCCTTAATTCCCCATAAAAAGATCACAAGATGAACTAAGAACAGAGCTTGAACCTAGAGGCAGTGGACAAAGTGTTGGGGGAGAGTGGAACCTCTGTGTGGATCATTGGGAAACAGAAGCATGAACCATACTGAGAAACAGTAAAGCCAGTTCAACACATTGGGGATAAAGATGAGATTCAAACAAACTAAGATTTTTTTATGACTATGTGGATAACATGTGGGAATAAGTAAGTTTAGCTTATGAAAATCTTATTATTGTAAACCTGACATGTGCATGTGACCCTTGGGACCACTGTCACTATGTCCCCACACGATGGGGGTGGGTCAATTGGATGTTGCCCTGACTCAGTGCCACATAGTGGGGGAAGCTCAGTGAGAACATGATGGGGGATTAACCAAACCTGAGGACTCACACATCCAGGGTTCTTGTTTCATTACACTGTCACCTCCTCGTTGGTAAGCCCATTTAAGTTTTCTTTCCTCACTTTCCTCTGAAACAGCCCACATATTCCCTAGAGCCATGAAGACAGTTTGTTGACAGTGTGCAGGGGCACAAGCCATTTGTGTGTTGATTTTGTACCTTACATCTTTCCTGAGTTACCTTCCTAGTTCTATCAATTTTCTTGTGAAGTCTTCAGAGTTTTCTATATCAAAGATCTTGTCATATCCATAGAGATAATAAGATGATTTATTAATTCCTTTCTGATTTATAGATTTTAAAATATTTTTCTTGTCACATTACTCTAATAAAGATTTCCAGTTTGTTAAAAGAAGTAGTCACTGTGATGCCTTGATCTTGATCTTCATGGGAGAAGAATTATGTTGCATTTTTTTCTATGTAGCATAATGTTACCAGTTTTCTATTGAAAAGCAGCATGTGTTATGTTGATGTACATCATTTCTATAACAAATATATTGAGAATTTTTATCATAAAAGTGTTTTAACATTTTCTTTTTAAAATTTCTTTATTGATTAAGGTATCACATATTTATCCTCAACCCTCCATTCCAATTTTACAGTCTCACCCCCACTCACGCCCCCACCCACTATTGTCCATCACCACTGGTTAGGCTCATATGGGTGCACAGAAGTCCTTTGGTTGATCTCTCCCTTTTATCCCCACCCTCCCGTTGTGGTCCAACATTCTGACCCATGGCTCCTTATCTCTGGGTCTTTTCTTGTTCATCAGTCTATGTTGTTCACCATTTCCACTAGAAGAATGAGATCATGTCTTATTTTAACATTTTCAATGGCATTTTTATATCTTTTTATATGACAATATAGTTTTCTCCTTGCTTCTGTGGATGGGTGTATCCAGTTTAATGATTTTTAAAGGTTGAACCATCCTTGAATTCTAGGACAATAGCCCACTTGATGATGGTAAATGATGCTTTCATGATGTTGTTAGGTTTTCTGTTATGCAGAGACACAGTGCATGACATTCCTGCATTATTGGTACAGGGGCTTGCTCAGCCCGGCCTGCACCATCATGCTGTCTGAAACCTCGTGGGGAATGTTCAACTACCAGCTTAGGCCTGCCACCAGCTTAGGCTTCAACCACTGCCCCTGTGCTCACCAGCCATGAGCCTGGCCTCTGGCTGAATAGAGCTCCCCCAGTGTGAGTGCACTGACTATTAAGGGGCAGCCCCTACATTGAGCTTCTGACCTGGTCAGTGCGTGTCTTAGGGATTACTCTTTTCACCTTTTGGACAATGTTTTTTATATATTAGAGTTTTATTATATAGGATTGTTGATGTTAGCATTTATGATCAAAAGGGATATGATCTGTCATCTTTGTTTGTGCCTTATTTTGCTTTGGTATGAAGGGAGTGGTCACCACAATAAATGAGTTTGGAGATTTACCCTCTTTTGCAATTCTTGGACGTGTTTGAGAAGAAGTGATTGAGAAAATACTGTTTTTCTTTGAAATTTGGATAGAATTCACCCTTGAATCCATTCGTCATGGACTTTCCTTTGCTTAGAGGCTTTGGTTATTCCTTCAATTATTCTTAAAAATTTATACTTATAGCAAAATGAGGGAGAAATTTCTATTTGAAGCAGCAAATAAGTGGACTGCTAAATACAACAGTTGAACTTCACAGGGAGTAGGCAGAAATTGCACATATGTAGAGGTGAGCAATGACAGCATCATAGGAATCCTTATTCTGCATCCTAGAGGTAGATCTGAGCAACATGAACTGACAGGGAAGCACCTCAAAGTCCCCACAGAGGGAAATAACTGCCTCTATAAACTGCAGTTCTGGGCTGCTCTCTGCTGGCTCTGTGAAGGGCAGAACCAGCTCCTACCTGAGAATCTGCAGTCAAACACATGTCTGCTTTCAACTTTGAAGAATGAAGGCCTTTTTTGGGGGGAAAAAAGTCATACCATGTTATTCCACTATTTCTGTGCATGGAGAGGAACTAATGGAAAAAGTCTTCTCACCCCATTTAAAAATTCATCCAGGGAGAGGCTACACGCAACCAGCAGGACACCCCACAGAACTAAGGGTAGTGCATCTGGGTCAGCGTGGAAATTACAGTTGTTTGCAGACCACATATTTATTTCATGTGTCATCCAAGAGAATAAAATAAAACCATGGTATCTTGTGTGGAATTGATAAAGTGTGTTATCCTGAAAATGCACCCTCCTTCCCTACAACACCAGGAGCACAAGGAACAGGTCCCAGCCACTGTTCCCTGAAATCCACCATGAATTTGGCTGAAGACACAGCTGTGAATGACTCCCAGACGTCAGATTAGCTCAGCGGTGACACTAAAGCAGGGCCATTGCTGGGAAACTAGGGCGTCACAGAAAGGAAAGCTCTGGTGGAAGACATCTCCCACAGACTTGCTGGGCTTTCCTAGAATGCAGGGAGGCTCACACAATTTCCACATTTCATAAACAGAGTTTGATGTGTACTGATGGGTTTTCCAGGATCACCAATCCCTGTGCATTTATATTCCTCCAAATGAAAAATGCCATCTGTGGTGCATGTGAGCAAGTCCCTAATAATTTATTAAAACTTTTATAATACAAAGCCGTCAGTGGTAGTCACAGGACCATAGGTCTAGGGAGAATCTTGGAGAAAGAGTTATATGGAGAGGAAGCCCATCATCTTCAGGGAAACAGCCATAAACACGACTTGCAACTGCTGCTGAGACTGCAACACAGAATCTATGGGTCCTGGTGTCCTGAGTGTTCCTTCCAGCCTAGATTTCCTGTCTCCTCAGGGAGGTTTCTGTCAGGGCTCACAATGACTTCCCCTCACTGTGTCTTGTACAATAATACAGGGCTGTGTCCTCAGATGTCAGCTTGGTCATTTTAAGAGAGACTGTGTTGGTAGGGTTGTCCCTGGAGATTGTGAATCTTCCTTGAACTGCTGGAGCATACCACTGCTTATCTCCAGTTGGTTTACTCACTGTTGCCACCCACTGCAGCCCCTTCCCTGGAGCCTGGCGGATCCAGTACATGTTGTAGTCAGTGAAGGTGAATCCAGAGGCTTTGCAGGAGAGGCTTAGAGACCCCCAGGAGGCACCACACGTCCCCCAGACTCCACCAGCTGAACTTGGCACAGGCCATCTGCAAACAGAGACATAGACTGAGAACTGCCCAGTGCCACCCAGTCCCCATGACCCTGATGCACAGGGACTCACCTTTTACAATGAAGAGAAGTGCAGCCCAGATGAGCGCAGACCCCATGGTGTGGACACTGAGGAGGGGATCAGACAGGAAGGCCCCTCCTCTGGGTCTGCAGGGATCCAGGATGGCAGGTTTTCATGAGCAAGGGAGGTGCCACATTTGCATGTTTTCCCTGAGGATTTGTCTGAGCTGCTTGGGGGTTCCTCCCTCCCTGAGGTCACATGGGGAGGGCAGGTGGATCATGGTTCCTGGGCAAGCAGTCAGGGACACACAACTGGTCTGAACATTCTAGAAGCTTGTCTGTGAATAGAGAGAGACTTACTCTGTCAGGATGAAAGTTGTACTTTTATGGATCTCCTGTGCAGTTTTCACAAAAAATCTACCAGGAGACATCATGGGACATGATTGTTGAGATGACAGTGCCCCCTAGTGATCATTCTGAGCCTTAAAGTCTGAATACAGGTGTGTTAACCAGCTTCCTGAGACAAGGCAGGCATGTCTGCCATGGTGGAAGCCTTCCCTGGCATTTCTGAAAGAGTGGAAGCCCCAGTCTTGCTATTTGTATGCAGCTGGTTCTCTGCAAGCACTCCTTGGGCCTCACGCTGCCGCCTCAGGTTAGAACTGGAGGATCATAACCATCCACAGCCCAGTCTTCTAGTTCCAGGCCCTCAGCTAGCTTGTGGGAGGTTCTGTGACCTGGCCTGGTGTGCACTCAGCATCCTGGAGTGTCCACCTTGTGACATAGCAGTGCCTGTTTATCTCAGGAACATGTTTTCTGATATTTATGGGGGACCCTTGTGACTCTTGCCAGTGGAGCTGGAGGGAGTGGTGAGTAAAGGGCACAGACTCTCCATGACAGAGGGCAGTTCCCCACCCAGAAACTGGGACCCTTTAATATAGCCCTTGGACCACATGCCTGTGAATTCTAAGATTGTGCTTGAGATCATATGAGTAAGTCCCATTAGGCAGGACAGTACAGCCAACCTGCTTACTCTTGGGGCAGTAGTGGGAGGGGGTGACTCTCATCCATTGCTTTTCGTGTCTAAAAGGCCATTTTCTTAATTTTTCATGAACAAAGCTTTGAATGCAAAATATTGCCTCCTGTGTGGTCAATAATCTTGTTGGATGAATAAGTCATACATTCTAACCTCTTGATGCAGATCCTGGAAGAGCTCCCAAGAACAGCTTAAGAAGAACATCCTGGCCCTTTGATGAGAACCTGGACATGGGAGCTGACCTGTCCAAGGGCCGTGGAGTGGAGAGCACCTGGCATTCTGAGCAGTTGAGGCCGTTCTCATCAGGGTTCCAGGTCCCTTGGTGTTTACAAATCTGCCCGGGTCCAACTTGGCCAGAGAGGATAGATGTGCCTGGATGGAGACTGGCACACACTGTTGATCACAAAGAAGAACACATATTAGGTGTGTCTATGCATATGTCGGTTTGCATGGGTTACTTCAGTTGTATTAATTTCCAGGAAGGGAGGAGTGTGGAGAGATGCTAATCACATTGTACTGATAGTGGTAGACCCTGTGGGAAACATCAGATGTGGTCACATAAGAAATTATAGATCAGCCTTTTTGCTGTGATTGGCTGAAACCCCGCCCCCTTGGCAGAGCTTGTGTTTTGATATCTGGCCTCTTTCCCTGGGATCCAGTCTGTGAACTGAGAGGGATAAATGTGAGTGGTCACCTCTTCGGAACCATGGCATCCCTGGCACCTGTCACCATCTTCCAGGCTGGTGCTGATGAAGAGAGAGTAGAGACAGCTAGTCTGTCTTCCTTTATTAGTTGATCACCATTGTACACTTGGTAAAGAGCACCTTGGGACCCAAAGGCATGGGCACAATTCCTGGAAGCAATGAACAGGATGCTTCTCTTATTGTGACCAATGATGGTGCTGGTAATCCAGCAGCTACAATGTTAGTTGATATCTCAAGGCTTCCGGATGTGAAGTTGGTGATGGCACTACTTATGTTCTCCTTTTAGCAGCAGAATTGCTAAGGGAAGCAGAATTTTTAATTTGACAAAAAGTTTTATCCTCAGACCATCATTTTGGGTTGGAGAGAAGCCACAAAGGCAACAAGATAGGCTATGTTGAATGCTGCACTTGATCATGGCACTGATGGAGATACATTCTACCCATATTTGGTGAACATTGCAGGAACAACATTATCCTCAAGACATTGAACTCATCACAAAGATCACTTTACAAAGTTATCTGTAGAATCTGTTCTCTGATTGAAAAGCTCCAGTAATCTGGAGGCAATTCATGTCATCAAGAAGCTAGGAGGAAATAAGGTGGATTCCTTTTTAGATGAAAGCTTTCTGTTGCATAAAAAAAGGAGATGAAAGTGGATTGAAAGTTTTTACTGCAAATACTGGTATGGATATAGACAAAATAAAGATATTTGGTTCCCATGTAAGAGTTGATTCTATTGCAAAGGTTACTAAAGTTGAACAAGCATCAAAGGAACAAGTGAAGGAGAAAGTTGAACATATTCTAAAGCATGGAATAAATTGCTTTATTAACAGGCATTTAATTTATAATTGCTGATCAGCTTTTGGGGGTTGCTGGGGTTATGGCTATTGAACATGTAGAACAGCTGGCTCTTGTCACAGGTGGTGAAATTACATCTACCTTTGACCTTCCAAAAGTAGTGAAGCTTGAAAGTTGCAAGCTCATTTAGGAAGTCATGATTGGAGAAGATATACTCATTCACTTTTCTTGGGAAGCCCTTGGTTTGTACTATTGTTATTCATGGTGCCACTGGACACATTACATGAAGCAGAAAGGTCTTTGCATGATGCTCTTTATGTTGTTGCACACACTGTGAAGGCTTCTAAAAACAGTTTCTGGAGGAGCCTGTTATGAGCTGCTGATGGTCCATGCTGTGTCACAGCTACCAATAAACACCAGTTAAAGAAGCTGTTGAAATGTGGATTCTTAGGCTCAAGCACTTAAGAGGTTGCTTGCTGTTACACCCGAGGATGGAGGTTGCAACAGTGCATATCTGGTGGCATAGCTCTGAGCTGCTCAATGTGAAGGCAATATACCTGCTGGACTGGATATGAAGGATGATGCTAATGGAGACATTGCAAGTCTGGGCATCACTGACAGTGTCCAAGTGAAGTGGCAAGTTCATCTGCGTTCAGGTGAAGCAGCAGAGGTGATTCTGTATGTGGATGACATCATCAAAGCAGCACCAAGGAAAGGTCTGGCTCACCCCTCTTGTTAGGCATTGCTGCATGCTATTATGCTCTGGATTAGTTTATAGCAACATTGTTTGAAGAAATTCAACTTCCTAGAGAAAACTGTGGCATCAAAGATTATATGTGGTTCTTATATATTTAAGTGTAGACATTTAGCTGAGCTTTTACTTTAACATGGTTCTAATTTATTTCCTGTTCATTCTCCATAAAATTCAGGGGTTTTAAAATCCATTTTTTATAGGTTGCATCAAAATTAAAATTTGAATGCTTTAAAAAAAGAAATCAAAATATAAATGCCTTTGAAACACATCAACAATGAACACACCAAAGTGAACTAACCCTCATAACCAGAAAAGCAAATAAATGTGCTGGAGGCTCATGTTCAGGAGACTTGAAGTTCCATCTGACACTATTTACCCTACAAAGTGATCTGAGGATAAACTAAGACCAGAGTGTAAATCTGGAGCCAGTGGACAAAGGGTTAGGGGAGAGAGGCAAATCTGTGTGGGTCCCTTGGAAACGTAAGCATGAACTATAGAGACACTGACAGAGTTCCCAGGTCCTGTTCCTTCCAGGGAGTTTAGTGCTGGACATGTAGCAGCTGCACTGTCTTTTTTGTGGTGTTCATTCTCTAGACTGTGTTGTAGATCCAGTTTCATATATTGGGATATAGAAGAATCTGCATCATGATCTGGTGTGTTAAGGGAATGATGTGGGTAATGACTTGGGAATAACCATATTTGGATCAGGAAAATCTTGTTATTGGAAAACTCAATGTCACCATGTCCTGGCTCAGCTTCAGGTCTCCTGTCTTTGATCTGTCCTGGGTTGAGCACAGGTGGACAAACTTGTGAGGCAAGTGCTGGTGGATGAAGGGGGCAGGTAGGTTTTTATGGGTTCTGCTCAATACTTGACCCTGTGTGAGGAGCTGAGGGGAGTCAGCAGGGCTCGGGCCATGTAGATCAAGGTCTGGGGCAGATTTAGGGAGGATGTAGACAGTGGAAGTCAGAGAGTGATCCTGAGTCAGTTGTCTGGGGACACTTTTGTAACATCTGGTCAGATGTGTGGACCAGCACTCTGACCAGCTGGCTCTCATGATCCATGTAGATTCCCCATGTGGAAGCTGAGACTCATGTCAGAGCTCTCAGGGACCAGCTAAGAAGGCTACCCGGTAGGTGGGGGAGGGTTTTTTTCTCTGAGCTCCTTTCCCTCTCTGCCTCACATGGAATTCGGAGAGCTGAGTCAGGTCTTCTGTTTGGTTGGTTCTGGTCCAGGGGGCTGAGGGGTGGAGAGAGTGAGGGGCAAGTTCTGGCCATCATCCTCATCCTGAGTGCCTGCCCAGCCAGAGGGTGCACTGCCCCAGGGAGATGATACTGCCTGGTCAGCTGTCAGGAAAACTCCTGGGGCAGATCTGTGCCTGCCTGAGGGAGGGGGCTCTGGGACAATGTGTGCCTGCCTGAGGGAGGGCTGTCCTGGGTAGATCTGTGCCTGTGTCAGGGAGGGGGCCCAGTGGTAGATGAGAGCTTATCTAGAGTAGACAGAATTAACTCAGACACAGGGTGTGACTTCAATGAATTTTTTCTTTGTGGAAACTGGGTCTCTTTCCCAGAGATGGAGAGGTGCCCAGGGTGCTCCTTGTGTCAGAGAGAAGGGCACCTACTGACAAAATGATCCCTTAGACTGGAAAAAGCTCATCCAGGAAAAAAGAATATTGTTCGCACCATCTTTGTCCTCATGGAACATGTGAGCCATTAGAGCATAGATGACAAGGGGAGTGTGTCCCTGGGCCACTGGACAAGGAGGAGAGAAGATTAAACCCAATAACAAGGGGCAGATGGTCCTCCGCCCCTCAAGGTGTCTGTTCACAGCTACATGCCCTGACTGGGGCTAAGCACCCCCTGCAGATCCTGAGCTCTCTGTGGTGTCCATCTCCCTGGTGTCTGCCCCTCTTGATGGACCTGTGCATCTCCTGCAATTTAGCTCCTCCCTCTTCCTGAAGGACGGGTCTGTGGCTCAAGCAGACATGTGGGTCAGGCAGAGGGCACATATCTAGTGTTTCTCTGACACATATTCATTCACATGCTCAGTGTCTCTCATTCTCCATAAATTGCCTTTTAAAATAGCAGTAAAGAAAATACAGCTGTTCCAATTCCCAGGATGTGTGGTCGTTGTTCACTCCTGAACAGAAAGGGGGAACACCTGGGATCCCTGGGTCTGGATTGTAATTCAAGAGGAGAGGGGGGCCATTGGCATGTTGTCCTACTATATAGTGAGGTCTGGGTTGGACACTGATTTAAAGGATCTTGTTGCAGAGTGTGGTGTGTCCAAGGGAAGTCATTGCTGATGAGCATTAGCCCTGGAGCCTGGGTCTCTGGTCCTCCCAATTGGACCCAACTGCTTCCCTGAATCATCTCCTAAACTCTGGGCATTCCTGGTGAGGGTTCAGTCCTGGGGGCTGGATAAGATTGTGTAATAATCCAACATCAAAATCAATGTAATAGAAAAATAGGAGAAAAGGTAGAGATTTATTTTTTTCTTTTTTTTAAGATATTTTATGAGTACATATCTTACCATTTTCACTCCCAAATTCCGTTACATGTCCTCCCTCCCCAGAGCTTTGCATCCATTAGTTATGCTTATATGCATGCATAAAAATTCTTCAGTTGATATCTTATCTTTCCCATATCTCCCTATCTTCCCACTGTATTTTGACAGTCTGTTTGTTGCTTTACTGTCTCTGTATCTATCTTTTTGTTCATCAGTTTATAATGTCCTTTATTAACCATAAATGAGTGAGATCATGTGGTGTTTTTCTTTCATTGACTGGCTTATTTCACTGAGCATAATATTCTCCAATTCCATCCAGGTTGCTGCAAATGATAAGAATTCCTTCTTTATTATGGCAGCATAGTATTCCATTGTTTTAGGGGTGTCGAACTCAATCAGAGAAGGGGCCAAAATCTAAAATCCAGCCTAACTCGCGGGCCGAATGGTTTACTGAACAGTCATAAACTGACAATTTCATAAACTGACAGCGGAGTGCAGTGATGACAGCGCGGTGCGGGCCACATTGCAAGGCCTGGCGGGCTGGATTTGGCCCACGGGCCTTGTGTTTGACACATGTGGTTTAGATGTACCATTTTTTAAATTAAATATGTTAATGATTTTTTTATAGAGAGGAAGGGAGGTGGATGGAGAGTTAGAAACATCGATGAGGGAGAATCATTGATCAGTTGCCTCCTGCATATCCCCCCCCCCCCACTGGGGATGTTCCCACAACCAAGGCACATGCCCTTGTCTGGAATCAAACCTGGGACCCCTCAGTCCATAGGCCAACACTCTATCCACTGAGAAAACCAGTTTCGGCTGTATCATAGTTTTTTTTGATCCAATCATCTGCTGACCGGCACCTACGCTGTTGCTGTTTCCAAATCCTAGCTATTATAAATAGTGCTGCTATGAACATAGGGATGCATATATCCTTTTGGATTGGTGTTTCTAGTTTCTTGGGATATATTCCAAGGAGTGGGATTACTGGGTCAAATGGGAGTTCCATTTCCATTTTCAGGTTTGTTTGTGTGTTTTTTTTGAAACTCCATACTGTTCTCCAAAGTGGTTGCACCAGTCTGCATTCCCACCAGCAGTACAGGAGAGTTCTTTTTTCTCCACATCCTCGCGAACACTTGTCATTTTTTGATTTGTTGATGTTGGCCATTTGACATATGTGAGATGGTACTGCATTGTCGTTTTGATTTGCATCTCTTGGAAAATTAGTGACTTTGAGCATGTTTTCATGAGCCTCTTGGCCTTCTTTCTGTCTTCTTTTGAAAAGATTCTATTGAGGTCCACTGCCCATTTTTTATTGGATCATTTATCTTCCTTTTATTAAGTTGTATAAACTGTCTGTAGTTGTTGGATTAAACCTTTATCAGAGATAACATTTGTGAATATGTTCTCCCATAGAGTGGGCTTTCTTGTTTTGTTGATGCTTTGTTTTGCTGTAAAAAAAGCTTTTTATTTTGATGTAGTTCCATTTGTTTATTTTCTCTTTAGCTCCCATTGCACCCAATACAGGTTCTTTCAGCATATGTCTTAGATTTTGCTGCCTCTGGATGCCTCTGGTATTTTTATGGTTTCCTAGCTTATGTTTAAGTCCTGTATCCATTTTGAGTTTATTTTTGTGTATGGTGTAAATTGGTGTTCTACAATAGTTTCATTCTTTTGCATGTATCTGTCCAATTTTCCCAACACCATTTATTGAAGAGACTGTCTTGACTCCATTGTATGTTCGTGCCTCCTTTGGCAAATATTAATTGAGCATAGTGATTTGGGTTAATATCTGGATTCTCTATTCTATTCCACTGATCTATATGTCTTCTTGTGCCAGTACCAGGCTGTTCTGAGAACAGCGGGATTGTAATACACCTTGAAATCTGGTATTGAGATCCCTCCTATTTTGCTTTTCTTTGTAAGGATTGCTGTGGCTATTCGGAGTCTTTTTTTTTGTGCCAGTTAAAATTTTGGAGAGTTCTTTCTAGGTCAGGGAAACATGCTGTTTGAATTTTATTGATAATGGGGAGTGCATTGAACCTAAAAATTGCTTTGGGAAGTATGGAAATTTTGATGATGTTGATTCTACCAATCCATGAAAATGGTATGTTCTTCCATCTGTATACATCTTCCTCTAACTCTTTTGTCAGTATCCTGTAGTTTTCCACATATAGGTCTTTTACCTCCTTAGTTAAGTTTATTCCTAGGTATCTTAATTTTTTTGGCGTGATGGTAAATGGGATTTATTTTTTAGTCTCTGTTTCTGTACATTCACTATTGGTGTATAGAAAGGCCATAGATTTCTTGGCATTAATTTTGTATTCTGCTACATTGCCAAATTCATTTATTAAGTCTGTAAGTTTTTTAATGGAGTCTTTTGGGTTTTTTATGTACAATATCATGTCATCTGCAAATAAGGACAACTTTACTTCTTTTCCAATTTGGATGCCTTTTATTTCTCCTTCTTGTCAAATTGCAATGGCTAGTTCTTCTAGTACAATGTCAAATAAGAGTGGTGAGAGTGGGCATCCCTGTCTTGTTCCTATTCTTAGATGGAATGGTTTTAGTTTGTTCCCATTGAGAATGATGTTTGCTCTGGGTTTATCTTATATAACTTTTATTATTTTGATGCAGGAGCCTTCTATTCCCATCTTATTGAGAGTTTTTATCAGAAAAGGGTGATGGATTTTATCAAATGCTTTTTTTTTTTTCTGCATCAAGTGATATGACTATATGATTTTTATCTCTCAATTTGTTTATGTGATGTATCATGTTTATTGATTTGTGGATATTGTACCATCCTTGCATTCCTGGCTTAAATCCTACTTGGTCATGGTGTATGATCTTTCTGATGTACTACTAGAATTTTGTTGAGGATTTTGGCATCTATGTTCATGAGGGATATTGCCCTGTAATTCTCTGTCATTGTGTTGTCTTTATCTGGTTTTGGTATTAGGGTGATGCTGGCTTCATAGAAAGAGTTTGGAAGTATTCCTTCCTCTTGAATATTTTGGAATAGTCTGAGGATGATAGGTTTTAGTTCTTTAAATGTTTGGTAAAACTCTCCTATGAAGCCATATGGCCCTGGGCTTTTGTTTGCTGGAAGCTTTTTGATGACTGCTTCAATTTCTTCTATAGTTACTGGCCTATTGAGATTTTTAGATTCTTCCTGATTGAGTTTTGGAAGTTTGTTTTTTTCTAGGAATATGTCCATTTCCTCCAGGTTGTCCAATTTGTTGGAATAGAGTTGTTCGTAGTATTTTGTAACTACCCTTTGTATTTTGATAGGGTCTGTTGTTATTTTACCTCTTCCATTTTGATTTTGTTTATTTGTGTCCTCTCTCTTTGTTTCATGGTGAGCCTGGCTAGAGATTCATCAATCTTGTTTATCCTTTCAAAGAACCAGCTCTTGGTTTTGTTGATCTTTTGTATTGTTTCTTTGGTTTCTATGTCATTTATCTCTGCTCTTGTATTCATTATTTCCTTCCTTCTGCTTACACTAGGCTTTTATTGATGCTCTTTGAGTTATAGGGGTAAGGAATTTATTACCATGTTTTCTGTTTGTTTGTTTGTTTTGTTTTGTTTGTTTTTTGCAGTAGGCTTGTAGAGTTATGAACTTCCTTCTCAAAACTGCTTTTGCTGTGTCCCATAGATTTATGATTGTTGTGTTTTCATTGTCATTTGTTGCCAGGATGTTTTTTTTCATTTATTCCTTGATTTCTATGGTAACCCAGTCATTGTTTAATAGCATGCTGTTTAATCTCCATGTGTTTGATTTCTTTGGATTATTTTTATTATAGTTGATTTCCAGTGTTATGCCACTATGATCTGAGAAGATGCTTGATATGGTTTCTATGTTCTTGAATTTGAAGAGACTATGCCTATGTCCCACCATGTGTTCTATCTTTGAAAATTACCCATGTGCACTTGAGAAGAATGTATATTCTGTGGCTTTGGGGTGAAATGTTCTGAAGATGTTAACTAATTCCATCTGGTCTAGTGAGTCATTTAGGATTGATGTTTTTCTGCTGATTTTTTGTTTAGATGATTTGTCGAAAGGTGATAGTGGGGTATTAAAATCTCCTCCTATGATTGTATTGCTATTAATCTCTCCCTTAATGTTCTCCAGCAGAACATTTGGGTGATCCTGTATTGGGTGCATATATGTTTAACAGTTTTATTTCTTCTTTTGGATTGTTCCCTTTAGTATTATGAAGTGGCCTTTCTTATCCCTTGCTTTGTCCTTCATTTTGATATCTAATTTGTCATATATAAGTATTGCTACCCCAGCTTTTTTTTTTCCATCCACCTGGAAAAACTTTTTCCATCCCTTCACCCTCAGTCTTGGTGCGTATTTTTTCTGAAATGGGTTTCTTGTAGACAGTAGATATATGGGTCTTGTTTTCTTATCCAATCCATTACCCTAGGTCCTTTGATTGGGGCATTTAATCCGTTTACATTTAAAGTTATTATCTGTCACCATTTTTATTCTGTACTCCTGTGTTCCTTCTTCGCTTCTTTTTCTTTTTTATTTTTACAGCAGACTCTTTAGCATGTCTTGCATTGCTGTTGTGGTAGAGATAAATTCCCTTAGTGGTGACTTAGTGGTGTTTTTTTTTTTTCTGTGAAGCTCCTGATTTCATCTTCAAATTTGATTGATAGACTTGCTGGGTACAGTATTCTTGGATTCAGACCCTTCCTTTGCATGACTTTGTATATTGCACTCCATTCCATTCTTGTCTGATGAGTTTCTATTGAGAAATCAGTTGCTAGCCTGATGGCAGTTCCTTTATATATAACTTTCTGTCTCTCTCTGGCTGCTTTTAGGATTCTTAAATCTTGTTGGTGTTTGCCAATTTAAATACAATGTGCCTTGGCGTAGATCTTTTGGGATTCATTTTGCTTGGGACTCTGCGAGCTTCTTGGATATGTGTGGCAGTGTTTCTGGATTGACTTCCCTGTCTTTTTGGCTTCTATAGCCTTCTTTCTCAATGGCATCAGTACTGGTTTGTGGAGGTGGGCTGCCTCTGAGCTGGCTCCCAGATGGTCTCTCTCCACTCTGTTCCCCAGTTTCCAGAAAAGCAATTTCCCCCTGCAGTCTCCCAGGCTATTCCAAATTGGTTGGTCTTTTCTTAGTAATCAGAAGCAAAGGGTGCAGGGGAAAAAGCCCAGGTGTGCGAAGGACGGGTCTGTGTGCAAGTTCAAGCAGACTGCACACCTTTCAAATTCTTATGTTTCCCCTCCGTGTCAAATCAGAACTTATTGGTTTTTAGACATCCCTTATTTTAGCAACCTTGAGGACCCCTACCACATTCACGGGTCACATCAGACCCAACTCAGGGGCCTTTTGTGGGCACAGACTTCTCAGGTCCTCAGGGTCTTGCAGTGTAGGCTTTCCTCTGCCACCACTGTCACTGTCACAGGCCCCGCAGCCGCTGCAGCCATAGCCATCACTGCCGGGAACCAGATCCCTAACCTTATCCTCAGTGAAATCTGAACTTTCTGTGGTGGAGTGAAGAGCTCCCTTGAATCTGCGTGTTGGCGCCAATTGGGGCTTCACAGCAGTTCGGTGGTCTCCGCAGTCCTGGTTTTTCAGGCCTCAGATAAGATCCACTTTTCCTTGCAAGATGGAGTAGTTTTCCTTCTGAGCCTGTAGTTCTGGGAGAGGTCCCTGCTGCAGTGCAGGCTGCTTGGTTAGGGAACCCCAACCAGCAGCCACCCCCAGCCTCCCATCTTCTCTTAGAGTTCTGCTATCCCTTACTTGCCAACAAACACTACCCGAGTGACTCTCAGGTGCTCCTTTTATCTGCTCTGGGACTAAACTCAGAACAGGTCTGTCTATTCTACTGCCATTTTATCCCCCCTCAAGGATAGAGATTTAAACATGATACTTTTGAAGTTTAGCTATATTAACATAGTGAGGTGATGAATCGTCACAACCACAGAGAGAGTCAAGTGTGAGAGTGTCATGTTCAGGAAACAGAAGTGCCACCTGATCTCTTATTTCACCATAAAGTGATTCCAGGATGAATTAAGATCTTAAACCTAGAGGCAGCGGACCAAGTGTTGGGAGAGATTGGAGCCTCTGTGTGGATCATTAGGAAACAGAAGCATGAAATATGCAGAGAAACAGTAAAGCCAGTTCCTAACATTGAGGATAGAGATGAGACTCAAACAAAACTAAGATTTTTTTTAATGAATATGTGGATAAAATGTGGGAATAACTAAGTTTAGGGTTTGAAAATCTTATTATTGTAAAACTGACATGTGCATGTGACCCTTGAGACCACTGTACCATGTTTGGGGATGGGTTAATTGGATCCTGCACCTGACTCAGTGCCACATTGGGAGGGAAGCTTCCTGGGAACATGATAGGAGTTTAACCAGGAATCACATGTACAGGGTTCTTATTTCATTACACTGTCACCTCCTTGTTGTTAAGCTCATTCAAGTTTTCTTTCCTCACTTTCCTTGAAACAGTGCGCATAGTTCCTAGAGTCATAAGGACAGTTTGATGAGAATGTGCAGGGGCACAAGCCATTTGTGTGTTGATTTTGTACCTTACATCTTTCGAGAGTTAAGTTCCTAGTTCTATCAATTTTCTTATGAAATCTTCAGGGTTTTATATATCTAAGACCATGTCATATCTGTAGATATAAAGAGAGATTATTTATTAGATCCTTTCTGATTAATAGATTAATTTTTTTCTTGCCACATTAGCCTGATAAAGATTTCCAGTTTTGTTAAATAGAAATAGTCACTGTGATGCCTTGATCTTGATCATGATGTGAGAAGAATTGTGGTGAAATTTTTCTATGTAGCATAATGTTACCAGTTTTCTATTGAAATGCAGAATGTATTATGTTGAAGTACATTATTTCTATACCAAGTATATGGAGAAGTTTTATCATTAAGGTGTTTTAACATAATCAATGGCCTTTTATATCTTCTTACATGACTATAGTTTTCTCCTTTCTTCTGTGGATGGGTGTATACAGTTTACTGATTTGTAAAGGTTGAACCATCCTTATATTCTAGGACAATAGCCCACTTGATGATGGTAAATGATGCTTTTAGGATGTTGTTAGGTTTTATCTTATGCTGAGACCTAGGGTACAACACTACTGCACAATGCTGTACAGTTGGTTCCTCAGCCTGGCCAGCACCCTCTTGCAGTCTGAAACCGTGTGGGGGATGTCCAAATGCCAGCTTAGGCCTGCCACAAGTTTATGCTTCCACTACTGCCACTGGGCTCACTAGCCATGAGCCTGGCTTCTATCTGAATGGAGCTCCCCCAGTGGGAGAGCACAGATTATGAAGGGGCAGCTCATGCATTGAGCTTCTGATATGACTCCTAGTGGTCAGTGCATGTCATAGGGAACAGTCTTTCCACCATTATGTTGAGGACTTTACTATATGAGATTGTGGAGGATTTTAAAATTAATGTTCATCAGGGATATGAGCTGTCATTTTGTTTGTGTACTTATTTTGCTTTGGTATAAAATTAATGGTCTCCTTAATAAATTAGTTTGGTAGTTACCCTCTTTTGCAATTCTTGCAAGTGTTTGAGAAGAATGGTTGAGAAGATACTGTTTTTCTTTGAAATTTGGATAGATTTCACTCTGGAATCCATGTGTCATGGACTTTACTGAGAGGCTTGGTTATTACTTCAACTATTTTTAATAAGTTATACCCATTTGCAAAGTCAGGGGCAGATTTCTAATTGAAGCAACAAACAAGAGGGCTGATAATCAAAACTGTTGAACTCCACAGGGTGTAGGCATCACTTGCACATATGTGGAGCTGAGCAGTGACAGCCTAACTGGCATCCTAATTCTGCATCTTACATGTAGATCTGAGCAACATGAACTGACAGGGAGGCACCTCAAAGTCCCCACACAGGGAAAGAACTGCCTCTATAAACTGAGTGGCCTGCTCTCTGCTGGCTCTGTGGTGAGCAGAGCCAACTCCTACCTGAGAATCAGCAGTCAAACACATTTCTGCTTTCATATTGAAGAAGGAAGGACTTTTTTGAAAAATCATACAAAGTTATTCCACTGAATATTTCTGTGCATGGAGAGGAACCAATGGAAAAAGTCTTCTCACTCCATTTAACAATGCCTCCTGTGAGAGGCTACATTCAACCAGCAGGACACCTCACAGAAATAAGGAAAGTGAATTTGGGTCAGCGTGGACATTACAATTGTTTGCAAACCACATATTTATATCATATGACATCCAAGAGAATGAAATAAAACCATGCTGTCTTGTATAGAATTGATAAAGTGAGTTGTCCTGAGAATTCACTCTCCTCCCCTCCAACACCAGGAACATAAGAATCAGGTCCCAGTCTCTGTTCCCTGAAATCCACCATGGACTTGGCTGAAGACACAGCTGTGAATGACTTCTTTTCTAATTGAAGCTTAGCAGTGACACTGAAGCAGGGCCATTTCTGGGAGACTAAGGCATCACCTAAAGAAAAGCTCTTGTGGAAGACACCTCCTACAGACTTGCTGGGCCTTCCTGGAATGCGGGGAGGCTTACACAGGTTCCCCATTTCATGGACTGAGTTGGATGTGTGCAGACCATTTTCCCAGGGTCACCAATCCCTGTGCATTTATCTTCCTCCAAATGAGAAGATAATGTGAGCAAGTTCTTATAAACTTGTCATAAAGTAAAACTGTCATAATACAAAGCCATCATTGGTAGTCACATGACCATAGGTCTAGGGAGAATCATGGAGAAACAGTTATATGGAGAGGAAGCCCAGTACCCTCAGAGGAAACAGCCAAAAATAACATCTGCAACTGTTCCTGAGGCTGCAACACAAAATCTGTGGGTCCTAAGCGGCCCCTAGTGCCTTTAGCACCACAGCAGCCCAACCCTGCTGTCTCCTTAGGGAGATTGTGTCAGGACTCACACTGAGTTCCCCTCAATGTTTTTCTCTAGCACAGTAATACATGGCTGTGACCTCAGCTCTCATGCTATTCAGTGTTAAGTAAACTTGTCTCTTGGGCTTCTCCCTGGTCATGCTGAGGCGGGATTTCAGTTTGGGGGTATAATTTGTACTACCATCAGTCAACACAGCCTCGACCAACTCTAGTCCCAATCCTGAAGCCTGGCAGGTCCAGTGCACACCATAGTCCAGTACAGAGAATCCAGAGACAGTGCAGGTGAGGGAGAGAGTCTGTGAGGGCTTCATCAGTTCTGGGCCCTACCCTGCAGCTGCACCTAGGACAGGATGCCTTGGGACAAGGAACATCAATCCTGTCAGTCATGTGAAGTCACAGCCATCCCATGAACCCTCTCTGACCCCTGAAACCCTCACATTGGGGGGCTATCTCCAGGCACAGGAGAAGACCATGCCACCCCATCTTCTTCTGGACCACAGCTCTGCCTTCCCAGAGACCTCAGCGCTGAGTGAGGAGAGAGCTGTGAGCTGCACAACCCAGGATAGGATTTACCCTGGAAGAGAAATTTGCATGTGGGGCAGCCCTTTTATGTAAGTAGAGGTAATGTGGTCGGCATTCCCTGGTCATATTGGATTCCCAAGCACAAGAAGACTGGAAACCCTTGATTCTTGATGTTGGAAATTTTTATGTGTTATAACACACTGTGCAAACTCTTCCCTTAAGCAAGTCAATGTGATACTGCAGAGACCCCCAACTAATCACATCTGAAATAGTTGTGTTTTTACCTGGAGAAAAAGTCAGAAATAAAAATAGAGAGAATCTTTCATATCTTAAAATGGCATGACAAAATGTTATTAGTTTTGTGGAGGTTCAGAGTGAGGGGAACTGGAGAATTCCTACCATACATTTTCTCAGAGGAAAGGGAACTTCAACCCTGTAAGGAATCCCTCACTCCCTGCCTCCCTCTGCCCTGTCCTCAAGGATGCTCACTCTGGTCAAAACGTGCTAGGTTCTCCCCTACCGCATACAACAGCTTTAATGTTTTATCATACATTCTCCCATCAGGCACATGATTCAGAAAAATAGTCTCTCGCCAAGCTGGTCATTTAATCTCATTGTTGGGATATTTGGTGGGAAAAATTATTTTTATTTTTATTAAAGTTCAATTTATCAGTATTTTATTTAATGGGTTCTATTTTGGGTAAATTTACAAAGAACTCCCCAGCAAATGCTGAGCCTCTGCTTGAATAATTAGAGTCAGATGTTTTTGAGAAGTAGAAACATTAAAGATTATGTAGGCAGGGATCAAGAGAAATAAGAAATGTGTAACTGCAAATAGGTGGGAAGGGTATCCCTGTTCCCACATGCACATCTCACAGTGTCTCTGTTCTAGAAGGTAACACCTTCCAAGGTCCAGGGGATCTGTACATGGACGGCTTTGGGGTCATTACTGATAATTTTCTGACCATCAGTCATCCAAGCTACATAATTCGTTGAGGTTCCATTTATGAAATTTGTCAACTGTTACCTGGAAGGGTGCACACCCGTCACTGGAGGAACCATGGAGATGGTGTGTCTGTATTAGGAGCCAAAATATCATTAGATGAAATGCTTGTCTCAGTGTGTAGTCATCATCCTTTTTTATGTGTGTGTGATTTAAAAAATAAACACTCACTCAGTATTTGAAGTATTACAAAAATCTCCCCTTCCCCCATTGTGCATTGTCTTATTGTCATCATCATCATCATCATCATCGTCATCGTCATCACCATCATCACTGTTTTTGTACTTATAATCATTCTTCTTATTGCCTATAGACAAGGTGGCTGTCCATATGTAATGACATTTATAGGAAAAGAAAGCAGGTGTCTTCTCTTTAGATGTCATTGATAAAGAAAACCCCAAAGGTCCATCTCTAAGGTGACACAAAGCCTCTATGAACTGGTTACTTTGGATAAAGTATAATCTTCTAAAAAACAATAGACCACAACTTCTGTCCAATTTTACTATCACCATTACCACCTCCATCACCATCACCACCTTCCTCACCAACACCATCATCCTCATTGTCACCATCCTCATCCTCATTCCCATCTTCATTTGCTTACTTATAAATCTTCTTCCCATTATCTGTAGACCTGAAGTTTGAACACACATCATGACACTTTATCTCAATTTTTGCACATTTTCAGTAAAATATGTAGCCATACTCTATCTTACTTGTTTGATTGCTGGCAACTAATGGCTTATTCTTTCTTCTTATCCATCTGCCTAACAGCAGAAATCAGATAAGAAATATGGTTTTGAACTCAGATGTCATTGGGAGATTGAAACCACCCAAGCCCCTGGAAACAGAATTCCTACCCCTCCCCCACTACCCAGACAGCATAAAAGCCCTAAGCCAGTCTCCTTTCCTGTCTCCATGAAATCAAGTCTGACTTTCCTGGCCTCCCTGAGACTTCAACTATGTACTTAGCAAGCATTCCATGTCCCTTGGTGTGTGTGTTTGTCATCATCCTGGACATCTGTACCAAGCTGGTGGGGGTCCTTCTGTCTCTTCCTGATGTCACCTACCTATGAACATGATGACAAGTCAATGACTTTCACCAAGTGCGATCTTTCTTTTCTAAATTTGGGTTCACACTCCTCTGGTGCCCGCTGTCCAACCTGATCCTGTCTGGCTCCTGGCTGATTTGGGACCCTGAGCTGTGTAGAGTTGAGCTGGGCTGTTGAATCACCATGTTCTCTGGTTGTATTTAGGTGACTTGGGTCATGATGTTTGACCATTGACTGGTACTTGGCACAAGAGTGTCTGAAAGAAGCTCTCTGCCTTTTGTCCACATGAGAAAGTTGTCTCTCTTTACAACAGACTTTCTAACTCAGGAATTTCAGAGGTAAGTGCAGAGTCAGGAATCCAGAGAGGTTACCTGAAGAAAACTGTGACATGAAGAGGAAACCACAAAGGAAACCAGCCAAAACCTCCACTGCATCTGCTACTGGCATGGTCACATAATTTTCTGCAGGAAGTTTGTGTCTGGGCTCACACTGACTTCCCCTCACTGTGTCTCTTGCACAGTAATAAATGGCCGTTTTCTGGGTTCTCAGACTGTTCATTTGCAGATAGGCAGTACTTTTGAAATCATCTCTGAAGATGATGAATCTGCCTTTCACAGATGCAGCGTATTCTGTTCCAGGTGTTACCATTGGCTTTGTTTCCTATGAAACCCACCCACTCCAGTCACTTTCCTGGGGTCTGCCAGATCCAGGTTATGTAATGGTCACTGAACGTGAATCCTGAGCTTTTGCAGGAGAGTCTCAGAGACCCCCCAGGCTGCACCAAGCTTCCCACAGACTGCACCAGCTGCACCTCACACTGGACACCTGCAGACAGGAGAGTTGTCATTAGGAGCAGACACATACACGCACACACCCACACACACACACACACACACTCACAAGGCCCAGCTTCTCCATAAAGTTACCATGTAAGAGCATCAAAGCGAGAGCCCAGCTCAGCCCACACATCATGGTGCTTCCTCTGGGTTGAAGCCTGGAACAAATAGAGACTGCAGGTCCTGGGGGCCAGGCTTATTAGCATAAATAACTCCCTATTTGCATGGCTCCTCCTCTTAGGAACAGAGGATTGGAGTCCCTGGGGAACAGGCCCCATTGTCCTCAGAGGGAAAAGCACCTCCTGTGAGCTCTGAGATGTTCATGAGGGGTGGCTAGTCTGTGTGCTGCAGTGTGGCTATTGTTAATACCACCATAATTACATCCCAGATAATTTACAATCATGTCCCACCCACAGGGCCAGGATTTTCTAGCTCAGAGTAAATTCTTCCTGTGTCCTTGTCCCCATTTTGATACCCAGAGAGAGCTTCCTCCCTACCTCCATCTCCCAGGACTGGAGTCCTTCAAGTCTGCTCTTCTGTGTTTTCCAGACATAACCACTGCCCATGTCCTTCTGTGTCTGCAGGTCCATCAAAGGAGAGAGAGAGAGAGAGAGAGAGAGAGAGAGAGAGAGAGAGAGAGAGAGAGAGAGAGAGAGAGAGGAGCATGCACACTTAAAGCATTTTATCTGCCCTAGACACTCTCTGGACTCAGTCTCTTCACACCTCCCCACAATGGCTGACAAATTTATACAGCAAGTGAATCATCTGTGGGCTCACATCACAGGAATCATTCAAGGAACCATCTGTAGGGAGCCACTAGGATTCAAGTACACATTGTCATTATTACAATCTCTGGAAAGTTTGAGAGAATGACATCCTTAAGTTAAAAGATCAAACCTAAGTGCACCCTTAAAGCCCCTTGACCAAAGGACCCACCACATGGCCTTGTTGTCCAGGGTGGCAGGATGATATCAGCCGTCTCCCTGTGACTTGGTGACTGGGAGGACCAGGCATTTACAGATTTAACCACCAGTGACCCTTCTCCTTGCTCTGTGCTGATGTGGGAGGCACTGAAAGGGCTCATGCCTTCCCCCAGTTCTAACGCTGCCTTTCCACCACAGCTGTGTCTGAGCCTTCCTGACCTTCCACCAGGAGACTCTGTTGAAGAAAACATCAAAGAAATGCTCTCCTTGTCCATTATCGGGGAAATGCAGGGTTTGTTTTGAACAACCAATGTGGCAGTAAACTCCAGGGTCCTTCCTTATGGTCATCTGACACTATACTCTTCATAGTTTCTGGGGCTGTGACACAGTCTATAGAATGGGGGGGGGGTACACTGATGAGGAGGCTGGGAAATCCAATACTGGATCCTGGTAGGTTGGGTTTTTAGTGAGGGCCCGCAACCTGGTGGCTGATTTTTCTCTGTAATCTCTGGATGGACCAAGGGAGCTTACCAAGCCCTCTTTTTTAAGGGAACTAGTCTCCCTCATGAGAACTCCACCCTCGAACCCTAAGTAGGTCCTGAGGCCCCACCTCCAAATATCATCTCCAGGGTATTAAGCTTTAATGTGTGAATATTTGAGGAACACATGCATTGTGCCCATTGCAGCAGCTAAAGGATCTATCATGACCCTACACAGTTAGATGGCTGCTCCTGTAGAGCTCCCCCACCGGAGGATCATAGTCATTCTGATGGAGCTCCTGGTCTTTGGAAGCAGAAAGCTAAGCCATGTCCTTCAGAATAAGCTGTTGACCTTGCAGAATTAGGTTCGCCCTTGACCTTGGCCTAAGGCCTCTGGGTAGTACTTTTATTGTTTCTTATCAGTGCGCAAAGGTGCTCATTTTTCTCCTGTTTGAATATCTAGAACTGTTTTCTACCCACAATGGTGGGTAGCTCCTTTGTTCACTCAGATTTATAGGGGTCAGTGGAATAAGCAGTCAAGCTCTATTTTTTGTGTGTTTGATACTGGCATGTTAAGATTCACCCCTCTCTCTTGTCCTGCCCACCTAAAAAACTGAAGAGAGAGGGACATTAAACTCACATGAGCCCCTCCCTCCTGTGAGTGGGATCCTCCCAGGCCTCACCATTGACCCAAAATAAAAACATGAATGAGTCTCCTTACCTGGGGTACCCCATCATGACTTACTTGCTGAAAAGCCTGTCCTGCTCCCAACAGACACCTCCATGAAGTGAGAACATGAAGTGAGGACCTTTTCAAGGTCCCTCTGTGTGAGAACATCATTGGTCTGCACACCCATTGTAAGATACAGTGGGCCCCTCTACTTCCTCATGGTGTCAACCTGGTATTGGTTCTCTGAGAGTGATGACAAGTCAGTGGCCCTCACCATTGGGGTCTTTCTTCTCTAGCTTGGGGACACTCCTCTGGAGAAAGATGTTGAGCACACACATGTCCTCCTGTTAACTGGGACTTGAGCTGTGTGGGGCTGAGCTGCACTGTTGAGTCAGCAGAGCCTCTGGTTAGAATCAGGTGATTGGGGTCAAAGCATGTGATATTTGTTGTTTGGGCACACGAGTATCTGAGGGGCAGGCTCTGTGGTTTGTCCCTGTGAGAAAGTTGCTACTTTTAACAATAAGTTTTTCTAACTCAGAGACTTCAGAGGTAAGTGCAGATCAGGAATCCAGAGAGGTTCCCTGAGGAATCCATGCCTGTGATTATACTTTATTCATAAGTTATCTTGTTAATTAGTTTCTTGTTCATTATTTTGATTATTAGATTCAATAGTTGACAGGTAAGTATTCGTTGCCATCTCATTGCTCATATTTTAATTTCTTCTTCTTCTTCTTCTTCTTCTTCTTCTTCTTCTTCTTCTTCTTCTTCTTCTTCTTCTTCTTCTTCTTCTTCATTTGTTAGAGATGAACTCCATTAGTTTTTTTTTTTTTTTCTTGTTTGGGAAGTTATTTATATGGCTCTCATTTTAAATGAGAGCTTTTTTTGGGTAGAGTAATCTTAGTTGTAGTCCTTTATTAATTACTTTGAATATATTTTGCCACTCACTTCTGGCCTGAAAAGTTTCTGTTGAGAAATCAGCTGACAATTGTATGGGCTCTCCCTTGTAGGTAACTGACTGCTTTTTTCCTTGCTGCTTTTAAGATTCTCTCTTCATTTTTAACCCTTGGAATTTTAATATGATGGTCTTAGTGTGGGCCTCTGAGTTCCTCTGGTTTGGTATTCCCTGTGCGTGTGTACTTGTAAATCTATTTCTATCACTAGATAGGAAATATATTCTGTCATTATTTCTTCAAATAGGTTTTCAATATCTTACTCTCTTACCCTTTTGGTTCACAGATAATGCAAATGTTAGTACCCTTGTAGTTACCCCAGAGGCTCTTTACACCATCTTCATATTTTTGGATTCTTTTTTTTCCCCTCTTCTAATTGTGTGTATTTTGCTTCCTCATATTTAAAGTGGTTGATTTGCTTACTGAAATGTTTTACCATTGAATCTCCATATTTTTTCTTTCAGTTAGTATATCCCTAAATTCTGACTCTTCCTTTTTCATATCTTTGACATCCTCACCAAGATCCTTGAAAATCTGATGAAGATCCTTGACTAACCTTATAAACATGAATGAACTCTGTACCCAGTAGTTTGCTTGCTTCCATGTCTTTCACTTGTGAAATGTTTCCTTATTGCCCTTTTTGGCTATTTCCTTGTTTTTGTTTCTTCTTCTTGTATTAAAATTCCATAGGGTAGAGCTGCTAAGCTCCATGAATAGAGTAGCCTTGTGTAAAACTGTGTTTCCAGAAAATAAGACACCCTCCATAAATAAGACCTACTTACAGGTTTCCTTCTGAGTGAAATATAAGGCATCCCCCTGAAAGAAATGGAGTCACAAGAAATTCACCAGGAAATTCAGGAATTGGATTGTTATGATGATGTTCCAGAAGATGATGACATGATTGTCATTGAATAAATGAGTAAATTCTTGATACTATAGGATTCAGTTTGTCTGGTATGTGTTGACAACTACCGTACTACCATACCGTATACAGGTAATAAATTTCCTTTATTTTCATTTAACAATAAATGTATACCGTATTCTTCTTCATGGAAAAATAAGACATCCCCTGAAAATAAGACCTAGCGCATCTTTGGGGGCAAAAATTAATATAAGACACTGTCTAATTTTGGGGGAAACAAGGTAGGTGTCTTGTAGGTCCCAGAGGCTCAACCTCACCATTCACCTGAGGTAGTGGACCCTTTAGTTGTACCCCATTGTGGACCATGTGCATAGTCTTGTAGCTGAACTTTGATTGTAATTGGTGTCACTTGGAAGGATTGTCCTCTAGGCCAATTGGCTGTGAGGACCAGCTGTGGCCACAGTGGGAAAGCTTCTGTGCAGAAGACACCCATATAGAGCAAGACTTGCTTTAGTGGGGTTTTGGTGCTCAGTGAGTCTGCTTCTTGAGCGTGTCGCTTGTGGATGTGTAGATATAATCCAGTATGGTCTGAAACTTTCCACTGGGTGCACTGACTCTAGGAAGTTCAGCCATGTCATCCACTTCCTGGGGCCACCTGGCAAGAGCTACAAAGGGAATTGCAGAAAGCTGCTATTTGCTATTCGTATTTGGTTTAGAAGTCCCCATGAGAGGCTCTGGTATGAAGAAAGGCAGGCTGGTGCTAGTGTCCTGTCTTGGCCCTTTTATGAATAAGTGTGGGGCATGCTCTCATCAGGTGCAGCTTGTTTGAGAGATTTTAGCAAAGTCTGAAATTTGAGCCAGGACCAGCCATTCATATGGAAAGGATGCTGCAAACATCTTGGTTGGGGTTGCAAATTGGTTCAGGCAGGTCTCAGGGAATCCCAAGGATGGGGTGAACAGTGTGCTCCAGGCCAATGGAGCCACAGATATGACTATAGTCATCCCTGAGAAAGAGGATGTCCCAGCACAGGAACAATAACCCCTGTGAGCACCATAGCCTGTGAGAAAGCCACCCCAAAGTTCCTGCCCCAGTGCCAAAAAATCCAGTTCCTCCTCCTATGAGTCTGGGTCCTTTGGCACTGGAGCTCAGAAAAAGCGGGATCCTGTGAGCTCCTGCCCTGTTTCTGTCATAGGAACACCTGTGATTCTAGCAGCTTCCTTGTCACTCAGCAACACTCCCTACTGGTATTTACAGCTAGAACTTACAGGGACTTCTCTTCCCATTGATCTAACCCTGAACTGGGAGTCTGTTTTGGGGCTGGGACCTGAGCTGTGTGGAACTGAACTATACTGTTGATCATAGGTGGCCTCCAGAGATGATCTCCCTCACAATTAAAATAATAAGTATGGGTAGGTGTCAGATGTGGGGGCCATCTTCATCCTGCACATTTATCCTAAGGAACCTCTATCCCCACCTCATGGTGTCACCTGCTATAGGTGATCTGATTATGATGACAAGTCCATAACTGTCACCACCAAGTCTTTCTTCTCTAGCTTTTGGAACACACTTCTCTGGGACCCATTGTCCAGCACACACAGGTCCTTCTTCTGGCTGGGACCTAAGCTGTGTGGAACTGAACTATACTGCTGAGTCAGAAGACCCTCTGGTTACATTTAGGTGATGTGGGTCATATTTTATGATTAATTGTCTTTGGGGCACAAGAGTGTCTGAAAGAGACTCTCTGTCTTTTGTCCATGTGAGAAAGTTGTCTCTCTTTACATCAGCCTTTTCCAACTCAGGGACTTCACAGATAAGCACAGAATCAGGAATCCAGAGGTTTCCTGAGGGAAAATGTTACATGAACAGGAAACCACATAGGAAACCAGCCCAGACCTCCAACTCCACATGCTGCTGGGATGGTCCTTGTGTTCAGGAACCATGAGCGCCCCCTGGTGGTCACAGCCTCTGCTGCAGGGAGGTTTGTGTTTGGGCTCACACTGACTTCCCTCAATGTGTCTGTTGCTCAGTAATACACAGCCATGTCCTTGGCCCTCAGGCTTGTCATTTGCAGATACTGCATGTTCTTGTCATTGTCTCTGGAGATGTTGAATCAGACTTTCACAGAGGTGCCATAATTGGTGATACTTCCATCTGTTTTAAGTTCACCTAGCCCCTTCCCTGGAGCCTGATGGACCCATTGCATCCAGTAGCTACTGAAGGTGAATCCAGAGGCAGCACAGGAGAGTTTCTGAGATTCTTATAGGATGTACAAAGTCTCCCTAAGACTCCACTAACTGCACCTCACACTGGAAACCTGCAAACAAAAAGACTTCCTGGTCAAAAACTCTCACACGTCAACTCTTTCTCTCACTCATGCCCACCCTCATCCTTAGCGCCTCTTATTCTCCACATATCACCTCTTAATAGAGCCACAAGGAAAACCCAGCTAACCCAAACCCCATGGTGAGTGGTCTGTGTTCAGTCCTGATCAGACATGGGGAACACCTGAGGATCCAGAGGCTGGGCTCCTGTCCCAGAGCTGCAGGGCCTAACCTGTTTTTTATGAGTGGAAGGGGACATATTTGCATGTCCTCCTCCTTTATGGGAAGCTCGGGTTGGATTCTGTCATAAAGGACATAGTCTCAGAGTGAGACTTGTTCAAAGGTGTTATTTGTGAAAAATGACTCCTCACACCTGAGCCTGTGTCCTCCCCACTGGACCCACCTTCTGCAGGAGATCTGTACAAAGACCCAAGAGAGAAAATTGTTGTACATATAGAAAGAGAAGGTTTAAACTGAGAAATGCCTTTGACTTTCACCAGTAATGAAAATCAAGAAAAATCAACCCTCACAACCTGTGAAAGAAGTAATAGTGTAGGAGGTTCATGTCCAGGAGACAGAACATTCCATCTGATACTATTTCTCCAACAAAGTGATGAGAGAATAAACTAAAGCCAGAGTTTGAACATGGAGCCAGTTGAACAAGTGATCATGGACAGTTGAGCTTCTGTGTTGGGTCCCTGGGAACCAGAAGCATGGATTATAAAGGCACAGACAGAGTTTCTGGGACCTATTCCTTCAGAGGAGTTTGGTGTTGGATGTGTATCAACTTAACTGCCCTAATTTTTGTTTCATTTTCTAGAATCACTTGTGTGATCCATTTCTATGATTGGTGATGTAGATGACACTCATTGAGATCTAGAATTTGGCAGGTTAAAGAGTAAGGGTAATTAAGTTCTGTTTATGAAAATTGGAACCTGATGTATGCATGTGACCTTTGGGACCTCTGTTACTGTGTTACCACATGATCGGGGTCAACTGGAACCCACACCTTATTCAGTGCCACATTGGGGGGAGGGGTTAACTGGGTACATGATGAGGGATTAACCAAGACCAAGAAAGCACACGCCCAGGGTTCTTGTTTCATTAGGTTCTCATCGCCTTGTTGTTTAGCCCATTCAAGTTTTCTTCCAGCCCACATACTCCCTAGTGTCATGAAGACATGTTGTTGAGAATGTTCAGGGGCACATGCCATTTTTGTGTAGATTTTATATCTTATATATTACCTGAGTTCACTTTCTAGTTCTATTAGTTTTCTTGTGAAGTCTTCAGTGTCTAAGATCATGTCAGATCCATGCAGTTAAAGGGAGATTTTTTTATGGGCTCCTTTCTGATTTAGAGATGTTTTTATTTTTATTCTTGCCAAATTGTTCTGATAAGGGCTTCCACTTTTGTTCAAAAGAAGTACTCACTGGAGTGTTTTGGTCCTGATGTTAGAAGAATTGCATTGAAAAATTATGTTCTGGTACACCACTTTTATACCAAATTTACTGAGAATTTTTATCATAAAGGTGTTTTAACCTTTTCAATGCCCTTTTATACTTTTTTATATGATAACTCAATGCCTGGTGCATGAAATTTGTGCATGGTGGGGTCCCTAGTCCTGATGGGTGATCAGGGCCATGAAAATCAGGGCCCCAAAGCCCTGGCAGGGTGGGGAGAGAAGGTGATGGTGAATGGTCTGGGTGTGGAATGAACAGATTCCAGACACTGACACCTCCCTCAGCGCCCCAGTGCCCCAAGGTTCCCTGCCTCACTCCTCTCCTTCCCTCCGTGTTGTGTTGCCACTGGGGGGTTGCTGGCCAGGGGAGACTTGGGGGGAAGGACCAGAGGAAGTTTTGATGCTCAGTTTGGGAACTGCAGGAGGCAGCAGATCAGATCACGGATTCTCTATCATCATTGATGTTTCTATCTCTATTTTCCTCTCTAAAACCAATCAAATGTATATTTGAAAAGTGCAAGGTTTTTAGAGGAAGAAAGGAAGGGCAAGGGAGCTATTGACAGGGGGCATTTGGGATCTTGCTCACATTTCAGGTAGGGCAACATAAGGTGGTCATGAGGGGGTGACAGGTGAGGAGTGGCAGTGGTGGAGCAGGACACTGTGGGCTGAGGAACTGGCTGTAATGACTGGAATGTCTGACAGTGACACCATGCGTGTGTTGGGGCCATTGCTGGGATCATTCATCCCCATGAGGTTTGGATTCTGGATGGATGGAAGGAGGAACACCCAGATCAGCAGCCTGTGCTTAGCCTAGAACAGGGGTCCTCAAACTTTTTAAAAGTGGGGGCCAGATCACGGTCCCTCAGAGAGCTGGAGGGCCGGACTATATGAACTACTAATCCGTACTGTAACACCTTGGCTTCGCTCACTGCCCAAAAAACCTGGCGGGCAGGATCAGACTCCCCTGGGGGCTGCATGTGGCCTGCGGGCCGTAGTTTGAAGACCCCTGGCCTAGAAGGTGAGGCCGGATGCAGGAGTGGGTTGCCCTGCTTCTCTACAAATGTAAACAAGCAGTGTAACTGCACCTGGATATCAGTCACTGGGTCAAATCAATGCTCAGCCAGCACAGTGGCTGTGTCCTGCCTCTCTCCTGCTGTGCTGCAGCGCTATTGGCTGGGGTGGCCCAATCCATGTCCCTGACTCACTTAGTATTGGAAGGAGCAGGCAGGAAGCCTGAGCTGAAGAAGTGCAACCCAGGATGGCAGTGTGCACCATGCCCAGCACTGGGAGCAGCTGCAAGGTGATTGTCTGGTTGTGGGGCTGAGCTTCCTGCGTGTCACCTGTGAGTTGCCACCAGCCACGGGACCAAGTGGCAATGGGGTGGGGGGTACTGCCATGATCAGTGGTGGTCCTTCGTGGACCACCCAGGCAGGGTTGGGCCTAGGGAGGCTTCTCCCTTCTGGAGCTGCTCTTCCCAGGGCAGTAGTGTTTGGGTACCCCCCACACACATTTTTATTTTATTTTATTGCTAAGCAAACTTTGGGTTTGTGGTTCCTGGAATCTATGTGCCATAGCATGTACCTCCAGGCCTCGCTGCACCCCACTCCCCCTTTTCCTGCTTTGAATGTCAGCCAGGCCTGTGCCTCTTACAATCCAGGATTCCTCAGGGCACTTAGCAGCACACCAAGCAGCAGTGGGCCAGGGAGGAGCCAGAATAAGTGGCAAGCTCTGCTGGCACTCATCACATCTGCTACACCTGCTGCTGCTGCTTGGTAGAGCTGTGCAGGACTCAGGAGAGGTTCCCAGCCCCACAGCTGCACTCACCAGCCATGAGCCCAGCTTCTGGCTGAGCAGTGCTCCCCTTGTGGTACCTCACTGACCATCAGGGGGACGCTCCTGCATTGAGTGTCTGACCCCTCATGATCAGTGCACATCATAGCATCTGGTTGTTCTGGTCATTTCGCTGTAATGGTCACTTAGACTTTTATATATATACTAGAGGCCTAGTGCACAAAATTCATCACTGGGGCGGGTGCCCCTTAGTCCAGTCTGCAGCCTCTCCAATCCAGGACCCCTCAGGGAATGTCCAACTTCAAGCAGTCGGACATCCCTCTCAAAATCCTGAACTGCAGGCTCCTAATTCATCTGTCTGCCTGTCCAATTGCACCTAGCCCCACTGCCTGCCAGCCTGAAAGCCCCTACCTAACTCCTCTGCCAGCCTGATTACCCCTCTCTTGCTCCCTTGCCGGCCTCATCATCCCTACCTTACTGTCCCCTGCAGGCCTGATCATCTTCATTGCCATTCCCTATAGGTCTGATCACCCCAAATTGCCTGTGCCTTGGCCCCCAGTCTGGCCTTCCTCTGGGGGCACCGCCCCATTATCCCATTGCTGCTGCCACTGCTGGCCTGAGCCTCAGACCTTCAAGGCTGCCCATGGCTGCCTGAGCCTAGGCCCTTGCAGCCACTGCAGCTTTGTCTGTAAAGATGTCTGGAAGACATCTAATTAACATATTACCCTTTTATTAGCATAGATTTGGGAACCATTATAACCATGCAGAACTTAAATAAAACACATGGCTCTAGCCGTTTTGGCTTATTGGAGAGAGCATCGGCTTGTGGACTGAAGGGTCAGGGGCACATGCCTGGGTTGTGGGCTCAATCCCCAGTAGCTGATCAGTGATTCTTATCATTGATGTTTCTATCTCCCTTTCCCTCTCCCTTTCCCCCAGAAATTAAAAAAAATGCTTAAAAACAAACAAACAAACAAAAAAACGTGTTCTTCACTTTGGGCTTTGTCATTTTACAATATCCTTTGTGCAGTATTTTAACTTCCCTCAACTTTCCTTTACCCACCCTCAAAATGCAATCTATTTTGGGAAAGATGATCAGGAAATTGATTCTAGTGGGTAGAAGTGTTTTTTGTTTGTTTGTTTGTTTTTGTTTTGTTTTGAGGGGATGGGGTTGTGAAGATATTTAAAAATTGAGCATGGTAATGGTTGTACCACTCTGAATTTACTTTAAAAAATCAGTTCATTTAAACTTTAGGTGACACATACAGTATATGAATTAGATCTCAACAAAGGTGTTCTTTTATTTCTTTTTAAAGCCCAGTCTTATAATCAATTGCAGATGTTTTCAGAGGCCTCCCAGGATTTGCTTACCGTGTTCCAAATCACCCTGGTGACTCCCAGTTTCCTCCAGTCCTGGTGGATCTGCATGGTGTGGTTTGCAAAGGAGAAGGTGGCAAGAGGCTTATGGAATTTCTGCAAACCCCATTCCCCCGGTCTCCTCATAGGGCACCAGGGACATTTACACTGTGCAGCTCTATGCTTCATTCAATCTGTTGGGCAAAAAGATCCTGCGTGCTCTAGCCAGAAAGTGCATTCTCTCTTAGGAGGCTGAATGCTTTTTTTAAGGTCTTTTATGGATTCAAAAGAACATAGATGTGGAAGACTTATGACAAAATCCTTTTACGTGGTTCTTTCAGTCTCATAGGAAGTGAGATGTGGCTCTGAATTCATCCGAAAGGCAATAGAACCCAGAATAGGACAACTCCTGAAGGATGCTCTACAAACTTCCCTGTCAGGATCCGGGTGGTGGGGGGGCGTGCGGGGATGGCTTGAGGATGAGCTAGGCAGTGGTGCCAGCACAGGACCAGGGAGAAGGTAACACTTTTTATACTACCCAAGCCACATGGACTGCTGCTGTACTTGTCCAGGTGGGCAGGGTGTTTCTGCTGTTTTGTTTTGGTCTGGCCCTGTCAGCCATGTAACTGTGTCTGCACTGAGACTGAACTGTTTGATGGTTCTACATTTTGGTGGACAGTGGATGCACTCCCACCTCCCAGAGACTGGCTGTTAGACTCTGGCAGTTTCTGAATCCCTCATGGGAAGAGCCCGGCCCTAGGTCAAGAACTGACTTGGGCATCCTCGGTCAGGAGGCCTCCTTGTGCTAGGGGGCTGCCACAGTTTGAAGACCGGCTGTGACTCCAATCCTGGCAGGGCTCTACTCTGGGCATTGGGTGGCCTGGGCTAATGGCTTCCAGTGATTTGGAGGCTGGACATGCCCCCTGATCCTCATGGGGGTCTCCTCTGGAGTGCTGGCCAGCCTGGGCTCTGGGCACTGGAAAAGGAGAGGTTCCTGAACTGGCTTCCTGCACACTTAGGTTAGGATACATCTCTTAGGAGGTGGCTCAGTGTCAGGGGATGGTGGCCAGGTCTTCTGGTGTCTTGCCTCCTGGGCTGCAATCCCACATCTCCCAGTGTCTCCACCTCCGACACACCCTGCAGTTGCCTGCACTACCAGTTACCTCAGTGTAGGCCCCTGCAGCAGAAAGAGGCAGAGACACAACACCCCCCACTGCTGGTAGGTCTCCACTGCTTGCTTGCTGTCGAGCCATTTCCAGTGGGGTGAGGGTTTGCTCCAAGCTGCTCCCACTCCTGGCGTATGCCCACTGCCCAGAGGATCTCCTACTCTCTGCAGCCAAGCTTAGGAAGCTGGCCTCATTGCCAGCACCCCCAGCCCTCACCCAAGGCCACTAAGGGCACCACCATCTTTGTAGCAGAGTGATAGTTAATTTGCATATTATCCTTTTGTAAGCTAGGACTAGAGACCTGATGCATGAAATTTATGCACGGGTGTGTCTCTCAGCCCAGCCTGCACCCTCTCCAATCTGGGACCCCTTGAGGGATATCTGACTGCCCTTTTAGGCCTGATACTAGTAGGTTCAACTCCCAGTAAGATCGGGCCTAAAAGAACAGTCAGACATCCCTCTCACAATCCAGGACTTATGGCTCTCAACTGCTCGCCTGCTTGCCTTCCTGATTGCCCCAACCTGTTTCTGCCTGCCAGCCTGACCTCCCCAGTCACTTCCCTGACAGTCTGACTGACGCCTAACTACTCCACTGCCAGCCTGATTGCCCCCAACTGCCCTCCCCCACAGGCCTGTGTCACCTCTAACTGTCCTTCCCTACAGGCTCGATTGCTCCCAACTTTCCTCCTCTGCCAGCCTGGTCACCTCTAACTTTCCTCCCTTACAGGCTTGATCACCCCCAACTGCACTCCTTACAGGCCTGGTTCCTCTCAATGCCCTCCCCTGCTGGCCTGATTGCCCACAACTGACCTCCATTGCAGGCCTGGTCCCTCCCAATAGCCCTCCCATGCTGGCCATCTTGTGGTGGCTATCTTGTGTCCATATGAGGCACCTATATTTGATCATATGGGGCAGCCATCTTGTGTGTTTGGATGATGGTCAATTTCAATATCACTCTTTTATTAGATAGAATAGTAATTTCTTTAATGGGTTTTATTTTTGGTGGTTTCACAAAGAACTTCCTAGAAAATTCTCAGCCTCCACTGTTTATGAAGATTGGCTACAGCAGCCACAGGGACTAGAGCAGGTTCTGGTACTTGTTGGAAATACCCATAGATCTGGACATGACTGGGTATAGTATTCTTGGATTCAGTCCCTTGTTTGCATCACTTTGTATATTTCATTCAATTTCCTTCTGGCCTGATATGTTTTTTTGTTTGTTTGTTTGTTTGTTTTGAGAAATCAGTTGATATTCTAATAGGAAATCCCTTGTAGGTAGCTTTCTGTCTCTCTCTGGCAGCCTTTAAGATTCTCACTTTGTTGTTGCCGTGTTTCCCCGAAAATAAGACATCCTTTGAAAATAAGACCTACTTACAGGTTTCTTTCTGAGTGAAATATAAGGCATCCCCCAGAAAATAACCCCCCAACCCCCAACCCCAGGCTAAACATGAGAGATTTGGTCCACTGATTCTGAAAGAAATGGAGTCACAAGAAATTCACCAGGAAATTCAGGAATTGGATTGTTATGATGATGTTCCAGAAGATGATGACATGATTGTCATTGAATAAATGAGTAAATTCTTGATACTGTAGGATTCAGTTTGTCTGATTTGTGTTGACAACTACCGTACTACCATACCGTATACAGGCAATAAATTTCCTTTATTTTCATTTAACAATAAATGTGTACCATATTCTTCTTCATGGAAAAATAAGACATCCTCTGAAAATAAGACCTAGCACATCTTTGGGAGCAAAAATTAGTATAAGACACTGTCTTATTTTTGGGGAAACAGGGTAGCACTGGCCAATTTAATTGTGATGTGTCTTGGTGTCGGTCTTTTGGGGATCAACTTGTTTGGGACTCTATGTGCTTCTTGGACTTGCATAGTTTTTTTCTTGCCAATATCAGGGAAGTTTTCTGTTCTTATTTCTTCCAAGAGGTTTTCTATTCCTTGCTTTTTTTCTTCTCCTTTTTGTATCCCTATTATTTGAATGTTGTTTCATTCTGTTTTGTCCCAAAGCTCCTTTAGGCTCTCCTCTTGCATTTTAAGTCTTCTTTCCAGTTGCTGCTCTGTTTCTGTGTTTTTTCCTACCTTGTCTTCTAATTTGCTGATGTGGTTCTCAGCCTCAGCTACATTGCCTCCTTTGTGATGCTTATTTATTCTCTAGTCTCTGTTGTAGGTTCTATATTGTTGGGTTTATAAAGTTTACCGTATTATATCCTCTTGTTAGATTGCTCCTTTTATTATTATGTAGTCTCTCTCTCTCTCTCTCTCTCTCTCTCTCTCTCTCTCTCTCTCTCTCTCTCTCTCTCAGTACAATCTTTGTTTCAAAGTCTATTTTGTCAGAAGTAAGTATTGATATCCCAGGTGTTCTTTTTTTTCATATCAATTTGTATGAAATTTTTTTTTTCATCTCTTTATTTTTCTCTGGGTGTATCTTTCATTCTGGAGTATGTCAGTTGTAGACAGCATATATGTGAGTCTTGCTTTCTTATCCAATCAGCTACCCTATGTCTTTTGATGGTAGAATTGATTCCACTTACATTTAAAGTGATGATTGATTGCTACATATTTATTGCCATTTTATGCTTTTACCTCTGTATGTTTCTTCTTTTTCTCTTTCTTCTAGCAGACCTTAACATTTCTTGAAATACTAGTTTGATAGTAACAAACCCATTAAGTTTTTTCTTGTCTGGGAAACACTTTATTTCTTCAATTATAAAAATCTTCTTGGGTAAAGTAGTCTTCCTTGTAGGTTCTTGATTTTCATAGCTTTGATTATTTCTTGAAAATCCCTTATGAAATCAGCTGACATTCTTATGGAAGCTACTATAGTTAATTAACTGCCTTTCTCTTGCTGCTTTTAAGATTCTCTTTTTGTGTTTAATGTTTGTCATTTAAATAATCCTGTGTCTTGTTGTGGACCTCTTTGGGTTCATCTTATTTAGGACTCTGTAATTCCTGTACTTGTGCATCTTTTTCCTTCACTAGTTTAGGGAAAGTTTCAGTTGTCATTTCATCAAATAGGTTCTTGATAACTTGCTCAGTGTCTCATCCTTCTGATACCACTATGATGCAGATGTTGTTTTAGTCCATGTTGTCCCAAGTTTTCCTAAAAGTACCCTCATTCTTTTTTATTATTTTTTTTCCTCTGAATGTCATCCCCCTTACTTTTTCTCCAAAATCACTATTTAGATCCTCTGCTTTATCCAACCCACTTTTAATTAATTCCAGTGTATTAATTTTTTAAAATTTTCATTATTGATGAACATATCACATATTTGTCTTCATCCCCCCATTCCAGTCCCAAACACCTTCCCATGCATGCCCCACTCTCCGGTTGTCCGTGACCACTGGTTAGATTATATGCTTGCATACGAATTCTTTGATTTATCTCTCCCCTTCACCCCCATCCTTCCCTACCTTCCTCTGAGGTTTGACAGTCTGATTGATGCTTCCCTGTCTCTGGGTCTGATTTTGTTCATCAGTTCATGTTGTTCATTATTTCCACTAGCTGAGTGAGATCATGTGATACTAGAAATACAGTTATAAGAACCGAAAATGAGACAAGCAATAATGGTTATGCTGAGAGGCAAATGAGTCAGTCTTTAGTGAGTTTCTTTCAGGGCCAACAATTCTTTTGAGTCCCAATTTCAATTTCAAACAGTTCTTTACATGTACATGTCAGCAATGATATTTCAGTTCTGGATAGTGGACAAATGGTGGTAATGCATGGCTGACCCTCTCTGGTTTGGTCCTGGGCAACCTGCAGTCTAGTGTATTATTGATGGCAGATATGGTATTCTTCACTTCCAACTGGTTCTTATTCAGAGTATCTATGTAATTTTTCATGCCATTGTAGTTCCCACAAAGTTCATCGAGCATCTTTAAAACCATTGCTTAGAACTTTAACATGGATAAATTGCTTGCCTCCATTTGATTGGCTCACTTTCTGGAGTTTCCTCTTGTTTGTTCTGGGGCCTGTTTCTCTGACTCCCCAATATGGGTGTCTCTTTTTGTTTCTTCTTATACATTAGGTAGAACTGCTATGACTCCCAGTCTTTGTGAGGCCTTATGCTGTAGTTGTCCTGTGAGCCCCTTTGGTGCAGTCTCCTTGATGTCTTGAGCTGGAAGCTCTTGAATGTCCCTTGTGCATCTGGGGCCAACACAAACCACCATGATATATGGGCCCTCTTTTTGTAATTGGGCCTTGATTTCTATTGTCCCATTCATGGCTGCTATTGACCTTTAGACCTGTGAGGCTCAAACCAGACCACATCATGGTATTGTTATACAGATGTTGACAACATAATATAATACAATGCAAAAAATAAGAACAAAACATCATCACTACCATAATTAAAAACTAAAAACAAACATAAAACGAAAGAAAAAATAAAAAGAATAAGGAAAGAAGAAAAAGAATAGCAAAAATACATAAAAGGAAAGAAGGAAGAATAAGGAATGCAAAGGGGAAATATAGAGTAAGAAGAGAGAGAAAATAAGAAATATAAAACATGGTAAGAAAAACAGAAAACCAAATATAATGAAAAAATAAAAAGGAAAAATTGTCGTTCATCTCAGCATAGTATGCTGTGTCTGCTGCAGTCTGCATTTGGATATGCTGCGTGTGAAGCTTGTTGGATGCTGCTCCAATGTTTTCTGAAGATGGCCAGTGGGTGTGCTGGTTTAGGGCTTCCTGGGAGGTTCTCTGATGCGGGCTGATCTTAGGTGTTGCCTACGCCTAGCCCTTGGAAACCAATTTGAAGATACAACTAACTGATCCACAGTTATGGTGCCTCTACTGGGCTATGCTATGCCCAGGAAGAACCAGCTGAGCTCTAAGGCTGGTGTTTAACACCACAAGGCTCAGGTGCAGGTCAGCAAATGTCTTAAGGCACCCCTGGATCCTCCTGTTCCTGTTCCACCTGCTTGCTGGCTGTTAACCTTGGTACCTGGAAAGGCTCAGTCTCATAAAGAGCCTCTGGTGGAATCAGGGGGATGGGGCTCTAGGAAGTACTGATCAGACTTCAGGAAAGATTGAGGGTTTGTTCTCCTGCTCCAGAGTCACATGTCTGAGTCTCTCCCTGATGTTTTTCTGAATTTGGTACCTTGCGTCCCTTGATAGTCAGAAATCTGGGGCCTACGCAGACCAGAGGTTGGGTTTTCCAGAGCCCAAAGAGTATTTCTCTCAGATCTCCTGTGAGGAGCATGTGCCAGGTAGGTTAATGGGAAAGTGGATCAATGGTCTCACCAAAGCCAGTCTCTGACATCTCCTGAGATGCCCAGAGCCTATGTCCAGGGCTATGCCCCTGACTCATAAGCAGGGGTTGTGATCCAGGGTTGGGTGATCGGGTTCAAGAGATGGTGGATTGCTTTCCCCAGGCTGACACCATTAGGTGAGGATTGCTTCTCCCAAGAAAGGAATGGAGGAGGGCTCAGTACAGTGTCCTGGAGGCTCTTCCCACATCAGTGCCCAAAGTCACCCATCCTGACTGTCCTCAGGCAGGTGCCTTCTGACCATCCTTCTTCCCACAGACCATAGCAGGAGTGGCTGCTAGCACATTTTTTTGTGCTAATTATCCTTTAAATTGGTGGCATTGTCTCAGCAGGCTCTGGTTCTCCTGGGCAGACAGAATCCCCCTGGCGTTTCATAGCTAGGTGCTGTGTGGGTGCCTATTTATATCTCTTGCACTCTCAGTAGGGGCCTGTTCTTGGTTTTGGGTTCACATCTCTCAGGAAAACCACTGCAGCTGGGCTATCCCTCCATCACGAGGCCTGCAGACCAGAGAAAAGCCAACCCTTTTCCAATGCCCCCCTTCCTTCCAGTATTCAGGTGGCTTCTCATGGCTCCTTGGTTAAATGTTTCCTCATCAAATAGTCTTTAGTTGGTAATTCAGGGTGATTGAGCTCAAATTTAGTTGTAATTTCCAATTTATTCTGGGAGGAGGTCAGAGTAAGATCATCCTGTATCCAAGTCATCTTGGACCTTCACCTTCTGCATTTCTCTTCTTACAGACATGAAACTTTGCCTGTGCTGCAAGTGAGACTGATACTACTAATAAAATAAAACTGCTAAGACACAGAGCCATCGATTGTAGTCACAGAGGAATAAATATAGAGAGACTCCTGGATAAAGTGCTATGTGGAGAAGAAACCCAGAACTCTCAGAGGAAACAGCCATAAACACCACCTCCAACTGCTACTGGGGCTGCAACACATAATCTGTGGGTCCTGATTGCCCCCTGCTGGTCCCCAGCCTCTGCTGCAGAGAGGTTTTTGTATGGGGTCACATTGACTTCCCCTCATTGTGTTAGCAACACAGTAATACAGGGCAGTGTCCTCAGCTCTCAGGTTGTTCATTTCCAGATACAACATGTTCTTGGAATTGTCTCTGGAGATGGTGAAGTGGCCCTTCACAGAGCCTGCATAGTATTTTTGACTTCCATCATACCATATAATTGCCACCCAATCCAGTCCCTTTCCTGGAGCCTGGCGGACCCAGTTCATGCCAGCGTTACTGAAGGTGAATCCAGAAGCTGCACAGGAGAGTATCATAGACCCTCCAAGTTGCACCAATCCTCCCCCAGACTCCACCAGCTGCACCTCACACTGGACACCTGTAAACACAAAGACATCCTGGTCAGGAGACTCTATCATGTCCACAGCTACTCTCAGTCATATTCACTCAGAATAGTCAGTGTTTCTCACTCTCCATAAATTACCTATTAAAATAGCAACAAGGAAAACCCAGCAGAGCCTCAACCCCATGGTGAGTGATCTCTGTTCAGTCCTGATCAGGCAATGGAAACACCTGGGGATCTCAGGGCTGGGCTCCTGTCCCAGAGCTGCAGGGTCAGGTCTGAGCTGGTTTTTATGAGCAGAAGGAGCCCTATTTGCATGCCTTCCTGCTATATAGTCAGCTCTGGGGTTAGATATTAAAACAGAAGACATTAATCTGGAGTCTGACATGTCCAAGAGTGCTGCTGTTAAGAATAACTCTCCATATCTAGGCCTGTGCCCTCCCCACTGGACCACACTGCACCAGGCGACCTATGTAAAGACCATGGGAGAGGAAATTGTCAGAAAAAAGTCAAAGAGAAGATTTAACATGAGAGATGTCTTTGACAGTCTCCAGTAATGACAATCAAGAGAAATCAATAATCACAACCTGATAAAGAAGAAAAAGTGCAGGAGGTTCATGTTCAGGAGATAGGAAGTTTCATATGACACTATTTCCCCTGCAAAGTGATCAGAGGATGAACTAAGAATAGAGTATGAGCCTAGAGCCAGTGGACCAAGTGTTGGGGGAGAGAGGAGCATCCTTGTGGGTCCCTGGGAACCAGAAGCATGAACTATAGAAACACAGATAGAGTTCCTGGTCCTTTTCTCTCTGGGGAGTTTGGTGCTGGATGTGTGGCAACTGCATGGCCTCCTTTGTGTTTATTGTCTCTGTTGTAGATCCAGTTTCATACATTGGGATATAGAAGACCTCAACCAAGACAAGTGTGTTTAGGTGAATTTGTAAGTAAAGATTGGGAAGAAATTAAGTTTAATTTTGGAAGTTTATGAAAAATCAGTTCACCTCCCCTTTTCCTGAAATATCCACACATGTTACCCAGAGTCATTCAGATAAGAAAGCAATGATTTAAAATTTAACCAAAGTTCCAGGTTCCAGGTAAGGTCCAAACTACTCTGTCCTAGACCCTGGACAGATGTTGTGGCTGAATTATAAACAAATTACATGCACACACACATATGCTCACTCCACAATATTTAAAATATATATTTTATTGATTTTTTTATGGAGAGGAAGGGAAAGGGATAGAAAGTTAGAAACGTTGATGAGACAGAAACATTGATCAGCTGCCTCTTGCACACCCCATACTGGGGATGTACTGGGAACCAAGGTATGTGCCCTTGACCTGAATCAAACCTGGGACATTTTAGTCAGCAGGCCAATGCTGTATCCACTGAGCCAAACCGGTTTCAGCCACAATATTTTCTTTATTAGTAGACAAGGTGGTTGTTCATGAGCAATGACTTCTATAAGAAAAGAAAGCAGGTGTATTCCCTTTAGATGTCATTGATAAAGGAAACCCCAAACGTCCAACTCTAAGGTGACACAAGTAACCTATATAAACTGGTTACTTTGGATAAAGTACACATTTTCAAAAAGACATTGGATCACGACTTCTGTACAATTCTACTATCACCATCACCACCTCCATCACCATCACCACCTTCCTCAGCACCACCAACATTATCATCGTCACCATTATCATCCTCATCCTCATTTGCTTACTATAATTCTTCTTCCCATTATCTGTAGAACTTGTTTTTGAACACACATTATGACATTTTGTCTCAATTTTTGCACATTTTCAGTAAAATACGTAGCCATATTCTATCTTATTATTTATTTGCTGCTGGCAATTAATGGCTTATTCTTCCTACTTCTCCATCTGCCTAACAGCAGAAATCAGGTAAGAAATATGGTTTTGAATTCAGATGTCATTGGGAGATTGAAACCATACAAGCCCCTGGAAACAGAATTCCTCCCCTCCCCCACCACCCAGACAGCATAAAAGTCCTAAGCCAGTCTCCTTTCCTGTCTCCATGAAAGCAAGTCAGACTTTCCTGGCCTCCCTGAGACTTCAACTATGTACTTAGCAAGCATTCCATGTTCCTTAGTATGTGTGTAATCACCATGGACCTCTGTACCAAGCTGGTGGGGGTCCCTCTGTCTCTGCCTGGTGTCACCTACCTATGAGCATAATGACAAGCCAATGTCTTTCACCATGTGCTATCTTTCTTCTCTAACTTTGGGGTCTCACTCTTCTGGTGCCCACTGTCCAACATGATCCTGTCTGCTCCTGGATGATTGGGACCCTGAGCTGTGTGGAGTTGAGCTGTGCTGTTGATTCACCAGGTTCTTTGGTTGTATTTAGGTGACTTGAGTCAAGACATTTGATCATTAACTGGTACTTGGCACAAAAGAGTCTGAAAGACACTCTACAATTTGTCCAATGAGAAAGTTGTCTCTGTTTACAACTGACTTTTCTAACTCAGAGATTCAGAAGTAAACTCAGAATCAGGAATCCAGAACTCCACTGAAGGAAACTGTGACATGAAGAGGAAACCACACAGGAAACCAGCCCAAACCTCTAACTGCACTTGCTGCTGGGATGGTCCTTGTGTTCAGGGACCTTGTGCGCCCCCTTGTGGACACAGCATTTTCTGCAGGGAGGTTTGTGTCTGTGCTCACACTGATTTTCCCTCACTGTGTTTCTTGCACAGTAATACATGGATGTGTCCTGGTCTTTCAGGCTGCTCATTTGCAGGTAGGCAGTACTTTTGGAATCATCTCTTGATATAGTGAATCTGCCTTTCACAGACGCAGCATATTCCTTGGTGTGACCATTGGCTTTGTTTCTTATGAAACCTACCCACTCCAATCCCTTTCCTGGGGTCTGCTGGATCCAGTTTAAATAATAGTCACTGAACGTGAATCCTGAGCCTTTGCAGGAGAGTCTCAGAGGCCCTCCAGGCTGCACCAAGCCTCCCCCAGACTGCACCAATTGCACCTCACACTGGACACCTGCAAACAGGAAAGTTGTCCTTAGGAGCAGGCACACACACACACACACACACACACACACGCACTCACACACATTCACAAGGCTCAGCTGCTCCACAAAGTTACCATTTAAGAGCATCAAAGCGAGAGCCCAGCTCAGCCCACACATCATGGTGCTTCCTTGGGGTTGAAGCCTGGAACAAATGGAGACCACAGGTCCCAGGGATGAGGTTGCTCTCACAAAGGTGCAGGCACAGGGGTTGGGCCAGGCATATTAGCAGAAATAACTCTCTATTTGCATGACTCCTCCTCTTAGGAACAGAGGAGTGGAGTCCCTGGGAAGTCCCCATTGTCCTCAGAGGGACATGCACCTCCTGTGAGCTCTGAGATTTTCATGTGGGATGGCTAGTCTGTGTGCAGCAGTGTGGCTGTTGTTAATACCACCATCATGACTACATCCTAGATAATTTATAATCATGTCTCACTCACAGGGCCAGGATTTTCCAGCTCAGTGTGAATTCGTCCTGTGTCCTTGTCCACCTGTCGATACCCAGAGAGCTTTCTCCCTACCTCTATCTCCCAGGGCTGAGGTCCTGCAAGTCTGCTCTTCTGTGCTTTCCAGATATAATCACTGCCCATGTCCTTCTGTGGCTGCAGGTCCCTCAGAGGAGATGAGAGAGAGAGAGAGAGAGAGAGAGAGAGAGAGAGAGAGAGAGAGAGAGAGAGAGAGAGAGAGAGAGCATACACACTTAAAGACTTTTATCTGCCCTAGACACTCTCTGGGCTCAGTCTCTTCACACCTCCCCCTGATGGCTAACCAACTTTTTCAGCAAGTGACTCAACTGTGGGCTCACATCATAGAAATCATTCAAGGAACTCTCTGTAGGGAGCCACTAGGATTCAAGTATCCCACTGTCATTATTACATATAATCTCTGGAAAGTTTGAGAGGATGACATCCTTAAGTTAAAAGATCAAACCTATGTGCACCTTTAAAACTCCTTGGCTCCAGCATGGTCTTGGGGTGCAGGGCATCATGAAGACATCAGCCATCTCCCTGTGACTAGGTGACTGGGAGGACAAGGCATTTACAGATTTCACCTCCAGTGACCCTTCTCCTTGCTCTGTGCTGATGTGGGAGGCACTGGAAGGGCCCATGCCTTCCCCAGCTCTAACGTTGCCTTTCCACCACAGCTGTGTCAGAGCCTCCCTGACCTTCCTCCAGGAGACTCTGTCTTTTGAAGAAAACATCAGAGAAACACCGTCTTTGTCCATCATGGGGGGGAATGCAGGGTGTACTTGAACAACCGATATGGCGGTAAACTCCAGGGTCCTGTTCTATGGTCATCTGACACCACACTCTTCATTGTTTCTGGGGTTTGACACAGTCCCCAGAGTTGGGGGTTCACTGGTAAGGAGGTTGGGAAATCCAAGACTGAATCCTGGTATATTGGGTTTCTGGTGAGTACCCATGTTCTAGGGGCTGATTTTTCTCTGTATTCTCAGAGGTGGATGGACTAAGGGAGCTTCCCCAGCCCTCTTTTATAAGGGAACTAATCTCACTCATAAGATATCCATCCTCAAGACCTGAGTAGGTCCCAAGACCCCACTTCCTAACACCATCTCCCTGGGTTATCATGTGTGAGTATTTGATGGACACATGCATTGTCTGTAGCAGCAACTAAAGGATGTAATTATGTCCCCACCCAGTTGGTAGGATGCTCCAATAGAGCTCCCCCACCCGAGGATGCTTGTCATTCTGCAGGAGCTCATGATTCTTCTTATTGGTTTGAATATTGTGAAATAACTTTTCAACCAATTTTTGTTTTGACGTCACTAAATTGCAGAAATTATGAGGCAATTAAATTTGTCCTGAGGTCATATCAACTGGCATCTTTTTGTTCCCAATTTCCAGAAATTGATGTGAGAATATCTCAGCTGATTTATCGTTTTGCAGCTGGACATGCATATTTATAGTTACTTTTAAAGTCACCACAAAGTAGAGTATTTCAGGTAAGCGTTTATTTAGTCCGTTGGTGTCGATCGAGGAATTACAGGTAACATTTGCCTGAAATCTCTTGCAAGCAATATTAATGTGTTCCCAAATGGTCTGATGATCCACACAAATCTTGCAATGATCAATCAAGAGTCTTGAGTGATTTTTTGTGTGCCATTGTGCATTCATCCCAAACAATAAGTCTGCATTTCTGCAATGCTTTTTGTCATGCCAGATGCTTTGGAATGTTGCACGTGGGAGTTTCAATGAATTGCATGTTTGATGGCAATTTCAAAGCGGAATGAGCAGTTCTTCCACCTGGTAGCAATGTTGCAGATATTCAGAATGATGCAAGTGCTAAGGCTATGTCATTTTGAGATCATCTTGCTGCCAGAATCAATCTAATTAGGAATGTTTTATCATTTAAGAAGAAGATTTAAGAAGAAGATTTAAACTGGCACATTTAAGAAGAAGATTTCTCAAACCCCATTATTGACAGTTTGGATTACAGTGGTGCCTCACACAAGGAACTTAATTCGTTCCAGGAGCAAGTTTGTTATGCAAAAAGTTCGTTATGTGAAACGCGTTTTCCCATAACAATACATGTTAAAAAAAATAATTCGTTCTGTAGCATAAAATATGCTAAGATGACATAAAAAAGATAAATTTCTTGTTATTATTTTTATTTAGATACATCTAAAAACATAATTTTTTAAAAAAAAAAACACACATTTTTTTAATTTTAAGACAGACTAAGTAGAGTCTACCGAATCTTGCACATCTTCATCCATTTTCTGCTTTTTGGCCGATAGTTTCATGAAAAACCTGTCCAAAGTCGTTTGTTTTTCTCTTTTCTCCATCTGCCAGAAATAACGGACAAGAGTATCGGTGTAAAGATCGTTGATCCTGTTTGCTTCAGCTGAATCCGGATAGTGGGCATTGGTAAACTCCTGAACTGCTTTCCATTTGACCAGGATGTTCTTGATGTCAGCAGTTGGGATTGGTTGATTGTTTGATTGTTGCTCCTCGTTATCAGATGACGCTTCCCTTTGAGCATTGTCCTGTTGCTGGACCAGAAGTGCTTGGAGCTCTTCAGTTGTCAGCTCTTCTTCGTGTTCCTCAATAAGCTCCTCTACATCCTCTTCCTCTACCTCTAATTCCAACCTTTGGGCCACTGTGATGATGTCCTTCACCACTTCTGTGTCATCAACTACTGCTTCTTCCTGGGTCCACGAAGGCAAAGCTCGGGCAAAGCGGTCGTGGAAGCTCGGGCGACTTCGTTGCGTGAAACGAAGTTCGTTGTATGAATCATGAAATGAAGTTCGTTGTGTGCAGCGTTCGCTGTGCGAGGCGTTCTTTATGCGAGGCACCACTGTATTTGATTGTAAATGCCTTTTTTGCTCAAGCGTTAGCTTAGAAATATTTGATTTCATACAGGACAAAAGATCAGGTGTGTTGTAATTTTGTTCACGAAGCAATTTTCATTGAATGAAGCAGCAGCAGATCGATTCAGTAATGGCATCCCTAATTGGTTGAGAACTCTGTTTTCAATTTCTAAGTACAAAACTTCAATAATTATCAACATTGAAATAGAATTGTAAAATTGGAAATTTGGAAATTGTAAATGGATTTTAAATCAGAAACATTGAAATAGAATCGTAAAATATTTAGTATAGCATGTGTTGCTTTTACGTCCAACAGATGGAGCTGTTTTTCAAAAAAAGCATGGTTTTACCTGACACAGGTGTGACATCCTACCTAATAAAAGAGCAATATGCAAATTAACCATCACTCAGCTACATCCATAAGCCATGGACACCAACCAATCAGGAGCAAATATGCAAATAAACCCTGCCAAGATGGCTACAAGCCACAGAGAGCAGGAGGGAGGATTGGGTTTCCCAGGCAATAAAGGAAACCAAGCTTTCTGCCTGCCCTTGCCAGCCTAGGCCTCCATTCAAGGCTACAAAGTTTCAATGATACAAAACACATAAATCCAAACAGAAATGGTGGCAGCCACAGAGCTAGAAAGAGAAGGAGGCTAGGCTTGACCCCGGTGATAGAAGGCAAGCTTTCCACACAGCCTGGCAGGCCCAGGCCTTGCTTAGGCTACAAAGTTTCAATTATAGAAGATACATAAACACCAACAGAAATGGCTGCTGCCTCAGAGCAAGCAGAAGGCTTTGTTCTGCTCCAGGCTACAAAGTTTCATTTGTAGAAGGTAAATAAATTCCAGATACCAGAGCCTCAGGTTGGGTGGACAGAGGGCATGGCCAACCTGCAAATCACCACAGGCCACTTGCCCAGGCTTCCCCATACCCCAAGGAATCCCCACCCTGATCCAGGACACTCTTCAGGGAAAACCAACTGGCCCCCACCCATGCACCAGGCTTCTATCCTATCTAATAAAATAGTAATATGCAGATTGACCATCACTTCCAAGCACAAGATGGCTGCCCCCATGTAGTCAAAGATGCTGCCCCCATGAGGACACAAGATGACCACCACAAGATGGCCAGCAAGGGAGGGCAGTTGGGAGGAGCCAGGCTGGCAGAGGCGGGACGTTGGGGGTGACTGGGCATGCAGGGAAGGGCATATGGGGGGATGCAGGCCTGTAGTGGAGAGCAGTTGTGGGGGGACTAGGTCTGCAGGGGAGGGAAGTTAGGGGTCACCAGGCTTGCAGAGGAGCAAATTATGGGGTGACTGGGACTGCAGGAAAGGGCAGTTGGGGGGTACTTAGGCCTGCAGTGGAGAGCAGTTGAGGGGGGGACCAGGCCTGCAGGGGACAGAGGTTAGGGGCAAACAGGCTGGTAGGGAGAAGTTAGGCATCAATCAGGCTGGCAAGGGAGTTGTTAGGGGGTGATCAGGATGGCAGGCAGAAGTGGTTAGGGGCAATAAAAAAGGCAGGCAGTTGAGAAGTTGGGAGCCAGCAGTCCTGGATTGTGGGAGGACAGTCAGATATCACTCAAGGGGTCCCAGATTTGAGAGGGTGCAGGATAGGCTGAGGGACACACCCTCTCCCATTGGCAAATGTTGTGCACGAAGCCTCTAGTCTATATAATAGTAGGTATAACATGTATTGATATATAAACATGTGGAAATTGGAATGCAATGTTGTGTCAAAATTTCAAAGCGATCAGTGAAGAACTTTCAGAGATTTAATATTTTGAACAAATGAACATTTACATTTTTCTTTATATAGATTGTTGATAAATATGCATTTGTTGCCATTTATTGATCATATTCCTTCTTCTCCTTCATCTTTTTCTTGTTTTTTTTCTCCTCTTTCTCCTTCTTCTTATACTCATTCTCCTCCTTCTCCCCCTACTTATCTTTTTAAAGAATAATAGTGAACATTTCATATAATACTGGTTTGCTGGTGATGAACTCCTTTTGGTTTTTCTTTTAATTTTTATTTTTTTTTGAAGCTCTCTATCTGGTCCTCACATATAAATGAGAACTGTGCTGAGTCGCGTAATCTAGGTTGTAGTTTCTTATCATTCATCAGTTTGAATGTTTCTTGCCACTCTCTTTTCTTCTGCAAAGTTCCGGTTGAAAAATGAGATGACAGTCTGCTTTTCTCTTGTGTGTTTAGGAGTCTCTATTTGTCTTTACCTCTGATTTGATTCCTGGAATCCTCTACTCTACTTTTGAATTCATTAAATTATTCTATATTTCAGTTAGTGTAGGCTTAATTTCTGACTCTCCGCCCCCCCCAACCCCCGCGCCCATGTCTTTGACATTCTTACAAAGATCCTTAAATGTCTCATGAAGATTCTTGAGTAACCTTATAACAATGGTCTTCAACTCTGTATCCAGTAGTTTGTCTGCTTCCATTTGTTACATGTTTCTTTGTCTCAGCATTTTGCTCTTTCCCTGAATTTGTTTCTATGTATTGAGTAGAGCTTCTATGTCTCCTGGAGTTGGTAGAGTGGCCTTGTGAAGTGTCCGTTAGGGCCCGGTGGTTCAGTCTCTCCAGTTACCTGAGCTCTGTGGGCTGTGTGCATAGTCTTGTATTTGAGCTTTGATATCTGCTGGTAATACTTGGAGGAATTGACATCCAGGCCAACTGGCTGCGGGGACCAGCAGTGACTACAGTGGGATAGCTTCTTTGCAGAAGATACTCCAGCGGAACAGGAGTTTGCTTCAGTGAGACTCTGGTGTTCACTGAGTCTGCCCCTTGTGTGTGTCACTTATGGCTGTGTAGAGTTGTAATCTGCTATGGTCTGACTGTCCGCTGGCTTCACTGGCTCTTGGGCCTCCAGGGAGGTTCTAAGTCAACCACATCCTGAGGCCAACTAACAGGAAATATAGAGGGATCTGCAGAAGGCTTCTACTTGATATTAGAGATGACAGGTTAGGCCTAGCTGAGAAGCAAAGCAGGCTACTGCTTGTGCCAGATCTTGAGCCTTTTATGGGTAGATTTGGGGTATGCTGTCCTCAGCTGTAGCTTGTTTGAGAGATTTTAGCAAAGTCAGGACAGGTCATTGGTATGCATGAGCTGCTGCTATCAGCTTGGATGGGGCTGCAAATTGGATGGGGTTCGGTCCCAAGGAATCACCAGGACAGAGCAAATTGTGTGCTCCATTCTGATGAAAATGCAGATATGGTTGCCAGTCAGCCCAGGGACATGGGATTTCCCAACTTAAGAACAATGATCCCCGTGAGCACCCCAGTCTGGAAGAAAGCTGTTGTGGAGTTCCTGCCTCCATTCCAGACATTCTAATTCCTCCCCATAAGATTCTGGGTATCCTGGCCCTGGGCCTCCAATGAAATGGGAACCTTGAGTTCCTGTGCCAGCCCGTTGAGAGGAATACTTATGATTCCAGCAACCTCTATGTTACTCAACCACAATCCCTGCTGGTATTTACAACCCAAAGTGACCCAGGCTTCTCCTCCCATTTCTGCAACCCTGGGGTGGGAGTCTGATATGGGGTTGGGACCTTGTGCTCATTATGGGTGTCCCCTTCAAAGATGTTCTCCCTCCAAATTAAAAAATTGGCACAGTTCAGTGGCAGACTAGCCCATTCCCAGCATCCACCCCTCCTACCAGTCTCAATGTGAGTTCTTCTTTACTTCTCAAGTCGTAGGACTTCCACTCATCCTGTGTTCAGGCTGTTCTGAATGATGACTGTTCTGTATTTTAGCTGTAATTTTCAAATGGTTGTGGGAGGCGATGAAGACTATGGGCATTTACCTACCCTCCATGTTGGTTCTTTTTCAGGTTTTATGTGTGATGTTTTACGCTGACATGTTAAAGTTCATCCCTCTCTATCTTGTTTGCCATGGGTCAAACTAAGAAAGTGGGGATACATCCTTGTTTTTTGCAGCTGGGACATGTAACCAGTGTAAGCCCTTCCTGTAAGCAGGACCCTTCCTACCTCCAGCACTGATCCATAATAAAGCCAGTGACCAGTGACCTTACATGGAAGATCCAATTTTTTTTCTTTTTTTTACATATATTTTTAATTTATTTCAGAGATGAAAGGAGTGGGAGAAAGAGATAGCAATGAAGAGAGAATTATTGATCTGTGCTCCCTGTATACCCCACACTGGGTTTCAAGACTGCAAACTGAACATATGCCCTGATCAATAATCAAATCTTAACCTCCTGGTTAATACGTCAATGCCCAACAACTGAGCCATTCCAGCCGGGAAACCATTTCTGACTTTCTGAAAAGTCTGCCCTGTTCCCAACAGACACTTTCATGAAGAGATAACTTTCTTCAAGAGTGGCTTCCTGGCATGCTGCCGGGCTGTGTGTGGCCCACGCTTATGAGTTCAGGATCTATGACAATGTGAATAATTCAGATATTTACAACAAAAACACATGAATACATGAATTCACTAATGTTAATGTTAAACTTCATGAAAAAAAAATAGTCCTTTGAATGGTTAGAAATTAAAAACCTCAAATAATGTGCAATAAACAGAAAATGAAGTTACACTGAATAAACAAAAAAATAAAAATAAAAATAAAAATACATTATGGGTAGGAAATGTTCAAAGAACTGGGGAACCATTCCCAAATCAGGAAGGGAAGTCACAAGGTGTATATTATTGCTATGAATACAGTATTTCCTACTACTTGCAACGTTCGCAATGTAATGTATTAGATGTCTTTCTATCGTATGAAGTATGTATTCTCATAGAGTAATACTGGTAGATATGTTATAGTTATGGCAATTGGAGAGGATGCAGGATGGGCTGAGGGATACCCCACTGTGCACGAGTATTTTGCACTGGGCCATTATATATATATATATAAATTCGTGCAGGAGGGGGGGATGTTCCTCAGAATGGCCTGCATCCTCTCCAATCTGGGACCCCTGTGGGATCTGGCCTAAACTGGCAGTCGGAAAATCCACTCGCAATCTGGGACTGCTGGCTCCTAACCACTCACCTGCCTGCCTGCTTGATTGACCCTAACCCACTCTGTCTGCTGGCCTTCTTGCCCCCAACTGAACCACCCTGCTGGCCTGCTCACCCCCAACTTTCCCCCCACCAGCCTGATCACCCACTACGGTCCTCCCCTCCTGGCCTGATCACCCTTAACTGCCTTTGCCTGGGCCCAGCCACCATGGCTTTTTCCAGAAAGGTGTCTGGAAGGTTTCATGGTTTAATTAGCATATCACCCTTTTATTAAGATGGATGGGACATGCCATACTGCCATAACTATAACATAACTACCAGTTTTACTTTATGACAGTGTTTGGCAAACATCGCCTCGCAAGCCACATGCTGCTCTTTGGCCCCTTGAGTTTGGCTCTTTCACAAAATACCATGGTCTGGGTGAGTCTTTTTGAAGAAGTGATGTTAGAAGAAATTTAAGTTTAAAAAATTTGGCTCTGAAAAGAAATTTCAATCATTGTACTGTTGGTATTTGGCTCTGTTGACTAATGAATTTGATGACTACTGCTCTATGAGAGTATGTACTTCATGTGATAGAAAGGCATCTAATACATTGTATATGTTGTAAGTAGTAGAAATAATGTATTTGTAGCAATAATATACACCCTGCGACTTCCTTGATGATTTGAGAATGGTTCCCCAGTTCTTTGAACATTTCCTACCCCTAATATATATATTTTTTGTCATTCAGTGTAACTTTATTTTCTGTTTATTGTACATGATTTGAGGTCTTTGATTTCTAACCATTCAAAGAACTATTTTATCCATGAAGTTTAACATTAACATTAGTGAATTCATGTATTCATGTGTTTTTATTGTAAATATTTGAATTATTCACATTGTCATAGATCCTGAACTCATAAGCATGGGCCAGACACAGGCTGGCAGCATGCCAGGAAGCTACTCCGCAACCAAATAGATACTCTGTATAAGAAGAAAAGTCATAACAGAACATTTAATGTCCAAACTGAGTCACCTCAGAATGTTATATATACGTTGACTTCTTAATTTATATAGTATAGGAAACTCAACTGCTTGGTTAGTGATGGGGTTAACCTGGTTTCAGGAGGATTATTCCTGAAATAATTAAGGAAAGGGGGGGCTCAATCTTTCTTCTTGGTTGCTTGCTCCTCCCCAGCACCTTCATCTTTCTTCTCATCCTCAGCTTCTTGGGCATCTTCTCCTTCACCTTCACTTTCACCTCATTCTTCCTCCTTTGCATCCTCAAATCCTTCCTCAGTACCTTCTTCCTCTCCTTCCTCTTCCTCACCAAGGTGCATCATTCATTGGTGCTCCCATTATAAAATCTGTCAACAAGTGGAGGGAAGAGTGGACACACCTCACTACAGGAGCCATGGTAATGGTGTGTCAGTATGAGGAGCAACAACTTCTTTGGACCAAGGCCCCTCTCTCAGTCCATTCTGTTCATCATCATATCATCATCATCATCATTGTTTTCTTACTTATAATAATTCTTATCATTTTCTATAGACTTGGCGGTTGTCCACACACAATGATTTTTAATGGAAAATATGTCACTGGGGGATTGAATCCCCAAAAGTCCAACTGTAAGTTGCTACAAGTCATTTGAAAAAGCCGAAGACCTTTTTGAAGTATACTTTCCCACCAAGACTTTGGATCAATGTCCCTTTGCAAGTCTATCATCGCCATCATCACCAACACAACCACCATCATCATCATTGTTATCATCATCAGTACCACCTAATAATCATCACTTACTTATAATTATTCTTCTCATTTTCAGTAGACCTAGTGTATGCACAAACATATGGTCACTTAATCTCAATGTTTGATCATGTTTCATAAATGTAAGTAAATAGATAGCCATATTCTATTTTTTTCATTTTACTTCTGAAAACAGGTGGTCTTTGCTCTCTCCTCTCCATCTGCCCAACATGGGAGATCAGATAAGAAATCATCATTTTGTCTTTAGATGTCATTATGAGATTGAAACCATGCAAGTCCCTGGAAGCAGAATTCATCTCTCTCTCCACCACCTCACTAAAATAAAGGCCCTGAGCCAGTCCCTTTGCTAGTTCAATAAAAGCAGCTCTGTATCACTGATGACCTTTCCTGTAATTACCAGAGGTTTCAACTATGTATGTAATAAACATTACATATCTCTTGGTATGTGTGTTTGTTGTCAGCCTGGTCATCTCTACCAAGCTGTCATGGGTCCCTTTGATTCTGCTGGGTGTCACGTACTTTTGTTGTTGTGAGCATGATAACAATGCTCTTTATTCAATGGCTTTGGGGTCATATGAGACTGTTGCCTACAACCAGCCAGCAATAATTATGCTGATGACTGGTTAGGATCCTGAGCTGTGTGAAGCTGAGGTGCACTGTTGAGTCACCAGAGCCTCAGGTTGAATTTAAGTGACTTGGAAGGTGGATTTGATTATTAATTGGTACTTGGCAAACAAGTGTCTGACAGAGAGTCTCTGCAGTATGTCCATGTGAGAAAGTTGTCTCTCTATACAACAGACTTTCTAACTCAGAGACGTCAGTGATAAGCACAGGATCAGGAATCCAGAGGTTCCCTGAGGGAAACTGTGACATGAATAGGAAATGACACAAGAAACCAGCCCAAAACTCCAAATGCACCTGCTGCTGGGATGGTCCTTGTATTCAGGGACCCTGACCGCCCCCTCGTGGTCACAGTCTCTCCTGCAGGGAGGTTTGTGTCTGGACTCACACTGACTTCCCATCACTGTGTCTGTTGTACAGTAATACAGGGCCGTGTCTTCTGCTCTCAGGCTGTTCATTTGCAGAAACAGCGTGTTCTGGGCATTGTCTCTGGAGATGGTGAATCGGGCCTTCACGGAGTCTGCGTAGTATGTACTACTTCCATCAGGATTAATATATGAGACCCACTCCAGCCCTTTCCCTGGGGCCTGACGAACCCAGTTCATGTTATAGCTACTAAAGGTGAATCCAACGCCTGAGCAGGAGAGTCTCATAGAACTGCCAGGCTTTACCAAGACTCCCCCAGACTCCACCAGCTGCACCTCACACTGGACACCTGCAAACACAAACACATCCTGGTCAAGCTAACACTCACACATCCACTGTTTCTCCCAGTCATGTCCACTCACTCAGTGTTTCTTGTTCTCCATATATTACCTCTTAAAACAGCCACAAGGAAAGCACAGATGAGCCAAAACTCCATGGTAAGTGGTCTGTGTTCGGTCCTGATCAGGGAATGGGAACACCTGGGGACCTCAGGGCTGGGCTCCTGTCCCAGAACTGCAGGGTCAGGGCTGGGCTGGTGTTTATGAGCAGAGAGGTTCTTATTTGCATGCCTGCATCCTATATAGGGAGCCCTAGGTTTGGACTCTGACATAAAATTTATTGTCCCTTAATATGACATGTCCACAGGTGCATGTCTGTTAAATAATTCTCCACATCTGGGCCTGTGCACTTCCCAAATGCTCCAGGATACCTGAAAAAATACCCAGGAGTGAAAATTGTCACAAAATGAAAAAAAGAAGGGTTTACAATGAGAGATACCTTTGACAGTCACTTTAAGGACAGCTAAGAGAAATCAACCCTCACAACATGAGAAAGAAGGAAAACTGCAGGAGATTCATGTTCAGGAGACTGGAAGTTCCATGTGACACTTTCCCCCCTACAATGTGATCAGAGGATAAACTAAGACATGAGTGTGAGCCTAGAGTCTGTGGACCAAGTGTTGGGGGAGAGTGGATCATCTGCATGGGTCCTTTGGAAGCAGAGACATGAGATAGAAATATAGACAGAGTTCCTGGGTCCTATTCCTTCAGGGGAGTTTGGTGCTAGACGTGTAGCAGCTGCTCAGCCTCCTTTGTGGTATTTATTCTCTAGTCTCTGTTTTAGATACAGTTTCATACATTGGGTTATAGAAAAAAATAATCATGACCAGATATGTTTGTGGAAAGATGGGGATAATGATTTCAGAATATCCATATTTGTTTCAGGAAAATGTTATCAGAAACCTTGATATCTGCATGTGATCCTTGGACCACTGTCACCATGTCATGGCTTAGCTTCAGGTCTCCTGTCTGTGATCCATCCTGTGGTGTCCACAGGGGATGGGGAAGGGAAAGGGGTGCTGGTGGATCAAGTGGGCCCTTTTTACAGGGTCTGCTCTACACTTGACTCTGTGGGAGGAGCTCGGGAGAGTCAGCAGAGCTCTGGCCACAGAGGTTAGAGTCTGGACAGATCTAGGAAAAGTGTGGATGTGGAAGGCAGCTTGGGAGTTTTCCCTCCTCTTGAAAATTTTAGGAATATTTTGAATGGGATAGAGTTAGTTCTTTGACTGTCTGGTAAGGTTTACCTGTGAAGTATTCTGGCCCAGGACTATTTGCTGGGAGGTTTTTTGATTCAGACTTTGATTTAAATAGGTTAATTTGGACTATTTAGATTTTCTGATTATTCCTGGTTTAGTTTTAAAAGCATATATGATTCTAGGAATTTATCCATTTTGCTCAGATTGTCCACTATGTTGGTATAAGGTTGTTCACAGTAATTTATTAGAATCCTTTGTTTTTATATGGTGTTAGTTTCTACTTCTCTTTTATTTTTTAATTTAATTTATTTGTGGCATCTCTATTTCTTGACGAGTCTGTTTAAAAGTTCATCAAAGATCTATTCAAAGAACCAGCTCTCAGTTTCATAGAATTCTTTAGACTTTATTTTGTTTATTTCTGCTATAGTCTTCATTATTTCCTTCCTGGTACTTACTCCAAGTATTTGCTTGATGGTCTTTTTTAAATTTTATTGTTTATGATATCACATAATTGTCCTCACCTCCCCCCATTTCCATCCCAAACCCTGCCCTACATATGCCCCACCCCCCTGTTGTCTATGGTCAAGGCTAGACCCATATGCATGCACACAAGTCCCTTGGTTGTTCTCTCCCCCTTACCCTCACCCTCCCCTACACTCCCTCTGAGGTTTGAGAGTCTGATCGCTGCTTCTCTTTCTCTGGGTATGTTTTTGTTCATCAGTTTATGTTGTTCATTATTTACACTAGATGTGTGAGATCATGTGATCCAAGAAATACCCTTGTAAGAACTGAAACTGAGACAAGCCATAATAGTTATGCTGAGAGGCAAATGAATCAGTCTGTAGTTCCTTTCTGGGCCAACAGTTCTTTTGAGTCCCAATTTCAATGTCAAACACTTCCTTATGTGTACATGTCAGCCATGATATTTCAGATCTGGTTGGTGGACAAATGGGGTGATGCATGTCCGAACATCTCTGGTTTGGTCCTGGGCATCCTTTAGCAACACGCAGCTTCTGTCTGCTGGTATGGCAAAGCATCGTCGGAATCTTCCATCTCTGATCTGTTTCTCTTCTGTCTTCATGGCTGCACCACTTCTGTCTATTCCTCTCTGTTACAGTAATCCAAATGGTCTCGGAGCTGTTTTCTGAAAATATTCAAACATATTCTCAACCAAAAAGTTAATAAAGGGATATTTTCTATAAATTTGACTTGGGATCCTTTTTTTTTTCCTTTCTTTCTTTTTTTAAAATATATTTTATTGATTTTTTACAGAGAGGAAGGGAAAGAGATAGAGAGCTAGAAACATAGATGAGAGAGAAACATCGAGCAGCTGCTTCCTGCACACACCCACTAGGGATGTGCCAGCAACCAGAGTTTGTGCACTTGACTGGAATTGAACCCGGGACCCTTCAGTCCACAGGCCGACCCTTTATCCACTGAGCCAAACTGGTTTCGGCTTGGGGTCCTTTTTCATTTTTTTTTCTCCCAAATTATTTTCCTCTGGCTTGTTTTGATTTTGACACCATGTGTATATTTTCATTGGTATCTTGCTATTAGCATTTCAAATGAAGGTTAATTTCCTAAAGTACAAATTTTTTAGATGTAATTTACTCACAGGATATTTCTCCTTACATGATATTCTTCCACTGCCACCCCCTTTTTTTAATTTAAATAATAGGAGGCTTTGGAAATTTTATAATGTTGTCTTGATAGCTTTTACATTTTAATTATTTGCGCTAAACTATGACTGCTTTAGGTTCATTACATGCTATGCAATTTTACCATGAGACGCTCTGCCAATAATTTTTTTAACACTTTAGGAACAGCTTTTGTACAGTACAATCAGTTTTTCTAGAATACTCGTTTGTTTCCATTAACCATGTATTTATTTACCATGTGTGTATTAGTGGAAATGATTATTTGCTTTCTTGAGAAAGGCCTGAGCATTCCTGATACTAGGCTGGATTTGGATATTAAAAACCCACTTGCCCACAGCAGGGGTACAAGACCTCTCAAACAAGTCTTGTTGCAGTGAAAGGGCAGCTGCTGTCATCCAAGTCTCTGTCTATTACCTGTGTCCAGATTTGACCTGTTCATGGGAAGCTGCCACTGCCCCAGGTCTGGCTGCTCAAGTCCTGGCTGTTGCTGCTCTGGTTCTGGCTGCTACTGCTCTGGGGCCTGGCTGTTGCTGCTCCGGGCCTGGCTGCCACTGCCTTGTCCCTGGCCACTCTAGGCCTGGCCGCCACCATTCCAACATTCTGTCCTTTTTTTTTTTTTTTTTTTTAAATGCATTTATGTTGCAATATTGGCTGCTGAGTTGAGTTCTGACTTAGTCTTCGATTTTTCAAGATCTTCTTTGTATTCTTTCTTAAGTAATTTTACTATCTTTTGCTATCACTTGATTTCTTCACATGGAAAACTTCTCCAGTTTCTTCTTCCTTGTCCTGGAAGCTCAGCAGGTTGGCCTGTGGCACCCCTTTGTTCTCTGAGGGCTCCTGCGCGGCTTCAGCCTGTTGCCTGGGTCCGCGCCTCCCAGGAAGCAGCCCCTGGCCTCGGCTTCATGGCCCACGCTCAGCGGTCGAAGGCCCAGGGTCACCCCCCAGCCTGGGGGCCCCATCGCCCGGCTCCTTACTGGAGCCCAGCTGGCTGGAGTCTGGCAGGGGCTCCTGCTCCTCGTCGTGTTCCCCACAGTCTGGAGCTTTATTTTTCCTTCCCGCTAGGGGAGTCTAGCATCAGACTCAACAGCCTGTCCTCTGCACACAATGTGCATGACTCCGGGGGCTCCACTTTTCTCCGCTCCCCTGGGATTCCACCTCACAGCCCTGTCTCCCCCTGCCTGAGCCTGGGTCTCCAGGGTCTGGCCTAGAACTGGGGTTCAGAGCAGACGAAACTGGGGCCCAGCACAGCCGGAGCTCCTGTTTCCTTCCCGCCAGGGCAATCCAATATCAGAGTCAACATTCCTTCCTGTGCGCTCAATGTGCGCGACTCCGGGGGCTCAGCCTTTCGCTGCTCTCCCAGGACTCCACCTCACAGCCCCATCTCCCTCTGCTTGAGCCTGGGTCCCCAGGGATTGGCCTAGAAATGGGGTTCAGAGCAGTTGGGATTGGGGCTCAGCATCTCTGGAGGTTTTGTTTCTTCCCTCCAGGGCAATCCCACATCAGAGTCAACATTCCGTCCTCTGCATGCAATGTGCGCGACTCTGGGGGCTCCGCTTTTCACCGCTCCCCTGGGATTCTGCCTCACAGCCCCTTCTCCCCCTGCCCGAGCCTGGGTCCCCAGGGTCTGGCCCAGAACTGGGGCTCAGTGCTGCTGGTTCTGGGGTTCAGCCCAGTTCGGGGCTTTTATTTCCTTCCTGCTAGGGAACTCCAGGCAGGCACTCAGCCTTCTCCTCCTCACCAGCTGTGTCCTCTCCACACGCGCGTGCGTGCGCGCAGCATGTCTCCATACCTTAGGTTTTTTCAGCTCCTCTGATTTTCCTTCTGGTTTTCTCTTTCCTTCTTCTTGTAGAATTTTCAGTCAGTCGACTACCTGTAGCTCTGGGCAATGTCCACTCTACATTTCAGTTGTATTCCATTGAAATTGTTGTGTGCTGCTGCCGTTAGGTGTCTACCTGGGCAGCCATCTTGGATACTCTCCGCAATTCCATTTTAAACTGGCTGTCAATATCTTTTTCTGTAGGCAAGTTCTTTGTTACATTTTTTGCACTTCACCCATGATAAAGTAGTGATGGTCCCTTCCTTTGGTGTTCTCACAAGCCAGAAACCTCTCTTTAATTTTACACACTAAGGAGCAGTGGTCATTTTCATTAGTTTCCAGGAAATATTTTATTACTTTCTTGATCTCATTGCTAACCCATTCATTGTTTAATAACGTGCAATTTGGCTTCAATGTGTTTGAATGTTTTGGAGGGATTTTATTGTAGTTGATTTCTAATTTCATTCCACTATGATCTCAGAAGATGCTTGATATTTCAAACTTCTTAAAATTGTAGAGACTTGTTTTGTATCCTATCATGTGATCTATCTTTGTGAATGATTCATGTGCATTTGAGAAGAATGTACATTCTGAGGCATTGGGATGAAATGTTTTATAAATGTCAATTAAATCCATCCAATTCAGTGTGTCCTTCAGAGTCTCTGTTTCCTTATCTGTAAGAGCTATCAAGTGAAGTGAGAGAGGTGTTATTGTCCCCTTCTATGATTGTATCATTGTTGATCTCTCCATTGAAGTCCTCTACAAATATTTAAAGTGCTCCTTTATTGGGTTCATTATATGTTTACCAGGGTTATATCCTCTTGTTGTATCGACCCCATTAGTTCTATGTAGTAAACACTGTTGTTTCTTGTAGGACCTTCATTTTGAAGTCTATTTTTTCAGATGTGAATACTGCTACTCCACTTTTTTTTTCTTTTCCATTTGCATGGAATTTTTTCCCATCCCTTCACTCTCATGCTCTGTATGTCTTTTGTTTTTAGGTTAGTCTCAAGTAGACAACATATACTTGGGTCATGTCTTTCCCCCTCCCCCATTCAACAACCCTAACTTTTTGATTGGAGCATTTAATTCGTTTACATTTAGGGTTATTATTGAGAGGTACTTATTTATTGCTATTTTAATACTGTATGGCTAGGTTTTTCCCTCTGTGTCTTCTTCACATTACCACAATCTCTTTAGCATTTCCTGTAATGTTGTCTTGGTGGTAATATACTCCTTTAGCCTTTAATATTTTTTTTGTCTGGGAAGCTGTATATTTGACCATTTATTTTGAATTATAGCATTACTGGATATAGAAATCTTGGTCTCAGATCCTTGTTTTTCATTACCTCAGGTACTTCATGCTATTCCCTTCTGGCCTGTAGATTTTATGATGAGATATCAGGTGTTAGCCTTATGGGAGATCCTTTGTAGGTATCACTTTTCTTTCTTCTTGCTGCCTTCAAGATTCTCTCTTTGTCTTTAAGTTTTGTCATTTAATTATGATATGTCTGGGCATGGGCGTATTTGGGTTCTTCTTATTAAGAGTTCTCTGTGCCTTCTGAACTTGTGTGACTTTTTCCTTTACTGGGTTATCGAAGTTTTCTGCCAAGATTTCTTCAAACATCTTCTCTATGCCTTTTTTCCTTTCTGCCTATTCTGGCACACCTTCCATTCTAATATTATTACATTTCACATTTTTCCAACAGTTCCCTTAAGCTATCCTGTTTTTAAATTGTTTTTTGATTCTCTGATTAATGATATTTTCATTTCTTTTTTCCTTTATTTTTATTTTTTTATTTTTTATTTTTTATTTTTTTTGATTAATGATATTTTCAACTCTGTCTTCTAATTCACTAATTCAATTCTCAGCTTCCCCTAATCTTCTGTGCATTCCTTCCAATGTTCTTTACTTTATCTCAGACTGTTCTTTTTTCATAACTACTGTAACTTTTTTCATGCTGTTGAGCATTTTTTACCAAAATTACTCTGAACTCTGTTTCAGTAAATTTTTTTTATCTCTGCTTCATTTATCTCTTCTTTTGGAGAATTCTCTAGTTCTTTCATTTGAAGGTTGCTTCTTTGTGTTATCATTTCGGCTATCTGTTTGGGGTTTTGATTATGTATTAGGTAGATCCTCTAAACCTCTCAATCTCTAATGCAGGACAGTGTTAAAGACTGTTTCTGACTAATTAGATCAGGCAAAGACTCAGTTTACAGACTGAAAGGATTTCTACTTGAATTGCCCACCAGGCAATCAACTTCAGGTATGGCAAGAGTTTTTGTTTGTTTGTTTGTTTGTTTTTTGTTTTGTTTTGTTTTTGATTGTTTGTTTGATGGCCACCACAAGATAGCCAACAGGGGAGGGCAATTAGGAGGAACCAGGCTTGCAAGGGAGGGCAGTTGAGCTGATCAACCCTGCAGGGGAGGGCAGTTAGGGGTGACCAGGCAGGCAGAGGAGGGAAGTTCATGGAAAACAGGCTGGCAGGAAAGCAGTTAGACATCAATCAGGCTGGCGTGGGAGTGGTTAGGGGGTGATCAGGCTGGCAGGCAGAAGTGGTTAAGGGCAATCAGAAAGGCAGGCAGGCAAGCAGTTGGGAGCCAGCAGTCCTGGATTATGAGAGGGATGTCTGACTGCCCGTTTAGGCCTGATCCCATCAGGATGGGGTCTAAATGAACAGTCAGACATTTCTTGAGGGTCCCAGATTTGGAGAGGGTGCAGGCTAGGCTAAGGGAACCCCCCTCAACCCCAATGCATGGATTTCATGTACTGGGCCTCAAATTTTTATATAATCATTAAGTAAAATGTGTAGCCACACTTTATTTTATTTTCCATTTGATTACAGAAAACTGATGGCTTCTTTCTGCCTCTTCTCACTTGGAGCCACGTGGGAATTTGAATAGGAACATTAGATCTCCTCTACAGAAGCCCTTCAGGAAGAATTTCTCCCCCTCCCTACCAGTTCAAGTAAATAAAATCCCTGAGCCAGTCTCCCTTCCTGGCTCCATCAAAGCAGGTCTGACTTCCTAAAGGGCATTTCCTATACTTCCATAGATCTCAACTATGAGCACAATAAACATCCCATGACCCTTGGTGTGTGTATTTGTCATAAGCCTGGATATCTGCACCAAACTGTTGTTGGTCCCTCTCCTCTGCCTGCTATCACCTACTCTGTGCTGTGAGCTTTATGACAATTCAATACCCAATACCACTGGGGTCCTTCTCTAACGTTGGGTTCACATTCCTGTGGTGGTCTCTGTCCAGCATTCTGGTGAGCTGTACTGTTTAGTAAGCAGAGCCTTTTGTTAGATTTAGGGGACCTGAGTCATTAGAATTGATGACTGTCATTTGTGCACAAGAGTGTCTGAAAGAGACTCTCTGCCTATTGTCCAAGTGAGAAAGTTGTCCCTCTTTACAACAGAGTTTCTAACTCAGAGACTTCAGAGGTACGTGAAGAATTAGGAACCCAGAGGTTCCCAGAGGGAAACCATGACATGATACTGAAACCACCCCAAATCTCCCACTGCACCTGCTGCTGGGATGGTTCTTGTGTTTAGGTACCTTGAGCGCCCCCTGTTGATCACAGCCTCTGCTGCAGGGAGGTTTGTGTCTGGGCTCCCAACAGACTTCCCCTCCCTGTGCCTCTTGTGCACAGTAATACAGGATCATGTCCTCAGCTCTCAGGCTGCTCATTTTCAGGTAGGCAGTGCTTTTGGAATCATCTCTGGAGACAGTGAGTTTGCCTTTCATGGACACAGAGTATTCTGGGGTGTTACCTTGGGCTTTGTTTCTTATGAAACCTAACCATTCCAATCTATTTCTTGGGGTCTGCAGGATCCAGTTTATATAATAGTCACTGAGCATGAGTTCTGAGCCTTTGCAGGAGAGTCTCAGAGACCCCAAGGCTAAACCAAGTCTTCCCCAGACTCCATCAGCTGCACCTCACAATGCACATCTGCATACAGGAGAATTGTCTTTAGGAGCAGGCATACACACACACACACACACACACACACACCACACAAGACCCAGCTTCTCCATAATGTTACCATGTAAGAGCATCAAAACGAGAGCCCATCTCAGCCCAACACTTCACGGTGCTTCCTCTGGGTTAACTCCTGGAGTGAATAGAAATTGCTGGTCTCTGGCTGCTATCTGGGAGGTTCAGGGACAGGGGCTGGGCCAGGCTTATCAGCACAAGAAGTTCCCCATTTTCATGGGCTCCTCCTTGTAGGTCCAGAGGAGAGTAGTCCCTGGGGGACAGTCCCCCTTATCTTAATAGGGACAAGCACCTCCTGTGAGTATGGAGATGTTCATGAGGGGTGCCTATTCCATGTGCTGCAGTGCAGCTGCTATTATTAATACCACCATCATCAATTACACCCTAGATAATTTAAAATGATATCTCACCCACAGGGCCAGGATATTCCAGCTCAGAGTAAATTCTTCGTGTGTCCTTGTCCATGTGTCCATACCCAGAGAGATCTTCCTCCCCAACCTCCTGCTCAAAGTGCTGGGGCCCTGCATGGCTGCTCTTCTGTGGCATCCAGACCTAACCACTGCCCACGTCCTTCTGTGGCGATGGGTCCATAAGAGCAGAAAGAGAGAGGGAAGAAGGAGCCTCACATTTAGAGCCTTTTATCTGCCCAAGACTCCCTACGGGTCAGCCTCTTTACCCATTTCCCAATGGCTCACCGATTTTTACAGCAAGTGACTCATCTCTTGGTTCACATCACAGGAATCACTATTCGATGTTCTGTAGGGAACCACTAGGATTCTAGTACCCACTGTCATTATTACAGACAATCTCTGGAATGTTTGAGAGAATGAAATCCTTAAGTTAAATGATCAAACTTAAAAGCACCTTTAAAGCCCCTTAGCAAAGGACCTCCCACGTGGCCTCGGTATCCAGGGCGTCAGGAGGACATCAGCCTTCTCCCTGTGGCTTCTTGACTAGGACAACGGGGCATTTACAGATTTCACCTCCAGTGACCCTTGACCTTTCTCTGTGCTGGAGTGGGAGATACTGAAAAGGCTCGTGCTTCCCCCAGCTCTAATGTTGCCTTTCCACCTCAGCTCTGTCCGAGCCTCTGTGACCTTCCTCCAGGAGACTCTGTTGAAGGAAACATCAGAGAAACATCATCTCAACCCCTAGTGTGTGAGCATCCTCACACTCAGCCTCTGAAGCTGTTATTGGTGGGAGCCCTGATGTCCTTGCACAGGGCCCACAACAATCATCTCTGTGTGCATGAAGCCAGACAATGGCTACCCCATGTATTCTCTTCTCCATCAGGACTGACAGCTCTTTGTTGCTGAGCTGTCTGTGCCCCGATCATGACTGAGGAAAAGGTCCAGGAGATAATGCCACATGAAGAGGACACCCAGCCTCCAACAAGATTCAGGCTGAACCTCTCTCTGCTCCTGTGCCTGGGCTGCCTGAGCTAATCTTTAGGTCCTGAGCACCCCCTGGTTTCCTGAGAGTCCTGCAGCCAGCTGAGCTGTCTCCCTCGGGGATATTTGTATCTGGGCTCACACTGACTTCCCCTCACTGTGGGTCCTGCACAATAAAATACTGCTGTGTCCTCAGTAGTCACGGAACTCAGCTGCCGGGAAAACTGGTTCTTGGACGAGTCTCTGGAGATGGAGGTTAGGCTCATGAGAGAGGGGCTGTAGTAAGTGTCTCCATTAGCGTTTATAAGCCCCATCCACTCCAGCCCCTTTCCCTGTGGCTGGCGTATCCAACTCCAGTCATAACCACTGGTGATGGAGTAAGCAGAAACTGCACAGGTGAGGGAGAATGTCTGTGAGGGCTTCACCAGCCCTGGGCCTGAATCCTGCAGCTGCACCTGGGACAGGTCACCTGGGGACAAGGAGCAACAGTTCCTTCAGTCACCTGCACTCACAGCCATCCCATGACCCCTGTCTAACCCCTGAGACCCTCATCTTGGGGGGCTGTCACCAGGCACAGGAGAAGACCCACCAGTCTCATCTTCTACAGACCACAGCTCTGCTTTCCCAGAGACCTCTGCCCTGAGTGAGGAGAGAGCTATGAGCCTACACAGCCCAGGAGAGGATGTACCTTGGAGCTTGAGGAGAAATTTGCATGTGGGGCCTTCTTTCATATAAGTGTATGGCCTCACTCTTTGTATAGCACAATAATACATGACTCTTTCTTCAGCTCTCAGACTGTTCATTTTCAGATACAGCATGTTCTTAGGGTTTTCTCTAGAGATGGTGAATGGGCCCTTCACAGAATTGCCATAGTTTGTGGTACTTGCATCAGGATTCATTTAACATAACCACTCTATCCCCTTTCGCTGGAGTCTGGTGGACCAGGTCATTCCAGGAGCTACTGAAGGTGAATCCAGAGGCTGAACAGGAGAGTCTCAGAGACCCCCCAGGATGCACAAACCCTCCTCCAGACTCCAGTAGCTGCACTTCACACAATAAACCTGCAAACACAGAGACATCCTGGTCAAGAAACTCTCACGCACTCAATGTCTCGCTCACATCTACTAACATACTCAGTTGTCACCTCAGGGGAACCAGATTTCCCCCATCTGTCACATGCACCTGAGGTCTGTCACATGACACAAGGAAAACTCAGATGAACTCATAGTGAGTGATCTATGTTCAGTCTGATCAGGGACTGAAATTCCTGGGGACGCTGGGGCTGAGCTCTGTCCCAGAGCTGCAGGGTCAGGGCTGAGCTGTTTTTTATGAGCAGAGAGTGCCCTATTTGCATGTGCTCCTGCTATTTAGGAGCTTTGGGGTTGGACACCTACAGGGAGTACAGTGTCTCCATGCAGCTGAAAGTCTCCTGGGGTAGAATCGTGTTATGAAAATATTTTAATAACTAAATACAGGATCATATGCAGGTTTGAGACATGTCTAATGACCACATCTGATAACAGTGAGTCCAGAATCTGAACTGATCCTTCCCCACTGGCCACCACTGCTCTCCTGAACCAACTCCAAGGCAGAGTAGGAAAAGTCCAGTGAAGGTGCAGAACCATGGTATGAGATGAGAGCATGGATGAGTGTTCTGCTCTTACCCCCACTTCAGGGCGGGTCCACCTGTGGCCTCAGAGTCCTCACTACCAGGAAGAAAGCCTTATCTCACCTGGGAGGTAGTCCTCCATCACCTGAGCAGAGCCAGCTTCCCATGTCTGTCACATGCACCTGAGGTTTGTGTTGGGCCCAGGACCACTATTATGATCCTCACAGCCTCTGTCTGTCCACTCTGTTATCAGGGGCCTGAGACCCTCTCCAGCCTGTTGTGCATGGACATTTCCATGTAGGGGTTAGGAGGTCAGTGGTAACTGTCATGGCTGCAGCCCTTTTATATACCTCTGGACCCGCTAAGTCCGTCCACTGCTCTGGGGAGTAGGCTGCTGTGTGTGGCTGTTTATGGGGAAGACCCAGACCCAGAGACCCCAGGGATCATGGCCCTGGATCACCTGGCACTCATCAGGCATTTGAATTATGCAATTTTCCTGCTTGTGTTGAATTCAATAGAGACTGGAGCAGAATCTGTCCAGGCCAAACTGAACCCTTCTTGTGCTTGTTGGGAACTGCAACCATATCCCCCAAAGGGACAGAGTGAAATGTCACCACTGCTGGTCATCCTGGGGTTCCTGGTGGCCTTGTGCTCTCTGCAGCTGTCCCTCCTGCCTCTGCAGGGACCTTATGTCTGGGTCCCACTGAATTTGGATCGCAGCCCTTGGGAAGAGTCTTACACACCTGTGTCCTTGATTGTCACACTACTCAGCTGCATGCACACTCGGTTATGGGTTGTGTGCCTGGAGACGCCGATCAGTGCTGTAGGGTGGATACTTGCTGAGTTTTCCCTTTAGTTCAGATCACATTGACCTTCTCCTATTCCTTTCCTGGGAGATGGTGGATACACACACAGAATATTCCAAAATTTGGGAGTGCAAGGGGGGTCTCAGGTAAGACTGGGCATCTATTAGGAGACCTCTACTTGGTGTCCCTATTCTTAGAGATGGTCCTCAGGCTGGTGACATGGGGTCAGGGAACCACTGTAGGTCACACAGACATTTGACTCACGCCATCACCCCATTTCTGAGACAGATCGGTCACGTGCTGCAGACAGTGATCAGCAGGAGGAGTAGGACCCATGGAAGGGCCTCGTGTGTCTGCCCAGGTCAGTGCTCCCAGGGACCCCAGCCCAGAACCAGGGACATATTGGTACTGCACACCTGCCTGGATTTCTCCTTGAATCTGGGTCAGTTTGAATGGCAGAGGTGCAGGTACCAAAGCTAAAGGTGGTGTGGGTGGTGGTTCCTGCCTCGAGGGCTCTCTTAGGGATGGGTAGGAAATGGCATGCCATATGCTGGGTGACCTTGCTGCCTTCTATGGCCTGCGTGTGCTTCTCCTGGGGCTTCCCTAGAACGTGAGAGAAACCCTGCTTGGTGTCTGAGTAGAGTTTCAGGGTATACACAGCACATGGCAAACAATGTGAATCCTTCCGCAGCTCCCCAAACAAGAATGAAACCAAAGGCAAATATTGTATAATGTGTTCTGACCCATAGACCAGCATCACCAAGGTGGCTTCTTGTCTCCAATGATATACAAATAATCGATATGTGGGTCTGCTTGGGAATGAACACTTGTACCGCTTTATAATCCTCCCTTACTTTGGAAGATCTATTAATAAGTAAAATAGGTCAATCATAACCTCCCAAGGATGGATGCTGACAGAGGATAACACTTTGCTAGTTTCCACAGCAGGAGGGATGGAGACTGGGCTGAGGAAGGAGCTTTCCTGCAGCCACACCCTGAGAGGCTGTGCTTGAGGAACGCGGGAGACACATGTGGGCTTTCTAAGGTGCATCCATGCATTAGACTTAGAGCATCAGCCATCACAGGCTTCAATAAGAGCCACACAACAGCTTCATCCTTGACATGAAACCGGTTCCAAATAAAAGCAAGTGCCCAGGCTCTTATGAAACACCGTTTCTCCCTGCTTGAAGGAGCCCTGGGGTCCAACCCTCTGCCATCATCCCATCCGAAGCTCCCACACTTTTCATTGGAACATTCCACAAATGAGGAGCACATTCAAGCGGAAGATGAAATAAAAAAGAACCAGCAGACAAACTGTATAAAAGGAATGGAAGTCCATCCACAGCAGTGTGAGACATGGAATTTTATCGTCAGAACTTGCTAAATATAGCAGGTCACAGGAAGAAACTTGTCAAAATTAGCATAACAGTGCAAACCCCTTAAAACTAATAATGTTTTGAAATTAAAAAATAAGATAAGGACTCAAATAATAGTACATTTTTTTGTTGTGAAAAGCACCACGTGAAGATTGAGGACACTGAGTGAAGAATTTCTATGAACTTAAAGAGAAAACAGACACATTATCCAAGATGAGAGGCAGCTGTTCAAGGATAGAGAGAGGTGGCCCAGAGGGTGCTGGGGACACTGAGATTGTCTGTTGCACTCCCTGCTCAGCTGCTGAGAAGGAGCGACCAGGACTAGGGGTCAAGTCCCAGCCCAAGGGTGAGCTCTGCACAGCAGCTGCTTCCCAAGAAGAAGGTCAGGGAGCGGTCTTGCCGGTCCATCAGGGTCAGGCTTCTTCATGATGACCTTCTGTTTTCATTCCTGTAGGCACAGCAGACACTGCTTCCTCTGTGGGTGGATCTGAGTAGTTGCCGGTGAGGTGCTGGGCCTCCTTCCTGTGCTGTCTAAAGGGTTTTGGTGCACACAGGACATGGTTCCTCTCACTGTGTCCCTCTTGCAGTGATACATGGCTGTGTCAGAGGCCTTCAGGCTGCTCTACTGCAGGTAGTCGGTGCTGATGGAGTTGTCTGTTGAGATGGTGACTTGGCCTCCAAAGGACAGGCTGTATCTGGTATCCCTATCACCAGGTCTGATCCATCCCATCTACTCCAGGTCCTTCCCTGGCTTCTGGTGAACCTAATGAAACCAACAGAGACTGCCCAGGTGTTCTCCCCTAGACATATGAATGCACCAGTTGCCCTGAGTGCAGACACCTGCATGGGAGAGCAGGACTCAGGGCAGGGCCTCCCTTCTCTGGGACCCTAACACCTTGTCTGTGACTCACCTGGAAACACAGCCAGGAAGATGGTCAGGGTGGTGGCACAGCCCATGCTGGAAGGGGACAGTGAGGACAGCTCTGAGCACCCCGCTGGGAAGAGGGGAGGGAATTCTTGGGTTAAAGAGTGGCCCAGGTGAGTTTGCATAGTCCCAGCCCTGCCCTAAGGGGGAAATATTCTAGCATTCATAACCAAGAACCAAGGAGCCTGAGGCGAGGTGCATATCTGAGCCCCTGGGAGGGAGCAAGGTAGGTGCCCAGACTGGGGGCCTGGCAGGACACCCACGTGGGAACTGCCACCTGCCAAGGGGAACTTGATAACAAGTCAACCAGACCCCAGTGTGTGGCAGGCACTTCCTGGGCTAGGCCTACTGATAGGCAGGGCTGCCGTGTATCCTGATTGGCTCAGGCCCTCAGTGGGCAGAGCACTGAGGGAAAACCCTTCATCCTCACACATGTAAAGGAAGGAAGGGGAAGACAGACTGAATCAGGGTGAGGGTCCAGAGGGGTTGTCAGAAGGAGAGATAGATAATTCAAGTCTGAATGAAACAAGCACATGATGGAACAGAGGTTCAGGGAGAAGGTGGAATCAGTGGAAGGACAGGTGTTAAGAGGAAACAAAAGGGCTGCATGGGCCTAGGTAGTTTCTTTGACAGCCTTTAGCCTGGGGGCTGGCCAGGGTGACCAGGCATCTGTGGGGGAGGGTTGGGTGAGGAACTTAATGAGGCCTCTAGAGTGAGCACATACTGAGGGTGGAAGAGTCTAGCCAAACCAGCTTGATGGGATTCTTGCTGATAGTGGGCTATGTAGAGATGGCCCTTCAAGTCTACAGGTCACTGCCTGATTGGGAAGAGATTGGGAGCAGGCTGACTGAAGCTGGTCATGGAGAGGCCCTGGTCAGGAGCTGCTTTGGCCTTGGTGGGAGGTGCCCTGTTTGGCTCCCAGGGCCAACCAAGACTGGGGATGCCCCGAGGTGGACACAGTGGACACAGCCACGTGCATGGACACTGTGGTTATCCTCAAAGCACCTGGTGTCCTGGAGGCTCTGACACTGTTGAACCCAGAGTTGGTAACTCATTTCATGGGTTAATGCATCAGATTGTAATTTAAAGTATTAACAGTCCTACTGGATTTTTATACAGATTATCCAAATGGTCCTGGGCATGTGGCACATTAAATGCCAGAGAGTGTTGTAGGGTCGAACCGTGGGTTCAAAATAAGACCACTAGTGGCTGATGATTGATAAAAAAAAAAAAAAAAAAAAAAAAAAAAAAAAAAAAAAAAAAAAAAGCACGCAAGGATTTATTGAACTGGCCAGGATGGCCTTGAGAGCACCACACGCAGGTGGAGTCCACACAATCATGCCATTGCAGGTGCAGGCAGTCCTTTTAAAGGTCCAAACCACAAGAATTTTCCTTGTTCTAAATTCTAAATTCTGAAGGCTGGGAAGAGCCCATAGGGTCATTCCCAGCCATATCCTGCTGGATGTTGGAATGTGGTCCTATCTTGCAAAAGCAAATAGTACAGAAGCAGAGCTCAGTGGTTAATCTCTAATGGTTATCTACAGTTTGTACTCCTGAAGCTACTGAGTCAGTGGGAATCAATCTCCTGTGGTCCTGGTCCACAGGCACAGAAAAATTGCCTTAGCCTCCAATTCTCAATCTGGAAGCTGAGACAACTACCCTATTGTTTAAGCAACTAAACAAAGCAAGAATAGCAGGGCTAAAATTCAAACAGCAGTTTTTACCTAAGTTTGAGTTTGGTTGCTATCATACTTCAGTCCCACTGGTTTTATGTGCATGACTCAAACCATGGACTTATCTCACTTCCTTTAAGGGCATCCGCTGTTCTGTTTCTGCTCTCCTGTCCCTTAGCACATCTAGCCTTACTTACCCTCAGACTTTCTCACTAGCTAGCAAAAATGTTCTTACAGTTATCAAGACCCTTAGTACCACAGTTCTCGTCAGTACTGCCCTCACTGAAGCCCATTTCCCCTCCTGCAGGCATCAAGTCTCCTCCTGTCCTGTGTGGAACCCAGGCTAGGATTTCACGGGTGAGGCTGCTGGTTGCCAGGATCCAGGCCGTTTTCTGGGGTAGGAGCTGGGAGTGGTGTAGCCAGGTCTGGGTGTCGTCTACTTCAACAGCAGTGGGTTTGCTCAGGATAACAGTGTAGCATTCCTTCCAGGTTGGGGCGAGTCCTTGGGCAGTGAACTTCTTTATCCCCACACTGAGTCTCTGGGCTGGAAGGGGTGTACAGGATCTGCGGTGGGCACTGGTAGTGCATCTGGAACAAGCTTATGTGTGGCTCTCTGGGTATACTGGAGAGCCTGTAAGGACTTGAACAAGGGAATGGTTATGAATTTCAGCTTTTAGTTTCTCCCTGACCCTGGGAATTATGGGGGAAGGTCTATCATATATAATCTCAAAAGGGGGGGGGGCTCTCCTGGTAGAGCGTACATCTGTTGTAATTGAGCAACTAACATCCGACCTAGAGCCTCTGGGACTAACTGTCTATCATCTGGTAGGATCCACCAACCATCTGGTCCTTAGATGCCTTGCTTCTGCTCTGCTAATTTTTCTTCTTGTTTGGTGTAGGAGGAGGTCCATCCTAGGTTGGGGTCTCGCAGGTTAAAGGTCCCCACTGGTTTTGGGCAGCTTCCTTGGCAGTTTGGTCTGTGGCTCTATTTCCTCTGGCTTCAATTGTCTTCTCTTTCTGATTTCCTTTGCTTTGCACTATTCCAACTGCCTTTAGGAGCCACATGGCCTCTAATAAGGCTAAAATCTCTTCTTTATTTGTAATGCTCTTTTTGGCTGAATTAGTGACCCTCTTTCTCAGGAGATGGCACTGTGTCCCTATCAAAGGGCCTGGATTGAGGCCAAAAGTCTAGCTTTTTATACTGATGTTCTCCTGTTCAGGAACTGTTCCCAAATGGTGTGGTACAGGGTGACTACTGCTCCTCTGCATATCGGATCCCATCCTGAACTTAACTGCTCCCATCCGTAAACAGTACCTCATCTGGTGATGATGGCGGGACATCTGTCAGGTCTGGGTGAGCAGTTTGTATTGTGTCTATTTTCTCTATGCAGTCATGAATGGGTTCCTCTGGATCATCATCTGGAAGCAGGCTGGCAGGGTTGATGGCCAGTGTTTTATGGAACTGGATGCAGGCTGGTCCAGGAGAGGAGCTTGGCACTGGGTGGTTTTGGTATTTGATATCCATCCCTGGAGCACCTAGAAGGAGAGCCTCCACACCATGGGGTGTTATCATGGCTAGCTCCTGGCCTAGAGTCTTCTTATCTGCCTCATTTACCAGCAATACTGTGATGGCCACTTCCCAGATGCATGCTGGCCACCCTACTGCCACAGAGTCTAGTCTCTTAGACAGATAGGCAATAGGTCTATAGAGTCTAAGACCTAGAATATGAGTGAGAACCCCTTTGGCAATCCCCTTACTTCACTCATGTAGAGTGGAAGAGCTTTGTGACATCTGGCAAGGCTAGGGCAGGTGCTGAGATGAGAGCCTTCTTTAGCTCCTTAAAGGCCCTTTGTTCCACTTCGGTTCAGTTCAGCGGCTGCTTTCCCCTAGTATGTGTTCCTTCTGAGGTTCACAGTCCTTCTTGATGTCCAAGGAAAACAGGCAGTTTGTCTGATGGCTCCCTGGACTGATGTCTTCTTAGAGGTTACGGGTCCCATTGTCAAGACTGAATAGGCTGCTCCAGAGTCCACCAGGAAACTAACAGGATTGCCCCCCACTTGTAAGGTTACCCTGAGGGCTTAATAGATAGAAGCCCCAGTCCTGTCAGTCCTCTTACTCTAAGTTAAAGACCCTTGGAGTCTGAGTCTCCCCTTTCTGCTTTTCTAGCTAACCTGCTAGTAAATACTTTCTTTCAGTGCCTTCACTTCTTACAATAGACATACTAATTCTTTTCTATTTGCTGCTGGCCTTTTTTCTTTTTTCCTGTTCCCTTTTCTCATCACATGTACAACCTTTATAAAAATCTTCATAATTTCAAATTAACTTTCAAATTTTCTATTATATTAAAATATTTAGAAAAAGGCAGAGGGAGGAGGGAGCAGGTCCAGTACCTTGCTCCCAGGCCTCCAGCCACTTGAAATTTATAATGTCACATTTTTCCTACAGATACGGATCTCAGATTCTGATAAGCCTGAAAAGGAAATGGGAGAATTTCTAGCTGCACCTTTTAGCCCCCTAACAGAACACGGTGAAAAGTGTCCAAGGAGTTGCCGGAGGTTCTTGGATCTCATTGAGGCACAGAAGTTCACAAGGGAATTTCCCTCCTTGTCCCTGCCACTGCTACTCAAAACAACCCCTGGAGGGGATGGATGCTGGGTGGGCGGTGGCAGGGAGAGTGGTGAGGGTCCCAGGTGGCGAAGGAGGTGGCTTCCACCAGGGCATTTTCATCTGGCGGTCCGCTGGGAAAATTGCTTGCCTCTGCCAACGAAGGTTGTGTGGGGGAACCGGTGACTCCTACACTGCAATCAGACTCCTTGACCTTCCTGAAAAGCTCCTCTGCTTGAGTGTGTTTCCATTAATATTACTGATTTTAAAACTATAATTTAGGAGTTGACACACACAAATACACAAGGACCAAGTGGCCCTCAAAATATTTTCCTTTTCTTTTAAAGATTTTGCAATGTATTGTAATCATTAATCACATCAAACTTAAATGGCCCATTGATACAAACAGTTCTGAGACCTTTTCTTTACCACTGATTAAGATTGGGTGGCAGCAGGTGTCAGAAATAAGATTCATTTAGTGGATTTATTTATTTGTTTGTTTGTTTGTTTATTTATTTATTTATTTATTTTTGAGCTTGCTAGGCAGGCTTGGTGACTTTGCCAGCTCAAGCTTCCTTCTTGTAAATAGTTAACTTTAGAATTTGGTCCCTGCTTTTAACCTTTTGGACCACTATAGTTACAACTCCATACCTTCAAATTAATAAACATAGACAGAAATTTTGTTAGGCGGGCTGATTTCCCTCTGAGAGAGAGCAAGCACTTCTGGGAAAAAGGAATCCCTGTGGCCACTTGGGGCGGTTTGCTATGTGTCAGAGCATTCAGCCTTAAACAAATTAAAGGTTTCTCTTTCTCTCTCTCTCTCTCTCTCTCTCTCTCTCTCTCTCTCTCTCTCTCTCTCTCTCTTTCTCTTTCTCTCTCTTTCTTTTTCTCACAGACTTTCACACTTACATGAACAAAAATTATACCCTGGCAGACAAATAAAACATCAAACAAATATCTGTATCTATACCCTTTCAGTAAACAAGTACTATTACAGTGTTTCAGCAAAACAGAAATGGCACTCATATTGGACAAAGGAAATAAAACTAATACTCCAGAAACTGTGAGGGGAAAGTTATCTTTCAGTCCGGCGTTGACCTGGGAAAAAGAGTGCTTACTCGGGGAGGGACAGGTTACACATCAAAAACATTAACATCAGAGCTGTAGTTGTCCACCCATTTTTTGAAGTCCTGGAAATTTTTCAAAAAATATTGTAGAGGGGAACACGAAGACACAGGTGAATCTTGACCCATTTTGACAGAGACTAAAACACAAAACAAATAGTTCTGACACAAACACGGCAAAGCAAAAGACAACCAATCCGGACACCTGGGGCCCAGGACACCATTGTGTCCTCAAGTTATGGTCTGGAGGTTATGCTGCATCCAGCCCTCCAATGGATTCTTACCCTTTGAGATCTCAACCAGAACCTGGGCGCCTTACCACTTATGAGACTGGTCTCCCCAATTTCAATAAATCCTTGCGGCTTCTGTCTCTGGTTAATGTCCCCGAAAGGAGGGAAAGCCTCCTGCTGGAGGAAAAGCCTCCTGCCCCTTCGGGGGGTCCCTCTCTCCTCTCTCTCGGGTATCTCACTGGGGCCTCCAAATGTTGTGGGGTTGAACCCTGGGCTCAGAATAAGACCATTTGTGGACTGATGATTGATTTTAAAAAAAAAAAGCAGGCAAGAATTTATTGAACTGGCCAGGATGGCCTCGAGAGCACCACATGCAGGTGGAATCTATACAATTGTGCCATTGCAGATATAGGCAGTCCTTTTAAAGGTCTAAACCACAAGAATTTCCCTTGTTCTAAATTCTAAAGACTGGGAAGAGCCCACAGGGTCATTCTCAATCACATCCTGCTGGACATTGGAATGTGGCCCTATCTTGCAAAAGCAGATAGTATAGAAGCAAAGCTCAGTGTTAATCTCTAAAAGTTATCTACAGTTTCTACTCCTGAAGCTACTGAGTCAGTGGGAATCAATCTCCTGTGGTCCTGGTCCACAGGCACAGGAAAATTGCCTTAGTCTCCAGGTCTCAATTTGGAAGCTGAGGCAACTACCCTATTTTTTAAGCAAGTAAGTGAGTGCCAAAGCAAGAATAGCAGGGCTAAAATTCAAACAGCAGTTTTTACCTAAGTATGGTTGCCACCATACTTCAAGAGCTTTGGAGACATAACCCAGGGTCTGCTGGGCAAGCTTCACAGACAAGCCTGATGACAGGGAACATATAGTCAGGGGATGAACATGGCCACCACAAAAAAGGCTGCACCAAGACTGTTCAGAGTGTGAGGAGAAGCCCTTGGTTTGGATTGGCCCGGGCCAAGGGCTCCTGACTTAGGAGAGCAGCCTGTGGAGCTGTGTGTTGACCAGAAGCAGAGGAAGGAAAAGGAGAATGGAACTTAATCCTAAAGACAGGAGTACAGGCAGTCTTCAGTGTACAGGGGATAAAGAATGGACACCATTTGAGGGCAATGGGATTGCGAAAGAAGACTCTCCCTGCAGGCTGCTGCTAAGACACCACTCTGGAGAAGTCCCAGGCCAGGACTGCAGGGACTATGGCGCCCTAGTGTCACTCTGAGCCCCAGGGTACCCTGCCTTTCTGTCCAGCATAACACTGGGCTGAGAAAAACATGGTTAAGGTTAGGGCTAGTTCTTGAGGAGGGCAACAGTATAAGGAAATGTAACCTCAGGATTTCTTGCAAATCAAGTTTTCTTATCAATTACAAAATGGGGCTGTACCTTGTTACTTTGATATTTGGAAGTTTCTGTGGTTATAAATTTGTGTGTGCAATCCAGGCAGTTGGTACTTTTAGGCAGTGGAATGAATATAATGAGAAGCTGAGCCCAGCTGGCATGGATCAGTAGTTGAGCATTGATCCATGAACCAGGTGGTCACAGTTTGATTTCAGGTCAGGTCATATGCCTGGGTTGCAGGCTCAATCTTGAGTGGAGGGTACAGGAGGCAGTTGATAGATGACTTTCATCATTGATGTTTCTATCTCTCTCTTTCCTTCTCCCTTCCTTTCTGAAATCAATAAAAACACATTTTCATAAGCAAAAAGGCCAGAAAATCTTTACTTTTCATTTGTGTTGAATTATACGCAATGTAACCATCAGGTCAAGGCAAGGGGGAAGTCCAGAGCCAATGCAAGCATCTGCAAGATAACCTGATTTCCAGAAAATAAGACAGTGTCTTATATTAATTTTTGCTCCCAAAGATGTGCTAGGTCTTATTTTCAGGGGATGTCTTATTTTTACATGAAGAAGAATATGATACACATTTATTGTTAAATGAAAATAAAGGAAATTTATTACCTGTATATGGTATGGTAGTAAGGCAGTTGTCAACACAAACCAGACAAACTGTGAATCCTACAGTATCAAGAATTTACTCATTTATTCAATGACAATCATGTCATCATCTTCTGGAACATAATCATAACAATCCAATTCCTGAATTTCCTGGTGAATTTCTTGTGACTCTATTTATTTCAGAATCAGTGGACCAAATCTCTCATGTTTAGCAATAGCATTCTGAGACAGAGCGGGGGGGGGGGGGGGGGGGGCTTATTTTCAGGGGATGCCTTATATTTCACTCAGAAGGAAACCTGTAAGTAGGTCTTATTTTTGGAGGATGTCTTATTTTCAGGGAAACACCACAGATATTAACAAAGATAGCCTGTGCTTTCCTAGATCCCTAGCCCAAGGCAGGAATTCCACACCTCTCATGCCGCCCTACACCCTCCCCTCACTAAACAGCTGTATAAAGGAAGTACCTATGCAACTTTTTTTGGCAGGAACTTCCCTGGCCCACCCTCGGACCAGCAAGTTTTAGCCCAGGAGCACAAGATTAAAACCTCCCCCCTTTAATCGTCTGGACTCTGTGCATGGCAAACCTCTCAGTAAGTACACATTTTCTTCCCCTTTTTCAATTTCTTAAGTTACCATCGTTTTCTAAACTTTGCATTTTCTCTGAAGTTATTCAAACTGTGGATTTATCTCCCAGGTCTGCTTTGTGTCTGTGCTTCGAGTTTCAGCTTTGTTAACTGGGGACACCATGACATTGGGCTCACCAGACCACCCAGCCCATCACAGGGGCTTGTGCCCTGTGATGTCCTACATATGGCAGAGTGTCTGACATAAGGTGTGTTTTCTGTTATAAGTTCTCTGTGCTGGCTGTGCCCTCACCTTGCACAGGCCTGTCTGTCACTAGCATTGAGTTTTCTGGTATTGCCATGGTTCATGGCAGGTCAGCTTAGAAGGCAGCTGACTTCAGCTTCAGGACACTTGTCTGACATATGTCCTGGGTGACCATTGAATATGCACATGCCAGATGGATATATTTAGTGGGTTGTCTGTGTTGATGGATAACATCTATATATGAAAGCCTAATATGCAAAGTGTCCCCTCAGAAGTTCGACCCATTGGGAGTTCCATCATTTGCTATGACATGTGCTTACCACCAGGGGAAGGTGCAGAATAAAGGAAGGTCCTGGCTGGCAGCAGGCAACAGGGAAAGGGAGGCCCTGGCTGGGAGCCAGCAGCCTCTGGGGACACTACCTGTGAAGAGATTTTGTGCACCGGGCCTATAGTTATATAGAAGATCACAAAGGGCACAGGAGTGCCTGTTTGAGGGAAGTTATCATGTAGAGACAGTCTGTACCAGTCTGAGGACAGAGAGTGTGAACTTATTTTTTAAAAAATACATTATTATTGATATCCAAGAGGAAGGGAGAGAGATAGAAACATCAATGATGAGAGAGAATCATGATCAGATAACTCCTGCACACACCCTGCTGGGGTCAAGTCCACAACCTGGGCATATGCCCTGACCAGGAATTAAACCAGGACCTCCTGGTTCATAGGTCAACTCTCAACCACAGAGCCACACCAGCCAGGTCAGAGAGTGTGATGAAATATTTTCATCCTACAATCTGTGCTTTATATGCATAGAACAATCCTTGCATTATGGATGATATTCCACTTGTTCATTATAAAATAGCCTTTTAATATATCCTATATTGTTAACTTTGGAACTGGGTAAAGGGAGGATGTAAGATTTATTTTAAATCAAACATGAGAAATATGAAAAAATTGCTACTCTAAATATGGGTTTAAAGCATTTTTCACAAAAATCTCAACAGAAAATGCAGAGCATATGGGGAAAATTTCTATCATTGGGGAAAATACCTGAATAATAATCAACAGGAGATTTTTAGAAATAGAGATGTTAAGGATCATGCAGGTAGGGATAAAGAGAAATAGGACCCTGTGAATAGGTGATTCCTTGTTATGTACATGGACATTCTCACAGTGTCTCAGTTGTAGAAGGTAATGCATTCCCATGTCCAGGGAATTCACACTTAGACCCTTTTACCCTCATTACTCACTTGGTCTCATCAGGGATCACTCAAGAGGCATAATTCACTGGGCTCCTAGTAGAAAATATGTCAACACTTACAGAGAAGAGTGGACACCACCCACAGGAGGGGCCATAGTGATGATGTGTCTTTATAAGGAGCCATAATTTCAATGGACCTGTCTCAGCCCATCATCATCATCATCATCACCATCATCATTTTCTTACTTATAATTATTCTTCTAATTTTCAGTAGCTCTTGTTTTTTGTACACACATAAGAATGCTTTATCTCAAATTTTGCTTTTTTATAGTTGTAGGCAAAAATGGATAGCCATACTCTATTTTATTTTGTGTTTGACTTCTGACAACTGATGATTCATTGCTGACTCTTCATCTGCTGCTGGAAATTATAGTTTTCTCTTTAGATGTCATTTTGAGATGAAACCACTTGCAGGAAGCAGCCTTCCTCACCATCCCCAAATGCCTGGATAAAGTAAAAGCCCTGAGCCAGTCTCCTTTTATGGCTTCTCAAAGCATGTCTGACTGAAGGGCCTTTCCTCTGCTTCCCAGATATTTCAACCATTTGCATAATGAACATCCCATGTCCCTTTTTATTATTTAATTAATTTCTTTATTGATTAAGGTATCAAAAATTCATCCTCAACCCCCCATTGCAATCTCCCACCTCTCCCCACTCATGCTCCCACCCCCCTATTGTCCTTGACCACTGGTTAGGCTCATATGTTTGCACATAAGTCCTTTGGTTGATCTCTCCCTTTTATCCCCACTCTCCCTTTGAGGTCCAACAGTCTGACCCATGGCTGTTTGCCATCAGCCTAGCTGTGTGTCTCCTTCTGTCTCTGCCTGGTGTCACCTACTCTTGATGCTATGAGCATGATGACAAGACAATGTCTGTCATCACTGGAGTTTTTCTACTCAGCTTTGGGTTCAAATAACTGCGTTGGCTGCGGCTGGAAATAGAGATGTTTTTCAATTTTAGGCAAGCATTCATGTGAGCTGCACTTTTTAGATTCAGGGCATTTGGGTCAGAAAATTAGGTGAATTTAGACACAAGAGTCTCTAAAAGAGACTCTGTGCCTTTTGTCCACATGAGAAATGTGTGTCTCTTTACAACAGATTTTTCTGACTCAGAGATTTCCGAGGTAAGTGCAGAGTCAGGAATTCTGAGGTTCCCTGAGAGAAACTGTGACCTGAAGAGGAAACCACATAGAAAACCAGACAAAACCTCCAACAGCTGATGGGCTGGTCCTTGTGTTCATGGACCCTGAGCACTCCCTGGTGGTCTGCGCCTCTCCTGTAGGGAGGTTTTTGTCTGGGCTCACACTGACTTCCCCTCACTGTGTCTTGCACAGTAATACATAGCCGAGTCTTCAGACTTCAGGGCACTGATCTGCAGGTAGGCTGTGCTAACAGAGGTGTCCAAGGAGAAGACAAATCTTTCTGAAAAGCCCTGGGCATACGTAGGTGTCCCAGTTTCTGTGTTGATCCAGCCCAGATACTGCAGGCCCATTCCTGGGGTCTGTCGCACCCAGTGAATTCCGTAGCTGGTGAAGGTATATCCAGAACCCTTGCAGGATAACTTCACAGAGACCCCAGGCTTCCTCACCTCAGCCCCAGACTGTACCAGCTGCACCTGGGAGTGGACACCTGTGGAGAGGAGACAGGAGTGGGTAGAAATCTCCCTTGATTCTCTCTGGTCTCCTCTTCAGCCCAGGATGGGAGCCCCTTACCTGCTGCCATGGCCACCAGGAGGAAGGTTCTCCAGCTCCAGTCCATGGTGAGGGCTATGCTGTGAGCACTTCTGTAAGGGAGGTGTGGCTATGGATGATGCCCTCAGGGCACAGACTTATCCATATTTAACCTAGTCTACCTCCTCTCTTTTGCATATTCATGAGGCAGAGTATTTCCTAGCTGAAGTCTTGACCCCACCTGAGAGAAGATGGTTAACATAGGGACCAGGTTCAGTAGGAGGTGAGTCATCTGGCAAGTTATGACCTCTGTGAAGACAGAGCTCTTCCTACTGAGGAACCAGCCCCCACAGGACATGCTTCACATTGTGGGCCCACCTTTGTGTGACATGGGGCCACCTGGACCAGTTCTAGGCTTTAATACCTACATGTCTTCTTCCTGGATCAAAATGCTGCCCCTACTGAGGTAATAAGTCCATCCATACCCTAACCCCTTACAATTCAGATATCCTGAAACCATAGATACATCTCCTTTGTGAGTGGTTTTCATGTCTCATTGAGTTTGGTAAATGCTCTGATACAGCAGGATATTCATAGTCATCTCAGCAGTCGTGTGCAAATTTCCATTTGGAATGTTTGTATGAAGAGACGAAGGTCCAGGACTCAGAGGAAACCCCTGCACAGCTCCCTCTCACCTGCTCCTGGGGAGCAGCCTGAGCTCCAGGCCTTGAGCACACCCTGCTGCCCAGCACTGGATCTGCAGGGGAGAGTCCTGTCTGGGCTCACAGGGCATTGACCTCTCAGCATCTCTAGTCTAGTAGTGAAGGCTGTGCCCTGAGGACAGATAACAGATTGTTCTCTCAAGGACACCATATGGTTTTGATATCTCTCGATAGAGTGAACTGGCCTTACTGAGCCCCAATGGGTCTTCAGGGAGACCCCAAACCAGGGCGTTAGGAAGCCACCAGAGAGCCCTTCCCTGGAACTCCCAGTAGCACAGACATAGCTGACCCTCCTCTCATCCAGAAGCTTCCAGGGTCCCTGGGACCTCTTATGTCCTTGGGTTCCTCTCATTGAAAGTCCCATGTGAGTATCCCATCATTGGGCCAACACTCAAAGTACTTTTAGTATTTAATAAATCACACACACACACACACACACACACACACACACACACACACGCGCGCGCGCACACACACACACACACACACACACAGTGATGTTTTTCTTTGCTATGAAATCCACATTTGCCCTTCTTGCCTATACATAGCACATGAGCAGGGGCCACATGGGAATTCTAGGCCTAGGTGTAACTTTCTTTGGAAACTGATCAAATGCACTCAAAATAAAAATATAGACTTTGAAGATCAGGCATTGTCAATGCTCTTTCCTGTCCCATAAACCCAGATGAAGGTTAAAAAGGTCAGGGAGAATAAAAGGTGGGGATAGGTCACCCCAATAACTTCAGGGGTGCATTTCAGTATGTCCCCAGAGACCCCCTCGTTAAGCTGGGTTTACATCTCAGAACTGGCAGGGGAATTGGCAGAGACAGTGTCAGCTATCAGGTTTTCTGTTCTCCCAGATCACCTAGTGGGTGGGACATACTGGGCAGGCAAGTGAGGCTATTTCTGTGAGGAACAGTGGCGTCCTCAGGATCCTTGTTTCAGGATGAATTAGCAGTTTGTCTATTCTTGGTTTCATCCTGATGGTTAACTTCCCCGTGAGCTCCTGCCCTGTTGCCCTCAATTCCCCACCTACCACATGGAGTCAATTTCTGCTCAGAGACTCATTGATGCATTGTAAGCCCATGCAGGAGACTCCATCTCCTCCAGCATCAGCATCTCTGGTTCACCCTCATTGGTAGTCCTGCCCTGAGTACACTGTTGGGAGTGAGAATTCAGACACCACTTGTGGTTACTCAGGCTCCTACCAGGGAGAGTTCAGGGACATCCCCTTTCCTCAGGCTAATCACTCTGTGCTGGTCCATCAAGCACCTGGCAGTTGAGAACCACATCCTATAAATCAGTGTACATTTATCCTCTATGTGGCTCTTGTCCTGATAATATGTTGTCCCATGTGTTAGTTCCCCAGCAGGGAGCATGCTGGAGGCAGCTGATCCCCGATTCTCTCTCACCATTGATGTTTATATCTCTCCCTCCCTCTCTGAAATGAATAAAAATATCTACAATAAAAAAGTGTAATATATTTATTAGACCACACATCCTTCTGGGTGAACATCCTTTCTAAACAATGTAAACAACAATGGATGACTCAAATGATTCTCTGTCACTACAGGAAACATCCATCCGGAAAGTTCCTGCATGAAGGGGGTTGATGGCAGCTTCAGGCTACTTGTCTGGGACATGTCCTGGTGACTCTGGAGGAATACACATGTCAAATGAATAGATGAAGTGGGTTGTGTGCATTAATGACTAACATTTTATTCAGGACAGCAAGGAGCACGGAAGTGAGTGTCTGAAGTAAGGGGCCATGTAACAGACTGAGGAAAAAGAGCGTGAGTTTATTTTTTTCTTTTTTTAAATACTAGAGGCCCAATGCAAGAATGCAAGAAATTTGTGCAAAAGTAGGCCTTCTTTACCCAGGCTGCCAGGACTGACTTCCCACTGGCACCCAGACCCAGGTTTCCCTTTGGCCGCTGGCAGGCACCCAGGACACAGGAACCGGGCTTCCCTTGCATCTCCGATTCATCCAGAAGGACATCTGGTCTAATAAAAACATTAAACTTTTTTATTATAGATATTTTTTATTCATTTCTGAATGGGAGGGAGAGATATAGAAACATCAATGGTGAGAGAGAATTATGGATCAGCTTCCTCCAGCATGTTCCCTGCTTGGGAACCAATTCACATCCTGGGTATGTGCCCTCACCTGAATCAAATCATGACCTCTGGGTCATAAGTCAATGCTCTAGCATGGAGCTGCACCGACTGGGCCAGAAAGTGTGAGCTTAAACCCTAGGACATGTTGTCAGTGCTGTTTCCCTTTGAAGGAAATGTGTCCCCACCAGGAATATGAGGATCTTCAGGCTGATATGCTCATGGAGCAGGTCCTGTAGGGAACTGGTGAAGGGAAATCTCTAGTGACTGCTCATCACTCACCTGCAAACACAGTGCTCCTTCTCTTTCCGGTCCCAGCAATGATGTGAGCACTTAGAGATTCAAAGAACAAGGCATGCTCTCCCCTTGGGAGCAGAGAGCAACTTGGAGAGGTGAGGAAAACACCCATCACAATAGGAAGTCTGTCCCTGCCCCTCTACACCTGCCCAAGCATGAACAAGCATTACCTGAAGGTTCAGAGTGTCCCCTGCTGGTCACGAGCATCCCCTGCAACCCAGACCATCTATTTCCTCAGGGAGGTTTGTGTCAGGGCTTAACTGACTTCCCCTCACTGTGTCTTGTACAGTAATGTATAGCTGTGTCCTCAGATGTCAGCTTGGTTATTTTTAGAGAGACTGTGCTCATAGGGTTGTCCCTGGAGATTTTGAATCTTCCTTGAACTGTGGGAGCGTACAACTGATCCCTTCCAGTTGGTTTAGTCAATTCTGAACCCACTGCAGCACCTTGCCTGGAGCCTGGCAGAGGCAATGCATTTGGTAGTCAGTGAAGGTGAATCCATAGGCTTTGCAGGAGAGACTCAGAGAACATCAGGTGGCACCATGTGTTCCCCAGACTCCAACAGCTGAACTTGGCACAGGCCACCTGCAAACATAAACACAGTCTGAGAACTGCCCCTTGTTACCCAGTACCCATGAGCCTGATGCACAGGGACAAACCTTTCACAGCGAAGAGAAGCACAGCCCATATGAGCGCAGACCCCATAGTGCAGACACTGAGGAGGGTCTCACACAGGAGGGCTCCTCTCCTGGGTCTGCAGGAACCCAGCCTGGCAGGCTTTCATGAGCAGGGGAGGTGCCACATTTGCATGTTTTCCCTGAGGACCTGTCTGAGCTGCTAGGGTGCTCCTCCCTCTCTGTGGTCACATGGGGAGGGCAGTTGGATTAGGTTGCCTGGGCCAGTACTCAGGGGCATGAGGCTGGTCTGCACATTCCAGGAGCTCATCTGTGAATAGTAAGAGACACACTTCGTCAGGAAGGAAAAGGGGATTTTTATGGTTCTCCAGTGCAGGTTGCACATAAATCCTCTCAGGAAACACCTTGGGGCAGGATGGTGGAGATGACAGTGCCCCCTAGTGGTTGAGCCTCAAAGTCTGAGGACAGGTGTCTGAACCAGGTTCCTGAGACAAGGCAGTCATGTTTGCCATGGGGAAGCCTTCCCTGAAATTTCTGAAAGAGTGGCAGCCCCAGTCCTGCTACTTATAGGTAGGTGGATCTCTGAAAGGATGCCCAGGGCCTCAGGATGCCTCCTTGAGGGAGAACCTGAGGATCATAACCATCCACAGCCCAGTCCTCTAGTGCCAGGCCCTCAGCTTGCACATAGGAGGGTCTGTCACCTGGTGTCCCTCAGCTTCCTGGAGTGCCCACCATATGACACAACAGTGTCTATTTAGCACAGGAACATGTTTTCTGATATTCGTGGGGGACCCTCCATGACTGTTTGCAGTGGAGTTGCAGGGAGAGGTGAGCACAGGGCACAGACTCTCCATGGACAGAGGGGATTTCCCTGACCACGAACCGGGCACCTTTAATACAGTCCTTGGAACACCATGCCTGTGATTTCTAGGATTGTGCTCAAGATCATTTGAGTAGTCCCAGTAGACAGCAGAGTACAACCACCCTGCTCACTCTTGAGGCGGAGGTGGGGGGAGGGTAATTTTCATCCATTGCTTTTAGTATCTGAAATGTCATTTTCTCCACTTTTTCGTGAACAAAGCTTTGAGTGCAAAGTTTTACTGTCTGCGTGGTCAATAATCCTGTTGGATGATTAAGTCATAAATTCTAACCTTTGGATGCAGGACCTTGAAGAGCCCCCAAGAACAGCTCAAGAACATGCTGGCCCTTTGATTAGAACCTGGACATGGGGGCTGACCTGTCTCAGGGTCTTGGAAGGGAGAGCACCTGGCATCTTGAGCAGTTGAGACCGTTCTCATCAGCGTCCTTGGTCCCTTGGTGTTTACAGATATAGCTGGGTCCGACCTGGTCAGAGAGCAGAGATTCCTGGATGGAGACTGGCACACACTGTTGATTACAGAGAAGGACATACACCAGGTGTGTCTATGCATGTGTGGTTTGCGTGGGTTACTCAGGTGTACTCATTCCCAGGAAGGAAAGAGTTAGTCTCCTGATTAAATTGAGCTGTGATACTGTGGAAATTAACATCTGTGAAGGGATGTCAATTACAATAGAGTTATAGTAGGAGACCCTGTAGGAAACATCAAAGGTGGTCACATAAGAAACTATAGGTCAGATCTTCTGCTGTAATTGCCTGAGGCCCCAATCCCAGCACAGAGCTTATGGTGTGACATCTGGCCTCTGTCCCCTGGGATCCAGGCTGTGAACAGAGAGGGAGAAGCTTGAGTGGTCACCTCTTCGGAACCATTGCATCCCTGGCATCTGTCACCATCTTCCAGGCTGGTGCTGATGAAGAGAGAGCAGAGACATGTAGGCTCAGATTTATTATTGGTTCTTCCCTATGGTAGGAGTGGTCAAAATTCTGGGAAGCAATGATCAGGATGACTCCCTTATTGTGACCAATGATGGTGTGGCTATTGTACAAACATTCATGCTGGTAATGCAGCAGCAAAAGTGTTAGTTGATATCTTAAGGTTTCAGGATGTGAAGTTGGTGATGGCACTACTTTTGTTCTCCTTTTAGTGGAATTACTAGGGGAAGCAGAGTCTTTGATTTGAGAAATGATTCATCCTCAGGCCATCATTTTGGGTTGGAGAGAAGCCAAAAAGGCAGCATGACAGCCTTTGTTTAATTCTGCACTTGATCATGGCACTGATGAAGATACATTCCACCAATATTTAGTGAACATTGTAGGAACAACATTATCTTGAAAACTTTGTACTCATCACATAGATCACTTTAGTAAGATAGCTGTGGAAGCTGTTCTCTGAATGAAAGGCTCTGGTAATATGGAGGCAATTCATGTCATCAAGAAGCTAGGAGGAAATGAGGTGGACTCCTATTTAGATGAAAGCTTTCTGTTGAATAAAAAAAAAAGGAATGAAAGCAAATTGAAAGTTCAAAAATTCTGGAATGGATACAGACAAAATAAAGATATTTGTTTCCTGTGTAAATGTTGATTCTATTGCAAAACTTGCTAAAATAGAACAAGCAGGGAAAGGAAAAAAATGGAGAAAAGTTTAACGTATTCTTAAACACAGGATAAATTGCTTTATTAATAGGCATTTAATTTATAATTTTCTTTATCAGCTTTTGGGGCTGCTGGGGTTATGGCTATTGAACATGTAGAACACATGGCTCTTATCACAGGTGGTGAAATTGCTTCTACCTTTGACCTCCCAGAACTAGTGAAGCTTGGAAGTTGCAAGCTCATTGAGGAAGACATGATTGGAGAAAATACACTCATTCATGTTTCTGGAGGAGCGTTTGGAGAGGTTTGGACTATTGTTCTGCTTGGTGTCACTTGGCACAAGTTAGATGAAGCAGAAAGATCTGTGCATGATACTCTTTGTGTTGTTGCACACACTGTGAATACTAGAACAGTTGATGGAGGATGTTGTGTTGAGCTGCTGAGGGCTCATCCTGTGTCACAGCTGCCAATAAACACCAGATAAAGAAGCTGTTGCAATGGCTTCTTAGTCTCCAATACTGAGGATGTCACCTGCTGTTATTGCTGAGGATGCAGGCTGTGACAGTGCAGCTATGGTGGCACAGTTCTGAGCTGCCCATCATGAAGACAATATAACTGCTGGACTGGATATGAAGGAAGATGCCATTTGTTACACCAATGCTTTGCATCAAAGGAAGTTTCCAAGTAAATAGCAGGTTCTCCTGACTGCAGCTGAAGCAGCAGAAGTGATTCTGCTTGAGGATGACATCATTGAGGAAAGCACACCTATTCCAAGCAGCACCAAGTAAACATGTCCCTGATCACCCCCTTATTAAGCTTTCCTATAAGCGGTTATGCTCTGGTCCAGTTCATAGCAACAGTATTCCAAGGACTTCAACTTCTTACAAAAGATGATGAGTTGCAAATTAATGTGTGCTTCTTATATCCTTAAGTTAGGACCTTTAGCTGACCTTTCAATTAACATGGGACTATTTCATTTGCTGTTAATTTTCCATAAAATTCAGTTGTTTTAAAGTTCCAATTCTCAGAATGTGAATCAAAATAAGAATTTGAACAATAAGTAAAGAAAAAAGAGGCCAATATAAATGCAATGCCTTTGAAAGATGTCAACAATGAACACAGCAAGGTGAACCAACCCTCACAATGGGAGAAAGAAGTAAAGTTCAGGAGGATCATGTTCAGGAAACAGGAAGTTCCTGCTGACACTTTTTCCCCTATAAAGTGATCCGAGGATAAACTAAGAAAAGAGTGTCAGCCTAGAGTGAGTGGACCATGTGTTGGGGGTTAAGAGCATCTGTGTGGGTCCCTGAGTGCCAGAATCATGAACTATAATAGAGACACAGACAGAGCTCCAGGGTCCTGTTCCTTCCAGGTAGTTTAGTGCTGCACATGTAGCAGCTGCACTCTCTCCGTTGTGGTGTTTATTCCCTAGACTCTGTTGTAAATCCAGTTTCATACATTGGGATATAGAAGAATCTGCATCATAATGTGGTGTGTTTAGGGGATGATGTGGGTAGTGATTTGGGAATAGCCATACTTGGGTCAGGAAAATCTTGTTATTGCAAACCTCAATGTCTGCATGTGACCATTGGAATTGCTGTCACCATGTTCTCACTCAGCTTCAGGTCTCCTGTCTGTGACCTGTCCTGGGGTGTTCACAGGTAGATTGAGCTGTGGGAGGGGTGCTGCAGGATGAAAGAGTGCAGGTAGGTTTTAATGGGATCTGCTTATGCATGACCCTGTGGGAAGAAATGAGGAGAATAAGTAGGGCGCTGGCCATGGAGCTCTGGGACTGGGGCAGATCTAGGAAGGATGTAGAGAGTGGAAGGCAGAGAGTGATCCTGGGTCAGTTGTCTGGAGACATTGGAGTGACAGATCTATGCCTGCGTGAGAGGTAAGGTCCTGGGGTAGATCTGTTCCTGTCTGAGGGAGGGGGCCCTGGGGCAGATGAGAGCTTGACTAGAGTAGACAGAATGAGCTCAAACACAGGGTGTGACTTCACTGAAGTTTTTCTTTCTGAAAACCGTGTTCCTCTCCCAGGGATGGAGAGGTGCCCTGGGTGCTCGGTGTGTCTGAGAGAAGAGAACTTACTGGGAGAATGGTCCCTCAGACTGGAAAGAGTTCATCTAGAAAAAGAGAATGGTGTTCACACCATCTTTGTCCTCAGGGAGACTGTGAGCCCTTAGAGCAGAGATGACAGGAGAGCCTGTACCAGGGCCACTGGACAAGGAGGAGAGAAGAGAAAACCCAGAAACAAGGGGCAGAGGGTACTCAGCCCCTCAAGATGCCTTTCATAGCTACATGCCCTGACTGGGGCTGAGTGCCCCCTGCAGGTCTTGAGCTCTCTGTGGTGTCCATCTTGCCCCCTGGTGTCAGCCCCTTCTTCCTGGGCATCTCCAGCAGCTCAGCTCCTTCCTCTCCCTGAAGCGGGGTGGGGGGGGTGGAGTCTGTGGCTCAAACAGACATGCAGGTCACACAGAGGGCATATGTCCAGTGTTTCTCTCACACATATTCATTCACATACTCAGTGTCTCTCATTCTCCATAAATTGACTTTCAAAATAGCAGTAAAGAAAAAAAAAAGCTGTTCCAAACCCCAGAATGAGTTTTCTGTGTTCACTCCTGATCAGGGAATGGGAATGCCTGCGATCCCTGGACTCAGTTGTAATTCACGATTGGAGGGGGACCTATTGGCATGTTGTCTTACTATCTAGGGAGGTCTGGGTTGGACACTAACATAAAGGATGTTGTTGCAGGGTGTGGTGTGCCAATGTTCACTCATAGCTGATGAGCATTACCCCTGGTGCCTGGGTCTCTGCTGCTGCGAATTTGACCCAACTAGTTTGCTGAATCATCTCCTGAGTGGTGGGCATTCCCAGTGAGGGCTCAGTCCTGTGGGCTAGATCAGATAGTATAATAATCCAGCATGAAACTCAAGGTAATAGAAAAATAGGAGAAAGGGTAGAGATTTATACATGATATTTTAGAAATTTACCTGTATTAACATAGTGAGGTGATCAACCGTCACAACGGAGATTGAAGTGTGAGAGTGTCATGTTCAGGAAACAGAAGTCCCACCTGATGCCTTATTTCCTCATAAAGTGATCAGAGGATGAACTAAAAACAGAGCTTGAACCTAGAGGCAATGCACAAAGTGTTGGGTGAGAGTGGAACCTCTGTGTGGATCATTGGGAAACAGAAGCATGAACCATACAGAGAAACAGTAAAGCCAGTTTCAAACATTGGGTATATAGATGGGACTCAATCAAAAATAAGATTTATTTATAACTATGTGGATAAAATGTGGGCATAACTAATTTTAGATTATGAAAATCTTATTATTGTAAACCTGATATGTGCATGTGACCCTTGGGACCACTATCACCATGTCCCCACATGATGGAGGTGGGTCAACTGGAACCTGCACTTGACTCAATGCCACATTGGGGTGGGAGTGGGGGAGTTCCCTGGGAACATGATGGGGCATTAACCAAACCTGAGGACTCAAACGTCCAGGGTTCTTGTTTCATTACACTGTCATCTCCTTGTGGGTAAGCCCATTCAAGTTTTCTTTCCTCACTTTCCTCTGAAACAGACCCACGTGTTTCCTAGAGCCATGAAGACAGTTTGTTGAGAGTGTCCAGGGGCACAAGCCTTTTGTGTGTTGATTTTGTACCTTACATCTATCCAGAGTTACCTTCCTAGGTATATCAAATTTCTTTGTGAAATCTTCAGGGTTTTCTATATTTAGGATCATGTCATACCCATAGAGATAAATATATGATTTATTAGCTCCTTTCTAATTTACAGAATTTAAAAAAAAATTTTCTTGCATCATTACTCTGACAAGTACTTCTAGTTTGTTAAGTAGAAGTAGTCACTGTGGTGCCTTGATCTTGGTCATAATGTGAGGAGAATTGTGTTGAAATTTTTCTATGTAGGATACTGTTGCCAGTTTTCTATTGAAATGCAGCATGTATTATGTTGAGGTACATCATTTCTATACCAAATATTTTAATAAATTTTATCATAAAGGTGTTTTAACATTTTCAATGGCTTTTTTTAATATCTATTTTTATGACAATACAGTTTTTTCTTTTATTCTGTGGATGGGTGTATCCAACTTACTGATTTATAAAGATTAAACCATCCTTGCATTTTAGGACAATAGCCCAGTTGATGATGGTAAATGATGCATTTATGATGTTGTTATGTGTTATCTTATTCAGAGGCATAGGGTACTATGTACCTGCACTAGGGGTGGGTTGGTTCCTCAGCCTGGCCTGCACCCTCTTGCAGTCTGAAACACTGTGGGGGATGTTCAACTGCCAGCTTAGACCTGCCACAATCTTAAGCTTCTACCACTGCCCTTGTGCTCACCAGCCATGAGCCTGGCTTCTGACTGAGTAAAGATCTCCTGGTGTGAGCACACCAATTATTAAGTAACAGCTCCTGCACTGAGCTTCTGACCCATGGTGATCAGTGTGTGTCATAGGGACTGGTTTTTCACCATTCAGCCAATTTATAAAGGTTTGCCAATGGTTTTAACATTTATATTCATCAGGGATATGACCTATCATTTTTGTTTGTGTACTTATTTTGCTTTGGTATGAAGGTAGTGGTCACCTCAATAAATGAGTTTGGAGGTTTACCCCCTTTTACAATTTTGGGAAGTGTTTAAGAACTGATTAATAAGAAACTGTTTTTCCTTTGAAATTTGGATAGAATTCACCCTTGAATCCATGTGTCATGGACTTTCCTTTGCTGAGATGCTTGGTTATTACTTAAAATATTTTTAAAAATGTATACCCATCTGCAAAGTCTGGTGCAAATTTCTAACTGAAGTAACAAATAAGAGGGCTGATAAACACAACTGTTTAATTTCACAGGAAATAAGCATCACTTGCACACATGTGAACCTGAGCAGTGACAGCCTAAATGCCATTCTAATTCTGCATCCCACAGGTAGATCTGAGCAATAGGAACTGACAGGGCAGCACCTCAAAGTATCCATAGTGAGAAAGAACTGCCTCTATAAACTGCAGTCCTGGGCTGCACTCTGTGGGATCTGTGGTCTGCAGGACTAGCTGCTACCTGAGAATCAGTAGTCAAACATATCTGCTTTCAACTTTGAAGAAGGAAGGTTTTTCTTTAAAAAAAATTATACAAAGTTATTACACTGAATATTTCTGTGAATGGAGAGGAACCAAAGGAAAAAGGAAAAAGTCTTCTCACCCCATTTCACAATTCCTCCTGTGAGAGGCTACATTCAACCAGAAGGACACCCCACAGAACTAAGAGAAGTTCATCTGGGTCAGCGTGGACATTACAATAATTGGCAGAACACGTGTTTACTTCATATGCCATCCAAGAGAATGAAATAAAACCATGTTATCTTGTGTGGAATTGATAAAGTGAGTTATCCTGAGAATGCACCCTCCTTCCCTCCAACACCAGGAGCACAAGAAACAGGTCCGAACCGCTGCTCCCTGAAATCCACCATGGCCTTGGCTGAAGGCACAGCTGTGAATGACTTCCAGACCACAGCTGAGCTCAGCGGTGACACTAAAACAGGTCCATTGATTGGAGACTGGAGCTTCACTTGAAGGAAAGCCCTGGTGGAAGACATCTCCCACAGACTTGCTGGGCCTTCCTGGAATGCAGGGAGGCTCACGCAAGTTCCACATTTCCTGGACAGAGTTTGATGTGTGCTGACCATTTCCCCAGGGTCACCAATCCTGTGTCTTTATCTTCCTCCAAGTGAAAAATGCCTCCTGTGGTGCATGTGAGCAAGTCCCTAATAATTTAGTAAAACTGTTATAATACAAAGCCATCAGTGGTAGTCACAGGATCATTGGTTTAGGGAGAATCTTGGAGAAACAGTTATATGGAGAGGAAGCCCAGCACCCTCAGAGGAAACAGCCATAAACACCACCTGCAACTGCTCCTGGGGCTGCAACACAGAATCTGTGGGTGCTGTGTGCCCCCTAGTGTCCTGAGTGTTTCCTGCAGCCTAGCTCTCCTGTCTCCTCAGGGTGGTTTGTGTCAGGGCTCACAATGACTTCCCCTCACTGTGTCTCTTGTACAGTAATATACAGCTGTGTCCTCAGATATCAGTTTTATCATTTTAAGAGATACTGTGCTGGTAGGATTGTCTATGGAGATTGTGAATCTTACTTGAACTGCTGGAGCATACCACTGACTGTTTTCAGTTGGTTTACTCACTGTTGCCACCCACTGCAGCCTCTTCCCTGGAGCCTGGGGGACCCAGTACATGTTGTAGTCAGTGAAGGTGAATCCAGAGGCTTTGCAGAAGAGGTGGAACCACGTCTCCCCCACACTCCTCCAACTGAACTTGGCACAGGCCACTTGCAAATAGAGACTTAAAACTGCCTGTGGCTAAGTTTCAGTGAGCCTGTTGCACAGGGATGCATCTTTGACAGCCAACAGAAGCAAATCCCAGATGAGCACAGACACAATGGTGTGGACTCTGAGGAGGGGCTCACACAGGAGGGCTCCTTTCCTGGGTCTGCAGAGACCCAGCCTGGCAGGCTTCCATGAGTTGGGGAGGCACCACATTTGCATGTCTTCCCCTGAGGACCTGTCTGAGCTTCTAGGGATCTTCTCCCTGTCAGAGGTCACATGGAGAGGGCAGGTGAATCAGGGTGCCCGGGTCAGCACTTGGGAGCACATGGATGATGTGCACATCTAGTAGCTCTTCTGTGAATAGTAAGAGATACTCTCTGTCACCACGGAAAGTGGGATTTTTATGCTTGCCCAGTGATGGTTGCATATAAAACCCTGAGACAGGGTTGTGGATATGACAGTGCCCCCTAGTGGTTTTTCTGAGTTAGACAGTCTATGGACAGGTGTATGAACCAGCTTCCTGAGACAAGGCAGGCATGTCTACCATTAGGTAGCCTTCCCTGGGATTTCTGAAAGACTGGCAGCCGCAGTCTTGCAACTTATATGCAGGCGGATCTCTCCAAGGACGCCTTGGGCCTCTGGCAGTCCCCTCAGGGGAGAACCTGAGAATCATAACCCTCCATAGCCCAGGCCTGTAGTGGCAGGCCCTCAGCTTGCACATGGGTGTTGTTGTCACCTGGCCTCATGTGCACTCAGCATCCTGGAGTGTCTACCATGCGACACAGCAGTGACTGTTTAGCTCAGAAACATGTTTTCTGATATTTGTGGGGGACACTCCATGACTGTTGGCAGTGGAGCTACAGGGAGCAAGTGAGCACAGGGGACAGACTCCCGATGCACAGAGTGCAGCTCCCTGACCAGGAACAGGGCCCTTTAATATAGCCCTTGTAACCCCATGTCTGTGAATTCTAGGATTGTGCTTGAGATCAAATGAGTAAGTCCCAGTCGACTGAACAGTACAGCTAGCCCTGCTCACTCTGGGGCGGAAGCGGAGGGGGTGTTTGTGTGATTTTCATCCATTGATTTTAGTATCTGAAATGTCATTTTCTTCATTTATTCATGAGCAAAGCTTTGAGTGCAATGTTTTACCACCTGCATGGTCAATAATCATGTTGGATGATTAAGTCATAAGTTCTTACCTCTGGATGAAGGACCTTAAAGAGCCCCCAAGAGCAGCTCAAGAAGAGCATGCTGGCCCTTTGATGAGAACCTGGACATGGGGGCTGACCTGTCTCAGGCAATGGAAGGGAGAGCACTTGGCATCCTGAGCAGTTGAAGCTGTTCTCATCAGGGTCCCAGGTCCCTTGATGTTTATAGATGTGCCAAGGTCCGACCTGGCCAGTGAGGGGAGGTTTGCCTGGAAGGAGACTGGCACACACTGTTGATTACAGAGGACATACACCAGTTGTGTCTACGTATATGTGGTTTGTGTGGGTTACTGAGGTGTGATCATTCCTAGGAAGTGAAGAGTTAGTCTACTGGAGAAATTGAGCTATATCACATTGTGGAAATTAGCAACTGAGGAGTGATACCGATCACATTGAGTGATAATGGTAGACCCTATGGGAAACATCAGGTGTGGTCACATAAGGAATTATAGGTCAGCTCTTCTTCTGTGAGTGGCTGAGGCCCCACCCCTTGCGCAGAACTTGTGTTGTGATATCTGGCTTCTCTCCTCTGGGTTCTAGGCTGTGAAATGAGAGGGAGAAGAGTGAGGGTCACCTCTTCAGAACCATGGCATCCCTGGCACCTGTCAACATCTTCCAGGCTGGTGCTGATGAAGAGAGAGCAGAGACAGCTAGTCTGTCTTCATTTATTGATTGATCACCATGGTAGACTTGGTAAAGAGCACCTTGGAACCCAAAGAATGGGCACAATTCTTGGAAGCAATGAACAGGATGCTTCTCTTATTGTGACCAATGATGATGCAGTTTTGCTAAAAATATTGGTGTTGATAATCCAGCAGCCAAAATGTTAGTTGGTATCATAAGGGTTCAGGAGGTGAAGTTGGTGATGGCACTACTTGTGTTCTTCTTTTAGCAGCAGAATTTAGAATTTAGAATTTAGAATTGCTAAGGGAAGCATAATCTTTAATTTGAAAAAATGTTCATCCTCAGACCATTATTTTGGTTTGGAGAGAAGCCACAAAGGCAGCAAGTCAGGCTCTGTTGAATTCTGCACTTGATCATGGCTCTGATGAAGATACATTCCACCCATATTTGGTGAACATTGCAGGAACAACATTATCCTCAAAACTTTGTACTCATCACAAAGATCACTTTACTAAGTTAGCTGTAGAAGTTGTTCTCTGATTGAAAGCCTCTGGTAATCTGGAGGCAATTCTTGTCATCAAGAATCTTGGAAAAGGGGAGGACAAGATGACTGCCGAACAGAAGGACTTGTTCTGACCCTGGTCCCAGAACAGATAGAAGCAGAGTGTGAGTCGCTCAGGGAATATTGATTGGCAGCTAAGGGTTAGCAGAACTCTAAAGGAAGGTAAGGAAGGGTCCGCTGGACAGGATTGCCTGACCAAGCAGCCAGTACTGCAGCAGTGCAGACCTCTCCTTGAGCTACGGTCTCAGAGAGAAGGCTGCACCATCTTACCAGGAAAGGAGGATCTTCTCTGAAGCCTGGAAAACCCACAGCAGAGGAGACCATCGAGCAGCTGTGATGCCCCAATCAGCGCAAACACATGGATTCAAAGGAGTTTTTCAATCACCCACAGAAAGGTCAGAGTTTATGGGGATAGTGTGAGGGTTCTGGGTCACCATGGCGCAGGCAGCAACTGTAGCCACGGCGCTCCCCAGTGCTGGGTTTGACGTAATCTTCCCCAAAATCAGGACTTTTTTTTAAAAACGCCAAGGGACACAGGACAAATTGTTAAGAAAAGCAACTGTCCCACCAAGGGCGGAACATCTGGACACCTTGGTGCAGACCCACCCTGTGCCTAATCCTCTTCACCCCCTTGCTTCTGAGTACTAGGGAAGGACTGCCCAGTTGGGCATATACTGGGAGACTGCAGGGGGAAAGTGCCTTCCTGGAAACGGGTGATCTGAGTCAGAAGAGATAGTCTGGGAGCTAGCCAGCATCCTGGCAGCCTACCTGGACAAAATATAAAGCCATAGAGAAAGAAGGTTAGAGCAGCCAAAAAGACTGGG